>NC_139004.1:102104058-103304058 GCF_964374135.1 Grampus griseus | reverse complement strand
TGCTTGTGGGTCTGCACCTGTCCCCCCACCCCCACCCCGGCCTGGCTCCTGTCACATGACCCCCCTCTCCTGCTTGACACCCTAGCCAAAGTAGCTGTCCAGTCTCTGTCACACAAAGCCCCTTTATTTCATTCCCAGTGTTACCAAAACTGGGTTCGTCTGTTGGTGGACGTCGAGCGGAAAGACACAACCAAGGCAAAGAGCAGGAGAAGGAAGAACTGATCACTTGCAGTAAGTAAGGAGGACATAGGGGACTTTTCCCAAATTCGTGCTTCCCCAAACAACAAAATTGGGGACGTTTTAAGCTAAGAGTACATGCGTATTCATCAAGGGGCTTGGGCAGTCTAAGTTTTAGTTAATTGAAGTCATGAGGCTCAGAGGTGGTCACCGTCATCCTCCCTTAGGGTCCAGTTGATCTGATGGTTGAGCTCTTCAGGCTAATTTTTGCCATTGAATCAGAACAGGGAATCTTTACAACTGATACGTTGTCTAGCGTTGTTACTTCTCTCACCTGATAACAGTTTGTTTCTGCATTCTTTTGCTCCTTTAAGATCATTCATTACTGAGACCTGTTTAAGGGTAAGCACTGTGGCCAGGCTTCCATCCCAACCAAGCCAAAAATGGCTTCTCTTATGTCAAGAAAGCCATTCCTGGTTCTCTTTCTCGGGAACCACCTGCCCCGTCTGCTTACACAGCAGCACAGTCTCTCTAACGGGTTCATGTTCATTTAGTCACTTCCTAGTTCAGCATCAGCCTCCCCCAACTAGAATGGCAGTGTCGTGAGGACAGGGCCATGCTTCTCACGTTCCCTGAACGTGCGGAGGCTGACTCAGGGCCTGCTGCTTGTCGTAGGCACCCACTGATCACAGTAGCCCCAAGATACACACCTCGTGACACCACACTTGTTTCACAGCTGGGCTGGAATGAGACTGGGCCCCAGTCTTTGCCTTGCTCCTGTTCTGAACAAGGGGAAGGTGAGGAAGCCGCTGCCTTGTGACCATCTGGGACCCAGTTTATCTGGACCTTGGTCAGCGTGCAGTTTCTGTATCAGCCATGAGCTGATGCCATGAGGCGCCTGTCTTCCTGAGTGGACAGCTCCAAGAGTTTCTGCCAGGAAGTTACATGCATTCCCCCTGCACACCTTTAATCGGCAAAACAAGTCATAGGCCACTTCTGACCTCCAGAGGCAGGAAACTTCCCTTCCACCCTGTGCCAGGAAGGAGGAGAAATGGAGAATCGGTAACTAAGCCAAATGACCCCCCTCCCTCCATCTTTGTTTTTTTTGAGACAGTACAGACACTTTGGAGCGGGCGTGGGAGGAGGCGGGAGTTTGCTCTTACTACCACCATGTGCAATTCTGCGTTTTGTACGCTGAGTTTTGGGCCCCACGCATAGGTTTCAGTGGGATTTCATTTGTGGAGTAATGAGGGTAGCTATCTCCCCTCCCTCCAGGGCAGAGGAGTGCTGACACACTGCAGTGCCCCCTGCACACCAGACAGAGCATGGCAGCAGCGAGCTTCCCTGGATGGTAGTTCAGTAGATAAAGATCTGACTCTCAGGTTCCCTCCCTCGCCTGCACCAGGCTCAGGGTGGTGTTCCTCCCGAGGCATGGCTGACAGGAGGAGATGGTGCTGCAGAACCGCTCCCTAAATAATAGACACAAGTGCTTGGCTCAGCAGCCGGACCACGAGGCAGAGGCATCCAGCAAGCCCTGCCCAGGCTCAGGCCCAGGCCCGGGCCCGGGGCCGCGGACACTGAGACAACATGGCAGCTGTTGTAAGCTGCTGGATTCCTTCCCTGTCTTCCTCCCGCGCCCCCATCTCAGAGGTGACGCTGTCACCCACCCAAGCCAGAATCCTGCTGCCATCCTGGGTGCCTCCCTTTTGCTGTCCCCGGTCCTCAGGACCGAGAGACTCCATCTCCTGAAAACGTCTTGGATATTTCCCCTCCTTGTCATCGCTCCCGCCCCTACCCGGGGCCCCATCCCGAGATGCTTGTTCACCGCACAAAAGTGCCAGGGCAAGAGGGCTGAGATCCAGCCCTGCCCTGCTCGCCTGCCCTAGCCCAGGCCGCCTGTACCTGGATGAAGAATCGCAGCATACTCGTCCCTCTGTATCCTTGGGAGATTGGTTTCAGGCTACCTGCAGATACCCAAATTCAAGGATGCTAAAGTCTCATATAAAATGGTGCAATATTTGCACATAACCTGTGTACATCCTCCTGTACACTTTGTCATTTCTAGATTACTTACAATACCTGATACAATGTAAATGCTATGCAAATAGGTGTAAATGCTATGCAAATAGGTGTAAATGCTGTGTAAATAGTTAGCTGGCCTACAGCAAAATCAAGCTTTGATTTTTGGAACTTTCTGGAATTAAACTTTTTTTCTAACCACCCTGTTGGTTGAATCTGCAGATTTGGAACCAACTGTAACTGCTTCCAACCTGCCTCGATCTATGTCCACCGCTGGCAGCCTGAGGGATTCTCCTAAAACCCACGTAGCTCTCCACTGCCCTCAGGCCAGCTCAGTAGAAAGACTTGGTGATCTTTCGTGACCTGGGCTCTCCAGCCTCAATTTTTGTCCCTTCCTGAACATCACAAGCGGTTTAACTGGAACTAGGAAAGTGCTTGCAGATGCCCACCGTGCCCTGCTCTCCACATCTCTGCGCACGAGGCTCTTGCTACCTGGAACACCCCTGCATCTCGGCTCCCTCGGGGGGGGGTAACCCCCACTAGAACGTCACAGCTGGCCTCCTACCATCCCCCGCCTTTCGGCGCTTGAAGGACGCAGCCTGAGCTTTTGGAGGAGTTGACATCACACAGTAAGAAAACGTCAGAAAACAAGGCCCCCAGGCGGCCACAGCACCAGGGCGTACATCTCGGCTGGCCCCGCAGCACAGAGCGCGGGCTAGGCGGGGTCTCGGGCAGCGTGGGCGGGGCCGCACGCTCGGGCCCGCCCCCGAGCGCCGGCGTGACGAAAATGGACGCCAACGTCATGACGTCGTGCTCCCTCAGACGCTTCCCGGGCACGGGCGGTCACGTGGGCCGTTTTTCGCGCGAAAACTGGCTGTTGCTGGCGGAGCGGAGAGGAGAGGAGCACTGAGCAGCGATGGCGGTGAGCGCGGCGGAGTCTGTGCGTCTGCCGTGCGGGGCGCGGGCGGTGGGGGGCCGGGCGCGGAGGCGATTCCCGTGCTCCAGTCGGGCGGGTCTGCGAGGCCGGCGGGTCCCACCCCGGCAGCCCGGGCCCCCGGCCCGATCCGCGCGCTCGGGCCCTCCTTATCGTGCTGCTTTCGTCCGCAGCCTCGTCAGCTGACTGCCCCTCCACCAACCTGGGTCTCCGACCCCTTAGGTTGTGGCCGCTCTCGTGTCCCGTCTCCCCTGGCAGCTCCTGGTGCATCGGGGGCCCAGAAGGGCGGGAACGCGTGCTGGGGGGAGGAGTAGGCGGTAAACAGGCAAACCAGCTAACCAGGTAGCCTCAGTGGGTTGTCCTGGAGAAAACGGGGTCGGGTGAGTCACGGTGTGTGTGAGGAATGAGCCGGCCCCGGGCGTGGAGAAGCCCTGGGCTCAGGGAGCTTTCCAGGCAGAGGGAACAGCAGGTGCAAAGTGTGCAGGCTGGGAGGGGTTTGCAGCGTGGGAGGACAGGGTCAGCCGTGGAGAGGGAGACCCTATGGGTGGGGGCGCCACCGTACAGGAAGCTGAGTGGGCCCTCACCGGCTCCAATCCATCTCCTCTTGCAGGAATCATCCGAGTCCTTCACGGTGGCGTCCAGCCCGGCCCCGAGGCGGAGAGGCAACGATCCTCTGACCTCCAGCCCTGGGCGGAGCTCCCGGCGCACGGATGCCCTGACTTCCAGCCCCGGCCGCGACCTTCCTCCCTTTGAGGATGAGTCGGAGGGACTGCTCGGCACAGAGGGGCCCCTGGAGGAGGAGGAGGAGGATGGAGAGGAGCTTTTCGGAGATGGCATGGAGAGGTTCGGCGCTCAAGACCCTGCTCTCAGCAAGCTCTGCTGGGGGGCTGTTGTGTGTCCCGGGGAAGCAGATATATCGGAGCCTGCTTGCTTTGAGCACATCTTGGTCCAGGGTCTGGGGGGAGACAGGTTCATGGAGCCACAGCACATGTCCGTGTAACTTGCTGTGTCGACCTTAGAGTAGACCCAAAGGCTGTGGTAAGCCCCAGCTCCATGAGATGTGCACCCCAGGGGACGCAGGGCATCTCTAATCCGGGGCCACGTCAGGGACCCCAACTGGGAAGGACAGGAAGCAGGTCGCCAAGAGTTTCTCTGCAACTTCAGAGGAGCTGTGTATGTGGGGGGTGATTAATCAAGATTTAGATTTAATTCAGCCCACAGTTACTGTGCTTAATCTGTAGCAGATCTCGTGTTCACACTTATTGATAAATGTACGAACGTAGTAAAGGTTATGGAGGCTTATTGCTAAGATGGTGGAGGAAAGCTCTGTGAGTGAGCAAGGTTAGATTCCACTGGTGTCTCACCCTGTCTTAACACCCAGGACTTGGCCTATACGTTAGCACTAGAATTATCTGAACGCCCGGGAGCCTCGTGGAGGTTCTGCTTTGGGGCTCTCTGTACTCTGACGTGGGGGCTTCACACTTGGTGTGTATGAGAGTACTGTTCAGGCCGCCCCCCAGTCCACAGGGAGAGCCCTTTGGGAGCATCCAGGGCACTCCGGACCGTTTGGATCTTCGCCTTAAGCTCCATCACTCCAGGTGATGGGCCTTGGTGTGCGGCACAGGCCAGACAGAGTCTGGAGGGATGAGGAGTCTGGGCAGAGCAGCCCTGAGCAGCTTCCCTGCTGTGCCCTGTGAGGTTGTGCAGGCAGGACGCCCCTCCCCGGCCGGCCACCCTCCATCCACGCCCTCTGCGTCTTCTGTCCTTCCCTCGCAAGGACGCCTGGGTAGAGGTATCTGAGGACTGGATGGGCCCAGTGACATTTTGGTTTTGTGGCTTGTTTAGAAAACGACCTTACTGAGCTATAATTTTTACAGCATAAGATTTATCTCTTACAGGAATACAATTCAGTGCGTTTTAGTAAATTTCCTGGGTAGTGCACCTATCACCACAATCCAGTTTTTTCTATCATCCCCGTAAGATCCCTTGTGCCTGTTTGTAGTTAATCCCCATTCCCTTCCCCACCCCTAGGTAACCAGTAATCTACTTTCTGTCTCTTTGGATTTGCTAGTGCTGGCTGTTTCGTGCAGGTGGAGCCTGCAATACACACGTCGTTGTGTGCAGGCTTGTTTGGCTTACTGTGTTTTTCAGGGTCCATCCACGTTGGAGCCCACGTCAGCACGTCATTCCTTTTCGTGGCTGAGTAGTACTCCATCGTACGGACAGACTGCGTTCTGTTTACCCATTCATCAGTTGGTAGACATTTTGGGTGCTTTACACTTTGTAGCAATTATAAATAGTGCTGCTAGGAGTTTCTTATGTGAATGCATTTTTAAGTTCTCTTGGAATGGAATTCCAGTTCCTAGGAATGGAATTGTTGGGTCACGTGATAACTGTGTTAATTTTTTGAGGAACTGCCAGACTTCTCCAAAGCAGCTGCACCGTTTTACGTTCCCACAAGTGGCGTATGTCGTTCGAGTTCTCCACATTCTCACCAACACCTGTTATCTTCTGGGTTTTGACAACAGGCACCCTAACGGGGGCGAGGCGGTATCTCACTGTGGTTTTGATTTGCATTTCTCTGATGACTGGTGATGTTGAGCAGTGCTTCGCGTGCTTGTCGGCCATTTGAGTATCTTTGCAAAATTTGTCTTCAGATCCTTTGCCCGTTTTTTATCAATAGTTTGTTTCATTGACGTTTTATCATTGAGTCGTAAGAGTTTTTAAAAACTTACTCTGGATATAAGGCTCTTAGCAGACAAGTGATTGGCAAATATCTTCTTCTCAGTCTATGGCTTGTCTTTTTAATTTTTTTTAAATGGTGGGTTTTGATGTTTTAAAATTCTGCTGAAGTCTAATTTATCAAATTCTTTTAAATTGACCAATTAGAATTTCACTGCGGGCATTTCACATGATTTGAAATTCTTTTTTTTTTAATTTATTTTTACTTATTTATTTTTGGCTGTGTTGGGTCTTTGTTGCTGCGTGCAGGCTTTCTCTAGTTGCGGCGAGCAGGGGCTATTCTTTGTTGCGGTGCGCGGGCTTCTCATTGTGGTGGCTTCTCTTGTTGCGGAGTACGGGCTCTAGGTTGGTGGGCTCAGTAGTTGTGGCACGTGGGCTCAGTAGTTGTGGCTCGCAGGCTCTAGAGTGCAGGCTCAGTAGTTGTGCTGCACGGGCTTAGTTGCTCCGTGGCATGTGGGATCTTCCCAGACCAGGGCTCGAACCCGTGTCCCCTGCATTGGCAGGCAGATTCTTAAGCACTGCGCCACCAGGGAAGCCCATGACTTGAAATTCTTAACGAGCTAGACAGGTACCTTTTCCTTGAGAACACTTAAGAATTTGGAAGCGATCAATCCAGAAGCATACCTGGTTCTCGGTTCTGTTTCTGGTGTCAGTAGTGTGGGATTATCTGAGAGTGTTCTTTGACAGAGTCTATGGCCAAAAAAAAAAGAAGTTCCCCAAATTACCACGTCCTCTGAGAAAGGGAGAATTCAAGAGGACCGTCATGGGGCCAGTGTGGTATTGGAAGCAGCTAGCCACCTTGACACCCAGCCCTGTTGAGTGACCTTTGGCAGAAATACCATCACCCCCCGCCCCCTGTCCTCGGTTTCTTCATCTTTCTGATGGAGGGTGATGTGTGCTTCCCCGAATCGCGGGGAGGGGAGCTGTGTTTGCCCTGGTGGGGGTCCTTGTTGAGGCATTAGTCCTTCAGATATCTGACAGGCGGTCACGTGGAAGGTCTCGCTGTGGCTGGAAGGACTGAGCCACAGATGTGTTCGGGAGAGGCTGGTTGGGCTGATGTGTGTGGGCCTCCTGGGGTCCGGGCTTCGAGGCGGGGCTGCCAGGAACAAGAGTGCAGGAGGGTTCCTGCCCATGGGGAGCTGTGTTGGCTCTCTGAAGGCCCTTCGAGCTGAAGGTTTTGTGGGTCCTCCGATTCCTCTTTCCTGCTGGTGCTCAGAGCTCCCCTTTTTTACTGTGGGAAAACCCACGTGACACAAGATTCCCGTCTCGGCCATCTCTGAGTGTAAGCTCAGTGGCATCACGGCACTCACGCTGTCGTACGACCGTCACCACCCTCTCCAGGACTTTCTTCCCCAAACCCAATCACGCAGGATTTCTGTCCTGTGACTGGCTTGTCTCACTGAGCACAGTGTCCTCAGAGTTTGCCCGTGTCACAGCAGGTGTCAGGAGGTCCGTCCTTTTGAAGACTGTGTCCTTTTCCATGTGGGATCCGTGGGGGAGCCTTTCGGAGCCTCTCCAGGTGCCCTGGCCGGGGCTCCGGAGCCCTCGGGAGCCCGGTTCCTGGTGGGGTTTTGTTTTGGGGTCTGGGTGCTAACAGGCTCCATCTGGGGGCCTCGCAGGGACTACCGCCCCATCCCGGAGATAGATGTCTACGAGCCCGAGGGGCTGGCCCCGGACGACGAGGACGTGGACGAGCTGACCGCCAGCCAGAGGGAGGCGGCCGAGCGGGTCATGCGGCAGCGAGACCGGGAGGCCGGCCGGGGCCTGGGCCGCATGCGCCGCGGGCTCCTGTACGGTGCGTTCTCGGGGAGCCCGGGGGAGGCGGGAGGCGGTGCGGGGAGCCGGCCCTGAACGTGCCCCCGGCCCCCAGACAGCGACGAGGAGGAGGAGGAGCGCCGCAGCCGGAAGCGGCGGCAGGTGGAGCGGGCCACAGAGGACGGTGGCGAGGCCGACGAGATGATCGAGAGCATCGAGAACCTGGAGGACCTGAAGGGCCACTCGGTGCGCGAGTGGGTGAGCATGGCCGGCCCGCGGCTGGAGATCCACCACCGCTTCAAGAACTTCCTGCGCACCCACGTGGACGGCCGCGGCCACAACGTCTTCAAGGAGCGCATCAGTGACATGTGCAAAGGTGCGCCTGCCCCGTGCCCGCGGGAGGCCGCCTGCCCTGGCCTTGTGGCGGTGGGTTTGACAGACGGATGTGCGGGGCACATGGGGCGCCGGGGCCGGGGCCTGAGCCCGGGGTGCCCGTCTTTCAGACAAAGTATCGTGGGTCCAGCGCACTGTCCAGGGACTACGTACGTCTGGACCACAGCAGTCGTTTTTTTGTTTTGTTTAAAATTAATTAATTTTTTTTTTTGGTTGTGCCGTGTCTTTGTTGTTGCGCGCGGGCTTTCTCTAGTTGCGGCGAGCAGGGGTTACTCTTCCTTGCAGTGCCAGGGCTTCTCATTGTGGTGGCTTCTCTTGTTGCGGAGCACGGGCTCTAGGTGCGTGGGCTTCAGTAGTTGTGGCGTGCAGGCTCCGTAGTTGTGGCTCATGGGCTTAGCTGCTCCATGGCATGTGGGATCTTCCCGGACCAGGGCTCGAACCCGTGTCCCCTGCATTGGCAGGCAGATTCTTAACCACTTGCGCCACCAGGGAAGCCCCAGAAGTCATTTTTGATGGACTTACGATCAGGCAGACTTTATGTAAAAATCTGGATTACTGCTTTGATCAGCGTGTAGCAGCACGTTTCTGAACAAAGCAGCACGTGAGGCAGTGGCTCCTGGTCCCCCACCGGCCCTTCCTCTCCCTTTTGTCTCACATCCGACACGTTTCTTCGCGGGTTTCCTCCTGGCCTTGTAGGCACTCTGAGTTTGTGGTAGGCACCCCGTGTGTTACTCCACTGTATCCCCCCCAGGCACTTAGGTCCCGTTTCATAGGTTCAGAGCTTGAGGCCTAGCATCCGTCACTTCTCTGGGTCCCGTCGCTAACGCTGAGCGGACTTGGGAGCGAGGCTGCGCCTCCAGCTCCGAGTCAAGGGCTCGGTGGGCTCCCTCCCCTTCTCGCGGCGAGGTGGGCCTGCCCCAGCCTGCTCCGCGCTCAGCCTCCCTTCCCACCCCGCCCGCCTCAGAGAACCGCGAGAGCCTGGTGGTGAACTACGAGGACCTGGCCGCCAGGGAGCACGTCCTGGCCTACTTCCTGCCCGAGGCGCCGGCTGAGCTGCTGCAGATCTTCAGCGAGGCTGCCCTGGAGGTGGTGCTGGCCATGTACCCCAAGTATGACCGCATCGCCAGCCGCGTCCACGTGCGCATCTCCCACCTGCCCCTGGTGGAGGAGCTGCGCTCGCTCAGGTGAGCCGGCGGGGGCTGGGGCACCCGTGGGGGGTGGCGGGTGGCCGCGGCCAGAGAAAGCCCACCCTGTGGGTCCTGGCCTCACTGGCGGGCGAGGGTCCGGCCCCCGCCCTGTGGTCTCTGACAGCGCCTCGCCTCCGCAGGCAGCTGCACCTGAACCAGCTGATCCGCACCAGCGGGGTGGTGACCAGCTGCACGGGCGTCCTGCCTCAGCTCAGCATGGTCAAGTACAACTGCAACAAGTGTGGCTTCGTGCTGGGGCCTTTCTGCCAGTCCCAGAACCAGGAGGTGAAGCCGGGCTCGTGCCCCGAGTGCCAGTCAGCCGGCCCCTTCGAAGTCAACATGGAGGAGGTGAGCGCGAGGCTGGCACTGTAGCCGCGGGAGCCAAGATGCAAGCGTGTGTTGGCCCCGCGCTGGGGCAAGCAGGCCCATGTGGTCAGCCCACGTGATGTTCTCAAGAATTCAAGCCAGTATGTACAAACCAGACATTTAAAGCGTCAACGTTTATGGCTTTTTTTTCTCGAGCGGGAAGATCTGGTGAAACTGGGCCCACGTCTCCCCTGGCTGCCCCTCAGCAGGGCACCTGCTTTCCAGTCCAGACTCCCTGGTACCTGCCTCTCTGGCCTTGCGCTGGGGACCCCTGATTTGTAACTGTCTGCGACACTGCTGTGCCGTCTTCAGGAGGCCCTGCTGGAAGGCTCTGGGCCTTAAGACCTCGGGCACGCAACACCCGCCTTTGAACGTGAACCACTCCCAGTGTAAAGTGTGGCGGGCTCATCACGATCGCTGTGGTAGAGCCCAGACCCCCCCTCTACTGCTCTGCTGCCACGACTGATGGGCTGACGCCTCACTGCTCTACGATTCTGAGAAGCGCCCTAGCTGTAGCCGCCTTGCCAGGAAAAGCCTGGCAGCCCGCAGGCAAAGGCTGCCCTGTTTCAAAGTTCAAGTGCACCTTGCCTCGGGGAGCGACAGCTGCAGGGCTGGGCTCCAGCTGAGCCCATGCCTTTGCCCAGAGTCCCCCCGCCCCCTCCGTCTAGCTGGTCCCCCTCCCCTTTACAGGTTCCCCCTTCACACACGTTTCTTGAGAAGCTACTTGAACGAGAGCAGAGTTGCAGGCTCTGCTTGCAGGGCACCTGGGACAGTAACCGGTGGGGGGATAATAATTACGCCGAAGTCTCTGGAGCACTTGCTAGGTGCCACGTGGTGGGGGGGTGCGTTACGTGGTCTTCATCACACCTCGTGGGGCGGGTGCTGTTGTTGGCCCTATTTGACCTGAGGTTACCCAGCCAGGAGGTGGCCCAGAGAATTAGAACGCAAGCATTTTGATGCAGAGCGTGTGCTTAAAACCACCTTTTCCTGTGGCTCTTTTCTAGACAGTAGGTGAGATGATGGATGTTAGGTTGCATGCACAGTGCAGCCTTGTGACCCCGGCAGTAAGCCCACACGTGGTGTAACTTGTTTCGTGGGCGTTGGCTTCAGTGCTTTTCACGTGTGACGTGACTTCCTTCTTCCTGTGTGGCTGTGGCTGCAGCGTTCGACCCCCCCTTCTGCGGGGCAGGCACGGAGAGGGGGAGGCCTCGCCAGGGCCACATAGCTTAGGCCACAGCGGAGCCTGGCTCCAGTGTCCACGTGCACTGCGCTCAGCTGTAGGGCCTGTCACAGGGCTCTGGCTTCTGGCAGGAGGGAGGCATCCCCAGGGGGGTGGGGTGGCAGGAGCGGGGACCGTGCACCGTGGCGCTGGTCACAGTGGCTCGCCCCCCTGCCATCGTTGATTCTGCGTATCCTAGTCAGTGGTGGGAATAATAATGCTGCTCTCCTTGCCCCAGGGCACCGGTCCAGTTCAGGTGACAAAGAATCGGTGCTTGGACCACAGCCCAGGCTTTGCCGGCTAGGGGCGGGTCCCTTTGACCATCTGTTTGTCCTGCGCAGACCATCTACCAGAACTACCAGCGCATCCGAATTCAGGAGAGTCCTGGCAAAGTGGCGGCCGGCCGGCTGCCCCGCTCCAAGGATGCCATCCTCCTCGCGGACCTGGTGGACAGCTGCAAGCCGGGAGACGAGATAGTGAGTGGCCGGGGGGCCGAGGAAGTTGGTGTGGGCGCTGTGGCGGGGGACAGGTGGCAGTGGCCCGAGGAGTGGGTCGAGGTCAGGTCTCCCATCTCTAGCACTGAGCTCCTTGCGGTGGGCGGCCAGCTGGGTGCTGGGCTTGGGAGCAGCGTGCTGAGTTACTGCTCTCCTGTCGGTGACCAGGGACCCGGAGGAGGGGTCGGGTGAAGCCAGTGAGGAGGCGGGCCCGGCCCGAGCTTCTGGCCCCGGGGTGGCCCTCCTGACCACTCGGTACCCCCCAGGAGCTGACCGGCATCTACCACAACAACTACGATGGGGCTCTCAACACCGCCAACGGCTTTCCCGTCTTCGCCACTGTCATCCTAGCCAACCATGTGGCCAAGAAGGACAATAAGGTGGCCGTGGGAGAGCTGACTGACGAGGATGTGAAGAAGATTATCAGCCTCTCCAAGGACCAGCAGATTGGGGAGAAGGCAGGTGGAAGGCGGGCGGGCGGGCGGGGTGGCCGCAGAGTCAGGGTGCCCGGGGCTCGCTGTCTGGCCCACCCTGCAGCCTCCGTCTTGGTGCCCGGGTCTTGGAAGCTGGTCCCTTCGTTTGTTTCCCTGTGTCCGCTCAGTCCACTTGCCTTGGCGGGGGCTGTGCTCCAGGGGAAGAACGTCCGGCAGCCCCCCTGAGCCTGTGTCCTGCCCGCGAGGACACGGGTGAGGTCAGGGTTCCTCAGGTTGTGCCGGGCTTGGACTGGAAGGGAAACCGGGGGGGCAGTAGGAAAAGCTTGTCTGGTGGGGTGTCCCGTGGCATCAGACCCCTGTCCCCAGTCGTTTCTCCAGGAATAGCGCTACCCCAGCACGGGGGTTTGCTTTTCCCTTTAACTGTAGGCTTTTTGCTGAGGTTGGGGGGACGGGGGTTTTCGTTGCAGAATTTACAAATACAGGCGATCCCTGGACAGTGCAGGGGTGAGGGGCGCCCACCCCGACTCTGTTGAAAGTCCACGTGTAAGTGGACCCACGCAGATCAAACCCGGGTTGTTCCAGTCTCAGCCGTAGGACGTTAAGTTCCTGTTGATAAAAGTTCTGCCGCACGGCCCTCGGGCTCCTGGGTCGCCGGGTGGCCCCTCAGGCTCGTGGCCCTCCCCCAGCCCTCTTGGCATCCCTCTCCCCTTGCCTCCCCACTTCCTGTTCTCTTGTTGGTGCAGGACCTCCCAGCTCTCTCCCTGGCTGCTCTGCTGCCGCACAGCTCAGGTCCTTGCACCCCCGTCGGCCACCTTTATTAGTCTGCCAAGATTGGGGGCACACGGGGTAGGCGGGTGTCCCTAGCCCCAGGAGGACAGGCACTGCAGTTCCACCAATGTGCTGGGTCCTGAGGGACCCTCCAGGGCCGCATTGTTCAGGCTTCTCGGTGGGAAGTGAGAGCCGCTTGTCGCCCTCATGGAGCTTGTCCTTCACTACAGCCCCGGCAACCTCCCCCCGCCCCACCCCCGCCGAGGGACACCAGTGCTAGTGTGACGGGCATGTTTTCAGAATCTCGACGGAGCCGGTTTCTGAGGGCGGGGGACTCTGGGTCCCAGGCCTGTGTCAGCTTGTCTACACACACCCGACGTGTGCAGGTGCGGGGGGGTCTGTGTGCTTCTAGAACACTTCCCTAGCGCCCGCCTGCCCTCTGCCTGCCGTGACTTCCCTCTGCCACTTCGGAGACAAGTTGACGGGTCACAGGGAAGATCCAGAAACGGTCAGGCTCATTGGAACGGTTGGAGTCGGAGGTTTGCCGGCTGGCGGCTGGTGGGCCCCATGCAGCCTGCCGACAGGTTTTTTCCAACGGGTACGTGGTTCTGTGCTTTTGTTTTTCCAAACGTTTGAATGAGTTATCATTGCTTAGGAACAGGGAGACTTCACATAAAAACGTGGGCGCCCAGGTTTCGATATTCCACGTCGGGTGGTCTGTGTCTGTAGGAGCAAGTGGTGTGCTGGGTGGCCGCCGCCCTCAGATGGGTTCCCTCCGGTCTGCCGGCTGCCCGCTGCCGTGGGCTCTCCTGCCTGCGTCCCTCCGGCTTCCACCCCGCTTGCCGCCGTGGGGTTGGATCTCGTGGGTGCTGGTGGGGTGAGGCGTTCGAGAGGTGTGTGTCGTGCCTGACACTGAGGGTCTGAAGAACTGACGGGAGACGCACGCGGCCCGAAGCCAGACTGAGGGTGGAGGTTTGGCGTCGTGCTCGGTGTGGTTAGATGCGCTGCCCCGGCTGTGAGCAGAGACGGGGTCGCACCCACTCGCAGAGTTGTTCTAAAGGCTCAGCAGGTCAGCGAGCAGGCGTGGGGTCTCCGCGGCCAGCTGTCGCGGTTACAGGTTGTTACAGCTGGGGCGCTGGGAAGGGCCAGCGGGAGGATGAGCACAGCTTTGGGGCCTGCGCGCGACGATTCCTGTGCTCACTGGCCGTGCAGGTGGGTGCTGGGCTGTCTGAGGGCGGCGGGCGGTGCACGTAAGACTTACGAGTGTTAGGAGCCTGGGGTCGGGTCCTGGGCGTCCTCAGCAGCATGTGGTCTGTTTCCTCCTGTGTGATGTGGAGGTCGTGGTGGTAAATGGAATAACCCTTGGGAAGTGGGTGGCACGCCCTAGCAGGCCTGGGTTTGGGTTCACCCCTCTTACCAGGCGCTGAGTTGCCCTATCACTTAAGGTAGGCAGGTCAGCACGGGTGCACCGAGCGGTGTGGCAGTGGTGTGGCCGCTCCCGTGCCCTTCAGGCCGGCAAAGACGGCACAGGGAGCCTGCGAGCACAGCAGGCAGGAAGCGGGCTGCTGCCCTTGGTCCCAGAGGGAGACATTACCTCATCCTGCGAGGTGCCTGGTGCCCACACAGCACCGAGAAACGGTCTGGGTGGAGAAGCCCAGGCTGGGCAGTCCTGGCAGGAGGTCTCCCAGCAGAGGTGGGGGCTCAGTAAGGGGGTCGTTAACGTGTACGGAGCGCCGAGTAGCCGCTGGTCACTGAGCGATTTGCAGAGGGTCATCTGTGTCTTGTTGTTGATGAGTAACCTGAGACGTGGGGCGGTGGGGGCCTGGTTTATGTGAGACGCCCACGTCACGCGGCTAACAAGTGGCAGAGCCAGGGTCCCACCAGGCCATCCGGCCTCCACCCCTGCTTCCAGGGGCTGCCCTCTGCCCCCCCATGCGGTTCCCACGTGTGGGAGGTGCCTCTGAGTGTCGGGTTCCAGGGGACCCAGCTCAAGGTTATCGTGAGTTCCGGGGGACCCTGGCCCACGTTTTAAAAGTCACCACAGAAGTTGTGAGACGCGAGCGTGGCATGGTGTGGCAACCCTGCATGTCCTTTGCCAACTTCTCCTATCCCCGAGGTCATGGCTGGTCTGGGCTCCTCTGTGCAGCCCCCTTCCCTGTTTTTGTGTTTTGTTTTGTTTTGTTTTGTTTTTTTGCGGTACGCGGGCCTCTCACTGCTGTGGCCTCTCCCGTTGCGGAGCACAGGCTCCGGATGCGTAGGCCCAGTGGCCATGGCCCACGGGCCCAGCCGCCCCGCGGCACGGGGGATCCTCCCGGACCGGGGCACGAACCCGCGTCCCCCGCATCGGCAGGCGGACTCCCAACCACTGCGCCACCAGGGAAGCCCCTCCCCTGTTATTCTGACACAAATTCAGACCCGCCCTTGCGCCTGCACCTACACCAGTGTGTCTCTCAAGGCTCTTTTTTTACTAAACTGACCCCGCTACCCCTGTCACACTTGAAGATACCAGCAGTTCCTAGGGGTGATGTTCGCCTGGGTCTACAGTTCCCCGGTGGTCTCTTTGTTTTTGAAAAGTTTCTTGTGGTCAGTGTCCAAGTAAGGTCTACACACTGATTCGTTGACTGTCTCTCATCTTTTTTTTAAATTTATTTATTTTTAAAATTTTTGGCTGCATTGGGTCTTCATTGCTGCACGCGGGCTTTCTCTAGTTGCCGCGAGTGGGGGCTTCTCTTCATTGTGGTGCGCGGGCTTCTCATTGCGGTGGCTTCTCTTGTTCTGGAGCACAGACTCTAGGCACACGGGCTTCAGTAGTTGTGGCGCGCAGGCTCAGTAGTTGTGGCGCATTGGCTTAATTGCTTTGCAGCATGTGGGATCTTTCCAGACCAGGGATTGAACCCGTGTCCCCTGCATTGGCAGGTGGATTCTTAACCACTGTGCCACCAGGGAAGCCCTCTTCCTCTCTCTTATGCACACACGCACACGCGCGCGCACACACACACGCACACACACACACACCCAGAGCAATTGGCGAAATGTCTCGACCGCTTTCCAGATGGACGTCTCACCTCCCGGTGGACCCACCTCCCGGCCGCCCCGTGTTCTGAGCTCGGTACCTGCAGTCCTGCGGGACCCGGGCTTGTGTAGACGCCTCCTGTAGTGCTCACAGCCTCCGTGACCTGGGCAGTGTCATCTCCTTTCCATTCGAGGACACAGGCTCAGGCAGGCCGCCGATCCTGGGTGGGGTCTTCTGCGTCCGTGCTGTTGGAGTCCACCCCCGCCCACGCGGGCCTGGGTCTCGTCTCCTGCTCCTGTTCTGCGGGCGACCTTGAGGTGGTCCTGCAACAGGACGAAGTGAAGGGGGTCAGGCCGGGGTTCTGGTCAGCTTTCAGGTTCGGTGACTCGGGAAGAGCCAACCAAGTACAAGGCCCGGAGTTGGGGGTGGGATGGGGGTGGGTCTCAATGCGGGGTCGGGGGAGTTGCAGCTGTGCATGGGCGCTCCAGGCCGGAGCACATGGTGACCGTTCCCATCGCCCCACCCCCCACCCCCAGATCTTTGCCAGCATTGCTCCTTCCATCTACGGGCACGAAGACATCAAGCGAGGCCTGGCACTGGCTCTGTTTGGAGGGGAGCCCAAAAACCCTGGTGAGCGGGGCAGGGGGGCCGCCTTCTCTGCAGGGGGCTTGGTGGGAGCAGTTCCCGGTGTCCCGGGAGAAGGATACGTCCACGGGTGGCTCCTCATCCCAGGGAGAGCGCAGCCCACAGCCATGCTTCTGTGCACAGGTTTAACTGTAGAAATGATACCTGAACGTGTGTTTGTATTACATCCTCAGAGGGGCTGAAGCCCCCGTTGACCTCCCTGCAGGTCACCTGGTTGGTGTCGGGGGGACACGGGCAGAACTTTGGGTGGCTGTTCAGATAGATTACACGTGTGCTGATACGGAAAACACGGCACTCCGTGACCGTGGCATGTTTCTCCTAGCCAGTGTAGTGCTCCCTGTCTGTGTGTGAGGGACTGTCCGTGACGTACCCAGCTGCCCCGTCAGCATGGCTTTGGCATCGTTTGCTGTGGGCACACAGAGAACGAGCTCACGCTCTGAAGTTACTGTGCGCTGGTCCACATCGTGCCGCATTCAGCTGTCCTCCTGGCTGGAGAGCACGTGCACGGCCTCCAGTGTGTACATTACAAACAGCGTCTTCATAGGCACCTCCTTGTGCACCATGGTTCTGGGTTCTGTGCTCAGAGTGGGGTGGCTGGTCCTGGGCATTACATCCCTTTCTAGAAAGAATATTGCTTTGTCGTTTGCAGTAAGCAGGCTGGGAAATCGGGGATGATCCAGCTCTGTCCTGAGCCCCCTCTGCCCCGTTCCTGCCCCCAGGCGGCAAGCACAAGGTGCGAGGTGACATCAACGTGCTCCTTTGTGGAGATCCTGGCACGGCCAAGTCTCAGTTCCTCAAGTACATTGAGAAAGTGTCCAGCAGAGCCATCTTCACCACCGGCCAGGGGGCCTCGGCCGTGGGCCTCACGGCATACGTCCAGCGGCACCCCGTCAGCAAGGAGTGGGCCTTGGAGGCTGGGGCCCTGGTCCTGGCGGACCGAGGAGTGTGTCTCATCGATGAATTTGACAAGGTGGGTCCCCGGGCCCAGAGCTGACATGTGGGCTGAGCCCTCGGTGGGGAGCACGGGGGCCTCGTCTGAGAGACCGCGGTCGGGCAAGAATCCTGCGTTTGCCCGCCGTGCAGATGAACGACCAGGACAGGACCAGCATCCACGAGGCCATGGAGCAGCAGAGCATCTCCATCTCGAAGGCCGGCATCGTCACCTCCCTGCAGGCCCGCTGCACCGTCATTGCTGCCGCCAACCCCATAGGTGCGTGGGTGCGACGGCCAGAAGGGGAGCAGACCCGGGGGCCCCTGCTCTGGGACCCGCGCCGCTGAGTGAGGAAGGGACCGAGCAGCAGCAAGTGCTCCTCTCCTGCGTTTCTTGCGGGGGGGGGGGGCAGGAGGACGGGAGACCCCCGGGCTTTCGTCGAGCCGTGTTCTCGGGAGACAGGAGGAGCACCTAGCGCTTAATAGGGTGGGACTGGCCGTCGGTCTCAGCCAGCAAGTGGCTAGAGAGCCCAGGCGCCCCTGCCACCTTGTCCCCGGGTTTTCCTCGCGGGAGGCGGCTGAGCGGCCTCGGGCCGACTGGGGCAGTTGGGGAGAGCCTCACGCGGGCTTGTCCGGGGTGCCTGGGGCAGGCCCTGCATCCCTCCACCACTGATTCCCCTCTCGTCACTGAAGCCACACGGGTTGGAAAGAACCTTGTCCAGTCGAGGAGAAGAGGGGCCCCGGGGAGCGGGAGCCCTGATGGGGACCTGCCTTTGTGATGCAGGTGGCCGCTATGACCCCTCGCTCACCTTTTCGGAAAACGTGGACCTCACGGAGCCCATCATTTCCCGCTTCGACGTCCTGTGTGTGGTGAGGGACACAGTGGACCCAGTCCAGGTATGTAGCCCACGCCCTGGGTGTGCGCAGTGAGTTTGGGGACCTGGCGTCGGCCCAGGGCTGTGGCTCGCCAGGCTCAGGGAAGGGCTGCCATGTGGACTGTGTGTTTTCCACTTGTTCTCAGTCTAGAGTTCCTTGATTTCTCTCCTTCGCCAACCCCTCCCCGGCCACCCACCCAGCATCGCCCATGCTCTGCCACCAGCTCCCGAGTCTCCTCACTTCTCGCTGCTATAAACCTCGTCCCAGCTTCCCTCCTCTGGCCCGATGCACTGCAGCCTTGGTCCTGGGCCCCCGGCTTCTCCTGTCAGAGGCCAGCCGCCTTTGGGGGCACGGCGGACCTGCCTCTCCTTACAGACCTGCTCTCGGCCTCCCATCCCATCTTTCTGGCCGGGAGTCCACCGTCCCCGAGAGGTCTCTCCCCCTGCCCCTTCCTCATCCACACCTCCTCACCTTCTCGGGCTTCACTCGCGCTCTGTTCTCTTCTCCCAGGTGTCGTGACTGGGGCTCTGGTGGCCTCAGCTGGAGGCTGTCCTCCGGCCTCCATCCCACCACGTGCTTCTCTTCTTCCTATAGTGTGAACTCTGTCTGTCTCCTCTGCCCTCACTGGGGGGGTGCGCCCCGGGAGCTCCCGGCCCATAGCGGGTGGGGAACACGTGTCGTTACAGAGCGTCTTCAGTGAGCTGACCTGCTCCAAGCCAGGCGCCAGGCTCAGCCCGCTCTTGTCCTCTCCGTCTTGTCTCAGGATGAGATGCTGGCCCGTTTCGTGGTCGGCAGCCACATCAGACATCACCCCAGCAACAAGGAGGATGGGGGCCTGGGGGGCGCCCCGGAGCCCCCCATGCCCAACACATATGGCGTGGAGCCCCTGCCGCAGGAGGTCCTGAAGAAGTACATCATCTACGCCAAGGAGAAGGTCCACCCGAAGCTCAACCAGATGGACCAGGACAAGGTGGCCAAGATGTACAGTGACCTGAGGAAGGAATCCATGGTGAGGGCCAGGTGGGGCAGGTAGGATGGGGCAGAGGGGGACGCACGGCAGAGCCTTGTCTGTGTGCTCAGTGGGTCCAGGAGCACTGGAGCAGCAGGACGGCCTTAAAGACACGATACTCACTCACCTTAACTGTTTTGCTTAGACGGAACTTAAACGTACGTGCGTTTGTCTGTCTCAGGGTACAGCTGAGGTCTTTGTTCTTGGGCCGTTGATTTAGTTCCAGTGACTTTGCAAAAACCTCACCCGAATGAGCACGCGCCTGAGCTAGTTTGCGTTCACTCGTGGTGGGGAGAGATTTAAAGGCAGCTTGCAAGCAGGTGGACTGCAGAGTTCTTGCAGGTTGCTCCCTCACCTACCTAAGCATGACAGCCACCGCTCCTTCCCTTTCCCTCCCTCCTAACAACACCTTTTCACTTAATCACGTCTTTTCAGAGCATTAGCTTGGGCTTCACAGAAACACAGCTTTGTTTTCTCCCTGTGCTGCACTGCGTCAGGCGGTCCCTGGTACCTGACAGTAACAAATACAGCCGCCCACAGGCGTGTAGACTCCGGGTGCCCAGGAGCTGCCAGGAGCACACGTGCTGGGCTGGCGGTGGCAGCCGTGAGCCTTCACGCTTTGGGAACCAGGGGAAGCTTGGGCGCGCCTGGCTCCGGTGGGCGCTGCCCTGCAGGGGGGTCAGCTGGGCCTCCCGGCGGCACCAGCTCTGCCCCTCTGCCACGTGCTGGCCGTCCCGCGGGGAGACCTGACGCGGCCCTCCCTCCAGGCCACGGGCAGCATCCCCATCACGGTGCGTCACATCGAATCCATGATCCGCATGGCTGAGGCCCACGCGCGCATCCACCTGCGGGACTACGTGATGGAGGATGACGTCAACATGGCCATCCGCGTGATGCTCGAGAGCTTCGTGGACACGCAGAAGTTCAGCGTCATGCGCAGCATGCGGAAGGTGGGGGCGGGGCCTGGGCCATGGGGGCGGGGCCTGGGCCGCGGGAGTCCAACCTGCCTCTGCTGCCAGGAGCAGCTGGCTCGGGGGGGCCTGGCAGGAGGGTCACCTCCGCTCTCGCCGTAGACTTTTGCCCGCTACCTGTCGTTCCGCCGGGACAACAACGAGCTGCTGCTCTTCATCCTGAAGCAGCTGGTGGCCGAGCAGGTGACGTATCAGCGCAACCGCTTCGGGGCCCAGCAGGACACGATCGAGGTGCCCGAGAAGGACTTGGTGGACAAGGTATGGGCGTGGCCAGGGGCGGGGTTTGCCCGGGCCGTCACAACGCACGTGTCCTACTACTGTCCCATTACTGTCACCCGTCCTGCCGACGCGCCGGGCCGGGGCAACCATGCAGCTTGTCCGAGTTCACGGCCGTTGTCCGGGCTGAAATTTCAAGCCCCGTGTCCAGCTGCAGACCCTCCCTCGGCCTCAGAGCGGTTCGCTCTTCCCTGTGACGGGGACAGAGGCCCCGCCTGCCTGCCTCCCCTGCTGGGGCCTCGGGCTCGGGACCTGCCCACGCGTCCGCATGGCTCACTGGTCGTCCCCTTTTCAGGCTCGTCAGATCAACATCCACAACCTGTCTGCCTTTTACGACAGTGAGCTCTTCAGGATGCACAAGTTCACCCACGACCTGAAACGCAAGATGATCCTTCAGCAGTTCTGAGCGTCCACGGCAGCTCCGTGGTCCTGGTGGAAGGTCAGACCTGGTGCTGACTTCACTCTGCTGCAGGGACCCAAAACCAAACTGCGCGGGGCTACGAGTCGTGGGGCCGGGCTCGCAGCGGTGCCGTGTGGCTGCATCCACCCCACGGCCGAGGTGTTTTATTTCCTTGACTCACTTCCTCTGCTCTCATCTCGGGGCACTTGACTTCCCAGAGCTGCGTTTTCAGCCCTCTGACAACCGCCCACCACTTGCAGGAGGTTCGCCTGACCTTCTGGGGATTGAAGTCGATTGTGTTCGGGCCCCTGGGGGCTGTTCTAGGGGGCTGAGCACGGAAGGGTGTCACCAGAACTGCTGGCCTCTTGGCATGAGTTCCGTGTCCTGTTGCTTTTGCTGCCTGTGGTTGAAGAGCAAGTTCTCAGTATTTGCAGCGTTTTTCTGAATTGTGTCCTGCAGCCTTCTCTAGGCTCCCGTGAGTAGGGGCAGCGTGTGGGTCCTGCACAGATGGGACCCTAAGCTGTCGGCACAGCCTCGCGTCCTCTGACGGCCCTGCAGCCTTGGCCTCCGCCAGTGGGAGGAGTGGGTTTGGGGTCAGATGGTGAGGGTCGTCGGAGCCGGGCCACCCCCTCACCATTGCCGTGTGATCTGTTCTCCTACCTGGCCCTTTCCTCATTCTCTCATTTGTACACAGTTCTTGTTTCTGTCGTTGTAGTTTTTAATAAAGTGGAGTAAACCTGAACACTGGTCTGAATTCCGTTTTCATACTGTAACCCAGGCTCTCCTGGACTCGCCCTGAAGGCCCTTCCCCCTTTCGCCTCTGGTTTCCTGCAGGTGAGGATCGGGCTAGGAGAGCGGCTCTGTTTGTGCGTCCGGTCTTGCTGGGGAATTCGGTTGCTGCCTCTGTGGTCTCCGTGAAATCAGGGGACCTCGGGACAGACCTGTACGCCCAGAGGGGCTGGAGGTGACCATGCTGTGGAGGGAGCAGCCCTGCTCGCCCTAGCACCGCCGCGCTCTGACAGCTCCCCCGGGGCGCTGCACGCCTCTGGGTCTTCCTGCTTCTTACCCGAGTGGGAGCGGAAGTGTCTCCTCGCGTTGGATCGTCCCTCTTGTGCAGGTTTTGCCTTCTGGAACCTTTCATGGTGAGGACTCGGGTGAAAGCCCTGCGGACGTCTGATGATACGGTATGTCTGATGCCTCACTCACCTCCTCCCCCAAATCCTGGAGAGCCTGCCGTGCGGCTGCCAGGCCTGAGGAGCACGTCACACGTGGTCTCTGCTGGGATGGGGCAGATAGACTCCAGTCAGCAGGTAAGGAAGAGCCGGGAGGAAGGATCGGCGCTGTGGGCCTGCGTTAGGGGGGAGGTGACCCTCTAAAAGGGGCTCCTCACAAGCGGGAGTGGGTACGGCTGAAGCAGGGCAGGCAGGCTGGGCTTGCAGGCTGAAAGGAAAGCTTTTTCTGCGCGTATGCAACACCTCACGTGTGCATTTTCACACCAACCCATTGTCCGGTTGTCTGTGGTCACAGACTGGGCGTCAGCTCCGACGCCAACTACAGGAGTCCAAGCAGACCCCACAGGTTCGGCTCAGACACCAGCCACAGCTCACCTGCGCCTCTGTCCAGCTGGGCTGCACATAAGAGACTCCCACGCCCCGTCTCGGGTTTGGTGACTCGCTGTAACGGCTTCCCAAACCCAGGGCGAGTTTCTTTCCATTAACCGATTTATTACAGAGGCTGTATTACAGGATGTGGATGAACAGCCAGATGGAGAGTCCCGGGCACAGGAGCTTCGGTCCCCATGGAGAGCGGGGTGCGTCACCAGCCCGGAAGTTCTCTGAACCCCTTCAGTTCAGATTTTTGTGGAGGCTTCATTATGGCGTGCGTGCTGGTCGGACCATCAGCACTGGTGATTAGATTAGCTCCTCCTCTAGCCCCGCTCCCCTCCCAGGAGGTCAGGGCCTGGGGCAAGTTCCAACCCTCTGATCACCTGGTTGGTTCCCCTGGCAACTAGGCCCCTCTCCTTAGGGACTTTCTAAAGTTCACCTCCTTAACAAACCTAGGAGTGGTCAAAAGGGTCTCATTAAGGATAACGAAGACACTCTTTTCACCTGAATTACTCCAGAGCCGTTTCTGGAGCGAGGGATAAAACCCAGATCTTACTACAAAAGATGCTTCTGTCGGTGTCTCTTATCACTTAGGAAATTACAAAGGTATTTTTAGAGTCTGGCCAGGAGCTAGGAGGAAGACCAGAATATATATTTCTTACTCTATCACAGTATCACACAGGTCCAGTAAGGCTCTGAGTCTGACTGCAGTACATGGCCCTGAGGCTGGTAAGCAGGAGACGAAGCTGGTCCCACGTGTTTTACACGGAGGTCCAATCCGGCCACAGGGAAGTGAGTGGAGAGAGAGAGTCATGGAGGGGCTGAATGGGAGCCTGGGGTGTAGCCTAGAGATGGCGGTGGTCTGGACCAGGGGACGGGGACAGTGGACCTATTTTAGGTGTATTTTGCATCTCATGAGTAAGAAGTACTGGGAGAAAAGAAGCAGCCATGGGTGATGACCAGGCTTCTGGCCTGAGAGAGAGGCTGAGGTCAGGGGAAAACCGGGAGCTTCTTGTAGACGAGGTGGCTGGAAATGCGTTTGACGTCCCAGGAGAAACGGGAACTTCGCGGGCAGGTTTGAGTCTGGGCTGCTGAGTGGAGGTTTGGGCACGAGCTGTAGTGGTCCAACAGGTGTCCCCGTGGGGCTGGGTGTAATCACCCTGCAGAGAGCAGAGAGAAGCGATCGCCGCTGGAAGCTTGAGTGCCTGTCGTGTGAACCAGCAAAGGACACTTAGGAACGGGCAGGTGCTGGGGGAAACTAGAGGAGGGATTGTTCTTGAAGCCAGGAAAGGGAAACCTTTCAAGAAGGTTGAGGTCAACTGGGACCCAGCCGGCTTCAAGGTCAGGTGAGACGACAGATCTGTCCCCTGTGCCGTGTTTCACCCAGTGTCAGATGCCACCTGTTACAAGAATCACCATTATTTTAATATGCTACTAAGGCAAAAATGCTAACATTTAGAAAGGCTGGATGCCGTCAAACCGTAAAACGTCCCAGTTTAGAGTTGTTGGAAATAGTTGTAAATGTGCCTCTTAAGTTGAAATCCGGTGTTTGTGGTAACACGGAGGTTGACAGTGACCTTGACCAACAGTGTCAGTGCAGCGTGAGTAGAATAAAGGGGGTGGGAGTGGGTAAGGAAGCGGAAATCGTACGCGTAGAAACTTGGGAAGTCTCGTTCTGAAGGGGAGCGGTGAGATGGGGCAGCTGGCAAAGTGTACGGGAGCGAGGGAAGGTTTTCCTTTGGTATATTTTAGGATTGAACAATTGAAAGTTTTTATTCATACAATAAGTTTATTAACGGATTAATATGAAAGATAACTGTGACTGAAAATATAAGGTACCAGAAGGTGTGATATCATACAGGTAAAAATTTTAAGTATACAGTTACTACATACTGCTGTGTGTGCGTTATAGACTATAAAATGTATGCTTGTGGACTTGTGTTATTTTAAGTAACAGGTTTATTGAGATATGGTTAAATAACATGATTTAAAATGTACGGCTCAGTGGTTTCAGCACATCATCAAAATCAGTTCTGGGACATTTTTATTATCTCCCCACCAAACCCATAGCCATTAACGTTCACTCCCCTTCCTTTTCTCCCACCCCTACCACAGCCCTAGAAAACCACAGAATGTACTCTCTGTCTGTGTAGATTTGCCTGTTCTGGACATTTCATACACATGGAATCATACGATATACGGTGTTTTGCAACGGGCTTCTTAGCATAATGTTTCTAAGGTTCATCCCTGTTGTAGCATACGTCAGTGCTTCATTTTTTATTACTGAGTGACATTCCATTTTAGGGATATGTCACATTTCACTTATACACTCATCAGTTGATGAGCACTTGACTGTTGTGAATGCTGCTGCTATGAACATCGCTGTAACAACTTTCTGTGTGGACGTGTGTTCTCTCTTCTCTTGGGTATGTCCCCAGGAGTGGAATTGCTGGGTCATAGGGCAGCCCTGTGTTTCGCTGTGGAGGAACCACCGCACTGTTTTCCAGAGCAGCTGCACCACTACTCTTCGTTGTGGTGCACGGACTTCTCATTGCGGTGGCTTCTCTCGTTGTGGAGCACGGGCTCTAGGCGCACAGGCTTCAGTAGTTGTGGCACGCAGGCTTAGTAGTTGTGGCCCATGGGCTCTAGAGCACAGGCTCAGTAGTCGTGGCGCACGGGCTTAGTTGCTCCACGGCATGTGGGATCTTCCCGGACCAGGGCTCGAAGCCGTGTCCCCTGCATTGGCAGGCGGACTCTCAACCACTGCGCCCCCGAGCTCCTATCTATATATCTTTTATGGCTTATGCTTTTGGTATCATTTCAAAAATGCATAATCCAAGGTCTTGGAGATACATTGCATAATCCAAGGTCTTGAAGATATATCCCTATATTTTTTTCAAGTAGTTTTATAGTTTTATCTCTTACATGTAAGTCTTTGATCTGTTTGGAGTAAATTTTGTATGTGGTGTGACATAGGGGGTGTAACTTTCTACACGGGGATGTACAGCTGTCCCAGCACCATTTGTTGAAGAGACTATTCTTTCTCCATTGGTTGCCTTGGCAATCATATGACCATAACTGTGAGGGTTTATTTCTGAACTCTCAATTTTATTCCAAGGATATGCTTATCTTTGTGCTGGTGCCAACTTTGTTTTTCTTTCTAAGATTGTTTCAGTCATTCTGGACCCTTTGAATTTACATATGAATTTTGAAATCAGCTTATCAATTTCCGCAAAGAAGCCACGAGGAATTCTGATGAGGATTGCATTGAGTCTGTAGATCAACTTGGGGATTACGATTTTAACAATTTCATTCCTTCTCATGCATGAAATGGAATGTCCATCCACTTACACAGGTTTTCTTTAACGTCTTTCAGCCATGTTTGTAGTTTCGTGTTTATCTTATTAGATTTGTTTCTAAGTTGTAAGTGGAATTTTCTCTATTGCAGTTTGTATGTTTCCTATTTCCGCTATAGCAAATTACTATAAATTCAGTGGCGTAAAACAACACAAGTTTATTATCTTACGGCTTTGGAGGTCAGGAGTCTGAAATAGGTCTCACTGAGGTAATATCAAGGTGTCAGCAGGGTTCTGGGTGAAAGTTCCTTTACCTGCCGTTTACTGCTTCTAGAGGATCCCTGCGTTCCTTGGCCAGAAATTGCGTCACTCTGAGCTCCGCTTTTGTTGTCCTGTTTTTCCTTGACTCTGACTCTCCTTCCTCCCTCTTTCCATTGTAAGAACCCTCGTGATTACACTGGGCCCACCTAGATAATCCAGGATCATCTCCCATCCCATATCCTTAACTTAATCACATCTGCAAAGTCCCCTTTTCCACGTGAGGTCATGTATTCACAGGTGCTGGAGATTAGGGACATCTCTGGGGAGCCGTGATCCCGCTTACCACACAGTGTATAGAGATGCATTTGGTTTTCGTATATTGATCTCATATCCTGCTACCTTGCTGAGCTCATTATTAGTTCCAATAGTGTTTTTAGTGGATGAAAACCTAGGATCGTCTATGTACAGGATGATGTCATCTATGAATGAGGGTAGTTTTATTTCTTCCTTTCTACCCTGGTTGCCTTTTATTTCATTTTCTTGCCTACTTGTCTGGCTGGAACCTCTGCACAACATGGAATAGAAGTGGCAAGACTAGACAGCCTTGTCGTGTTCCTGGTCTTGGGGGAAAGCTTTGTCTTTCACCATTAAGCATGATGTTAGCAGTGGGGTAACATGCCCTTTTTCAGGTTGAGGAAGAATCCCTTCTATTCCTAGTTTCTAGAGTGTTTTTGTCGTGGAAGGGTGTTGAATTGTGTCACATGCTTTTTTTCCATCTATTGAGCTGATCATGTGGGGTTTGGCCTTTATTCTATCGATAGGGTGAATTGGTTTTCAGATGTTAAATTTTAACCTTGCATTCCTGAGGTAAATCTCACTGGCCGTGGTATAAGACTCTTTTTATATGTTGCTGGATTTGGCTTGCTAATACTTTGTGGAGTGTTTTTGTATCTATGTTCATAAGAGATATTGGTCTGCGATTTTTTTCCTTGTAACGTCTATGTCTGGTTTTGGTATCTGGGTAATGCTGGCCTCATAGAATGAGTTTGGAAGTGTTCCCTGCACTTCTAATTTTTGGAAGGGTTTATGAAGAATTGGTATTAACTTTTCTTTTAATGTTTGGTGTTCATTTTTATATGGTCGTGTATCTCATTTCCCTTATGCCTTTTGTGTTTGGTTAATAAATGACCTATATTACTTCCCAGTATTTAAAGCAACTTTTTAAATTAGATTTAGTACTTCAGTCTAATGGGAATGATGTATGATGTGAAATATGGATCTAACGTTATATTTTCAGATTAATTGACATAACACTGTTGAGTGAATATCTGTTCTCCACCATGTTGAAAAGCTTCCTCTGTAAAACATTTTCATGTGTACAGTGGTCTGTTTCTGACCTCTCTGTTTCATTTCATTGTTCGTGCATCTATTCCAGATTCAGTACCACAATATTTTAATTTCTGTATGTGTTTTGATCAAAATTTCTATTACTCTTGAGTATTTTCTCTTCAAGATGAATTTTTTAAAATAAATTTATTTATATTTATATTTGGCTGCGTTGGGTCTTCGTTGCGATGCGCAGGCTTCTCATTGCAGTGGCTTCTCTTGTTGCGGAGCACGGGCTCTAGGCACGCGGGCTTCAGTAGTTGTGACATGAGGGCTCAGTAGTTGTGGCACACGGGCTTTGTTGCCCCGTGGCATGTGGGATCTTCCTGGACCAGGGCTCGCACCCACGTGTCCTGCGTCGGCAGGCTGATTCTTAACCACTGTGCCACCAGGGAAGCCCTTGGGGTGAATTTTTCAATCAGCTTGTCAAATTCCACAAAACATTCTACTGGGGGTTTTTGTTGGCATTCCATTGCGTTTGTTGATTACTCTGGGGAAGAACTGACATCTTTACAACATTGAATCTTCCCATTCAGGGACAAGATACATTTCCCCCTTTGTTCTGGTGTTATATGAAGCTTTAGTATTTTCTTCATTTAGACTTTATACCTCTATTTGGTTTATTCTTGGCTTTCAATAGCAGTTGTGGATGAGATCTTTTTTCCTACTATATTTTCTAATTGGTTATTGATGATGTATTAAAAAGTTATTGATTTCTATATGTTATTTTATATCCAGAAATCTTCCTCAAATCGTACTAGTTTTCAATTAGTCTGTCAGTTGATGGTCTTGAATTTTCTAGGTATGCTTGCAAATAATTAGTTTTACCAAATTTTCTCCCAAATTTTTATCTCATTTTATTCCTCTATCAAGACTATTGCATTGTTTGTTACAGAATATTCAATATTTGTGGTGGTAATGATAGTCCTTTTCTTGTTCCTCACTTAAATGGGGATGCTTCTAATGTTTCTTCACTAAATATGATTGCTGTACATGTTTAGGAGATACTCTTTACTGAATTAAGGAAGTTTTCCTTCCCTTCTATTTCTTGTTTGCTTCTAAAGTTTTTGTTTGTCCCTTTTATCAGGAGTAGAGGCTGTTTCATTGCATGCCAATGGTGGGGGGGCATCTCCAGAGATCATTTATTTATTTATTTATTGGCCTTGCTGCGAGGCATGTGGGGTCTAGTTCCCTGACCAGGGATTGAACCCGTGCCCTGCGCAGTGGAAGTGTGGAGTCCTAACCAATGCAACTCCAGGGAATTCCCTCCTGAGATTTTAAAAAAACTGATCCTCTTAATGCTGAGAAATGAGTGAGTAGCTTTTTCTTTTTTTTTTTAATCGGAGTATAGTTGCTTTACAATATTGTGTTAGTTTATACTGTACAGAAAAGTGAATCAGCTATACGCATACATATATCCCCTCTTTTTTGGCTTTCCTTCTCATTTAGGTCACCACAGAGCATTGAGTAGAATTCCCTGTTCTGTACAGTAGGTTCTCATTACTTATCTATTTTATACGTACTATCAATAGTGTATTCAATTCCAATATCCCAATTCATCCCACCCCTCCCATTCCCACACCACGCTTTCCCCCTTAGTATCCATATGTTTCTTCTCTACATCTCTCTCCATTTCTGCTTTGTATATAAGATGGTCTATACCAATTTTTTCAGATTCCACATATATACGTTAATATACCGTATTTGTTTTTCTTTTTCTGACTTACTCCACTCTGTATGATAGTCTCTGTGTCCATCCATGTCTCTACAAATGACCCAATTTCATTTCTTTTTATGGCTGAGTAATATTCCATTGTATATATGTACCATGTCCTCTTTATCCATTCATCTGTCGATGGGCATTTAGGTTGCTACCATGTCCTGGCTATTGTAAATAGTGCTGCAGTGAACACTGGGGTGCATGTGGCTTTTTGAATTATGGTTTTCTCAGGGTATATGCCCAGTAGTGGGATTGCAGGGTCATATGGTAATTCTGTTTTTAGTTTTTTAAGGAATCTTATGTTCTCCATAGTGGCTGTATCAATGTACATTGCCAGCAACAATGCATGAGGGTTCCCTTCTCTCCACACCCTCTCCAGCATTTATTGTTTGTAGGTTTTTTGATGATGGCCATTCTGACCCATGTGAGGTGATACCTCATTGTAGTTTTTTTTTTTTTTTTTTTTTTTGCGGTACGCGGGCCTCTCACTGTTGTGGCCTCTCCCGTTGCGGAGCACAGGCTCCGGCCGCTCCGCGGCATGTGGGATCTTCCCGGACCGCGGCACGAACCCGTGTCCCCTGCATCGGCAGGCGGACTCTCAACCACTGCGCCACCAGGGAAGCCCCTCATTGTAGTTTTGATTTGCATTTCTCTGATAATTAGTGATGTTGAGCATCTTTTCATGTGTTTGTTGGCCATCTGTATGTCTTTGGAGAAACGTCTGTTTAGGTTAGGGTTCTAACACTCAACCAATCTTGCATCCCTAGGGTAAGCCCCACTTAATCATGGCATATTAACATATTTAATACATTGCAGCAATCACCTTGCTCATATATTTTTGTGAAAGTTGCATCTGTGTTTAGTAAGATTGGCTTAGGGTTTTTTTTCTATTTGTGTTATTCCAACTTCATAAAGTGAATTGGGAGGCTTTCTAACTTTGTTCAGGAGGAGTTTGTTTCTTGAAGGTTTGACAGAATGCACTCGCTCCAAAGGAGCGATATGTCTTTTTTAAGAGGAGAATTTTTAAATTATCTTTTTATCTTTCTCCATTGTTGGTGGTTTAGCTTTTCTACTGCTTGAATCAGTAATTTGTGTTTTCCTTAAAAGTATCCATTTCAATGAGACTTTAAATTTTGTATTGATATGCGTCAAGTTTTGCTTATAATTTTAAAATCGTCGTTTGTAGTTTTTTTCCCTTTTTCATTCCTAATGGTATTCACTTATGTCCTTTTCTGGATGCTAAAGATTTGTGTGCTCTATTCATCTTTCTCAGGCTTTTAGCAGTCAGTTCTACTGGGTTTTTGTTATTCAACGATAGAAACTTACTGATTCCTCTGTGTAGGTGTGTGTTAAAGCCTCTTAAGTTGAATACTTACTTCGCTTACTTTTACTGCCTGTCTTCTGATAAATGTGTTTGTGGCTATAAACTGTCCTCTGTGAACTGTTGGCTGCACCCCACGGATTTTGATACGCAACGTTCTCAATGTCGTTAATTTATAAACAAAGTAACATTTATCTTGTGATTTACCCCTCAACTCTAGAGTTATTTAGAAAGGCATGCGTTTCTGGCTGTGGTTAATGAGCCCTGCGTCCACCGGCGCGGCCTAGGGACTAACCCCTCATGTAAGTTGAGGTCCCGCGCTGCGATGGGGCCCGGGGCGCACAGGTGGGCGACCGCTTCCGCGCCGGGTCCGCGCGTAATCTCGCGAGCGCGGCCTTCAGCGCCGGGGCCACGCCCCTCCTCCACGATCCGGGCTCCAGGTGGACGCGGGCCTGAGAGGCGCGAGGTCTGAGGTGCGAGGCGCAAGGCGCCGGCGACGCGGCCCCGCCCCCGGCCTCCGCGGCGCTGATTGGCCGGTGGAGGGCGGAGGGGCGGCGCGAGCGACGGCCGCGCAGACCAATGGGCGTGCGCGCGCCGCCGCCGCCGCCCGCGCGGCCCTGAGGAGCCCAGGCGGCTGCGGAGCGGCGACGCGGCACCATGGGCAGGCTGCTGAGGGCCCCGGGGCAGACTCCGCTGCTGCCGCTGCCGCTGCCACTTCCACTGCTGCCGCTGCCGCTGCTGCTGCTGCTGGCCGGAGGTGAGCGGGCGGCGGCGGGCGCGCGCTGGGCAGCACCGCGCCAACAAAGGGCTAGGCGGTCTCGGCTGGCGGCGGGGCGGGGCGGCCGCCCGCGGTCCGGGCGCTGCCGACGGCGCGGGGCGGGGGCTCGCGGTGCGTGTCCGGGTGACAGAGGGCCGCGGGGCCCCGCACTGTGGTGACGGCCGCGGGGGGCGAGCGCCGTGCCGGCACGTGCGCGGAGGTGACGGCAGGTGTGAAGGCGCGGGGGGAGGGGCGCGGCCACGGAGCGGCGTGTGCGGGGCGGGTCGCACGAGGACGTGTCCTGGCAGCGCGGCGAGCCCTCCGGGGCGGGGGTAGCGTTGGGGGGGGGGGTTGTGCCCGCACGTATGGTCCCGCCCGCCCCCCGGGTGCCTGCATTGGCTCCCGTCCTGCGGACTCGGCCCGCGGCGCTCCCCGTGCAGTCAGCCCGCGGGCCCGTGGTGCACACGTGTGTGTGTGTGTGTTTGGGTCCCAGCCGGCGGGGGGGGGGGTCTCTGCTTGATGATGACAGCAGAGCGGCCACTGCCCTGGGCCGTGGTGCAAAATCCCGGGGAAGGGCCACTGCCCCTGAGCGCGTCCCTGCGCCCAGCTCAGCGAGCGGACGCCTTCTGCACCATCAGTCCAGGATGAGTAAGGACACAGGTGGTGTGCATGAGAAATGGCATCCGTGTTTGTCTCAGTCGCTGCCCCACCTCTGTCCTTGCATACTTTAAGTCCTCTGTGGGAGAAGGTTAGGCTCACCAAATAAGTACTGCTTGTCCATTCTTTCTCTGTGTGGCAGCCACCCCAGAACTGGCCAGTGAAGTGAGTCAGGACCATGCCCAGCTGTTACGGTGCCTCTTCCTGGCTAGCCACAGATCACTGTGGGCAGCTGGGCTCCGTTTACCCCCTCTCCCGCCTCCGCCCCCGGGGCGCGCTCTCCGTGTGGCTGTGAGCACCCCTGTGCTTGGGTGGCGTGTGTCCAGCAGCGTGTCTCCCTTGCACACCGTAGTGTGGGCACCCCGCAAGGACACACAGACATGCAAGTGTGTGTGGTAGGGTGGTGGTGCTGGACCATTTCTGTTACAGCTGCCACTCCAGGGTGTGGGCCACGTGACAGATGCTGCCGGGCAGCTCCCAAATGGGTGTCTGCCGAGGGCTCAGGGATCCCTGGACTCAGAGCTGCTGATTAGGGGAAGGGTGGGGTGGGCTGATGGTGGAAATCAGGGAAGGGTGTTGGGACCAAGAGCAGATTGCAGGGGAGAAAAACATGGGGATTGTTGAGAGGCCTTGTTTTCCCCACCCCCTTGCGATACAAGCCTGCTTCCTTCACCTGGTTCTGAGTTCGTTTGGGTCAGATTTTCAGTTCTTTGAGGCTGATTTCCAAATCCTTTTCACGTGCCTTCTTTTTCGCTCCTTTTCACTGGGAGTGATGGAAGTAGCGGAAAATTATAGGTGCTAGAGGAAAAAAAATCACAGGGAGTATAATTCTGAAAGTTAAAATCAGGTGGGGGTCTCAAGGCAAATGAGTTGTTAAACGCAAAAGCAATTATACACGGAATGGTTAGGTCTCAGCCACTGTTTCGGTGGGCAAGCTTGAAAATAAGTAACTCTCGTAATTAGCTAAAGAATTACCCACTGCGAGAGCTTTTGAAAATATCAAGGTCTATATAAAAGAAAAATAGTCATCAGAGGGAAAAGGAACTTCAAGAAAATGGAAATGTTTATTGCAGAAAGAATGAAAAACCAGATTCCTCTTTTTCACACACAGCTTTTCAGCACCATTATCAGAACCTCTTTTAATTCCTATCAGACTGTTGGGAAAGATAGACAAGGACAGACTGTGACAGGTGGAGGAGAGAGGTTGAGAGAATGGGGACCCCGCCTAAGTCGTGCAAATGGTTGGGAATAGACCCAGCGCATTCATCGGACCACAGTGCTCTGCGCAGAGAGCTTCACCGACTAAAAAGTATTTTATCCCCAGAGGTGGGAAGTCAACAGGACTGCTGGTCAGACTTCCCCTGAGAGGGCACATGCAGGTTCCTTGCGGTCCAGGCTGGTCTGGCCAGCAGGACCGAGGCCACGTGGCTGCGACTCCTCTCCCATCACACCTCGGTTCAGCTCGCAGAGACACCTGTCGGGTTTTGACGAGGCAACGTGTGTTTGATCCTCCAGCGGTTTTGTGGAGGGTAAACTTCCAAGAATTCTTAAAGTCAGTTGTGCTTTTCTAAAACGGCTGAAGTAATGTCTTTCCCAGTAGGTAGATAACGAGCTTCACCTCTTGGCCGTCTCAAAGACCGCTGCTCTGGTGCCCCGGGAACCTGTACAGTTTTTGTCATGTAATTATTTCTCATCAATTGACTTTTTTCTTCCTGGACTGCGTGAGTTTTTCCAGATTCCTGTCTTGTAGAATTTGGTTCCCCCAACCCTGAGGATACCAAGTCTGAAAGTAGACCTGTTGTATCAGCTGGTATTTTATATAAAACTTGCATTACGTTTTCCAAACAGTGGTTATTTCCCCGAGGGCAGAGGCTGTCTTGTGTTCATTTCTGTGTCTCCAGAGAGGGCCTGGCACAGTACGTGGCACAGAATGGGAACTCGGGGGGCCGCATTCCTCTGAGCAGTGAAAGTCTAATGCAGATGTTAGCTCCAGTACGATACTGCCGCCTGCCTGAAACCAAAGTAGGTCCTAATTAGCAGCATATCTGATTGGCAATATTATATGATTCTGACTACTTAAAAATTAGAAAGTAGCTCTTAACCTGAGTACGTCGATCGACGAACTATTTCCAAACATAGGGTCTGTGCAGAAATAGAAATAAAGGGCTTCTTTGTGAAATGTAGGGGCCACTTTACCAACTTGAGGTCTTTCAGGAGAGGAGCCACCCTGTGGTTTGGGTTTCTCGTGGGGACCCTGAGCAGAGAGTGCTGGGAGGAGAGGGTGTCTTCAGGTCTGGCCTGTTTCCTTGCTCCTTAAGTCCTGTGAGGCATCCGTGCCATCCTGGGTGCTCTCTTCCTTACACATCCTTTGGATGAAGGGCACATAAAGAGTAGTTTTCTGGTCTTTCTTTACGGAGCACCTGCAGGACCTTTTTGTGAGGAGAAACCAGCTAATTACAGTGCTTCTGTTGGCTGGTTGTTTGACCTTAGTGTCATGAGGCCTCAGTTATCTCATCTGTAAAAGAAAAGGGTGTTGATTTGTTCGCTCTCGAACATGTCTTGAGCTCCTGTGACATTTCAGAGACTGTTGAGGCCCCGGCAGAACACAGGTGAAGCTGACACAGGACGCTCGACTCCGTGCTCGCTGCCGAGTGAGGGAGGCTGTAAGGTGGTCTGTGACAGTTCAGTGAGGAAGGTGCTGGGACGTGTCCAGAGGCGATGTAGTGGTGGGTGCCGCGCTGAGACCGTGGGGGCCGGGGTGGCTGCTCTGAGCTGAGGGTGGAAGCAGGAGTAGGAGTTAGGCGGGTTGGTGCAGGTGACCTGACGCGTCACCAGCTTCTTGTTAAAGGCTATTTGAGACTCTCCTGCTATCTATGTTTCTTCCCGTTAATCTTAGTTTTTTCCTTCAGGTCACATAGAATAACTGATCTTTATTATTCACATCAACCTTTTGTTTTAACGCATTTGAAGATATCATTGTCGTTCTCAAACATTCTCTTCCTGGCCGAGAATGTCCCGGTTCTCTATCCTTCATGATACGTATGATTGTAGACTGCAGTGTGCTTTTTGCAGTGCAGTTTATACGCTGCACGGAGCTGGCCACTGGGTGGCCTTTGCAGGCTGGAGGAATTCTTGCCTTGCTCTACAGATGAGGAGACCAGGGTGCTGGTGGGGCAGACGTTCTCCTGGAGTCATTCAGCCAGGAAGCCAGGGTGCTTTCCTGCGCCACGCGCTCTTGCTGTGTCTGATCTCAAGACCTGTTTAATCCTCTTCAGCACACTTGTTATTTTGTTACGCCCCTTTCCCTGTACCCTGGACTGCTTTCCTTACGAGATGTTTTATTCGTGGCCCTGTGTTGTCCAGCTGGTGCGTAGCATACGAAGTCTCCGTCCCCCCCAGACACGTTCTCTGTTTTTTGTTTTTTGGGGTTTTTTTTTTTGCGGTACGCGGGCCTCTCACTGCTGTGGCCTCTCGCGTTGCGGAGCACAGGCTCCGGACACGCAGGCTCAGCGGCCATGGCTCACGGGCCCAGCCGCTCCGCGGCATGTGGGATCCTCCCGGAACGGGGAACGAACCCGTGTCCCCTGCATCGGCAGGCAGACTCCCAACCACTGCGCCACCAGGGAAGACCTGTTCTCTGTTTCTGATGGAACTCATTTCTGAGTCTGAAAAGCCCTTGTGTTCCTTAGCAGCCGCTCATTGTGCGGGCACACACAAAGCTTAGGGTTTACTACTTCATAAGGTGCTTATAAGGATTAAAATTCAGATAACGCTTACAAAGCATTTAGCACGTGGCACCAGTAGTGTTATTGTTTATCTTTATTATTAAACATCACTAAAAATTTCTATGAACTGCTGTTCGGCCACGTCATAGTGCGCTATAGGCGCAGAGTAGGAAATAAGTCCCGAAATTCCCTCTTTCTTACATCACTGAATGTTCGTTTTGGAAAAGAAAATTTGGAGGTCATTTCACCCACTTTCCTCATTTTTTGGATGAGGAAACTGCGGCCCAGCTTTCCGGAAGACTTAGAGCAAGTTAGTGATATTTGTGTAATTAGTAATGACATTGTGAAACCAGCAAAGAGGGCTGTTTCCTGTTCTTAGTGAATGGGAGTGAGAGAGGAGGAAAAAAAGATGCCCTTTATTTTTGTTTTTTGTTTGTTTGTTTGTTTTGTAAATTAGAGAGGGGTCCAAGATTCCAAACAGACGTATCATTACCAGCTCTGGATGAGTTTGACCTGTGACCTCACATGGTTTTTGGTTTTTTTTAAAAATATTTATTTATTTGGTTGTGCTGGGTCTTAGTTGAGGCAGGCAGGCTCCTTAGTTGCAGCTCATAGGCTCCTTAGTTGTGGCTCGAGGGCTCCTTAGTTGTGGCTTACCTGCTCCTTAGTTGCAGCACATGGGCTCCTTAGTTGTGGCATACAAACTCTTAGTTGTGGCATGCATGTGGGATCTAGTTCCCTGGCTAGGGATTGAACCCAGGCCCCCTGCTTTGGGAACGCAGAGTCTTAACCATCACACCACCAGGAAGTCTCTCACATGGTCTTAAAGACTGTGTGTTGCTGAAACACAGATCACATTCTTAATGCAGTTTTGGAAAATGTTCAGCCTAGGATAGGAGCCTGCAGAACAGTGTGCGCACAAGGTCCAGGGAAGCAGGGCCCCTTCTCCGCTGCCCTGCGCCCGCACAGCGTGGTGGAGAGTGGGTACTCAGCAAATGTTTCCTCCCTCTCTCCCGCCCATCTCCCCGTCTCGCCTTTGCCCCTGCTACAGGGAAGGAAGGCTAAGCAGTTTGGCCTTTTGGAGATGAGTACAGCATCTCAGAATCGCCTCGCAGCCCCCTGGCGTCAGGAGTGTCCCTGAAGCCCCACCCTCACCCCTGGGCTCTTGGCTGTTGGAGATGGGTCTCAACCCTGTGCCGCTCTTCCTTCTTAACCACCGGCTTTCATGTCTGCAGGAACATCCCTGGTTACGTGTGCAGCCGGGTCCGAGGAGCCTGGCCCAGAGGGCCTCACCTCCACCTCCCTGCTGGACCTCCTGCTGCCCACTGGCCTGGAGCCGCTGGACTCGGAGGAGCCCAGCGAGGCCATGGGACTGGGGACTGGCCTGGGAGCCCCTGGCTCTGGCTTTGCCAGCGAAGAGAGGGAAGAGTCCCGCATCCTGCAGCCGCCGCAGTACTTCTGGGAGGAGGAGGAGGAGCTGAACGACTCTAGTCTGGACCTGGGACCCACTGCAGGTAGCACTCTCCCCTAAGATGTGGGCTGCTCACAGCCGCCAGGAGGCCTGGCACAGTGTCAAACAGCCCTTTCCTCCGCCAGATCATCTCCTCTCCCTCTCGACCCGCGTTCACCCTCTGCTGTCCATCTGCACCTCAAAGCCAGGTGTCTGGGCTCTGAGGGTCTTATTGGCCCAGGAGGCCATTTTTACTTTTGTAATACTTAACTTCTGTGCTCATGTAATTCAGTGTAATGCTTATAGGCTGTGGGGTAAAGAATGTTATCCCTGTCTTCAACATGAGGAAGCAGAGGCTGAGAGAGGTGAAAGCACACCTGAGGTCATACAGCAGTCGAGATGATCAGTGCTGATTCAAGCCGAGGTCTGTCCAAGGTCTCGGGTTTTGTTTGTCTTTTCCCTCTTCTGTGCTGTATCGTCTCTGTTTAAGGTTCCTGGAGGTCAGCAGATCCCGTGTCCCTCCTTGGGTCTTAGAGCCCCACAAGGCATTCTAGGTGCCCTTCCCTCGGCCCTGCACCAGAGCTGGGGTCTGGCTCACAGAGCGAGCCCGAGGCCTGGAGCCAGCAGCGCACGCAGCTGTGGGCTGATCGCAGGTGCAGCAGAGCGTGCTCGCCGTGCTTCCAGCTACAGCAGCTGTGCGAACGTTCTTGGCCGGCAGGAGCCCGTTTTTAAGCACTGGACTGTCAAACTGTGTGTGCACATGCATGGGGTTGGGGTGTTCCAGAATTTAGCACTGATTTTCCTTTTTTAAATATATAGTATTTTGGGGCTTCCCTGGTGGCGCAGTGGTTGAGAGTCCGCCTGCCGATGCAGGGGACACGAGTTCGTGCCCTGGTCCGGGAAGATCCCACATGCCGCAGAGCGGCTGGGCCCGTGAGCCATGGCCGCTGAGCCTGCGTGTCCGGAGCCTGTGCTCCGCAATGGGAGAGGCCACGACAGTGAGAGGCCCGCGTACCACACACACACATACAAATATATATATATATATATATGTATATGTATATATATATAGTATTTTGGACTTATGTTCTGTAATTACAAAAATGATACATGAAAACTATAGAAAATATGACAAATACAAAAATAGCACAAGGAAGAAAATCCACCCATGACGTCAGAACTGAAAGATAATTAGTGCTAGTAGTTTGGGGTACATCCCTCCAGTCTCTCTTATATGCAGATTGGAATCATTTTTTCCACTTAAAATATTTCTGAAATTTACTTTCACATCATTAACTATCTTTTATAACTTGGTTTTCAGTGACTGCGTAGTGTTTCTTCATGTAGATCATGACCCTCAGTATGAAACGGTTCCCTGTTATTGAATATTTAGTTTGTTTCCAGTCTTAATGATGCTGCAAATATCCCTATATATTTTTGCACTTTTCTGATGGTTTCTTAGGATAAATTTCTAGAGTAAAATTGCTAGGGCTAAAGATGTATCAATGAGCGTCCCACCCAGAAACAGAAGACACAATCAAAGTAAGGTAATCCAAGGAGGTTGTGGTGTGTTTTTTTGTTTGTTTTTTGACAGATCCTCCTCAGGTTTATTTGTACAAATAGCACAGGAGGACACCAGCCCCGTGCAGACAGCAGCCCACCGGTCACACCAGTCCTTCTGTCCTCACGTTGGCAGATAAAGGCCTCCACTCTGTAGCCTCTGTGGGGGCCTGGGCACCCTTGGGAGCCGGAACTGGAGCCGCGGCTGCACCTGCCGCTGCAGCCTTGGCCTGGGACTTTGGCCAGCAGAGCCTGAGACCCTTGGTGATTGGGCACGAGCACGTTTCCTGAGCTTGGGGTGAGCAGTGTAGGCAGGTTGACTGAGCTTGCGGGCGCGGCCCTTTGGGATCTTGGGCTTGACCTCCTCGGGCTTTACGAGAGCCTTGATATCCTCAGCAGCGCACTCACGGCCTTGGCGTTGCTGGCCTGCATCTTCTTCTGGCCCTTCTTGTGCTTCTTGGCAAAGTGTGTGTTCCTCAGGAACTTGGGGTCCACCCCCTTAAGAGATTCGTGTCGTTGTGATTGGGGTTTCTTGATGCCGTTTCTGTGGCATTTTCGGGACTGGTTGTGTGTGGTGTGGTTCTTGGGCTTGGCCACGTTTGCACCGGGGCCCGCGGATCCCGAAGCGCCTGGGGCTAGAAGAGACCAAGGAGGTTTATTTATAGACCAGTGTACTTACCAGGGGATGGCAAACCCAGAGGAGTTCAGGGATGCCAGCAGAGGAGCGCTCAGCGCCCCACACCCACGGGACAAAGAAAGGGACACATGACAGGAGCCTGCGAGGACAGAGGGGTGGGGAGCAGTGGTCCTGACACGCGCAGTGAGGCGACGGGGAAGAAAGTGGAAGATAGATGCCCGGCCTCTGGCTCCTCCCGTCTCCTGCCAGGGTCCCCGTTGCTCTCCTTCCCCTGCCTCTGTGGAGGAGTCCAGGCAGGAAGCAGGGATGTGTCCCGGTTCGTGTGATTCACTGGGTCGGTCCCCGGGCAGAGGACGGGGTGGAGAAGGGTGGGGAGTGCGCGTGGGAGTGGGTGTATCTGACACAGAGGATGAGGATCTTTGCACAGGCTCCTGTTCCGCATTTCCCAGGTGACCTCCAGAAAGGTCGCTCCAGCTTGCGCACCCGTCAGAGAGGGAAATGCATGCCAGATTTTGACCCCTTCCCATCACTGAATTTTGTCACTTGGAGATTTTTGTCAATTTGATAGGCAAAATTATAATGGCCTTTGATTACTAGTAAATTTTAACTGAAGCATCTGTAAGTGAAACCCGTACACACTGAGTATATTATATTCATTGTGACCATTTATCTTTTTTTTTTATTTGAAGCAAGGGCAAGTAAGAGCAGGCTTTGGAGTCAGGCAGATTCCAAAGTTCCAGCACTGCCATTCAGTAGCTGTGTGACTTTTGGCAGGTAACAACCTAAGCCTCAGTTTTGTCTTGTAGGAAATAGTATCACAGTGTCCTGAGGTTTAAATGCAATAGTACGTTTAAAGTGCTTAACACATCGTTAAGTACTCTGAAGATATTAGCTAGTATTATTACTTTTCCTTTTTTTTCTGTTGAGGCTTTAATTTTTTTATCACTGTACAAATCTTCTTATGAAAAAGATACAACCTTTTGACAAAAATAGAAAATTTTTTTCCAGTTTAGTAATTTTATTTTTATTATAGTAACATTTGACATACATAAGTGAGGATTTTTAAAAGCTTGGACAGTCTTTCTTTTGAAATGTTTTCATGTGTTTTTCTTTATGTTTAGAAAAGCCTGTCCCTCCGTGAGATAGACGCTCGTTTATGTCTTGTATTCTTTTTCAGCTTAAATTTTACTTGTAACTTGCTGCCAGCTGTCATCTGTTTGCGTTGTGGTGTAGGGTGAGGATCGAGCTCATCTCCCCATGTAGCAGGCCTGTAGCTACAGCAGTGTTCCTTGATAAATCTGTCCTCTCCTCGTTGAAAAGAAGTGCACTTTCCCCTCGCGCTAGACAGTGCTGTGTACTGGGGTCTTCCCTTTTGTCCAGACTCGTGGGATTTTAGTGTGAGAGTAGCCGTCATCGTTCGAGAGCCTCGGTCTGGAGGGAGCAGCTGTGTGCCACCTGTCCTCGGATCCCAGTGGGATGCCCCTGGGCCTGGATGGGCTCCGTTTCGTCTGCCCACTGCCCCACCCCCGTGCATCCCCCCTTCTTTTTCTCTCATGTCGTTTCTTTTCTCCCAGTGGCTTCTCTGGGGCTCACTGAGTGTGGCCAGGTCCTCATGCCAGCTCCATGCAGGTGTGTTTCCTGTGTCTGCTGTTCATGCCTGATAGTTGGGGACGTGCATGCCCTGGGAGTGGGGGGCGGGGAGGGCTTAGTCCTTGCTCCTTTCCTGCTGCTCTGTTTGCCCACCGTCCTGCCCTTTCCTCAGCTCAGTCTTCTCCAACACCCCGAGGAGATGTGTGCAGAAAGGGGGCCAGGGAATAAAGGCCAAATGTCTTGGCGCTGCAGAAAACGCCCTTGACAGTCTGGCCCAGCCTTATCCCCGGCCCCATCTCCTCCCCTCCTGCGACTGCATCGTCTCATTAGCCTGTTGTCCGCCCTGCATGGCAGACGTAGGACTGATGCACAGGGACGCTAAGCGCTTTGCCCAAGGTCACCGCTGGTGCTGGTGCGCGATGGGGCTGCATTGAGAATCAGTGTCTTCTTACTGACAGTGGCTCAGGCCCATCCCCCAAGCCCGCGACGCCCTTATACCCAGTCCCACCTGCTCAGCGTGTTCCTCTCCACCCCGACTGCCTGCTGGGCTGTGTCCTGCTTCAGCACTTATCTGGAGAGATGCGGCCTCTGAGAGGCTCTTCCAGCTCCCCCAGGTGACGGGGCCACTGCAGGTGGCTGGGCTGGTGGTGCTCTGGCCCAGGGGCTGAAGTCCAGTCTGTGTACCTCTCAGCAGGCCCTGGGCTGGATGGAAGGCACACCGTTTCCTAATTCATCTGCCAGTGGGGACGTCCTTGTGCTGGCGACGGCCCTGAGGTCAGTCTGCTCGTTCCTGCCTCCGTCTTCTCACAGCGCACGATGCTGTGCTCTGAGGACGCGACAGAGGCAAAGCGTTCGGGCTGTGGGGCTGATTTGTACAGGAAGGGATCGTGTGTGCCGCTCCCCCCCGCCCTCTGCTCCCAACCTGGGAAGTCAGAGGCTTCCCGCCAGGGGTCTCTGGGAGGAGGGAGGGCATCACTCGTGGCGTTTGCTGCTCAGGTCGGGGGGTGGGGACAAAGAGAGAGGCCTGCTAAGGGCCTGCCAGGGTGGGGAGTCTGCCCAGAGTTCAGTGCCAACCTAGCAGGCCCCTGGGGACGGGGGTCGCTCCATGCAGCAGTGGCTGTGAGGGCTGGGGGCCGTACTGCAGACGGTCCAGCCCCAGGGCAGGTGCTTTAATAACCAGGACATCCGACCCAGGAATTGAATGCCAAGTTGTGCCAGGCGCCGAGTCAGGTGTTGTAGAGTGTTCCCTCCTTTAATCTTCAGAGAAACAGTTAAGTCTGTATTGTTACTCCCACTGGACCAGTGGACAAACTGAGGCTTACAGAGTTTGGGTAACAGCTCCATGAGCGTAAGAACCAGAGTTTAAACCCGAGTTGTCAGACTCCAGAGCCTTGGCTCTTTGTGTCGTGTTGCCTGTCAGCTCAGCAGTTTTACTGGAGACCAGCAGTAACGTCTTCGGTTTTGTGTAGGACTTACCACCATTTTTTCATAGCGTTTTCTCTTTGCTTAGCTCACCGAACTTCACAGCCGCTCTGTGGGGTCAGCAAGGCAGCACTTACTGTCTTTGCTTCACACGTGGTGAAACTGAGGCCAAGAAAGCTTGTTAGCTTTGCCCGAGGTCACACGGCTTGTGTGCGGCAGAGCCGAGTCTGGGCTCAGGGCCTCCCGAGCAGGTCTTGCCCTGAGAGCACATGGGTGGTGTGTGTCAGAGAGGAACCAGTGCCTCTGATTGTCACTGGAGCCCTGTTCTGCGTCTCCTTCTAGTTCGTTGGGCCTGGAAGAACTGGAGCTAGCACCTTTTCCTCCTGTAGCAGCGATCCCTGGGGGCCCGACGGCAGAGCAGCTGCCTGGCCAGTGATGAGGGCCGTGACCTTGTGTGGGTCCCTTTTCTAATCTTGCCTTCAGTCTCCTCATCTGAAAGTGAGACCATGGGAGTGATAGATTGAAGTCTTTTCCAGCTTTAAAATATTATGATTCTCTGACATTTCGGGTGGGAAGAGTGGTCTCTACAAAGTAGGGAAAAGAAATGGAACGTAAATCACCACTCTCCCAGCTAATCAAGCCAGCCTGAAACCTGATCAGTTAGTTCATGGAAAACTGCTAGTGACTCGGAATAGTTTCCCAGGTTACCTCTCCATCCCCAAACTGCCCTGCTGCCGCCTCACCCCTTTCACTTTCCAGTCTCCTTAGTAACATTCTCTGCACGCAGCCTTCATCTTCCCAGTGAGCAAGCTACTTAGTGTGCTACAGGACAAGAGATGACTCTCTGGAACCCCAACTCAAACAGACCCACAGACCTGTGTGTGAGAGAGGGGTGTGTATCGGCTTGTAAGGGATCGGTTGTTTCCCGCCCAGGCAGGTGGGGTCCAGGTGTTGAAACGGCATCAGAAGCTGCCTCAGCCCATCGTGCTTTGCGTCCCCTCGTCGGTTCACTCTTAGGCGGTCGTTCTCTGTGGTAGCTGCGCGAGGCCCTCCATCACTCTGCTGTCATCCTCCTGTCACTTAGCAGCCCCAGCACTTCTGGGGAAGACTCAGGTGGAGGCTCATTGGTCTGGTCTAATCTGGGTCCCGAGTCCCCACGGCCCCACACTTTGGGACCAAGAGGGAAGGAGGGCCCCCCAGAGGAGAATCAAGGTGCCATTAACAGAAAGGGGGATGAAATGATGGCCTCGAGTAGGGTCATTCCTAAGTGCTTACGTTTCCTCAGTCATCGTCACATACAGTTCTTTTTTTTTTCCCTCACGGCGACCTGATGCAGCCTTAAAAGCAGCCTGAGTATCTCTGTCTCATGGCGGAGGCGACTGGCTTAGGGAGGTTCACGGGTGGTTTGAGGTTGTGTGGGTGATTGGTGGCAGAGTGGCTCTCAGCTCTGAGGTGTCTGCTTCAGGACCCGCTCCTTCTCTGTGTGAGCTCCTCCCTCACGGTACTTCAGTTACTGTTCGTCTGGAGTGAATTTGTGGAAACCAGATCATCAAAGCAGCTGTCTGCTGGGGTGTGGAAATGGTTTCAGTACAGCGGTCTTGTTGGGTCGTATCTGTTATGCAATGATTTGACCTTCCGGGTCACTGCCCACACTTCAGGCATGTTTCCTGACAGTAGCACTTCAGCTGGACACCAAAAAAAGAAAGGAAACGCAAAAAGCTCCGTATTTTTGATTTACGCTAGTAAGTTTCATCGTATGAAAGTCAGAAACATGCAACAAGTTACAAAAAAATTCATAACTCCATTACCAACCCAGAGTCTGGGCACAGCGACATTCTGGTGTGTCTCTTACTGGACTTTCAGATAAAATACGCTTTTATGAAAAATGGAATTCGAGGGCACAGATCTTGCGGTTTCACTTACGCACATCTTTCCCAGGCAGCAAACACAGTTCTCCAGCCTCAGCTTTGAGGCCGAATTGGCATCCCAAGTGTGGACGGGCTGCCCCTGCCATGTGAAAGCAGGAGCGTCCCATGAGCCGTGCCCTGACAAGAATCCTTGACACTGAATCGTCATGAGCATCCTTAATTGTTGCCTTAGCGTGCGTTTGTGGAAGACAAGTGATAGGATCAGGGTGTTTGTCTTCACAGCTTTTTGTTCATGCTTTCCCCTCCAGACTGAGGCCCGATTTCTGTTCCCATCAGCAGCAGGTGGAGTGCCTGTTCCCGCGCTCACCCGGTACCGAGTATGGTTCTTAAATGCACTCCTATGTTGTCAGGTTGGTAGTCCAAAAGGTTTATCATCTGGTTTAATTTACATTTCTTTGATGACTACTGAGGTTGACCATTAAAAAGTCATGTTTAATTTACTGGAAGCTTCCCTTGCACCTCTGTTTTATACAAATCTATTGTGAATTTTGTGAATGTTTTTGTAAATATTAGCAGTTGAATAACTGGCTTGCGTGTTGCACTCAGGGGACAGTTTTCAGTGATTTGACATTAACCTAAAGGGATGTTTAAAGTGATCTTTCGAGGCCAGTGGCCCTGATGCCTGTTTTAATTCCTTGTCTTAAAGAGAGGAATCAGTTCATTACCGTTTCAGCTGAGGCCGAAGGTCACATGAGAGGATGGCCACCCTGGAAGGCAGAAATAACGTCCGGTGCAACCTTGATAAAAAGGGAAAAAGACCTACAAAACTTGGGTGACATATTAGCAGGAAAAAAATGCGACATGATCTATTTAGGGAACAAAAGCCAGCACTGTAGTGAGATTAAGAGAAAAACAAAAAGGCCTAGACGCAGCTTACGTGCCGACACTGGGTGAGTTAAGAGATCTTCCTTTACCCTCTGATCCGTTAGCCTCCGGTTAGTCAGTCGTGTTCAGTGTTTAACAGTCCCTTCACCAAACATTTACTGCATGCCTACTCTTGATTTCATGACCACCTTAAAACTGGCGAATCCAGAATTTTCACAAGAGGAGATAAATGACAAGGGAAAGGGTTGAGAATAAGGAATAATTACGGTTATGTAGCCCCAGGAAAAGAAGGCTAAACTGGGGCAACTAAGAGAATATGTAGGGTTTTTTCCCCCTGAGGAAGATGCTTCCCAGGTTCTCCTCATTTAGCAGATAAAACAGAAATGGGCTTAAGTTGTAAGCGAACCATCCCAGTTGGGTTTAAGGAAATTGGGGAGAAAAAAAGCCAATGACACAGAAATGTCTCCCTAAGGAGGCCAAGACATGTTCTTGAAGAAGATTGCAGCCCATTTTTCTAGACGTTGTCTAAAAATTCCCTTCCAAATAATTTGCCCTTATGCATACATAATTCTGCCATTTACAGTCTGTACAGTTTTATTTGTGTTGTAATAAAGATAAATAAGAAATTCGCTCTATTGAGTTACCATTAAAGTAACTTACAGCAATGCCATCATGCCTCGGCCAAGGGCCAAGGCCCATCAGGGAACCTCCCAGGTCCTTCTGCTGTCAGGACCCTGGACTCCTCGGGGTCCCGCCGCAACTACACCTCAGCACACACCCGTGTGCCTGGCTGTGTGCTGAGCTCTGGGATGCAGAACCTGCACGTGACTTTCAGGGGAGGAAAGAGTGCCTCGGTGGGCCCAGGGTTGTGCATCCCTTATGTCATTCATTTTAGCCTCACGTTCCAGAGTGGTGGCTGTGCGGAGCCCCCGGGCCGGTCACCCAGAATCCCAGCCCCCCTTGCAGAACTCTGAAGCTTGGCCCTGGCTCTTACATGTCACCCAGGCTGGTGACCGAAGCCCAGCTTCAGAGGATCGGGACCAAGGGGATGATGCTGCTGCGTCAGCTGAAGCTAGCTCTGGCGCTGCCTGGCTGAGCGGGAACGTGTCTTGAGAGACTGGCTTCGACCACACGAGAACCTGAGGTTGGCAGCTTCACAGCTGCAACAGGTCTGGGCCTCACCACGCAGAGCAAGTGTCATCCTTTCTCTGAGCTTTGCTCTGCATCTGTGAAAGCAGGGCTGTGGGCCTGCTGATGTCACAGGACCCCACTCTGGAATGCGCAGGCCTGATGTTCCCCAGGGCTCTGGGGAAGATGTCGTTTCCAGCGGAGCCACTTGGGCGTGCTGTTGCTCCCCGCACTGTCGGCCGGTGTTTCAGGCAGGGGAGCTGATGGGGGCAGGTGCATTGGACGAGGTCCCCGGTGGGCCTCTGGTATCTCAGGGATAGTGAGGGCACCTGGCTGGCTGAGCCCCGGGCAGCGTGGCCACTCCTTGACCCTCCACCCTTTGAGGCCAAGCTGGAGCCTCCGCCTGGGGGACCTGCTCTGTGAGGGACCTTTACTGTCTCTCCATTGCCCCCGCTGTGACCGCCCTCCGGGGCACAGGGACAGGCTTTGACTTGCTTTCAGGCTGTCGCGAACGTGTCTCCTGGGCATCTCTGCTTGCTCACACCTGTGTCCAGATATGTCGTGTGTTTGTCCCTGACAGGCTATTGGGGTTTGTGGAACCCTACTCCAACGCCTGAAGCAGGTGGAAAAGGAGGGCAAAGCCTGGGCTACTAGCAGGATGGAGCACCACTCTCCACGTCCACGGGGCTGTCAGTGGACAAGTGTCTGGTCTGGTGTCCAGGATTTGGGGCATCAGGCCATGCTTGATGCTGCTCCCGGAGACGGGAGCGCTGGTAGGGGCCACCTCGCCTGGGGAGGAGACCCATTCCCTCCCTTCATCCTGCAATTTCTGGTGCATTTTCTCCATGACCTCCCTCTAGCCCTACCCCCTCCCTCCAGTCCCCTCCTCCCCCTCCCTCCAATCCTCTCCCCCTCTCACCAGTCCCCTCCTCCCTGTCCCTCCATTCCTCTCCTCCCTCCCAGCAGTCCCCTCCTACCCGCTCCAGTCCCCTCCTCCCTCCTCCAGTCCCCTCCTCTCCCCCCCTCCAGTCCCCTCCTACCCGCTGCAGTCCCCTACCCCCTCTTCCCAGTAGTCCCCTTCTCCCACCTCTTCACTCTGCCCATCTCCATCCCTCTCCTTTTCCTCCATTGTCATTTTACTCCTGGTCCCTGCAAGGTGAGTGCTGAGGCTTCCTCATTCCTCCAAGGTCGCTACCCTCTGGAATCTTGGTCTTCCTCCCTTGGACACCTGAGTGGGACGAACGCGCCGCTTCTTCCCCCCTGGGATTGTTCACCTGCCTTGTGCACCTGTATTCCTTTCTCCTGGAGGTCAGAAACTGTTACTCCACACAGCCTGCCCTGTCCCCTGCCTTCTCTGTTTTCTGGTGGGTAACTTTGTGTTTGCAGAAAACTTCCAAGAATAATTCCCATATACCCTTCACTTAGATCCCCCATTATTAGCGTTCTGTCACATTTGCTTTGTTATTCTGTGTGTGTATGGATGGATGTGTATACGGGAGTTTTTCCTCGATCACTTGACAAGAAGCTGCAGGCAAATTCCCCTCGACCCTTAAGTACTTCCGCGTGTATTTCTTAACAAAGACATTCTGTTACCAAACCACAGTACCATGGTCAAAATCAGGAAATGGACATCGATACGATACTGTTATATAGCTACAAACTTTGCCAGTTTTCCCAGCAATGTCCTTAGTAGCAAAAAAAAAAAAAAAAAAAAAAAGTTACTGTTTCCACTTCGCTGTTCAGTCCAGGATCATGTCCTGCATTTAGTTCATGTGTCTTCCGTCTGTTTTATTCTGGAACACTCCAGTCTGTCTTTCAGGATTGTGATGTTTGCTTTTCTAAGGAGACAGGCCAGCTGTTTTGTAGAAGACCTCTCAGTTTTGGTTCGTCTAGTGTTTCCTCGTAATTAGATTCAGGTTCTGCATTTTTGGAAGGAATGTCATACACGGCTTTTCTTTCTCAGTTCATCAGCGCGCGGTTACTCTTGGACAAGGCTCAGTTGCTTTGCTTGTTAGTCTACATTCACATTCGGATCCACTCCCCTGGGACCACCGTTCCCATCCCACCACGGTCTGTCCCCCAGCTGCCCCTGTGTCACCTCCTGTCATACTTCTGTAGTCTGTGCCCCCAGTGGGCGTCCCATTAGTTCTCATTTCTGGTGTAAGAGGCATTTCCCATATTCAGATCATATGCAGGCTTGTCAGCAGATGATTGGTCGTTTCCTGCCTCTCTCCTGGATCCTGACTTACCACTCAGGTGCTTACTGTGCTCCTCCTTTGTGGAGCGCACTTCCAGAATGCTGCTGTTTTCTCTTAGGATTTAACAGTGTGAACATTCCTTTAATATTGGTAGTGGAGGAGGAGGAGGTGGAGGAAGAGCTTAAACTAACGGGGTGTTTGTACTGTTGGTGGTGCCCAGCTTCATCTCACTGAATCCAGACCACAGCCCTGTGTGCTGCGTACTCTTCGTTTTTTTACAGGTGGCACGTGGGCGTTAGGTTCCATGACCGAGGCCATACAGTTGATAAGCAGTGAAACTGAAATCACACAGTAAAAGGGAAAGGAATAATTTTGGATGCTGAGAGGTGGTAAGAAAAAGTAGAAAAAGAAAATTCTGCTGATTCCAAGCACCAGTGAGCGTCAGTTAGTGATTTGTTCAGTCACCAGAGACGAGAGGCCGGAAAAGGGTGGAGGCTTGCTGGGGGATGTCAATTTGGGAGACTTTAGTGTTGAGGCAATAGATAAAGTCTTCAGAAACAGGGAACTCACTGAGAAAGAAGTGCAGAAATGGTGAGTCCAGGGCGGATGGTTTGGAAGTGGTCACATTTAGGGAGAGGGGAGAGGAGCTGACGCAGATCGTAAAGGAGACTCTGCATCGTGACTGGAGGCCCTGTTCTCTCCCTGTGGGGACACCCTGGGTGCGGGGGGTGGAAGGTGGGAGACGGGCTCAGCGAGCAGGCCTTGCTCTCCTGTCCACTCCGCCAGGCTCTGTGTTAGGTGCTGGGGACACAGGTGAAGAAGGCCCCCCTGCTTGTCCAGAGGAGCTTGTAACCTAGTGATTCCTATTTTATGCTGTTCAGGACAGTAGACGAGTGGTTGCCTTCAGTGCTGTTTTTATAAGACACATTTGTCAGAAGTGTCTCCGAAGCTTAGAATATCCATGCTAGAAAGAGCCTTAGAAATCCTAGGTATGGGCATCCTCATTTGTCTCGGGAAAAACTGAAGCCCAGGGTAGCTGAGGAGTTTGCCGTTGCTCAGACAAGCAAGGTGGTGGCAAGCCTTCTGGCTCCCAGATCATGTCACCAACAGCATGACCACTGTGACCCCCGTGTTTGGCACGGGTCAGCATCAGGGTGAGTAGAGGGCCTGTCTGGTCAGCTTGCCCCTTGGGGACTGTCCCGCCCCAGTGGGACTCTGTGGGTCAGTGGCTCGCCATTCTGCCACGGTCCAGGCTCTCCCTGAGCTGCTGGCTGTTCCCACCGCTTCTTGAGGGTGTCCAGTGCCCTTTTCCTCTGGATTTCACTGTTTCTGTTAATGGAATGGCTCTTCCCACAGTGCTCACCTCCTCCCGTTAGCCAGCTGCCTCTGCCCCAGGGCCGGCTCTTGCATCCATTCCTGTCTCGTCACTTCCACTATTGTCACTCCATTTATCTCTCCTGATCCACTGCGACAAGCCCCTAACTCTGCTCTGCCTTCTTCCATCCCCTCCTTCATCTAATTCTTGTGCGTTGCTGTCAGATTAATCCTCTAAGAATGAAATTGCACGACTGTAAGGGCTTTTTATATGTTTTATTGCCCAGACACCCATCTGACGTTCTGTTACATAGGTTCCCGCCAGGCGGTCAGCCAGCCCATTTCTGTCCTGTTTTTATTTTGCATTTCAGTTCTAAACAGGTCTATTATAAAGTTCTTACTTCTCTTGAAGTAAAACATTTTTCTTCTCCTTGTTTTATGGTGAAATTGCCTCTTGAATCTCTGAAGAGGTTAATGATCAGCTCTTCAAAGCGCTTCTTTGTTGACAAGATCAGCCCTTCTCTCAGAGGCCAGTTGCTTTGCTTTCTCACTCTCGTGCTTGTACAGGTAGTACTAGATTGCTCAGTTTTAGGGGCTGTCGTGAGTTTCTTCAGCAGTTCTGTGGTCACTGTCCCACCAGCAGGCCTCACCCCAGCTGCTCTGTGTGGGGAACAGGTCAGCTTCCCTTCAGAGTGTGTGCAGGGGTGGAGGAGGGGAAGATCTTAAATTACTAAGTCTCTGCTGCCCTGAAGAGTGTAACTAACAAAAGTGGGGGTGGTGGACTGTTTTAATTATTCATTTAAATGTTGTAGTGGGAGTTCAGTGATCATTCCAGCTTCTAAAAATCATACTTTTTCTTAGGAAAAGTAATAATTCTTAGAGCCCTCTGGATCCTTGTTCTAATTTGAATAATTGCTCTCTAGGCCTGCTTCCCAGCTTCTGTCCTGAGATTGATTTTCATGACATTTCTCTTATATTTCTTGATTTCCCATGTCTTTTTGGATTTCTTGGAGAACTTCCTTAATTCATTCTTTCAGAATCTGTGGATAAGAAAACCTTGAAATCCTTACATACATGACAGTGTCTTTATTTTGTAATCACATTTGAATGATAGTTCAGTTGGGTATAAAACTCCCAATTCAAAATAAGCTTCCCTCAGAATTTTGAACACATTTTTCCCTCCTGCAATCTAGTGTTATTAATTAGAAGCTTGATGATGATTTGATAATCTGTTTCTTGTTCCTTTATAGGTAGCCCTCTGAGAGTTGGACTGTTGTGAGAATGAGGCTAGGTGTGAGTCTTTTATGATTCACCTTGTTTATTACCTTTCCAACATGAAGATTCATGTTGTGAGGCCTGGGAACTTTGGCTATTACTCCATTTTATTTCTATCTTTTTGAAAATCATATTGGCTAGTTGCTAGGCTTCGTACATTGATCACCTGTATCTTTTAGCTTTTCTTTACTTTTGCTTTTGCTCTGATGACTTTTCCTTGATTTTTCTTCTAGCTGTTCTATCGAATTTTCACATTTAAACAATCGAGTTTCAGTTTCCAAGAACTTTTCTTTTTTAAAGATTACTTCATTTTTTTATTAGCCTGTTCTTATTTTAGGGATGCAGTATTTTTAGGTCTTTCTGAGGATACTCATTAGAATTTTAAAAATTATCTTGTGTTCCCTGAGCTTTCTGTTCTGTGTCCTTGCTAACCCCACAGTAGTCTCTCTCCTTAATTCTGATGGAAAGAGAGTCTCCCTCCTCCACTGCTGACTTTTTCTTTGTTAATTTTGGCTGAGGGGTTATCTGATCTTATGATCTCATCTGCTTTCCATGTTCCCAGAAATTTATCTACATTTTTTAGACTTTCATTCTGACAGTGAAAAAAAAAAAATGGTCATTTGACAGAAATTTGGGAGGAGGAGAATGAGCAGCTCAGTCAGCACCTGAGACCCTCCCCAGCCCTCTCAGTTCTACGCAGTATCTCAGACCTGTCTTTGATATTTATTATTTTGAAACAAAATGGCAGCCAATAACAGTTGTTACCTAGATATAGATTCTGATATTTGAATGAATTTCCAGCAAAACTGGTCTGTGCTTTTCACGTGTCATTATCCTGACGGAGCCTGGGGTGCGCTGAGAAGCCAGATGTCCTGGTCTCCAGGAGGCCTCCGTATTCTGCTTCACAGTGTCGTTCCAGGGATGGCAGGGAGAGGAACCTCCCCTTCCACCCGCCGGCAGTGGCCCCGTGAGTGCTGGAAGGCTCCAGACGCTGGGTGGGCTCAGCCAGTGCCCCTCTCTGCTCTCCCAGCATCTTGCATTTCCCAGTCGGGACCTGATTTACAGAATAAGAGCACTGGCTAGGGACAGTGGTGGTCATCTGTGACCACAGGGTTCTCAGACTTCATTGGGGGATTTCACCTGGAAGACGCCCACCCCAGCCCATTAGAAAAGGGGTGAAGGGTCGTGATGGGGTCTCCCGGGGAGAGCCCGGACAAGGCACCGCAGGGACCCTGTGCGCCAGATGTTAGCGGGGCCACTTCTGGGGAGCGTGTAGGCTTCGCACCTTCCCGTGTTTGTGGGACTTAAGTGGCAGAATTGTGTCATTTATTCCCGTGAAGGAAGTGAGGACCAGCCTGGCCCTTGTCCCCCCAGTCTGTCCCCACCAATCCACTATTTCCCACTCCTTTCCCACACGATCAACTGTCCAGCCTCCCCGCCGTTCCCCTGAGGGTCTCACGGCTCTTTTCATCGTCCGTTCAGCACGTACTCAGCAATCAACGAATGATGACGCTCGTGAATGAACTCTCCGTCTCTGTCCGTAGATTACGGTTTCCCAGACCTGACTGAGAAGGCTGGTCCCGTAGAGGACACGGGCCAGAGTCAAGAGGGGGCGAGCCTCCCGTCTCCCCTGCCCAAGATGAGCCTGGTGGAGCCACCCTGGCGTGTGGTCCCTGCAGAGGAGGAAGAGGCGGAGCAGCTGCTGCCTGTGACCAGATCCCAAGAAGAACCCCGAAGTCAGGTCCACGGCTTTCCTCCCACCGGCAGCAGCCAGACCCCAGGGGCCCCCGAACACCGGCACGAAGAGTCTGGGGACCAGGCCTCCTCGGGTGTGGAGGTGGGGAGCAGCATGGAGCCAAGCCTTTCCCCGCCCACAGTCGCCCCAAGTCCAGTGACCCTGGGGGGTCAGGATGTGGCCGACTGGGGGGCAGGGGGCACGGCGTTGCCAGCCGCAGGGCACGGGCTAGAGTTGGAGGCCCCTCGGGAGCCCAGTGAGGAGGCCACTGCGGAAATAGCTGGCTTGGCTGGCCGGCCGGGGGAGGGACCGTCCCCGGCCTCGTTCTCTCAGACAGAAGCTCCCGGCGGGGCTGAGGCCTCAGACGAAGACCCCACGCACCCTGGAGCCTCAGCCTCTTTCTCACTGGCTCCTGGAGACACGGAGCTGACACCTTCCTCTGCTGCCGTGGGACGAGAAACCCTAAGCCAGCTGCCCCAGGAAGGGCAGACCGCCGACACTCCGTCTAGAACACCCTGGGACTCCACGCAGGTAAGTGAGGGTGCTCGCGGGTTGCCCGGCCATGCCCAGCTCACGGCATGGGGAGAGCTCTGCCGGGCCCCGGGACTGCGGGTGGATCCCGGGCAGAACTTTGGGGGGCACAGCTCATGGCCCAGCAGCGGGCATCCTCTTCACACTGAGGTGCACAGGCTCGGCACCCCCGCCCAGTAGTCATGGGTTCGGGTGCCCTCTGCTCGTCACAGCCGCCGAGGGTGGGTGCTGACAGCGCTCTGGCCAGCCCCACCTCCACGCCCCCCACCACTGTGCAGTTGCCCCTGCTTTCCTCCTCACCCGCCCACCCCGACACTAAAAGGAAAGGAGGGGTCCCAGGTGGTCAGCTGTGCGTCTGGCCCCAGGCATGCTACTGTTTGCCCTTCAGAACGTTACACATGAGTTTGCCTTCGAAAGCCTCCAGGCCGGCCCCTGCAGCCGGGCCCCTGTGACACGGCTCCCGCCTCCGCTCCCTCCAGACATCGGGTTGGTGAACCTTGGCCGGGTCCTGGGCATGTCACCTTGCAGAGGCTGTCTGCTCTCACCCAGCTGTCACACCCATGCCTGGCCTCGCCCTCCTAGCTTCTCACAGGGTTCCGTCCACCCTCCCTCCAGATGCCCTTCTTATTTCTTTGCACAGGTGATCTGCAAGGACTGGAGCAACCTAGCCGGAAAGAACTACATCATCCTGAACATGGCGGAGAACGTGGACTGTGTGAGTGCTGGTGCGGCAGGCCGGGCCGGGGTGGGTGGCCTGACCCCCTGGGGGGAGCCACCTCCCACCAACGTCTGAGAAAAGAGGGCTCTCGGGTTTTTAAATCCCCAAGGCTCTTTGTGCCTGCCCCGCTCCGTTTTTGATTCTGTGTGTGATGTCGTCTCTCTATGAGGATATTGAAATTGCTTTCTGAAGAGTTGTTTTCTCCCTGTACGGGACGCTTTCCCCATTTGTTAGTTTTGTTCTCAGTTTTCCACATGCGTCCTCTCCTCAGCTGTCTGGCGGCGTCTGTTTGGTGCTGTTTAAGGAGGGCCAGCAAAAGCTGGTCGGAAGCTTTGAGCCTGGGGGTGGGCTTCACTGTAGCTTCTCGGGAGGGTGGTCTGGCCGGGCCATTTCATCTGAAAATTACTATGTGAGTGTCTTTAGGGCCTTCCTCTTGGGTGCTTAGATTCTTGGAAAAAGGAACGTCTGTCCTTCGGGGAGGGTATGGGGCTGGCCGCCAGGGTTCTGGGAGCAGCTTGGGAGAGGGCTGTGTTTCTGTGTTAGGACACACGTGCCTGATGGGTGAGTTTATTCACCGCACCCATTCGCAGTGTGAGCCCCTCCCACAGCTGGGTCTGGTGTCCTCAAGGTCGGAGACCCTCTATTTTACCATCATTAAAGAACAAGCGTCCCGTCTTCTGCAGGGAGAAGGGATGTTGGTCAGCTGTGCGGTGTCAGGGGGAACTAGGGGTCCATTGCTTCTTAAACACACTCTCAGTGTGGTCCTGTGCTGGTGCCGTTTCCATTCTCTCTCCCAGAGGGAGCCAGTGCCGCTTATCCAGAGCGTTTGGCAAGTTGGGCGAGAAGTCTGGGTGCTCCTCAGCTCTCCCCGCCTGGCTCAGCGTCTGGCTCTCTCGGGCTTGCTGAACTGGGAAACTCTGACTCATCCATCCGCTTCCGGTGATCACATGCTGTGGCTCTTGTCTCCTCTGCTGTTTTGTTGTGGTTTTGTCTTTGTGGTTTTAGACCTTAAAAGAAAAAACCTTCATTCTTGCTTAGTGTGTTTGGTAGAAAAGTGAAAGTACATGCACACGTTTAATCCACAAGTGACCAACGAGGTGTTCTCTTTTTCCCAGCATCTTTATAAAGTGATAGATTGTAACATCACTGGTGTGTTTCAATCCAGGGCAGTGCAGTTATTAGTCTTACTGATGCTCACTCTGTTAACTGGAAATAAAGCACGAGGTAAGGGCTGTGAGTCGAGTTCATTCAGTGTCTGACTGAGGACGGTGGCCTGGGAGACAGCCTCTCGGGTGGACGAGCCAGGATACATATGAACTTCGGTGAAGGGGACGCATGCAGCGGAGACCTCAGGGAAAGGTCACTGCTGGCCTTGAGGACCAGACGTCTCAGTTAATGATTTGAGTGCTTTTCTGTGTGTGGGACAGTGCAGGAATCTGGGGTCAATGCCATTCTTCCTTAGTATACATGTTAACTCTCTGGGGGCCCACATATCCAGACACAGAATGCTTCGTCCTGCATTCCTCTCAGAGTGTAGGTCAGCGACTGCAGTGGCTTAAGACTTGATCCTTGTGGAACTGAGTGGCAGGCAGCCTGCGTTGCCTACAACGCCATCTTTGGCCAGTGAAAGCCTCAACTCAGAGTTGGCTTCTGAGTCCTTTTGACCAACCTTTAGTGTTTGCTAGTTTCCCTGCTTTCTGTGCACAAGGATGTTCCAGGCTGTTCTTGAATGTTCCCTTCCCCGGACACGGAATCAACATTCTTCAAGGAGCTCTCATGGCTTTCATGGGGACTTGAGACTCTGGAGTTTGGGGGGCACATACTTGAACAATGAAGTCTAAAGTTAATGTCTCTGTTCTTTTCCCAAAGAACACATAGAAGCTTATAGCTTTCATTCAGCTTTCCCTGTTTTTGTCTGGTTTGTTATTCTCATTTAATACCTGACATCCACCGAATTAGTCAGTATTATTTTTTACAGTGGATTTTTTAATTGTAAAAAAATCTAACATAAAATTTATCATTCTAATCATTTTTAAGTGTGCGGTTGTGTTAAGTACATTTACATTATTGTGAAACAGATCTCCAGAACTTTTTCATCTTGCAGAAACTGGAATTCTGTCCCCATTAAACAACTCCATCTCCCCCCTCTCTCAGCCACCCTTCTACTTTCTGTCTCTGTGAATCTGAGTGCTCTGGGCCCCTCATGTTAGTGGGATCGCACAGTATTTGTCTTCCTGTGACATCTCGGGCACATTCCAACGGGTGGCGCCGTGGGGTCAGCGTGTATGCGTACGTTCACCTTCCCTGGATACCGTCCAGCGACTTTCCACGGTGACTGTGCCAGTGACACCGTGGCAGCACCCGGGTGCTCTGGGGCTGCCGCGCCTGCCGGCCATCGGTGTCGTTTTTAATTTTAACCATTTTGCGAGGTATGTAGTGTGGTGGCACTGCTTTGTGGCTTTACTTGGCATCTCCCTGATGACTGACAAAGTTGAACAGCTTTTCATGTGTGTTTTAGCCTCTTGGCCAAGTGCCTCATCAGATCTTTTGCTCATTTATTGACTGGGTTATCTGACTTTTTATTTATTGATGTCTGTAAATTATTTATATGTCCTGGATATGAAACCTCTGTCTCGTATACATATTGTAAATGTTTTCTCCTACCCTGTGGGGTGCCTTTTCACCCTCTTAATAGTACCCTCTGATAAATGGAAGTTCTTAATTTTTTTAAACTTCATCATAAAATACTCCAACTTAGCAGTTTTTTCGTTCATGGTTAGTGGTTTCGTCGGGTCCAATTTAGAAATGTTTGCCTACTCCAAGGCCATGCTTGTTTCTAAAAGCTTTAGATCTGAAATGCATCTGGAATTGACTTTGGTGTATGGTGTGACCTATGAGTCCAGGTATGTTTTTTCTTTTCTGCTGAGATACCCAGTCGTCCCAGCACCTATGACTGAATAAGTCCTTTCAATCCTCACAGTAAGCCCACGGATTTAGGCCCGATGCCCACGTTTTCAGATGGGGAAACTGAGGCTCGGAGAGGTGCAGTGTGTTGCTAAAGGTCCCAGAGCCGATGAATGGCAGAACCAAGATTTGAGTCCATATTTGATTCCAAAGCCACTGACACTCACTTCCCATCTACAGAATGAATGTATGAGACACCTAGTCATCAGACCCTCCCAGAACTGACTTTGTGGGTCTAGGGCTTAAGCCAGGCAAACGTCTGGACCCTGAAAATGGGGGGTGTGCGCAGGTGGTGGCGCACAGGGCTGCAGCCCCCACACACACGGGGAGGCGCCGCCCCAAGGAGGGCTCAGGCATGGCTGCCCCTCCCCTGCACGCGCACACACGGACGGTAGCGGCCATTTCAGGAGCTGGGGCTTCCCGAGCCGCTCGCTCGGGCCATCTCCAGGTACCAGCCTTCTCCCAGGTGTGGAACTGAGCAGGCCTCTCTTAGGCTGCTGAGCCTAACACTCGTGAGAGCCTGCACTGGGCACTTGCCATGGCAACAAGGCCCTTCATCACGTCAGTAGCGTGACAGCCACGCTCCTTAGCTTGGGCCCCAGCAGAAAGGAGAGCCCACAAGGCTGGCCTGGAGAGACGGCTGGGTCTCATGGGCAGAGACACCTGGCTCGCGGCTCCGCGGCTGGGAGCATTGCAGATAGGAGCCCACGTACAGGAGGGAGGGGCTGCTGGGGGCCAGAGGTCGGGGGACCCGGCCAGAGGAGGGCCTCTTCCCAGACGGGCCAGGAAGGGACAGTGATGGGCTGGGAGCCAGAGGCAAGGCCTCCTGCCCCGTGCCAAGTTCCTGTTCAGTGCCAGCCTCTTGCCAGCCTCTTGTTTTTGTTTTTGTGTGATTACCTGTGTACAAGCTGAAGGAAATCTCAGCAGCACAAGAGCGCCAGATGGGAAAGAAGTCTCCTTTCCCTTCTCCTGCCCCTCCCTGCGGCCAGGGGTCTACCATTATGGCCATCTCTGCTAATTGTCCTGGGCACCGCTGCACCCTGCGAGGACGCAGGCGTCTTTTTTTTAATCTATTTTATACATATTAGTGTATATATGTCAACCCCAATCTCCCAGTTCATCCCCACCCCCGCTTTCCCGCCTCGGTGTCCACACCTTCGTTCTCTACAGCAGACTCTTTCTTGACTGCCCAGCTTTGAGCCCTGTCTCTCCAGTGACAGGCGGAGGGGAGTTTGGGGAGGATGCCTCCCACCTCGGTGGCCGTATTGACGCGCACTCTCTTGTCCTCCCCCCCCGACATACTCGTCCGTCACATGACACGTTTGGACACCAGGCCCCGCGTGAGTGCAAGAGGCCAAGGCAGGAGGGGGCACCTGGACGCCTGCAGGGACCAAGTGGACTCAGGTCTTCCTGTGCCCACTGTCCCCCGAGGCCAGGGTCACAGCCTCCTCCGTGGTCCCCAGAGGTCCCTGAGCAGCCACTCTGGGCAGCCCGCTGGCCTTTCCCGGGTCAGAGGGGCCCAGGCCTAGAGGCTGGGGTCAGGGGGCATCACCCCTCACCGAACGCGGGGCTTTCTCTCTGCCTTCGCAGGAGGTGTTCCGGCGGCACCGGGGGCTGCAGCTCCTGGCCCTGGTGGAGGAGGCGCTGCCCCGCCACGGCCGCAGCCGCCACGGGGACTGGCACATCTCCCTGAGCAAGCCCAGCGAGAAGGAGCGGCACCTGCTGATGACCTTGGTGGGCGAGCAGGGTGAGTGGGGGCTGTGGGGAGGGCAAGCTGAGTCCCAGCTGGACTGCCTGGTTCAGGGCTCAGTGACGCCCACAGGCCTGGGTTCTGGAGAGGAGGAGGATGAGTGCACCCTGGTCGGGAGGGAGGCGCAGGCCCGTGTACTCTGTGTGGTGGGGGAGGGGCCGTGGGTGTGGCTTCTGGAAGGGGCCAGCGGGTGGGCAGCAGGTACGGGTCATGGTCGGTGTGGGCTCCACGCTGGGGAGTGAGGCTCGGAGGCTCAGATGGGGTCCGAGGGTCAGGAGCCCGAGCAGCTCTGCGGCCAGGGCTGTGCTGATGGTGCGTTTCCCTAGGGGTGGTGCCCACTCAAGACGTCCTCTCCATGCTGGGCGACATCCGCAGGAGCCTGGTGGAGGTAAGAGCGTGGCCGTGCTCCCTGCACCCCTAAAACTCTGGGGCGGGGCTGCCTTCCCTGAGGCGTGAGGGCCTGCGTGGCGGGGTGCGGCCTGAAGCAGCTCTGGACAGCTCCTGTCTCCGGTCTCCGAGGCCCAGCTCCCGAGGAGCACGGAGCTACCAGCTGCGGTGCGTGTGACATGCGACAGCAGGCGCAGACCCAAGCCGTGGAGGGAGGTGGTCAGGAGAGGATGCAGAGGGAGGGGCCCCCCGAGGGGATCTTGGAGGGTAAGCGGAGTTCTTTGGTGGACGGCAGAGAAGCGAAATCGTGCAGATTTCGAAATCGTGCAGAAGCCTGGTGGGTGGGGAGAACGTGGCACAGTTCCCAAAGGCACAGAAGAAAGTGTCACCAGGCACTCCCCACTGAGAGTCGCGGCGCTGGGCCAGCTCGGGGGCCCCGGGGTGGGGTGGGGTGGGGCGACCCAGGCAGTCCACCGCCCACCTGGCCAGCCCCAGGGACCTGGGCTGAGGAGACAGGCTGGCCGACCTCTACTCCAGATCCACCTTCCCCAGAGGAGGAAGTGCAGTTCCTCATCTCCCTTCTTGAGGACAGCCCGTGTCCTCCAGGCCCCGTCCATTCACTGGAATCCAGGGGCCTTATCAGTCCCCTTAGTTCTCAAGAGTTCTGCAGTATTTGTTTGTTATTTATTTATTTATTTATTTTTGGCTGCGTTGGGTCTTCGTTGCTGTGCACGGGCTTTCTCTAGTTGCGGCGAGCGGGGGCTACTCTGTTGTGATGCGGCGGCTTCTCATTGTCGTGGTTTCTCTTGTTGCAGAGTACAGGTTCTAGGTGCGCATGCTTCAGTAGTTGTGACACGTGGGCTCAGTGGTTGTGGCTTGCGGGCTCTAGAGTGCAGGCTCAGTAATTGTGGCACATGGGCGTAGTTGCTCCGCGGCTTAGTTGCTCCATGGCATCTTCCCGGACCAGGGCTCAAACCCGTGTCCCCTGCATCGGCAGGCAGATTCTTAACCACGGCGCCACCAGGGAAGCCCCTTGCAGTGTTTTTAGTTTGTTTTTTATATATTTATTTATTTGGCTGTGTCGAGTCTTAGTTGCGGCATGAGGGATCTTTAGTTGTGGCATGTGAACTCTTAGTTGTGGCATGTGGGATCTAGTATCGTAACCAGTGATCGAACCCAGGCCCCCTGCATTGGGAGTGTGGAGTCTTAGCCCCTGGACCACCAGGGAAGTCCCTTGAGAGCCCTCCAGTGTTTGTTGACAGAGCTGAGGCCCCACCTCCTTATCTAGTCCACGCCAGGCTGGGGGTGGCCTCCGTGGTGGTTTGCGGCTTTTTGATAAGTGTGCTGAGTGCCAGACTGGGTTCTCTCACCCGGCCCTGAGCACCACCCCGGGGTTGTAAGCAGTAAATAAGGCCCCCTGTTGAGTACCATAGGTGCCCCATTTAAGACGGGAGCTGAAACCCAGAGCAGGGAGGTGACCTGCCCAAAATGGCACAGCGAGTGCGTGGCTGAGCCAGGCTTTGGACCAGGCCTGAGAGATTCAAGAGCCTGGGCCTTTCACCGTGATGCTGTACCTACACCACCTGGGTAGCCACGGGGGCCGGTCCAGTTGTGAGACTTGGGGTTCACGAACACTGGGGGGCTGGTGGAAAGTGGGGTTTAACCTTTTTTACAGACCCTTCTGCTTCTCCCCTCCCCTGGGTATTCTGGCTTTTCCGGACGTTTCATTCGGACTGGTTCGGCCGAAAGGCATGCTGGGTCTTTGGACATACGTTAGTGGGCAGATTTAGCACGCGCATTGGTGGAGAGTCTAGCAGGAGACCTGAGCCGTGGTAACTTAAAAAGAGAATAGAGAAAGTGCTGGAAATATACAGGTGGTTCACAGGAAGAAGAGCTAATACCTGGCTTTAGAAAGGGGGACTCCCAGGTCTCTGCGCCGGAGCCAGTGGACGGCGCCCTCACCCTGGCGCCTGTCATCTGATCACGGCACCTCGCCGTTCCTGCTTTCCTCCACCCGAGATGCTGATTGTGGAGAGTGTCTGCCTGACCCGGTGGGGACAGAGCAGACACTTGGCCAGAGAAGGCCGCCCACTCGAGACAACGCAGTGTCGGGGGTGCTGGGCGCTAAATGACATTGGTGACCACTCCAGTGGGAAGAGGGAGGAAGCTGGGAGACTGGGGGTGGCCGAGGACGTGCACTCTCTCTGGCCCACAATGGCCATAATGGTACCGGGACACCCCTGCCCCCCAAGGTAGAAGCTGTGTTTGCAGTTCCTTGCGGTGTGTGGTGGAGAATGTGAGGAGAGAGCTTCACAACTGCTCGTGTCCTTTTTCAAGCTGGTGGGGACCGTGTGGATTGTGACTGCTGGCATGGGGCCAACCTCAGTGGGGGGTTAGGGCCACCACCAGGTGGGTTTAGGGCCAAAGGCCGCCTGCAGCAGGGTTTGTGAGGAGTCTGGGGGTGGAGGCGCCCTCAGGCAGCGTGGGCTGGAGATCGGGCAAGCCTGTTCCCCGTCCCTGAGCTCCGACCCCAAGGGCCCTGTGGGGAGCCCTGGCACCCTAGGATCTCGGCTAAGGAACCGGGCCCTCCCGCCCCCAGATTGGCATCCAGAACTACTCCACCACCGGCAGCTGCCAGGCGCGGGCCAGCCAGGTACGCAGCGACTACGGGACGCTCTTTGTGGTGCTGGTGGCCATCGGCGCCATCTGCGTCATCATCATCGTGCTCGGCCTGCTCTATAACTGCTGGCAGCGCCGGCTGCCCAAGCTGAAACACGTGGTGAGCGAGCGTGGAGCTCAGGGGCAGGGGGCTGGGCCGCGGTGGTGCCGGTGAGGGGGTGCCCAGCTCAGGCATCTGAGGCTCAGTGTCCCCATCTGCCGGTGGGGTGACTGCGGGTGAGGCGCTAGTGCAGGGCCTGGCCCCCAGTTGCCCTCTGCAGGGCGCCGGCCTCGCATTAGGTGCTGGAGGTGCAGGGAGCGGGACGTTGGCTGCACCCGCAGGGCCGCTGCTGGGGGGCGGGCGGCCTTGCAGGCCTGGGCTCCTGTGGATGCCTCATCAGACAGGCCCTGGCTTGGGGGCTTGGCGTCAACAGGAGGCTCCAGCAGCCTGGCGGCTCCCCGCAAAGGAGGGGCCCGGGCACAAAGCTCCTGTTTCCCATGAGCCCCTTTAGAAGGGGTCGGTGCTGGCGGGAGGGACCAGATGGTGTCAGGGAGGCCATGGGTCTGTTCCGTGTGCAGGGTCAGTAGTCATTTTAAGAAAGGACCCAGAGCCGAAAGGGCCTGCGTCCATCAGGGTCCGCTGGGGTTCCCTGCGTGCGGTTTGGCCGCCGGCCTGAGGCCCGGTGAAGGGATGAAGCGGGGGCGGCGGGGGCCCGGCGTGCTCTCCCAGCGGCCCCTCCCGCCGCAGTCGCACGGCGAGGAGCTGCGCTTCGTGGAGAACGGCTGCCACGACAACCCCACGCTGGACGTGGCCAGCGACAGCCAGTCGGAGATGCAGGAGAAGCAGCCCAGCCTGAACGGCGGCGGCGCCGTCAACGGCCCGGGGGGCTGGAGCGCGCTCATGGGGGGCAAGCGCGACCCCGAGGACTCGGACGTATTCGAGGAGGACACGCACCTGTGAGGGGCTGTGCCCCGCCCGGCCCTCGGCGCGGGGTCCCCGCTTTCCCCCGACTCACGACGCACCTCGGCCCCATCCCCGTCCCCACCCGACGCCCCGAGGGGCTGCCCCGGGACCCCATTAAAGCCGCCCGGAGAGCACGCCGGGCCCCGCGCCTCCGCGACTGGTTTTTGCGCTTGGGGGCGGAGTGGGGGGAGAACGTGTGTGATAAGCGGAGGCGGTGGACTAAGGGGCGGGGCGGGGCGGGGCGGGCACATCCCGGGTCGGTCCTCCGGGCGCCAGGCGCCGCTGCGGAGCGGGCGGGGCGCGGCGCGGCGCGGCGTGTTTATATCCGGCGGGGCTTCGCCGCTGCCCTGGGGTCGCCGGGCCGGGGTCGGGGACGTCCGCGCCATGGATACCTGCGACCTGTTCTCCAGCTGCAGGAAGGGGGACGTGGGCCGAGTGCGGTGAGGAGCCGTGGCCCCGAGGAGGGTGTGAGTCGGCCGCCCGCGGAGCGCCTGGCCGGGGTGGGGGTGGGGGGCGGCCCGGGCGCCGAAGCAGGACCGCCCCGGTCCAGGCAGCTCTCTGAGCGGGGGCGCGGGGGTCGGGTGCTGGCGTGACTTCTTCCGGGAGTCCCGGAGGGGAGGACTGCCACGCGGACGCCCGGAGGAGGCGGAGAGGGGCAGAGAGAAGAGAAGGGCCCGGAGGTCAGACCCTGGGGGCAGGCCTGGGACGCCCCCTACGTGGCTCCTCTGATGAGCTGCGGACCCCGCGCTGGGAACGCCTGTGGCCCGGAACCAGCCTCTGGTTCTCAGAAGTTCGGGAACTCCTAATTGCGGTTGACGCAGCTCGGGTGCTGCAATCGCCGTCTCCGCGGGCCGCACGGGGAGGGGAGGGGGCTGCTGATGTGGGATATGAGGCACCTGTTTTCCTTCCCCCATCCCTGGTCCCGACCTCCCCTGGCGCCCTCCCCTGGGCCAGTCGGGGACTTCCTGAGCCCCGCAGCTTCTCCGGGCTCCTCCCCAGGGTCGGGTGACACCTGGGAGTTAGTTGGTAGCCCCCAAAGTGTGGTGCACTCTGAGATCCAACCTGGGCGTCTCCTCGAAGTGGGTTCCTGTCCATCACCATTCTTCGTGGTCTCCCCTCACCCGTCTCCTCTGCTGCTTTGTTTCCTGACTTCCGCCTTCTATATAATCTGTCCATTTTTCGTTTCCACGCTGCCAGGACGCCTGCAAGTCTCCTGGTCGTCCTGTCCACCTCCAGTCCCTCTGCCCTGGGAAGGCTAACCTGCCACCCCATGCAGCCCGAGGGTTCGGGTGGAGGCAGGGCCCCCCCTCCTCCTCCTCCCCCTCCCCCTCCTTCCCTCCCTCCCTCCCTCCCTCCCTTAAGCCTTCAGCCCAGATGCTCAGCCTCTTCAGCTCTGGGGCCTCCGACGCCCAGGGGCTCCCACATCCACTCTTCGTGGCTCCTTTGCCTTTAACGCCTGTCCTGCTCTGGTCTCTGCCCTCACCTGGGGAGGCTTTCCTCCTTCCCCTTCCGCAGGTCTCCTCTCCAGACCCCAAACCCATCCTGACCTAGGCTCTGACCTCCCCTGCCCAGGTACCTGCTGGAGCAGCGAGACGTGGAGGTGAATGTGCGGGACAAGTGGGACAGCACCCCCTTGTGAGTGCCAGGGGGGGCAGGGGGTGGGTGGGGTGGGCGGGGCCTGCAGGCCTGACAGCGCCCCTGCCCCGCCCATCTCCCCCTCAGGTACTATGCTTGCCTCTGTGGACACGAAGAGCTGGTGCTCTACCTGCTAGCCAACGGTGAGTGCGCAGGGCAGGGCTGGGTGGGGCGGTGGACGTGGGCTGTGCCCAGGGGCCCTGGCATCCCCTCTCAGTCCCGCACCCCGTCAGCAATGCCCTTAGCTCTGCCCTCAGAGCCGGTTCTCCCCTCAGCTCCGCAGCCCCGGGTCAGCGTCCCTGCGGCTGCCCCTCCCTGTCCTCTACCGTGTGTTGTCCTTGCCACAGTGGGCATGCCCCACGGCCAGTGTGACCTGCTTCCTGGCCTGAGTGCCTTCCCTGCTGTGTTTCCCATGAGCTAGAGAACCTGGCCTGCCCTGAGCTGCTCCTTGACAGGCGCCCCCTCCCGCCCCGCCAGCCCTCTGCTGCCTCCCCACGTGCCGCTCAGGGCCTTTGCACTTGCTGTTCCTTTTGCTCAGAAGACCTTTCCCACGTCTTGGCATGGCTCTCACTCATTTCACGTCTCTGCACCTTGTTTCTGCCACAGTGACCTTCCACAGCCTCTCCTGTGGCAGCTGCCACCACTGTCACCCTTCATCTTGCTTAGCTTTTTTTTCAGAGCACCTGACGTCATTTGCTAACCTGTGTATGTCTTTCTGCCCCAGGAACCTCAGTTAGGTGAGGACGGGGGACTCTTCTGCCTAGGAGGTGTCCCCAGACTGCCAGTGCACAGATTAGGGCCGGCCTCCAAGCCGTCTGTTTTGTGTGGCGTGTGGCGTGTGCCTGGGCCCCGGCAGGGAGGATGCTGGGGCACGAGCAGGCCCAGGGCGACTCGGGCCCCGTAGGTGGGGTGGGGAGGGGGAGTTGCGCCTCTCCCCCAGGCCCCTCCCCAGCTGTGGCGGGCAGCCCCATGGCCCTGCAGATTGGGCAGCCCTGCCGTCCCCAGGAGCCCACTGCGAGGCCAACACCTTCGATGGGGAGCGCTGTCTCTACGGGGCCCAGAGCGAGGCCATCCGCCGGGCCCTGCGTGACTACAAGCAGGTGACGGCCTCCTACCGGCGGCGGGACTACTACTATAGCTGCCTGCTGCGGTGAGACTGAGCGCGAGACAGCCCTGCACAGACGCTCTGTGGTGGGCGTGGCCGGTGTGGGGCTGAGGGGGGGCAGTGGGGGGACTTGGGGGCGGCCCTGCTGAGGACCCCCTCCACTGCCCCCAGCCTCCTGGAGCAGGGCATCCACAGCGACGTGGTCTTCTTAGTGCACGGCAAGTCCTTCCGGGCACATCGCTGCATCCTGGGTGCTCGCAGCACCTACTTCGCACACATGCTCGACACCAAATGGAAGGGCAAGAGTGTCGTGGTCCTCAGGCACCCTCTGGTGCGTCCCTCCCGGGGATGGGGAGGGCAGAGGGTGAGCAGGGAATTTGTGTTGAGCGGCTGTCTCTGACCTTGTCTCCCTGCGGTCTCTGCCTGCAGATCAACCCCGTGGCCTTTGGGGCCCTCCTGCAGTACCTGTACACAGGTGAGCCCTGGGTCTGGGTAGGGAGGGGCTGCAGCACACCCAGACGTGGCTTTGGCGCCACTTTTTCTCTCCTGGGGCTCATCCCCTGGGGTGCAGGGTGGTTCCAGCTGCCTCCTGGGCTGGGTTTTCCCACCCACAGAGGAGCCCTTCTCGTCTGTCCGGGGTCCTGTAGAACTCGGGTGGTGGGCCGAGGCACGGCCGCGGGGCAGCCGAGGGCCCCCTCAGGCTCTGAGCCTCCCCCCAGCCCTGCACCCATACCCAGGCTGCCTGGACGTCGGTGTGGAGCATGTCGGCGACTGTGAGCGTCTGGCCAAGCAGTGCCAGCTGTGGGACCTGCTCGGCGACCTGGAGGCCAAGTGTGAGTGTGCGTGTCCAGGACTTGGGGCCCGGGGCCTCAGGCAGCAGCTGGCGGGCCGCCCGGCTCCCTGAAGCTGCGTTCTCCCCTCCACAGTGGCTTCCAAGCCAGGCACGTGTGTGAAGGTGCTGACCATTGAGCCCCCCCAGGTAGACCCCCGGCTGCGGGAGGACCTGGCCCTGCTGGCCGACTGTGCCCTGCCCCCCGAGCTCCGGGTAAGCACACCCGCCTGGGCTGGGCTTGTGGGTAGGGGGCGTGTCTGGGGATGGGTATGCGGTTTAAACCTAGAGCCCAGTTGCTTCCCTTTTCTGAGCTAGCCTGCTTGCTTTAGTTGTCTTGTATCTAAGTCAACGCGGGGCAGCGGTCGTCCTCCAGGATGAGCTAGAACGGGCTCTTGGCCGGGGCCGGCTGCTCTCCCGTCTCCTGCCTGCTCTGGTGGCACCTGCTCTGCTGTCCCCCGCCAGGGTGATCTTGGCGAGCTGCCCTTCCCTTGCGACGGCTTCAGCAGCTGTCCTGATGTCTGCTTCCGAGTGGACGGTTACAGCTTCCTCTGTCACAAGGTACTAAGTTTTTTCCCTCCGGACCCCCACCCCTGCCTTAAGCCCCGGGCCAGCTCCTCCAGGCACAAGTCTTGGCCCATCCTGAGCCCAGCCTCCCACAGGCCTTCTTCTGTGGCCGCAGCGATTACTTCCGGGCCCTGCTGGATGACCACTTCCGCGAGAACGAGGAGCTGGAGGCGTCAGGCGGCCTCCTGGCCATCACCCTGCACGACGTCTCGCCCGCCGTCTTCACCCATGTGCTGTACTACGTCTACAGTGACCACACCGAGGTGTGCGCGCTGGGCAGGGCTTGGGGGGGCTACACAGGCCACGTCACCACGGGGCTTAGAGGGAGCGCCCAGGTCTGGATTGGCTCTGGGAGGCCTGTTCTCCATGAGGCTGGAGTGTGGGTCCTGTGTGAACTTTTCTATCAGGTGGAGGGGCCCTGGTTTCAGGGCAAGAATGAGTGACAAGACTCATGGCATGAGCACCTGGCACTTGGAGACACAGTGTAGCCACCTGAGGTCCCCAAGTTTTCCAGCCACGGGGTGGGCGGGGACAGTCACCCTGAATTCCTGCAACAGTGGGGATGCGTTGGGGTCACCACAGGGCCCTTTGGCTGCCCCGAGGCAGCTGCCCAGGTGAGGAGGCGGCAGGTGTGCACTGCCTGCTTGTGCGCGTGTGTGCTGGTCACTGTAGTAATATGGTGACTGAGGAAGGGGGTTTGTTTCTTGTTTCTCTGCGGTGAGTGCCCAGGGCAGGGTTAGCACACTTCCTCCCAGAAGGGGTCAGTGGGCTGTAGGACCCCCGTCACAGCTGCTCCCAGAGAACGGGGTGACGGCCAAGCAGGTGTCCCCGCCTGGACTGGGTGAAAGTTGCACCCAGCTTCCCTCGTCCTCTGGAGGCCGTGCTTTTGCCACAGCAGGTGGGAACCATGGGCTCTGGCTGTGGGGCTCGGGGCAGAGCTGGCCTGCAACGTGAGCCCCTGGCTCGGCCCGTGGAGCCCATTCTTCAGTCTCGGGTGCCCTTCCTCACCTCCGTTCTCTTCACAGCTGCCTCCCGAGTTGGCCTACGACGTGCTGAGTGTGGCTGACATGTACCTGTTGCCAGGCCTGAAGCAGCTGTGTGGCCGTGGCCTGGCCCAGCTGCTGGACGAGGACAGCGTGGTGGGCGTGTGGCGCGTGGCCAAGCTGTTTGGCCTGGCGCGCCTGGAGGACCAGTGCACGAAGTACATGGCCAAGGTCATCGAGAAGGTGAGCGTGGGCCCGGGGTGGCTGAGGGTGGGTGGCGGGCGTGCCCTGAGCTGGCCTGTCCGCAGCTGCTGGAGCGGGAGGACTTCGTGGAGGCGGTGAAGGAGGAGGCCGCGGCCGTGACGGCCCGGCAGGAGACGGACTCCATCCCGCTGGTGGACGACATCCGCTTCCACTTGGGCAGCACCGCGCAGACGTGCAGCGCCATGGAGCAGGCAGAGCGGCAGCTGCGGGCGCTGGAGGACCTGCTGGCGTCTGTCGGCCTGGACTGCTGAGGGCTGCGCGCCATGTGGTCTGTGAGCTCGGGGCGTCACCGCGCCGGTAGGCGCTCGGCGGGGCTCCCCTCCTCTTTGTGCCTGGGGACCCCGGGGAGGGGCACCTGGGGATGAGGCCTCTCCCGCAGCACAAACCAGCCCCAAGACCCTGGGGCTGGGCACCACTCAGGGAAACCTGGCGGGCCGTTTCTTAGGCCTCCCTCCCACGTCCCACCTGCTCCTGGCCCCTCCTCGCATGCTTTCCTGGGCGGAGGCGGCAATAAAGCTTGAATTCACCGTGGGAGCCTGTGTACCAGGGACAGGGCCCCGCGTCTGTGGGTCTGAGTAGGCAGCCCCTCTGATGACCAGACTCCCCTTGGGGACAGGGTTTCCCCTTGGCCCTGGGAGGTTTCGTGGGGCCAGAGGTGTTTGCCCTCAGGTGAGCTAAGGCAGGGCTTCTGAGCTCGCTTACTGAGCAGCTGCTCATACGGCTCGCCGTGGGGCCTCAGCCCAGCCTGCACCTTGGGGCGCAGGGCCCCAGCTAAGCAGACCTGGCCTGGCTCCCTGCACCCGCCTCAGCCTCAGCCACTGGCTGTGGTGCGTATCAGTCCAGGGGGTGCTGAGGATGGAAGCCACTGTTTGTTTTACCCTCAGCCCAGGGCCTCCTCGAAGTGAACACTGTTGAATCAAAAATTTCCATACATTTTACTAGGAAATATTATAGGCATTCTATTCCATCACAAGATCCCATTGGGAAAAACAGATCAACCGTTAGCAGAGTAAGCAAAAACAGAGAAGAAAAACGGCTTGTACGTCAAGTGGAGTGTAAGGGCGACGAGGGCCTGCCGGCGGGGCAGCGGCCACAAGCCGACCGACCGTGCTGTGCCGAGTCCCGGGGGACTGGAGCAAAAGACAACCAGGAATCCTGCTTTGAAAGTTCATCATTAATTTTGATTTGATTTAAAAGTAAAGTATTACATTAAACTATTGCTTATTTTTAATGACTATGATTTTTGGTGCACCCTTGTGTGCCTGAGGGGAGTGCCTCACTTGCCTCGCCCTAGTCCTGGCTCTTACCTAAAGATATACGTTTTTTTAACCCATCCTATAATAATCTTCCCACCTGCAAAAAAAAAAAAAAAAGGCATGCATATGTTTGCTCCTCCACCTGGAAGACTCCTACATAGCTTTCAGTGTCTGCCTCAATGCGGCAGAGTGAGGAGGAGTGAGGGTGCCGTCACAAAGTTAGGAGTGCTCTTGCCAGGGCGAGGGGCAGCCTTCGTTCCTGGAGCACTCTACTAGCATAAAAATTCTCACTTTGGTAAAAGTCTGAAGCACAGCCTCAGGCAGGGACTTCTGCGGGGGGGGGGGGGGGGGGGCCCTGGAGCCAGGAAGCTGCCCTCAGGCACTCCAGCCCCCCACCCCCCGGCCAGTGGCTTAGTTCTCGGAGTCCCATCAGCACCCTGCACCTCGGGGAGGCAGCGGCTGTCTTGCACGTGGGCCGGGGACCTGGGCTAGAGCACATCAGAGCCCCAGCATCCTTATCGGTCTAAGTGGGAGCACTACTACCAACCACCAAACCTGGAGTGAGACGGGGTCCTGAGGAGGCACCAGCAGGGGTGGGGCTCAGCCCGCTGAACCTCGACGTGAACTCACCTCGTTCCTGGAAGATGGGACACGAGCAATTCTGGGCACGTGGTGTAGCCCCTTCTTACCCATGGAGTCGTGGAGATGGACACTCGTGTTCTCCTGATTCCTCGGCCCTCGAGGTAGCTGTCACCCAGCCTCCACGGTAGCCGCCTCCTGCCAGCTCGGCCCCAGTTGGGGCCCTGCCTCACCTCTAGCTCACTCTTACCTGCCGTGTTGGCATCTTCCAGGTGGATGCTGAGCCCAGGTCTCCCCTCCTGGAAAGCCTGGGGTGCATGCCTGGTTCCTGGGCACAGCCTGCTGTCTCTCTGAGCTCTGTGCCCGCCCTTTGCTGTGGGCACCTGGCTCATTTCCCAGCTTCCCTGCTGCCTTGAGCCGTGGCCACGCCACCAGGTCCTAGATGTGAGCAGAAACGGCAGATGGGGTCTCTGGTTTCGTCCTTGCAAAGCTCACCCTGCCCCTCTCCTTTCCTCCCTCCCAGTGGGCTGGGATAAGGATGCTGTGGCAGGAGCAGCCTCCTTGGTCCACGGGCTGGAAGCCACACACTCAGGGCCGTGAGTGGGACAGCAGCTGCTGCTCCCACCCAGCCCCCACCTGGCCACCGCCGTGTCCTCTACCCCAGGCTCCAGACACCTCCGGTCAGGGCGGGTGGCTCCCTGCTGTGGCTGGTCCCAGCACTGCACCCCCACCGCAGGCTCCCCCCACGCACCGTCCCGGGCGGGGTGCTGCTGCTGCTGGAGATCTCCGTCCCTGAGTCCCAGTCCTGGGACCAACCTGTGCTCCCTTCCCATCTACCCCGAGCCCCTCGGACACGCCCCTCTCATGCTCACCTCGTGCTCTCCCCTGCTGGGCCGGCCTGGCGCTCCATCGTCCCTCTTCCTGCCCCACCAAGATGAGGCAAGCTGTGTCACCCCGTCCTGGATCTGGGGGCAGCCCCAAGACCATGGGGCACCTGCCACGTGATGGCCCTCAGCAGGAGTCTGTGCTCTGTGGGTGCTCCCAGGAGGCAGGAACAGCCCAGAGAGGATACTGCCCACAGTCAACCCCTTGAGGCTTGGGCTGTAGGAGGAGTGCAGGCCTTGGGAGGGGACCGTCCTTCAGGTCTACGTGCCACCCGGAGGGCCTCTGCAGAGGGGACAGCCAGCTCTGGCCACCCCGTGGGACCTATTCCAAAATGATTGAAAATTTCATCACAAGTCATCTCAGGAGAGCAGCTCACCTCCTCTCACGAGCACACCAACATCACAACCCCCTGCAGAACCACCATCCACGGAAAAGACCAAACCCTGCCAGAAAATATCTTCTATCGCTAAAGACATAAAGAAGGAACGACGACGAGACAGCAGGAGTCCCTTAGCCCCAGGTGGGCAACCCACACACTGGAGAATAATGACCCTGCAGAGGTTCCCCCCGAGGAGTGAGAGCTCTGAGCCCCACGTCAGGCTCCCCAGCCCGGGGGTCCGGCACCGGGAGCCCCAGAGCATCTGGCTGTGAAGACAGTGGGCCTTGACTGCAGGGGCCCCACAGGACGAGGGAGCAGAGACCCCACTCCTCAAGGGCCGCACAAAACCTCACACGCACCAGAACCCAGGGCAGAAGCAGTAATTTGATGGGAGCCTGGGCCAGACCTACCTGCTGTTCTTGGAGGGTCTCCTGCAGAGGTGGGGGGCGGTTGAGGCTCACCCTGGGGACACAGACGCCGGTGGCAGATACACTGGGGGACATTCGGCCCGTGAACACAGCTGCTGTGCTGCTGGGCTGACATCTTGGCCTGTGAGCGCCAGGACCAAGCACCACCCAACAGCCTGTGGGCCCAGTGCTGGGAGCCTTGGGCCGAACAGCCCCCTGGGGGACAGAGCCCCACCCGTCAGCTGACAGGCTGCCTTGGGACCTGCTGAGCTCACAGCCCCCTGGGACACGGCCCTGCCCACCAGACGGCGCAGCTCCACCCACCAGTGGGCAGGCACCTGCCCTACCCTCCAGGGAGCCTGCTCAGGCTGCTAGACCAGCCTTGCCCAGCAGGGGGCAGACACCAGACCAAGAAAACCACAGCCCTAAAACTGGACAACTATATGTAAAACAATGAAATTACTGTAAGTCCCCTACATACAAACCTTCAAGTTGCGAACGAAATATGTGTTCCACTAACGTCAGGCGTGAGTGAAACTGCAGCTCGCCCTCCGTCTCCTATTGCTGACGATGCTTCAGCTCCACCGTCTCCCACCTCCTCTCCCTCCTCAGTCAGTAACTCTTCTTGCCTGTTCACTTGATGCCAGCCCTTGTATCCCAGCTGTTGCACTACTGTACTTTTCAAGGTACTGTACTGTAAGATTAAAAATGTTTTGGGCTTCCCTGGTGGTGCAGTGGTTGAGAGTCCGCCTGCCGATGCAGGGGACCCCGGACCAGGAAGATCCCACATGCCGTGGAGTGGCTGGGCCCGTGAGCCATGGCCACTGAGCCTGCGCGTCCGGAGCCTGTGCTCCGCAGTGGGAGAGGCCACAACAGTGAGAGGCCCGCAGACCGCAAAAAAAAAAAAAAGGAAATGTTTTATTTTTTGTGTTTATGTATTATTTGTGTGAAAAGCCTTATAAACCTATTACAGTACAGTACTACATAGCCCATTGTGTTAGCTGGGTACCTAGGCTAACTTTGTTGGACTTATAAACAAACGACTTACGCGTGCGCTCTCGGAACAGAACTCATTCCTATGTAGGGGACTTACTTTAGAACATCCTCTAACACCATACACAAAATAAACTCGAAATGGATTAAAGACCTAAATGTAAGGCTGGACACTATGGAACTCACAGGAAAACACAGGCAGAACACTCTATGACATAAATCGCAGCAAGGTCTCTTGCAATCCACCTCCTAGAGTAACAGAAATAAAAACCAAAGTAAACAAAGGGGACCTAAATAAACTTAAAAGCTTTTGCACAGCAAAGGAAACCATAAAGAAAAAAGACAACCCACAGAATGTGAGAAAATACTGGCAAACAAAGCAACCGACAAGGGATTAATCTCCAAAACGTATCAGTTCATGCAGTTCAATATCAAAAAACCAAACCCCATCAAAAAATGGGCAAATGATCTAGACAGATATTTCTCCAAAGAAGACATACAGATGGCCAAGAGGCACATGAAAAGATGCTCAACATCACTAATTATTAGAGAAATGCAAATCAGAACTACAATGAGGTATCACTTCACACCCGTCAGAATGGCCATCATCAAAAAGTAGGAACAACAAATGCTGGAGAGCGTGTGGAGAAAAGGGAACCCTCCTACACTGTTGGTGGGAATGTGAATTGATACAGCCACTATGGAGAACGGTATGGAGGTTCCTTACAAAACTAAAAATAGAACTACCATATGAGCCAGCAATCCCACTCTTGGGCATATATCCAGAGAAAACCATAATTTGAAAGGATACATGCACCCCAGTGTTCACTGCAGCACTGTTTACAATAGCCAGGACATGGAAACAACCTAAATGTCCATCGACAGAGGAATGGATAAAGACGACGTGGTACAGATATAAAATGGAATATTGCTCAGCCATCAAAAAGAATGAAGTAATGCCATCTGCAGCTACATGGATGGACCCAGAGATTATCATACTACGTAAATCAGACAGAGAAAGGCAAATACCATATGATATCACTTATGTGTGAAATCTAAAAGGAAAAAAGAAAAAAAAAGATACAAATGAACTTATTTACAAAACAGACACACAGACTTAGAAAACAAACTTATGGTTACCAAAGGGGAAACGAGGGGGCAGAGGAGAGATAAATTAAGAGTTTGGGATTAACATATACACACTACTATATATATAATAGGTAATAAGGACCTACTGTATAGCACAGGAACTCTACTCAATATTCTGTAATAACCTATGTGGGAAAAGAATCTGAGAAACAGTGTATATATGTATAACTGAATCACTTAGCTGTACACCTGACTGAAACTAACACAACATTATAAATCAATTATACTCCAATATAAAATAAAAATTAAATTTAAAAAAAAAAAGAAAAGAAAACCACAGTCCTGCAGCTTGTGGACCCAGCCTGCCCAGAGCAGGCCAGATCCGCCCTGGGACCAGCTGGGCCCCGGCCCTGCCCACCGGCAGGTCACCGCAAGCTTCAGGACACCCTGGACCCCAGACCCAACTGTGTCAGGAACCGCTCCCCCACCGGCCATCCAACACCAGCTCTGGGAACCCTGGGCCCGGCTCCGCCTGCCAGTAGACCCGCACTAACCCCAGGACCTGGCCTCACCCGCCAGTGGGTGGGCAGCATCCCACGGTCTCCTGGACCCCGACTCTGCCCACCAGGGAGCCAGCACTAGCCTGGGGTCCCCTAGGATTCCACAACCCGCCGCCTCGTGACCAGACCCCGCTAACCAGCAGCCAGCAGCATCCACACATGGCAAGGCCTGGCGACCAGCCAGGCCAGGGGCCGACCAGGCCCACCAGACGCCCCACGCTGTCAGCCCCCTGCCACAGAAGGGCTCACACAGCCCCCCAGAGCATGCAGCTTGGGTGACGAGAGGAGAGAGCACCGCTGGGACACAGGACGTCTCCTACAGAGGCCCCCTCTCCAAGGTCGAGAAACGTCACTAACAGACACAAAATACAAATAGCAACTCAGACACACCGAGGGGGCAGAAGAACATGTTCCAGACGAAGGAAAAGATAAAGCCCAGAAGAACTAAGTGACGTGGAGCTGGGCGACCTGCCCGAGGAAGCGTCCAGAGCAGCGACCCTGAGGACGGTCCAGGAACTCGGGAGGAGAACCATGCCCAGAAAGATTGAGGATTTCAAGCCAGCAACAGCAGAACATTAAACCCGAGGGGGCCCTTGGAGGTGTGGCCTGGGTGAGGGCACGGGCGCCCACCAAGAAGTGGGCCCTGCGCCTACAACCCCAGTTCCAGGCTCCAGCCTGGCCCAGAGAGAGCACTGGTCCCCCACCCCCTCCCTCCCTGGACAGATATTTACCAGGGACCCCTGGAAACCACACAGAGGTCTGACGCGAGGACCCAGCTCCCGCAGCTCAGCTCCGGTGGGGGGACAGGGCTATTGAGGGTCCACAGAACGCGGTCGAGTCAGATGGCAGTGGCTGTGCTGCAGGAGTGGTGGCGGGGGCCAGGGAGTGGGTAGCTCCACACAGGGTGGTGGGAAGGCTCCACAGAGAGGCTGGCGTGTGGCCACGGGCCCAGGGCCTGCAGGCTTGGGAGGGCCGTGGCCGCCTCTGCGTGAGATGGGACCACGAGGGTTGGAGTGGGAAGGGCCACCGCCTGACTCGTTGAACACCCGCTCTGGTCGCTATGTGGGAAAAGACCAATGGGACACAAGTCGGAAGATGGGGCACCCGGAGGAGGCTGCTGTGGCCACCAGCAGGAAGGGACAGTGACTGCCCTGGGGCCAGTGGGGCCAGAGGGAGATGGTCTGCCTGGACAGACAGGTAGCCGACAGCCTCTGCTTCTGGGTCAGGCGCAGGGGCGACGGAGGGAGGGGTGCAGGCACCCGCCCGAGCTGGGGTCTCCTGCGCTCAGGTGGGCGAGGCAGAGGTGCAGCCACGGGGGAGGAGATCAGAACTTATTTCTAAATTGTCAGAAGTTACGTGGGACTGTGGAGGAGGGTCAGCCGTGGAGCCCAGAACTGGGGCGGCCCGGCCTCTGGTGGCAGCGGTGGCCGCGTCTGTACGAGAAAGCTGGCGTGCAGTCCGCTCCGCAAGAGGGACAGTCAGGTCCGCATACTGGGGTGTATCAGGGGACCGGCCCAGACCCCCAGTGCAGCCTCGCAAAGGGCCGCTGGTCTCTCCGCAAGGGACGTTGCAGTCAGATCACAGACAGGCAGACGACACCATCAGAAAACATGTGTTTATTAGGGTTAGCTGTGGCAGACGTTGGTGCGTTAAGAGTTCTAATACACGGGTCCCCACTAACAGCGTACGTGTAGGAAGGTGGCTGAGCGGCAGCAATGACAATAACCAGTAAATTGCTTATGATCCTAACAGGCTGATGCCAGCAGTTGGTGAAGGAAAGAGCAGGAGGGTGGGGCCCTGCAGGGAGTTTCCAGAGCCCCCAAGAGCCAAGGGGAAGCTGGGGTCACCACTCCCCATCCCAGCAAAGGAATGGGCCCTGGCGGGCTTGGGACCTCCAGTGGCTGCAGGTGGCATCTTTTCCTAGAGACTTTCTCAGGCGTGAAACCACTTCGTGTGGCCCAGCGTGGCCTCTGAGTTACAGGGCGGCACCGAGTTCACAGGCGTGCTTGGGCCCAGCGTCCCGAGTAGTATGTCCGTCCTCCCAGGCGTGGTTTGGATAGGCTGCACGCCCAGGGCCCCTCTGCGGCCTCTGTCCCCCTGTCACCTCGAGCCCAGGCCGTGTGTGACCTCGCCTCCTTTCCAAGCCCAGCTCCCCTGCACCACGGCGATGGCATGGCGCTGGTGCTCCAGGCATGGGCACGGAGCCGCCAACATGGAGGGTGACCCCAGTTCAAGACTTGCTCGGTGCAGCAAGGACGGGAGGGTGCTCCCTGGGGGCCCTCCAGATGCTGCTACCTGCACCCCTGACTCAGCAGGTGGACGTACCCTGTGTCCCCTCCCAGATGAGGAAACAGTCCTGGTTTCAAAGAACTTTTTTCTTTTAAATATGGGCGATTCTTTAACCAGATCTGTAAAGGTGACTGAATATGCCTCTGTAAGAGCTTTCAGATAAATAAATTCATGCATCGAAAGCTTACTGGTCAACCCACGGGCCTGGTATTTACTCTGGGATGTGGCCTTGCCACGGCGTGCTTCTGGGAGGTGGGGGTGGGCTGTGGCCTGCAGGCGGGACGGCTGGGCGCCTGGGGTTTGTGGGTGGAGTTTCTGCCGGCCCTTAGCCCGAGAGCAGGAACTTCCTCACGGCTGCCCAGCTGGGCAGGTGGGGCCGACCTCTGCATTTTCTACATGTTTTTCTCCTCTGAAGAGAAGCCAGAGGAATAAGACGTGGCGATGAAGCCGCTCTCTGTGGGGACCCAGGCGCCGTCCCCCGGGGCTGGGTGCCTGGGCGCCTCTCCCTCCCAAGGGGCAGGGGCAGCAAGACACGCACCAAGGCCCCCCCCCAGCTGACGGTCGCTGGGGTGAGCAGCTCGGGGGCCCTTGGAGGTGGACCGAGAAGCAGACCTGGAAGAACACGGCACACGTGGGGCATCAGCTCCCAGCACTGGAGGGGCAAGGGAGTGGGGAGTCCTGCCCCCAGCCTCCACGTCAGGCAGGGAAGCCTTGGGGTGGGGGAACCGCACCTCCCCCAAGGTTCCACGCCCCGGCAGCTCCATCCCCACCACGGCCACATCTGCAGGTGGGGCCTCAAGACCTGACAGCGAGTCCCATTTCAAAGTCAAAGTACCCCCCGGGTGGGTGGTGACCCCGTTTACTTCTGGCGCAATTGAGGGCCAAGGGGTGGGGGGCTGCGGGTTTGGCACCGAGAAAGGCAGCGGGGCTGCTGTGGCCTCAGGCCTGCAGCCGTGGGCAGGGCCACCGCGTGGGGAGCTTCTCCGGCCACCAGAGGTAGCTGTGCTGCCAGCACCGAGGCTCCCAGGGCGGCTGCGGCCCGGCAGGCAGGGGCTGGGACAGGCCTGTCCCGCACGGGGCTCCTAGGCCCGCCCCCCGGGGCTGCACAGGGCTGTCGGGCATCCATGCCTTCAAGGCCCCTGGTTCCCCCCCACACACCCAGCTCTGCTTCAGAACAGACGCTGTACACACGAGGCACTCCATCTCCAACACAACCATCCTCTGAGCCCCAGGTAACACTAGTCAGCGACGAACAGCCGCCCTGACGTGCCCCGCGGAGGGAAGGGGGCGAGGGTGCCTCTTCTGGGCCAAGCCCCACCTGCCCCACAGCCCACCCCGGGCTCCCGGCGGACAAGGAGCTGACGCGGGTCACGGGTGGACACGTGCCGAGGAAGTGCAGGCATGTGCTGGGCCGCGGCGGCGCCAGTCTGCCGGGGAAGCGGACGCCGCCCCGCATCCGGCGGCCAGAGGGGGCCCAGCCGAGGCAGTGAGGGCGGGGCGCGGGGTGGCGGGAGGGGACCCCTCCAGTTATTGCAGCGGGGGTCCTGGGACCCTGCGGAGCGGGAGAGGCGGGGCAGGGCTCTGCGGCCTAAGGCCTTCCAGCACATTCTCTGGGAAGTGCCGTGACCTCCTATTTTTGCATAAAGTGTCCACCACTTAAGGCAGATCCAGTGGCGGACGGCCTGATGTGCGACAAGACTGTCTTTTTTCTTTTTTTTTAGTAAATTGCGCTAGGGATTCCTCCAATTTGTGATTTTTGTTTGTTTGTTGGCAAGCCACATCTAAGAAGCCAGCTCCTGCCCTTCCTCTGCCTGCTTCCCCGACTGTGGCCCGACGGCTGGCCAGGGCACTCAGGGCAGGGACCCCGTTCCTGCCGCCGCTGTCCTTTGAGAGACCCACGTGTTTATCTCACGGAAGACGGAGCTGGTCACTTCAGGAAGCTCTTTGTGGAGGATGTGGTAGGCACCTTCGTAAATCTGCAATTAGGAAAGACAGGAAGTCACGGCTACTGCGAGTGACGTGTGGGCAAGGCGGCCGGGCAGCGGATGGAGAGGACCCCCTCTCCACGCACCCACGCCTGGTCAGCAGGTGGTGCTGCAAACAGCTGGCAAGGTCCCAACATGTTCATCAGATCCTTTCTTGAACCACTGTCCCCTCTCCACGCCACTCCCCCTCCAGCCTTGCCCCACCTGCGCCTCCTCTTCTCCCTGTGGGACCCCAGCCTGACCCGGCTGACCCTCACTCCTACCCGCCCACGGCGGTGGTCCTGACACCAGCCCCACGGCCCTCACATAGCGGTGGCCGGGGATCACTTGCACTCTCGTAGGACTTGGCTTCTCGGCATCATTCAAAAGCTGGCCAGGGGAACCTTCTAGAAACACCTTCCTCCGTGGTTCCCACAGCTCTCGACCCTCCTGGTCTTGTTCCCGCCGCCCTCCTGAGCTGCAGGCTGGTGCGGCCGAGGCGGGGTCGGGCCTCTTTCCCCCTCTCCCCAGGAGCCCCGTCCAGGCCCCTGGCTGTAAAACCACCCGTGTGCTGATGACTCAGAATCTCTATCTCCAGCCAGACCTCCCCTGAACTCTCCATGTGTATAACCACCTGCCTACTTGCCGTTTCAGCGATTTCTAACGGCTACCTCCAAGTTTGTTTGTTTTTTTTCTTTAAACTGTAGTACACATCATATAACATGAGATTTACCATCTTAACCACCTCTGAGTGTGCGGCTCAGTGGTGTTAAGCATCTCTGCACGCGGTGCCGTATTCTCATCCTCCACAACTGAACCCTGTCCCCGTTACAGCGCCCTCCTCCCAGCCCTTGGAAACTCCACCCGACTTTCTTTTCTTTTCTTTTTTCGGCTGCGCCACTCGGCTTGCGAGATCTTAGTTCCCTGCCCAGGGCCCCAGCAGTGAAAGTGCGGAGCCCTAACCATTGGACCGCCAGGGAAGTCCCTCTACTTTCTGTTTCTATGAGCTTTGACTACTTTGCATATGTCATGTGCGTGGAATCACGCACTATTTGACCTTCTGTGACCGGCTCATTTCGCTGAGCACAGCCTCCTCCAGGCTCATCTGCGTCAGAACTTCCCCCTTTTCAAGGTTGGAAAACACCCCCTTGCCTGGACGGACCACCTCCCCTCAGTGGGCACCAGGGCTGCATCCACCTCTTGGCCGCCGTGAACATGGGGTGGAAATATCTCTTCGAGACCCTGATTTCAATGCTTTTTCTGAATTTCAACTCTCTCTCGGGTGTGCCAGCGTGGGACTTGCGGCTGGGACCGTCTCCTGCCGTGATGGGAGCGGCGTTCCTTCCCCTCCTTCCTCCTGCTGTTCGTCCGGGCCTCCCTCTGGCAGGGGTGTTGGGCCAGGGGCTGCCACTCTTAGCCGCGACGGAGGGGCGCTGCACAGTGCAGACACGTGAGAGCCTTTGTAGCACAGCGCGCTGGGGCAAGCGGTGCAGGGGGCTCGGGGCAGAGAGCTGAGTGCCAGTCCCGGCACCCATGCAGCAGGTGTGGCACCTGCGGGGAGCTGCCGCGTTCCCTATAACCTAGCGGGAGGTGGCCCTCGACCGGGCCGTCCACTCGGCCGTGCCCAAGCTGGGGCAGCACTGTCCAGGGACACGTCTGTTCGCGCGTGTGCCCTGGGGTGGCGGTCTGCCCAGCCGACCACGCAGAGCCACCTTCAGGCTCCGCTGCCACGTGGCAGGGACACAGCCGGTGCACCTGCTCTCTCCCCATCCTCCAGCCAGGGGTCTTCCCGGTTCAGCCAGACACCCGGGAACTGCTCCACGTGGAACAGCATTTTCCATCCTGCTGTGCGTGACACGCCTAACGCCCTCTGAGGAGGACGACCTTTTCTGCCCGGAGGCCAGGTGCGGACGTGCCTCCCCGGGGGCCAGGCCAGCCCTAAACCAAGGGTTCGGGCAGGTGCCCTAGAGGGACGTCACTCTCCCCGCCCCGGGGACGTGGAGCAGCTGCTCACCTTGAGCGTCTTGTCCTGGCTCTTGGCAGACTCCATGAGCAGGTAGGCGCCCCTGCTGTCGCACAGGCGGTCAGCAGAGCCCTGCAGCAGCAGGAAGGGCAGGGTCAGCTTGGGCAGCGCCCGCTCCACCCTCGACACGGCGTTGAGCAGCTGGGTGCCGAAGCACACCTTCAGGCCCGCGCGGCAGATGAGGGGGTCCGTGTTGTAGATGTCCACCTGCGGGGGGAGAGACAGGGCCCGTCAGGCCCTCGCGGTCCCTCCTGCTCTGGCTCTGAAGAGCCGACCCCGGCGGCGGGCCTGGGGTGGGGACCCCCGGTCAGTCCGGCCGCGCTGCCCCTGCTTCCAGCCTGCTCTGTGACCCCCCCCCCCGCCATCCACGCCTGTGCCCTGGGACGGTTTCAGTATCAAGCTGTGGGTTTTCTTCACGTGAGCGACATCGTACGTTCGCTTTGATGAGTTCACACAGGAACAGCTCAGAAGATGTTTCGGTGTCAGTCTGAGTGGATTCTGTTTTCTCTAAGTCTGTCTGTCCTGACACAGTGTCCCCTGGTTGAAGAGGGTGAGGGGCACCCACGACTGCCGGGTCACAGGGCTGTGTGTGCGGGAACGAGGCCAGGGAAAGGCTTGGGCAGCACACCCCCGCGGGCTGCAGGACGTGGCTCCAGCAGGCGGCCTGCCAGCCTGAGAGGCAGGTCTGCTGTCCCCCTGCGCCTGTGGACGTGCGCAGCGGCCGGGCCCGCCCTCCTCAGCCGTCAGCCTGCCGGGACCTCCTCTGACACTGGCCTCACCTGCGGCTGAGGATCTGACCATGCCCTTTGCGGGGCTACCCGGGCCCCGTCCTTGACTTTCTGGCTTCACTCCTCTTGCCCCAAGGGGACAGTGAGTGGCCTGCTTGCCGTGAGCTGAGACGGGACACATGCCCACAGAACTCTCCGGACCAGGTCGGGGCCGTGACCCCTCTTCCCTCACCTCTCTTTTCAAGAGCTGTGTGGTGTCAGGAGGGGTGAGGGAACAGAGGGTCAGCTGCCCGCGAGGAGGCTTGAGTGTCCACTGTGTCTCCATCTGACTCTCGGGCGGGGGCCGCGTCTCCCTGTGACAACTCCCTGCAGGGCCTCATCCAGGGTCCCAGATCCACTTGGAGAGGGACAGGCTGTCCCAGGTCCCCCCACCACCCTGATTCTTCCGGAGCAGGCGAGCCAGACCACTTGGGAAAAGCCACACGAGATGAATGAGCCCCTTACTGCAGCGGAGACGGCGGGCCTCCCGCGGGGCCGGGCCACCAGTCTGGGGGCCGAGAACACGGGAGCAGCAGGGGCTCCTTCAGGGTCTGCAAGGAGGGCTGCTCGGGAAGGGGTGGCGGGGCCAGAGAGCCCTGGCTGCCGGGTGTCCCGGTGAACGAACGCCCAGGGCCAGGGCCCACGAGGTCACCTCCTTCCTGAGCGGCCTGGCGCCTGCCCTGCTGACGGCCATGAAGCCCCGCAGGGAGTCGGCTCCGGGTTAACCGCTCTGACGGCACAGGTGGCTTCCCACTCTTGGCTCTCTTCCCACGACTGGAGCACGTAGGCGCTGTGTACACAATGGTCCATTCTAGACCTGGGAGGAGCCGCCAGCTGTGTCGGGGAAAGGGCAGGCCCCTGTGCCAGCCACCACCGCACGGGGGGGGGGGGGGGGGGGGGGGGGGGGGCGGGCAGAGGGGCGGCCGGGAAGGCAGGGCAGGGACCGCCTCCTCTCAGGGAAACAGGCTCAGAAGCCCAAACCCTCCCCTAAGGTAACCAGCCCCGCCCAACCCCAGGGCCTTTGCCTTCTGAGGGCTTAAGACCTAAATCCACCAAAAGTTCTCCTAGTGGGGGAGGGTCGTGTCCTGTCCCCCAGGCAGGAGACAGACAGCGTTCTCCCTCCCAGCCCAAGCCAGGCCCGGAGCACCGGTCAACAGCCTGAGCCCATTCAAAACCAAAGACCGAACAGTCGGTGCCCGAAGATCACTTACTGTGGGATTCCGTCTCCACGACATTCTTAAAAAGACAAATCGGGGGCTTCCCTGGTGGCGCAGTGGTTAAGAATCCGCCTGCCAGTGCAGGGGACACGGGTTCGAGCCCTGGTCTGGGAGGATCCCACGTGCCGCGGAGCAACCAACCCCGCTCGCCACAACTACTGAGCCTGCGCTCTAGAGCCCTCGAGCCACAACTACTGAGCCTGTGTGCCACAACTACTGAAGCCCGCGAGCCTAGAGCCCATACTCCGCAACAAGAGAAGCCACTGCAATGAGAAGCCCGCGCACCGCAACAAAGAGTAGCCACCACTTGCCACAACTAGAGAAAGCCCGCGCGCAGCAACAAAGACCCAACACAGCCAAAAATAAATAAATAAATTTATATTTTAAAAAAAGGACAGGGCTTCCCTGGTGGCGCAGTGGTTGAGAGTCCGCCTGCCGACGCAGGGGACACGGGTTCGTGCCCCGGTCCAGGAAGATCCCACATGCCGCGGAGCGGCTGGGCCCGTGAGCCATGGCCACTGAGCCTGCGCGTCCGGAGCCTGTTGCTCTGCAACGGGAGAGGCCACAACAGTGAGAGGCCCGCGTACCGCAAAAAAAATAAATAAATAAAAGGACAAATCAGAGAAATGTAGACCAGACGAGTGGTGGTCAGGCTTGAGGGCGTGGGGCTACAAAATGGCAACATGGGGTCTTTGTGGGGACGGCCTGACTCACCCCCGAGGGTATCCTGGTCGCCATAACCCTGTGGTTTTCCAAGATGTCAGCTCTGGGGCAAACTGGGCAAGGCACACAGCTCCTCTGAGTTATTTCTCACAACTGCACGTGAATCAGAGGTCTCAAAGCACAAGTATAGTTAAAGGCACAACAAGGACTCGGTCTCTGGCAATCTCTCTTGCCCCCCCGCCCCCCATTTCTGGAGCACAGCCGCGAAGACACCAACTGGAGGCTGTGGACCCGGGTCCAAGCCAGGGCACCTTTGCTCCAGGTGACCAACCTCTGGAGGTGTGTCCACCAGCTGAGACGTGACGTCTTTTCTCTTGGGGGGAAACCCTGTGAGGAAGACCACCCAGCCCTGACGTTTCCCAGCTGTGTGACATGGGCAAGGCTCTTCTCTCTGGGATGCAGTTTGCTGATCTGTGAAATGGGGGTGACGGTGGTCACGCCCCGGAGGACGCCGGGCGTCTGGATGGGATGTGCACCCTGGGGCCCAGGCTGGGTCTGCCCCACAGCGAGGCTAATGCCATGCGGCCGCCTGACCCCAGCGCGGGGCAGCGAGGTGCAGCGTCACTCCTCGGCCTGGGTTTCCCATCGAGGAAGGGTCCTCTTCCGAGCCCCAGCCTCTTCTGGCACCTTCCCTGTCGGGGGGTCTGAGGGCTCTCAGCAAGGTTGACTTGACAGCTGGGAACAAGCCAACTGGGGCGCCTGCCTTTTTTTTTTTTGTGGTACGCGGGCCTCTCACTGTTGTGGCCTCTCCCGGCATGGAGCACAGGCTCCGGACGCAGGCTCAGCGGCCATGGCTCACGGGCCCAGGAAACCACTGCGCCACCAGGGAAGCCTGGGCCTGCCTTTTGAAAAAGCTTTGCCCTGAAGCACAGGAAGCAACCCACAGTTGGGAGCGTTCGTAAACTTCTGGTTGAGCAAAATCCAGGAATCACCCCCCACCCCCACCCAGTCAGATCTCTTGACCTCTTTTTTGAAAAGCTGTTCTGGGATAGACTCAAAATTAGATTAATTGGAACAGTATTAGAAATAACTAGCCCTGAGCCCTCACCTCTGTGCCAGGTGCTGTGCCGAGTGCTTTACATGTACTTGCCCCTCAAGTCTCTGCAGGACCCCTACGCAGGGGCTGTCATCATTATCCATTTTACACATGAGGAGACTGAGGCTCAGAAACGCTGGGTGACTCACCCAACGTCACACAGCAAGTAAGGGACAGAGCCAGGATGAGAACGAGGCAGGCGGGCCCCACCATCAGCATTCCCAACCTCTCACCACGCTGCGCTACGTGTTTAGACAGGAGGAGGTCAAGGTGAGTCCTGTGGGCTCAAGCGGCCAGGGGGCGTGGAGTTGCAGGGAACCAGCACGCCCCAGGAGAGAAACGGGTGCGTCCCTGGTGAGGACTGTAGCGTGCTGCCACCCTCACGGACTGCCACGGGGTGGGGGGGGCCTCTGAGCACAGGTGAGTGTCCTGCCCACGTGATTTCACACTTCCCAGAGAGGCCCAGCCCAGCAGGCCCAACCTCCTGCGTTCCCTCCCAGGCACCTACAGACATGTCTGCAGCTGGTCTTCCGACTCTCCTTCCAGCCCATCCCCTCCCTCTGCCTACGGAAACCTCATCTTCCACCTGCTTCAGGGCCACCTGGGATTCCCATCTCCTTCCTCCGCTGTTTCCATCTCTCTTAATCCACCCATTTTCACCCCAGGGAAATCAGATAGCCTTCCCCGGCACACTGGAGAGAGCAGGGCAACTCTACCCAAGTGTTCTCTGGAGCCAGAAACCTGTGGGAACCCGAAGATGAACTGGCAGGTCTTTGCAGAGGCCATGTCTTCGCCCCCGCCTTGGTCGTGAACGGCAGGACTGCTGCAGAGGGAGCTGGACAAGAGAAAACTTCTCCTAGGCCTCGCCTCTGGACTTTTTGTTGGGAAGCTCAAGTTTCCCCCTGCCCCGCCTCTTTGTCCGCTGTTAACAGACCCACGATGTGACCCTGAACACAGGGCCGGGTCCGAAGCGCGAGTGACACGGTGTCTGTTGGCCTGACGTGCCGCCTGCAGGGTGGGGAGGGGACATAAGGGTCCTGCCTGATTCCACAGAGGCTCCCCAGCACGGCCGACTGAAGCAAGCCCTGTTTACCGAGGCCCAAGTTCCCGCTATGACCCCAACCCCGGAGCAGGCGCCCCGCCCTGGGGGACTGAAATTCCTGAGCCGGACCAGAGGAGAGCCACCAGAAGTAAGGACCTGCAGTTCCACTTTGGACAGAAAGAGGACTAATGGGGATTAGCCTACATGTATACACTGCCACGGATCAAGGGCGTGTGAACTACCGAACATCTCTTCCCGAGAAGTGCTTTCTGCTACTGAAGCTTGAACTCCTGTTCACCCTTGTACCTGCTTTTCGAGCCCTGAGGTGGGCCGGCAGGTCAGGCCCTGGGCAGGTGGGTGCAAGCGGTTTGCACAAACCTGCCACAGGGCACTGGAACCAGAAGTGATGCAGAGGGTCACCTTGCTTGTGCCTTGGGAGTGGTGGTCCCTGCAGTGTGACCCTGGAACCAGACACAGGTCCTGAGTGGTCACCGAGGGAAGGGAAAAAGCAGACCCACGTTCTGCACCCAATCACACGGGCCACGGCCACCTTTTCACAGGCCCAGGGATGGAATAAATAATAAGAGAAACAAGAAAGAATCACTGGGGTCTTGCAGGACCATGTTCACAACTGCTGGTCACAAAACAGCAAGATCGCGTGGTCTCGTGTCTTGGAATCAAATGTTGGTCACAACTGAGGAAATCAGAACATGGACCAGATGGTGAGAGGTAATGAAAGGAATGATGACAGGGAATTACTGTTACTTTCCCGAAGTGTGATGACAGAATGGCTTGTGCGTGAATGTCCTTATTCTGGGTCCTTCCTCTCGGGCAGCACATGCTGAAGTACGACCACAGGGTCTGCAACTTACTTCCTTTCAAAAGTTTCAGGGGACTTCCCTGGCGGTCCAGTGGGTAAGACTCCGCGGTCCCGATGCAGGGGGCCTGGGTTCAATCCCCGGTCGGGGAACTAGATCCCGCATGCATGCCTCAACAAAGAATTCACACGCCACAACTAAGAAGCCTGCATGCCGCAACGAAGATCCCTCGTACTGCCACTAAGACCCGGCGAAGCCAAAATCGATAAACAAACAAACAAACATAAAAAAAAAGTTTTAGCCAAAACAATGCCTCTACTTTATGGCATTGGATTTGGCAATAATTTCTTGAATATGACACCAAAAGCACAGGCAACAAAAGAAAAAAATAGATAAACTGGACTACCTTAAAATGAAAACCTTCTGTTCATCAAAGAACACTATCACAGAATGGGAGAAAACATTCACAAACAATGTACCTGGATAAGGGGTTATTATCCAGACTATATAAAGAACTCCTACAACTCAACAACAGCAAACCTGATTAAAAAATGGACAAAGTACTTGAACAGACATTTCTCCAAAGAAGATATATCAATACACATGGCCAATAAAGCATGTGAAAAGATGCTCAATATCACCAATCATTAGGGAAATGCATATCAAAACGACCTGGCAACCCCTCTTCTAAGTATAAACCCAAAAGAATCGAAAGCAGGGTTTTGAAAAGATACTTGCGCACCCATGTTCACGGCAGTGTTATTCACAAGAGCCAAGAAGCGGAAGCAACCCAGTGTCCACTGAGGATGAATAAATTAACAAAACATGGTCTATACAGACCATGGAATATTGTTCAGCCTTAAAAAGGAAGGAGATTCTGACACCTGCTACCACACGGATGAACCCTGAGGACATTATGCTCAGTGACATAAGCTGGTCATGAAAGGACAAACACTGAGGTCCCTCGAGGAGTCAGATTCACGGGGGGGAGGGGCTGGGGGGGCTGGGGAGCTGGTGTTCAGTGGGGAAGAGTTTCAGTTTGGGAAGATGAGAAAGTTCTGAAGATGACGGTGGTGACGGATGAACAATGTGAATGTATTTAACCCCACTGAACTGTACACTTAAAACTGGTCAAGATGGCCAATTTTATATTCTGTATATTTTAGCACAATAAATCTTAAAGTATTTAAAATATATGTCCACATTGATATTCCATATTTAAGCATAGATAAAGGAAGCATGGCAGAGTACTTCCAACTGGTGAATTATGGGGAGGAGTATACAGGTGTATGCTATACTACGATGTCCACTTTTCTGTAGATTTGAAATTTTCCACAATTAAAATTGGAGGGAAAGCTCCAGTTTGAATTACGGAAATTAACCTCTCCTCTCCCCGCAGCCTTGGCTTTCATGTCATTTTTATCCCCTTGTCGGGAGGAGCCACGCATCCCCTGGGCAGGTTTGGGGCAGGAGACCCCCGTGGTCAGACTCATATCGGGGCTCGTATCGGCCTTGGCCAGTATCCCAAGCCTTGGCAAGTCAGTGGCGTCCTATCTGCACGTAAATGGGCCTCCAACCCTCACCTCCCGGCCTGCTGCGAGGTCACCGGTGGTACCTCTGAGACTGTGGTGGGTGAGCCCTGCCCGGCCTGCAGCTGCCCCTCACCTCCCGGCCTGCTGCGAGGTCACCGGTGGTACCTCTGAGACTGTGGTGGGTGAGCCCTGCCCGGCCTGCAGCTGCCCCTCACCTCCCGGCCTGCTGCGAGGTCACCGGTGGTACCTCTGAGACTGTGGTGGGTGAGCCCTGCCCGGACTGCAGCTGCTTTCTTGCTGGACCCGTGACGGTACCTGGGAGAGAGGCAGGGCAGGGGGTGCCTCGTTTTGTCTGGGGCCTGGCTGGCAGCTGGAACTGCCTCTGACAGGCTCTCCACAGAGGCCGTGGCTTTTCTGCTGCCATTACAGCTGCTGACCTCAGGGATCTGCCTCTCTCGAGCTCGGAGCTGTTTCTGCCAGAGTCCCGGGGGAAGGAGGGCTGGGAGGCAGGGGTACGGACCCGTATGCAGGGCGCTGGCCTGAGCTGGGCCCGCTCACGCGCTCCCCCGCCGGCCACCCCACACGGAGGCCCACGCCAAGAGATGTTCCCATGGTTCCTTTTTTTTTTTAAGACGTCGGTAAATTATCAGCTGCCCGAAATAGCCAAGTCTTCTGTGGCGACATGAGCCATGAACCACGGCGAGTCACAGAGTAAGATCAGATAAGCAAGCAGGTTATACTGGAAAGTAATAACCGGCTCTCAGAGGGGCTCGTGGGAGGCTGTGTCCTGGGGGCAGCATGGGAGCCTCAGCCTATCTTTAGCCTTGGTTACGATGAGTCAAACGCCTCGGCATGGCCGAGCCTTCCCAGAGCTGGCAGGAGCTTCCCAGGGCCACGGGCAGGTGGCCTCCCAGCCGTGTGGGCGGAAGACACGCAGGCAACAGGGCAACAGTGGCCTGACCCCTGAGGCAGGCACACCGCAAATACTGGGTGGGGGTCTGGAGCGGAACCCACCACAGAAATGAAAGGGAGCAGAGCTGGCCCCTTCTCAGCTCCCTGGGTGCCCGGAACTCACCATATGGCCAGCAGGCATGAATGTAAACCAGCCAGGAGACGCTTGGAGGGCGTCCCAGCACAGTTACAGAGAAGAGAGACTCGGTTCTAGAAGACAAACTGCCCCAATATATAAACAGTGGACGTTCCCAGCAGAAGACCTGGACACGGGGCCAGGGGATGGGGCCTCGAAGGGAAGCAGGGTACCCGTCTGTGAGCGGTCGGAGGGTCATCGATGGTGTGCAGGGGGCGTCAGGAGCTCCTCAGCACTTCCCCCTCACACCTCCCCCTCCGGCGGCCTTGGCCGGAGAACTATTTAGAACATTCAAGGCTTTTCAGAGTGGGAGGGATTCATCACATTCCAAAAAACCCGTGGTTGAGGGTGGAATGATTACCATGTCAGTACAGTAGGCCAGTGTGCTGACTGGGGGCTCTAACGGTGCACACAGACACAACAAAGGCCGAGCAGCCACTTGCTTGTCCCCAGGATTCCAGGAGCACTTCAGAGCTAAGGCTCGGACATGAGGACCTAGGCTCAAATCCTCACTTAGTAGCCGTGTGTCCCTGGACAAGTGACTTGCCCTCTCTGGGCCTAAGTTTCCACAAACATCAAATGTTAAGACTGACTTCCCGGAGCTGTGGAGGGGAGACGGAGGGCCGCGACGCGGTGCACTGGGTGGTGCTGAGCCAACGCCAGGCATGTCTGCCTTTACTCCTACATGCCGGGAGCCTGTGCGTCTGAGGGCTCGCTTCTGTGAAGTGAGGGTGTCATGCTGGCAGTCCTGGCTGCCACATCAAGCCCCAAACAAACGTCCTGCTTCCCCAGAGACACAGCCGACCTCCGAATCCCCCCGGGAGCCCGCCAGGCCCCCCGCACCCCAGCCTGCAGCCCCTTCCCCCAGGTCCCACTTCAGTGAGCTTGTGAAGCAAATGGTTCCTTTCCTCCTGAGGCTTTTAAAAAGCTGCAGGCCTCCAGGGGAAATGTCTCGGCTAAAGTGGGCCTTAAGACACCCGGTGCTGGATCTGGGAGGTGCCTCTTCTGAACACATTTTCCCCCTCGGCACTGCTATTTTTAACGCTCAGCAGAATGTTGAAAGGGCGACTCAGAGAGAAGGCAGGAGAGGGGCTCGTTCTCCATGCCAAGGGCTGGAAGCTCCTGCTTCCTATTTATTCCAGCCCGAGTCCACCCTCCGAGTCTTCCCAGCAGGGGAATTTATGAGTGCTTCTGAAGAGTCATCCCGCTTACCCCACCCGGCAGAAACCTGATACAGGCCGGTGTGCCACCACGGACGGGGGCGGGGATGAGCGCACAAGGGGAGGCTGCATGCTGGGTATTCGCCCAGACTCTGCTGTTTTCATAAGGCCTTCAGTGAAATTGCCATTATTTCAGAAAGGAGATAAAAGCTCTGAAATTTGCTACTTTCAAACAATGAGGGCTCGGAATCATCTCATTACCTTTCTTTCCTTCCCTTTTGCCCACGTGGTTTCAGGTGGTGAGATAAACAATTCGGATTTGCACCTCGACGTTTCCTCTCAAAGGGAGGTCCCTCCTCCAGCCCACTGCTGTCCTAGCACAGCTGCCACACAGATCAGTGGTTTTTCTGGAAATTGCACGTTTGAGCCAGGGCCATTATTTGGCCGCGGCAGGTGGAGGAGGCCCTGCCCACACGACTCCCCTCACAAGCGATCCTGCACACACAGCGATGGTCTCCAGCCGCGGGCCGTGTGGACCAGTAATTACAAAGCAGGAGAGAGAGCTTCACGCTCGCAAATAAATACTAGCTGGGAGGAGGCGTCCCAGCAGAGACCTTTGAATCAAAGGCTTCGGGCCCCAGCTCTGCCCCTGACTGGCTGTGTAACCTCGGACAAACTATGCAACCTCCAAGCTTCGGTTTCCTCACCTCGGAAATGGGGTTAATACTGACCTCACTCATGTCATGACTGGCTTCGGTCTTTCTGGGTCCTAACACTGTGCCTTCTCACCACACAGATCTGCCTTTTGGAATGAAAATCTTCTTCCTTTACTCAAATGTCCTTGACCCTGGTGGGTCAAATTTGGCCCCAGGACATAGGTTTGGGAGTTACTGCTTTTAAAATTAGATTGGGGACTTCCCCGGCGGTCCAGTGGCTAAGACTCTGCGCTCCCAATGCAGGGGGCGGGGGGCACGGGTTCGATCCCTGGTCAGGGAACTAGATCCCGGATGCCGCAACTAAAGATCCTGCGTGCTGCAACTGAGACCCGGCACAGCCAAATAAATAAATATTTTAAAAAATAGATTAAATTCAAATTCAAATGGAATGTGGACGACTGGGCGGACTGGCCCACCTCAGGCTCCCCGCACAGGGCCCACACAAGCCAGATTCATAAACAGCCGGCCCTCGGAGGCCTGGGTTTTGACCCCTGATCGGGAATGTCCCCTCCTACACGTTAGGCACGATCCCCATTTAGCTGCCTGCTCTCTGAGTGGCTCTAAGGGCCAGGAGGTCTTATTTTATAATGAAGCCAGAGTCCGACGGCTCAAGCCCCAAGGAAGCGGGGGAGGCCACTGGGATGCCGGGCACCCGCTCCACTTTCCAGGGTCCGTGGGCAGCCAGCAACTCCCTGGTTTCAAACTCCTGACACAAGATGGGAGGCTGAGGCAGGAGAGCAGCACAGTGATGTGCTCAACCCTGAGGACCATCCCTTCCAGGCGCCCAGGGTGCCGCCTGTCCACTGGGTTGTTGCCCCCCCAGACAGAGCGGGCTGGGGACCCGCTGACCTAAGCTCTGAGGCTAGTCCCATCAGCGGGTGACCCCAGGCATGTGCCTGCGTATGGGGAGCCTCAGTCTGCTCCCCCGCGATACGGGAGCTGTGCATGGGTGAGCACGTGACACAAGCCTGGCACGGAGCATAAGGGCCCCGTCACAGGAGGGGATGAGGTGCCGGCCCTTCACTATAGGGGAGGGGCTTGGTCCGCTGAGCAGCACCTTCACAGACCAACCCCGGTCTCTGCATGGACCTGGCGTCAAGGCGCACCGTCGTTCATGCTGAACCCTGGGGTCTGGTCCCAGAGGGGGTGACGGTGACATCGCACAACCCCCGGCGTATCTGCCTGAGGCCGCCTCACCCTGCACGCGACACCTCCTGGGCTGGTTTTGCTTCCACAGAGGGCAGCGAGCTCTGCTTGAGGGCAGTAGCCCACCCCCGGCACAGCGGTGCCTCCTGACCTGCCCTCAGTTTACCCCTTGCCGCTCACCTCTACACTGTGGCCGAAGCAAACTACCGGCTGTTCTGCAAACAGGCTCTTCGTGCCGAGATCGTCACCCGTGCTGTTCCCTCTGCCACGAACCCCTTCCTCTGATCCCCCTCCGGCTCCCAACCCAGTGGACACGTGGCCTGGCCTGAATCCATTCTTCCATCCTCGATCCTATCCACCCCGCCCCTCAACAGAACTGCCCTTCTCTGCTCTCAGGCCACGAGGTTGGGTAGGACTGATGCCGCCCGCTTTCCTGGACCAGTAACCCAGACTGTCGGCCAGTAAGAACCAGCCCTGAGACGTCTGCTGGGAAGAGGTGCGGCCTTTCCACTGCAGTTGCTCATGTAAAGCTGCTGGTGGTCAGCTTTGCCTCCACTTGGGGAGAATTTGGTTGGGAATGAGGCCAAACCAGGGGACATGAGAGGTGGGGAGAGAGATGGTGAACAACACCCTGAGCCCCTGGACCCAGCCATGCCTGAAGCCTTTAGTTACACTCACCAGTAAATCCCTCTTTTTGCTCAAATCACTTTGAGTTGGGTTTCTGTCACTTACAACCAAAAGAGACCTGGCTGATACACACAGAGTTTCATCTGGTCAGCTCCTCTGCACACGTGGGTACAGCTCAGGCAGCACCGCCACCCACTCCTTCCCACCCAATCCTGAAGCCAGACAGCGTCTCATACATCTTCAAGTCCCCGTCACCTCGCACAGAGCCTTGGCTAGATAGTGGTAAACGCCGAGGCAGAGCTAACGCCTGCATTTCCCCCCGGGGCTGCTGCCTTCCCCCCCACCAGCCCCAGCTGCCCCAGGTCTTCAGACAGACTCACCTCTGTCTTATTCCGTGAGAGCGTGCTGCTGTCGATCCGGCCCAGGGACACATTCGGCAGGACAAGGTTGAGGACTTTCACAGCAAGGACCTAGGTGGGAGAGGTGAGTGCAGGGTGAGTGCAGTGGGACCCCCACCCAGCTGCCCTTGGGGCCAGCTCAGGAGAGGGACACCCAGACTGGACCTCAGCCAGGCCTGGTCCCGGGCTGGGCACCCGAGGACCCTCCTCTCTCCGACCAGACGGCCTCACTGGTCTGGCTCTGGGCCCCTGTGGGTGAGCCGGGCGAGGGGAGGCCGTGCGGTGACAGCGGGACACCACGTGTGTTTTTTGCTGACCCTGATTCTGTGCAGTTACCCTCCCTAGATCCCTCATGGGTCATGATTTTGAATGATGTGCAGGACCTCCTAGCTGAGTGCTTGTGCACGAGCACCTCTCAGAGGACCTTCAAAAACACAGCAGGAGCAGACGCACCCAGTCACCCGAGATGAGGCAGGACACGCTCTGATCCGGAAGCGCCTGCTGACTGTCTTGGGGCACAAACAGTCACTGGGCCGATTAGACACGGCGCTGAGGGAGACACCGATCTGACTGCTGGTTGTGTGGCCCCAGGTGTGTGGATGGAGCTGCACATCACTGAGCCTGTCCCCTTAGCTCCCCACGGGACCACTGTGAGCAAAGGCACCGGCACACGGGAGGTGCTCAACGCGTGCTCCTTGAACATGGTCCTGGCTCAGGTCCAGGCCTTCCCACCCCCTCCTGCTGGATCTGGTGTTTACCCAGGAAAAGCGTGAACCTGGATCTCACACGTCTGCCTGCAGAGGGGGGCTGTTCCCGTTTCTGGGCTGTGCAGACACCCGGGGATGAAAGATGCTATTTCAAAAGCGAGCTGAGAAACGCTGAAATTAGAATTGCACGGAAGGTGGCGAGCATGAATCCTCGGTCTGCGCGGAGGGCGCGTGTCACAGAGCCGACAGGTGCTGCCTCTTGGCACCCTGCATCGCGGGAAGGCACACACATCCACTCAGTGACAACCCCTGGGTGTGCTGGGCACGGTCCCAGGTGCCCAGTCTTTTAATCTGGACACAAATGCTGTGAGGTGAGGGTTTACCCTCGTGTAACAGACGAGGACACTGTCTGTTACACAGAGGCTCAGTGCCACTGCACACGGCCAGCTGGAAGTGGGCAGGGGCCTGGGATGCAGCTGCCCTTTCCCTTCCAGCAACAGTGGCCCAAGGGCAACGTTATTAGGGAAAACGACGTGGATCCCAAAGCTTGTAGAACTGGTCCTAGACTTTCCGCTGTCCTTGATGCCCTGCCACGGCCTCCTGAAGGACACGGAGCCGCTCAGCTGACTCCATGTGTGACCCTGCCAGGCCCAGGAGTCTGGGGAGGCCGTGTGCGATGCAACCAGACCCTGCTGCCCACTTTGGCCCGTCTGCCTGCCTCGTCCAGCACGGACTCCTCAAGGACACGGCTCTTCCTCGGCAAGTAGCTTCCTACCCACTCCCCGATCAGATAGCCGACAGCAGGAAGAGGCCCAGGGACACATCGCCTGGGCACCTGCCCCGTGGCAGGCGTGAAGGCAGAGACTGTACAGGGCCCACTCCACTGTCCAAGCCGGGCACCGTTTCTGCGTGGACGCGGGCCCGCTGCCAGCTGTTCGTGGAGGGTCAGACTCACCTTCACCCTTGCGGTCTCTGCTCCCACCATGGGCACCTCTCAACCCAAACATTCACACCCCAAAGTGCCAAGGCCTCTACCCCAGGAAGAGACACTGACAGCTCAGGCTCCACGAGGATCAGGCGAGGAGGGCTGAGACGCATGCCGTCCTCATTCTAGTTTCCCGGTGGGGGGGGTGGGGTGGGCACGAGGCAGCCAGGGGAGACGCTGCCTCTAGGAGAGGGCCACAGGGAAACCTGCCCTGGCCTCCGTCCCTGAGCATGTGGTCTTCTCCGCATCACTAACAGGAACTCTGCGCAGCCACGGGAAGCTGCAAGAGCCTCACGGGAAGAAAAGAGGAAGAGAGCCATTTCTGGGCAAGCATTTGCTTTACGAAAACAACAGTGCAAGGGTCCGGTCCCTGGAGGGACCAGGTAATGCACAGCAGTCCGGCTGCCCCCTCACCTTCCTGTCCCAGTACAATCGCTGAGGTCCGGCGGGGCCTCTCCTGCTGCAGTTCCGACAGGCTATGGCCCTGAGCCCCTGGTCTCCACAGAAGACGGCGCTTGGTTTTGAAGTCCTGTTCCCTGCACCCCGCTGGTGTACTGGCAGCGGGCGTGGCCCCCGTCAGGCCCTGTCCCTTCCTGATGTTCCATGACCCCTGCTCTACGTGTGGTCCTCAGACCAGCAGCACCGGCAGCTGCCAGGGATCAGGCTCTGCATTTTCACGGGACCCCCGGCGTTCGTGTGTGCCCTGAAGGTGGAGGGGCAGGTAGCCTGAGTCAGAGAAGCACCACCCTAAGAGGTTCTGCCTGACCTGCTCTGAGCTGTGGCCCAGGTGGTGCAGTGTCCCCAACCCCCACAGTGTAGGACCAGGGACACGGACACACCTAATGTGTAAGCCTCTCTTTCAAAGGAGTCACAGTGAGACATCTTTGCACCACCCTGACCCTCAGCTCTTTTTCTAAACCAGCAGAGTAAATTCTGGCCACATTTCCAACAAGACTCAACTGGGTAGAGACAAACCTTTGATGGCAATAATGTCACAGCTAAAACAATCAGGTGTTTCTTAGCCTTTTCCCCACAAACACCAGAGGAGGAAAAGAGGCGGCACGTGGGGAAGGATGCTCTGAACGGCTGCTCGACACACTCACTTTCCCTGCTGCTCTCTTAGGGTTGGTCTATTTCATTAGCTTTTCCGTTAGGAAACGGAGCAGCGGGAGTGGTGGATCAAGGAAGACGAGGTTCAGGAGGGGTGCTGAGGTCGCGTGGTGAGGAGGCGGGGGGTCGGAGGGAGCCCAGCAGACCCCACGCCCGAAAGAGCGATTTGTCCAGGCTGCTGCTGCTTCCTGCCATCATCTCCCCCAGCGCCGTCCACCGCGAGAGCCCCGCACCTGTGCCCACGGGAAGAAGAGTGAGGGGCAGTGCCTCACCCAAAGGGAGTGGGATGCAAGACACTGCATCTTGATGCCATTCTGAGCAAGCGTTCCGAACTCTTCGGACAACCCTGCAGGGGCGCTGGAGAGAGCCCCAGACCCAGCTCAGGAGAGGGGCAACCCCTGCTGGGCCCCCTGGAGGAGAGACCCCACCCTCATCGTGACTCCAACAGGCTAAGTCAGGTCTGTGCCACCACACAGGTCCCAGGGACCCCGACTCAACGGGGGCCCCAGGGCATGTCGCCTGAGGACAATTTGGGGGCCGAGACCCATGACGACTTACACACAGTCACTGGACCCCAGCCCTGGAAAGGGAAGGTAATGAAGTGGGGGAATCGGTCCTGGAGACTCAGAGCTGGGCAAAGTGGGATTCGAACTGTGGTTCTGAATCCCGGAGAAGGTCTACGATCCTCCGTGTCTCCATTTCTAAAATGGAGAAAATGAAACGGTTTGAAGGGCTGCTAGGAGGCTGCGTGACACCTAATTCCTCCAGAGCTCGTCCCTAACCGCCCTCTGGTTTCCGGCCCCAAGGAGAAGCTCCACCAACACTCCTCGGTCGACTGAGCAAACGCTGATGTCATTCAGAGCGGGGACCCCAGGCAGGAGGTGACCTGCGGAACCAGGCGACAGCTGGAGCCCCGAACTACCTCAGCGACAAAAGAGGATGACTCTCCCGGAAGTGAGGTCCACCCCCGACAAGCAAGCGAGCGGACGGCCACGTGTCCTTGGCCTGCCCTTGGGGCGCCCCTGGGTTAACTGCAGCCCCATCGCTTTAAGTGCTCGTGACTTGCACAAATGCCTCTATTGATCCAAGGTTTTAATGGCTCCCGAAGATCATTTTTAAGCTTCTGCCACTAAAAGACTTGACACGAGGGAAGTAATTACACTCACTTTTATACAGCAGCTCAACAGGCTGACCCACGCACAGGAGGCCAGAAGTGCAGGCCTCCGTGGGCGCAGGAGTGCATGGCCGGGGCACAGCCCAGAGTTTCTGGGGTGGGGGAGAGTGCGCCTCCCGGCAGACGACAGGAAGCCCGCACGCCTTACAGAGGTAACAACACACCTGGTGCATCGCCGCTGCCAGATTCAGGGGCCGGTTTATGACCCAGCTAAGCCCTGACTCCTGAGGCTAATTTTACCTGAAGTTTGAATGAGTGGCCACTCCCCAGACCCCTTCCGTGTCCCTTCTCCACCCCCTGCTCCAGGGCCTTCCGGACTCCGGAAGCAGAAGAGTGACATTCAGAGGGGAGGTGAGCTAGAGTTGATCCAGGGCAGTTTCGGGGTGAAGGGAACATCCTGCCACGCCTGCCGCCTGAGCCAGAGCTCACGCTGACCTTCAGCGAGACAATCAGCCTCGTTTCCTCGTCTGTAAACGGGAACGGGGTGGTGACGGAGGGGAAATAAGATGGTACGTGTCTGGCATGAGTGCTCGGTATACAGCGGCCCCTCAAGCCCCACCTGGCCAGGTGCCCTGGTTGGCGGGCGGGGCGGGGGTGGGGGTGGGGGTGGAGAAGCATCCGGAAGCACTGGGATGGCTCCTGCATCTCGGACCTGACCCCAGGGGACAACCTCCAGGCAACAGGCAGAGAAGGTCATTTAGAGGATTACCCTCTGGGCAGCCTGAGTCCCCGCCCTGACCCCGGGCAGAAATCCAGGGGGATGTCGGGGTCTTCCCCAGAGAAAGGACTGGGTTAACCTGCAGCCCCTCCTGCGTGTCGCCCCGGGACAAGGCCTGGCAAGCTCAGGGTGTGACACCTGTTTCCAAGCGTTCCCCTGTGTGCCCAGGGCTGGCTGCAGTGCTGCCTTCCCCAGAGCATGCCTGGGGGCATGAGACAATCCCCAGGAAACCTCCCATTAACCACTGAGACTTGTTCTGATGCACAGGACTTCTGTTTCTGAATTTCTCCTGCTCCCACCACGATCTGAACACAGACAGCATTTGGGACCAGGAGACTCTGTCCTCCTTGTCTGTTCCCCAGGCTAAATATACCCCAGCTTGTTGAAAATGGAGTAAGAACCAGATGTGCGGGATCTGGGGGGGGGGGGGTCTGGCATTCTCACGTTTGGAGCGGGGAGCTGTCATCTTCCACAAGCCCGTCTGTGCTCCAAGCCTTGGGTATCTCACGCTGGCTGGCTATAATGATTTTCAAAATCTCTCCATCAGGAACTGGCTGCCATGAAACAAACCTCTGACCTGTCAAGGAGCCTCGCTCTGGGAGAAGAGTCACAGAATAGGACACTGCCCTGTGCTCTGTGCCCTGACAGTGTGACTCTACCCAGGGAAGGGGCCCCTCCTCCCCTCAGCCAGGGTGGTCTCCAGGAGGCTGTCTGTCTTTGGGGTCCGTAAGAGTGAACCACTGGGAAGACCCAAAGGCCAGTCAGTGGGGCCTCACCTGACCCAGGGCCATCCCTGCAGGGGGGCCTCACCTGACCCAGGGCCATCTGTGCAGGGTGCCTCACCTGACCCAGGGCCATCCCTGCAGGGGGGCCTCACCTGACCCAGGGCCATCTGTGCAGGGTGCCTCACCTGACCCAGGGCCATCCCTGCAGGGGGGCCTCACCTGACCCAGGCCCATCCCTGCAGGGGGGCCTCACCTGACCCAGGGCCATCCCTGCAGGGGGGACTCACCTGACCCAGGGCCATCCCTGCAGGGGGGACTCACCTGACCCAGGGCCATCCCCCTTGGGCCTCACCTGACCCGAGGCCTGCAGCGAGGCCTTTCCTAGTCCTATGCGCCAAGAGGTATCACAAAGAAAAATGACCAAACTAAACCCCACCCACAAAAACAAACAGGCCACCAAAAGAACAAAACAGGAAGCACAGAGAGCGTGTTCCCACGTGTGTGAAACACAGGGACCCACAGTGGTGTGCGCACCCGCAGAGATGCACAAACTCTGCTACGTGGCTGCCCGCCTGCAACCGTGAGGAGACTCCACTCATGCCCTTTCCCCCTCTCACATTTTGAACCGTATAGATACATTATTTTAAGCATGTGTCAATTAAACTTTAAACAACGATTCCGTGAGACTCCTTCAGAAGGCTGTCAGGCGAGACGTGGAGGGTAACCCCGTGGTCCGGGGTGGCAGACGCATCGCAGAACGCCCGTCAGAACTGCCGAAGCCCGGAGCAGCGACAGACTTCACGGGGAGCATGTGTCCTCTGGTCTGGGGGCAGCGGGCAATCTCATTTGTCTCGGTTAATGGGAGGAGACTTGCATCCCCCCGGGGACAGCCGGCTCCTGACTTGACAAGGTGATCTATCAGCGGCAGGCTCGGAAGGTCACGCTGGTGGCCTTGCCCAGAAGTTCCCCCTTTGCCAGTGACTTGGGGGAAAGCCTGTGGGCTCCACTTTGGGGCCCAGCTGCCCTGATCCCCTGGTGCACTTCATCCAAAAATCCCCACGGTCCTGGACTCTTCCCAAAGGGAAAACGTCCACTTTCTTCTCTGGGGAAACACCCCTGATGGGGAGAGGAGAGGACAGCCCCAGATCCCAGTCGACCACACTGGGGTGGACCTGGAGAGTCGCTCGTCCCTTCCAAGCCTCAGTCGTCCCGACCGTAAAGCGCAGGCCTCGACCTCTCCCGGGGTGAGGGTGGGAGCCGAGGGAGCCGATTCACCTGTGAGCCCAGCACGTGCCCGACACCGGGCAGAACGAATCACGAATCAAAGCGTGCGGCGCGCCGTGGGGACCCCCTTTTTGAAATCCTGGTCTTGCTTACTCTACTCGGACCAGGACCACTGAATGACCCTGACCCACTCACTGCCTCACTCACCCCTCGTGCTCCTTTGAGAGTCCTGAGAACTGGCTCGGGGGCAGCAGTGTCCCCCAGCGACCGGGAGAGACTGACCGTTGCTCAGGGACACTCGTGGCTGGGATTCCCCACCCTCACCGGGTTACCCGTCTCTGAAACCTCAGGTCCATAATGTGTCAACAACCCGGCAGCCCTGCTGAGGCCACGAGTCCCATCTCCTTCCTCAGGGGGAGGAGGCCCAGCTCAACGCGGGAACCACTGGGTTGCGCCGCGTGGAACATTACAGCCAGGAAAACAGAATGGAGGATCCGACAGGTCAGAGGTGAAAGTGCTCAGGGATGGAAAGTACTACAGCGAAGGCGCCGGCGCTGTCCCGTTAGCAACTGCCTGCAGCTCCGCGTCCGCATGCCGTGGCCGATGCTGGCCAACGGTCCCCGGAAACGAGCCCCAGCCCAGCACGTGGCTTGTTAACAGAGGCCCCTTCGCGGGATTCCTAACCCGCGTGACCTTTCCTCCTCCTAACGTTCACCAGAGAAACATGCACAAGCAGGAAGGAAGCCATTTTTCTTTTGCCTTTGGGAAAAAAAGTACCTGACTTGAGAAACTACAGGATTCCAGGGACAACAATGCTTGCTACTTGTCCAAACCTTATCACAATCGTGGGAGAAGCCCTTTCCCCCAGACTCTAGCTGTGAACGGACGCCCCGGGGCCAGGGAAGCTGCAGGAGTCTCATGGAACCGGAAGTCCGTTTACCTTGAAAGTCGTGGCAGACTCGGGACTGGCGAGAACCAGCGGGGAGATGAGAACCATGCCGGAGAAGTGGCCGGGCCTCTCTGCGGCCGTGAGGATGGTGATGGCGCCCCCCTGCAATGAGAACGGGCCGCATGTGGGTGTGGGCGTCGCCAGCGTGGGCTCTTAGCCGCCCCATCGCGGGTCTCCTGCTGGGCTGCAGTCCCGGCCCAGAGCCCCAAGGACGGTACCTTGGAATAGACACCCTCAAATGTTGGATAAACTAGACCTGCAATTACTTGCTTTCACATGTTTTTTCCTCCGGGTTTTCCAACAGCAAACATTTCAGGGAGATCTAAATAAGGTTCCTGCTTGTGGGCTGCAAGTTAAACAATAACATGTTTCTATTTCATTTCAAGCCCAAAGCTGGCAGACTCCCAACTCACCCATTCCGTCAGCCTTAACACGAGATCTGAAAAAATCTGATGATAATAAGAGACTGCTACCCTTTTTCTGTTTTCCTGGTTCAGTAAAGGTCCCAGAAATGTAGGTTCCAAGAAGAATAGTTAGAGAGCGCGGGTGGTGCTGAAGGCGTGCGGCCCTGGCTGTCTGCTGAAGCTGAAGGTGACCTGCACCCAGGGCTGACACCACACACGCTCACGAGGGCCAGGCAGGTAACAGACGCGCAGGAACAGAGCCCGGCAGTGACCGGGCTGGAAGGGAGGGAAAAGTCACCCAGCTTTCAAAACCAAGCAGCTCAAAACGTTCTTTGCCAGCCACTGGGGCGGGGGTCTAGAGCCGGATCCGGCCTGCATGCTGCCAGCTTGAGAGCCCTGATCTATACATTATAGTTGGCTGATCCTTAGGGGGTTAATGGATTTAAAAGGTGAAAGGGATTTGCAATGACCTTGAAGGACTTGTTTCCTCTGGAACCCCATCCTAATTCCCATGTGCACTGTGTGACTCTGAAACGGGCAGGACGCATAGGACCTCTGTTTCTCCACAGGCTGACTGAGGGGCCCTCCTGCCCTGAGACGCGCCCGCGGCCGTGCAGGGAGAAGTACCCTTGGGGCCCCACCATGAAGTGGCGCCTTCCTGGCGCCTTGGGCCCTGGCAGGAAGGAACGGGCGGAGGTGAGCTTCTCTGGGGCTGCCTCCAAGATGCTGGCCCTCGTTTCCTGAGCATAAATTGTCTGGGAACTCCCAGAGGGGGCTGTGCTGGCCAGGCAGAGTGCGATGGGGCCAGAGGCAGGGCGGCCCCCTGCATCCCGGGACCCTCACCCTCCACCCACCGCAGGGCTGGGGCTGGGGCCCGGCCTGACTTAGAGGGCTCTTCCGTGGTCTACTCACCATGGAGTGGCCCAGGAGGAAGATGGGAAGCCCTGGGTGGTCCTTCTGCACAACGTCCACGTGCTGCAACACGTCCCTGATGAAAACCTGGAAGTCAGACACCACCATCCTCTCCCCCTCGCTCTGCCCGTGGCCAACTGGAAGAGAACAGGAAACAGAACCAGTTACCAGAGGCTGACTCCTGCCAAGCCCAGGGGTCTCCTCACGGAATTACAAGCCACTCTTTAGGGAGGACCCACCAAGCCCTTCCAAGAACTCTTGACCGTGGGAACTCTTCTCCCCAATCTTACAGACTAGGGAGTTGAAGCACAGAGAGGTTCAGGAACGTGAAGGTCACACAGCCAGAAGTCACGAGCCAGGATGTGAACATCACAAAGCCTGTCCACGCGGCCAGGGTGCCTTCCTTGTGGCCGTATCCCAGGAAAAAAGAAAGGACAGGCACGTGGAGTCTCACTAGGCCTCGTTTCTCCCCAAGTGGCCAGAAACAAGACGGATGAGGCTTGGAATTCCCTGGGCTCTCCCAAGTCCTTGACCCTCGCAGTTGTGTTTCCAAGCGTTAGCTTTTCACCAGGTAGAGTGCTGCATCTTGTCACCTCCCTTTACAGCTCTTGGTGAAGACAGTGCGACAGACATAAGACAGTCAAGCGTACCTGCCAGAACCTTCTCAGCGAAGCAGCCGTAAAACTAGGTCATGCTCCCTCCCTCCTGGATTGTACTGCCCGTCCCATATCCGTGCTGTTCACTTCCCTGCGTTCTTTCTGAGGGTCCCTCCATGCTCCCCTCTCGGAGGGACGTCAGTCGCCATAGAAACCATGCAATGTGGGGGTTTGAAAACTGCAAACGAGGAGGAGCTCCCAGAGCACAAGGAAGCACAGCAAGCGGACCTGCCCAGAGCTGCAGTGACCATGCCGCCCGCTTCACGGACGGAGAGTGGAGGGGGTGCTCACAGCGGCTGGAACGGCTGGCCGCCCAGACCTCAAACTCGGAAACCCTCTGTGTGGTCAGACCCCGAACTCCTGTTTCCTACTGTCCGTCCCCCACGAGTGCCCATCGCACACAGCCTTCTGTCACCCTCTCAGCGGCACCCTCAGTCCTCTTAAACTCATTTTTATTTTTTTATTGTGGTAACACAGCATCTTCGCCATCTTCCAGTGCAAGCTCAGCAGTATCGAGCACGTTCACGCTGCTGCACAACCGTCGCCACCATATGCACGCCCAGAACCTTCCCACCTTCCTCAGACCAAAACCTCATGCTCCTGGCGCAGGCTGAACTGCGTCCCCCTTCCCCACTCCCTTCACGTGCTGAAGTCCTAATCCCCACAGCTCAGAACGTGACTGTATTTGGAGACAGGTCTTTAAAGACGTGATTAAGTTAAAATGAGGTCGCTGGGCTTGCCCCTAACCCAACGTGACTGGTGTCCTTTTAAGAGAAGGAGATTAGGACACAGACACACACAGAGGGACGCCCGTCTGCAAGCCCTGGGGAGAGGCCTCAGGGGGAACCAGCCCTGTCGACACCTTCATCTTGGACTTCCGGCCTCCAGAACTTTCAGAAAATAAATTGCTATCGTTTACGTCACTCAGCCTGGGGTACTTTGTTATGGCAGCCCAAGCTGACTGATACACCCACTAAACAATACTCCCCCTACCCCACCTCCCGTCCTTGGAAAACAGTTCAGTAATGAAACGGTCAGAGTATTATGTTTAATACTGCCATTTTAAAAAATAAATTTATTTATTTATTTATTTTATTTTTGGCTGCATTGGATCTTCGTTGCTGTGCGCGGGCTTTCTCTAGTTGCGGCAAGCAGGGGCTACTCTTCATTGTGGTGCACAGGCTTCTCATGGCAGTGGCTTCTCTCGTTGCGGAGCACGGGCTCTCGGCACGTGGGCTTCAGCAGTTGTGGCTCACGGGCTCCAGAGCGCAGGCTCAGTAGTTGTGGCGCACGGGCTTAGCTGCTCCGCAGCATGTGGGATCTTCCCCGACCAGGGCTCAAACCCACGTCCCCTGCACTGGCAGGCGGATTCTTAACCACCGCGCCACCAGGAAAGCCCCAGAGTATTATGTTTAAAGTTCGAATTATTACAAATACGTGATCATTATTTTCTCTGTGTGCTTATGTTACTAATTTGATATACGATTAGTTTCAAAATAAATTTGTTCACAACTATAGATTTTGGTGTTTTACTTTTCATTTTCTTTTGTGAATATGTAAACATTTACCTGGCTCAAAAGTTAGAAAAATAAAAGAAAAGATTCATCCAGGGACATCTTGCTGCTGCTCCTGCCTCCTCTACCTCTCCCCTCTCACTCCCCATGGCTCATCATTTTAACTATTCTGTTTTTTCTTTCAAAGCAATTGTTTTTGCAAAAATAATTATCTTTTTCTTTTTTTTTTTTTTTTTACATAGAAGGTAGCATGCTACAGACCCACCCTATTCGCGCCAGTTTTTTTCCCTTTTAACGTATTCTGGAGGTTATTTCATATCACAAACAGGCCAAGAGCTCTTCCTCTGTCTTAGGGCTGTGCAGTGCTCCTCCGTGTGGGCGGAGTACAGATTACTCTGGCCATCTCTCATCAAAACCCATTTGTGTGACATCCAACCTCTCGTTTATTAAACATCGGACTGTAACGAATCACTGGGAATGTTTATTCCATCTTTGTGAAGGTGTGCCTTCAGGGTGTATGTCTAGGTGGCAAGGTTGTTTGGTTGAAAGGTGCGTGCAGGTGCCATTTCAGTAGAAGTCACCCACTTGCCGTCCACGTGGGATGTGCTGGGTTGAATCTATCAGCCTCCCAACAAAGCAGGTCGTTCAGTGTTTGTATTCTTGCCATTAAGACAGAGGAGAAAGTGTAGGTCTAACATCTCCTTACATTTCAAGAGTCACTTGTATTTCTTTTCTGGTAAACTGAGAATTTCTGTCTTTGCTTGCAGGGTTTTGCATTTCTTGATATTTAAGAGCTCTTTGTATACGAGCTGGTCATCTGTGCTTTGACTTGATGTTGTGTTTAAGCTACAGAAGATTTTTATTTGAAAAACTTGTCAATCTTGGGACTTCCCATGTGCTGCATTGGTTAAGAATCCGCCTGCCAATGCAGGGGACACGGGTTTGATCCCTGGTCCGGGAGGATCCCACATGCCGTGGAACAACTAAGCCCATGCATCACAACTACTGAGCCTGTGCTCTAGAGCCCGTGAGCCACAACTACTGAAGTCTGCACGCCTAGGGCCCGTGCTCTGCAGCAGGAGAAGATGCCGCAATGAGAAGCCCATGCACCACAATGAAGAGTAGCCCCCGCTCGCCGCGACTAGAGAAAGCCCGCATGCAGCAACGAAGACCCAACGCAGCCAAAAATAAATAAATAAAAAATAAATTCATTTAAAAAAAAACAGCTTGAGCACTAGTTGCTTTAAAAACAAAAAACCCTTAAAAAATTATCAATCTTTTTTTCTTATTGCTTCTGAGTTTTGATTCTTAGTTATAAAAGCCTTCTCTACTCCAGGGGTATAAAGGAACTCAGCATTTTTTCTATGAGTTCCTTTATGGTTTCATTTCTTGTGGGCGGGGGGAAAACATATACATAACATAAAATTTACATTAACCTTTTTTTTTTTTTTTGGTCATGCCGCACGGCATGTGGGATCTTAGTTCCCCGACCAGGGATCAAACCCATGCCCCCTGCAGTGGAAGCGCTGAGTCTTACCCACTGGACAACCAGGAGGTCCTACGTTAACCATTTCCTTTCCCGCCACGCACGCTGAGCAACGGTTCTGCATTTGCAATGAAAATCCTTTTCCTCATATTCTGTAAAAGAAAGAGCCCTGTGCCACAGGCCTTAATCCAGCATAGTTTTGTTTTGTTTGCCCTGATTCTGCTATGTACTGTGTTTTTTAGTTTCTGTATTTTGATGCTTTACCATCTGGTTAAAGCTGGCCCTGGAGGGACCACTGCTCCCAGGGTTAGCGAATTTCTAGAGACAGTGAAGAACTGGCCTGTGAGCTGGCCTTTCACATGCAAACCAACCCACCCAGAGCCTGCATCCCACCTCTCACTTTCTGGGCTACTCTCCTGCTGTCCTTGTCACCCAGGGCCAGGCACCGGACAACCAGGGCAGCCCCTGAGCCCGCGAGCCCACGGAAATTATTCAAACCAGCCGATCCTCAGCCTGCTCGGCCCGCCTCACCATTCCTTCCGCAGAAAATGCAGTAGAGGCTCCCGTCTGCATTCCCCCCCTCCCTCTGCCTCCTGACCAGCCCTGTGTGGGGTGCCCTGCCCCCTTTCTAGGGAATTGTGAATATAATAAATTGTCCCTCGTGACAGCCATTTCCGTGTCTGTGTGTCTCACCACATCTGATTAAAACCAATCCCAAGGACCCTTAAAACACTCTAGCGTCGTGTTCCGTGCACAGTTAAGTAGTTAATAATTCTTTGCTGAATGATGAAATAATCCCCGTCTCTTTGTCTCATACAAAATATTTCTACCTGAAAATAACTTTCCACGGCACCACCGTGTGCTAAAGAGATCATGAGGAAGTATCCAGAAAGCTCATGGTCCCGTGAAAGCTGGAATAGGAAGAAATGAGCAACTGACTTCCCTCTTCTTAGGGAACCAGTTGTACTCAGTATTCATTTTCTTAGAGAAGAAACATCTGGTGAAATGTAGCCTTGAGTGAGGAAAGAGAGACAAAGCATTAAAAAACCAGTAATGACAACACCCCATATTACGCAGCAGGTTGTAATCTGCACAGCCCTTTCCCCAGGGTTATTTCACTTGATCCTCACAACCCCGTGAGTTAGAGATTCTTTCCCCCACTTTCTAGCAGACAAGACTGGCCCTCGGACAGACTGGATGCAGCTCATCCTCCCGGTGAGTTCCAGGCCGAGCAAGGGCTCGAGCACTGACTTCAGACCCCAGATCTGCTGCTTTTACTGGCACCTGCCTTGCCAACAAGGAGGCCAGGGCCTCGCGGCACGGCTGGATCTGACCCAGGAAGTCTGATTCCAGAGCCCGCCCCTACACGGCGGTGCCTCAACACCCTGCCTCTGTGCTCTTCTATTCTACCCCTAAATCCACCTCAAACGTTCTTCCTGTTTTAATCAGAAGAGATGGGTGCGTGTGACTGAAAACACAGGCAGGCATTCACACCAGGCCCGCAAGTCTGAACGATGAGATGGTTTCCTCCAGACGCTGGGGTACCAGGCTCCCCATTTTGCCATTTGCACAGCAAAAGCATCGCCACATGCCCTGCCTGGTGAGGGTCCACAGCAGGGCCCTAACTGCGGACCACGCGCTCCCCACGGGGCGCCTGCACAAACAGAGATCTCTCATGCCTCGCCTCTGCTCCTTTGGAGGCTCCAAGCAGACAGCACTTCCCTGACCCAGGCTCCAGGGACATGGCTTTCTCTCCCTGGGAAAATCTGACCAGTAAGGGGACGGACTTCCTTCCATCCCGCGGGGGGCTGGCCCTGCATTCCTACCCGGCGCACAGGCCAGCACGAAGGAGGAGGGGGACTCCTGTGGGACGTGCGGTTCAGGCCAGCGAGACAGACGGTCACTGTGGCGCCTCTGGCCTCAAGAACCACAGGACTGGACGGGCAGGAGCCACGTGTGGGAATCACAGCCACACAGACCCAGAGGGAGAATAAAGCCACTTGGACGAGCTCCGGTGTAACAGAGCACTGTGACGGGCCGGGAGGAGACCTGATTGAGCTCCCGTGTCCAAACTTAAAGGGCGTCACTAGCCCGTATATGTTACACAGAGAGAAGCCAGTACAATCACTTTGGAAGCCTATCTGGCATCTCGCAAGGTTGGAATTCCATACTTTACAACCCAGCCATTCCACCCCCAGGCATTCATACACCCAAGAGAAATTCCTGTGCAGGCACCACAGGAGACGGGGCAACATCCTTCGCTACAGCCTGTTGTCACAGCTGGAGAATGGACACATCGTAGCTAAAGGCATTATTCTACAGCAGTGAAAAAACGAATAAACGAAAGCTACATGTAGGAACCTTAGAAACAAAATACAAAGTGAAAAAAAGAAAGTAAGGTATTCAAGTTTAGCCATTTTATAGAAAGCTAAAAAAAAATCAAAAAAGAAAACGAAAAAAAGCAAAAGCAAACTATATCTATTTTTAGAGAGCCAAACCTATGTGATTAAAGCACAGAATGAAAAAGCAAGGGGATGAAACACAAATTTTAAGATGGTAGTTACCGCTAGTCACTTGCCCATCTGTAGAACTAGGAGACGTCTCCTGACCTCATCGTAAAGCTGCTGGAATGAGTGAACCAGGGCAGCACGGCTGGCAAGTAGAGGGTCTTCACCGAACGCTCCCTCCCATCCCCACACAGTCTCAGAGGAGAAAACCCGAAAGCTGTCGTCGTGTTTAGGGCTCTTCCCCATCAGAGGTTCTTCTGCATGTCTAACCTGTATTTCTCCTCCGCATAATCATGGCTTGCTTTCGCCCTGGTTTCCTTCTAACTAAAAATAAATTTAACATCTAACAGAACTTTTCGCCTCAAAACATTAAGGTAGGTCTGTTCAGTCCCCACCAGATGACAGAGGCTCCCATGTGGCGCCTGACAGTTGTTTGGAGCTTCTGTAACCCACAGAAGAACATGAGAACTGGGCACCCCAAGTTTAACCTCTGTTGAAACGGCAACAAACGCTACGTTTAAAAAGCAAAGGAGACCACCCATGGTGAAGGGGGCTGCTTTACAGAGAAGCACAGACCCCTTTCTCCAGGATGGGAGACGCTGCATTGTTAATATTTAGGAAGCAGAACTTTCTGAAAGCCTCGGAGATGCCAGCAACTAAAACCAGCTGAAGTCAGGACCCCAGAGCTTTCAAAAAGCCAGAAGGTGGTCAGTGTTTCTCAACCACAGAGAGTCAATGGAAGCGACCACAGAGCGAGCGGGCAGGAGAAACGGCCCCTTCTGCCCCTGACAAAGGGCCAGCTCTGCACACTGAGGCCCCGGCAGGGGGCACGCCCTTACACACCCGGGTACTGAACCAACACTACTGCAAGTTCAAATTCAGCTAAGATGTTACAAAGGCGAGAAGAGGAGCACATATTAGCTCCCGCCCCGTGCCAGCCCCTGGACCCGAGGCTCCTCCTGTTTGATGACAACAGCGCAAATCTCGAGGAAGAGTCACCACCCCATTTAAGGACCAGGAGAACCAGGGAAGGACGGGATATGGAGGACAGAGCTGAGCGTGGAGATCAGGAGTCAGCTCCACCTCACCTCCCTGTGAGCTTGGGCAGGTGACTTCACCTCGGCCGGCTCAGCCTCCCCGCCTACACAAAGGGGCGCTCGTGGACCCCACTCCACAGGGTGCGTGGGGAGTCAGGGAGAGTGAGGCACGGTGGTCAGCCCTGAGTGCAGCACACAGCAAGCGCTCAGTAGTGGCTCACTGCATTGCTGGTCAGGTGAGGACGCAGGCAGGGACCCAGAGCAGCCCTGTGTTCTCTGGGCAGTGTTCCCTGCCGTCTTCAACTCCAGGACACACCAACCACCCCCAGGACACAGTGAAAGCATCCTCGATCCTCAAACCCGGCGTTAATTACGCATCAGCATCGCTACTGCACACGAGGCTATGAAATCAGATGAGGATGAGGTCGGCGTGCTGGCGGGCCCGGGAGTCTGGACCTTTCCTGTTGATTCCTCAAGCAGACGCAGGGGCAAGTACACCCCAAGTCTCTGCTTCTTAAGGAGCCAGTGGGGGTCCCGTGGGATCACCGCGTGGGGTGGAGGCTGGGGGCCTGGAGTCCGGCCTCAGGCATCCTCCACCCTCTGGTGTTGTCAGAGCAACAGACAAGGCAGCAGGAGGCCTTGTGCCAAGGCCATCGGCTGGACCGTGGGCGTCCTGCTGGCCCCGGCCACCCCCCACCCCGGGCCTGCCCTTGAAAGGGTTAGAGATGGGCCACCTGGGCGCGAGGCTCGGCTCCCTGTGGAGGGTGGAGCAGGCAGGAGGGTGGCGGTGGGGCCCCAGACGAGGGCGCCTGGTCCCCAGACACCATGGGGCAGCGACTCTGGAGGGGCGGCAGCCACAGCCACGTGGGGCCAATTTAAATTCACTAAAGTGCAAACCGTCAAAACGCAGGTCCTCAGCCTCAGCAGCCCCATCACGGAACGTTCCGTTAGGCAGCGTTGAAAACAATTTCTATTGCGGAGGTGCCACGTGGAATGAGGAAAAACACCTGGATCCGTTGGCCTGCATTTAAAATGTTATGTAAATAATAAAACCCTGCACCCCTCCTCTGATTACAGAAGTAACACACGTTCACGGCCGATTTCTGGGGAAGCCAGGAAAGCGTCGGGCAGCCCGAGTATGGGTCACGGGACGGCTCTGGGGTCAGACGTCCTTGGACCTAACCCGGCCCCGCAGGGTGCAGCCTCCTGCAGGGTTTCAGCTCCTCTGGGCCCCTGTCTCCTCACCCCCGCTCCCCGGACTGTGGGAAACGTGAACCGAGACCACCGGTGTGAACTGCACAGGTCAGGGCTGGGAACAAAGTGGACGGCAAATATTAGCTGTGGAAACGAAAAATTAACCACAAAAAAGCAACGGGGACTTCCCTGGTGGTCCAGTGGCTAAGACTCTGTGCTCCCAACGCAGGGGGTCCGGGTTCGATCCCTGCTCAGGGAACTAGAGCCCACAGGCCTGCCGCAACTAAGAGCCCGCATGCAGCAACTGAAGATCCCGCACGCCACAGCTAAGACCCGGCGCAGCCAAACAAACAAACAAATAAATAAATTTTTTTTTCTAAAGCAACAAACCAGTCCTGCCCTCGCCAAGCAGGAGTAAACACCACGAAAGTCTGGTCTCATTTCCGTGGCGGCCAAAGTGAACTGGACCAGCTGTCCTGGGACACCCTCCAGCACACACCACTGGGAGAAAAAGAACTCAAATTGTGAGGGGTGCCTCCACTGTCACCACTTACGTTTTTAACAACCCATAAAACCATACTGTCTACTCCCTGTCCTGCCTGTGGCCCGGGTGCTACCTCGGCAGGGCCAGGGCCGGCTGGCATGGCCTCCTGGCTCTTCCCAGCCAGCCTGAGTTCTCCCAGACAAGACGAGGCCACCGCGTCCTCTGCCGGGCGAGAGGCTTACGCTGGGGCACCCATGGGCCTCCCAGTGGGGCAGAGGGTCCTGGTGGAGGTGGCCAGGAGTGCTTTCCAGCCAGAGCAGCCGGGAGTACAACCGGACTCCTCGTGTAGTCAACAGCCTCATCTCCCATCCAGGCGGTACACGCCAGGATGGGGCTGGGGAGGTCAGTCCTGCAGGTGACAAGGGTCCTCTGTAGGGGCTGCTGCAGGAAGAAGGTAAAAGCCGACCACTCCAACTGGAACACACGCTTCCCACTTACCTGTTGGGTGTCGGTCTGGCTAGGCTCTGGGGCAGGGGGCTGATTTTCAACTTAACACAGAAGACTGTGATATTTCCCCCACTTTCACACAGAATTTATACTTGGGATTCATATTGACTGCATGATGTCCCATCAGGGGGATAAAAATCAAAACTCACTTTACTTTCAATGGCGGAGCACTGAGGTTGCCAGCAATGTTTGCTATTCTAAATAACACTGAGATGAACATCTTTTCACAGATATTTATAGAACTGTCAGGATACACTTGCCAAGATGGGATTTCTAGATCAAAAGATATGAATATTTTGGGGACTCCCCATTTATAGAACCAAAAATGCATTCCAACTTGAGAATTTCCGTTGTCCCCAGCCAAGCACAGAAATTTGAATTTCCTCACGTCCTTGTCCACAGCGGGAGTTACAGCTCTTTGTTTATTAGAGGAGGTAGCAAATCCTCTTTCTTCCCATCACGGTACTTTGCTTCCAGGTAAAAACCCTATGGAAAGCTACTGTTTGGGTCTGAAGAACTTGTAATCAAATGTTTTTCTCTCCTCCTTTAAAGGCAGTTCATTTCTCTACCTGTGGTAGGGAGAGAGCCACAGAACACACGGTGACCCAAACAATGGTTCGTAAGATAAGCAGGGCTCTGGGCTGAGCCAGATGGAAGCCCCCACTGCCAGGAGCAGCTGTGTGACTACTTGGGCCACACCAGGTGCCCCCAGAAGAGGTGCGACAGAAAGCGCACACACTCCGGGCCCAGCAGGCTTCCCTGAGACTGTTCTGTAGCTTCTGCTTCCACTGAGTTCCCCTCGATGCTCTTTTGGAACGAGGATGCCAGAATCCCCACAGATCCCCCCTACCTTAGGCCGCAACGTGATCACGCTACTTAAAATTTAGCCATCGGGGTTTCAAAGCCCATTTCTGACGAAGGTCTGGCTTGCTTTCCGCGCTCCTGTGACAGTCCCCAATCGTGGGATTTCATGTTGCAGAAGTCCCATGAGCAACAGCATTCTATACTGAAGTGTAAGGACACGAGACCAAAGACAAGTTAAAAGTAGAGGAGCCGCATCCTTCAGCTAAAAGGCCACCAAAAATCATGTTCAGTCATCAGCCGACACAGTCCGCCAATGCTAAAAACGCCCTTCTGAGGCTCCAAGAGCAGAGAGTGTGGGACAAAAGGACACTCGGAGGGCGAAGGGCTCACGGGCGATTTGGTGCAGGCTGGACAGGACCTTCGTGCTGCCTCTCGGGGAATACCGTGTGATCCGGGAGGTTCTGCTTCTGTCTGTCTCTCTCTAAGAAAACGTGCATATGGCAGAAAGTCCAAGATCACAGCTTGCTGGCCTGGAAAACAGTTTGTTTCCCTCAACAAAAGCCATTTCCTCCTTTTCTGTTTGCTGATGGTCCAGGCTTCCATCATGGACACCTGGACCAACACGCTTGCATCTCCTGAACTCCTGCTGCACAAGCTCCCCTCGATGGGAGGAGAAAAGGGAGTTCCCTGCGGCATCCATGCACAAGCTCGACTGTACGAAGGACACAAAGAGAGAAATTAATTTCTCTACTAATTGACAACAGCTTGAAAAAGGTATAAAGATGCCAGAATTCAGCATATGGGCTATGGAAACACATTTCGGCTCAGATATATTTTTTTTTTTTGAGCTGTTACAACATGCTTTATAATATAACCAGCTAAAAGGCTGTTAACGGTGCAGCGTTTCAGAAATAATGCATTCTCAGGATTTCATATTTAGAGGGTTTATTTGAAAACATCCTACTCTCCACTGCATAAATAAGAGGAAACAGCACGACAAAAAGTGTCATAACTATGGCTCGTGGTGTCTAGCGAGATGATCTTCCTTTTGTATCAAGCTGCAGGATGACTGGGCGAGGCCGGGTCCCCCTTCCCACACATCACGTTCCTTTCCTGTCTCCTGAGCAGGCAGGGCTCTGGGCGACTCTGGGTGACGCAGAATCACCCAGAACTACCAGACCTTCACCCAGATCTCTCGATGAAAGCTGAGCACATACAGAAAGTGCCCGTGGCTTATAAACAGGCAGCAGCTGTGGGGCAGGGAGAGGCATTCGCAACGGCAACTCCAGGATGCGATGAGATCAAGGAATAGAAGTCTGTGACACAATAACAGGATGCTTGGCAAATTCCAAACAACGCTCGAGGCAAAGGACAGAGCTCCACGGGCTCAGCAATCCCAAGAGCTTAAAAGTTCAGGAAAAGGTTTAATGTTTAAAAAAATTTAATATAATGTCCAAGGGATGGGCGACACCATGCCCGAGCAGGCAATGCCCGACCTGACCTGGCTTTTACACATACTTCCTTTTCAAACTACTTTCTCCGTGTCCTTAAGGTCAGCTTTATTTTTGTTAGAAGACAGATTAAACAGACCACGTTCTGACTCTCACGTTTTCCTCGACCCCGTAAACCCCTCGACTGGCAGAGTTTCTGGAAGAAGAAAGAACACAGCTTTGGAAGCAGGTGTGGGTTCAAATCCTGCTGCGTTTCGGCTGTGAGCTTGGGCAACCGCTTCCCTGTTGTGGTCCTGTTTCTCCCATCAGTTAAAACTGCCCTGACTCTAGCCGGCAGGTGCTGGAGGATTAAACGAGAACGCAGATGAAAGCAGCGAACGTCACCCAGCAAATGCTGCTCCTCTTCTTCCATGCTCTGCCTTTCGTCCTTGCGGTGGCAACTCCAGGAACGGGAAAGCCTGTCCGGGGACGCTTGAGTCCCAGCACGGGGTCTGCCCCCCTCTACGACGTGGCCCCCACTCAGGCCGAGGAGGCCTGAGCCTCACCCAGAGCGGCCCCCTTGGCGCCTGTCATAGGGACCGGCTGTCGAGCATGGAAGGAGTGGCTGCACAGGGCACCAGCCCCTACGAGACCGGCTGTGAAATCTCCTGCTTTCACCTACCCTGCTAACAAAGTGGCTTTGACTTTTCTGCAGCAAACGCAAAGAACAGAGTTTAAACAGAACAGGAGGGCTTCCCTGGTGGCACAGTGGTTACGAATCCGCCAGTCAATGAAGGGGACACGGGTTCAAGCCCTGGTCCGGGAAGATCCCACATGCTGCAGAGCAACTAAGCCCGTGCGCCACAACTACTGAGCCTGTGCTCTAGAGCCCGCAAGCCAAAACTACTGAGCCCTCGTGCCTTGACTACTGAAGCCCGCACGCCTAGAGCCCGTGCTCCACAACAAGAGAAGCCACTGCAATGAGAAGCCCGCGCACCGCAACAAAGGGCAGCCCCTGCTCGCCGCAACTAGAGAAAGTCTGCATGCAGCAACGAAGACCCAGTGCAGCCAAAAATAATAAATAAATAGAATGAATACATTTATTTAAAAAAACCAGAACAGGACACTCAGTAGCCAGGAGCCTGGGACAGAGGTGGCCCAGACGGGCACAAATCAGGGGGAATGCAAGAGGGAGAGCAGTGGAGCCAGAAAGTCGGGAGACAGCCAGGGGGCTCAGGGGGTGGCCAACACAGAGCAGAGTCCAGCTGCAACGGGCAAGTCTTCTTCATTCTCCTTCAGGGAAAAACCAAAACTAAATACCCGTGGCCACTTCCTCCAAGCGTCTGATGTTCTATGTGCCCCGAGTCTCTCCAAGCTGCTCACACCCTGTACGGACGGCAGCCACCCTCTCCCCTCCCTGGTCCAACCCGCGCAACTTCCCGTCTCACTGGGCTCCCAGGTCCCACTGCCATGTTTCCCCGCAGCTCCCCTCCAGCCCAGGCCTCTCGTGCTGCGTCCCTCATCTGCCCTGGTGGTAGAACCACAGGGTCCTCCCCTGGCTGCCCCTGCCCCTCACTCACCCATCCTGGGGAGCCTGCCCACCGACTCACTGGTCCACACTCTCCCCGACCCCCATGCTCTACAGCGCCCGGCCTCCTCTGGCCCAGCACTGCCTGCAAAACCCTCCCGGTCTTCGGGCCCAGCGGGGACATACTCCCGCCCCCGCCCTCCTCCCTCCTCATTTTTCCCAGTAAGGTGGTCTGCTAATCTGATGGGCCCTGTTCTAGACCCTGACAGGGACGCCCCTGCGAGCAAGTGGACCATGGGGTGCGAGAAGGTCCTGCCCCTCCTACTCAGCAGAAACGGGGAGCTCCTTGGGTACCTCTCCAGCTCCTGCCCTTCGATGGCCTGGGGCTCAGAGGAAGGGTCAGTACCCAGGTCGCGTCCCAGGCCTCTGCCCTCTGTCCTCCAAAGGCACCACGCACGTCCAGCCTTGCACATGCTCCAGGGCTCCTTCTGGAACCCTCCCCTCCCCCCTCGTGGAGCTCAGCTCTCCTGTCTCATCCTCTCCCCCCGAGGAGACCCCCTGATTTCTCACTGTCCTCTGGGGTCCCCGGCTCCAGTGTCAGCACACGATGGGGTGACCACGCTCTACCTGGAGAACCACACCCCCCAGAGACAGTGCTCCTGGGGCAAGGACACCTCATCTCATCCCTGCATCTCCAGGCTCACAGCAGACTCTCAAGGATGCAAGGAGCAACAAGAGCCAGAGGCTGGGGGTCACAAACGAGAGGGCCTCCCCAGGTCAACCGACAGGCCCGTGGGAACAGACCGCCGGGTACCAAGTCCAGCCCAGCCCAAGCGAGTGGGACCGTCACAGCTTCCTGGTGAAACTCAGGCCCCTTCTTTCTTTGGGGTTTGCTGTAGATGAAGCCTCCGAGGGACAAGGAGGCCACACAGGTGGTCTGGGACCCTGGGCCAGGAATCGAGTCACCATCCTGTCCCCAGCCTGCTGGGTGGCCTTGAGCAAGACACTTGCCCTCTCTGGGCCTTGCCTTTCCATCTGTGCAGTTAAGGACACAGCCTCCATATCTGCTACCATCGAGCTTCAAGATGCTGTGCTCCCACTTTCCCATTTCAGAAAAAGCAGAAGGAAGTGCAAAAATGGAGGAGACAGGGCTTCCCTGGTGGCGCAGTAGTTGAGAGTCCGCCTGCCGATGCAGGGGACACAGGTTCGCATCCTGGTCCGGGAAGATCGCACGTGCCGCGGAGCAGCTGGGCCTGTGAGCCATGGCCGCTGAGCCTGTGCGTCTGGAGCCTGTGCTCCGCAACGGGAGAGGCCACAGCAGTGAGAGGCCCACGTACCACAAAAAAAAAAAAAAAGGAGACAGAGAACACCCCAGACAGCAGGTGGAGGCCAGCCCAGTGACCTGTAAGGGGACATCTGTCCACTCTGATCTCATTTACACACACGCACGCACACAGCCGGAAGAATATACCACAAAATGGGGTACTGTCTCTGGGTAATCAGATTAAGGTTAGTTTTTTTGTCTTTTCTTTTTTTTTTTATATATTTCCCAAAATTTCTACAATGAACAGGTATTTTGCCATCAGGGGAAAAAATTAAGGCTTTTTAATCATTTTTTTAAAAATCACACTTGTACATAAGCACAGAACCATAAAGCCTGAAAATGAAATCAGCCAGCTCTGCAACCAGCCAACAATCCTATCTGCTCTCGAGAAGTGACTGTACTTGGAGTTAGTGCATTCAGGTGTCAAAGTGACAGGCGGGGACTCAGCTAGGTGTCGCGAGCTTGGAGCCTAGGGAGCTGGGTCGGGGGTAAGGAGGTAACGACAATCAGTCTGAAGGGCCCTTTAATGAGCGATGCTGGGGCTGCTGGCCTGGATCAGCGCCATCAACACAATTCCCTAACCGCCACAATTCCCTAACCGCCACCGAGACAGAAAAAAGTGACTAGCAAAAACAGCTCCAACAAACACTTTTCATTACATGCTGCCATCTCTGCCTTCTCGGAAACACACCTGTGGGCTCCTCGCGGTCCCCTGCTGGGCTGGCGGGAACACAGCTGCACCTCCTCCCACAGCACCCTTTGCAGTGGGCCCGCAGCTCCTCCCCGCCGGGCCTGACCCCGGCGTGGACCTGCTTTGACCACATGCAGCGCCGGTGACGTCGGCCAGATCTGGGCCCAGGCTCCAGAGGTCTCGCAGCTTCCAGAAGCCCTGCTAACCAGCCCAGGCCACCGCATGGACTCACAGGACCACAAGCTAGACACATGGCAGGTGGCTTCTCACGACAACTGTCACACCGTCCTGGGTGAGAAAACCTTGGCACAGTCTGAACCTGCCCTCAGAGAACGCTGTTTACACGTTGAGGCTCGTGCTCCTGTGATGGGCATCTGGGTCTCCCAGCCCCTCGGGGCCTGGCCAGGCCAAGCACTGTGGCAGGTGAAGAGCCATAAGTAACACCTGAGTCAACAAGCTTTGCATCTGTTGATTTTTAAGCTGTTATTTACTTTAAATGACAAAGCACATGAACACAGCCTCCCATCTGCTAACCCTATCACTTGGGTGTGTGTTTGCGAGACCTCTTTGTACAGTCACACTCACGTCTGTGCCTCCGGATAATTCTGTGTTATGCTCTTCTTTTTCTTTCCATAAACGGCACTCTATTTTTCTCCTTAACAATATGTCTTAGAGGCCTCTCCACAGCCAAAATTATACCTCTCTTTCCTTTCAGCAGGCGGGGTCTGAGCGTGCCCTGGTCTGGACTAGCCACCCCTCTGGGTGGGCACGAGGACTGTTCCCGACTTTTCAACTAGAGCAGTTTGTGCATACACGCTGGGCCCCCCTGGGTGGAAAGAGAAATGTGGACTTGTTGGTCAAGCAAGCATTTTAAAGAGAAAAAAGCAGTGGGTGGGGACGCCAAAAGCCACAGACCACTGAACTGCCGACTCCTGAAAAGCCAGCGGAGCTTCCCTGGCCCCGTGCTTCTGGTTTGTGTCGCTCCCATCTCTCTCAGGCTCCCTCCCTTGCCTCCCCTCCTGCAGCCTCAAGCCCACATAGCACGGGACTGTCAAATACAGTTTAATCTTTCCTGCCTTAACCTAAAAAAGCATGTCCACTGAAGTTGCTATATTTACGCAAGAGAGGAGAAAACTGCCCCATTTACTTGCTCTGGTACCTTTGATTGATTTTTCTGAGTCAACAGCCTTGCACTTAAAAAATTTTTTTTAAAATACTTTCTACTTTTGCATTGTAAAATAAACAACAGATTCTTACGGGAGAAAGACTAGGAAAGTAATCAGTACGAAAATGGGAGACGACATTCACAGAAGTGCAAAAGGAATCCAAAAAGATAAAGAAAAAAGACAAAAGGAAGAGGAGCAGCAGAACGAAGTGAAGCAGCATGGAGCCCCCGCCTGATGGGGGCCACCTGGCCCAGTGAGGGCACATTCGCTTCCGCGCCCTCTCCCTGGTGGTGAAGGACCCGGCGATGCCCTCAGGGGTCAGGCCTGAGCCCACGCACACGGCCCTGGACCCAAGGTTTTCCAAGCTGGCATGGATCTCTGTTCCCTGGATTCTCCGGGCGTGTGTGGATCAGCTGCTAAGCTGGGTGTCTGTACTTTCACTGAATCAGCATCAGGCACTCTCGGGCCTGAGTTTCGGCTCTGCCATTCGGGAGCCCTGTGCAAACACTGTCACCTCTCTCCTCGCTGGAAGTGCTGACAGTAACAAGGGCAGCATGTGATCCATGGGGAGGAAAGTTCTTTCTGCAAAAAATAAGGAAGCTTGGAAGCCACTGATGACACAGGGCCACATGCTACAGGATGACGAGGACCCTGGTCCTCGGGACATGCAGGTCTCGCCACCCCCAGCAGGCACCCGGTCCTCGCAGATAGGTCTCCACTTCCACCCCTGCCTCTGGCGTGGTGTGCAGGGAGGGCCAGCCTGGACCAGTCTGAACCAGCTGGTACCGGCCGAGCCCCGTCTTTCCTTGGGTGGCACTCCCGTCACAGCCATGTCACAGCCTCTGGGGCTCTGCCCCGCCGTGCACTTCTCAGCTGGCTTCCTGGGTCTGCAGGCCCTGCCTCCCACACGCCAGTGTCCTGTTTCGGTCACTTCTGGTTGGTGGCCATTTCAGCGGCTGGGGTGGGGAGGGGGCCGCACTTGCCCCCCTCCCCCGTTTCTCTGAGCTTCCTTCTCCTGCTGGTGCTTCCCTCTGCGAACGCAGCACCGGCTGGCGAGAGCCCGCGTGGCAACCTCTGACCCTGTGACCCGCCAGGCTCACCATCCACAGTCCCACCCAGTTCACACTGAGCTCCTGGGATGCCCGTGAAAGGAGGAGGCGCCCAGACTAAGTGAGAAAATTTCTCCATTTTAGGGAATCAGTCCTGCTGTCACCCTCACGACCATAAAAGGCAAAATAAAGAAGAAACAAAAAAAATATATAAAAAGCTCCATACCAAAATGTTCCAAGATTGCAAGAAATACTTCACTTCTGCTCCAGTTTCCTCAACCGTAAGATGAGAATTCTTAAACCTCTTGCTGAGGGAGGGAAGGCTACTGGGAAACCTAGAAATACCGTACGTGCACCCAGGGCCTCCGCGTACACCACCTGGACTACTTCTCAAAGCAGCCCTACTAGGCGGGTGCAGCTGCTGGTCCCCCATCCGACCCAGGAGGAGGAGACCCACAGCGCCCGGGTCCACAGCTGGCCACCTTCGTCTGTTAGTCCCAGCAGGTTCACCCTACAGGCTGGGAGGCAGGGTCCTGATCGGTGCCTGGGAGAGGGAGGCGTGTCCGAATTCCCCAAGGCCTGGTCCTGGGAGGCCGGAGGCTCGTGCCTGCACCCAGCCTCTCCCTGCAGGGCGCCCAGCTGGGCTCCCCATACCCTCTCCCACTCAGTAGCTGAGGAAACCAACCACAACCACGGCGAGGGAGAGGGGAATGTTGAAAAGAAAGGGGTTTTCTGGGCAGGCATCTTCTGAGATGTATTTTCAAATGTGTGCACTCACGTTCACACATCCTGCACCCTTTAGACAGGAACGTCCCCCATGCTGCTTTCTGTTTCAAAATTCGCCCTGAGCCCAAGGGAGGGGACTGCGTAGGAGGGACGCAACCTCTGACAAGGCATCGGGTGTTTTGTTTTTACGCGTGCCTCCCAGCGCCCTTAGCCTTTGGGCGGGGCTGGCTACAGGAGGGCCATCAGACCCCAGCCACTCTCCCAGCTGACACAGCCCCATCTGCACGGGGCTGCCCCAACATTGCTCAACCTCAGAAAGAAAAGCAGAAGATAAAGCCTAAATTCAATTTCACTTCCCGTGAGCCACCATGACCCGGGAACAGGGGAAAATCCAAAGTTAAAACTGGGTTCACATGAGCTGTGCTCTGGTCTCTGTGACAGGTTTAAATATCTGCGTGCAGCTCCATAAAGTACAGGATGCTATCCCGCCCCGCCCGCCCTCCCATGTCTCAGCCCCCTCCCCACACACGGCAGTGACACGGAACGTCAGGCATACATCAAAGGACATTTTAACGACAGCTGCAAGAGAAGGCTGCTTCTGAGCGCACGTGGGTGGGAGCATGCAGACGTGGCGTGTGGTCAGGAGGGCGGCCACCAGCCGGCGGTGACTCAGCACAACTGGACGCAGGCAGACTTGTGGGACATGTGTCACTGTTGTTCCGAACCCAGAACGAGGGGCACCCACTGCGGGCCCCGGAAAATGCACCAAGCCTTCTGTGGCCCCAAACTTCTTGCAGAGGAGGCAGTCGCCCAGTGTCCATCACAATTGTGTCCTGGCCACGCACCAAACGTGTTAACATTTGCCCGGTATATCTCTTTACACGGGGACTCGTATCTTATACCAACACACTTACCAGACACTTTCGAACACTACTGTTAAGGGAGAACCAGAGTCGCTTCCCATAAACAGAGAGTAACTGGCACAGACTGCTGTTTGCCTACCTGGTAGCCGTTCTCTCCCTTCTTCTTAGTAACCTAACCCTGATTTTATTCACACTGGCAAGAAACCCAGCTAGAGCACTCCAGCTTCCAGCCTCCCTAGTAATCAGGTGTGGCCACATGACTAAGTTCTGGTCATTAAGACATATGAGGAAACTGATGCATGAAACTATCTAGACGGAAGGTAGGCAGCATTTCTAATGTCTGAAATATAAACGTGATGTGATGGGTGGTACTCTGGCTGCCGTTTTGGACCAAGAGGGACACGTGAGGCTGGACGCTCTTCTCTCTGGCAGAACAGATAGAAGAAAGCTGGTTTCTTGACAACACAATAGAGCTGTCATCCCAGGGTGTATTAAACGTGTCTTCTGTTATAATATTTTGACATCTGGGGCCTTATGGACCCTGGGGAAACTGGGTGGGGGGGCGGGAAGCCCTCCTAGGGCTATCCAACTCCCACAGAATATCGACCTGCCTCCCAGGGTGCCTTTCGTATGCAAACTAACCAATCCAGAGCCCACTCACCCCACCCCCTTCTCCTCTATGTGGCTCTCACACTCAGGCCAATATCCTCCTGCCCTCATCACCCCAGGGTCTGTGCCAGACAACTAGAGACGGGCCCCCACTCCTCAGAGCCCACTGAAATTATTCAAACCAGCCAGTCCTCAGCCTGCTCACCCTGCCTCACCACCCCTCTCCAGGGAAACCACAATAAAGCGTCCTGTCCCCAGTTCCCTGCTCCCCCTGCCCCTCCCTGGTCCTTCCCCATGTGGCCCTGCATGGGGGTGGCATCCCCCACTTCTGGGACTGTAACAATTACCTTTTTTTTTTCTTACAACTATCTTTTCAATGGCAGTTGGCTCCTGTACCTGATCTGTTGATCTCACCATACCTGAGTAATAATAAAACCTACATCTTAAAACACAGGCCTGGAATATCTCCAGACATCTTTCCAGTTAGAGAGAAATTAACTTTTTCTTGTTTAACCCACTGTTATGATCCATCTTATTCCAGCAACCAAACTTAATTCCTAACTGATATATATTTATTTTACGATTTCTCTTTTTTTTAAATATACAGCAGGTTCTTATTAGTTATCCATTTTATACATATTAGTGTATACATGTCAATTCCAATCTCCCAGTTTATCCCACCACCACCACCACCACCCCCCTGCCACTTTCCCCCCTTTGCGTCCATACGTTTGTTCTCTACATCTGTGGCTCAACTTCTGCCCTGCAAACCGGTTCATCTGTACCATTTTTCTAGGTTCCACATACATGTGTTAATATACCATATTCGTTTTTCTCTGACTTACTTCCCTCTGTATGACAGTCTCTAGATCCATCCACATCTCTATAAATGACCCAGTTTCGTTCCTTTTCATGGCTCAGTAATATTCCATTGTATATACTACCACATCTTCTTTATCCGTTCATCTGTCAGTGGGCATTTAGGTTGCTTCCATGACCTGGCTATTGTAAATAGTGCTGCAATGAACATTGGGGTGCATGTGTCTTTTTGAATTATGGTTTTCTCTGGGTATATGCCCAGTAGTGGGATTGCTGGGTCATATGGTAATTCTATTTTCAGTTTTTTAAGGAACCTCCATACTGTTCTCCATAGTGGCTGTATCAATTTACATTCCCACCAACAGTGCAAGAGGGTTCCCTTTTCTCCGCACCCTCTCCAGCATTTGTTGTTTGTAGATTTTCTGATGATGCCCATTCTAACTGGTATGAAGTGATACCTCAGTGTAGTTTTGATTTGTATTTCTCTAATGATCAGTGATGTTGAGCAGCTTTTCATGTGCTTCTTGGCCATCTGTATGTCTTCTTGGGAGAAATGCCTATATAGGTCTTCTGCCCATTTTTGGATTGGGTTGTTTGTTGTTTTAATATTGAGCTGCATGAGCTGTTTATATATTTTGGAGATTAATCCTTTGTCTGTTGATTTGTTTGCAAATATTTTCTCCCATTCTGAGGGTTGTCTTTTCGTCTTGTTTGTAGTTTCCTTTGCTGTGCAAAAGCTTTTAAGTTTCATTAGGTCCCACTTGTTTATTTTTGTTTTTATTTCCATTACTCTAGGAGGTGGATCAAAAAAGATCTTGCTGTGATTTATGTCAAAGAGCATTCTTCCTACGTTTTCCTCTAAGAGTTTTATAGTGTCCAGTCTTACATTTAGGTCTCTAATCCATTTTGAGTTTTTGTGTATGGTGTTAGGGAGTGCTCTAATTTCATTCTTTTACATGTAGCTGTCTCCAGTTCTCCCAGCACCACTTACTGAAGAGACTGTCTTTTCTCCATTGTATATCCTTGCCTCCTTTGTCACAGATTAGTTGACCATAGGTGCATGGGTTTATATCTGGGCTTTCTATCCTGTTCCACTTGATCTATATTTCTGTTTTTGTGCCAGTACCATACTGTCTTGATTACTGTAGCTTTGTAGTATAGTCTGAAGTCAGGGGGTCTGATTCCTCCAGCTCCGTTTTTTTCCCTCAAGATCGCTTTGGCTATTCAGGGTCTTTTGTGTTTCCACACAAATTTTAAGATTTTTTTGTTCTAGTTCTGTATAAAATGCCATTGGTAATTTGATAGGGATTGCATTGAATCTGTAGATTGCTTTGGGTAGTAGAGTCATTTTCACAATATTGATTCTTCCAATCCAAGAACATGGTATATCTCTCCATCTGTTGGTATCATCTTTAATTTCTTCCAGCAGTGTCTTATATTTTTCTGCATACAGGTCTTTTGTCTCCCTAGGTAGGTGTATTCCTAGGTATTTTATCCTTTTTGTTGCAATGGTAAATGGGAGTGTTTTCTTAATTTCTCTTTCAGATTTTTCATCATTAGCGTATAGGAATGCAAGAGATTTCTGTGCATTAATTTTATATCCTGCAACTTTACCAAGTTCATTGATTAGATCTAGTAGTTTTCTGGTGGCATCTTTAGGATTCTCTATGTATAGTATCACGTCATCTGCAAACAGTGACAGTTTTACTTCTTCTTTTCCAATTTGTACTCCTTTTATTTCTTTTTCTTCTCTGATTGCCGTAGCTAGGAGTTCCAAAAGTATGTTGAATAACAGCAGTGAGAGTGGAAATCCTCGTCTTGTTCCTGATCTTAGAGGAAGTGCTTTCAGTTTTTCACCACTGAGAATGATGTTTGCTGTGGGTTTGTCATATATGGCCTTTATTATGTTGAGGTAGGTTCCCTCTATGCCCACTTTCTGGAGTGTTTTTGTCATAAATGGGTGTTGAATTTTGTCGAAAGCTTTTTCCGCATCTATTGAGATGATCATGTGGTCTTTCTTCTTCAATTTGTTAATATGGTATATCACATTGATTGATTTGCATATACTGAAGAATCCTTGCATCCCTGGAATAAACCCCACTTGATCATGGTGTATGGTCCTTTTAATGTGTTGTTGGATTCTGTTTGCTAGTATTTTGTTGAGGATTTTTGCATCTATATTCATCAGTCATATTGGTCTGTAGCTTTCTTTTTCTGTAATATCTTTTTATGGTTTTGGTATCAGCATGATGGTGGCCTCATAGCATGAGTTTGGGAGTGTTCCTTCCTCTGCAATTTTTCGGAAGAGTTTGGGAAGGATGGGTGTTAGCTCTTCTCTAAATGTTTGATAGAATTCACCTGTGAAGGTATCTGGTCCTGGACTTTTGTTTGTTGGAAGATTTTTAATTACAGTTTCAATTTCATTACTTGTGATTGGTCTGTTCCTCTTTTCTATTTCTTCCTGGTTCAGTCTTGGAAGGTCATCCCTTTCTAAGAATTTGTCCATTTCTTCCAGGCTGTCCATTTTATTGGCATAGAGTTGCTTGTAGTAGTCTCTTAGGATGCTTTGTATTTCTGTGGTGTCTGTTGTAACTTCTTTTTCATTTCTAATTTTAATGATTTGAGTCCTCTCCCTCTTTTTCTTGATAAGTCTGGCTAATGGTTTATCAATTTTGTTTATCTTCTCGAAGAACCAGCTTTTAGTTTTATTGATCTTTGCTATTGTTTTCTTTGTTTCTATTTCATTTATTTCTGCTCTGATCTTTAGGATTTCTTTCCCTCTACTAACTCTGTGTTTTGTTTGTTCTTCTTCCTCTAGTTCCTTTAGGTGTAAGGTTAGATTGTTTATTTGAGATGTTTCTTGTTTCTTGAGGTAGGATTCTATAGCTATAAACATCCCTCTTAGAACCGCTTTTGCTTCATCCCATAGGCTTTGGATCGTCGTGTTTTTGTTGTCATTTGTCTCTAGGTATTTTGATTTCCTCTTTGATTTCTTCAGTGATCTCTTGGTTATTTCGTAACTATCGTTTAGCCTCCATGTGTTTGTGTTTCTGTTTCTTTCCCTGTAATTGGTTTCTAATCTCATAGCATTGTGGTCAGAAAAGATGCCTGATATGATTTCAATTTTCTTAAATTTACTGAGGCTTGATTTGTGAGCCAAGATGTGATCTATCCTGGAGAATGTTCCGTGTGCACTTGAGAAGAAAGTGTAATCTGCTGTTTTTAGACGGAATGTCCTATAAATATCGATTAAATTTGTCTGGTCTATTGTGTCATTTAAAGCTTGTGTTTCCTTATTAATTTTCTGTTTGGATGATCTGTCCATTGGTGTGTTCAAGTCCCCCACTATTATTGTGTTACTGTCAATTTCCTCTTTTATAGCTGTTAGCAGTTGCCTTAGGTATTGAGGTGCTCCTATGTTGAGTGCATATATTTATAATTGTTACATCTTCTTCTAGAAATGATCCCTTGATCATTATGTAGTGTCCTTCCTTGTCTCTTGTAACATTCTTTATTTGAATGTCTATTTTATCTGATACGAGTATTGCTACTCCAGCTTTCTTCCGATTTCCATTTGCATGGAATATCTTTTTACATCCCCTCACTTTCAGTCTGTATGTGTCCCTAGGTCTGAACTGGGTCTCTTGTAGACCGCATATATATATATGGGTCTTGTTTTTGTATCCACTCACCGATCCTGTGTCTTTTGCTTGGAGCACTTAATCCATTCACGTTTAAGGTAATTATCGGTATGCATTGTTCCTATTACCATTTTTTAAATTGTTTTGCGTTTGTTTTTGTAGGTGCTTTTCTTCTCTTGTGTTTACCACTTAGAGAAGTTCCTTTAGCATTTGTTGGAGAGCTGGTTTAGCGATGCTGAATTCTCTTAGCTTTTGCTTGTCTGTGAAGCTTTTGATTTCTCCATCCAATCTGAATGAGATCCTGTCCGGGTAGAGTAATCTTGGTTGTAGGTTCTTCCCTTTCATCACTTTAAACATGTCATGCCACTCCCTTCTGGCTTGTAGAGTTTCTGCTGAGAAATCAGCTGTTAACCTTATGGGAGTTCCCTTGTATGTTACTTGTCATTTTTCCCTTGCTGCTTTCAATAATCTTTCTTTAATTTTTGCCAATTTGATTACTATGTGTCTTGGAGCGTTTCTCCTTGGGTTTATCCTGTATGGGACTCTCTGCGCTTCCTGGACTTGGGTGGCTATTTCCTTTCCCATGTTAGGGAAGTTTTCGACTATAATCTCTTCAAATATTTTCTCGGGTCCTTTCTCTCTCTCTTCTCCTTCTGGGACCCCTATAATGCGAATGTTGTTGTGTTTAATGTTGTCCCGGAGGTCTCTTAGGCTGTCTTCATTTCTTTTCATTCTTTTTTCTTTATTCTGTACCGCAGCAGTGAATTCCACCATTCTGTCTTTCTGGTCACTTATCCGTTCTTCCGCCTCAGTTATTCTGCTATTGATTCCTTCTAGTGTATTTTTCATTTCAGTTATTGTATTGTTCATCTCTGTTTGTTCTTTAATTCTTCTAGGTCTTTGTTAAACATTTCTTGCATCTTCTCGATCTTTGCCTCCATTCTTTTTCAGAGGTCCTGGATCATCTTCACTATCATTATTCTGAATTCTTTTTCTGGAAGGTTGCCTATCTCCACTTCATTTAGTTGTTTTTCTGGGGTTTTATCTTGTTCCTTCATCTGGTACATCGCCCTCTGCCTTTTCATTTTGTCTATCTTTCTGTGAATGTGGTTTTTGTTCCATAGGCTGCAGGATTGTAGTTCTCCTTGCTTCTACTGTCTGCCCTCTGGTCAATAAATATGTATCTTTTAAAATAAGAAGTGATTGCCTACGTACTGTTTAAAATCAGCTTGGGCTCCATCCTTGATAACCTGGGCCCAGGTCAACACTGGGATGAGCCTCAGCTCTTTTCTAGGGAAGCCTCCTCCACCTGAGCTCTCTGCCCCAAGTCACTGCGGGTCCTCACGCCAGGTGAGGAATGTATGATGTGCCGACCTTGGGCTTGGCCAGTAGACTATGGGCAGAGGTGATGGTGGGGCCAGTCTGAGCTGAGGCTTTAAAAAGCACTACATGGTCCCACTATTCTCTCATGCTTCTGACATGGTCCTGGGAGGAGCAGGATTTGGCTAGACCCCTGGCCCAAGGAGGACAAGAGCTCATGGAGAGGACCGGACCCAATCTGAGCGCAGCCAGGCCCAGCCCAAGTCAGCCGACCTACAGATACACAAGAAAAACAAAGCTATTGCTGTCTTATGCTCATGAGTCTGGGGGGCCTTGCTATACAATATTACTGTGGCAACTGCTGACTGATTTGGTCAGAAAAGCTGTGATCTACAAGGATTCCTTGATTTCTTTTCTTTTTTTCTGGCTGCACCATGCAGGATCTTAGTTCCCTGACCAGGGGTTGAACCCAGGGCCTGGGCAGTGAGAGCGCTGAGTCCTAACCACTGAACACCAGGAAATTCCCTATTGATTTCTTACTGTTTTTGAGAACCTGTATGAGGCATATCCCAGTGCATAGACACACATACAATATACAGTACATCATACACACATACGCGTAAAATTAGCAACACGGTTCCTGTCCTCAAGGATTCTACATCTTAGCTCTGGGACCCTCCAACTTCCCAAAACCAGCGAGACAGCTCGAGGCCCAGCCATGAGTCTGGCAGGAGATGTGTCCCCATTCCCAGATGAATGGATTCCCCCAGAGGAAGAAACTCCTCCCTGAACTCCTAAAAGATAAAGTCCCGGAAGAGCCCTGGGGACACGAAGGAAGCTGCGATGGTGTCGTGAGCTGGGGGACATCTGAAGTCGGCTCAGGGCACCCCAACTCGGCTGCCTTTAGCCAGGTGCATCAGCGCCTTGGGATGAAGGCTGCCAGCCTGCGTGTGTGCTGCAGGAAAGGGGTGCGTGTTTGCTCAAAGTCACTGAGCTCCTCCCACACGTGTTGGTGCCGGCGATGCCATCAAGTCTGCAGCACAGTGCGTGAGGTCTCTTACCCCCATTTTACAGATGAGGGGCCCAGGGTCCACTGGGCCCTACGTGGCCTGCCCTTGTCACCTGTGTCACCTCCCCCTCCCCCAACGGCGCCTGCTCTCCTGCCGCCTGGCCTCTGCAGGTGCCCTGTGGCCCGGATACTCACGGCCCCCCTCCCCTCCTCTGGTCCTGGCTCAGCTGTCACCAGCTCAGTGAGGCCAGCCTCCTGCTCCACTGCCCACCCCACCCCATTTCACCTTCCTTCTGACACCGATCTCTGAGTTATACACTCTGAAGTCATTCATTTCCGCTTAGTGTCTGACAAGGGCAGGGACTGCGCCGTCTCCTTCACGGGTGTGAAGCCAGCCTGGCCCTGGCAGGTGATCAGTAAATCACAGAATGAACAAGTGAATGAAGAAATGAACGGATGAAGGAGTGAGGCTCTCGGGTGTGGAGGAAATGCACAAGTTCTCTGTGCAAACTGACCCACGATCCCGGCCCCGCAGCAGGTTCAACCCACAGCACCTCCTCCTGGGCGCCCCCCGTCCCTGGCACTGGGAGACAAAGCATCCTCTGTGCTCTCAGCAGTTCTGCTGTTGGAGCACGGAGAGTGGGGACATCACTTACAGTTTTCTTTTCTCGATCACTCTTTAAAAAGGCCTTAAAGTCAGACGTACTTTATGGGAAAACCAGTCAATTTACCATGCCGATGACAAGCTATCGCTAAAGGGGAAACTTGAAAATGTGTATAAACACACTAGCTTCAAACTGTGAATGGTGTCCTCGCAGGTGACGATGGTCTAGGAGGCTCCCTACAGCTACTTCAAATGGTCCCCTATTCTGTGACAGCGGCAGGGGAAACGCACGGCGTCAGGCGGGTCCCGGCAGACCAGCCAACGTCTCAACTGTGTCCGGACCTGTCCCCACACAGATGTGAGAGAGAGCCCTCAGTGTCGTGCCCGGCACACAGCGTGTTCAGTAGAGGTCAGCTCATCCCTGTCCTGGGTCTTGAGCTCGAGAGGGACGTCTGTGTCCACCTGCGCCATTTAGAAATCTCATCACGGGCCCGTCCTCACATCTCACGGCAGCTTCTCCCGCTTGGAGAAACTTTAGTTCACAGAAACGGTGCTGTTTTTCCGAGATGCTTCAAGCCCGGGAGCCGCATGACCTCAGGGGCTCTTGCTTGGCGGGTCGGTGGACAAAAGGAGGGGTTGAGCTGCTCCAGATCAGCCCAGCCCTCCCTCCGCCCCCCAGACCTTGGACTCTGTCCCTGGACCTTGAGATGAAGCACCACAGATGATTCCTCTCCTTTTTTGGTAAAAGAGGAAGTTTCCACTGAATAAACGCTCTAAGCAAGTTTTCCGATCTGGCGACATCTGCACAACAGCCGAGGAAAGAAATAATTACTATTACGGTGCCAGAATGATCCGGCCCTTCTCCACGACTCTGGGGAAGGCAGCCGGCCCCTGCCAGCCAACCTGGTTTTCTGTGTTGAAGGAAGGAGCAAGCGGGGCAGGGAGGGCGTCTCAAAGCTCCTAACGAGAGCAGAGCGGAGCGGAGGGGAAGAACCATGCGCTTACTGCACACAGAGTTTGTGTTGGCTGCAGTGATCTATGGTCTCTAGGGGAAGCCTCAGGCCCACCACAGATGGGGAAAATGTGGCTCTGAGAGAGAGACTGGACTGTCCCAGCCACACAGCCAGAAACACGGGGCCAGGCCCCGAGCCGCGTCCCTCTGGAGCATCACACCAAGCTCGCCCAGGCTGGGCTCACCCTGAAAACGGGGAGCCCCGCCCCCGTGGTGCTCAGAGGATGCAGTCAGTGTGGGAAGTGCGGCGACGCCGTCTCTGAGGAATCGAGGGGCAGAAGGACTGCGTTTCCACTCCTGGAATCGGCCCAACACTCTCTGTCCATTGGCTGAGCTTGCGAGCCACCCGTGGGGGTCAGGGCATCTTCGAGCAGAGCCCTGGCGGAGGGCTCAGTGGGGAGTTGGCACCCCTCCCCCGACAGACTGCGCGTCATAAGCTGTTCCTGGAGCTGCTCGGGCACTTCTGTCTGTTGGGAGGTGCAGAAACCCCAGGGCCGCTTGCCTGGGGACTGCACTCCAAGCCAGGCTGCTCACAGCCATCGCCGGTCTGACAGGGCCTGCGACACCTCACTCCAAAGCAGTTTTCCAAAAGTCAAGGTCTTAGCAAGGCAAAGAGTGTGGGGATTTGAATCCAGCTTTGCTCCTCCCCCACTTTCCCGCATTGGCTGTGTTGACTTGGGCAAGTTACTCTCCATCTCTGAGCGAGCTGGCTTCCTCCATGGGCACGTTGGCTGTCTCACCACACCGCTGCAAGGGTTAAATGGGGGGTGATCCATGGAAGAAAATACTAGCACAGAGATGACGGATGTTCCCCAGTGGGAAAGCGTTATTTGATTTTCTTTAAACAGGGCCCATCCTCTAGTTCAAATTCACACACACACACACACACACACACACACACACACACACGTTCGTGAGCCTGAACTTGGGCAAACCCAGAGAAACGATCGTTTTTAGTCAACTGCCTCATAATTCACAGATGCTCACCGAGACCCTGTTACGGACGAGGCTCCGGGCAGGACCCAGGAAGCGGGTCACTGGGCTGCTGTCTTGGCGCTTACAGTTGGGTGCGTGCTTGTGGCTGACTACGCTGAGAGGGGCCTGCAGTGTGGGGGTCGTCCCCCGGGAGGTGATGACCAGTCTGCCTGCTTTCTGGGGCTCACCAGGCAACCCCCTTCCTCCACACTGCTGTGTCGGGCTGGCTGGCTTGGATCTGGGTGGGCGTGAGATGCTAAGGGACGGGGGTCTCTCCAGGGCTCCTCCAGCTCCAGCCGGCAGGGCCCCTGCTGCCCACCCTCTGCTTCCAGAATCAGGGCAGGAGCCCACGGTCCTCCTGGGGAAGCTGCTACTGTGCAGTGGCCTCGGGCAGAGACTGCACCCCGACTTCACGCTCGGTTCCGAGCATGTCCTGCATAGGTCCAGCTCACGCCGCAAGTTTCGCTGGTCTCATTTTTGCAGAGGCAGAGGCCCAGAGAGGCCTGGCACACAGCTCGTCTGGGGCAGAGCCTGGGTGCAGCCACTCAGGCCGCCTCCGTCCCAGCGTGTCCTGCAAACTCACTTCTCCGGCCTGGCCCCTGGGAGCCCAGCTCTCCAGCTCCGACTCGCCCAGGTTTCACACGCAGAGCTTCCTTCGCAGATGTCCAGGCAGGTGCTGAATACGCGAGGTGCCCCCAGGGTGCTTGTCCATGAGATGCCCCTGGTCTGAGTATCCCGCTGGGCTCCTCGGTGGCCTCTGACTTCTTCCTCTTACGGCTAATGGGACAGAAATCAAGGCACTGAGGGCGCTTCCCAGAGCTGTGAGCAGGAGTTCTGGTTCTGGTCCTGGCCCGCCCAGCTCGTTGCCTCACCTGGGAAATGGAGTGACGATCCCTCTTGCTACCTTGAGAGCAACGTGTGCAGCGAAATTAAGCAAAGGCTACAGACACCCTCGGGAAAGCGGTAAGCGCAGCTGGGCATTTATCATCTGCAGGTGGGTAACAGGTACTTGTGAAGCACCTCGTCTGCCACATGGGGTCCTTTCCCAGGGTGGGGGGAGGGAACCCGCCGGCTGCTCCCCTTCTCCCAGAGGCCCTGGCCCTTGGCGGCATCTCAGTAGTTATTTTTAGCCCTTGGTGGGACCGGGCCTTGTTGTGCTCCCACTTCCGAAAGGCTCCAGCTCACAGAACAGAGACGAGGCCCCTACCCCAGGCAGCCCCCCACGGGGCAGTCAGCGTGGCCTTCCCCAGGGACACATCCCAAGGAAGCCGACTCTGGCCCCACTGTTTTACAATTTCTTTCGGTGGCTCCTCTTCCTGGTCCATCTGCAGCCAGTTATTTCTAATGTTAACGTACTGAAGGGCAGCGGCAGCTTCCAAGCCTGGGAGACGTGTGGGGGACCTGGGTCCCGGCCCCAGCCTGCTGGTCAGGGTGGGATCCTGAACCCGCACCCACCGCGCCTGAATCGAGGAGCCGGGCCGTCCCTGCAGGCTTGCTGCGGCCTGCGGCTTCGTCGGGGGCCCAATGAGGACGGCAGCTGCAATCACCATTTCAGCTTCAGTCACGAGTCCGCGTGGAGGGCCCGCGCCACCCCTGCCGGGCTCCCCTGGGCCAGGCCTGCTCCCTCTCGGGCCTCCCGGGTGGCGACCGTGGGAGCTCTGCCTCCAGGCACCACCGCCAGCAACCCCACCTCACAAGGAAGGGGGGCCGCGGGTCGCGCCCCTGACCACACCACCTGCCTGGTGGTTTGAACCCAGGCGATCACCCCAGGTCCTGCCTCTCACCCTGGCCGCTCCCGGCCCCTGGTCTCACATGCGCTGGAAGAGACTGTGGGTCCCTAACACTGGGGACACCCGACTTGAACGTCTTCAGGAAAAGACTCAGTGTTTGCAGATGGGAAAAAATAATCCAAAGTAATTGTTACCTAAGCGGGTGCAGACTTTCAATTTAGAAGGCGTCTGGCACACGGTGGGGAGGAGCTGGCCTCATGGAGCGCGATGCAGGGCACGGGCTGGCGTGCTCGGGGGTCGCCAGGGCTGCCAGCACATGAACCCAGCAGCCAGGGAGCAGCTGCCTGGGAAGAAAAGGCCCAGAGCGCACATCTCCAAAGCTCGTTTTTAAGACGCCCGTGACCAAGGGTGTCATAAATTGACAGCTAAAGGCACCACCCTCCCGGGCCGCCTGGCCAGCAGCCCGTCCACGGCTGTAGGCTCTGAAGGGCCAAGGACAGCTCTGACTCAGCCTGGAACGGGAGGCTCCGGACACTGAAGGCCACGAGGCCCCCTCCTTCCTGCCCAAACCAGGCGGGGACCTCTGCTGTCCAAGCACAAGGGCCCCGGACATGTCCTGCTGCTGACCCGGTGCAGGCCCGGGCTGGTGTCCATTTCCTGCTCTGCTCTGACCTCTGCGCCCATGACCCTGCCCTCCGTGGGGTCTCCTCCAGCATCCTCCTTCCCCCGACCCCGTCTCTCCCCATCTCGCTCCCCCCAAGGATGGGCCCCGACTGGAGAGAGGAGGGCAGTGACCTCAGGGGGCCACTCAGCTTCCTTATTTCCCAGTCATGACACCTCCCCTCAGGGAGTGACCAGGAGAAAAAGTCCCGCCTCCAAAGCTGGAGGAGCTAAGAGGCCAACGCGTGGACAGACAGCCGAAAAGGCACCGTGAAGAAGAACTTCCTCTGCTGGAAGTTGCTGCAGGAGCACTGAGGGGACCCGGCGCAGGGACACCTGGCGGGACGGTGGGCAGTGGCAGGCCCGCAGCTGGTGCTGGAGGTGGCTGGGCCGCCGGGTAGGCTGCAGCCGTGGGCACACGCTGGTCCAGCGCCCACACAAAGCAGTACGTTAGGAGGTGGCTGACGCTACCCAGGCCTCCAAATTCCCTTGGCCACGTGGGCAGCACCAAGCTGCTTGACGGTGGTTGTAGAGACCCAGGAGCTGATCCGTTTGAAGCAGCCAAGCCCTGCTCGGCACCCTGGTCCAGGCCATCCGTGAGGCTCTGGCAGCAGCAGGTTCCCTTCCTCCCGAGCAGCTGATGGTCACCAAGCCCCAGGCTTTGGTCACCCAGCCCAATCGTGGCTTCTCTTCTCAACCGTCCGCATCCTGGATGGTGCAGGGAACCCGCATGCCCTTCCTACTACGTGACCTGGCCTCTGCCTCCCCAAAGCTTGGGATGTTCACCTTTAATGCAGGAGGACACGCCTCTGACTCGTGGTGCCTAGCTCGTGACGGGGAAGCCCATGACCGCGTCCTGCCCGGGCCTCTGTGCCTCTGCACCTCTGCCTGGATGGAGTCCCAGCTGTCATTCAAGTCTCAGCTCACCTGGAGCCATTTCTGCAGGGACCGTCCCCCTGCCCTGGCTGTCTCGTTCTTCCCTGCTTCCCTTACCCTAGTGACCTGCACTTGAGGGGGTGGGGCCGGTGTGGGTGTCGGGTGTCCAGTCCCCACACGGGGCCAGGCCCTCTGCATGCACTACCTCACTTGGTCCCTTCACTGACCCTATGGGGTAGGTAGAGACTTTGATCCTTCTCTTGCTGTAGATGAGAACACTGAGGTTCAGGGAGCTTGGGTAATTTGTCCAGAGTCACACAGCAAGTAAGTGGTTGAACTGACTTGAACTCAAGTCTTCCAGATACCAAGGTACATGTTTTGCTCTACTTTCAAATATAACCTACATATACGTTAAAATGAGGTCCATCTTCTCTCAGTTCCTGACCTGTGGACAGAGAATCCATGGTGCTGAGAAGAACTCCCTTCCCTAGAATTATCCACTTTTCCTTTTTAGCACAGCACCACATGTAGGTAATTCGACTGTTCTCCTCCAACACATGACACACCTGAACACTCCAGAAACTGCTTCCTCCAGAGACGGAGAGTGGAGACTGTTTTCTCCTTACCAGAAAGCCTCAAATATTTCCACCTCGGGGTCAGGTGAGTAGTTTTGAGTGAACAAACACTCCCTTGGAGGAAATTCCTTTAGAAAGGTAACAGGGGTACTTCCTGCCCTGAGACAAGAAAAGACGGCACTGGGCTTCCAGAAGCATCCATGTGGCTCTCAAAGCCCCTCACGCTGAGCCTGATGCAGGATTCAGACCAAAACTTGCCTCTAACCCTCAAAAGGGCTGCATGTTTTTGTCACCTGCTTCACGTGTGAATAGATCAGGGCACCTTCCCCAGCAATCACTGTCTAAATGTCTTTATTTGTCTTCATTGTTTTTAAAAAATTTTTTTTGATGTGGACCATTTTTAAAGGCTTTATTGAATTTATTACAATATTGCTTCTATCTTGTTTTGGTTTTTTGGCCGTGAGGCATGTGGGATCTTAGCTCCCTGAACAGGGATCGAACCTGCACTCGTGGCACTAGAATGCGAAGTCTTAACCACTGGACCGCCAGGGAAGTCCCCTAAATGTCTTTAAAAACGGAATCAGTAGTGGGTAAAGAACGGACACGATAAACGGATGCCCCCAGATGGTGATAAAGAGAGTGCTCGGTGACAGGGACATCCCTATAGAGGTCCCATCGAGGGTGACGTGGAGTTCGGCTTAAATAAAATGGGGAGTGTGAGCCCCTTGCTTCAGAGGAGATGGGAAGCACGCCCCTAGTCTGCAGGGAGAGGGACGAGGTCCTCTTCTTGAAGACTGCGTCTGGGGACGCAGAGAGCAGGGGTCTGGGGGTGGGCGGGGGGCAGCGCCGATATCTACTGATATTGATATGCACCCGGCAGCTCTACATCATGTTTCCTCACCAGGCAGATGCTCTGACTCAGTCACAGGTGGGGAAACGGAGGCTCGGGGAGGCTTAGTGCCCTGTCTAAGGTCACCGGAGTCGTGTACTCTGAAGCCTCTCCCCATGCTCACCCTCCAGGGAAGACCCGTCCCCCTTTACCCCCAGGAACACTTCCACCAGAGGCCCAGGGTACCTGCCGCCTTCCCTGCCCTGGGAGGCTCTGGAGGTAGGTACCCGGGTCTGTGTCATTTCTGCAGCCCACGCCCAGCACAGACTGCACAAGGGAGGTCCCCGGGCTGTATCTGCTGCAGGACAGGCCCAGTCTGCTGACTGCAGATATTCCACTTCCAAGTTTAACGACACTGACACTGCACTTTTTTTTTTTTTTGGCCGCACCACATGGCATGCAGGATCTTAGTTCCCCGACCACGCAGTGGAAGCGTGGAGTCCTAACCATTGGACCGCCAGGGAATTCCCGACACTGCACCTTATTTAAAGTAAGTTCTACCCAAGAAACACCTGTGGTGACCCTGGCCCACTTCTTGGAACTTGCCCAATTGAAGCTGAAAATCCGGGGGTGGGCCCAGCCGTCTGGGTTTCCACCAGCCTTCCCGGGACCCTGGCTTCCCCCAGGTGTGAACCCCATCTCTCTCACTTTGTCTCAGCCACAGGTAACTTCACTGTTGTTAGTATTATCGTCATCATCACCTTCATTTTACAGATGAGCGAACGGAGGCTCACGAAGGTTTTTGCTTTACGCAAGAAAGAGTCAATCCCAAACAATCCCATGTCAGAGACGGATATCCAAGCTGGCAGGTCTGGGGATGTGTAACGTGAATACAGAAGGGCAAGGAGGAGGGACCACGAAGGCCTGGAAGGGACCCAGAGGCGGCCGGGGCCTGCCTTCTGCGTCTGCCGCCTGCACCCACTGCGGGTGGGGCCCCGTGCCATCCATTTCACTCTCATGTTTACTACAGCAAGAAAATGTACACAGTTTTCAAACACTGGAAACAGAACATATGAGTGTAACTGACAGCAATTATAGACTAGATCCCGCAAGGGGCCTTGACTCAAAACTCTCCCAGTGTGGAAAACACACAGGTAGCTTCTTCTCCCCTGAATTTCCTGAATACTCTTCTTCTGACTGGGCAGGGCTCCCACCAGAGAGTCAGGCTTAACTGCCGCCCACAGACACTCCCCCAGAGCTTCCTCTTCTCACATACACCCCAGCCCTGTCTGAGTTTTTTTAAAAAGTTAAAATATAAATAAGACACATACAAACTGCCTTTAACACTTTCCCTCAAATATTTGCAGATAATTAACTCACTGTTAATCAGTTAGGAATGGTTCTTTGATACTCCGTAAATAAAGAGAGGGCAACTCGGGCCCCACCAATGTAACTCTGAATGCACCACGGTGCAGAGTCAGGAGGCTGCTCATGGGAAGGGCCTGGAGCTGCTGTGCTGGAGACGGAAGGGCTCCCGCCGCCCACGTCCTCCCAACACTCCCGCCCCAGCGGCAGGTGCGACTGGAGGCTGCCCGCCTCTCCGGCCCCTCTCCCCTGCTCATACCACTGCTCCAAGGGGTTTCCAGTGAGTCACCGTGAGCAGCTGGTGACCAGGGACGGCGTGAACGAGAGGCCGGGCTTCCTCGGTGCTGTATTTCGAACAGCACAGAAACTCCCATCCCTGGTTCTCCACCTGCTCAGACCTCGCGGAAGCTCCCCCAACTCTGCCTGCCGCCCCCTCCCTCGCTGGCCCTGCCCTGGATCCCATCTCGCCGGGGGTTACTCCCTGCTTAGCGTCCTTCCCGAGCGTCCACAGGGTCTCACCACAGAGCCCTGAGCTTCGCAGGCCAGGGGCTGGCTCCCCCTCCGTTCCTGGGGCTAGACTCCAGGATCCAGCTAAACCCTCGGGCCGGGAGTCCCATCTGAACAGGACGTAAGCATGCGATCCCATGCATCTGAGTTGTGCCAGTACCGTACGGCCTCCTCTGCCTGGAACGGTGGTTCTCAACCTCAGCTACTCGTTAGACTCACCTGGGGGATTTCAAAGGTCTTGACACCACGGCCACACCAAAGTCCCGAGAGATCAGAGTCTCTGTGGAGTGAGGGGCCCCAGCATCGGTATTTTTCAAGAACCCCACCGCAGTGTTTCAGGGGCCTCCCCGGAGAGGACCATGGCTCTCAGCTATGGGCCCCTCCTCTACACCCTTTCTTCTCCCCTCAGGCTCCTCTACTCAGCCGACAAGACCCAGAACCTCGCCAACCTGCCAGGCTTTGGGAAGCCGTGTGCCGCTGGGTGGCCAAGCCCGCCTCAAGCACCTGAGTTATAGGCCTCGAGGCTCCTCTGCCCCAGCTCCAGTCGACAGCAGCCCTGCCCCAGCCTTAGCCACCAGACCGAGTCCTGGTCCCTCTGCTGGGTCCTCTCCACCCTGCTGACACTGACACTTTCATGTGAGTGTTTGCTGATATTCACAGCATCTCTGGTCTGATCTATGCCGGGTCATACACTCCTTCGTTCATTCAGCAAACACTGGTGATGCCTCTACTCTCTGCTCAGGCCTGGGCTGCACAGCAAGGAGAAGGCTGTGGGGCTGAGGGAGAAGCGAGCACAGGACACCGTAAGTCAGTTTCCGTTGCCTCCAACCAAAGGAAGAGGTACCCCTCAGGGTACAAGTACTAGGACAAAGCTGAGCGCTTCACGGGGCTGCTTAAGGGGGCTGGGGGGACAGGTCCCTCGGCCATCAGGATGCCAGTGCCTATGTCCGTGCATTGCTCCTTGTACAGGACCTGACCCAAGCTTAATGCACGATTAGCAACCTTCACCGCTACATACTTATGATCCTAATAATAACCTTCACATCTAAACCTTCTGAAAGCACACAGAAAGGTGACACTGTGAGCTAAACATAACTCAGAAAATATATAAAGCAGAAACGGATGAGAAACGCTCTCTTAAAGAACACGCCTGGAAGCACGGCTGTCAGAGGAGACGGTGCTTTAGCGTCCATCCTGGGTGCCTTTCTTAGCAACCAGGCCCTGTTTTGCCCGAACCAGCAAACACGCAGCAAACAAGTTAGATCTCCTGCCTCCCTTGCAGCTGGGCTTGGCCGTGTGATGCTGTCCTGGAACCTGCGGTGTAGCTGCAACACGACGGGGAGCTCTGTACTGCCTCCTGCTGAGCCCGGGAGCTGGAGCCGGTACCCGGGGGCATGAAAGCCATGCAGTGAGAACAGCTGAGCAAAGCTACAGAGGGAGCCTTGGGCGTGGATGGCACAGTGGTGTCCCGAAGCCGCCTCGGCCTTCTCATGTCACGGGAGAAAAATAAACCTTTGTTTGTTAAGCTAGCGAGGTCAGGGGTCTGATGCAGTCAAACAGCCCCTGACCAGTACGTGTGCTCTGGTGGACAAGGAGAGCCTCAGACCCTCACCTCTGACTAACTGTTATGAGGGGTAGGAAATAACGCACGAAAAGGGCCTTGGTCAGAGCCTGGCATGCAGGTGGCACTCAGTAAAGGGCAGGAATATAATTCTCATTTCTGGCAAAGCCCTGCAGGCCCAGGAGGCCATCCTGTAAAATTCAAAGGTCAAATAGAAAACAAAGGGGCTTCCCTGGTGGCGCAGTGGTTGAGAGTCCACCTGTCGATGCAGGGGACACGGGTTCGTGCCCCGGTCCGGGAAGATCCCACATGACGCGGAGCGGCTGGGCCCGTGAGCCATGGCCGCTGAGCCTGCGCGTCCGGAGCCTGTGCTCCGCAACGGGAGAGGCCACAACAGTGAGAGGCCCGCGTACCGGAAAAAAAAAATAATAATAGAAAACAAAGGTAAGCGGGATGCTAATTGAGCACCTTGCTGTGCACACCAGGCTGCCAGCCAGACCACCCAACCCAGTGTCTCCAGGTTTCTTACTGGAGCACAGCTGAGCAAGGAGATTTAACTTAAAATCAAGTTAGCATAGGATTTGTAGAAACCCGTGTTTCTACAAATTGTGTCATAGAAACCAGCCACGAAACCGCCCTTGGTATCTGTTTACTTTGTGAAGCACTTTCCATCTATCCTTCAGCCGATCTTCACCGCAGCCTCTGCAGCCAGGCAGGGGACCCAAGAACCCGGCACCCCGGCTCCCAGCCTCGGTGTCCCCGTTGGGGCTGGAGGGGGTCTAGGAGCTGGCAGAGTGAAGGGGAAGAGGCACCACCCTCCCCTGGGCCCCCGTATGCCTTACTTTATTCTATCACTGCACTGTCTGGCCCGTTTGGTAGATGAAAAAACTAAGGCTCAGAATGGTTAGGCGTCTAAGGCCCACGGCTGGAATTGCAGTCCAGTAGACACCTGGCCCCAGGTGTGTCTGCGTCGCGGCCCTTCTGTCATCTGGGGGGCAGGTCCCCCCGGAAGCACAGGAGTGCAGATGACAACCGACAGCAGGACTGGAAACGGGGAGGTTTAGGCCAGCCTGGCACTGGCGAGGCCCTGGGGCCTTGAGAGGTGTTTTTGCTCGGTGTTTTTAATCTTTGTATCCCTCCAATTGGCCCCATAAATGCCCTGACATCTTCCCCACAGAGGTTTTATTTAAATTTAAAAGCTATGCGGGAAAGAATGAAGCACCTCTCTGCAGGCTTCATGCCTGTGTGAACACCAAGTCGTGTGCGGTGTGATAAAGGGAGGCTGGGCTGCAGAACCAGCAGGCCTGGGCTCAAGCCCCTCCACGCCCCCCGCTCCCCTCCACACCTCTGCGAGAAGCCACCAGGCACAGGGCGTAACCACCAGTGTCTGCTTCCCCAACCGGCACAAGACCCCACAAAGGCAGCCCAGCACCTGCTTTCTCCCACTAAGGAAGCCACAGCCACACTCATCTCTAGACAACCAAAGTCACACTGGGTTCATTTCTTGAATAAAACACCTCCCACAGGCACTTGCCAGAGAGATTTCCCATGAGTCACTGGAAGAAACTGATCAATCAAGGAACTTAAAACAGGTGAACGCAAACAACCAGCTTTGAGCTATATTCAGACTGTCACAGAGAGCCAGGCCTCAGATCTGGATGGTAATTTGGAAACACCAAAAGGCAGGCTGTTTCTTTTCTCTCTTTAGTCTAAAAAAGAAGGCTTTTCATATTGTTTTTCAAACTTCTACGGCCAGACAACATAAATAAGGCACGACAGTTACTCCTCCCCACAGATTTGGCCAAAGGCAGCTGATAAGAGGGTAGTTGACCTCAAGATTAAAAGCAGGTAACTTAAAATTCCGTTGGAGGTGTTTCGTGTTTGCATAGTACAAACATTCTTTTCTTTCAGAATGCCCCCATGTTGTTCAGCTCACTTCACCAAACGTTAACAGAGACAAATGCGATAGGAAAAAAGTCATTCCTATCATGGGCCTTACAGTGTAGAAGGTGTCAAAGTAAATAATGACAGTCCCACAGTGAAAATCAGGATAATCCTCGAATATTCTCTCTCAAACAGTCTCACAAATATCACTGGGACTGTTTGCAAAGCACTACAGAACATTATGACCATAGTAAGAAAGAATTTAGCCAATATTCTCAGTTATGAGGACCCTTGCACAAATCTGGCTGAAAAAGGGCTCTTGGTAGACCAAACTGCAGTTCCTTATATATAAAACGCCCCAGGCAAGCTTTCCCTCCTGTCGCAAGGACTCCCAGGCCTGTCACTTCGCCCCTGCCCCTCTTTTCACTTAATTATTTCCCTATCAGATAAAACGGAAGCAACGTTTCTGGATCTGGGCCAGGATGATAGCTTTCTACATTGAAGCGGTGAGAAGTCACCATGGTCCATCACAAGGAACGCTTCATTCTTCAGACTGTTAGACAAAGAAAGATCTCGACTGGGAGCCTTTCCAGCCACAGAGAAGGTCACCCAAACGATTAAGGAACTACATACTGATTTAGGCAACAAATTCTGATGGTTACTATGGATTTTGTTACGGATGAAGAATCAAAGACTTGGCCTGGGGACGTGTGTGTACATGTGTGCGTGCATCTGTATGTGCTTGTGAATGTGCCCGTGTTCGGGGTTTTCTCATGACCACACGGCCCTTGAGACCCTTACTGTTCTGGTCTGAATGCTTTGGAAGCATCCTGAGGCCGCGCTGGGCTGTGTACGGCACTCGCGCTGAGAGCATGGCATTGTCTGAAGTCCTGTGGGGGAAACCAGGGCCCGTTCTGTGCAGAGAGCGCTTTATAAACGTGAGAGAGGGTGACTTGGCCTGCGGCAAGTTCTTACACAAACACATCCCGACTCGGGGGCTTTTCAGTGGAGGTTTCTAATCAGCCTGCATTCAATCCCACACTCAACAGAAACTGCTGGTCAGACACATTTTTTGTTTACATAACTGCACATTTTTTACTTACAAACATCCGGTGGAGAACGTCTTTTCCCAGTTTCAGTGCACGAATCAGAAGTGGAAAACTGAGGAGGAGGGAGGACTGGAAGGGGGCGCCCCGGAGCGGGGGCTCAGCCCCGGGCTACTCACCATGGTCGTGGGCGAACACCAGCAGCTCCAGCCCCACCAGCATCCGAGCCAGCTCGTCGTAGCGGCCACAGTGCTCCCCCGCTCCGTGGGACACAAAGACCAGGGCCCTGCAGGGATGAGAGACGGCTGTTAGGAAGGTGCAGGCCATGGAGGCCGTGTCCAGGGCAGGGCAGGGCTCCGGCAACATCAGCGGAGAGTCAAACACTAAATCACGGGTCTAAGTGAGAGGGCACGCTGTTAAAACATGGGCTTCAGGGTCACCCAGAACGGAGCCGGTTCCTATATAACAGTCACCACAACAGTGTCTCTAGCCGGGGGCTGAGGGAGTCCCGGGAGCTCACTTCTGCAGGTGCTGGCGTATGGCGGGTCCTCCATCGGCCCCACCCAAGGGGCCAGACCTGAGCCAATCAGGGCACCAGGGTCGCAGCCGCAGTCACTGGCTCAAGTGGCTCCAGCCAAGTGAATGGGTCCAGGAGGAGCCGACCCTAGAGGACAGGTCAACCCAAGAGAGGAGAGGCACGTAGGGGGAACCCAGTCCTAACGGTGTTGTCTGGGCCCTGAACCCAGCCAGAGCTGAAGCCAGCACACTCCCAGCCCTGCTCCTGGCTGTGCCGTGCAGGCACTGGGTTTTCTGTCACCTGTGCCGACAGACAGCTCTTCCCACTGTCGTGCGGATAACTCCATTCGCACGTGCTTGCCCTCAGCTGCTGGAGTTTGTGCTCCGTGTGCACCTTTTCTCCCCTTCCCCCCTTTGCCCACCTGGCTCCCTCCTCCCTCCCTTCCAGGCCCCGCTCAGGGCCCCTCCTCTGAGGGAGATTCCACAGCTTCCTCTGGGCTCCACACTCTCTTCCCAGCAGGGGCCAAGCGGCTTGCTGCCCTCCCCGCTGGCTGTAACCTCCTTGAGGACACACTGACTCACTCTCTCTCTCCCTCTCTCCCTCTCGCTGCCTCTTTGTGGCTGGCACGGTTTTGAGCTACAGCTGGCACTCTGCAAATGCGGTTTGAATGAATGAAGGAAGGAAGGAAGGAAGAGGCTGTGACGTTCTGAAATAAACACGGTATCTCGCACCCAAGATCTGTGCGGTGGAAGCCTCAGGCCTGGAAGCAGAGCCTGGCTGGGCGCCCAGTCCCCCAGCCGCCGAAAGCCTTCCATGTGGTGAGCCCACCTGCGGACACAGACAGCAGCCCCCATCACACCGCGGCTCACCCCAGAGTGACCCAGCAGTGGAGGGTTACAGGAGGGCACTCAGATTCTTGAATATACAACTGCCCAGTCTAGTACTCAGCATGCAGCCCAGGGAGGCTAGAGTCCCCTTCAGGGGAGGGAGGAACTCCTGTGAGCCACGCCCATAAAGACGAGGGCGGAGGGAGAGGGGGCAGGAGGGGGAGGAAAGCAGCTGCCCTTTCACGGAGCATTCACCATGTGACAGTTCCTCCGCTAAGTCCACATACAGGTTTCTAACCCTCATAATCATCCTACCCTTACCTTCTTTACAGCTGAGAGTGAAAACCAGAGAGGTCACACAACTGGGTAAAATGTAGAGCAGAGCATGTCACCACCCGGCTTCCAGGTCTCCAGCGGGCAACCAGCAGGCCCAGAGTACAGGTCGCCCTGTCCCTTCCTGTCTCACCACTCCTCGGCCCCTTCCTGCTCACCGCCCGTCCTCGCGAGGAGCTTCCGGCCATTCTTCAGCAGCACCAGCTCCTCCCACCTCAGGGTCTTTGGCGCGTCTCCCCGGAGCATCCTCCCCCAGACCTCCCATGGCTGCTCCTCGTGCCTGGGACTCATGGAAGACGTCTCCTGGAGCGGCCTCTGTCCCTCTGACCTTTCTGACCTACACTGGGCCCTCATTGCACATCACAGTTTGCCCTTGTTTGCACTGGGCCCTCATTGCACATCACAGTTTGCCCTTGTTTATACTGGGCCCTCACTGCACGTCACACTTTGCCCTTGTTTGCACTGGGTCCTCATTGCACCTCACACTTTGCCCTTGTTTACACTGGGCCCTCACTACACATCACAGTTTGTCCTTGTTTACACTGGGCCCACACTGCACGTCACAGTTTGCCACTGCTTTGCTATTCACTTGCTCACTCGGTTCCTGGCTCTCTCCTCCACTTCGAGGTCAGCTCAAGAGGCCAGAAGCCTTGTCCACCTTGCTGCCCCAGCCTAGTGGCACTGGCACATACGTGGTGAGCGAGCAGACTCCTGGGTTCTCTCTGCAGCTCCCCTCTGCACCCCGCATTTTATTCTCTGAGCAGCACACAAAGCCCCAGCACTAACCTCAGTTTCCTTCTGCATCTGTCCTCCCTGCCCTTTTCCTAAAATACAGCAGACATCTCACACCCTCTTCACTGCTCCACGGAATGTCCAGCCACCTCTGCTTGATCAGACGTCAATCTGGGCAGATTACACCTGCCTACCTGACACTTCCGGGGTCGGCTGATGGGATGTCCCTCAGCTACCCAGAGCATGGCTGGAACCTCTAAAGAGCCATCATCTGCCGTCGGCACGAGGGGCTGTGCTCCCAGAAGGGGCAGCTCAAGCACTTTAACATCCTTGGGGAACGTGGCAGCTGCTGGATTAATTCAGCCCACAGCTAACGCGGACAGACAAGCCGGGTCACGTGACAGCCAGCCTCTCCCTGCGGCCAGGATCCACTGGGTGGAGGAGGACTTCAGGGTCTCAGTTTGCATCCACAGGAGTGGCACACGGCATCACTGCCACCATGCCTGGAACTGTCTGTTAACAGAACCCAGCCTGGACACAACGTGTGGGAGAACGGGTGCTCTTACTGTACAGGAACAACTTCTCCCCCAGCGGTTCTCAACTCGGGCCACACCTGAAATCACCTGCAGAGCCTTCCAAAGTGCCAAGGCTGTGTCCCACCCCCGGAAGCTGCTCTGGTTAACTGGTCTGGGTGGGAGAGTGCCCCAGAGGTTCCGCTGTGTGGCCGAGGCAGAGAAGCACCTCTCACCACGTGCAGTACGGCCAACGATGCTGCTCAGACGCCACGTGGGATCCCCAGTGGCGAGAAAGCAGCCCTTCTGGCATGGAGACTTTTGGGGCCACTTATCTCCCGGAGGGACATGCTGGGTAAACCACAGGCTTATCTGGATCGCTGTAGAGGCTTCTGAGGCATGCTGCCGCCACACACACACACACACACACGCACGCACGCACAGATGGGCAGCACCTGCACGTTCGCCTCCCCCAGACCCAGGCCAGGCTTCTCCACAGACACGTCCTCCGGCACTGGCCTCGACTGGTCCTAAGCTGCTGCTGCCATTGAGTGGGTTCCCCTTAGTTGCTAGTTTCAGCTCTCACCTGGACCCCAATTCTGAAACATCAGTCTGCCCTCCTGCTCCCCACACTTCCCTGCTCCCTGGACCTGAGCCTTTATTTTGTAGAATGCGTCTAGCAAAGTGAAGATCCAGTCACATGAGACTTCTCGCTGCGTCAGAGAGAAGCTACAGGCCCCGTGGTCAGGCCCTCATCTCCCTTCTCCCCTCGGCCGAGGGCTACCCTTCTTCCTAGCACTCAGATAAGCAGATCGGGGCGCACTGCTAAATGTTTAATAACCGTAGGGAGTGGTCCTCATTTGTAGGGTTTGCCAGTTTCCACGGTGTAAATGCTCTCAGCACAGTGGATTTCAAGTTATTAACGTGACACCACTGGACACGGTGCTGGGGAGAGGTGTACACAGTCGACTCCCGAGAGCCAGGCAGGTGGGCGCCGGCACGGAACCCCTGCGCCAACTGAGGCCTCTCTGGGGACCCCTCTTTTCTGACTGTGCTTGGGTCTCAGGCCTTTTCTGACCACCTCAGGTGAAGGGTCCCTTCAGCACGCGACACCATCTGAATCACTGGCCCACGGCCACGCTTTGCTTTGCCTCCCCGACCCCTGGCCGGCACGTACTCTCCAGAGCAGAGGTCTCACTGATCTCATTTATGCCCAAGTTCTCAGCTGAGGAACATGCCGGCACACACAGGAGCTTAGGAAGGATGTGCTGACACGCTGCAAGACCCCTGGAGCCTGGATCCCTCTGCCCACCGCATCCCACAGGCTCAGACCTCATGCCCGGGGTGTCCCTCTGCCTCGCCCCACCCACCCGTCAGGAGACCTTCCTGCCTCCCCCACCCCCAGGCCTGCTGTAGGTGGAGCCCCTGCTCACTGTCCCGTCCTGCGATCTAAACCTGAGGCCGGGCCCCAGCCCCTCCCAGGTCCCCACCTCGCTGCCACGGGAACATCCAGCCATTTCCCGAGCTGCGTGTTTACGCTGTGTCTCTGGGGAAAAGGGAACCCCCCAGCACATTCACCACTGCATGCTGGCCGTCACTTGGCATTGCTCCTTTGGGGTTTCACGAGACCCCGTGATTACATTTCAGCTCTGGGAAACAGCACTGTGGAACCAGCATGCCAAGTAAATAAACACCAGCCTCACTCAAGGCTGTGAACAGGGAGCAACGTCTGAAGCCAGGACAACTTGGTTTGATTCCCGGCATTGCCGCTCGTGACCCCGGGCAAGGCCCCTAGCCACTCACAGGATGGCAGCAACGGCAGTCCTTTGACTGAGATCACCCAGAAATACTGACTCAAGGCTTAACCACGTGCCAGGCCCCAGGGACACGAGACGGACGAACAGCACTGCCCCTGCCCTCACACAGCTGACAGTCCAGTGGGAAAGACAGGCCTCAGCAGAGAACACAGGTGTCAGCGTGTGCTGTGAGAAGCACCGTGAACACACAGCGGGGCTGCAGGGAGCCTGATCCGCCCTGGAGGGAGCGGCCGGGAAGGCAGGCCGAGAAAGAGACAGGCGTGGTGGGAATGAGAGCTGTCCTTTGCAGGGTCCTGCCCACCCCAGGCCCAGAGAGAAGGCCTCCCATGTGGACGTTGCTGCGAAGAGCCGGGGGTTCTGCATGCAGAGGGTGGGACCGAGCAGGGCAGTGACCCGATCTGACTTCCTGAAGCCCCCGGAGCTGCTGTGGACAACAGAGCAGGGAGGCAGGGGACGACGTCTGCCGAGGAACCCGCGTGGCCAGGCCCCCAGCAGGTGCCAGGGAAGGCGATCCCCTCCCTCCTTCCTCCCCTCGTGTTTGCATCCCCGACAAAGGACGGCAGCGGAACGTCGGCGAGGCCGTTTATGCAGACAAGGCAATACCCGCAGCGGCGGGAACGAGGCTCCAGAAGACGCTGGCGAGGATCTTCTTCCTGGAACTTCTTCGCCGGCTGCGGCCAGTCGGGAGCCAGTCGCTCCCATTCCGGGAGAGGGCGACTGTCGGCCCGGCCCCGGGGGGGAGATGGCCTGCCTGGCATCCAGCCTGGGAGGCGGGGCAGCTCCCAGTAAAGCACGTGCCGCCCCTGAGATGAGCACGCTGCGGAGCTCCTCGGCATTTACAAGCCAGCCGCTCTACCTGTGCCTGGGTTTGACAAAGCGGAACTCGCCCTCCATCAAATAACCGATTCTCTTTATTCCTCTGCTTGTTCATTGTTTAAGTGACTGACCTCTCTGGGGCTCAGTTTTCTCAGCTGTAAAAGGGGGACAATCCTAAAACCACTGACCACAGAGGAATCGCAAGGTAAACAAGAAAACAGGTGTGGAAGGCTCTGGGTCCTGCCTGGCACTGTCCTCGGTGAGGATGTTTCTCCGACGGCACAGGGGGTCCTACTTGCAGCCTGGAGGCCGGTTCACGCTGCAGCCCCCGTGAGCTGGCTCCTGCACCTCTGTGGGCCTCGGTTTCTCCACCTGTGAAACGGGGGCACTGGCGCCTCCTCGATGGGGTTGGAGATGAGATGAGAGAAGGTATGTGAAAATACGCTGAGGGGCTCTGCAGCCCCTGTCATGGGCTCTGCCTCACTCACCTGCTGGACAGCGAGCCCATTCATGGACCCACACTGTGCAGAGGCCCCTGGAAGGGTGGGCGGGAAACGGGCCAGCAGCCTCACGTGCTTCGAAGACAGAGACCGGTGCTGGGATGCAAAGGACTCATCCCCACCTATTTCCTGCAGGACTTCGGCCTCGGCTGAGACCCGCTCCCACCTCCGTCTGCACACCTGCAGGGTGGGCACACGGCCGTCGGGAGAACGAAGGGGACCAACGTAAAACACTGGGCCTGGCCTGGCTGAAGGAGAAAACGTCAGCCTCCTTCCTGCTCACCCTTCTCCCAGACATGCTGACTCATCAGAGGAAGAACTGACTGCCCAGCTGAAGAGATGTTCTGCTCGTTTTATTATTTTATTTTATTAGGGAAAAAAAAAAAAAAAAAAACAAGGATTTCTTGGAGGAGATTTTTGGTCAGAGGGACACAGTAGATGTTTGCACCAGCAGGCAGCAGCTCAGGTGGGGTCACCTGACCCAGGAAGCGGCAGGCTTTGTGGGCACCAGCCCGCTGACCCTCATAACGTCCCCAGTGCAGGGGGCGCGAGGGGCTCCTCCTGCCTCTTCAGGGGCTGCACTTGCTTATTTCCAAGGCGTCCCGCTCAGAAAACTAGATGGACACAGCAGCATCCACATCCACCACGCTCGTTACTGCCAAGGTTTATGACGTAAAAAAATTCCCCTGGGGCTTCCCTGGTGGCGCAGTGGTTGAGAATCCGCCTGCCAATGCAGGGGACACGGGTTCGAGCCCTGGTCCGGGAGGATCCCACATGCCACGGAGCAACTGAGCCCGTGCGCCACAACTACTGAAGCCCGTGTGCCTAGAGCCCGTGCTCCACAACAAGAGAAGCCACCCCAATGAGAAACCAGTGCTCTGCAGTGAAGAGTAGCCCCCGCTCACCGCAACTCGACCAGAGAAAGCCCGCGCGCAGCAACGAAGACCCAACGCAGCCTTAAAAAATACAAACAAACAAAAAAACCCAGCGCATGTGTCACCAGGCCTGCGGGTGGGACTGTGAGGCTGGCTTGGACCCCTTCCCCATAACGAGAGCGGGAGCACGCCGGGCTCTGCAGAGTCCAAACCCAGCTGCCGGAGGACTCGGTTCCTCCTCCCTGGCAGGGCTCCCACAGCGTGAACAGTGTGCAGCAGGGACAGAAATAGAACAGAGCCAGTGAAGGGGGTCTAAAACTTCACAGAGGGAACTAGAAATAGACCTCTCGTTTGTAAAACAGATCGATAATGCCTATCTCCCGGGCCTTGTGAGGAATGATTGAGAGAATTTATGGAAAATAACCCAGCAGGACGCGGGGGGCAGTCAGGCGTTATGTAACAGCCAGTGCTGACAGCTGGTATTTACTTTGGCCAGATACTGGTCTAAGTGTGCTGGGCGCTAGCTCACTCAGGGCTCACAAAAACCCAGAGGTGGGCACCGCTAGACTCCCCATTTTACAGATGAGAAAAGTGGGGCCCCGAGAGGCTAAGCAGCTCTCCTGGGGTCACAGAGCTGTAAGTTTTGAACCTGCACGCTGGGCCACTGTGGGACCACACGATAAGGGGAAGACACCACGTGGCCACATCCAGATGTGCAGTCAGGTGGCGTCCCGAAGGCCCTCGCCCTGGGCAGTAGTGGGAGACTGCAGGATACCTACGCAAGGTCTGCTCTGAGTCGATAACCCTGAGATGAGCGCAGCAGGCCCTTCGCTTCCCTGACTCACTGGACTTAGGAGCACGAAGCGGGGCTGAAGGCCATGAGTAACCCGTGGTGCTGCCTTCCCAGAGCCTCCAGAGTGGACGCCTGGGCTGCCCGCCTGCTGCCCGTGTGACTTCTCCTCCCGCCTGGGCCCCCACTCCCCACCCCCTTCCCTCCTGCTCTGATGTGACCCTGGTCCTCCAGGCCGCTGGCTCCTGCCTTCCCCGCTGGAGAGCGTGGCCGGGTCCCCAGAGTGCACGTGTAAGGCGTGGCCGGCGAGCCCCTGTGAGGCCCTCTTCCGCTTCCTTTCGATGACGCGCATGCCCCCCACCCAATACCAAGACGCTCCCAGAAACAGAAGACAAGCTGAGCGGAGAGCACCGAGCTTCCCCACATCCCCGCGCTCTGAGCTGTACCCTTCACCACGAGCTTGTTTCCGCGTCGCCCGAAAGGCCAGATCTAGTGAGCTGAAGGCTCATCCTGCGCACCCACACGCCCTGCAGACAGAGCCGCCCGCCCCCCTTCCCCTCTGGGCTGTGTGCCCTCCTGGTTCAAAGCACCCTGCAGCCTCCAGGGTGACCACTGCGCAGCCAGAGCTAATGTCCACGCCCTGGTTACTCCACACAGTGGCGGCTGGTTATGTCTGTCTCTAGGCTGGAGGTGTCTTCTGCATCTCTTAGCTGTCCCAAGACACAGAAGCGGAGAAATTCTTATCTGCTGAGTGAGGTCGAGTCATCCTGCTGAATGAGCTCCCTGCTTACTGCGCCCCCAGGACACCATGCGGCCCGCTCACCCCAGCACTGAACTCCTGAGGCCAGGAGTTTTTCCCTCACTTTCACGGAAATTCTTCACACTGCAACTGGTTCCACCTGCTGATGCTCCGTCCTCGCGGGAAGGAGGGGCCAGGGCCCTGTCCTTTCGAGTGCATTGTGCCTGGGGCCGCTCAGGGAGCCAAGTCCACACATCTCTCTCTATGGAGACCGACGGCTACGGACCTGGCTTTAAGAAACTCGTGCTAAATCAATCCATTCACTTTATTTTTATCTCACAGACCAGTAACGTTGCAGAAAAACATGGCTGTGGTCCACAAACGTCCTTCTGTAAGACCTGACGGGAAGGCCGCACAGAAAACCTAGAGTCACCAAAAAGGGGTGAGCTTTAAAAATCAGCTCTCCCTGAGCTCGGACCCCACCTCCGCCATCTGAGAAAGTCACTCGGGTAGGTACCCGTAAAAAGGGAAACGCAATCCCTGCCTCGCAGAGGTGTAAATGACGACGCCCTCAAGGTGCCTGCCCAGCACGTGGCGCTCGGCTTCCTCTCCCTGTTCAGCCCACGGCAGCGCTGCGTGAGCCGGGCCACCTGGGAACACACCAGGGTGCTTGCACGTGCAGCTCCTGCTCCACACAGCCATTCGGTTACCAGGCAGGTCACCTCCTGGTCTTCCACTCTGGGTATTCTACACATAAGCAGCCCCACCTGTGCCCAAAATGGACCTAAAGCCAACAGGAGGTCACGACTCGAGTCATTTGGACACGGGAGCAGTGCTGGACTGTCAGCCCACCCCAGGCTGCAGGACCTCTCCACGCCCCACGGCTGCCAGCCAGCCAGAAGTCTTCCCAGCTCCAACACGCTAACAAGAGTGGCTCCCACCAAAGAAATAAAGCAGCCGAGTGGAAGCAGGCGTGCAGCAGGACGACAGCCGCCCGGGGCCTCGGCTGGCTCAGCAGCTCTCACTGCAACCCACGCATGTCCACGGGAGGAAGGGCCTGCTTTGGCAGATCTGCACCACGGGGTGGTTTCAAAAACCCCACTTAGCCTAAATCCCCATATGCCGGCGCTACTAAAACATTAAAAACAGGTAATGTGTGTGTGTACGTCATAGCATAGTTTGATTTTACAAATGATAAGAAGGGCTATTTTGAGTGCCTGTGTGCCAGGGGCTGGGCTCTGCACTCTGTGTGCACAACCGCATCCCCCAGGCTGGAAAAGCTCTGGATCTCCGGGAGCCTTCTCAGATTTCAGCTTATTCCCTCTCCGTAAGTGCCCATTCTTATTGTACAGAATGTTTTACAGCCAAGTCTTCCTGGATCCTGTTGGAAGTTATTGGAAAGTTTCTAAATTTCTTGTAGCAAAGCTACCTGATAATACGTTTCCTTGAGTCCTCAGAAGGATGCCCTCCTGTGGAGCTGTAAAGTCTGGATTTCTGGTGATTTTCATCTTTTGCTCATCCTTTTTGAAAAAGGTCAAGATGTGCCCAGTATCAAGAACTAAGGGGCAATTGTGACGGTCCTGCCAAAACCTTTTAGTCCAGCTGAAGCAAAAGGTGCGGAACTACCCCTAGGGAGCCACCAAGGCTCACAGGAGGAGGAGTAATTAATGCTCCTGGTGAATTTATGAAGGGACAAAGGCCACCAAACCTCCACAAGTATAATATGAAAAAACGCACACACACACACACCCCCCACACATAATTTATGTAAGTTTGAAAAAGGAATATGGGTCATTTTGAAAAATGGAAAAATACAGACACGCATAAAGAAAAATCAAATCCATCCATAATCCCACCACCGAGTGACACTGTCAGGAACATTACATTTCCTTCCAGGTTCTCCCTCTCCACAGACATTAAATTTTGTTTTTCATTATTTGTAAGTTAATTATAAATTTATAATTACAACTTACAGCTGTAATTATGGTTTATAATTGTAATCACACTTATGTTCCATTTTGGACCCCTCTTTTGATTCCTCAACGTCTTTCCATGAAGTTTCCTGCAGGAAGTGCAGCCCCACCTACTTCCAGAGCTGCTGTGAGTGAACGGACAGAACACCTGAGAAGGCCCCCCAGCACTGCGCCCGCACCTGGGAAGCACCCAGGAAATGGTCAGACGATAAACATCCCTCCTGCATCCAGAGCAGACATCACTAATCAACCACAGCTCCCTGTTCTGCTGAACCCAGGAAGCCTCTGAGCCTTTTCAGCTCCACACTCAGGACTCATACTGTGTTCCTACACTGGGTCCTGGTTTTGAAAAGGCTGGTTCTGAACAGCTTCAATTCCTAATTCCCCCAGGATGATGTCACCACCACTTGGAGCATCAAGGCTCTCGCATTCTGTGGACCTGCAACTGGTCCTTCTGCATTCAGCGCGGGCTTCACGAATGAGTACCGTGAAACCACTGCACATGGGTTCCAAAATCGGGGTCTGGCCTCCCAGCATCACGACAGTGATGGGGCTGCATTTAGTTTGAGACCAGAGCTCCTTGATTCCTGGGCCATCGAAGGAACACTGTCACACAACCCTCCAGACAGCAACACATGGAAGCCGATGGTGCCCCGGGAGGTGTCACAGGACGCCTGGAGCAGCCACTCTTCCAGCACTGACCCCACTCAGCAAAGGTTTCCCTGTGCAAGGATAATGAAATCCCAAAGTTGGCCTGCCCTGAAGTCAGTCAACTAGGAAATCACAGGCCACACCAAAGGTGTGTTTCCATACAAATGTGCAAAAGCAAATCCAGCATCAACCAGCTTGAAGCAGAGGGCGATGGACAGTCTGATGCATTTTTAATCCGTAACTTATCACACTGCTAACATCTCTCTTCGGGCACTTATCGCATCCCCCCCGGGCCACCCGTGTGCCGGGCTTACCTAGCCTGCTAATGTGATATCTCACCTACTCCGCAGAGCCCTTGGGCTCCTGCGACTGACAGGTGTGCCTGCAGTCAGGGCCAGCAGGGAGCAGCATGCGGTGCCGCCCCGTCACCGGGCATGGGGGGTCCGCACCAGCCTGGCCCCCAGCCCCACTGTCCTCGTCTCTCTGCAGAGGACGTTATCCCCAGACTGCTCACCACTCTGCTTCCAGCACACGCACTCCTGGGGCTCTGCCAGCTTCTCCTGGTTGGCTCCCCTCAGCCCTCCGCCCCGTGTGGCTGTCCCCGAGAAGACCTGGGCCTGGCAGAGCAAGGCTGAGGTTCCTCGCCAGCCCACAGCCTTAATGTCTGCAGGCAAAGCAAGGTGTCTCAAGGATGCACAGGACTACCACATCTCCTACGTGATATGTCCCTTGACCTTTCAAGACTCGATCTAGTCTTGCTCTGCACACAGCCTTTTTCTGAGCTGGAAGCCCTCTGAAAGCAGAACCCTGGGGCAAAAAGACTGAGATCTGACACCATCCTTTTATTATAATTGTCTCTAACTCCTTACTTACATACCTACGATTTTACGTATTCTGAATATCACTAATATCCTAAAATATACCAGCTTAGGAAAACAGCGTACAATTGAAAACAAGACAAAATGGGATTTCCCTGGAGGCGCAGTGGTTAAGAATCCGCCTGCCAATGCAGGACACGTGGGTTCGAGCCCTGGTCTGGGAAGATCCCACATGCCGCGGAGCAACGAAGCCCGTGCACCACAGCTGCTGAGCCTGCGCTCTAGAGCCCACGAGCCACGACTACTGAGCCTGTGTGCCACAACTACTGAAGCCCGCGTGCCTAGAGCCCAGGCTCCGCAGCAAGAGAAGCCACCATGAGAAGCCCGCACACCGCAACAGAGAGTAGCCCCTACTCGCCGCAACTAGAGAAAGCCAGTGCGCAGCAACGAAGACCCAATGCAGCCAAAAAATAAATAAATTTATAAAAAAAAAACAAAAGAACACGCCCGGCACAGAGCAAGCCGCTCACTATGTTGATAGATTCCATCAACTTTGAAGGAAAACTTGCTCATTCCAGCAGAGAGTACTTTGGGTTCAGGTGGGAAGTTCGATTTAGGTGAAAAGACAGGTGTGGACTCCTCGCCGGCCCCCTGAGCCTCCGGTGCTCAAGGTGCATCCTGGGCGCGCGTCACAGGCAGCCGGCCTCCAGCTCAGCCTTTGCTTTGAGCCCCAGGCCTACCTCTGCGGCCGTGCCGGCCACCCCTGCAGCCTCTGGACACGGAGCCCCGGGCCTGACCCCCCGAGATGGGCCTCACCTCTCATGTGCGCTCTCTCCACCCCTTCTGCTACCACCCCCGGCCCCCGTTCCCCCAGATCAAGGATCACAACAGCCTCCAACTCCACACCCTGCCCCCAGCCCTCCCACTCCAATCTGTGCCAACACAAACCCCAGCTTTCTGGCGTGCTGACACCTGCGCCTTCGCTGGGCCCTCTCCTCTGCCAGGCCCCTGTCTGGGCTCTGCACCTCTGCCTGTCCTAAGAGGCTCTGCTCCAGGCCCTCCCAGGGTGCCCCAGCCACGGGGGTCTGGGGAGGACATGGGTGGTCAGGGCGGCCGCAGGGAGCTGAGGCCACGGACGACGCAGCCCAGCCGGGGAGTGGCCAAGAGACACCATGGGCAGAGCAAGTGGGCGGTGGGAGGAGTCACAGGACCACAGGTAACAAGGCTCAGGACAAGGGCTGGCAGAGTGCCCACGATGCAAGGGACAGGCAGGGCTGCCTCGGACGTCGTCAAACACGCGGGGCAAACGGTCAGGGACCAGGGGCTCCGAAGCAGCCAGAGGGAAGGAAATACGCCTGGGGCCGTCCACTTACCCAAAGCCATACGCTTCATCCCAGCAGACTCTTCCCAGGAGTCCTGTGACATAAGTAGCCAATTTTGCAAAGGAGAAAACGGAGACTCAAAGAGCTGAAGTTACGCACTAGCAATCAGAAGCATCAGAAGTTGGGCTTCCCTGGTGGCGCAGTGGTTGAGAGTCCGCCTGCCAGTGCAGGGGACACGGGTTCGAGCCCTGGTCTGGGAAGATCCCACATGCCGCGGAGCAACTAGGCCCGTGAGCCACAACTACTGAGCCTGCGCGTCTGGAGCTTGTGCTCCGCAACAAGAGAGGCCACGACAGTGAGATGTCCGCGCACCGCGGGCCAATGAAGAGTGGCCCCCGCTCACTGCAACTAGAGAAAGCCCACGCACAGAAATGAAGACCCAACAGAGCCATAAATAAATAAATAAATAAATAATTTTTTTCAAAAAAAAAAAAGAAGAGTCAGAAGTAGAATCTGGATCCACCTGACCTTGAACCTGTGCTCTGCCCATCCCACCAGGATCCCCGAGGGCCCCAGCTCATGGCTCCAGCCCTCACCAGCATGGACCTACCCGCCCCTTTTGGGGGGGTGGCGAGAAGATGAAAGAGATTATGCGTACGGACTGCATTTTGCCAACTGTATGTGACCAGCTACCAGCCTCAAGTCCTCCCTTAGGGTGAGACGGGCAAATGAAGGGGAGTGAAGGATGAGTGCAATCGTGACTCAGCCTCTTTACTCTTCCCTGTTTGGTGGCCGACAGCTCATCTCCCAGCTACATTACCAGCAGAGACAGTGAACTGGGCTTCTTGGAAGCCCCCAAACCCTTGGAGGGTGGGGCAACAAGGCGGGAGGGACTTGTGCCCTGAGTGGCCGTGTGGACCCCTGGACTGGTGATGGAGAGAGACATAGACCTCCATCTTACATGAGCACCATGTTTCTTTTTCACAACACTCAGGCTGAACCTTAACAAACGCAGACCCTCGTGTACGAGATCCCTTCACACATGCAGGTGCAAGCTGATGTGCGTTCACACCCAGGCTCTGCTGTTCCCTAACTGCAACGGTGGGCAACTTGCTGAATTCTCTGCTTCCTCCCGTGTGAAACGAGGATAACACAGGACCGGCAGTGCAGATGACACAGCACACACACTACAAAGCTGGCTACTGTCAGCGTAGTGGAGTGTTCTCCTGCCAACAGCCCCGTCAGTCAGCCTGTGCTGGAGGACGCAGGTTTTATGTGGGTCCCGTGGCGTCAGCTACTGTCTTCCTGCCCCAGCTGATATCACCGTCCTCACATCCATTTTAACGCAAGATCCTAACAAGCACAGTGGTAAGAACTGCAGAGCAAAGTTCCAATGCTGCAAGGCTCCTCCAGCATGTTTCCCAGAGCATCTATTTCCTTAAAAAAAAAAAAAAATCTATCTATCCATCCAGCTATATGCACATAGACACAGACATATTTTTCCCTAGAGAAGACGAAGCCCCATGAAAGGGTCCATCCATCCATCCATCTATATGTAGATAGATACAGACATAGACATATTTTTCCCTAGAGAAGACAAAGACCCATGAAAGGGGATGGAAGGCTGCGATGACTCCACCTGTAACACCAGGTGGAGGAGCAACAGGACCACTGGGCACAGTCCAATGGCTGCCCGGCTCTCAGCCCCTCATTTCTTCAGTAACAGAGATTACTTGAGCGCTGGGTTTCTGGACCAGGCTCTGGCTTAGGCTCTGAGGACACATCTGAATTAGATAAAGTCCCTACCCTGGTGGAGACAGAATGATCAGCAAATAAACGTATGCCAGGTCACATTAAAGCACCATGGAGAGAACAGTCAGGGTTAGGGGCCAAGCGCCACTGTGCTCCACCCCTCAGAGTGCAGAATTGCTTCCTGCAGCACCAGACACTCTAGACACACCAGGTCCAAGACTGCGGTCAGACATTTTCCAAAGAAGATGCATGGATGGCCAACAGGCACATGAAAAGGTGCTCAGCGCCACTAGTCATCAGGGAAATGCCAATCAGAACCACACTGAGCTACCACCTCACACTGGTCAGAATGGCCACCATTAAAGAGCCTACAAATAACAAATGCTGGAGAGGGTGTGCAGAAAAGGGAGCCCTCCTACACTGCTGGTGGGAACGTAGATTGGTGCAGCCACTGTGGAGAACAGTATGGAGGTTCCTCAAACATTAAAAGTAAAGCTACCATATGATCCAGCAATTTCACTTGAGAATATATCCAAAGGAAATGAAAACACTATGTCCAAGAGATATCTGCACCCCCACGTTCACCGCAGCATTGTTCACTGTCGCCAAGTTACGGAAACAACCTAAGTGTCCGTCGACAGACGAATGGATAAAGATGTGGCATATATTGGGTTGGCCAAAAAGTTCGTTCGGGTTTCGCCGCAAGACGCTATGGAAAACCCCAAATGGACTTCTTGGCCAACCCAATATATACGGTGGAATATAATTCAGCCATAAAAACTGAGGAAATTCTACCATTTGCAACAATATGGATGGACCTTCAGGGCATTATGCTAAGTGAAATAAGTCAGAGAAAGACAAATAGCACATGCTCTCACTCATACATGGAACCGAAACAGAAACAACAGCAAAATAAGAAAACTCTGAGAACAAGAGATCAGATTTGTGGTTACCAAAGATGGGGGTGGGAGGAGGGGGAATTGGAAGAAGCAGGTCAAAAAGTACAAACTTCCAGTTATAAGATAAGTAAGTCCTGGGATGTGATGTACAGCATGGTGACCACAGTTACCACTGCTGTACATGGTACAGGAAAGTTGTTAAGAGAGCAGACCCTAAGAGTTCTCATCACAAGGAGGAAAAAAAAACTTTTTTTTTCCATCTATATGAGATGAGCAATGTTTACCAACCTAATGTGATAATCATTTCTAAGTCCATTAAGTCAAATCATTACGCTGCACACCTTAAGCTCATACAGTGCTATATGTCAATCACATCTCAATAAAACTGGAAAGCAACATCAGCGACAACAAAGAGTTTGGTCAGAGAGGGTGTCACTAACTCAGCTGCATGCCTTATTGCTGCCAATAAAGTGCAGAACCAACCAAATATGGGGCCCTCTGAGGTACTTAGCAGCTGACAGTTCCAGTGCCCAAAATCCAGTGAGCAAAATTGGCATCTGGATGCCCTGACCGAGATTACTCAGCCCCTCCCACGTCAGCCCCTCCTCCTATCATCTGCTCAAGGTTCCAGTGAAGTGAGGCGGATAACTGCCTTCCATAAACCAAGTTCGAAACTGATATGGAAATTATTATTCCTCCTGCCTCAAAGTAATTTCCTATGCTTTGGGGGATGCAACCTCCAGGAATGATTTATCTTCAATCGCAAAGCAGCTCTGAACTGTAAGGGGGCAGGAGATTAAGACCCTTCATTAACGTGTGTGATCTCTTCAGAGGCGTCTTCTGGCAGCCGTGGCCCTGCGGCTCTGAAAAGGTTCTCGTGCCAAAGGGCTCCTCGGGGGCCGCCGTCGAGATCAATTTGGAACTGGCCTTCTGGGAAATCACTAATGGTCTGCGGAAGGCACATGGCATGGCTTTTAGGATGGTCCATTAATGAAGAGCTTCACAGCTGTCCCAAGATTTCAGAAAAGGGAAGCCCAGGGCCAGATGTTAGTGTGACTGACGTGGTCTCTGCGTGGAAGCGCTCTGAGCTCTGTCTCCAAGCCCAGGGCTCCTTTTCCCTGCACAGAAAAGGGCCTGTGCTTGCTCTTGCTGCCAACAGTGAGCCGCCGCCTGCAGGCCACGAGGAGGGGCCGCACGCAGGGGTGCTCTGGCCTGCCGCTGCTCCCCTGCATCCTCCAAGGGGCCAACCAGATGCACGGCACCGGTGACGCAGGCACCCCATGCCATCTGGGACACTCTTGCCGCAGTGTCACGTTCCACAGAAAAGAGAGCGGCAGGCTCTCGCGGGGGACTCGTGAACGCGGGCGTGTGGTGTGGACATGCGTGCACCTGGAGAAGCCAGACCACCAGTCTCTGGAAGCGAAGGTGCAAGCCTCGACGCTTCCCAGTTGGTGCAACGCGTCACGGGGGTCGGGGATGGCACACCTGTCCTCGGGCTCCCAACCTGTGGGGCCCCCATGCGGGCAGTGCTCAGGCTGAACCGGGGAGGGCTGGAGGCACAGCATCAAGGAACGGGAACGTGCACAGGGCGATGCTACTACTCCTTCATCCCTCCCATTCCACCCTGAATGCACGGAGCCCTGGGCGAGGTGCCGGTCTGTCTGAAAGAGATCTCCAACACGACCCGCCTCCGTTCTCAGGACAGAGAGAAGCCACAGGCCCAGGCTGGGGGCAAGCCCAGGGCAGAGCTGGGATTCAGTGCCGGGGTTTTCTTTTGTCCTGTGGTCACCTTCCACTGATGGCCCCTGATACTGGTTTTACATTTCCCGAGTTAGAATAACGCTTCCTCTTAAAATAGCTCGCCAGTGAAAAGGAAAGTTGAGTCAAAGAGAACAACGAGGAAATGATAACTCAATTCAGACAGCTGCAGCCGCCACAGCACCGGGGGCCTGTGGCAACGAGGACACGCAGGGCCTTCATCTGACAGGGAGGGGGTCGCCAGGCCCCTCTCTCACCACCGGGCATTTGAAGACTCACCGAGAGCAGAGGTGGAGGAGGCTGGACACAGAAATGACCCGCACAGGAGGTGGACGTTTATTAGGCAAACCCTCAAACGCTCCTGGAGGACGCGGAAGCAGAAAGCCCCACTGCCAGTGAGCCGAGCGCCAGGGCGAGCCGCGGGCAGCAGAGGGCTGGATGGCAGGTGGGCACAGAGCTCTGGGCCGCCTCCTCACTGGACAGCAGGTTCATGTCCAGACCCAGGTCAAGGCCCCCTCAGCTCGAAGCCACCCCAGCAGAGTCAGGCGATCCCCTGGGCTCACTGGTCACCTGCCCCTCACCTTCTTGCTTGCCTACCAACTTCCGGCTTCCTGGGGGTGGGCCCGCAGCTCACTCGGCTCAGACCCGATTCCTGCCACAGGCACCAGGCCTCTGCAGGTGACTGAACGGTCCTAGCTCCTCTGGCTCCCCATCTGCAGAGCCAAGGGGCTGGTCATCTTTATGGTGCTTTCCAGTTTCTCAGAGTCCACGAATGTTAACAAGGATTGTCCTGGGGTGGTCAGTCGTCCTAGCTTTCCACTCTTCCTTAATTTCTCAATGTCTTATCATGAATATGTTCACAAAAGAAGAGAGCAAATTTTATTTACGACAACAAAATTAAATGACCCAAGATGAGCGAGTCGGGAAGAGACTGTTCCACGAGGGAGAAACGGCCACAGGTGGAGAGGCGCTAGGAGGAGGTGGGTGAGGGTCCTGGGGACCTCTGCCCCCAGAGATGACTCCTATCCCTGCTTGAAGGATGGAGGACAATGTGACCAGCACAGACTGCCTAGAGGAAGGCCCATGAGTTCTCAAGGAGGAACCTCTCCTCAGACCCAGAGGAGACCCTGAAGACAGGGCAGCTCTGTGTGGGAATGGAGGCAACACTTATTCTTAGAGGTTTTGCAAGGAACCGTGTTTGCAAAGATAGCTGCAGTGTGATTTTGGACCTGGATGAAACAGGAAGTAACGGGCAGAGGTAACAGGGATTCTTCAGGCTGAGAAGTGGCTCCCGACCTTCCGGTAAGAATGTGCTCGGTCCCATCTTATGTAACATTCATTTTTTTTTTTTTTTTCCTGGAAGGAGAAAAGCATGAACTTTCCAAGTCTGCAGATGGCTCCAAGTTCTTCTGGGTGGTGAAATGCCAAACGGATGGCAATAAACAATCGGGAATTTACTAAGAATGCAGGAGAGGTAAGACGAGCACACAGTGACGAATTTAAGGGAAATGGTCACAATCTTATGGGCACACAGCTCAGAGCTCTGTTATGAAATGTTCTAAAACTGATTATGATGATGGTTGTACTACTCTGTAAATATACTGCCCTGACGGGCAGCTACAGTCAGGACGGCCTAATCAGAGCAGACGGCAGAGCTGAACGCGAATGGAGGTGGATGGACCTCGGACCACGGGCTCACACCACGACCTGTCACTGTACCAGGGCCCCTCATCAGAGCCACCGTGCCTTTCCAAGCACCAGCCTCATCTATAAGGTGGGGCTGTCATCCCTACCTTCGCCAACTGCCAAGAGCATTAGGAACAGCACCTGTGCACACAGCTGGGTTCTATGAGCAGCTCTGTAAGCGTTTGATATGGCACAGCTGGGTGCTGGAGAGAGAACAGTGCCTTTAAAGCAAAACAGATGTGGGTTCAAATCCTGGCTCTGCATTCATTAGCCCACGGTTCTCTGGGACCAGTTTCCACGTCAATAAAATATCAAGAACGATGCCAACCCGCTGGTGTGTTGTGAGATTCAGGGAGGTGAAGCCAAAGAAGTATTTAGCAAGGTGTCAGACTTGGGTGTGGGCCTTTCTGAAGACTAGTTTCCTTTCCTTTCCAAAGATGATGCAAGGCCTGAAGACATGCATTCAATTTTTGTAGTCAAATTTCTAACCTCTTTTCCATGATTATATTTTTAATATGGTTGAGATCACAGTTTTATACTTAAATTTATATTTTTCCTCTGTACCATTATATCCTAAATAACTTTGTGTCGTTAGTTTTCTTGGTAAACATCGTTAAAAATGTTCGCATAACATTCCTTAACTCATTTCCTTAGGTATTTGCATTTTTTGGTAACAGCTTTAATGAGATATAATTCACAGATCATATAATTTGCTCTTTTAAAGTGTACAACTCAGTGGTTTTTAGTATATTTACAGAATAGTACAACCATCACCATAATCAGTTTTAGAACATTTTCATCACCCCAAAAAGAAACCTCGTATCCTTAGCTATCACCTCGCAACTTTCCCAATCTCTGCCCCAGCCCCTGGCAACCACTAATCTACTTCCTGTCTCCACAGATTTGCCTATGCTGGACACGTCATGTAAATGGAGTCATATAATATGTCACCTTTTGTGACTGGCTTCTTTCACTTAGCATAATTGTTTCAGGTTCACCAATGTGTAAGTATTTCATTCCTTTTTAAGCCCAAATAATATTCCATTGTATTGATATGCCACATTTTATTTATCCATTCATCAGTTATAGACATTGGATTGTTTCCACATTTTGACTATTATGAATAATGCTGCTATGAATATTTGTGTACAACTGTCATCAGGGAAATGCAAATCTATCTATCTATATATATTCTTTTTCAGGTTCTTTTCCAATACAGGTTATTACAAAACATTATAGTTTCCTGTGATATACAGTAGGTCCTTATTTATCTATTTTATATAGAGTAGTGTGTACCTGTTAAACCCGAATTGCTTTTGCTATATACCTAGGAATGGAATTGCTGGGTCATACGCTAACACTGTTTAACTTCTGAGTAACTGTCAGACTATCTTCCAAAGTGGCTGCAGCATTTTAAATCCCCTCCAGCAGTGCATGAGGGTCCAGATTTCTCCACATCCTCACCGATACTTGTCATTCTCTGTCTTTTTTATTACAGCCACGCTGGTGGATGGGAAGTGGTACCTCACTGTGGTTTGCATTTGCATTTCCCTGACGACACTTGATGCTGAGCATCTTTTTATATGCTCATTGGCCATTTGTGTATCTTCTTTGGGCAAATGTTACTCGGGTCTTTTGCCCATTTTTTTGATTGGGTTGTCTTTCTATCACTGAATTACAAGCATTCTTTTTACATTCTAGATACAATTCCCTTATCACATAGATTTACAAGTATTTTCTCCCATTTTGTGAACTTTTAGTTTTCTTGACAGTTTACTTTGAAGCACAGAAGTTTTTTAATTCTGATCAAGTCCAATATACCAGTTTTTTCTTTTGTAACTTGTCCTTTTGGTGCCACATCTAAGAAACCACTGTCAAATCCAAGGTCATGAAGATTTGCTCCTATGTCTTCTTCTACGAGTTTTACAGTTGTAGCCCTTGCATTTAGGTTTTTGAGTTTACTTTTGTGTGAGGAAGAGGTGCAACTTCCTTCCTCTGCATGCAGATATCCAAGTGTCCCAGCAACATTTGTTGAGAAGACTATCATTTTCCTATTGAGTTCTTTTGGCATTCTTGTCAAAAATCAATTAATCATAGATATATGGGTTTTCCTGGACTCTCAATTCTTGTCCATCCTTATGCCAAGCCAATAGCACACTGCTTTGATTATTGTTGTTTTATAGTAAGTTTTGAAATCAGAAAATGTGAGTCCTCCAACTTTGTTCTTCTTCTTCAAGATTGTTTTGGCTTTTCTGGGCCCCTTGAGTTTCCACATGAATTTTACAAACAGCTGATCAATTTCCAGAAAGAAGCCATCTGGGATTCTCATAGGGATTTGGGGAGTACTGCCATGTTAACAATATTAAGTCTTCCAATCCATGAATATGGAATGCCTTTACACTCATTTGGATTTTCTTTAACTTCTCTCAGCAATGTTTTCAGAGTACAAGTTTTGCATTTCTTTTGTTAAATTTACTTGTAAGCACTTCTATTCTCTCTGATGCTCTTTTAAATGAAATTGTCTTAATTTCATTTTCAGATTGTTCACTGCATGTATGTAGAAATACAATCGATTTTTAAAAATTTTTTTTTTTTTTTGCAGTACATGGGCCTCTCACTGTTGTGGCCTCTCCCGTTGCGGAGCACAGGCTCTGGATGCACAGGCTCAGCAGCCATGGCTCACGGGCCCAGCCGCTCCGCGGCATGTGGGATCTTCCCAGACCAGGGCACGAACCCGTGTCCCCTGCAACAGCAGGCAGACTCTCAACCACTGCGCCACCAGGGAAGCCCTACGATCGGTTTTTATATATTCATCTTGTATCTTCCAGTCTTGTTGAATTCATTTATTAGTTCTAATAGTTTTTAGTGGATTCCTTAGGATTTACTACATACAAGATCATGTCATCTGCAAACAGAGATAGTTTTAGTTCTTCCTTTTCAATCTGGATCCCTTTTCTTTCTTTTTCTTGCCTAACTGCCATAACTAGACCCTCAGTACAGTGATGAATAGCAGTGGTAAGATGGACATCCTTGTCTTGTTCCTTATCTTAGGAGAAAAGCATACGGTCATTTATCATTAAGTATGGTATTAGCTTGAGACCTTTGTCATTGTTCTTTATCAGGCTGAGGAAGGTCCCCTCAATTCATAGTTTGTTGGATGTTTTTATCATGAAAGTGTGTTGGATTCTGTCAAACACTTTCTGCATATAGTGAGATGATCATGTGAGTTTTTTTTAATTTTACTAATATAGTGTATTGTAGTAACTGAGTTTCAGATATTAAACCGTCCTTGCATTCTGAGGATAAATCTCACTTGGTAATATTGTATAATTCTTCTTTCTGTTGTTGGATTCAGTTTGTTAGTATTTAACTGAGGATTTCTGCATCAATGTGTATAAGAAATATTAGCCTGTAGTTTTCTTTTCTTGCATGTCTTTGTTTGCTTTTGGTATCCCGGTAATAATGGCCACTTAGAATGAGTTAGGAAGTGCTTCCTCTTCTAAGAAAAATCTGTGAATAATTAGTATTAATTCTTCTTTACATACTTAGTAGATTTCAATAGTGAAGCCATCTGGGCCTGGGCTTCTCTTTGTGGGTAGTTGTTTTGCTTATTAATTAGATCTCATTACTTGTTACAAGTCTATTCCGATTTTTTTCATTTCTTCTTAGGTCGGTTTTGCTAGTCTGCATCTTTCTAGAAACGTGTTCCCTTTGTCTAAGTTACCTAACTGTACCTGGTGTACTACAACTGCTCGTACTATTCCTTTATAACTTTTTATTTATGCAAGATTGCTACTAAGGTTTCCTCTTTCATTTCTGATTCTAGTAATTTGAGTCTTCTCCCTTTTCTTCTTGATCAATCTAGAGATTTGTCAGTTTTGTTGAGCTTTTCAAACAGCCAACTTTTGGATTCGTTTATTTTCTCTATGGTTTCTCTATTCTCTACTTCATAAATTTCTGCTCTCATCTTTATTATTTCCTTCCTTCTGCTTGCTTTAGGTTTAATTTACTGTTCTTTTTCTAGTGTCTTAAGGAGATACACTGGTCCTATAGCCACCTCTAGCTACAAATAACACTGGTAAGTGAGAATGGTTTTAATCAGGTGTAAATATTCCAATCATTAGTCATACCGCCGCCCCTCCCACCCCGGGGACAAAAATCAGTAAGAAAGAAAGAGGAATGGCTAGAGAGAAGGCAACTACTGGGTCTGCACGGTACTGACAGAGCTTGTCCCTGGTATCTCCCACTCCTGTGTCTGAACCTGCCTCAGACCAGCCGGCCAGTAGGGTTTGCTGAAACCAGGTGGTCTTAGACACAAGACATCAAGGCAAAGGCAACTTCAGACAGGCTGGGGCATCTACCATGGAATCACAGAGAAGCAAATATGTGAAAAGTCAGGATCCTCATCCAAGTTCAATCATGGAAGATTTACCCAATTAGAGGAAAGACTCACAGAGGAAAGATCACGTGAAGAAACAGAGAGAAGGTGGCCATCTGCAAGCCAGAAGAGAGCTCTCACCAGAAACCAACCCAACCAGCACCTGGATCGTGGACCTTCAGCCTTCAGGACTGTGAGAAAAATAAACTTCTGCTGTTTAAGCCACGAGGTCTGTGGTATTTTGTTATGGCAGCCCTAGCAGACTAATACAAGGGCCATTCAAATTCAGGCTCCTGAACCAGTGATTCCAAACTCTCCTTCTGCCATGTACCGTAGACTATAGTTTCCAAAGACTTCCTGTCGTTTTCAGAACATACCTCCATGCCTGTGTGAAAGTGGTTTCTCCAACCACATTCAAGGGCCGGCTTAAAGTCACCTCAACTTTTCCCTGAAACCACCCCCTCCCCCCAAATGCATTGCCCTCACAAGCAAACTCCCACGGTGCTTGGAACTGTCTCCCTGATAAATGTGGGGCGATGTCTTCAAAGGCAGACGGGGGCTGTTTCATTTCCATATCTCCAAACCAGAATGAGACACGGCACGCACAAGATGTTCAGAAAAACCTCATGGGATTGGAGGTCTGCAGTCAAGCAGACCCTGAGTCTCCACGTCGCTTTGAGGACCCCCCACCGCTGTCTACCACAGCGCTGAGTTTACATCTGGAGCTCAGTTAATGCCCACTGAATCATCCCCCACATCAAGGGGAAGCTGACACCACTCCAGATTCTGGTGTCCACGCTGACTTCTGTGCTAACAGGGAAAACACTGTCTGCTGTCCTGCAGTTCTCACCTGTAGGTGTGTCTTCACACACAGACCTTTACTTCAAAGTTAAATTGGCTAAAACCCAGCCACCTAGTATCCCAGGGGATCACCTGTAGGGAATGTTCCCATCCTAGGTGTTACTAACTTCTTCACTCGTGCTTCTGGATTTAGGTGCTGCATTTCCTGCACAAACAGTTAGCCCCTCTGACCTACACTTGATGGAAATGCTCAGTTCTTTTCCTCGAAAACCATGCCAGAAGGGATTTTTGAGACTCATCTAGCCCAATCATCTTACTCTAAATACGGGAAGTTCATTCATTCATTCAACAAACATGTTTAGATCCCTTAGTTTGTGCCAGGCACGAAAGTCTACAAGGGGCACGCACTAAGGAAGCATGAATTCTGCCCTGGAGAAGCTCACAGGTTGTTCTACCACTATGAGATGCAAAACACACCAGAGTTACATAAAATACAAAACCCTCTGGGAACTTGCTGGAAGGTCTAATGGAGGGTACCTTGTCTAGAGTCACTCAGAGGCAGAAATAAAATTTCAACCCTGGTTTCCCAAATCTCAGCACAAAAACCTTTCCTACTGTTGAATGCTATAGATTCAACAATGGCCACAAACCATCCTCCCCTCGCCTTGCTCCGTGGATGTGTCCCCACCGCCTCCGGGCTGACTGACTTCGACATTTGCAAACTCGACACAAGCAGAGACCGGGAAAGCGCGCTGCTGCTCACGAGACACTGCCACCCTAACGGCCTGGGAAAGGAGGACAGGGGATGTGGGGAAGGACAGACGTGCTCCCGCCACCAGCCTGCCAGGGCCAGACACTTGAGACCAGCAGGCCCCCGCCAGCTGCCAGTCCTGCACAGAGACACATGGAGAGCCCAGCCAAGACTAGCACAGGACTGCCCGGCTGAGTCCAGCACAGGGCGCCAACCCAGAGAATCCCTGATGCGCCGACCACCCTGCCACTGCAGACGCGGCAGGTGCCAGGACAGCCCTTGCAGCACAGGCTCATTCTGTAGCACAAGCATCTCCACACACCCCGGCCCACGATCGGGACCAAAGGAGAAACACACGACAAGGACTGAGGCCACTGGAGATGGGACTCTGAGAAGCGGGTGGGTCTGTCTGCACTGGCCCCCAGCCTCCCTCCCTAAGACTCATTTGGTCCTCCAGCCAGTCTAGAGTGACACCACAAACACTGTCACAGAGGTCTCGTGTGACATTAAAGAAAGTATCTAATTTGCTACCTATGTGTTGTCTCAAAAAGAATTTCACCACCAACGGCTTCCCCATGCCTTGGTAAACTAAGCATCTACAGAAGTTTATCGCGGAGTTTGAAATCTCACTGGAATGGAACTGAGTTTTAACTGTTAAGGAAAAAAAAAAGTCAAAACCTGGAGACTGCGGAAAGCACACAGCCTGCAACATGGGGAGAGAGGTCAAGGTGGAGTTAATAAAGGTTACTGCTTTGGGCTTCCCTGGTGGCGCAGTGGTTGAGAGTCCGCCTGCCGATGCAGGGGACGCGGGTTTGTGCCCCGGTCCGGGAAGATCCCACATGCCACGGAGCAGCTGCGCCCGTGAGCCATGGCCGCTGACCCTGTGTGTCCGGAGCCTGTGCTCCGCAGCGGGAGAGGCCACACAGTGAGAGACCCGCGTACCACAAAAAAAAAAAAAAAAAAAAAAAAAAAAAAGGTTACTGCTTTGCCTCTGGGTCTCTGTGACTGATGCCGGACAAGAGGGTGGAGGGGAATAAGGAAGGGTGGTGAGTAACAGACAAGCCAACGGTCCCCAGAGCTCACCAGCCAGACGGTGGAGGCAAAGAGGACACACATCTCATTACCGGGTGCCAGGCGCTGACCGCCCACTGATGTCTAACCGTATAATCACCTGGGGTAAAGGTGAGAAGACCAACACACTGGTCCAGTGACGGCCCCCACGCCGTCCGTGTGGACTCAGGCTGGTCCTGGGGCCTGGCTCCATGGTCTTCGCCATTCTCTGCTGCACCACCCAGCTGTGCACATACCTCTACAGGAGTGACTCAACAGGAAGAACAGAGCGGAGCTCCTAAAATGTCCAAAGGCAGCGCTTCCTAAGCGGGGGGCCTTTCATCTCTAATCCAGCCGCCATGGACAGCCTGGGGGAAACTGGCCTGCTTTGACCAGGAGAGCCTGACCAGAGCCCGGGGTGACCCAGCCTGCAGCTTCCTCCCTGCCTTCCAGCTCCTTCTCTCGACATTCTTTCTTCCACCCTCCCCCCACTCCACTCGGGGCCCCCATCTCCTCCGCTTCTTCTCTTTTGTTCCTAGAGGCCTCCGGGCTTTTCCTCCCACCTCTGGGTCTAAGTCAGTCTCCTGCGTCCTCTTGAGGTCCGTCTACCCCCGCTCCTCAGCCCCCTGGGCACCGCACAGGTGCCCACACACTCTTCACCACTGAAAACAGAACCACCAGGACAGAGGCGTGGGAAATGATTCCTTTGGTGGGGGCAGGGGGCGGGGAGAAGGGTGGCAATTAGGACCTCTCTAAGCCGGGCCCCAAGCCAGACATTTGTTTAAACGCTTACTGGGAAGGGCTGATCTGTGCTTTAAACCCCCAAGAGGAAGGTGTGGGAGCAGCTTCTGAGAGACAGGGTGGGGCGGAAGAACTCCAGGATTGCCCTCTGGCCCCGCCAGCCCCTGGGTGACCATGCTCACCCTCTGAGCCACTTCCCCTGCACGTGATGAGGCTGTACAGAGTGCTGGGGTCACGGGCCGCCCCGACCTGGACAGTCTGGGCAAGTCTGTGATCCACCGTCCTTTCTGGGAAACGGCATATACTCGCACATCATGATGTCAACAGGTCCGCAAACTCCACCCACTAAACCCTCCACCAGCCGTGGGAAGCCCCCAGGGAGGACGCAGTGCCCAAACCCTCCTCCTGTTCTGCCCCTCCTCTTCCTCCCTCCTCCCCCTTTCCTTCCAGAAGGTTAAGGAGAAGAGCTCCTTTGAACCTTTCTGAGGAAGGTGAGAAACTTTCCACCCCTGCATACCAGAGAGCCTGCCAAACGCCAGAGCAGAGACTGATGGCCAGCAAAGTGGGGGAGGGACGGCTGCCGTGAGACCCAACAACGTGACACAGAGCAAGCTCCTCTGGCGGCCCTCTTCCCTGCACCCGCCCCTCTGCGAGTGGACCAGGCCCTCGATACAGAGAAAACGCCACCCCCAGCCCCACTCGATGGCCACCACTGCCTCCCCACCCCCACCCCAGTGAACAAGCCTGTGTGAAGTGAAGGCACCGCCTCCAACAAGAGGCTTGGCTGACCCTGAATATGGGACAAGGGTCATCCTGTGATCCCAGCCGCAAAGATTCGCACCGCTAAGGACCGCTTCCCCATTGACAATAACCCATGTTTGGCCAGCCCTGGGGGACAAAGTGTGCCTGGGATCAGCATCTCTACCTAAAAGGTGCCAAGAGACAGACAATGGTGAACATGGCTCTCGTTCAGGAAGCAGCTTATTTTGCTATTTTTTTCTTCATCTCCACTGCAAACAAAGACAGACTTGTATCTGCAGAACATTCTCAAAGCAACTGGAAAAAATCATCCCTTAACGTAGCTGCTGGAAAAATCAGCTGCAAGAATAGCTGCGGCCTTTCCTCTCGCCATCAAAAGATCTTTGCTGTTTGAAGAATCTTAAGAAAAAAAAAAGAAAAGCCCAGAAGAGATGCCCTATTTAAAACTAAGGCAGTTTGCTGCGCTGCAAGAATGGCAGAAGCACCAGGAGGAGGACCAGCGGCTCCTTACAAGGGGAAGGAACTTTTGGAAATCCTTAAAATAGGCAAGAGAGATCTGAAGTCGTACTGGAAGGCAGTGATCGCATTAAAAATAATGTCCTTGCTATAGAACGCACAGTAAGGTCCATTTTCTCAGTGTCCACACAGAAATTTCACGAGCCAACGCGTATAAGTCAAGGGCGGTTTTTGATTCTTCAGCGTGGGGAGAAGGTGGAAGCCAGGAAGGACTCCTTTCTTACCTTCAGGAAACCACCCACCCCCGCATTCGTATCTTACTGGTGGCGCTCGCAGTGTGGTTCGTTTTGCGGCCCCGATACCTCTCCTCCACTTCTCCTACTGGCTTATCAAGGATGCTCCAGCAAGGTGTCCCACGGCGCCTGGAGTGCCACATGTCGTCACAGGCAGAGGGCAGCCCCGCGTCTTCAGAGCAGAGCAATCTAAAGGTGTCCCCTGTGCGCCGTCACCCAGGGAGACACCTGGGAGCCCCCCCACCATCACCACCACACACGGTCAGTCCCTTGCAACTTGAGGTGCCACTGCCACGCCTGACTCAGCCCCCTTCACCTGCCACCTGGATGATGGCAAACACCTCCACCCAGCTGGCTGTCCAGGTCACATGCCTGACTGCACCACTTCCTGGCCTAACACCTGTCCGTGGCTCCCCACCCAGCCCTTGAGGCTCAAGTTCAAGGCTGCAGCTTGGCCTTCAGGACCCTGGGCGCCTGGCCCCACCCGCCCACCTTTCTAGCTTCACTTGGTTCCCTGCCCTGCACGCCCTTCTCACAGGTGCAATACCGTTCAAGGGCGCTGGCTGGAAGGATGAGTAGGAGCTGAAATCCAGCCCACGCTCTGCTCACCAAACCTCACACCTGTGAGGCCACGTCTACCTGGATGGGCTCCTTTGTCTAACTTACACCAAGGTGTTGTGTGCCCAGCAGTGGTCCCGTCTCCAGGTACCTGCCCCTCGTACAATAACTACACCCACCGCTTCCTGAAACACAGCGTCCTTTGCTCCTCTCTCCCCACCCTGGTGCCCAGCTCTGTCTGGGACACGCAGGCTTCAATAAATCAGGGTCTGCTAACCGACTTTTTGGGTGGCAGTGTGGCTATGGGTAAGCGCGAAGAGCGGATACTCACGGAGCTGAGCCCTCAGGGCCTGCCTTCCTGCAGAGGCTCTGGGGAGCCCAAGAGCTCTCCCAGACCCTCACAATTGCGGGAAGGTCCAAGGGGCTGGGCTGGGAGCTAGATGCGTGGTGGCCCTCACGCCCATGGAGACCAAGCGAATGGAGTTCAAAGTGGCTACTTTTAGGGACAGTGAAAGGATGTGATTTGCTTGGCCCTGGGGATGTACCAACCAAAGGTAAGTGATTCGGTGACGCCTAGCCACACAGGCGGCAGGAGTTCAGAGGGGGTGGGGTCATGAGGGCTGCAGGGGCCCACAGGGAGGGAGAAACACTCCAAGAAACACAGAACCTGGGGAATGCTGCCCAGGACACTGAACCCACACCGTGAGCAGCGGGGAGAAAGGCACCAAGTAACTGACACACAACCTGATGGGAAAGCCTAAGGCGGAGGGGAGGACGGGCAGACGCCAATCTGATCAAAGGGAACAGAATTTCCAGAGGGCGGGCGGTGGAAATCGAGTCCAACCAGACGATGGACACTCTGCCTCTCTGTGGCCTGGACCAGCTTGGCCGGGAGGGGCCCAGCTCCTGGAGTCACAGATGCCACACCCAAGTGGTTGGTGACTGATGGAAGGACATCGTGAGGGGTGGCAGGAAGGGAGGACGTTCTCTAGCATTTAAATATATCCCAGCTTCAGGGAATGGCTTCTTCTCCAGGTAAATGTGCATAGGTGGGAGGAAGCGCCCTAAGACGGCATCGCCCGAAACTCCAGACACAGACTGCGAAGGCCTCATGTCTGAAAGGGAGCAAAGTGACCCAGTAAAGGGCAGAGCAGGGGTAGGGGATGTCAGCTGAGCCCCGTTCTGGGGAATGGGAATAAAGAGGGGAGAAGGGGCCTTGGCTTGTTGATTCTAGATCCACCGACAACAGCCATGGCTCTGAGAACACAGGTACGTTCCCGAAACGACGCCACGCCACCCTCCTTAGTCCAGCCCCTGCCATGGGCCCCACTCCCAGCACCCCGTCACCAAGAGGAAAGTCCTGACAACCACACCGGCTGAGACTGAGAGGGGGCAGCTTGGACGCGTGGAGCTGGGGAGGGGAGAGGAGGCGTCCACGGCAACCAGTGGCCACGGGGTCACTGGAGGAAGGCCAGCTCCTGAGTGGAGGCAAGAAAGGAGAAGCGGGCAAAGCCAGGCAGACTGCAGAAGGGGATCCGGGGCTCAGGTTGGGAGGTCCCCGCAAAGGCAGGGGCTCTGGAGCTTCCACTGAGGAGTCACCCAGGCATCTGCATCAGGCCATCGGCCCATGGAGGGACAGCACTCTTTGAAACGGCTCCCTCGGTACACTGGCTGTTATCACCACAGAAGCTGCAGGAGAGCCTGGTCAGTTCCTCAGCGTTGGGCGGGGGTGGGGTGCTCCTCCGAGACAGAGCACACTCAGCGCGAGGGGAGCCCCTGCTCAAAGGAGCATCTGGGCATTGATTCCACAAGTGTCTATTTCACACCGGCCTTGGGCATGACCAGTCCACGCCGGGAACTAACCGCCCAGAAGGTGGCAGCTGTGTGATCACACAATTACAGCAAGCTCTCTAGCCCTCCTGGTCCAGCAGAACCAAGGGAGGACTTCTTTGCAGCCAAGTCATCAAACTGAGTATTGTTTCAGACCCCCCAGTGATGTTGCCCAGTCATTCATCCTGTGGGGCAGGATGGCTAAGTAACATCCAGAAGTTAATTCAAAGTTGCCTTTTAAGTGGACTGAGGGCCCCGTGGCGGACTGAATCCAAAGGTGTGAAATACTACCCCAGGGCACGAGAGCCCACAGAGCAACTCAAGCCTCACCTGGGCTAGTCTCCACTACCCTGGAAACACCATCAGTGGAAACTTGCTGAAGAAGCAGTATTTTACAATTCAGCCAGTCCCCAGGGCATCCGAAGGTTTGTTTCAGAATGGATCATATCTCAATCTATTTACCACTTTTAATATATTATGAAGAAACAATTAGGGAGGATTAATTATTCTATTCCTCTTCACCATAAGAAGTGACCTTCACCCTAACAAAAAATGTAAGAATTTATCAGGAAGACAGTACTTAGACAAAAGTCTGTCTTCCTTAGTAAGAGACTTGGAACCAGAGGAATGTGGACAAAATGCAGTTGGACCAGCTTTAAAAGAGGGAAAACAATGATAACATCTGCCCCACAGGTTGACGTGAAGATAAAACGAGATCACATCTAAGAGACTAGTCCGGACTCCAGAACACACGATACTTACAGTAAATACTACCAGATGAGCACGAATCTGCCTTGGCGGAACCAAGCGAACCTCTGGTTCATAGTGATTAAAGACCGAGTGTCTGGCCAGCTCTGTTAAAAACAACACTGAGTTTGGACGCACACATGGGAACAGCGACCCCAGGGCCCAGGGTGAGGAGGCCAGCATTTGTAGAGACACGATGTTTCCACCAGCAGGTTAAGCCGACTTCCCAGTGTGGTTGATGCCATGACCCTGGGTCGCTCTGAGCCGCCTGCAGAGCTGGTCTGGGAACCCAGCAAATCCTCCGGGGGCTGAATGTTCTGGCAGGTGTTCTGAACAGGCCCAACTTGTTGACCAGAAATCCAACCCATCCCAGTGCCAACTAAGAGAGACAGGCACCGACCCCTCTGCTGGACACAGTCTGTAAGACAGTGGCTTCTGAGGTCCCAAGGGCCTCTGCGGGAAAGATTTTTTAAGAGAAGCAGAGAAAAGGGACATTTGCTGGTGTTTTCCCCGCCGATTAGAGCAGACAAGACTCTGAGCTAACTGGGGGAAAGACCATGGAGGACACTCCCTGGAGGGGAAAGGGGAGGCCAGTGGTCCCCTCCCGCTCCTAGAGGCAGCCGTGCTGACACGAAGCAGCAGAGCTGTCCCAGAGCAGCAAGAGGGCTGGGCTGCCACACTGCTATCTGCCAGAGCAGCTGGGCTCAGCTTCTCTGACAGGGACACGCTCCCTCACCAGCCAGCACAGACCTCTGCCCTGAGGCCCCCGCTGCGTCCTCACCACTCGGCCTGCCCTGACCCCTCCCCCAGGACGCCAGGATGCGGCATCTGTCACCGCGGGGGGCCTCCAGGACTTTCCAACTGGTCAGGACTGGTGGTGAAATGTTTTAAGGACCCCCTGACAGAGGAGGGCCAATCCCAGAGGGAGTTTATCGACCTGCATCATCTCAGGGGGTGGAGGTCGAGCAGGTAGGCGGGCAGCCTCTCTTCCAAAGCCCAGGGTCCAGCTGCCTCAACCATCGGCCCCTGTTCTTATTCCCATCAGCGTCCGCTGCAAGGTAAACACTAACCCCAAGAGACACTCGGTTTAAACAACTGGGAGTGGCGTTTGCCATCTCTAACTAGAGCAAAAGCGAGGGAGCACAGAGCTCCCCACAGTGCGACTCAGGGTGGAGACTGTGAAAACCACTCACAGCCCAGGGAAGGGCAGCCATTCTGCCTTGGCCCACCCACGCAGCACCGCCCCGCCCATTTGAGGACCGCAGGGTCTCCCTTCCATCAACCTCCAACGAGGACAACCTCCCCACTTAACCAGGAAAGCCCCCAACGTCTGAGACTCAAACATCACAAACTTAGCTCCCAATTCTTTGTCCTCTTTTTGTATATTGATCAAATAATGCACCACATACCACGAAGTTGTTAGAAATTAAACCAAGAGTGTGCACTTGTACTGCCAATTAAGTCAGAATGGAGAATTAATGATAATGCTTGACAACCCCACCTCCCCGTCTGACACACATGCACATACACACACACTCTCTCCTGTAGAGGAAATCTTTAAGAAGGACATGGCCCGACCTGTAGGAACTCTTTTTTTGTTTGTTTGTTTTTTTGCGGTACGCGGGCCTCTCACTGTTGTGGCCTCTCCCGTCACGGAGCACAGGCTCCGGACGCGCAGGCTCAGCGGTCATGGCTCACGGGCCCAGCCTCTCTGCGGCATGTGGGATCTTCCCGGACCGGGGCACGAACCCATGTCCCCTGCATCGGCAGGCGGACTCTCAACCACTGCGCCACCAGGGAAGCCCTGTAGGAACTCTTAACTGCCCATTACAATAGCCGGTTTATATAGTTGCCCTGAAGCTATGATTTTAAACTAGGTCTTTAAAGTCCATATCTCTGCTTTTGTTTTTGTTTTTTAATGTGCAGCTACCTGGATTATACACACCTTGTTGAAAATGTAGGAGGAATTTTGTATCTGTACTAGGGTTGGGTGATGACTGAAACACAAAGGGAGACATAATCCTATAAGCCACAGCACACCATACATGTCCCCTAGGAGACAACAGGCCTGTGAAACAGGTAACATGTCCATGGAACAGAAAATGTTCACTTTTCACTAGGCCAATTGGTTACCACAAATAATTTCTTTCCCTGAACAACGCAAACAAGCAGGGTTTTCCCTATTTCGTACAAGAGGAGGGAAGCAGGAGACCAGCTATCTTACTGTGTGCAGGTCCCAACGCCTGCTTCTAAGAGCAAGACAAGTCCTTGATGGAAAATGTACAAAGTAACTGAGCTGGCAAGAAATCAGAAGGAAACACCCAGACCCCTTTCTCTCTGTTACACAGGTATGACACCTTCTGAAGCTCATACTCAAACAGGAAAAGAGAACAAAAGTTACTACATATCCATTATTTTGATCTTATCTGATTAGGTGGTTTTCTATACCTGCTGGGTTGGATTTTAAAGGAATGCCTGTACAACAGGAAATCAACTCCAGTACAAAAAATAAAGTCATGTGGAATTTTTGAAAACTGCCATACGGTAGGATCCGTATCCTAGTTGTTATAATGAAAATAGAACGTCTGCTTCTTAATTTTAAAAAAAGATATATAAATCTCAGTTCTGTTAGCCCACTGTGCCTGATGTTAAAATGGCACGTGAAGTTGGTCATGGAGAAAGTGGCCGCACGGGAGCTGCACACAAAGGGGCAGAGGGGACATGAACCCCCCCCCCGCCAGGGCACATCCGGGTAGCACCTGGGGGAGACTTACCTGGGTGTGCCCGAGGGTTTCCAGTACCGGCAGAAGAGGTACTGTCCATCGGCGTTGACCAGGTGAGGGAGGTCCTGGTACGGAACACTCTGCGGGGTCCGCCTGGGAGAACTTTCCTCTGGCATTCTGAAAGGCTCTTCAGGTCCTGGGAAGGAAGAAGGACACATTCCGAAGTCAGGGATATGGCAAAACACATAGAGATCAGGAGGGAAACCTTGTTCAGAGTCAGTGACAATTTTTTAAAGCAGGTTAAAAACAAAAAACCTCCATTTCAAAGATTTTAAAAATACATATATATTCCTTAAGACTGAAAAATCCCATTCGTTCTCAAGAAAAATGCTCACTTTATTTTTTAAGTGCCTCATTACAGCTTTTTCCCCCTTCCCATCTGTGTTTATTTTAAATCATTTCAGGAAACTTCATCTTAAAGACTACTTTAGCTGTAATCAAGTGGAAATTATAGTCAGCTCTATGGGTATAAAGACCCAGCTGCAAAAGACCCATCTATCTTAAAATCCCCAAGGAAGTTTCAAAGGGGCACGATAATGAGGTGGATGATATTGCGATTAATTCCTCCTGTCTGAAATTCCAAGGATGCCGTGACAAACCTGTTTCCATCACGTCCTGGCTTTTGCGGTCCACAACCACACAGCCTTGACAGTTAGAGCCAGGCAAACACGGGCTGTTCCCTCATCTCCGCGGTCACAGGTTCCCACCTCAGAGCCCTGGCTCACATATGCCGCCTGGGCTTGAAGGGTGCGGCGCCCTCTCAGCCCTCCGGGGCCGCCCTCCCTCCGCGGGGCGGGCAGCGGGCGCCTGCGAGCCTCCACTATTAGTTCACCATCACTTTTCCTAAACAAACCACTGAGGCGGCGTGAAGGGGGGCCAGGAGCCCGGCGCCCACTGCCCGGGAAGCCAGGGAACCAGCTCCGCGCTCCCAGGCCCCCCGCACACGCACACATGCGGGTCCCCGAGGAAAGTCACCCGGGCTCCCGACAAACTTTGTTCCCCTCCTGTCTCCACCAGCGCAGGCAGCACAGCACCGCGCTGTCTCTGGAGGTGCTGCCAGCTGCTCTGCTCGCGGACGGGCACGGGGACACGGAGTTGACAGGTCCAAGTTGGTTCGGGGCTGCTGCTGGGGAGCGGGGCGCGCGCGCACCAATGCACACACAGACACGCGCGCACACGCGCGCAGGGGAGCGGGAGCCCACGCCGAGCCCGGACGCGGGGACGCGGGGACGCGGGGACCCGGGGCTGCCCCACCCGGGGACGGCGCGGCAGCCGGGGGCGGGTACGGGAGGCAGTTACCGGGGCCACGAGCGCCGCTGTCGCGTCCCCGAGCGCGGTCCTCGTCTGTGGCGGGCTAGGGCCGGAGAGCTGCGCGCTGCCGGCTCCGCAGAGACAGGGCGCGGCGTCCGCGCCGCCACTTATCCCGGCTCTCGGCGGGGGCGGCCGGAGGGGGTGGGAACGCGAGAGGCGGCGCCGGGCCCACGTGTGCGGCTGGCGGACCCGCCACGCGCTCCTCCCCGCCGGCCGCGCCCCGGGGTGGCCGCGCCGGGGACTGTCACTCCCCGAACGGGGTCGGCTCTCGGGAGCCTCCGAGCGGGAGGACACGCCACACCCACGCGCGCACACACCACGCGCGCACACCCACCCGCACAGAGACACATGCAGGGACACACATGCACACAGACCTCCCCACAGATACACACACGTGGGCACCACGCATGCAAACAACAAACTGCACGGACACACACTCAATACACAAAGACAGACACACGCGATCCACAGAGACACACAAACCCACATAACACATAAAAAGGAACAGAGAGGCACTCAGACACAGACACCCCATGCAGACAGAGACACACACATCACACACACACACCACACAGTCAGACACACACACAAGAAGCTGGAGGTTTGGGGGAGGATGTGCACAACCCCCAAGAGGTAGGGTAGAGGCAGACAAGTGCAGGCCTTGCCCCAGAAACCCTCCCTGGGCTCCTAACAAAACCCCTGGGAACAGGGGATTCTGAACAGCTTCCAGTGCAGCTGGCAGCGTAGCTGGGGCACAGGGACAGCACTGGATCACAGTCTAGACCACCTGGGCTCAACATTAGCACCTCCAATTTGCCTGCGAGGCTTCGTCTCCTCACCTACAACCCACGACTGACAGTATCTCTGTCCCTGAGTGACAGGTGCCCCTGCTCACACTGACCTCGGAAAGCCTTTGCGTCCTTCCTTCTTTCACAAACAACTTTACACCATAGCAGTGTTGAAAAGAACCACTGTCCTCCAGAAACTCCCATCTCAGGGTCACACGTCTTGAGGGGGGGACCCAGGCTGCTTAAGGCCTGTGCTCCAAATTAAGAAATACCACGAGAGAAGCCGCTGAGAAGCCGCTTGGGTGTAAGCGCTGCGGAGAGGGGTGGCTAAGTGACAGGACCCAGGCACGCCAAGTCTGGAGCAGCCATCTCAGAGCAGAGAGCCCGGAGGCGGAGGCTGTCACGCTGCAAGCACCTGGATTAGAATTTATCCAAGGAGTGGCCATTGGGGTCCAATGGACATTGTGGGGGACCCAAAGCCCACCAAGTCCCCTGTACGCAGTTGTTTCACATTTTCCCAGCTCCAGCGTCTCATGATTTTGAATACACACTGTGAAAGTTTGGGGGACAGTTTTCAGCAGAACCCCAGTGGAAGTGATGGTTAAGAGCTTGAAGAGTCTCTCCTAGTTTGGTTACCAACGTAAACGAGAGCACGGGGGTTGGTCAGCACCCACACTGGGAGTTAGGAGAGTGGGATTGTGCTGTTCCGTATCTGGCTTTTTTTTTTTAATTAAACTTTTTATTTTGAGAAAATTGTAGGCTCGATTATTCAATTATATAAACGTAGATTCAATTCAGAAATAATACAGAGAGATACTGTGTACCCTTTAATCCAGAGATAACATCTTGCAAAACTACAGGGCCATGTCACAACTGGGATATGGATGTTGACATAACCTTTCAACCCCACAAAGATCCCTCATGTTGCCCTCTTCTAGTTACACCCTCTGCTCTCCCATCCCCACTCTCCCCACACCCCCTGGTAACCACTAAGATGTTCTCCATCTCTAAACTTTTATAATTTAAGAAGTTTTATAAATTGAATTGCACAGTGTGTAGCCTTTTAGGATTCGCTTTTCCCTTTCAGCATTTCCAGGTTATCATGTAGTATCCCATGGTATGGACGTGACACATGGTTTAACAGTTCACCAGGTGAAGGACGTCTGGATTGTTTTCAGTGTCTGGCTACTACGAATAAAACTTCTGTAAACATTCACCTGCAGGTTTTGCATGTCTCTGGGATAAATGCCCTGGAGTACAATTGCTGGGCCCTATGGAAACTGCATGCTTAGTTTTTTAAGAGATTGCCAAAACGTATTTCAGAGCGGTTGTCCCATTTCATATTCCCACCAGAAATGTATGAGAGATCCAGTTTCTCATCAACTTGTCCGCATTTACCGTTCACTGTTTCTCTGTTTTTGTTTAGCCATTCTGTTAGATATATGGTGGTATCTCACTGCGATTGTAATTTTCATTTGTCTAATGGCTCATGTTGAGTATCATTTATGTACTTATTTGCCATCTGTATATCTAATTTACTGGATGCCTCTTCATGGCTTTTGACCATTTTCTAATTGGATTTTTTTTTAGTTTCTATTTGTTTTAGTTTTTACTGTTGAGTCCTGAGAGTTCTATATTTTAGATATTAATCATCTGTTGGATATGATTTGCAAATATTTTTTCCCATTTGTAGCTTGTCTTTTCATCTTGTTAATGTGGTCTTTTGCAAAGCAGAAGTTTTTAATTTTTATGATACAATTTATCAGTTTTTCACCTTACAGAGTTTGCTTTTGGTGTCAAGTCTCAGAACCCTTTACCTCGTACTACATCTGAAGATTTTCTCCTATGTTTTTCTCTTTATATTTTACATTTCAGCCTCTGATCTCGTCTAAGTTAACTGTTGTATAAGGTGTGAGACTTAGATCAGTTTTGTTTTTTGTGTTTTTTGTCTGTTGATGTCCAATTGCTCCAGTTTGCTGAAAAGGCTTCCCCTGCCCCCCACTGAACTGTTTCGCAACTTTGTCAAAAATCACTCTGCCCAACTTGTTAGATCTGTTTCTGGATTCTCCATTCTGTTTTGATCTATGTGTCTATTTCTTCATCAGGACCTCACTGTCTTCATTATTGTAGCAATCTAAGAAATCTTAAAATTGGATAAACTGGTTCCTCCCACTTTATGCTTATTTTATACATTTTTTAGCTATTCTAGTTCCTTCACCTTTCAATATAAATTTTAGAATAATCTTGTCTATATCTATAAAAAGTCTTGGTAAGATTTTGATAGGAATTGTGTTAAACATGCACATCAATTATGCTGATGACACTGTTACTATGTTGATTCTTCTTGGTATGTCACTCCATTTATTCAGGTCTTCTTTGAGTTCCCTCGGTGTCGTATAGTTTTTAGTATACACGTTTTATACATCTTTTGTCACATTTACATCTTTCTTTTTTCAAATAATTGTAAATGTCATGTATTTTTAATCTCGGTTTCCATGTATTCACTTCCAGTGCATGGAAAGACAACTGATTTTTGTAGGTTCATCTTGTATCCTCTGACCTTGCTGAACTCACTTAGTAGGAGGGTGTTTGTTGTTGTTGTTTGTTTTTGTAGCTTCCTTGGGATTTTCCATATGGACTATCATCATATTTGGAGTTTCTTGTAGGCAACATATAGTTGGTTCATTTAAAAAAAATTAATTCTGCCAACCTCTGTCTTTTAATTGGTATATTTAGAACATTTACTGTAACGATTCTTAAGTTAGGGCTTAAGTCCACCATTTTATTTGTTTTCTGTTTGATGATGCTGTGTCTTAGCATGGCTCTCTTAGAGTATGTACCATCTGAGGTTTGTTCACCTTCTTGGATTCATAGCTTTATGTCTCTTGCCAAATCTAGGACATTTTCAGCCATTATTTCTTCTGTTCCTTTTTCAGCCCCGCCATCTTTTCTCCTCTCTCTTTGGGACTCTGATGATACAAATGTTAGATCTTTCATTATATTTCCATAGGTCCCTGAGAGTCTGCTCACTTTTTTCCAGTCTGTTTCCTCTCTGTTGTCCAGAGTGGGTAATTTCTAGTGTCCTATCCTCCAGTTCACTAATTCTTTCCTCTGTCACCTCCATTCTGCCTTTGAACCCAACTCTTGGGGTTTTTATTTCAGGTGGTGCATGTATGTGCCCATCTGCCAGCCCCTCTGCCATGCCCACCTCCCAAAACTCCAATCCTAAGGTTTCTGGTCTATTTTACTGGGTTGGAACATAAAGGAGGGGGAGTAGGTGTTGATGGTGGGGTGACATGTAATTCTAGACACTTTGAGTTCTCTGGGACATCCAAGGAGAGGCCTGATGGGCAGGTGCAGAATGAGACTCAGACATTTGGAAATAATTGGTAATTGAGGTCATGAGAATGGAGTAACTTGTCCAGGAAATGTGGAGGAGGGGGAGGGGAGGGGAGGGGGAGGAGAGGGGAGGGGAGGGGAGGGGAGGGGGGAGGGGAGGGGAGGGGGGAGGGGAGGGGAGGGGGGAGGGGAGGGGGGAGGGGAGGGGAGGGGAGGGGGGAGGGGAGGGGAGGGGGGAGGGGAGGGGAGGGGAGGGGAGGGGAGGGGAGGGGAGGGGGGGAGGGGAGGGGAGGGGAGGGGAGGGGAGGGGAGGGGAGGGGGGAGGGGAGGGGAGGGGAGGGGGGAGGGGAGGGGAGGGGGGAGGGGAGGGGAGGGGAGGGGGGAGGGGAGGGGAGGGGAGGGGAGGGGGAGGGGGAGGGGAGGGGGGAGGGGAGGGGAGGGGAGGGGAGGGGGAGGGGGAGGGGAGGGGAGGGGGGGAGGGGGAGGGGAGGGGAAGGGAGGGGAGGGGAGGGGGAGGGGAGGGGAGGGGAGGGGAGGGGAGGGGAGGGGAGGGGAAGGGGAGGGGAGGGGAGGGGAGGGGAGGGGAGGGGAGGGGAGTTTGCAAAGGTGATGGAGACAGAGGAAGATGATCTGGAGGGTGTGATCTCAGAATCCAAAGGTACAGCATATGGTAAGAAAAAAGGACCAACAGAGTCTAATACTACTGTCCAGAAATCAATCAAGAGGACTGAGGTATGCACAATAGATTTGATGACAGGGAGGTCACATGTGACCTTGGAGATAACCCAGTTCATGGTTCATCAGAGCAGAAGACAGCCCGAACTGCATTATGAAGTGAGTGAAAGGGAGTGAGGCAGCGAGTGGAGACAACCATCTCAGGATATTTTCTGTGAAGAAGGGGCAGAAGAGCACAGTGGTGAAGTCGATGGGTTTGGGGGCCAGACAGCCTGGATGCAGAGCCCAGCTGTGCTGACTTCAGCGACATGATCTTGGGCAGGTGGTTTACCCTCTTTGTGCCTCCACAAAGTGAGGATAATTACAATTACTTTCTAGTTCACAGGCCTGAATAGAACAGCGCAGGTCAAGTACTTAGCACAGCGCCCGGTACAATAAAACCTCACGATTTCTAAGTTAAGGTACATATATTTATGTGCCTGTGTGAAAAATGCCAGCGAGAACCAAAAAGTAATCAGTGAATGGTAAGTCTCCTTCCCACTCCTGTCCCCAGGGGTAACCGCCCTGCAGGTGCTCGAGTGACCTTCCAGACCCACTCTGAGGTCTGAGGAGAGTGGGAAATGTCGGAAACATCTAGGAGGAAGAAGGGAGGAACTAAGATGCAAGGGCACCAAACGCCAGTGAGAGTAACTGAATTTCTAGTGGCTCCTTAAAGAGGCAGAGCCAGCTGCTGGGCGTGGGCGGTGAGGACAGGGCCCGTGAGGCTGCTGCTCAGCAGGTGTCGAGGTTTGTTGCATCAACAGCCCCTGCGAAGGGCCACTCACTCCCCACGCCATCTGCATTTGTGACTGTGCAGCTCTTCCCATGGAGAGATGGAGTCCAGATCCCCTGCCTTGAATCTGGACTGGCTCCACGACTTGCTCTGGCCAGTAGAATGTGGTGGAAATGATGCTGTGCTCATTCTAAGCCTGTTCCAAGCCACTGCAAGAGGCCTGGCATGCTTCCTCTCCCTTCCCTCTGCTGTGTCAACCCGCCTGGACAGCTCGCTGGGGCCACTATCGAGGCGCAGGGAGGATGAACACGTGGAGAAAACAGAGGCTCCGCAGCTCACAAGCAGCCTGTCCAGAAGCAGCTGTGCCCTGCTCACCTGCTGCTGCCCACAGTGCCTGAGGGAGCCTGGCCGGAACCAACATCCACCGCCACTGGCTGAGTCCAGCCCCCAGAATCATAAGCTGAATAGGTGGCGGCTGTTTGAAGCCCTAAGTCCTGGGGTGACTCGTGACACAGCAGGTCCCCCATTACATGTGCCTTCTTCCACACTCACAGGTTCCTTTCTCCGGCATCACTGCCGGACCTGGGAGGTGGGATTCAACAGTTCCAAGTGTAAACGTTCTTTAAAATCACTTTAAATTTGGATGGAGGAAGGAAAAGGGAACACTGTAGTGTATACACTATCTACAAAAAAGAATTTACAGATGACAACGAACAGGTTATAGGATGTACCCAAAGCTGTAACTGAAAAGGTCATTAAAAAAAAAAATCCTAGGGCTGCTATGACAGGGTGTACTGATTCTGTGGTTCTGTCTTACTGAAATGTGTTTAAAAATTTCCTAACATCACTTCTGCCTTGGCCCCCCTTCTTTACTTTTCCCATAAAGTCTTAAGTTCCTTCTTCATCAATTCTTCCTGCATAGGAGACTTGGGGCCACTAACGGCCATGGTTGAGAAAGGGCTGCTGGGTGTCAAATGCACGTGGAAGTCCTAAGACGCGTGTGGGCGCAGAAAAACTCCTGAGGTGACTCAGCCTCCACTGACTCTTTCCGAGGACACGGCTGTCAGCGTCACTGAGGGTGGTTACACCAGCAGGGTGGCATGGCGCTCAAGGCACATCCCTGGCTTTCCTTGACCACTGAGAGTTGTGCAGGAAAGACAAAACAGTGGAATTTTAATCCTTTTAGTGTGGTTCCCACAGCAGTTACATCCACTGGAATCAAAACAGGGGGTTCAATTAAAAGGGGGAATTTGACAGCTGAGGAAACTGCACTGCCTTTCCTTGGCCACGGCCCACATGTTGGGAGGCAGAAGCAGCCCCTGAACCCCATCTGTCCGCACCCCATGTCCTCTCCTCTCCTACAGACTGCCATGTGGGCCGAGGTTTCTGGGGAGGATGGATGCAGGTGCTCACAGGCAGGGGCTAAGTGCCACTCAGCTGCATCATGGGAAAATCCCCTTCAGTGCCTGCATCTTTCTTCGTTAGGTTTTTATGCATCCGTAAAGGCTCACTCATCTCCCTTTCTGATAAAGGCAACCACGCGTCCCTAGAAGCTAACCACTTGGCTTTGTCTTCATTCATTTATTTGTAGGGTTACCTTAAATTTGTGGCAAGAGTTCATTTTCTATTTAAAGAAACCTTTAAAATAAATGAAGTTTAACCCCAGTTAATGTAAACAAAGACAGTGAAGTAAATACAGAGCACGCGGTCCACAGACACGGCGAAGCTACAATGTCAGTGGTGTGGCCGTGAGTGAGGCAGGGACGCCCAGGGAGGAGCCCCGGGCTGGAGGCGCTCTGCCTCTACCTGCCGACAGTGCGTCCTGGTTCAGGCTCCTTCCACGCCAGCCCGAGACCTTGCTGCTAGGCTTCAGCCTCCTGTGGGTCAGAATAACGGTCGGCACAGAGGGTCTCCAAGGTCATTCTCAGAAAGTCATCTGTGGAGGGCTATTTTTGCTATGTATTTAAGCACCAGGGCCAGGTCATTCTCAGAAAGTCATCTGAGGAGGGCTATTTTTGCTATATATTTAAGCACCAGGGTCAGGCCTACTGGGAAAGGCCATTAAGTCCAGTCAGATCCACAAAGATGAAAATGCAGGTTCCCACCCACATGCCACCCCCTTTAAATGCGTTTGGCAAGTCCACAATGTCAGCAATTAGTAACCGGGCCCAGTCACTGTAATGAGATTTGCACTCAGCAGTAAAGGAGAAATGCTTCCACTGACTAATCTGGTTAATGGAGCAGTTAAAGTTATACACACCGAAAAATATTCCGTCAGGGTCACTCTAAGTACAAGTAAAACGGACTCCGCTAGCAAGTAACAGTGGTGGGTAACACACATCTATTTTTATTTAAAAAATGTCTTTTCAACTTCACTTGAAATAGATGCCACTCCCCTAGTGCTGAAGGTTGGTCTCTGAAGGCAAATGAGGTCGTGGTTACGTTCAGGCAGGGAAAGTCCAGTGACGGTTGAGTAACTGCAGACGGCGCTGCAGATGTATGGACATTTCCAGACACTCGAGGCAGTTTGGGGGGAGGCACGGTGCACAGCATCTCTAAACAACAGCATATTTTCTCGTCTGTTTTCATCTGGTTGATTTTGGTCAGAGAGGCTTGTTATGCGCATGGACCCTGGGGTCTTAATCAGCTCTTGGACTTTCAGGCTCTGTGCCCTTGAGCAAGTTACTTAGCCTCTCTGTGCCTCAGTGTCCTCATCAGTAAAAGGAATGTGGTAATATTACTTGCTTCACAGAATGGCTGTGAGGACTAAATGAACTGACACATTAAAATGCTGAGAACAATGTTGGGCATACAGTAAATGCTTTACGTGTGAGCTATATTCTTTTATTATTATTATTATTTGTAACACAGCATCAACACTCCCCTCCAAATTGCCTTTGTAAATACCACACGCCTGAGAACCTGTGTCTTAGGAAATCGTGGACCATATACAATGTTAAATGTACACTTCCCTGTACGTCAAGCAAAACTGGTGAGCTTGAGGAAGGATTTTACCTCTGAAAGCTGTCCTAGACATCATCCATTCTAAAGCCACCATTTTGTAGATGAAACAACTGAGACCAGAGGGGTGAGGTGACTTGCCCAAGGTTGCACAGCAAGTTGGCGGTCAAGTACAGAACAAGGGCCCATGCTGCTCCTTTTGCATCTTGGGTACAATTTACATCATCTGCTTTCATTCCCAGTGGATTCTTAGTGTTTCAGGTATGAAAAGCAATTGGAAACCAGGGATTATGATGCGTGGGGTCCCTCACCCACATGCTGTCACAGGCAGTGTCAGACCTTCCCCCGCTCATTTCCTTCAAATCCACAAGAGGTCTCTGTGGACACTTGTTTTCTCTATAATTTGTTTTTTGACCACCAAACAACACTTTCTCTTTTCCAACAACAGTTACATTTCCTTTTAAGGAGTTCTCCACCACTGTGTAAATTCTTGGGGCCACTGTCAATCAAAGTGTGTGCCTCCCTCCAGATGGGTTGGCCCAGGGCCCAAGGAAGGCCACTGGAGGCTCCCAGACCCTTGCACAGAGTGACATGGGATGGAAGGTACAGGCAGAGCTCACTCACACCTATGCTTTCTGGGCATGGTAGCTGGGGGGTGGGGAGGAGTTGGTTCCTGCTGCAGGATGCCTGGTGCACGTCGTGGGCCCTGATCTGTGGTTTCCAAGCTTCCAGGCTCTGGTGCATCCTGTAAGTGGATCCAACAGGGCTCCAATAAAGGCCCTTTTGGCTTAAGTCAGCCAGATTTGATTTCTGTTGCTTGCAATCAAAGACCTGTTTTTTTCCCCAATTTATTTATTTATTTATGGCTGCATTGGGTCTTTGTTGCTGAGCGCAGGCTTTCTCTAGTTGCGGCGAGCGGGGGCTACTCTTCGTTGCAGTGTGCGGGCTTCTCACTGAGGTGGCTTCTCTTGCTGTGGAGCATGGGCTCTAGGCGTGCAGGCTTCAGTAGTTGTGGCACATGGGCCCTGCAGTAGAAGCACAGAGCCCTAACCACTGGACAGCCAGGGAAGTCCCTGGCCCCAGCTTCTAATACCATCACGTTGGGAGACAGATTGCAACATACAAATTTGGGCGTGGTGGTGGTGTGGGGGACACAAACATTTAGTCTGTGGCACCAAACAATCTCCAAAACACAGATACAGACATATTCCTAGGATTCCTGTCCCTTAATAAGACTGTCTAATGGCAAATGGAGATAGCCAACTCTGCATTTAGTTGAACTTTATTCACTTATTTTTCTGAAGGACTAAAATGCAGATCCTAGGGAATTCCCTGGCGGTCCAGTGGTTAGCACTCCGCGCTTTCACTGCCGAGGGCGTGGGTTCAATCCCTGGTCAGGGAACTAAGATCCCGCAAGTTGTGTGGTTCGGCCAATAAAATAAAATAAAATGCAGAGCCTAGAAGACTAGCCTCTTCACCTGCAGGAGACTTTGTGGAGACACCATGCAAATAATCTTGTGTTTCTCCTGAGTCCCCAGGACCTCATCACCCAGGGGATGGAAATTAAGTCACGTATAGGGATGGTAATACCTGATGACACCCACTACTTAGGCTCCGGGTTGATATTTTGTGTCTACAGGCCTATGTAACACTCACCACAACCTTAGGAAGGAGGAGCTCTTATCATTAGCCCCATTTTACAGATGAGCAGCCTCAGTAGTTGTGGCACACGGGCTTAGTTGATCCGCGGAAAATGGGATCTTCCCAGACCAGCGCTCCAACCCGTGTCCCCTGCATTGGCAGGCGGATTCTTAACCACTGCACCACCAGGGAAGTCCCCCACGTAATATTTTTAAATTTTTAGTAGAATTCCTCTTTTTACTCATTGTGTATCTGAAATTCAAATGGAACTGTTTTGCATCCTGTATTTTTAATTGCTGAATCTGGCAACCCTAGTCTACCAGGATCCAGTTGTTAACCTCACAACATCTAAAAGGGCTTGAAGCTTTTAAAACAAAGGGATTCATTAAGAAGAACCAAAAGAGCAGAATGAGTGGCTTCAATTAAGGGACACTGAGTACAATTATATTTTCAACCCTGACATGAATGTAGTTGAATCACCAATTTCTCTCCACAACAGAGCAAGAACTAGAGGTGGCAGAGGGTTTAGTAAATAGTACTGGAAAATAAAGCTGAATTTCTACCTAATACCACACGAGTTACAGACCCAACAGTGAGAGACAGACTTTAAAAGAAAATACCAGAGAATGTCTTTGTTACCCTAGGTGTAGGGAAGGCATCTTAAAGCAAATTTAAAAAATACAAACCATAAGACAAAAAAAAAAGAATTTGATTACATCAAAATTAAGGATTTCCTTTCGACAAAGGACACCAAGGACAAACAGGGCAAGACAAGGACAAGGTGGAGATATTTACCAAAGACAAATTAGGGATTAATTTATAAAAGGCACAAGGAACTCTTGAAAATCAACAAGAAAAAGTCAACTGACCTAAGAGGGAAAAAGTGGGCAGAGAATATAAATAGGGGATTTACAGAAACAGAATACCAAAAAGCTAACAAGTGTATCAAAGAGATGCTCAAAATCATCAGTAATCAGAGAAATGCACAACTAAATAACATCGACACATCACTCTGTACAAGCCTGTGTCAGCCTGGCAACGAGAGAAGGCTGGGCTCAGGAAGGGGCTGCAGGAGAGCTGCACCCGGCTGGTGGGAGTGGACAGCCTCGCACCCCCAGCCGGCACCTCCCAGTCCCATTCTCACACAGCTCCAGAGGGGGCAGCACAACCCTTTGTGGGCAGCCGTCCATGCTCCCTGAGCGCCGTTGCTGGGGCAGTGGACCAATCACAGAAGGTTATGCAGAGTTCAAAGCAATGGCCAGACACACCCAAAGTAACAGAAGCGCCTGCAGAGCACTTAGTAAACAAAGTGAAAAACAGAAATCTATAACCCACTTCCATTTATATGTACTTAAAAACACAGGCACCCCAAACATAGTTTGCAATCATGAGCTACATATTCAGAATAGAAAAGTTGTATTTGCTTGGAAGGAGAATCGGGAGAGGGATGCAGAGATACAGAAAATGATAAATGAGAGAAAGAAGTAATAAAAATAATAAACAAAGAGCAAACAATAAAATAATAAGTAAAGAAGAAAAATGTAAATAAAATGCAAGAAGAAACAACCAAGCGTGGTAAGTAGCATGAAATGAGAGGTACTCTCGGCCCAGCCCTCTGCACCTGAAGTTCAGACACAAACCTGTAAATAAATAAATAAGTAACCATGGGGGTCTACAGTCACTGTCATCGTCCCCTTTGGGGCTCACTCCGAGGTACCCACTTCTCCGACCCTCGGGAGCCCTGGGCTCCCGGCTGCTGCTCAGTTCTGCCCAGCCTCTGGGCCTGCTGCCCTTTTCATGCAAACTGTCTCTGCATCTTGCATGTGGATGCCCCGATTCCCACTGCTGAGACGTAGTTCTTCCCTCCTTCTCCTGGGGAGATGCAATCACTCACGCAGCGGGTGAACCCATTACTCGGCCCAGCCCCACTCTCTCTGACTCGTGGATCTGAGCTCCTCACGTTCTGGGTCTTAATCAGTGGGTTCTGACCAAGGGAGCAGAGTGCCACCTGAACTCCCCTCCTTTCCTGACATTCTCTGCAACCTCGGACGGGGGAGGGCACCTCAGCATCTCTACTTGAAAATGTTCCTTAGGTGGCTCTTAGGTTGAAAAATGCTGACTTTTTTTAACAAAACAAAACAAAACTGTAAGGCAGGCTCTAAAATTAGCACATGGACAGTTTAATTGTTTAGCCATAGAAGACTTGGTGAGATGGTTATCTGTTTTGTTCATGTATTTCTAATTATGAACCAATAATGTGGAATAGAACTAATTTTATTATAACCACTAGTCTGCAATAAAGCAAATGCACAAAAGATAAAATTAGCACACAGAAATCAACAGCCTTAAATATATATCTCAGAGGACATTAGGAAGATAAAATCCCTTTTATAATAACAACGAAGAAGATAAGATATTTAGGAATAAACTTAAGAAACATGCAAAACCTACATTAAACACCTTCGAAAGACACGGAAAATAGATGTGAACAAATGAAAAGACATTCCTTGTTCTTAGAATGGCATCATCGTAAAATTAAGTTCTCCTTAAATTAATTTATGAAGTTTAAACAATCCCAATAAAAATAGCAACAAGCTTCTTTGTGAAGTTAGACAATTGATACGAAAGCTCTTAACCTTAAAAACGCAAGAACCAAATTTAATGCCTGATAGGCAAGAATGCCTGACAGGCAAGAACGCCTGACCAGATGCTGAAGCAAGCTTTTCAGACAGTGTGGTATCAGCGCACAAATGACTGAAGGATCCGTGGAAAAGAACAGAAAGTCCAAAAATAGAGCCAGGCACATGTAGGAATTTGGCATTTGATAAAGGTGGCGTCTCAAGTCATTGGGGCAAAGAAGGACTTTTTAACAAAGAAACTGATTAGTTGTTTGAAAAAAGATACCAGATCTGCAGCTCACACCACACATAAGAACAAATTACAAAGGGGTCAGAGATCTAGATGTAAACAAAAGAAACCACCAGAAAGCCAGGACTCTCATGTCCCTCCTGACTCTCAGATGCTGGGATTTCAACGCTTTGGCAAAGTAACTGAAAAGGCAGAGTGTCCCTCTGAAAACAAGTATTGGGTTGGCAAAAAAAAATTCGTTCGGTTTTAAGTAAAAATAAAAAGATTTTTCATTTTCACCAAGAACTGTATTGAACACCGTATTCACTAATCGACGAGACAATACACTTGTTTCGGTTTTCAGACCACCTGGCTCACCCACTGTGCAGCTGTGATGCACAGGACGTTTTATACCCACATTTGTGCAAAGACTGCCAGCTCACAGCAACCACCAGACATTTCCCAGACACCCTTGCACCTGAAGCGACCACGAGGATCAAGTTCAAAAATGCTGAAAACAACGTGTGGTTCTCTAAGTTAAAACTCTCCTGAGCTGATTTAGAGATTAACCCAGAACAGTCGGCGGCATCACGGCAGCCCCTACCCGGCGCAGTGGTGAAGGAGCACCGCTAGGTCAGATCAGGGACAGGGCAGCCTGGGTCGGAAGGGAGCCACCGGTCAGGCAAAACTATTACAGGGGTGGTAACATTTAGAGTTTCTTTTTTGAGGTCAAAAGAAGTTGTTTTCACATCGCCAGCAGCCCCCCACCTGTTGTAACAGGAACCCAGATGGGGGAGCGCGTGGCCCAGTTAAGATCTTAAATCACTTCCCGAGAGTGACAAGCATGACTTGGCGGCCTCCTGAGCACGGGTCAGAACCTGCTCAGCAGAGGAAGTGACAACAGCACCCTGGCCTCCCAACCCCAGAGGCCAGCAGGCAAGCTCAGAGCTTCTGGGGCTGGTGCGGAAGGGCGCTGCAAGGGAAGGGGCTGGGAAAGGGAGAACACATCTGTAAATACTGAGGGGTCCACAGGGAGAGCGGAAGGGGCTGCAGCAGAAAGTCAGCCTTGCAGGGATGCGCGCTGCAGCCTCAGAGCCACAGATGCACAGCCGGGGGCAGGGGCGGGGGGCGTGGTGGTGGCGGAGGGGAGGCTCTGCCCTTAGGCAGCACTGCAAACACCAGTGTGTGTTCAGAGTGCAGGGACTTGAGCTGGTCAGCAGCACAGACAAGAGCTGCCTTCCTCTGTTAAGGGAGAGGAAAACCTCTCCAAACATCTGATCCTAGAGAAAGGCTGAGGCACATTTATAACCCTTTTAAAGCATGATCGTGATACGTGTGGAATAGATACATTCAGCGGGCAAGACGGTGACTTGAGACACCTGCAGGGAGAAAATGCCTTTAAGCAGGTGCGTTGGCATGTGACGCTCTCAAACCCCAGACAAGGTGTCCCCATGTCCAATCACAGAGGATTCATGGCAGGTGCTGTACAAAGAAACCCTCAGGGAAACTAACAGAAGACACACACACGGCTGCATTTAAGGGTTAAGGCCTAAGACAGCATCCTTTGACATGGAAGAGCTGGGAGCACCCAGGAAACAGGAGCACGGATTCACATCCTCCAGAAACAAGCTCCTTGCCTGGCCTGCAAGGTTCCATGGGTCCGGCCCTACCCCGACAGCTCTGAGCACCCCCCCCCAATCTAACCCTTCTGTTGCCCCCTCCACACCCACCACTTTGAACGCACCCACTGGTCCTGACTCAGGGCCTTTGTTCCTGTGGGTCCTCCACCCCGGAAGCCCTGTGCTGTCCAACCTTATTAGCAGGACTGTCCCTCACTCTCTCAGGCTCTGCTCGGGTGTCAGCTCCAGACAGGCCCCCCGCCCTCTCCCAACCAAGTAGCCCCTGATCCTCTATCGCCCGACCTCCTTCCTTCTGTTTCCTTCACAACACCCTCACTATTCTGAGTACTTCATAATAGGTCACAGACTCAATACTAAAATTATAGTATTTATAAATGCATTAATACTTAGTATATCTTTCTGTCTTTACTTGTTTACTGTCTAGGACACCACCGTCCAGCACGGTAACCTCTAGCAACACTTGGGGTTCGGCGGGTCTGAACTGAGGAGTGCTGCAAGTGTAAAACACACACTGGATTTTGAAGACTTAGCATAAAGAGAGAAGGTAAAGGATCTCACCAGTGATTTTTATATTGATTACATGTTGAAACAATAAATTTTGGATTAACTCAATATATTGGGTTACCCACAATTTAATACTGAAATCAATTTCATTTACGTCTTTTTACTCTGTCAATGTGCCTACTAGACAAGTTTAACTTCCACATGTGGCTTGCATTTGTGATTTTCGTCCTGTTTCCACTGGACAACAGTGATCTAGGATGAACATCCTGTGAGAATACAGACTTTGTCTTGTCCCGGCGTCTAGGAGAGCACCTGGTGCACAGTTCAGGCTTCAGTCACTTGTTAGCGGGACCCTGTGTCCATTGCATTCTCTCCCTCTGTCCTCACTCTCTCACAATTCCTTGCCCCCTGATGACATCATTACATAGGATGCCAACACCCTTCCTTGTCTGCTTAACTAAGCCCCTGTCCTGATCTGCTCCCTTCTTGGTTAGATCTTAAAATGTGTTTGGAAATAACCTTAATTCTTTTCCAAAATAGTTACTGCATTTTGAAGAGCCCATTTTATGGATAAATTAATCTAATTACCCTGAAAGGACAGGTGGAAGAAAGGGAAAGAAAAACAAACAAACAATCTCATCGTAGGGAGCAGTGTGGGGTAGCAGCCGAGACAGCGAAGGTCAGGGGGTCAGAAAGGTGCCAGATGCCTGAGCAGGAAAGGAGGGGTCAGCAGTGAGGACAGGTGGGGCAAGCACTGAGAACCAGCCTCTGCGTCCCGGCCCCAGGCAGGCGCCCCCCACTCGGAGCAGCTGCTGAGGCAGCAAAGACATCTACGTGCGGAGAGACGCCAGCCACTCAAAGTCACTCTGCAGAATTGCTGAGCACTTCCTATATGCCAGTGCTGGGGACACAGCCAGAATAGAACAGACAAGGTCTCTTCCTGGAGCTTATATTCTGTCTGAAGGAGACAGGAAATGAGCACACAAGCACATACATACATATGTATTCTATGCGCTTTGGTACTGCACACTCAGAGACTGGAATCCATGTTCTCAATTCAATTTTAACATCCACAGCTTGGCGGATAAAGTTGGGCAGTGGAACTGTTTGAGTATAATTCTAGGACTTTTACAAGTTAAGGATATCTAAGATAAATCTCTGCAGAAATAAAACCCAGGCTAGATTTGAGAACACAGAGGCCACTGTGTAAAGGAGCATTTAGTCCCAGCTGAGTGCCACTAATGCGGGACAGCTCCAAGACTTGTCACATACATTGCATGCTGAAACCTAGAAAATGCTAAAAATTACATTTCTAGAGAAGAAAAAATCATTTTAATACCAGTATTAGCATCAGTACAAAAGTAGTACAAAACGCACCTGCAGAGTTGCTAGTGTTGCTATGATATTTGGCACAGAATGAAAGAAAAGCAAAACATGACACCCACTGGAATAGAACTCGCTTGCCTGAAAAGCCCTGAACTCTGCAGCGCTCCAGGGCAGGAAAATGCTCTGAGCATGCCCCAGCACCTTCTGGAAACTGCTAGCACTGCCGCCCAGATCGCTGGCTCTGAGCTGAAAGGAGCCAGAAACAAGGAACAAGGGCATTGATTTAACATTCTGCAGTCACCGCAGCACCAGGGCAGGGAGCCCACGTGCAGGGTGGCTCAGCAAAGGAGACCTGGCAAACTGTAATGCAGGCTTTTGGGCAATATGTAATCAGTCCCTGGCTTATGAATTATGTACTACTACATTGATGCTCAATGAATTTCTGCAGGAGGGATGGGTGTGCTATTCACAAGTGGTGTCTTACTATAAAAGGAAACACTGAGAAGATTGGTTCAAGATGGTGGAGTGGAAGGACGTGCGCTCACTCCCTCTTGCGAGAGCACCAGAATCAACTAACTGCTGAACAATCATCGACAGGAAGACACTGGAACTCACCAAAAAAGATACCCCACATCCAAAGACAAAGGAGAAGCCACAATGAGACGGTAGGAAGGGCACAATCACCATAAAATCAAATCCCATAACCACTGGGTAGGTGACTCACAAACTGGAGAACGATTATACCACAGAAGTCCACCCACTGAAGTGAAGGTTCTGAGCCCCACGTCAGGCTTCCCAAGCTAGGGATCAGGCAATGGGAGGAGGATTTACCAGAGAATCAGACTTTGAAGGCTAGTGGGATTTGATTGCAGGACTCTGACAGGACTGGGGGAAACAGAGACTCCACTCTTGGAGGGCACACACAAAGTAGTGTGTACATCAGGACCCAGGGGAAGGAGCAGTGACCCCAGGGAAGACTGAACCAGACCTATCTGCTAGTGTTGGAGGGTCTCCTGCAGAGGCAGGGGGCAGCTGTGGCTCACTGCAGGGACAAAGACACTGGCAGCAGAAATTCTGTGAAGTACTCCTTGGCGGGAGCCCTCCCAGGGTCCGCCATTAGCCCCACCAAAGGGCCTGCAGGCTCCAGTGCTGCATCGCCTCAGGCCAAACAACCAACTGGGAGGGAACTCAGCCCCACCCACCAGCAAACAAGTGGATTAAAGTTTTACTGAGCTCTGCCCACCAGAGCAACAGACAGCTCTACCCACCACCAGTCCCTCCCATCAGGAAGCTTGAACAAGCCTCTTAGATAGCCTCATCCACCAGAGGGCAGACAGCAGAAGCAAGAAGAACTACAATTCTGCAGCCTGTGGAACGAAAACCACATTCACAGAAAGATAGACAAGATGAAAAGGCAGAGGGCTGTGAACCAGATGAAGGAACAAGATAAAACCCCAGAAAAACAACTAAATGAAGTGGAGATAGGCAACCTTCCAGAAGAAGAGTTCAGAATAATGATAGCGAAGATGATCCAGGACCTCGGAAAAAGAATGGAGGCAGAGATCGAGAAGATGCAAGAAATGTTGAACAAAGACCTAGAAGCATTAAAGAACAAACAAACAGAGATGAACAATACAATAACTGAAATGAAAACTACACTAGAAGGAATCAATAGCAGAATAACTGAGGCAGAAGAAGGGATAAGTGACCTGGAAGATACAATGGTGGAATTCACTACTGCGGAACAGAACAAAGAAAAAAGAATGAAAAGAAATGAAGACAGCCTAAGAGACCTCTGGGGCAACATTAAACGCACCAACATTCGCATTATAGGGGTCCCCGAAGGAGAAGAGACAGAGAAAGAACCCTAGAAAATATATGAAGAGATTATAGTTGAAAACTTCCCTAACATGGGAAAGGAAACAGCCACCCAAGGCCAGGAAGTGCAGAAAGTCCCAGGCAGGATAAACCCAAGGAGAAACACACCAAGACACACAGTAATCAAACTGACAAAAATTAAACACAAAGAAAAATTATTAAAAGCAACAAGGGGGAAATGACAAATAACATATGAGGGAATTTCCATAAGGTTAACAGCTGATTTCTCAGCAGAAACTCTACAAGCCAGAAGGGAGTGGCACGATATATTTCAAGTGATGAAAAGGAAGAACCTAAAACCAAGAGTACTCTACCTGGCAAGGATCTCATTCAGATTCGCTGGAGAAATCAAAAGCTTTGCAGACAAGCAAAAGCTAAGTGAATTAAGCACTACCAAACCACCTCTACAACTGCTAAAGGAACTTCTCTAGGTGGGAAACACAAGAGAAGAAAAGGGCCTACAAAAACAAACCCAAAACAATTAAGAAAATGGTAACAGGAACATACGTACCAATAATTACCTTAAATGTGAATGGATTAAATGCTCCAACCAAAAGACACAGGCTCGCTGAACGGGTACAAAAACAAGACCCATATATACACTGTCTACAAGACACCAACTTCAGACCTAGAGACACATACAGACTGAAAGTGAGGGGATGGAAAAAGATACTCCATGCAAATGGGAATCAAAAGAAAGCTGGAGTAGCAATACTCATATCAGATAAAATAGACTTTAAAATAAAGACTGTTACAAGAGACAAGGAAGGACACTACATAATCATCAAGGGATCAATCCAAGAAGATATAACAATTATAAATATATATGCACCCAACATAGGAGCACCTCAATACATAAGGCAACTGCTAACAGCTATAAAAGAGGAAATCGATGGACTTCCCTTGTGGCACAGTGGTTAAGAATCCTCCTTCCAATGCACGGGACATGGGTTCGATCCCTGGTCTGGGAAGATCCCACATGCCGCGGAGCAACTGGGCCTGTGTGCCACAACTACTGACGCTCACACACCTAGAGCCTGTGCTCTGCAACGAGAGAAGCCAATGAAATGAGAAGCCTGCACACCCAAAGGAAGAGTAGCCCCCATCAGCCTCAACTAGAGAAAGCCTGCACACAGCAACAAAGATCCAAAAAAACGCAGCCAAAATAAATACAATTTTTAAAAAAAAACGGAAATTGACAGTAACTCACTAATAGTGGGGCACTCTAACACCTTACTTACACCAATGGACAGATCATCCAGACAGAAAATTTATAAGGAAACACAAGCTTTAAATGACACAACAGACCAGAAAGATTTAATTGATATTTATAGGACATTCCATCTGAAATCAGCAGATTACACTTTCTTCTCAAGTGCACATGGAACATTATCCAGGATAGATCACATCTTGGGCTACAAATCAAGCCTTGGTAAATTTAAGAAAATTGAAATCATATCAAGCATCTTTGCCGACCACAACACTCTGAAATTAGAAATAAATTACAGGGAAAGAAACGTAAAAAACACACATAGGAACTAAACAATATGTTACTAAATAACCAGCATATCACTGAAGAAATCAAAGCGGGATTCAAAAAATACCTAAAGACAAATGACAACGAAAACATGACAATCCAAAATCTGTGGGATGCAGCAAACGCATTTCTAAGACAGAAGTTTACAGCAATACAATCCTACCTCAAGAAACAAGAAAAATCTCAAATAAGCAATCTAACTGTATACCTAAAGGAACTAGAGAAAGAAGAACAAACAAAACCCAAAGTTAGTAGAAGGAAAGAAATCATAAAGATCAGAGCAGAAATAAATGGAACAGAAACAAAGAAAACAACAGCAAAGATCAATAAAACTAAAAGTTGGTTCCTTGAGAAGATAAACATAATTGATAAACCTTTAGCCAGTCTCATCAATTAAAAGAGAGAGAGGACTCAAATCAATAAAATTAGAGAGGTTTCTCTGGTGGTGCAGAGGTTAAGAATCCGCCTGCCAATGCAGGGGACACAGGTTCAAGCCCTGGTCTGGGAAGATCCCACATGCCATGGAGCAACTAAGCCCGTGCACTGCAACTACTGAGCAGGCGCTGTAGGGTCTGTGAGCCACGACTACTGAGCCCGCCTGCCACAACAACTGAAGCCTGTGCACCTAGAGTCTGTGCTCCGCAACAAGAGAAGCCACCGTGATGAGAAGCCCGCGCACTGCAACGAAGAGTAGCCCCCGCTCACCACAACTACAGAAAGCCCGCGTGCAGCAACAAAGACCCAACGCAGCCAAAAATAAAAATAAAATAAATTTATTTTAAAAATAAATAGATAAAAATAAAATTAGAAATGAAAAAGGAGAAGTTACAACGGACACTGCAGAAACACAAAGCATCCTAAGAGACTACTACAAGCAACTCTATGCCAATAAAATGGACAACCTGGAAAAAATGGACAAATTCTTAGGTATAACTCTCCAAGACTGAACCAGGAAGAAATAGAAAATATGAACAGACCAATCACAAGCACTGAAATTGAAACTGTGATTAAAAATCTTCCAACAGACAAAAGCCCAGGACCAGATGGCTTCACAGGCTAATTCTCTCAAACATTTAGAGAAGAGCTAAGACCTATCCTACTCAAACTCTTACAAAATATAGCAGGGGGAGGAACACTCCCAAACTCATTCTACGAGGCCACCATCACCCCGATACCAAAACCACACAAGGATGTCACAAAGAAAACTACAGGCCAATATCACTGATGAACATAGATGCAAAAATCCTCAACAAAATACTAGCAAACAGAATCCAACAGCACATTAAAAGGATCATACACCATGATCAAGTGGGGTTTATTCCAGGAATGCAAGGATTCTTCAATATATGCAAATCACTGTCATAAACCATATTAACAAATTGAAGGAGAAAAACTATATGATCATCTCAATAGATGCAGAGAAAGCTTTTGACAAAATTCAACACCCATTTATGATAAAAACCCTGCAGAAAGTAGGCATAGAGGGAACTTTCCTCAACATAATAAAGGCCATATATGACAAACCCACAGCCAACATCATCCTCAATGGTGAAAAACTGAAAGCATTTCCACTAATATCAGGAACAAGACAAGGCTGCCCACTCTCACCACTCTTATTCAATATAGTTTTGGAAGTTTTAGCCATAGCAATCAGAGAAGAAAAGGAAATAAAAGGAATCCAAATCGGAAAAGACGAAGTAAACAAGTCACTGTTTGCAGATGACATGATACTATACATAGAGAATCCTAAAGATGCTACCAGAAAACTACTAGAGCTAATCAATGAATTTGGTAAAGTTGCAGGATACAAAATTAATGCACAGAAATCTCTGGCATTCCTATACACTAATGATGAAAAATCTGAAAGTGAAATCAAGAAAACACTCCCATTTACCACTGCAACAAAAAGAATAAAATATCTAGGAGTAAACTTACCTAAGGAGACAAAAGACCTGTATGCAGAAAATTATAAGACACTGATGAAAGAAATTAAAGATGATACAAATAGATGGAGAGATATACCATGTTCTTGGATTGGAAGAATCAACATTGTGAAAATGACTCTACTACCCAAAGCAATCTACAGATTCAATGCAATCCCTATCAAACTACCACTGGCATTTTTCACAGAACTAGAACAAAAAATTTCACAATTTGTATGGAAACACAAAAGACCCTGAAGAGCCAAAGCAATCTTGAGAAGAAAAAACGGAGCTGGAGGAATCAGGCTCCCTGACTTCAGACTATACTACAAAGCTACAGTAATCAAGACTGTATGGTACTGGTACAAAAACAGAAAGATAGATCAATGGAACAGGATAGAAAGCCCAGAGATAAACCCACGCACATATGGTCACCTTATCCTTGATAAAGGAGGCAGGAATGTACAGTGGAGAAAGGACAGCCTCTTTAATAAGTGGTGCTGGGGAAACTGGACAGGTACATGTAAAAGTATGAGATTAGATCACTCCCTAACACCATACACAAAAATAAGCTCAAAATGGATTAAAGACCTAAATGTACGGCCAGAAACTATCAAACTCTTAGAGGAAAACATAGGCAGAACACTCTATGACATAAATCACAGCAAGATCCTTTTTGACCCACCTCCTAGAGAAATGGAAATAAAAACAAAAATAAACAAATGGGACGTAATGAAACTTAAAAGCTTTTGCACAGCAAAGGAAACTATAAACAAGACGAAAAGACAACCCTCAGAATGGGAGAAAATACTGGCAAATGAAGCAACTGACAAAGGATTAATTTCCAAAATTTACAAGCAGCTCATGCAGCTCAATAACAAAAAAAACAAACAACCCAATCCAAAAATGGGCAGAAGACCTAAATAGACATTTCTCCAAAGAAGATATACAGACTGCCAACAAACACATGAAAGAATGCTCAACATCATTAATCATTAGGGAAATGCAAATCAAAACTACAACGAGATATCATCTCACACCAGTCAGAATGGCCATCATCAAAAAATCTAGAAACAATAAATGCTGGAGAGGGTGTGGAGAAAAGGGAACACTCCTGCACTGCTGGTGGGAATGTGAATTGGTACAGAGAACTATGTAGAACAGTATGGAGAACAGTATGGAGGTTCCTTAAAAAACTACAAATAGAACTACCATATGACCCAGCAATCCCACTACTGGGCATATACCCTGAGAAAACCATAATTCAAAAAGAGTCATGTACCAAAATGTTCATTGCAGCTCTATTTACAATAGCCCGGAGACGGAAACAACCTAAGTGCCCATCACCGGATGAATGGATAAAGAAGATGTGGCACATATATACAATGGAATATTACTCAGCCATAAAAAGAAACAAAATTGAGCTATTTGTAATGAGGTGGATAGACCTAGAGTCTGTCATACAGAGTGAAGTAAGTCAGAAAGAGAAAGACAAATACCGTATGCTAACACATATATATGGAATTAAAAAAAAAAAAGTCATGAAGAACCTAGGGGTAAGACAGGAATAAAGACACAGACTTACTGGAGAATGGACTTGAGGATACGGGGAGGGGGAAGGGTGAGCTGTGACAAAGTGAGAGAGAGGCATGGACGTATATACGCTACCAAACGTAAGGTAGATAGCTAGTGGGAAGCAGCCACATAGCACAGGGATATCAGCTTGGCGCTTTGTGACCGCCTGGAGGGGTGGGATAGGGAGGGTGGGAGGGAGGAAGATGCAAGAGGGAAGAGATATGGGAACATATGTATATGTATAACTGATTCACTTTGTTATAAAGCAGAAACTAACACACCATTGTAAAGCAATTATACCCCAATAAAGATGTTAAAAAGTAAATAAATAAAATAAATAGATAAAAATAAAATTAGAAATGAAAAAGGAGAAGTTACAACGGACATTGCAGAAACACAAAGCATCCTAAGAGACTACTACAAGCAACTCTATGCCAATAAAATGGACAACCTGGAAAAAATGGACAAATTCTTAGGTATAACCCTCCAAGACTGAACCAGGAAGAAATAGAAAATATGAACAGACCAATCACAAGTAATGAAATTGAAACTGTGATTAAAAATCTTCCAACAGACAAAAGTCCAGGACCAGATGGCTTCACAGGTGAATTCTATCAAACATTTACAGAAGAACTAGCACCCATCCTTCTCAAAATGTTCCAAAAAATTGCAGAGGAAGGAACACTCCCAAACTCATTTTACAAGGCCACCAACACACTTATACCAAAACCAAAGATACTACAAAAAAAGAAAATTACAGGCCAATATCACTGATGAATATAGATGCAAAAATCCTCAACAAAATACTAGCAAACAGAATCCAACAATACATTAAAAGCATCATTCACCACGATCAAGTGGGATTTATCCCAGGGATGCAAGAATTCTTCAATGTACTCAAATCAATCAATGTGATACACGATATTAACAAACTGAAGAAGAAAAACCACATGATCATCTCAATAGATGCGGAAAATCTTTTGACAAAATTCAACACCCATTTATGATAAAAACTCTCCAGAAAGTGGGCATAGAGGGAACCTACCTCAACATAATAAAGGCCATATATGACAAACCCACAGCCAACATCATTCTCAATGGTGACAAACTGAAAGCATCTCCTCTAAGATCAGGAACAAGATGAGGACGTCCACTCTCACCACTATTATTCAACATACTTTTGCAAATCCTAGCCAGGGCAGTCAGAGAAGAAAAAGAAATAAAAGGAATACAAACTGGAAAAGAAGAAGTAAACAAGTCACTGTTTGCAGATGACATGATGCTATATATAGATAATCCTAAAGATGCTACCAGAAAGCTGCTAGAACTAATCAATGAATTTGGTAAAGTTGCAGGATACAAAATTAATGCACAGAAATCTCTTGCATTCCTATATACTAACAATGAAAGCTCAGAAAGAGAAATTAAGGAAACAATCCCATTCACCACTGCAACAAAAAGAATAAAATACCTAGGAATAAACCTACCTACAGAGGTAAAAGACCTGTACTCAGAAAACTATAAGACACTGATGAATGAAATCAAAGATGACACAAACAGATGGACAGATATACCATATTCTTGGATTGGAAGTATCAATACTGTGAAAATGACTATACTACCCAAAGCAATCTACAGATTCAATGCAATCCCTATCAAATTACCAACGGCATTTTTTTTTTTTTTTTTTTACAGAACTAGAACAAAAAATCTTAATATATGTATGGAGAAACAAAAGACCCCGAATAGCCAAAGCAATCGTGAGGGGAAAAAAAGGAGCTGGAGGAATCAGGCTCCCTGACTTCAGACTATACTACAAAGCTACAGTAATTAAGACAATATGGTGCTGGCACAAAAACAGAAATATAGATCAATGGAACAGGATAGAAAGCCCAGAGATAAACCCACGCACCTAGGGTCAACTAATCTATGACAAAGGAGGCAAGGATATACAGAGAAGAAAAGATAGTCTCTTCAATAAGTGGTGCTGGGAAAACTGGACAGCTACATGTAAAAGAAAGAAATTAGAACACTCCCTAACACCATACACAAAAATAAACTCAAAATGGATTAAAGACCTAAAAGTAAGACAGGACACTATAAAACTCTTAGAAGAAAACGTAGGTTGAACACTCTTTCACATAAATCACAGCAAGATCTTTTTTGACCCACCTCCTAGAGTAATGGAAATGAAAACAAAAATAAACAAATGGGACCTAATGAAACTTAAAAGCTTTTGCACAGCAAAGGAAACTATAAACAAGACAAAAAGATAACCCTCAGAATGGGAGAAAATATTTGCAAACGAATCAATGGACAAAGGATTAATCTCCAAAATATATAAACAGCTCATATAGCTCAATATAGCTCAATACATTTTTTAATTAATTATATATAGCTCAATATATATATATAGCTCAATATATTTTTTAATTAATTTATTTATTTATTTTTGGCTGCACTGGGTCTTTGTTTCTTGCGTGGGCTTTCTCTAGTTGTGGCGTGTGGGGGCTATTCTTCGTTGCAGTGCGCGGGCTTCTCATTGCGGTGGCTTCTATTGTTGAGGAGCAGGGCTCTAGGTGTGTGGCCTTCAGCAGTTGTGGCACATGGGCTCAGTAGCTGTGGCTTGCAGGCTCTAGATCACAGGCTCAGTACTTGTGGCACACGGGCTTAGTGGCTCCACGACATGTGGGATCTTCCCGGACCAGGGCTTAAACCCATGGCCCCTGGATTGGCAGGCGGATTCTTAACCACTGCACCACCAGAGAAGCCCAGCTCAATATTAAAAAAACAAACAACCCAATCAAAAAAAATGGGCAGAAGACCTAAATAGACATTTCTCCAAAGAAGACACAGAGATGGGCAAGAGGCACATGCAAAGCTGCTCAACATCACTAATCATTAGAGAAATACAAATCACAACTACAATGAGGTATCACCTCACACCTGTTAGAATGGGCATCATCAGAACATCTACAAACAACAAATGCCGGAGAGGGTGTGGAGAAAAGGGAACCCTCTTGCACTGTTGGTGGGAATGTAAATTTATACAGCCACCATGGAGAACCATATGGAGGTTCCTTAAAAAACTAAAAATAGAATTACCATATGACCCAGTAATTCCACTACTGGGCATACACCCAGAGAAAACCATAATTCAAAAAGACACATGCACCTCGATGTTCACTGCATGCAGCACTATTTACAATAGCCAGGTCATGGAAGCAACCTAAATGTCCATCGACAGACAAATGGATTAGGGAGGTGTGGTACATATATACAATGGACTATTACTCAGCCATAAAAAGGAATGAGATTGGGTCACTTGTAGAGACATGGATGGACACACAGACTGTCATACAGAGTGAAGTAAGTCAGAAAGAGAAAAACAAATATCGTATATTAACGTATGTATGTGGAACCTACAAAAATGGTACAGATGAACCAGTTTTCAGGGCAGAAACAGAGACACAGATGTAGAGAAAAATGTATGGACACCAAGAGGGGAAAGCGGTGGGGAAGGTGGTAGTGGTGGTGGTGGGATGAATTGGGAGATTGGGATTGACATGTATACACTAATATGTATAAAACAGGTAACTAATAAGAACCTGCTGTATAAAAAAATAATTTTTTTAAAAAAGGAAACACTTTTAAGGTGAGGATTTATGGGCATACATGCAATTAAATCATCTGAGCTCATTCATCCATTCACCAAAGATCTTGATGTGCCTCTTACAAATTTGTTTTTAGGGATACAAAAAATGAATAAAATATGGTCCCTGACTTCCAGAAAACCACAGCCTAGTTCTAGAGATCCACATGTGAGAAAATAATTATGGTGCCACGAGGTAAGTATAACAGAGGTTTGGACACTTTACTATGGGCTCAAGGAAGGGATATAATGACTCCTGGCTGGCGAGAGATGGGGGTCCAAGCAGGCTTCTGGAGGAGAGGATGTCTGAGTGGAGTACCGTAGGGTGAGTAGGAGTTTACCAGGCAGATGAGAGCCGAGGAAGACCATGTACAAAACGCATAAGCAGAAGCATGTGTGGGTAAGTTTGCGCGTCCTTAGAGACCAGCAGTGCGAAAGGAGGACAGAAAGTGGGGTGAGATGAAGTTGACGGCGGCCTCGGTGTTAGTTTGGACATGGGTTCAGCCTGTCTTCAAAAATATGTCCCCAGATAAAAATGGCTTTAAGAATAAAAATGTTTTAAAAGCAAGTCTGAGAAACTGTCACAGACACGAGGAACTTAAGGAGACTTGATTGAATGTAATGTGGTGTCGTGGACGTGGCTCTGGGACAGAAAAAGGACACTGGGGAAAGACTAAGACAATCTGAATAAAGTATGCACTTTAGTTAATAGAAGTGTCTCAACATTCATTCATCGTAACAAACGTACTATTCTAACGTGAGATGTTAGCAAGAGGGCAAACAGGACGCGGAGTATATGGGAACTCTTTGAACTATCTTCCCAAATTTCCTGTAAATCTAAAACTTTCTAAAATGAAAAACTGAATAAAATCAATCAAACAAACAAAATTTCTCTCTCATGTAATAATATGAGCATGAGAGGTCCAGGGCTGGCAGAAAGTCTTCTCTGTGTCAGAGACCCAGGCTCCTTCCACAGGCCAGACCTGGTCCTCGCCCACATGGTCCAACAAGGCTCAGCCCCTGCACCCCGTACCCGCCCCTCCACTCCTGCACTCTATCCTCTCCACGGCTGAAGTGACAGCACACCCTCCGGGCACTCCCTATCCACCCCTACCGCTTCGATATTCACAGCACATCCTAAATTCACCCCTACCACTTTTATACACTCACATTCCACATTCTGGCTGGAAGGGGGAAGAGGAGGACAAACGAATTCCCTCTCTGGGAACACTTGGAAATTGCACGTACTGCTCACAGGGAGAACCTAGCTGCGAGGAAGCCTGGGCAATGTAGTTCTTGCTCTGGGCGGCTGTATGGGCAACCGGGGGCCAAGTTAAACGTGGGAGGTTTCCAGGAACAGGAAGGGGAGGATGGAGCCTGCAGGGGCCGGCAGCTGCTTTGCTCGCTGTACCAGAGATCTCTGCAATGCTCTGGGGGAGAAACTGATGCAACAGCCTTGCATTTTCTGCTTCACTTATTCTGACATGCTGGCTCGACAGTGATTTTTCGATTCCTCAAACCTAGAATTTTCAGGATGTGAGCGGTTATTCAATGCCAGCGAGTAATGAATGAGTGCTGACCCACTCACGTGCTTTGTAAGCACAAATTCGGACACTGTTTCAAAGGACCCTTTCGAACCTCTGGCATGTATCCAGTGCCCAAGTTTATACTAGCAAGTCATGAGCTCGTGTCCCCAGGTGAAGGAGACAGGAACAGAGCGTGGGGGAGGGGGGACGGTGGGCAATGAGGCTGATGTCAACTTTCACTGTCTTGGGTTGGAATCCCAGTGTATCACTTAGTGTGCTACTGGGGACAAATTACTCACCTTTCTTGGCTTCAACTACATCACCTGTAAAATGGGGATAATAATGACTCTCCTTGGCCAAATTAAATGAGGTACTAGAATTGACCCATAGAGGAAGCTCAAAAAACATCTTGCCTTCCTTCGAACTCAGGACATCGGCTGTCAGTTACTATGTGCAGAGCGCTTGGATAGAAACTACATCCCAAGAAAGGATTTAAAAACCTAGTTTCTTGTAAAGAGACATGGGCATGTTTCTAATGATGCGTTAGCCAGGTGATCAATCCTAACAGGTGTAATAAAGGGACAAAGTGACATCACGTCCACCCACTGCACTGCACTGGGGACAGAGAATCATCACCTCTATGATGTTCCTTCTAAAAATGCGTGATCTGAATTTAATCATGAAGAAATGCAGACAAACTCAGATCAAGGGACATTTTCGAAAACAACTGACCTGGACTCAAAAATATCAGTGTCATGGAACACACACATGCACACGTGCACATGTGCACACAAAGGAGAGGGAACTATTCTTGCTTAAAGGAGGTGAAGAAGTGTAACTAATGAACACAAACATTTGAAATCTTCCATCGGGAAAACCTGTAAAGGACATTGTTGTAACAACTGGGAAAAATTGAATATAAACTATACATTAAATAATAGTGTGTGTCAATGTTAAATTCGTTGACAGAGAATCTTGTGATGGTTAAGTAGGCTTATGCCCTTTCTCTCAGGAAATACATGCTGATTTATTTAGAGGTGCAATATCATGATAACTGAAATTTACTTTCAAATGATTTTTTTTTGCAGTATGCGGGCCTCTCACTGTTGTGGCCTCTCCTGCTGCGGAGCACAGGCTCCAGACGCACAGGCTCAGCGGCCATGGCTCACGGGCCCAGCCGCTCCACGGCATGTGGGATCCTCCCGGACCGGGGCACAAACCCATGTCCCCTGCATCGGCAGGCGAACTCTCAAGCACAGCGCCACCAGGGAAGCCCTCAAATGATTTTTTAAATGTGAATGTGTGTAGGTAAGTATATGTGAAGAAAGAGAGTGTAAAATAAAATGTGGCAAAATGTTAACCATCAGTGAGTCGGGACACGGTGTATAATTTTTCACTGTATTACTCTTTTAAGGTGGATTTGAAATTTTTCAAATAAAAGTTGGAGAAGAAAAATAAGATGCTATGAAGGGAAAGAACTTGAATTACATAAAAGAGGGTTAGGGACTTCCCTGGTAGCACAGTGGTTAAGAATCTGCCTACCAATGCAGAGGACACGGGTTCGAGCCTGGTCCGGGAAGATCCCACATGCCGCAGAGCAACTAAGCCCGTGCACCACAACTACTGAGCCTGTGCTCTAGAGACTGTGAGCCACAACTACTGAGCCTGCATGCCTAGAGCCCATGCTCCACAACAAGAGAAGCCACCACAGTGAGAAGCCTGCGCAGGGCAACGAAGAGTAGCCCCCGCTCATCGCAACTAGAGAAAGCCTGCACGCAGCAACAAAGACCCAACACAGACATAAATAAACAAATAAATAAAATGTATTTTAAACAATAGGGTTAAACTGGGGCAATGTGTTCAAGAGAAATTCTGATTCTACTGACCTACTGCTTCTACCAGTGACAATGTAAAAAATACTAAAATATTTACATTTTTTAAAAAAAGGAAAAAAGCAAGATGTCTTAGTCCATTCAAGCTACAACAACAAAGTACAACAGGCTGGGTGCTTTATAAGCAACAGAAATTTATTGCTCACAGGTCTGGAGGCTGGAAGTCTGAGATCAGGATGCTGGCACGGCCGGGTCCTGGGGAGGGCCCTTTTCTGGGATGCACACAGCTGACCTCTTGGGTCCTCACCGGTGGCAAGAGCATGAGCTACCCCTCTGTGGTCTCTTATCAAGGCACTAATCCCACCCACGGGGCTCCACCCTTATCAGCTCATCACCTCCTAGGCCCCACCTCCTAGTACTGTCACACTGAGGGTTAGGTTTCAACATATGGATCTGGGGAGACACAAACATTCAGTCCGTAACACAGGGGTCCCTGGCTCACAGTGGGCCCAGCACTGTCGGTGCACAGTGGCTGAACCTGGATGGACAAGATGGCCGTCAGCTTCACCCCTCGCTCTGGGACCTCATCAGGTTTGCCACTGATAACAACACGTAAGATAATGTCACAAGCTGAGGCAGGAAAGGGGCTGACTGTCTTGTAAAATATATTCACACAAATGTGAATTTCCACACGAGATCAAAAAGCATCAAGCAGCCGCCGGCAGATTAAGCCTGAGGACAGACGCTCGTCAGAAGTTGGGAATTCTGGCTGCTGGGGCAGTTGGTAGAGCCAAGGAACGCAAAGGCCTCTGGGGGGATCTGAAATCCCGCCCTCCATTTTCCTGTGAGTGTGTAGAAGTGGTTTACTCTCGTGCAGCTGGATGGTGGAGTAACCCGAAATTCAATTTCATTAGAGGAGGACTTTCCATTTCAGTGATTAACGCCGGCTCAGCTGACAGGGAATTGCCTGGCTCTGCAGCAAGGAATGTCGCCAAGAGGACACAGAAGAGGACTCAACTAAGAATCAAGAGAACACATGTGAAAAAGCTCCTAGCAGCTCCTGGAGCGCAGGAGGTAGGCAACAAATTTTACATTAAAAATAATTTAAGGGGTGGGGCTTCCCTGGTGGTCCAGTAGGTAAGACTCCATGCTCCCAATGCAGGGGCCCAGGTTCGATCCCTGGTCAGGGACCTAGATCCTGCCTGTGCGTCGCAGCTAAGAAGCCCACGTGGCGCAACTAAGAGTCTGCATGCCGCAACTAGGGTTCACATGCTGCAACTAAGAGTCTGATGCCACAACTAAGAGTCCGCATGCTGCAACTAAAAGATCCCACATGCCGCAACTAAAGATCCCACGAGCCGCAACTAAGACCTGGTGGAGCCAAAATCATTCATTCATTCATTCATTCATTTAAGAAACTTCCAGAATGTGACATATGTCCTCAGGGCAGTGTGGGGGGAGCAGTTCACCCAGTGAATTTGGAGAACCCCCACTCACACAGCTGGCCCCCAACGGGGAGGACCCAGCCACATACGTTCACTGTAAGTTTGCAATCATTTTCACTCTCTTTGGGCTCCTATCTCCAACATATCAATGGTATGGACACCTCATCTTCCTGCTTTTAAACAGGAGATTCAACACAAAAAATGATAGCACAGTCATTTCACTGAGGAAGAAAGGGAACATGAGTTACTTCAGTTCTTCATCTTTTACTGATGACTTGGAGTTTCTACTTCCGGTGAAAAGTTAAAACCGTGAAATTGAGTATGAATTCAGTATAAATTCCCCTCTTGAAAATTAATGTAATTAAAATTTTCATGTTGCCTCTTCCTTTTTGGACATGCGTGTGCACGTGTGTGTTTGTATGCACTGACATGATTGTACGTACAAAGTTCAATAAAAGCTGTTCAGCCTGCAGCATTCTCCTCCAGACAGTCGTCGTCATCATCATGGCGTCATGATGACTGCCGAAGAGAACTTCGTTGTGTGCGAGGAGAGGCGTGTAACGGAGCGTTCTCTTGCAGGCGCGCCCGGCACACGCAGCAGGTTGAGCCCAGGCATCTCTTTTGCTCCGAACTCCCTTTTAGGTGAACACAGCGTTGCTTTAAAGCCATCACCTGTGATCAGAGGAGGCAGGAGGGGCGGGGCGGGAGCGGGAGCGCAGCCAGATTCAGGCTGCAGAGCCCCGGAGTGCCTGGGCTGGGGCGCTAGGCCCCTGTGGCAGGCGGGGTGATGAGAGGCAGGTGGCACTCAGGCCCCTCCCCACGCTGCATCACTGGTGACTGCCCCTCCCCCAGCCTAGCAGAAGACAAGAAATTTATTTGGGGGGACATAAAGTGAGTCTCTGGACTGGGGGACACGAGGGACAACTGAGCGTTGTGATACCAAAAAAACAAAAAGATCTGTGTATTTTGGATGGTGAAATCCCCAGCCCTCTCCCCGACTCAGTCTCCAGAAATCTAGCCCTTGAGGCAGGAGACTGGAGGACCTTTCTAGATGGAATCTGATGAGTGACACTGGGACATCCCAACTAAACGACCCGGCCACACCACCCTGCCGCGAAGCTCAAAGTTGTCAGGCCCCACTCATGCCCTCGCTTTCCAGTCGGCATTTAGTGTCCCACGCCCGAATATGAGGAGACCTGCAAAGGTCATCAGACATCAGAGGAAAGGCCCTAACCTGAAAGATGGGCCGAAATGCAGATGGAGGTGGACCAAGATGGAAAAAAAGAACAGCAATTTGCAGAAAACAGGGATTTTTGCAAGAGAAGAAAGCTTTAAAAAAAAATCATTACTATCCTCAAAAAGATAAAACAAGATATCACAAACATGAAACAGACAGGATGTAATAAAAATTAACATTCAGAGAACAAAAAAGAACTTTGGTAATTAAAATCATGATGGCCAAAATGGGAAGCTCAGTAGAAGGTTTAGAAGATGAAAGTAAGTTCAGAAAGTAGACAACAAGACCAAAGTTGGAAAATAAAAGAGAAAAGTTGAGAAAATTTAAGGACTGGCCTGTGAAGCTCAGGATTCAAAGAACCGCACTTTCAGAAAAAAGAGAATCAAATAGAGGGTGGGTGGGGACAGATGGGGGAAGGGTCTAAAAACCTCCCCAGAGGATGAGATGCCACATTGCAAAGACCCACCAAGTGCCCAATGAGGCACATGGTCCTGAAACCTCAGGACGTTGGAGACAGAAAAGACGCAGGAGCTTCCAGCAGAAGACGGAGAAGGAAAGATCGAGATTCAGATAGAGGGTTTTCCTGGTGGCTCAGTGGTTAAGAATCTGCCTGCCAATGCAGGGGCCACGGGTTCGAGCCCTGGTCCGGGAAGATCCCACATGCCGCGGAGCAACTAAGTCCATGCGCCGCAACTACTGAGCCTGCACTCTAGAGCCCGCAAGCCACAACTACTGAGCCCGCGTGCCACAACTACTGAAGCCCGCGTGCCTAGAGCCTGTGTTCTGCGACAAGAGAAGCCACTGCAATGAGAAGCAGGTGCACAGCAACAGAGAATAGCCCCTGCTCGCCGCAACTAGAGAGACTGCGTGCAGCAACGAAGATCCAACACAGCCAAAAATAAATTAATTTTTTCAAAAATCAGCTGGATAGGGACTTCCCTGGTGGTCCAGTGACTAAGACTCTGCTCTCTTTCCAAAGCCAGGGGCCCCTGGTTCGATCCCAGGTCAGGGAACTAGATCCCACATGCTGCAACTAAGACCCGATGCAGCCAAATAAGTAAGTAAATATTAAAAAAAAAAATTGGTTGGATAAGCTGGCATTGTATTAGTTTCCCATTGTTACTATAAATAATAACCACAAATTTAATAGCTAATAACAACACACATTTAGTATCTGACACTAAATGGGGATCAGAAATCCCACATGGATCTTACTGGGCTGAAGGCAGGATGTAGGGTCAGCTGTCTCTTTCTGGAGACTCTGAGGGAGAATCCGATTCTCTGCCTTTTCTGGCTTCTAGGGGTCACCTGTGCTCTTTGGCTTGTGGCCCCTCTATCTTCAAAGCCAGCATCATAGCATTTTCAAGTCTCTCTATCCTCCTTTCCCTTGCCAACCACCCTCAACTCTGCTTCCACTCTCACATGTCCTCCTTTGATTCTGACCCTCCTACCCCCCTCTGGTAAGGACCCTTGTGATTCCATTTGACCCGCGAGGACAGTTCCCCTCGTTCAACACCCTAATGCAGTCACACCTGCAGAGTCCCTTCTGTCATGTGAAGCACCATGTTCACAGGCTCCAGGGTTACAGCTGTGTACCTCTGGGTCGGGGGCATGAGTGTGCCCCCCACCCCAGCACTGGGCTTCTAAAGAGCAGCCCTGGAACACAGCCGGCAGTTCGGCACCCCTCTCCACTCTGCACGAAATCACTTCCTGCCTGGAAGCTTTCTCTCCTCCGCCAAACCATCAATCAAGGGGGAGAGGAAAATAAAGACATTTTCCAGAGTAAATTCTCAAAACACTTACGTCCCACACAACCTCCCTCGAGAAACTCCTGGAGGATGTTCTCAGACAAATGATTCAGCTAAGAACGAGAAGGCACTGGGGTTACAGGAAAGAGTACATACAGGGAGGAAGGAAAGGGAATCAAAATGGTACTGAAGACACAGTGCAGGACAGCTGTGGGCCGTCCAGACTCGAGCGGTTCAGAAGAGTCCAGAGACGCTCCCTCGGGAAGATGAACTGAGAGTTTATCTGATGCATGTGACCTTACTGTGAGAAAATACACATAATGGGTAAACAGTCTGGGACAGAATTAACAATAAGTTCAGGGAAAACCAAGCATATGAAAATAAAAGACAACTATTTACTCCAAGGAAAACAAAAGTTGTGCAGGAAAAGAAACGTTAATCATACATTACCACTTGGGGCAGTTTCATAGCTGTAAACAGTATTTCCATAGCCATGAAAATGTGAATATCGATCATCTGTTTAACCGAAACCAAGGTAAAGCAACCATAGGAGGGTGAGGGTGGCCCAGAGTGGGAAGCAGGGCTGGGAAGCAAGTCTGGGTGGGGACCAGTAGATATGGAGGAGAACTGAAAAAGCCAGAAGAAGCAATATGAGAATGTTATTCAGGGGCCCGTACGCACAAGCCAGAATAATCGTCCGGAAGAGGTAAAGGCGAAGGGAAACGTGGATGAGAAAGAGAAACGGGACTGTCTAGTAAGGGTCAGCAAACCTCTTCTGCAAAGAGCCAGACAGTAAAATCTACAACGGATCCATTCTCTATGCTGCGTCACAAACAGTCACAAATGTGGTGACTCCACACCATTTATTAACCCTCAGCTCTGTAGGTCAGAACACGGCACAGCGTGGCTGGATTCTCTGCTCGTGGCTCACATGCCCAAAATCAAGGTGCTGGCAGGCTCCTCTTACCTGGAGTCTCTGGGGAAGGAGCTGCCCCAGCTCAGCCGGTGCTGGCAGCTTCCACGTCCTGGCGCTCGTAGGACCGAGGGCCCCATTCCTGCCACGTGGCCCCTCCATCCTCAAGGTCTCGTGCGCTTCCAACCTCTCCAGCTCCCTCTTCTGCTTTTAAGGACCCACCCAGATGATCCAGGAGAACTTCCTTATTTTAAGGTCCACTGATTAGCAACCGTAATCACATCTGCAAAGCCCCTGTGCCCAGCGAAGTAACACAGTCGTGGGTAACACCAGACAGGGAAGGTCACAGGGCTTTGGGAGTCACACCGCCCCTGGCACCTGGACTCAGCTCTGCCCTGTAGCGCAAGCACACGCACAGGACAGCCAGGGGAAGAGCTGCAGGAACAGCAAGTCCTAACTGTTATCGCCTCTGGGGAAGGGGCTGAGGCTGGGCATTTTATGCTGCATCCCCACCATCCTCTCATTACTTCACAGCGTTCTGATTAAGCAAGAAAAATCTTAAAATTGTAGGGGTATATAAATAAACAAATGTTAACACAGGCACCGAGAAACCCAACCAACAATGGTGATTGTAACTGCGGAGCTTTCTCTCTCCAAATTACACATTGCTGTCACCTCTGACTGTTCTCTGACCATGAGCTATGGCTACGGTTAACAGAAAAATACATATACGTTTAATTGTACGGATGTTTATGAAGACTTTAAGTAAAGACCTAGGTAGTAAACAGCTAAAATAGTTATCTATAGAAGACAAACACGCGTGTTGCAACTTAAGTTAAAAGTGCAATATAAAAGAGTGTACCCAGAAAATGAATCCAGCTACATAAATATTCATGGAAAACGACTGGAAGGAAACCCACTAAGATGCTAACAGTGGGTGTTCCAGGCAGTGAAATCACAGATAATTATTTCCTCCTTTCTAGTTTTTTAATACTTCCCAATTTTCTATTATAAGCATGTATCATTTTTATAATTGAAAAAATCAGCACTCTTTTTTAAAAAACTAAATATAAGTGCCAAGTACACTGCAGGATTCACGTCAGTGGGTTGCCAAGTTTTCTTTCCAGCAGAGAAGCCTGCTTGGGAAACAGAAAAACTCAGAGATGTTCTTGGTGAATCTGGGTTCTCAAGAAAAGCAAACAGGATGCCCAGGTGGGAAGGTGAGATCACGCCATTTTACAATCACAGGTGGGGCAAGTCCTGCCCAGACCAGAGCTCCCAGGAATACTGAAGAGGCCCCCCGCCCCGGTCTATAGCTGGCGTGTGCTGGTGAGCTGCTATTTTCCATACACAACAGATTTCTGATTCCCATATTCCTAACACCACCTACTCTTTCAACACCCCATGTGTGATATTCTAGCAGGTGGCTTCCTCTGCAGGTTGATGATATGCTTTGTGAGTGCATATTCACACAGCTCAGGGGAACACACATGCACGCGAAATGCAGCTCTCACCACCCCTTCCTGGACAGGCCCTTCCCCAGACATGCGTATCTGTGACACTTCAGTCCCTGGACAGCTAGCGTGGAGCCCCTGCTCCCCACCAGGTGCTGTGGGCGATTCGAGGATGCCAGGGTAGGGACTTACAGGGACTCATAACCAATGAGACACAAAACGCATCCAAAAAAGGAGGCACACGGGAGAATGATAAGCGCCCTAAAAGGTCAAGTTCAAATGCCTTGTGGGGGGAGATTAATGCAGTTGAACGGAGGGAGTAACAATTGAGCTGTGCCTTAAAGCATGTGGAGGATCTGTTCATGATGAGATGGGAAGAAAAACCAAAAACATTCCAGCTCATTCCCAAAAAGGGAGCAGGAACACAACCATAATTTTTTTATGACTTTCTAGGATCCGAAATATTAAAGTATTACCTAAAAAAGAATGAAACAGGGCTTCCCTGGTGGCGCAGTGGTTGAGAGTCCGCCTGCCGATGCAGGGGACACGGGTTCGTGCCCCGGTCTGGGAGGATCCCACATGCCACGGAGCGGCTGGGCCCGTGAAGCCATGGCCACTGAGCCTGTGCGTCCGCAGCCTGTGCTCAGCAACAGGAGAGGCCACAACAGTGAGGGGCCCGCGTACCGCAAAAAAAAAAAAAAAATGAAACAATGCCATTTGCAGCAACATGGATGGACCTAGAGATTATCATACTAAGTGAAGTCAGACAGAGAAAGACAAATATCATACGACATCACTTAATGTGGAATCTTAAAAAATGATACAAATGAATTTATTTACGAAACAGAAATAGACTCACAGAAAACAAACTTATGGCTACCAAAAAGGGAAGTGGGGGGAGGGATAAATTAGGAGCTTGGAATTAACAGATACACACTACTATATACAAAATAGGTAAACAATAAGGTCCTACTGTATAGCACAGGGAACTATATATATACACACACACATATATATGACTGAATCACTTTGCTGTATACCTGAAACACTGTAAATCAACTATACTTCAATAAAAAATAAGATAAAATAGAAATAAATTAATAAAAAATAAAGTATTACCTGCAGACTGGAGGGCAGCAGCCCCACCTGAACCATCACATTAGGCCAAGATGCACCCCTGAGGGAGCAAATGAAACTTCCTGTCTGGATCCAATGTGCTCTGAAAAGCCACCAATAAAAAGGTTCTGAAACCTCAGCCTGGCTACAGGAAGCTCTAATTCAAACCACACTGGGAACCAATGTCCTCTGCAGGTGAGGCTGTGGGGAAACTGGAATCCTCATACACTGCAGGTGGGAGTACAAAATGGTACCGCCCCCTGGGGGGGATCTGGTGATACCCAGGAAAACCATCTCTTGGGACCAATGTCGCTTCCAGGAGCCTTCAGTGAAGACACAGTGCATTCCATGAGGCATATATACACAAGGCTGCTCTTCGCAGCTGTATGTGTAACACAAAAGAACGTAAACAAACAAATGCCCATCGATCGGGACTAGGTGAACAAAGAACGGCAGATCCGCGCAGTGGAGTGCTGTGCACCTATATGTAAGAATGACGAGTACCTCGGTCTTGTGCAACAGCACGATCTCCAGGAGACTATGTAAGTGAAAAGAATAAGGGATGGAATGTTATGTACAGCAGATCGGATGCATCTGCCTAAGAGAGGGGGAATATATGTGTGTGCTTATGCTATATATATATTTTTAAAAAATGAGAGGGATAACCCAAAAGCTAATAGGTTACCTGTGAAGTAGGGACAGAATGAGTCAGAAGGAACAGGAAAGGAAGTTAAACCTACAGAGGGTTTCCAGATTTGACTTAGAAACAGTGATTTGCACCCCTCCAGTGGGAGGTGCTCTAGGGACCAAAGAAGTGCAAAGAAATCTTACAAGCGTTTTCAATAATCATATATAGTTAATGATAGCACTGGAAGTGTAATTCTGAAACACACACACACAGTAAATAAGAAGTAGGCAACAAGTATCACTAGGAACCAAGCTTTTTGTTGTTGTTGTTAAAAATATATAAAATCTAACAATTTAAGGAAAAACTCCATAAGTCTTCATTTGAATGAAAAATACCATTATACCCTCAGCACACTCTTAAAAGAATAAAGCATTTCCCAGCAATGTCTACAAACAATGATGGACCCAGTAATCACAAGCACCCCTAGCACCCAGGCTGTGGCTTCTAAATGCCATTTCCTGCTGAGAGTACCAAGGCTCCATGGAAAACAGCTAATTCCAGATACGGGGCAGGAAATAGAAAAGATAAGCCTGTAACATCTGTCCTTCCTAGGGTCATGTCAAAAGGACTCAGGAGCCAACTTGGAGAGGCTCAAACTAGCCAAAAATGAGGCAATTTGACCGTCAGAAAGAATAACTGCAATGGACTGGAGCTCGTCGCCCATGGGTTCAAAATGAAATTAAAATTAAAAATCTCCTTTGTCATCTTTGCAGGATGTTTGGAGAAACTAATTATTATTCTGAAAACTGGTAAATATAAAGAAAACAATCAGACATCTAAGGAACCCTGCCCCAGAATAATCATATAGTCAATGAGAGAAAAATCTTCTTTTGGAAAGAAATCCAGCAAATAATAAAGAAGGGAGGACAGAGTCAGAACTGTGCCATTTTGCCTCCTTGTCCTATGATGGATCTGGGCAAAGATCATCGCTGCTCCTAAACCCAGAAGGCCACCCACTAGCAGTGAACGTGACGGATCAGGCTGACCATCTGAGTCCTCTTGGTTGAAACACCTGCTGACCAGACATGAAGGTGATGGAAGAACATGGTGGAGTCAGTACACGACGTGGGAAACTCTACGGGACAAGAGACCTGATTTCCTCACTAAATAAACTGCAAGAAAAAGATGAAAAGGGCAGAGGGAGAATCCATAAATTAAGAGATTTAAGAGACCTAATGAGCAAACGCAACGTGGGGGTCTACGGATCCTGAGCCACATAAAGCAACTGTGAGAAGCACGTACGAGTCACGGAGGGGATGTGACCGTGGACAGCTGGCGATGCTGCTGGATAAGTGACCGATGCTTGGGATGTGCTTTAACATAATCACTGCACCACCTCACCGCGGTCAGAATGGCCATCATTACAAAGTCTACAAATGACAAATGCTGGAGGGGTGTGGAGAAAAGGGAGCCTTCCTACACTGTTGGTGGGAATGTAAGTTGGTGCAGCCACTATGGAGAACAGTATGGAGGTTCCTCAGAAAACTAAAAATAGAACTACCATATGATCCAGCAATCCCACTCCTGGGCATATACCCAAACGAAGCTCTAATTCAGAAAGATACATGCACCCCTATGTTCACAGCAGCACTGTTCACAATAGCCAAGACATGGAAACAACCTAGATGTCCATCAACAGATGAATGGGTAAAGAAGACGTGGTACATAGATACACTGGAATACTACTCAGCCATAAAAAAGAATGAAATGATGCCATTTGCAACATGGATGCAACTAGAGGTTATCATACTAAGTGAAGTCGGAAAGAGAAAGACAAATATCATATCACTTATATGTGGAATCTAAAATATGCCAAAAATGAACCTATCTATGAAAGAGAGACAGAATCACGGCCACAGAGAACAGACTGGTAGTTGCCAAGGGGGAGGGGGCGGGGAAGGGAAGGACTGGGAGGTTGGGGTTGGTAGATGCAAACTATTACGTTAGAATGAATAAACAACAAGGTTCTACTGTATAGCCCAGGGAACTATATCCAGTCTCCTGGGATAAACCATAATGGAAAAGAATATTAAAAAAGAATGTACAGAGGCAGAGTCAAGATGGCAGTGTGGAAAGACGCTGAGTTAGCACCTCCCCACTACTAGGGCAGCTGCTGGCACTGCTGGGAAACCATGATGCCCAAGGAGATAGGAGGAACCCCCAAGTGAACCAGTAGGATGTGGGGAAACTGAGGGGGGAGGAGAAGTGGAAGCCAGACAGGATCAGCGCCCCTGAGGCCGGGGAGATACGGAGAGGCAGGCGGGAAGAGCCATCTGGGAGGAGTGGGAGAGGAGTGGAGGGTGTTCTCCCCACCACTCGGGCCCGGGGAGCCTGCTGAGCTCCCAGGCTGGTCCCCTGCCCTCCAAGGCTCCCCTCCCCCCAGCCACATTAGTCCGGGGGGCACAGGAAGGAGGCCACGGGGAGAACAGGAGAGGCAGGCGGAAGGGGCCCTCCAGGACTGGAGGAGCAGGAGAGGAAAGCATTTGCCCCGCCCACTCAAGTCCAGGAAGCCTGCTGGGCTCCCAGGTGAGGTCCCCCGCCCTCTGAGACGAGGGGTGGGGGGCACACCTGGGCCCCTTCTGTTCCTTGAGCCTAAGCCCCAACCCCCACAGCCCCCAGGGCCTCTTCCAGCCCTGTGGGTCCTGAGCATCGGCCCCGCTCACCACCCAAACCTCGCCCTTGCTTAGGCCCCACCTCCACAGCCAAGGCCTTCCCCCCACCACCCTTTTATTCTTTTTCCTTTTCGCTTCTCCTCTTTTTTACTATTGTGGTACTATTGTACCTTCAGTTAGTTGATTCATCTATATTTTTATTTTTATATCTAACGTTGAATCTGTTAGTTTCCTAGTCTAATTTTATTCTTTACTTTGTTATTGTTCTCTATTTATTTATTTACTTACTTACTTACTTATTGCCACCCCATGCGGCTTGCGGGATCTTGGTTCATGAGCCAGGGGTCGGGCCAAAGCTCCTGCGGTGGGAGCTCCAACTCCAAACCACTGGACTAACAGAGAACCACAGACCCCTTCATCAGAGTGAGGTCTCACGGAGGTCCTCATCTCTGCACCAAGACCCAGCTCTACCCAGCAGCCTACAAGCTCTAGTGTTGGAAGCCTCAAGGCAAACAACCAGTAAGACAGGAACACAATCCCACTCATATTAAAAAAAAGAAAAAAGAAATCAGACGGCAAAAAAATACATCACAGATGAAGGAGGAAGTTAAAAACCTACAAGACCAAATAAATGAAGAGGAAATAGGCAATCTACCTGAAAAAGAATTCAGAGTAATGATAGTAAAGATGATCCAGAATCTCGGAAATAGAATGGAGTCACGGACTGAGAAAACACAATAAACATTTAACAAAGATTTAGCAGAACTAAGGAACGAACAAACAGCGATGAACAACACAATACCTGAAATGAAAAATACACTAGAAGAAATCAGTAACAGAATAACTGAGGCAGAAGAACGAATAAGTGAGCTGGAAGACAAAATGGTGGAAATAATGGTTGAGGAGCAGAGTAAAGAAAAAAGAATGAAAAGAATCAAAGACATCTCAGAGACCTCTGGGACAACATTAAACACACCAACATTCGAATTATAGGGGTCCCAGAAGAAGAGAAGAAGAAAGGGTCTACGAAAATATTTGAAGAGATTATAGTCAAAAACTTCCCTAACATGGGAAAGGAAATAGTCACCCAATTCCAGGAAGCACAGAGAGTCCCATACAGGATAAACCTTAGGAAAAAAACACCAAGACACATATTAATCAAACTAACAAAAATTAAATGCAAAGAAAAAATACTGAAAGGAGCAAGAGAAAAACAAAAAATAACATTCAAAGGAATGCCCATAAGGTAATCAGCTGATTTTTCAGCAGAAACTCTGCAGGCCAGAAGGGAGAGGCACAATATATTTAAAGTGATGAAAGGGAAGAACCTACAACCAAGATTACTCTGCTCGGCAAGTCTCATTCAGATTCGATGGAGAAGTCAAAAGCTTTACAGACAAGCAAAAGCTAAGAGAATTCATCACCACCAAACCAGCTGTACAACAAATGTTAAAGAAACTTCTCTAGGTGGGAAACACAAGAAAAAGACCCACAAAAACAAACACAAAACAATTAAGAAAATGGTAATAGGAACATACATAGCAATAATAACCTTGAATGTAAATGGATTAAATGCCTCAACCAAAAGATACAGACTGGCTGAACAGATAAAAAAACAAGACCCATATAGATGCTGTCTACAAGAGACCCACTTCAGACCTAGGGACACATACAGACTGAAAGTGAGGGGATGGAAAAAGATATGCCATGCAAATGGAAATCAAAAGAAAGCTGGAGTAGCAATACTCTTATCAGATAAAATATAAAATAAAGACTGTTACAAGAGATAAGGAGGCACACTATATAACGATCAAAGGATCAATCCAAGAAGAAGATATAACAGTTATAAATGTTTACGCACCCAACATAGGAGCACCTTAATACATAAGGCAAATGCTAAGAACCGTGAAAGGAGAAATCGAAAATAACACAATAATAGTGGGGGACTTTAACACCCCACTTACACCAATGGACAGACCATCCAAACAGAAAACAAATAAGGAAACACAGCTTTAAATGACACAATAGACCAGATAGATTTAATTGATATTTATAGAACATTCCACCCAAAAGTGGCAGAATACACTTTCTTCTCAAGTGCACATGGAACATTCTCCAGGATAGATCACATCTTGGGTCACAAATCAAGCCTCAGTAAATTTAAGAAAACTGAAATCATATCAAGCATCTTTTCCGACCACAACACTATGAGATTAGAAATAAACTACAGGGAAAAAACTGTGAAAAACACAAATACATGGAGGCTAAACAGTGCACTACTAAATAACCAAGAGATCACTGAAGAAATCAAAGAAGAAATAAAAAAGTACATAGAAACAAACAACAAAAACACGATGACCCAAAACCTATGGGAGGCAGCAAAAGCAGTTCTAAGAGGGAAGTTTATAGCAGTTCAACTCACCTCAAGAAACAAAAGAAATCTCAAATAAACAATCTAACCCTACACTGAAAACAGCTAGAGAAAGAACAAAGGTTATGCAGTCAGTAGAAAGAAATCATAAAGATCAGACCAGAGATAAATGAAATAGAAACGAAGAAAAACAATAGCAAAGATCAATAAAACTAAAAGCTGGTTCTTTGAGAAGATAAGCAAAGTTGATAAACCCTTAGCCAGACTCATCACGAAAAAAAGAGAAAGGACACAAATCAATAAAATTAGAAATGAAAAAGGAGAAAACACAACTGACACCACAGAAATACAAAGGATTATAAGAGACTACTACAAACAACTATATGCCGATAAAATGGACAACTACGAAGAAATGGACAAATTCTTGGAAAGGTACAATCTTCCAAGACTAAACCAGGAAGAATTAGAAAATATAAACTGACGTATCACAAGTAATGAAGTTGAAACTGTAATTAAAACTCTCCCAACAAACAGAAGTCCAGGACCAGATGGCTTCACAGGCAAATTCTATCAAACATTTAGAGAAGAGCTAACACTGATCCTTCTCAAACTGTTCCAAAAAACTGCAGAGGGAGAAACACTCCCAAATTCATTCTACAAAGCCACCATCACCCTGATACCAAAACCAGAAAAAGATATCACAAAAAAAGAAAATTACAGACCAGTATCACTGATGAACATAGATGCAAAAATCCTGAACAGAATACTAGCAAACAGAATCCACCAACACATTAAAAGGATCATACACCATGATCAAGTGGGATTTATCCCAGGGATGCAAGGATTCTTCAGTATATGCAAATCAATCAATGTGATACACCACTTTAACAAATTGAGGGAAAAAAACCATATGATCATCTCAATAGATGCAGAAAAAGCTTTTGACAAAATTCAACACCCATTTATGATAAAAAACTCTCCAGAAAGTGGGCATAGAGGGAACCTACCTCAACATAATAAAGGCCATATATGACAAACCCACAGCAAACATCATTCTCAATGGTGAAAAACTGAAAGCATTTCCACCAAGATCAGGAACAAGACAAGGATGTCCACTCTCGCCACTATTATTCAACATAGTTTTGGAAGTCCTAGCCACGGCAATCAAAGAAGAAAAATAAATAAAAGGAATACAAATTGGAAAAGAATAAGTAAAACTGTCACTGTTTGAAGATGACATGATACTATACATAGAAAATCCTAAAGATGCCACCAAAAAACTACTAGAACTAATCAATGAATTTGTAAGGTTGCAGGACACAAAATTAATGCATAGAAATCTCTGGCATTTCTATACACCAACAACAAAAGATCAGAAAGAGAAATTAAGGGAACAATCCCATTTACCATTTCAACAAAAAGAATAAAATACCTAGGGATAAACCTGCCTAAGGAAGCGAAAGACTTGTACTCAGAAAACTATAAAACACTGATGAAAGAAATTTTCACATTTCATTTGTGAAAATGACTATACTACCCAGAGCATTCTACAGAGTCAATGCAATCCCTATCAAACTACCAATGGCATTCTTCACAGAATTAGAACAAAAAATTTTACAGTTCGTATGGAAACACAGAAGACCCTAAATAGCCAAAGCAATCTTGAGAAAGAAAAATGGAGCCGGAGGAATCAGGCTCCCCAACTTCAAACTCTACCACAAAGTTACAGTAATCAAGACAGTATGGCACTGGCACAAAAACAGAAATACAGATCAATGGTACAGGATAGAATGCCCAGAGATAACAGCACACACATATGGTCACCTAATTTATGACAAAGGAAGCAAAAACATACAATGGAGAAAAGACAGCCTCTTCAATAAGTGGTGCTGGGAAAACTGGACAGCTACACGTAAAAGAATGAAATTACAACACTACCCTACACCATACACAAAAATAAACTCAAAATGGATCAAAGACCTAAAAGTAAGACAGGACACTATAAAACTCTTAGAGGAAAACATAGGAAAAACACACTTTGACATACACCACAGCAAAATCTTTTTTGACCCACCTCCTAGAGTAACGGAAATAAAAACAAAAATTTAAAAATGGGACCTAATGAAGCTTAAAACCTTTTGCACAGCAAAGGAAACCATATACAAGACAAAAAGACACCCCTCAGAATGGGAGAAAATATTTGCAAATGAAACAACAGAGAAAGGATTAATCTCCAAAATATACAAACAGCTCATGGAGCTCAATATCAAAAAAAAACCAACAATCCAATTAAAAAGTAGGCAGAAGACCTAGACATTTCTAGGTCCTAGAAATAGACATTTCACCAAGGAAGACATACAGATGGCCAAGAGGCACATGAAAAGATGCTCAACATCACTAATTATTAGAGAAATGCAAATCAAAACTACAATGAGGTATCACCTCACACTGGTCAGAATGGCCATTATCAAAAAATCTAGAAACAATAAATGCTGGAAAGGGTGTGGTGAAAAGGGAACCCTCCTGCACTGTTGGTGGGAATGTAAATTGATACAGCCACTATGGAGAACAGTATGGAGGTTCCTTAAAAAACTAAAAATAGACCTACCATATAACCCAGCAATCCTACTACTGGGCATATACCCTGAGAAAACTATAATGAAGAAATGTACATGAGAATTCCCTGGTGGCGCAGTGGTTAAGAATCTGCCTGCCAATGCAGGGGACATGGGTTTGAGCCCTGGTCCAGGAGGATGCCACGGAGCAACTAAGCCTGTGCGTCACAACTACTGAGCCTGTGCTCTAGAGCCCACGAGCCACAACTACTGAGCCCATGTGCTGCAACTACTGAAGCCCACATGCCTAGAGCCCGTGCTCCACAACAAGAGAAGCCACTGCAATGAGAAGTCCGTGCACGGCAAGGAAGAGTAGCCCCCCACTCGCCACAACTAGAGAAAGTCTGCATGCAGCAACAAAGACCCAACACAGCCAAAAATAAATAAATAAATAAATAATTTTTTTAAAAAAGAAAAAAGATACATGTACCACAATGTTCACTGCAGCACTATTTACAATAGCCAGGACATGGAACCAACCTAAATGTTCATCAGCAGATGAATGGATAAAGAAGATGTGGCACATATATATATATAATGGAATATTACTCAGCCATAAAAAGAAATGAAATTGAGTTATTTGTAGTGAGGTGGATGGACCTAGTCTGTCATACAGAGTAAAGTAAGTCAGAAAGAGAAAAACAAATATCAATGTTAACGCATATATATGGAATCTAAAAAAAAAAAAGTGGTACTGATGAACCTAGTTACAGGGCAGGGATAAAGATGTAGACAGAGAATGGACTTGAGGACACAGGGTGGAAGGGGTAGCTGGGGCAAAGTGAGAGTAGCATCGACATATATACACTACTGAATGTAAAATAGCTAGTGGGAAGCAGCAGCATAGCACAGGGAGATCAGCTTGGTGCTTTGCGATGACCTAGAGGGGTGGGATAGGGAGGGTGGGAGGGAGACGCAAGAGGGAGGGGATATGGGGACATGTGTATGCGTATGGCTGATTCACTTTGTGTGCAACAGAAACTAACACAGTATAAAGCAATTACACTTCAATAAAGATTAAAAAAAAAGAATGTCTATCTGTGTGTAACTGAGTCACTTTACTGTACAGCAGAGATTGGCACAACATTGGAAATCAACATTTTGATAAAAATAAAATAAAATTAAAATAATTATTGCAAGATGGGGGAGGTACAGGTAAAACAAATAGACCGTTAATTAATAATTCATGAAGCTAGTAATTGTTTATTCTCTTTTCTTTTATATATGCTCCAAAAAATCCCAAAATAAGTTTCTAAAACATTTGAAGGTTTTCTAGTCACAGCCCTGCGTGGATTCAGGAGGAGCTACTCAAACCACCTATGAAAGACGGCACGTTTTTGGAAATCTGCTTTGGGTGACTTTATAAGCAACTTTAGAGCAAAGATGCTGAAGTCAATGGGACATGCGAAAAGTTTGAAAAAATTATATTCATAAGATGAGAGAGTAGAAAAATAGAAGCATTTGAAATTAATATACTGTACAATATATAATTTTAAATGTGTGTGTAACTGAACTAATAAATAATATAATCAGGCCACTGACTATTTAATCTATATCCCTGCCTGAAAGTTTGTATATTCAAATTAGCAAAAATGAAGCTTCCTATTTTTGTCCTTTCATTGGGAAAATAGAGGATTGCCTAATATTTAGGTTGTCTTATAGTAAGTCAACTCCATGCTACCTGGCAAAAATTTAAAATCAGGTCCTTTCTCCCACGAAGTCCAACAATATACTTGTTAGTCTTTGCTCCTTGCAAAATTTTAGGAGTTCAGGTTTGCGACTGCAACGATATAAGAAATACTGGTACCAAAGATTTACATTCAGTAGTATTTAGTCAACATTAGGTCAGAGGAAGACCTGATCCATCCCGGGCGCCCACAGTGTCTGTGAAGGTTGGGCCAGGCACCTGGGAGTGCACCCTCCCCAGGACTCCCTGCTCAGCAGGAAGTCTGCACCCCACAACCTCTGACTTCATCTGGTTGTGCTGTATTTGTGAAAGTTAAAAGCAGAGAGTAACCTTGGAAATCATCTATTTCAATCTCCTCACATGTCAGAAGAAAGTCTCAAGGTGGCACCCCGGGTCCCTCAACTCCAGACAGAGCTGATCTGTAGCTGGGGCAGACCCACCGACATGGCCGCCCCGAGGTTGTCAGAAGAGTCCGTCCTTCTGCGTCAGTCAAGAGACAGCTGTTCCCATGAGCCCTCTGAGGGCCCACTTCCATCCCAGCTGCCCTGTCTCCTCCTCTAGAACCTTCCAGACACTGTCACGGTCCAAAGCCTACAGGCCTGTCCACCAGAATGGCTGAAATTTGAAAGACTGCCAGCACCCAATGCCAGTCAGGGAAGAGGAGGACTGGAACTCTTACACATTGTTGGGCAGAGGGTAAAATGGTACAACTACTTTGGAAAAATATCTGACAGTTTCGTAGAGAACAAAACATACACTTCACCTATGACCTGGAAATCTCATGCCCGAGTCGTTGCTGAAGAGAAATGAAAACACGTCCACACAAAAACTTGTGCAAGTATGTTCACAGCAGCTCTATTCTTAATCACCCCAAACTGGCAACAAGCCATGTGTCTTTGAACTAGTGACTGGATACACACCTGGGCTACCCGCCCCCCCACCCCATGCAATGGAATACTGTCCAACAATAACAAGGAACAGACTCCTGACACATGCGACAGTGTGGGTGAATCTCACATGCATTATGGTGAGGGAAACAAGCCTGAGATAAAAAAGCGCTGCGATTCCATCTACAAGACGCTTTAAGACAGTCAAAACGATACTTTGGTGGAGAAATCGGAACAGTGCTTGCCACTGGACGCTGTGGTGGGGGAAGGAATTTCTGGGGTGATGGTATCTTTTTTTTACGGAGGTATAATTGACATAAAACATGGTATTAGTTTCAGGTGCACAACATAATGATTCGATATTTGTATCTATTGTGAAATGATCGCCACAATAAGTCTCGTTACTATCTGTCATCCTACAGTTACAGAATGTTTTTGCTTGTGATGAAAACTTTTAAGACCTACTCTCTTAACAAAACTTTCGAATATACATACAGCACAGAATTATTAACAATTGTCACCATTCTGTACCTTCCATCCCCAGGACTTATTTATTTTATAACTGAAAGGTTGTTCCCTTTGACCTTCTGGGTGATGGTATTTTGATAAGGATCTGGGTTACATAGGTCTGCATATTTGTCAGAAGTGACAAGTCATAAGCTTGAAATTGGGACTTTTCATTGTAAGTAAATACTACCTCAGGCGTAGAGGACAAACGTGTGGATACCAAGGGGGAAAGGAGGGGGGCGGGATGAATTGGGAGACTGGGATTGACACATATACACTATTGATACTATGTATAAAATAGATAACTAATGAGAACCTACTGTACAGAACAGGGAACTCTACTCAATGCTCTGTGGTGACCTAAATGGGAAGAAAATCCAAAAAAGAGGGGACATATGTATACATATAGCTGATTCACTTTGCTGTACAGCAGAAACTATCACAACATTGTAAAGCAACTATACCCCAATAAAAATTAATTTTAAAAAATGTTACCTCCAAAGAAAAAAGTGTTTAGGGGTGAAGTACTGACGTCTGTGAGCCATTTTTAAAGGCATCCTTATAAGCTAGATTTGTTTAGAGGCATGGATAGATGGACAGACGGGTGAGAAGCAACTATACAGTAAATGTTCCAGAGTCCATGTGATAGGTATAGGGGAGTTGGCTGCAATATTCATCTTTTCTGTAAACATCCTCATAATAAAATGCTGAGGAAAAATCTACAGATAAAACCCACAGAGGTGTGGGCAGGAGTTTGCAGGAACCTGCCCACGTGTCCCTGCTATCCCAGTTCTTGGCCAGGTGTTAAATACTTGGGCAATCCCACCTGTCCCCAGTCCGACCTGCTTCCCCCCACCCCCTGGATCACTCTGCCCAGCCTGGAGCATCTCCCCCTGAAGTAATCTTCCAGATAAAGTTACCTGGCAGATCTTGGTGATAGCTATAGTCTAGCCAAGCCCTCCATTCTGTGAACTCTCCTCTCTCGGGAATATCTATTTATCTTTGACTTCAGGTCAAAGCAGAACCGAGACACCCGTTAACAAACATCATTGAGTGTTTACTAGGTGCTACGCAGTGGGGTGCAGAGGACATTAAGAAATGGTCCTTAGAGCTGCCTTAATGGTCAGAATGGGATGTTTTGGAGGTGGGGGGAGGGGTGGATGAACAGAGGCCAGATCACAATCTTATCTTTTATAGCTGCTAAGAGGTTTGAACTCTAATCTCAAAGTAGCAGAGCCCTCTAAGCCCTCCTGAAAAGCTGGGTGTAAATCATACCACATTTCAAACATTTTACCAAAATGCCCAGGAGATTGTGAAATTTAAAAAACTATATGGGAGATCTTTTTGGAGATGAAAAGTTATTCTACATTGAAAATCATTCATTTTTACCTTTTTTTTCCATTTCAAATTTGAAAATATATGCTATACTTTGCCTTCTTAAAGAGAAGCATACTAATTACAAAACCAACTCTGTTCACAGACAGTTCCCAGCAGCTAAGGGTCTTAGGTCAGAAGATGATGTGGTCCATGTCTCAGGAGACACTGGGGGTAACATCTGCACCGTTAGTGAGTTTAAGAGTCAAATCAAGACTCCTCACCCTCAAATGGTCTTTATTTCATCAGTGAGCAACTTGATTACACATATGTATGGGGTTGTTAACTCTCAGTTAAATCAATTAGATCTCAATGTATTGATATAATAGTTTAACACAGAACCACAATCTAACAGGGCTGAGAGAGGGGTAGGAATCACCTGGTCCAAACCCCCCCTCATTTCCTAGTGAAAGCCGATAAAACCAGACTATGTTAAGTGACTTGGAGTTACACAGCTAGTAAAAGGCAAGGCTGAGACTCAGATCCAATGTTATTCCAAGTTCAGTGTTCATTCTACACCACACACTCAGCTGTCATAAACCCTTCACCACTTGTCTCTATTTTTTCTTAATCCACAGTATTTTACATTTCTTGAGAGAAAGGTATAAATAAAAATAAATTTTAAAATTTGAAACATTTCTAGTATTTTAAAAGTTTTTGTAAGAAAAAAATGTTTTGGGGAAAACTATTACTCAAAATGGCGAAAGCCCAAGGTCTACGGCATGATCCCATCATATACATTCCACATCACGTGACTCTCTGTGCAGAGAGAAGCTCCCTAAGAGTTTATGGAGTCTGAAAACACAACCTACTTCACTAAAGGGTATGGAAATATCCTTCCGTGAAAGCCAAGTTCCACCAAATGAGAAAAGAAAGTCTTTAAAATGCATGGCCTCTCTGAATGCCCTGTCATTGACAAAGCACCGAAGGGCTGGCATTCCAGCCTTTGCTCCAAAGGGTGAGCCTGCATTAACTCATGTCCCCTTACAACCACCCCTGGAGGCGCTACTCTTAACTGCTGCTCCAGTGGGACCCTCAGGCACAGAAAACCCTGCACTTCCAAGAGGCAAAGTCTGAACCCAGCAGTCTGGCTCCCAGGCTATTCATTGAACCCGCAAAGCAATCCACTCAGGGATGTCTTGTTATCAATTCTGCGGGGAACTTAGTTCCTTCAGGGGAGTCCGTCCTTCTTGGTCTTTCAGCTTTATCCTTTATTCTCCCTTATACTATAGGGGATGGAAGCAGACGTCCCAGACAGCAGGATTCCAGCTGGGTTTTTCCAGTGGGATGCGCTCATGGACCCACATACCCCCAGACTCCATAGTGACTGCAAGCTGGACTGATGGGGGGACAGCAGCTCCATTTACCCGCTGCTCTCTGGGCGCCAACAGCTCACCCCTTAACACACCTCCAGCCCTTCCTTAGTTGAAAACCAGTTTCCTCCATGCAGTCCCTCTCCTGAAATACACAGGTCCATTTTTTTCTTGAATGCTGATTGATTTGACATCTCACTTAAATATATAACATTTCCCTGTTTTCTCAAATGAATTTAATGAACGAGTGTAACCTTGACTTGATGAGCAAAGATAGTCATGATGCTATAACAGTGAGGTCCTTGGGACCTGTTTAAAGAGCACAAGCACCTGCCACCCCTGCTTCCCAGGATCTCTTTGTAATGATGGGAAAAAAATATATTTTTTAATTTATGAGCTGTAAAAAGCATTAGAGGGCTTCCCTGGTGGCGCAGTGGTTGAGAGTCCGCCTGCCGATGCAGGGGACACGGGTTCGTGCCCCGGTCCGGGAGGATCCCACATGCCGCGGAGTGGCTGGGCCCGTGAGCCACGGCCGCTGAGCCTGCGCGTCCGGAGCCTGCGCTCCGCGGCGGGAGAGGCCACAACAGTGAGAGGCCTGCGTACCGCAAAAAAAAAAAAAAAAAAAAAAAATCTGTACTACACTTGCATAATTCAAAAATCAAAGGAAAATAAAGAGAGTATATTGAGAAGTCTCACTCTCACTTTGCCCCTCAGCCTCATTCCTCCCCACCCCACAGGTAATCATTTATATGCGTTTCTTGTGCAACTGCAAGCAAATATGAAAAAATATACTTATTTTCCTTCCTGGCTTACACAAAACATGGCATAGTACATGTATTAGTTTGCTAGGGCTGCTGTAACAAAGCACTACAAACGGGGCGGCTTAAACAACAGAAATCTATCGTCTCAGTTTCTGGAGGCTGGAAGTCCAAAATCAAGGTATCAGCAGAGTTGGTACCTTCTGAGGCCCAGAGGGAATCTGCTCAGGCCTCTCTCCTTGGCTGGTAGATGGCCATTTTCATGTTCACAGGCCATCCTCCCTGTATGCATGGCTGTGTCCAAATGTCCCCTATTTACTAGGATGCCAGTCATACTGGATTAGGGCCCACCGTAAATGACCTCATTTTCTCTTGGCTACCTCTTTAAAGATCCTATCTCCAACTAAGGTCATAATCTGAGGTACTAGGGGTTAGGACTTCAACATGCAAATTTGGGGGGACAAAATTCAACCCATAACACTATAATACTGTTCTGCTCTTTTTTCACTTAGTCATATGACCCTGGAGATCTTCACATATCAATACATAGAGAGTTTTTCATTAGACATCATTTCTCGTAAACACCAAATCCCCATAAAAACATGAGTTGGTTTATGGACTGTATTCGGTTCCAGCGAAATAACTACCTATTTTTCCTTCAGTACTATATTGCTTTAATTTCTCTACTTATAATGTTTCAATATTTGATAGGCCAAGTCACCTCTCTTCACCATTGCCTTTTCTAAGTTGCACTGGCCATTTCCGTATTTCTTTCGAAAAATTATTAGTCTTCATTAAATTAAAAACAAAAATTAAATAATTTAAGAAACACAGAAAATATTTTAAAAGAAAGTTAAAAAAAAAAACACTGCCCAAAATCCTATGAAGCAGGAAAGAAAAGTGTTAGATATGGGCTGAATGTCATTTCAGACATATGTCTAAAGCTATATATAAATTGAAGGGTTCTGTTGAATATTTGACCTTCACAGAAGAATGAAAACTTGTGTGAAATTCAAAAAATTGCTGAACTTCAGGAAAAAAAAGGGGTTTTTTTCCATAGGATGTCCCAGAAGATTTCTCTAAGGTTGTAAAACAATTAGAAAGTTGGATTTATTATATGTTTGTATCTACATGTCTCAATTTTGGATGAAAATTGTGGATTCCCTGCTATGAAATAGACCTGTATTCTTACACTTCTTTCTCCACTAGCATTTTGTTACTTATATTTTCATTTTTATTTTGTCAAGTGTTATAACACATTTAGTTGAACAAACATTTCTCCAGTTGCTTCGTTTTAGTCTGTGTTTACATGAATTTAACACTAAGCCTTTCTTTTTTTTACTACATAAAATTTTTTATAACATTTTTTAACCCCATCATTGGTTCTATTTATTGTAAAAAGGAAAAATGACAAGAAGTGCCATATGCAACATTTCTTGGATTCTTCCGTGTCTGCGTGTGACTTCCTGTTTCCTTTCTTTGTCTGGTGACAATTATCTTGGGTCCCACTTCCTTCCCTCAGAACATTACTAATACTTCACCCCCACCCCGCCCCGCAATGTTTACTGGTCATGAATGCTGCTGACCTTCTCCCTGATAAATGACTTGTTTATCCACCTGGATGCCTGAAGAATTATGTCTTCAGTCTTAAAGTTCAATAATTTAACAAGGTCTAAGTTATTGACTGTTCTGCATAAATTTCCCCCTAAACACTATGTGCCCCTATGAGCAAAAGATTTAACAGTTTCTCCATTACAGGGTTTACCTGTATTATACTCATGAACATTCTCTCTGTTCCATGTCCTGGGTTCTGTTTTTGACTTACTCCAGTTATCCTTGTGTTGGTTCATTGTCATTCCTTCAAATCGTCACCTTAATTGCTTTAGTCTCTTTGTATTTCTCCTCTGAAATTACTGTGTTATCTCAAACCCTTTGTTCTATATTAGGAATCTGATGTCTTACTCATTCCAAATTATTTACTCAATCTGTAGTAGTGCTGAAATCTCATTTTTCCATACCTCCTTACTTTTCATCTCTCTGTTATTACCTTAGCACTGAGCTAGGTTTTATGGAGTTGATATCCTTTTTTAGATCTTCCATAGCATGAAACACACCGGGAAGTTTTCTTCTGTTTCTTAGACTATGATTTCCTCCAGACTGCATTCTTTGTTACTTCTGTGCGGTATTTTATGCATTTTGGTTGTTATGAATTTTCATAGCTGCATGTCATTTCTTTCATTTTGCACATTCTCAGGATGGTACCCATGTGCCCAGATTTTCTATTTGCCCCACTATCGTGTGGATAGTTCTCCTGGATATCCTTCTTAAGAGGTATTTTATATTAAGTTTTGTGTGACTTGAGGGCATGTGGTGTGGCCAGGGGCAGTGTTGAGCCAGCGAGAGTTGTTAGAAGCCCTCACCAGGGCGCTGGACACTGGCTCTCTCTTCGGAGCGTTCATTCGGGGTCTTGTACTGGGACACCCTCCCTCACTCCTGCAGGCTTTGAGTCACTTCCCAATGTGGCATAGACTCTGAGACGATGCCCCTCTGGCCTCCTCTGTAGCCTGGTGGTGATAACGTAAGCTTTCCCACTCTCAGGGTTTCCTCTCTCTCATCTGCAACTCCCTAGTTACTGCTCTGTCCACTTTTCTTCCCACTGGAGGATGTTTGTAAAATTTTCTGTATTTCTTTTTGTGGGAGTGGGTGAAGGAGAGGAGATTCAGTACTTTAAAATCCCTCTGGGGGATTTTAAACACTTTACTGGACTATTTTACATGTCAAAAGGTGGACCTCAGAGTCTAGTGTAGATTGATGAGAAGAAAAACTCCAAAATGAGGAGCTGGGGATTGCAGCAAGCTAAGGAGGAGATGAGAGAACATTAAAAGTGGAAAGGAGAGAGCCCAGCTATATGGCCAGATACTGGTTATAAAATGTAAAAAAATGACCAATGAAACATCCAGTGGGGCATATTTATCATTTGATGTGCTGTGTTGTGAGACTGAACTACCCTAAGGCTTCAAAATTTCAGTCAAATAGGCTCGACACACAACCTTGAATCAGTGGTACTCGCAAGAGTGAAAATATTGTGCTGGTTTTATGGAGAGTGCCCAAGAAAAGAAAGAAACAGTGTGAAAAAAGGAAGTAAAATCCAGAACACAGATCAAAAATCACTGGAAGCAGAGTCTTAAAGGCAGGAGTGATCGAGAGAATTGTAACTCCTTCCCCTTATGAAGCCCTGAAAATACTGGCTGGGGAAAGCAGGTTTTTAAGTATCCTTACCAGCCAACGGGAGGATGGGGTGGCATTCAAGATACTGACATACAGTTACAAATGTTTAATAACAAAAGTTGCAAATTTTCCTTGAAACAGTTTTCGTCACATCCATGTTTCCTTAGTTTTGCTATGTGGAATTATTATTAGTGCCTCCTAAATCATTAATGTGGAATCTACATCAGAAGACTTCTAAAGACCATTCATACATAAATATTAGATAAGACTATAATTCATTGGAGATTTTTGCATTTTTTAATTGAAGTAAAATTTACATACATTGAAATGCACAGATCTTAGTATGCAATTCAATACATTTCGAAAAATACCTACACCCATGTAACCAATAATCAAGATATAGAACCCCTCTATCACCCCAGAAAACTCCCTTGTTCCCACTTCTACTTAACTCTCCCATTCCAAGCAACTACCACTCTGAATTGTGTTGTAGATTATTCTGCCTATTTTCAAACTTCCTCTAAAAGGAATCATACAGCGTGGACTCTTCTGTGTCTGGCTTCTTTTGCTCACTGTAATATTTTTGAGATTTTTTTTTTTATGCTGTTGTACGCATCAGTAGTTGGTTCCTTTTCATTACTGATTAGTATTCCACTGTATGGATATGTTGCAAATTGTTTACTCTCATACTGATAGACATTTTTCCAGTTTTTTTTTTTTTTTCTGTGTGTCTTCTTGTGAACAAATATTTTGGTTTCACTTAGGTAAAACTTAGAAGTGGAATTTCTGGGGCTTCCCTGGTGGTGCAGTGGTTAAGAATCTACCTGCTAACGCACGGGACACAGGTTCGAGCCCTGCTCCAGGAAGATCCCACATGCTGTGGAGAAACTAAGCCCATGCGCGACAACTACTGAGCCTGCGCTCTAGAGCTCGCGAGCCACAACTACTGAGACCGTGTGCCACAACTACTGAAGCCCGCACGCCTAGAGGCTGTGCTCTGCGGCAAGAGAAGCCACCCGATGAGAAGACCGGGTACCACAACGAAGAGTAGCCCCCACTCACCACTTAGTCCGCACGCAGCAACAAAGACCCAACACAGCCAAAAATAAAAATAAATAAAATTTTTTAAAAAATGGAATTTCTGGGCAGGTGTATGCTTTATAGGAAAACACCAGTCTTCCAAAGTGGCCATACCATTTTATACTCCCACAAGTAATATAGGAGCATTCGAGTCGTTCCTTATCCCTGCCAACACTTGATACTGTCTGTCTTTTTAACGTGAGCCATTCTGTTGGGTATGTAATGGGCCCGCATTTTGGTTTCAAATTGCATTTCTCTGATGACTAAGATGTGAGCATCTCTTCATGTGCTTATTGGCTATCTGCATTCTTCTTTTTGAAGTATCTGCTTAAGTCTTTTGTCCATTTTTAAAAACTGGGTTCCAGTGTCATTTGCTGAAAAATCAACTGACTGTGTTTGTCTATTTCTGGGTTCTCTGTTCTATCCCCGTGATCCACTTATCCTTCTTACTCCAGTACAATGCTGTCTTTGGATTTCTGTAGCTGTATAGTAAGCCCTGAAATCATCCTGTGTAAGTCCTTCAGCTTTGCTGAACTTTTTCGAGATTGTTTTGGCTCCTCTGTGTTCTTCGCCCTTCATAAAAGCTTAAGAATTTATCTATCAATTTTTGCCAATGGTCTTCTGGGCTTTTGATTAGAATCAGATTAAATCTATAGATCAACTGGGGGAGATTTTCCGTTTTAGCTAAATCAAGTCTTCCAATCTATAAACATGGCAAACTTCTCCATTTATTTGGATCTTTAATTTCTCCTAGCAATGTTTTATATACAAATGCATTTTATATCCATATAAAATGTGAATGACTTATATACAAATAGTCAATGAAACTATGATTATGTAATTTTTTTAAAATTATGGAGTTCTAAATGAACTGATAAAAGACAGAGTGGGGAAAGCACACAGTAAATACTATATGGATAAGGGCCACTGGACACTCAGGATCTTTAAGTACTATAATAATGGTGATTTTATTTTATTTTATTTTATTTTATTTTGCGGTACGCGGGCCTCTCACTGCTGTGGCCTCTCCCGTTGCGGAGCACAGGCTCCGGACGCACAAGCTCAGCGGCCAGGGCTCACGGGCCCAGCCGCTCCGCGGCATGTGGGATCTTCCCGGACCGGGGCACAAACCCGTGTCCCCTGCATCGGCAGGCGGACTCTCAACCACTGCGCCACCAGGGAAGCCCGGTGATTTGATTTTTAAGCACAGTAGTAACTCGTAGTGAAGAAAAATGATATTGGAAACAAGATTTTAGTCTGACTGCCGTTTTGTGTAAAACATCCTGACCAGCCTCATGTCTCATCACTTGTTCCAACGCTCATCACTCAGAGGTCTCTCCTATCTGTCCATGAAAGCCGTCCTCTTGCTTCCAGCTGACCACCACTTCCTGGGGTCAGGTCCTCCTCACCTCCTCCCTGGACCATTGAAATTACGTCCTAACTGGTCTCTGTATCCCCAGCTTTTCAGCTGCCAACTCATCCCATGTGCTAGACTCCAAAGTTACTTTTTAAAACATACACCTGCATGTGTAATATGTATTTGTTATCTCTCTTAAACAAAATGTTTCAGATACATTGCTTGTTTTTCTTTAATATGATATGGCAAATATATTCTCCAGATATCCATGGTAATTCTGTTAAATTAGAAATGACTAATTTCCCAGTAAATAAAAGAATATGCTTTGAATAATTTGATTAAGATGCCTGAATCATCACTATTTTTCTTATTTAATTATGAAATTATTAAATCTGAAAACATGAAATTAAAACACTGCAGTAAAACAGAATACACCTCCTACCTCTGTGAAGAAATTAACTTCCCACCAAACCAAACCTCTAGACTGCAGAAGAAGCAAGCAGCAAGTTGAGTCGATTAATGATTTGAGTCTTCCTGCCTGTGACATAAATCATGATTTAAAATGTGGTTAGCGGGACCTCCCTGGTGGCACAGTGGTTGAGAAGCCGCTTGCCAATACAGGGGACACGGGTTCGAGCCCTGGTCAGGGAGGATCCCACATGTCGCAGATCAACTAAGCCCATGCGCCATAACTACTGAAGCCTGTGCACCTAGAGCCCGTGCTCCACAACAAGAGAAGCCACGGTAATGAGAAGCCCGTGCACCACAACGAAGAGTAGCCCCCGCTCGCCGCAACTGGAGAAAGCCCGCGCGCAGCAACAAAGACCCAACACAGCCAAAAATAAAATAAATAAATAATTTTTTAAAAAAACGTGATTAGCAATGATGTAAATAAAATCCATACTACCTGGAAGCCCTGTATTCAAATGTAATGGATAGTTTGCCATCATGTAAACGACCCTGAGAGAAGACTCTGATGTGGTTTTCAAAATATAAACAAGCAAAAGGAAATTTCTACTCAACAGAATTACAGCTTTGTGCCTCAAAGTGGAACATACACTTCACTTTCAATCCATTCTACAAACCTGACATAATTATGCCAAGAAGAAAATCCAAAACAGAAGACGTGGTGCGCTACTGCATGTCTGCTTGCCAAACTGGAAGGGAAGAAAGCAAGTCATTATGCTGCTTTGCCGTCCTGCGCATTCCAGCAGTTCCGACGGACAGAACAGCATCCATCATGCTTTGCATTACAATTTTTCTTTGCCACTTTCTCCCAGCTCATCATAACATAATTATATTCCATTTTTTCTAGCCAGGGGCTTCTATTTTCTCTCATTCAGGACAACAGCTGCAAACCCCAACCTTGATGCCTCCTCAAAATGATGAAATGTGTTTGCTTTTTGTTTCAGTCTTGGCAGTTCCAATTTTCACACTTCTGCTTGACAAATTTTCTTGCTGCCAAAAAATGCATTCAGCCCTGAAACTTTCATAGGGCTGAGCAAAGGAGCTCCCAGGGTACTTAGAACTTGCCTGTACTGTAATTTATCCCCAAGCCAAGTCATTCTGGAAATGTGTCGAGAGGACGTGCTGCTTTCATTCTTTTTATAGCTTCATAATTGCTAAAGGAGGACTGTCTTTGTGTCAAGCCCATCTGAACATTTTTATTCTTCCTTCTATTTATGTCTACTCACGTATACGTGCATCAAAGTTTTTGCTGAGGGTTGGGGACATCAGGCCAAAATCTTGTCAATAAAAATCCTATCCTTCATGGCAAAAAATCTAAGATTTTATGTGAATGGTAATACTAGTCAACATTTTTTTTTTGCATTATTCTGTGACAGACACCTTTCTCAGTGCTTTTGGTGAAATGCCTAATCTAGTCTCCATGCAAGTCATGAGGTGGGTGCCACTAGTATCCTCACTTTTCAGAGGACAAGGAGGCTGAGAGGGGTTTGAGAAAGCTGCTTGGGAGCGCACCGCAAACAGGGTGGAGCTGGTGTCAACTTCAGGCTGCTGGAGCCCAGTTCTCTCTGCCTTGCCCACCTGCCTCTCACCGTGGTCATCCCCAGTTCCCAGTACTCAGGAGGCCCAGAGCCCTCCCTCTACCCTGCCAGGAGTCCTAGGCTCCTTCCTCAGAAAGTCCACAATGGATATTAGAAACCTGATAGACAGTCAGAACTGGTTGCACCTTACACAGTGAGTGCCTTGTTGAAATTTCTCTTCCTCATTATATACATTTTAAACTCCTATGGTCTTTATTTATTTATTTAAATAGTGGGACATAGGGTTGGGAAGGCAGGTCACACCTAGATGATCATGATGATGAAGCCCAGGTTTTTCTCTGATTCTCTGGAATTTATGGTATAGACAGTCACAATCAGTGAAGGGTTATAAGGCCCAAAAATTGTTTAAATGAGTGATTTGGACCTATTATAGACAGGACCTCTGTGCCAGGCTACACAGGATATGTACTGCCCAGCTCCATGGGCTGCCTCCCAGTTACCCTGCAGTCCATGGCGTGTGCCCTATCTACATAATGTGATCACCCTAATCAGATACCTGGCGGAAATTTGCAGCTGGTTATAAAGATTGCTTTTCAGTAAAATGCTATGGTCTTGATCACACACTTTTATCTGAGTACTACCTGTTTTCTTTCATCCCCAAGGGATGAAGTTGAGTAGGAAATACAGAGATTTGCAAGCCACCAGTGGACGGAGGCTCAGCGGCCACATAAGAAGTCTGGCTGCACTGCGATTGCTGCACTGACAGAGACCTGTGGAAAGATGAGAGACAGACAGACACAGATGCCTGGGGAGCCCCAGCTGTTTAACCTTCCAGGTGCCAGACATGTGACAAGTGAAGCTTCCAGATAACCCGGCCCATCACCAACCACCTATAACCTCACAAGAGACCCCAAGCAAGGACTGCCCAGCTGGTCCAGTCAAGCCCCAGACTCACAGGCAAAACAAATGGTGGCTACCTTTTAGACCGCCGCTTTGAGATCGTCTGTCACGCAGCCAAGGATAACTGAACACCACGTGAAACGTCATCAGACAACAGCCAGGATAATATCCTAGTGAGCTCACGTCGTCACCAGATTTGTTTTTTTCCTTTTGCCAAAGGACCCACCATTGTGATGAGCTTACAGCATCTTCGGGTGGATATGCCACGGTAGCACATGCATAGGTATCATTACCTGTCGGACGTGCATCCCTTAGACTGGGTCTTATTTGAGGACTGAGATAATTCATGGGTCATTTATTGAAGTTTTACCTGCCACCCGGGGACTGAGAAAAGTCTGTCCCCAAAACAAGAACCAAGGGGAAGGGCCTGAGAGGCAGATAAAGGAGGATCACTTTCTTGGCCAAGCAACAGGCAACACAACGTGTATGAGAGGCCAAGTCGTGGGCCATGGGTGGCGCCTTCCTTGGGGACAGCGGCCAGGAGCGGGAAATAAGAACCCATGGCAAGAGCCTGTCTAGTTGTACCAGCCCCTGGGGACTCAGGAGGGAAGCAGGGAACAGCACAGGGCCCCCGTCCCCTTCAAGGTTTCCAAACGAAGATCTTTTATGAGCTGAACACTTTTGACGCTTTTCGTAGGTTCATGGTTCTCTCTTTTGTCCCCCTCGATATTTAATAAGGTCTCACTGAAAACTCCACCCTACTTTTGGATACGCCACAAGAAATCATGCATGGCCGCGGCTTTAAAAGGGGAGTACTGCGTCTTGAAGAGACAGGTATCTTCCCCCGTGTTCACTGCAGCACTATTCACAACAGCCAAAATGTAGGAACAGCACAAGTGTGCATCAACAGATGAATGGAAACAAAACGTAGTCTGTGCAATGAATGTGTGTGTATCCACCCCAGCCTGAAAATGGAATAGAACTCTGGCACCTGCGACAGCACGGATGAACCCCGAGGACACTGCGCTCAGTGAAGTGAGCCAGAAGCAAAAGGACCAGCTCTGTACGATTCCACTCACACGGAGTACCCGGAAGAGGCAAATTCATAGAGACAGAAATCAGATCAGAGGCCATGAGGGCTGGGGGAGGGGGAGGGGGAGAGAGACGCAGTGTGGGAAGATGAAACTTTTCTGGAGATAATGGAGGTGATGGTTGCCCAACATCATGAATGTACTTAATGCCACTGAACTGCATACTTAAAAATGCTTAAAAGGGTAAATTCTATGTTATGTATGCTTCCACAGTAAAAACAGAGAGAGAAAGGGATACACATCCCCACCCAACAAGATGAACTTTATGGGGGACAGAACCAGGGCCACTTGGTCTAGTCACCCCTCTCTACATATAATTCTGCAGCCACTGCTAAAACCAGAGGTCTTCGTTTCATTGACTAAAGAACCCCTTCACTAATTATGATAAAATAATAATAATGACAAAAACAACACACATTTCCTGAGCACTTACTAATGTCACTCACTGTTCCAAACACATTCATTAACGCTTTTAGTCACAACAATAACCTTATGAAGAACGTTCTGATGTTTAGTTTTGTGTGTGTGTGTACATATATATACACACACAAGAGAAACAAGCAACAGACAGCTTAAGTAACTTGCCAAGAGACACAGAGCCGGTAAGGGGTAAGTAACTTAGTACCCAGCAGCTGGCCCTGGGTGGGAGCCACTGTGGCTCAGAGCCCCCCACAAACGAGGGGACAGACAGAGGAGCTGCCCATGAAGGAAGCTGGTGCCCCACAGAAGCAAGGGTCCTGCCAACTCGAGTGCAGGCTCAATATAATGAACAGATTACATGATGGAATGATGAGACTCAACTGGAAACAGGTTCTAAAACCTCCTCAGGTTTTGTTCTTTTTTTATTTTTTGTTACAATTCACAAAAAAAGACACACTGTCCAACTACCAAGTGGCTTGAAACAGAAAACCTCTCTAAGTGCTCTATGCAGGCATCTAACTTCTCCTGGGAGGACACAGTGGGCTCCAAGCACACCCTCCCCCTGCCCCGCCTTGCAGACCTGATCCTCTTTCGGAAGCCTCCCCTGCAAACTCAGCCCGAGTACCACAGGGGCTGCTGACCCCAGGAGGTGCCCTGTGCCGGAGCCAGTCAGGGCCTGGCATTCCCTGGCTGCAGCAGTGGGACAGGAAGGGCCATTTGACTGCTCAGTCTCCTGCCCATACCCCACCCCACTGGGGTGCAGGGACAGAGCCAGACCCATGGGCACAAGCGGAGATTTCCTGTGGACCTGTGGGAAAGACATTCTAGAAGAGACGTTCTCTCCTCCTTTGGATGTTGACTGAAACCAACATATGAAACGGGGCAGCTGGGGACCAATAGAGACACGAAGCTGGAGCCTCCGGGTAACCCTGCTGCAGCTCCAGCTCCAGCTCACCCACTCGGCCGTAAACCTGGACCACCAGTGACTTAAACACTCTCCCATCTCTTTCTTGTTTAAACAAACCCAAATTAGGGTTTCTGTTAACTACAGCCAAGTGTGTCTAACTGATTTATGTGTATTATAACTGATACATACACACACACGCACACTCAAAACTTTACGCACTAAATGAAGTTTCTTCTTGATATGTCACCCTACGTATACACAAATTCAGGCTTGGTGGTTTTGCATATAGTGTGTCAAGTAAATTAACAGAAAGTGAATACAAACACTTGAGACCAGAACTATTTATTAGAGTTGTCACCAAACAAGCTCCAGTTATTATGGTGCTATTACAGACATAGAATAGTACTAGAATTCCCCAGGCAGGTGTAGCCAAGCACTTACGTGAAGACCTTGGGCTCGAGGGGGAAACAAACCAGAGTCCCAGCCACACCTCTGCAGTTTTCTCTCTGGCTGTGTGACCTGAGGTGACTTGCTTAACCTCTCTGAGCCTCAGTTAAATTAGGTTAAATTATCTGCAGAAGGTAATAAAATTATTAAATTGCAAAAACAGGATGAGAATCTATATTGCCTTCTGGCTCCAAGGCTCATGCTCTTTCCACTAACCCACACTTACATTTAAGGCAGTGCCCTAAAGAACCGGTAATGAAGTGGACCCGCGTGACAAATCAAAGCTCTGCTAAACAATCTCAGCCACTTGCTGCTTGTGCGCTGATCCCCAGCTTCCTGGTTTTCTCCTCATTCATCCTTAATGAGCACAGAGTTCCTTTAAAACCAATTCCCAGCTCTCTGGGCCAGGATCTTTGAGGAATGTGCCCTCGGGCGCATCCTCCTCCTGCCTTCTTGGTGTCCCCTTATCACCTGTCTGGAACTGCCCTTCTCCTCCTGGAACCCATCAGACTGCTTCTCTTCCTCCTCAGGTGAAGGAGCCCTTTGCACAGACCTTTTGCAATCAGGCCCTATGATCCTGAAATGGAGAGAGAAGGAGAGACCAAAGAGGAAAGGTCCTCAGGGATTGCAAGAGCGTTGTTTCCCAACAAGTTGGAACAGAACCATCTACTAGACTGTGTGAGCCTCAGGTCAATGGCTTTAAATCCTGAATTATAAATAAACCAACTACTTTGTGATAAGAGTCCAGACCTCCTGAAGGAGAAACACTTAGCTCAGGAAAGAAATTAAACCCACGAGGAGCCAAATTATTAAGTGAGCTGTTCTAACAACATCTCAGTCCTTGAAACGGAAAGCTACTGAATCCCTTTCTTAACAAGAGGCCACGTGGACCATTGGAAATTGTGTATTTTAGTAAAATAACTCAGAGACGAGTCCCACTGTCTAGTGTGACGTATTTATTACGATTTATGATTACATGTGAACTCTCTAGCCCATGCCCCAAATAATTCATCTCTTCTAAGAGACATTATTAGTGTTCACTAACAATGAGCTTGTTTGTGGTACCTTTGAGCTGGAATCATGAGGTCCAGCAACCCCTTCATTTTGCAGCCGGGAAACCAAGATACAGAAGGGCTGCCCAGTTCATAAGCAAACTCAAAATGAGAAGCCATACCTCCCAGCCCGGTAAACTGCCCACTGTCCCATTCCATCTAACCTAACACATCTCCTCCTCGTATCTTCATGTTCCAGAGCTCGCTGCTGGAAGCTACACGGGCTAAAGATGTCCAAGGTACATTAAATTAAAACGCAAGTGACGGAGTACATGCAGAGCACAAGTCCACTCACATAAATGGTGTGGGGACTGCCACCTTAGCCGGTCCATTCCAAGTGATCTCGGGGCGTCTGCTGGAAATGTGCGACAAAAGAAGTGCTCTCTCTTTCCTACTGGCTGTGAATAAAGAGCCACGGGCCCCCAGGAGCAGCCAAACAAGAGGGCATGAGAACCCGCTTTGGGGCAGGAGGAGGGAGAGAAAGCAGGTATCACGAGAGTCTTGAGCTCCCAGATCAGGCCTCACGCAAAACAAGCCCCACCTCCAGGCTTTCCAACTACCTGAGCCAATGCCCTGCCTTTCTGGTTCAAGGAGGAGCTCACCTGAACTGCCTGCACTGATGCAGCTCAGGCAGCAGGGAAGGTTTGGACGGATGCAGAAGAAACTGTTACACGTTCCTTGTTATCCTTCAGGTATGGAAATGGTGGGGACTCAGGGGGCTTTGCTTTCTACTTTTCAGCCTTCTGCACAGTTTGAATTCTTATTTTTATAATAATGAGTAAATAAATGTTTCTGAATGACTGGAAAAAATACTTCTGATGAAAACTCAAGCTTGAGTGTCAGGTCCCCTATAATCTCTATGACAACGGTGAGGGCTGATTAGTAGGGAAGGTGGCCTCCTTTCTGATATCAAGTTGGATCTTTCCTATCCCTTTTTTACACATTTAAGATGAGATTACATAAAGGTTATTTAAGGAAGATATATCACATTCACAAATTATAATTTAAAGTAATCGATTACTTATAATGTATTTGTGGACAAATTACAGAAACACAGAATAAATGACAATCACTTGAATGATTTAAATCTGGTTGAATTCAGAAAAAGGTTTTGGTGGCTAATTCCAAACTACAATGAGGTCCTCAAAGCTCTGGACGTGACTCTCAGTTATGACACTCACAAAAATATCTAATTAGATTAATAAAACATATGGATAAGAAAACTGATAGCATGATAATCAAATTTCCATATGACACTGAACTATGAAAAATAATTTATATTTTACCCAAACACATTCTAAGAAAGACCTCAGGAGGCTGGTAGGCTAGTCAAATAGAAGAAGATAGGGTTCTGAATTTACACAGGAAAAAATGACTGAAAAAAACCATGGGGTTGTGGGAGACTTTTCATCACAGCAGCACAAATTTTGTCTTCTCACGTAAATATTAATCACTGTAGAACAAAGCTTCCCCCAAATTAGTACACATGGAATCCAGGGTCAGGGGTGGCTTTTCACATGTGAACTAGAGTTGCCTCCCAGGTCTGGCTCTGAGATTTTAGCATGAAACGTCCTTCGGAACCTTGGGTATACTTAGCCACCCCCCACATACAGAAGAACCAGCCTCACCATTTTCAGTTCCATCACTGTTTTTACCTCATGTGTTTTTCAACTCCACCTTTTGGTGTACGCACATTTAGGACTGCTATTCCTTCTTGGTGAATTATGTAATGTCCTTTTCCGTCTCTGGTAATTTGTTGTTGTTCCTCTTCTTCTGAAGTCTGCTTCATCTGATATTAGTATAGCCACTCCTGCTTTTTTTTGATTAATATTTGCACGGTATGTTTTTCCATCCTTATGCTTTTAACCTACGTACATCTTTATATTTGAAATGAATTTCTTACACACAGTATACAGTTGGGTCATTTTTATCTACTGTGTCAATCTCTGTCTTTTAAGTTGTATATCTAGACTATTTCCATCTGATGTAATTTTGATACGCTATGGATTAACTCTGGAATTTGGGGGAGGGGAATGTTTTCTGTTGATTTCCTCTCTTTTTCATTTCTGTTTTCTTTTTCCTGACTTACTGATATTTTTCAAAATTCCATTTAAGTGTATCAATACTCTTTTAAGTGTATCACTTTACATTGATTTTTTAGTGGTTGTATATTATATACATAAGTTATCACGGTCTATGGCGTTGACATTTCACTTGTTCAAGTCAAGTGTAGAAACCTAACCTTACTTATATCCCTCAACTGTCCCCCATTTATGACTGTTTTATATACTTTATATACCCTACATATTTTGAGAATCACATCAAACATGGTTTTCATTTTTCCTTCAGTCATCAAACATAATTTAGAAAACTAAAAAGGAGAAGGAAAATTTATGGTATTTACTCTTATTTTTACCCTTACTGTGTTTTTTCTTCTTCCCTGATATCCCAAATTTCCTTCTTTTATCATTTCCTTTCTGTTTCAAGAAGTTTCTCTGGTTATTTTTTCAGCTGGCAACATGTTTTCCTTCATCTGAAAATGTCTTAATTTCCCTAAAAGATGTCTGCTGGATATAGATGTCTGCTGGATATTGATAGTTTTTGTTGAACTTCATGGTTTTTTATGAGAAATCCACTTGCATTCTAATTGTTTTTCCCACATACATAAGGTGTCATTTCTCTCTCAATGCTTTCAAGATTTTTAATTTGTCTTTAGTTTTCAGGGTTTTATTTCAGACACACACAAACCAATCCTGGCATGGATTCCTCTGGGTTGTTCTGATTGGGGTTTCCTCAGCTTCTTGAATCTTTAGGTTTATGGATTTTGCCAAAGTTGGAAAATTTTGAGCCATTATTCTTTGAGTACGTTTTCAGCCCCAACATTTCTCTCCTCTCCTTCTGGAACTTCAATGACACAACTGTTAGACCTTTTATTACTGTCCTCCAGGTGTCCCAGAGCTCTGTTCATTTTTTTCAGTCCATTCCCTTTGTTTTCCAGACTGAGCAATTTCTACTGTTCTAGCTCCAAGTTCACAGTTTCTTTTCTCTTGTCTTCTCCATTCCTATTTAGCCCATCCACTGATTTTATTATTATTGTATTTTTCAGTTCTAAACTTTTCATTTGGTTCTTTTTGCCTTGTATTTTTTGCTGAGACGTTCTATGTTCCCACTTGTTTCAAGCACATTTTCAATTGCTTGCTGCACCATTTTTTATGATGGCTGCCTTAAATCCACTTCAGATGATTCCAACATTTGTGTTATTTTGGTATTGCTGTCTGTTGACTGTCTTTTGTCATTCGAGTTGACATTTTCCTGGTTCTTGGCATGACTCGTGATTTTTTATCATACCCTGGACATTTTGTGTGTTATGTTATGAGCCTCTGGATCTCATCTAACACTTCTCTTTTAGCAATAAGCCTCCCCTGCTGCCAGTGAGGGAAGGAGGGTGCTGCCTGTCACAGCAAGTGCACCACTCAGCCTCCAGCACAGACCTCATCACTGCTGAGCAGGGCTGGGAGTTTAGGCTCTCGACTAGACCTCCACAGATACCTGCCTGGCCAAGGAGAGAAGGACACCTTATTACTGATTCTCAAGTGGCCTCTGTTAATGCTGCAGGGAGAGGGGCTTGTTACCATTGGCTATAAGTCCTGGTTCCCGCCTGGCCTTCTCTGATACCCGCCAGTTGGGAAGGGGGTCATCTCATAACAACTGGGTGAGAGGGAAAGTCCAGGCTCCTCATTTAGCCTTTGCTATGCGGAAGAACTGGGGCCACAGTTTTCTCTGGGGTGTTTGGCAGGAGTAGAACGATTATTGTCTAGAAGTTTTCTGTCTAGAACTTCCCTGGTGGTGCCGTGCTTAAGAATCCACCTGCCAATTCAAGGGACCTGGGTTCGAGCCCTGGTCTGGGAAGATCCCACATGCCGCAGAGCAACTAAGCCCATGCACCACAACTACTGAGCCTGCAAGCCACAACTACTGAGCCCACATGCCACAACTACTGAAGCCTGTGTGCCCAGAGCCTGTGCTCCGCAACAAGAGAAGCCCCACCACAACGAGAAGCCCACGCACCGCAATGAAAAGTAGCCCCCTCTAGCTGCAACTAGAGGAAGCCCGCATACAGCAATGAAGACCCAATGCAGACAAAAATAAATTAATAAATTAATTTTTTTTTTAAGTTTTCTGTCTAGCTAAGCTATCCTTTTCCTGGTTCTCTGGCTAAAGAGAATTTTATCAAGGTATTTTGGGTCTGTTCTCATTGGTGTTTCCAGGTTGTCATCTTCTGCAGCAACCATTCATTCCAGGGCACACGAGGCAAAAGGAGAACCCAGAGAACTCACTGCTGTGCCATTCGTCAGATCCCAAGATCACTGATGGTCTGCCTTTTCCTTTCCACCTTTCAGAGTCTTTTCATCTTTGTTTTATAAATAACGTCCAGGGTTTTTAGCTGTACTTAGCAGGAGGAATAGGGAAAAGTTTAACTACTCCACCTTATCCAGATCCACTATTCATTTCCTTGCTTTTAAAAAAAAACTGTTTTATCACTTATGTATATCTCCCTAAATGGTACGTCATCCAATTTTCCTATCTTTGTAAAAGTTATCATACTGTGACTTGTCTTTTCAATTCAATGTTATGATTCTAAGGTGCATCCCTGTTGCTGCATTTGGCAATGGTCCCCTAATTTCCATTGCTACGTAATACTCCATCCTGACTAGAACACAATTTACTATGCATTTTCCTGCTGATGGACACTGCTGCTTCTGGTTTTTTGCTATAGTGCACACCGTCACAATATACTTTCTTATACAAGGTTCCTATTGCACAGAGGCAAGAATGTCTCAGGAGTGGAACTGCTGTGAATGTAAAAAATCATTGAATTTCATCAAACTGAAACTAAAATCATTTGTAAGGAAAATGTTATCTAAAGCTTTCCTCCGGCCATTAAGTATCAGTTTCTTGGACTTCTTCATCTGCTCTACAGCTCTTTCCATCTCTCTGCTCTGTCTTCTGTGGTATTAACTATACCCTAAGGCAGACTCCCTCCACAATCCCAAGGCGACTGCCAAAAGCTCCCCGATGCTAAATGGCCTGGGACTTCCCTAGGGTGTGGGTCCGATCCCTGGTAGGGGAGCTAAGATCCCACATGCCTCGTGGCCTTCCTCCTGCTGGTCCAGAAGGAAAAGAGAGAAGTTTTGCTCCAACATTCCCGAGAGAACTGTTGACATCACTAACATTTAACCTTAGTAACTCACCACATTTGATGGACTGGGAACAAGGACCAGGGAAGAACAAAGCTGCAGTAACAATGTGGGTGGTAGACAGGCACCTGGATCCCCTCACCAGTTAGGGGACTTTCCAGTCTGGCCGCATAATGCAAACAATTCAAATTCCCCTTCAGTCAAAACTGAAGACAGTGTCCTGGACTGTTCGGCTACTCCACTAGCATTGACTGAGCACCCCCAGCGCACCAGGCAACACCCTGCATGTCGAAAGGGTGAACGGGACACAGCAAGGCCCCTGCCTTTTGCCAGAGGCTAAGGAAACAAAGATAAAGATAGTACATTCCTTAGCCTTCAAAGATCTCACAGTCTGGTACAGTCAAATAAGCACACGACTGTAATACAGCATGGTTAGGGACTGTGAGAGTCCATTTTACAGATGAAACAACTAACTCTCAGAGAACTTGAGTGACTTGCCCAAGGTCACACAGCTAGTTATGGAAGAGCTAGGAGGAGTCAAACTCCAATCTCAGAATCTCAGACTCCAAAGGCACACTCCAACTACGCACTGCATTGTTACCATAAACAGCACTTAAAGTAAGTGTTCCCTACAATTTGGAAATAAATTTACCCTTTCTGATGGAAACCAGTAGAAATTAGCAGTCAATACAAGAGGTCAGCTGCATGTAGAAGTGCCCCTCTTAAGAGGTGTTCTGCAATTTGGAGGAGGTGGGAGAGATGGAGGACCAGTGTGGAGTCAACAGCACAGAATGAAGTGGTGGAAGGAACAGAGGCTTATAGCCAGCCAGACCTGATCTCCACCTCAGCTCTGCCACTCCTGTGTGAACATCACTGTGTCATTAAACTGCTCTGACACTAGCTTTGCTCACTTGGAAGATGATGATGCTCACATCACGGGCGGGCTGAGGAGTCATCAGGATAACATGGTGATACATCAAAAGCACTCGTCCCCATTGGACACTCAAGGAGTGCTAGGCTTTGAACGTGACCAAATGCAAGACAGGGCCATGCAGGGAGTTACAGCACAAGCCAGAGAAAAAAAGAAACCCCTCAGAAAGGGAAGTGAGGATGAGAATTTGACAGCATTATTGCTATGAGAGAGGAGCATGGGCACCAGGAAATGAACTCTGCCTTTTCTCAGGGTCCACCTGAGCTGCACTTACTGGAATCACCTAGGCTGCTGGTTAAAGATGCAGGTTCTTGAGTGTGGTGACCATGGTTTAGAAAGTGTGCTTACTGATGCTTACATTAAATGGCTCAGATTATTACTTCCACTGCCTCAGTTCAGAACTGACTGACCTAGAGTTGGACACCATAAGGCTTCATTATTGGTGAGTACTTGGTTGTTTTCCGAAGTGCATGGACATGTAACATTCTCCAGGATTAGACCACGTGCTGGGCTACAAAGCAAACCTTGGTAAATTTAAAAAAATAGAAATCGTAGCAAGCATCTTTTCTGGCCACAACACTATGAGATTAGAAGTCAATTACAAGAAAAAAAAAACTAAAAAACACAAACACATAGAGGCTAAACAATATGCTACTAAACAACCAATGGATCACCAAAGAAATCAAGGATGAAATTAAAAAATACCTAGAGACAAATGAAAACGAAAACACGACGATCCGAAATCTTTGGAATGCAGCAAAAACAGTTCTAGGAGGGAATTTTATATCCAGACAATCTTACCTCAAGAAACAAGAAAAATCTCAAATAAACACCCTAACCTTACATCTAAAGCAACTAGAGAAAGAAGACCAAACAAAACCCAAAGTTAGTAGAAGGAAAGAAATCATAAAGCTAAGAGCAGGAATAAATGAAATAGAGACGAAGAAAAATATAGAAAACATCAATGAGACTAAAAGCTAGTTCTTTGAAAAGATACACATAACTGATAAACCTTTAGCCAGAGTCATCAAAGAAAAAAGGGAAAGGGTTCAAATCAATAAAATTAGAAAGGAAAAAGGAAAAGTTACAACTGACACCACAAAAATACAAAGGATTGTAAGAGAGTATTATAAGCAATTATATGTCAATAAAATGGACAACCTAGAAGAAATGGACAAATTCTTAGAAAGGTAAAATCTTCCAAGACTGAACCAGGAAGAAATAGAAAATATGAACAGGGGACTTCCCTGGTGGCACAGTTGCTAAGAATCCACCTGCCAATGCAGGGGACACGGGTTCTAGCCCTGGTCCGGGAAGATCCCACATGCTGTGGAGCAACTAAGCCCGTGTGCCACAACTACCGACCCTGCACTGTAGAGCCCGCGAGCCACAACTACTGAAGCCTGCACACCTAGAGCCCACAACAAGAGAAAATGTGCTCCACAACAAGAGAAACCACCACAATAAGAAGCCCGCGCACCACACAAAGAGTAGCCTGCTCGCCACAACTAGAGAAAGCCCGTGTGCAGCAACGAAGACCCAACATACCCACAAATAAATTTATTTTAAAAAAGAAAATATGAACAGACCAATCACAGGTACTGAAACTGAAACTGTGATTTAAAAACTTCCAACAAACAAAAGTCTGGACCAGATGGCTTCACAGGCAAATTCTATCAAACACTTAAATAAGAGTTAACACCCATCCTTCTGAAACTATTCAAAAAAAAACTGCAGAGGGAGGAACACTCACAAACACATTCTACAAGGCCACCATCACCCTGATAACAAAACCAGACAAAGATACCACAAAAAAAGAAAATTACAGGCCAATATCACTGATGAACATAGACACAAAAATCCTCAACAAAATATTACCAAACCAAATACAACAACACATTAAAAGGATCTTATACCATGATTAAGTGGGATTTATCCCAGGGATGCAAGGATCCTTCAACATACACAAATCAATCAATATGATACACCACATTAACAAACTGAAGAATAAAATCCATTTGATCATCTCAAATGGATACAGAAAAAGCTTTCGACAAAATTCAACACCCATTTATGATAAAAACTCTCCAGAAAGTGGGCATAGAGGAAACCTACCTCAACATAATAAAGGCCATATATGACAAACCCACAGCTAACATACTCAGTGGTGAAAAACTGAAAGCATTTTCTCTAAGATCAGGAACAAGACAAGGATGTCCTCTCTCACCACTATTATTCAATATAGTTTTGGAAGTCCTAGCCACGGCAATCAGAGAAGAAAAGGAAATAAAAGAAATACAAATTGGAAAAGAAGAAGTAAAACTGTCACTGTTTGCAGATGACATTATACATAGAAAATCCTAAAGATGCCAGCAGAAAACTACTAGAGCTCATCAATGAATTCAGTAAGGTTGCAGGATACAAGAGTAATACTTAGAAATCTCTTGCATTTCTATACACCAACAACAAAAGATCAGAAAGAGAAATTAAGAAAACAATCCCATTTATCATCACATCAAAAAGAATAAAATACCTAGGAATAAACCTACCTAAGGAGGCAAAAGACCTGTACTCTGAAAACTGTAAGACACTGATGAAAGAAATCGAAGCTGACACAAACAGATGGAAAGATACACCATGTTCTTGGATTAGAAGAAGCAATATTGTCAAAATGACTATACTACCCAAGGCAATCTACAGATTCAATGCAATCCCTATCAAATTACCAATGTCATTTTTCACAGAACTAGAAGATGAAAAATTTTAATTTGTATAGAAACACCAAAGACTTTGAATAGCCAAAGCAATCTTGAGAAAAAACAACAGAGCTGGAGGAATCAGGCTCCATGACTTCAAACAATATTACAAAGCTACAGTCACCAAAACAGCATGGTACTGGTACAAAAACAGAAATATACATCTATGGAACAGGATAGAAAACCCAGAAATAAACCCACACACCTATGGTCATTTCATCTATGACAAAGGAAGCAAGAATATACAATGGAAAATGACAGTCTCTTCAATAAGTGGTGCTGGGGAAAATGGACAGCTACATGTAAAAGAATGAAATTAGGACATTCTCTAATACCATACACAAAAATAAACTCAAAATGGATTAAAGACCTAAATATAAGACTGGATATTGTAAACTCTTAGAGGAACATAGGCAGAACACTCTTTGACATAAGTTGCGGCAATATCTTTTTGGATCCACCTCCTAGAGTAATGAAGATAAAAACAAAAATACACAAATGGGACCTAATTAAACCTAAAAACACACAGCAAAGGAAACCATAAACAAAACAAAAAGCCAACCCACAGAATGGGAGAAAATATTTGTAAATGAAGTGACTGACAGGAATTAATCTCCAAAATATACAAACAGCTCATGCAGCTCAATATAAAAATAATAATAATAAACCAATCAAAAACTGGGGAGAAGATCTAAATAGACATTTCTCCACAGAAGACATACAGATGGCCAAAAAGCACATGAAAAGATGCTCAAGATCACTAATTATCAGAGAAACGCAAATCAAAATTACAATGAGGTATCACCTCACACCAGTCAGAATGGCCATCATCAAAAAGTCTACAAACAATAAATGCTGGAGAGGGTGTGGAGAAAAGGGATCCCCCTTGCACTGTTGGCGGGAATGTAAACTGGTGCAGCCACTATGAAGGACAGTATGCAGGTTCCTTAAAAAACTAAAAACAGAGCCACCATATCATCCAGCAATCCCACTCCTGGGCATGTATCTGGAGAAAACCATAATTCAAAAAGATACATGCACCCCAATGTTCATTGCAACACTATTTACAATAGCCAAGACATGAAAGCAACCTAAATGTCCATCGACAGAGGAATAGATAAAGAAGATGTGGTACATACATACAACGGAATACTACTCAGCCATAAAAAAGAACGAAATAATGCCATTTGCAGCAACATGGATGGAACTAGAGATTATCATATTAAGTGAAGGCAGACAAAGACAAATACCGTATGATATCACTCATATGTGGAATCTTAAAAAAAAGATGCAATGGAAGCAACCTAAATGCCCATGAACAGATGAATGGATAAAGAAGATGCAGTACATATATACAATGGAATATTACTCAGCCATAAAAAGGAACGAAATTGGGTCATTTGCAGAGACGTGGATGGACCTAGAGACTGTCATACAGAGTGAAGTCACAAAGAGAAAAACAAATATCGTATATGAATGCATATATGTGGAATCTAGAAAAATGGTACAGATGAACCTGTCTGCAAGGCAGAAATAGAGACACAGACATAGAGAGCAAACATACGGACACCAAGGGGGGAAGGGGCGGGTGGGATGAATTGGGAGATTGGGACTGACATATATAAACCAATATGTATAAAATAGATAACTAATGAGAACCTGCTGCATAGCACAGGGGTTCCTCTACTCAGTGCTCTGTGGTTACCTAAATGGGAAGGAAATCCAAAAATGAGGGGATATATACACGTACAGCAGATTCACTTCGCCGTACAGTAGAAACTAACACAACACTGTAAAACAACTATACCCCCAATAAAATAAATAATAAAAAAATAAATGATATAGGGACTTCGCTGGTGGCACAGTGGTTAAGAACCTGCCTGCCAACACAGGGGACACGGGTTCAATCCCTGCTCCAGGAAGATCCCACATGCCGTGGAACTAAGCCCACGCGCCACAACTACTGAAGCCCGCATGCCTAGAGCCCGTGCTCTGCAACAAGAGAAGCCACTGCAATGAGAAGCCCGCGCACCACAACAAAGAGTAGCCCCCGCTTGCCGCGACTAGAGAAAGCCCGCGCACAGCAACGAAGACCCAACGCAGCCAAAAATAAATAAATTTTTTTTTGAATGATACAAATGAACTTGTTTACAGAACAGAAACAGACTCACAAACTTAAAGAATGAACTTAAGGTTCCAGTGGGGTGGGGAATGGTGGTGGTGGAGGGATAGATTAGGAGGTTGGGATGAACATACACACACGACTATATATAAAACAGATAATCAAGAAGGACCTGCTGTACAGCACAGGGAACTCTACTCAATACTCTGTAATAACCTATATGGGAAAATAATCTGAAAAAGAATGGATACAGGTATATGCATAACTGAACCACTTGGATGTACACCTGAAACTAACACAACGTTATAAATCAACTACACCTCAATATAAAATAAAAAATTAAATTAAAAACTAAGACAATTATAAGCAAAAAAATTAATAAATAAAATAAAAAACAAAGTGCACCTTAGTGAGGTCCTCTTTTGGGGACTGAGCTAACTGGGATCCAATCATTTGTTTTGTGTTTTTAGATTCCTTTTGGAAGACAGGCTAGGACTCTAGCAACTTGGGTTTTCAGGAGAACTTAGAAAAATGGGATCCCAGTCATCTAAATGCTCTGAGGGCAGCCCTCCTCCAGGGAATCTGGCCAGTTTTATGCTTAAAAACTATGTACTCCCCACAGGCTCATTTTTAACTAAGCAGGCCAAGCAAACTAAAAGTAATCCAGAGTTACAATGGCCATTATGGGGGACTTTTGATCTCCCCAACCTTGTTTTTCTTAGGATTAAACTGGAGGACCATGGCTCAAAAATTAAGTAAAATGAATGATGTATTTGTTTTCACTGGTATCTGAAAGCTTCCAACTGCGCACAAAACTATAAAATTGCCTTTTTGCAAGACACTGTTTCTAAACTGGCCAAAACAACTAAAATAAACCAGAAAAGAGTAAAACGGGTTTCGAATCCACATGCTCCTTGTGTTCCCCTCCGCCAGCTTCTTTGTCTGGGGTACCATCTTGCGTGTCTTCCAGACCCCTTTGCCCCAGACTCCACCAGGCAGCCACCACCACCCCTGACACCAACTCCCTCTTCCCCTCTGCTCTGCCCCCTCTTCTGTACCCTCCCCTCCCCAACTCTAACCCACTCCTCTGATAAGTGGCACCTTCTCAAAAGTTCACCCCTGCTACCACAGTGCAAGGGACAAAGCAAGCAAAAACCTCTATTCCGTATGTATCAGGCGTCACATGTTCAAATACACCTTATCTCCTTGAAAAGCTTCTTTCAAGCACCAGGATTCTGTCTTTCAAGCACCAGCCCTGAAGCTTGTCAGCATCTTGAACTGGACTGAACCGAGTTCTACACGGCGGCCAAAAGCGCAAGCCCCGTTAAGGATTTTCCAAAAGCAGCCGAACACCCCCATCGAGTTGAAGATGAATTTAGCACGGTCATTCAGACGTGCTCCCTGGGGTTTTCAGATTTGTATCAGTTGGTGCACATGCCTGTGGGTGAAAGTCAGGCTCAGCTCTGGATAGAGTTGGCTCAGTGGGGACTCCCCGAAAGGGATTCAGAGAAGCCAGCCTCTACAGTCTTGGGGGGACGCTGGAGACCTTGGCAGAGAGAGCTCCACCCAGCAGTCACCACAGCCTTTTCTGAGGCTGCTGCCTGGGACAAAATTCAGGCGTGCGTGCAGAAGTGTGTTGAATCAGTCCATGGCTACCATAATAGGGTTCAAATCTTTAAAGAAGACTCCAGTCTCCCTACAGAGGCTAAATCCACTCGGGTAGCCTTTAACTCTGTGTTAATGGATGAACACGGAGCTTTTCCTCCTAGTGGGAAAAAACAGGATGGAACGGGAGACCGTGTCCACCCCAGATCTGTTCAATTTGGCAAATCAGCTCTCTTGCACCTTAGATGATTCAGCAACAACAAAAAGGAGTCATAAAACCCCTCCGTTTTCAACTTCACCAAAAGCAAAACATTCTTGGTCTCTGCCATTATTGCAAGACACCGGGACATTTGAGGAAGGACTGTTATAAGCTAAGTGCTCCAGGCACCTTCAGCCCTCTAGCTGATCTGGTCCCCAAGGAGCCACAGGGGCTGGTCCCAAGCCCTCTCCTTAAACAGCTCGGGGAAGCCCCTCTCCAGGTCAGGAATGAATCTTCACCTGTCCTTGTAGGCACGGGTCCTACACTCTCTGTGCCCACCCCTCTGCCATTAAACAGCCCCTGCCTCGGAGCTAAACAGTTCAGACAGAGGGGTCTCACCTCAGCAAGTCCCTGCCTCTACACCTGTTCCTTTTTGTTTAGGCTCTTTGAGAGATACATACCCTTTTCTCCTTAGTTCCCCCTGTTCATTTGTTGGGTCGAGATTTCCTGGAAAATCCCAGGCTGGTATTTCTTTCTCCCCAAAGGAGATGACAATTATTGAGTTTGAGAGCAGCAGTGACGGCAACAACCAAAATTGTCAACTGGGCAAATTAAGCGACTCTAGAACATGCGGTCTCTGTTCTGTATCTGATGGTGTCAAACGAACTCGAACACCAGCCACTCAGCCCTGTTAGACTGGCTGTCACCTTTCCTGTGGCAAAGGTTGCAGCTGACATTGGCAGAATCCACAGGGCAGCTCCTGTTAAATTCCAGAGAGACCCTGAAAAAGCCTCTTCCCCACATCAATCATATTTGACTATGATTATCCTATAAATAAGCAGCCCTCCAGAGCCATTACTCTGATAACAGAGGACTATAAGGCCCAAGCCTTTATTGGCCTCTGCACGAGTCCCTGTAACACCCCTATGTTACCGGTAAAGAAACCCAATGGCAGAGGCTGGAGATTTGTCCAGAACCTCCAAGCAGTAAATAACGCTGTCCTCCCTCAGCACCTGGTTGTCCCTAACCCTCATACTGTATTGGTGTCCATCCCAGCTGGAAGCAAATTCTTTAGAGTCACTGATTTATGCAGCGCCTTCTTTTGTGTTCCAGCTGAGGAGGCTGGCCTGTGCCCTTTGCTTTCACTTAGGGGGGAAAACAGTTCACCTGGACAGTGATACCTCAGGACTGTACTGAAAGCCCATCTGACTTTTCCCAAGTCCTGAAGGATGATGTGGAAGATAAAAGGTTTCCTAGAGGTTCTATTGATACGTTGTTGCAATACTTGGATATCTTACCTCTTTGTTCCCTCTCCCAGGCCTCCTCACAGGAAGGCAGCATCCATTTACTGAAAGACTTTAGCCCTAAAATAATACAGGGTCACCAAGGAGAAACGTCAGTTTGCGGAAAGCCAGGTTCAGTATTTGGGTCACCTGACAGCAGAACAGGGCTATACCCAGATCACAAAGGCTCTGTGGCATGCTGAGCTTCCCCAAACTCCAAACTAAATGGCAGTTATGATGTTTTCTTGGGCTGGCTGTTGCTGGAATTGAATTCCGCACTTTTCTCTTTTGGCCAAACCCCTGTGGGGTTTAGTGTTTCACTAAAAAATGACCATCCCAACTCGATTCTATGGGGAGAACAGGATGACACAGCCTTTAAAGCCTTAAAGGAAGTTTAATGAACACTTCTGCCCTTGGGCATCCCAATTATCAACTTCCCTTTTCCCTTTTTGTGTATGAGAAAGAAGGGAACGCTCTTGGGGTTCTCACTGGAAAGCAAGGGGCTTACCATCAGCCCACAGGGTACTACACCCAACAAGCAGACCCTGTAGCACAAGGGTACCCTCCCTCCCTTAAGGCCATCCCCCCCACTGCCCTTTTGGCTAAGGCCACCAAGGAAACAGCTGTAGGATCTCCTGTGACCATTTTCATGTCTCATGCAGTGGAAGCCCCTCTAAATTCTCACCACACACATCTGTCTGCTAGCCATCTTACCTCTTATGAAATTCTCTCCTTGTATAACTCACTCTCTCATTTTAATAACCTCAACCCGGCTACTCTTCTCCCCTCTGTTACTGACAAAAAACCCACAACCGTTTAACACTGACAGATCGCCTCCTGACACCCACCCTCATGACCTACAAGAAAGTCGAGAGTAATGCTGGCATCTCATGGTTTACTGATGGTGCTTATTTAAGGAAAATAAGGAAAATATTGCACTGAACATTCACTATCAATGCCTTTTGATGTATTTGAAACCACACCCTTGCCTTTGGCTACTTCAGCCCAACAGGCCAAATTATATGCACTTACTCAAGCCTGTACACTAGCCAGAGGCAAGACTGGCAACATTTATACCGATGGCAGGTGTGCTTTCAGAGTAGTCCATGACTGTGAGACGCTACGGAAGCAACACAGTTTCCTCACTCCAGCAGGGACAAAATTAAGAATGGTCCTTATGCTCAGGAACTATTAGGTGCTGTTCTGGCCATTAGTAAGATACCAGAACATCCTAACCTTGACTTCCTGGAGACGAGGGGAAGCCACCTTGCTGACAGTTCAGAGAAAAAACAAACAAACAAAAAAATGCTGCTCTTAAAGGAGCAAACAGCAGCCAACCTCTGTCCTGGGCCAGAGGAGTGTTTCCCCAAACGAGATCTTAGAAAAACTAACTCGAGAAGCCCAACGATTTGCCTCAGAAAAGCAAGAGTAGGAATTCAACAGTCAGTGGTTTCTTTTATATATATATATATATATATATATACACACACACACAGAGAGAGAGAGAGAGAGAGAGAGAGAGAGAGAGAGAGAGAGAGAGGGAGAGAGAGAGAGAGTGAGTGAGTTCTGGTTCGGACCAAATAACAACCCAGTCCTACCAGAGACTTTTAACTCCTATTATTGACCACTGTACATGCCCTGAACCATTGGTCCACCAATTATATGATAATCTTTATGCATCAGTACTGGTGGGGAAATGTCGAAAAGGCTGCAAAAAGCACTTATTTTGCTTGCCCTACATGTCCGACATACACTTCACGGAAACCTGCTCGTATCGCTCCTGGACATTTGGAGCCTTGGCAATTGGATTTTATCCAGCCTCCCTCATCTCGTGGATATAAATATGTTCTGGTCATGGTGTGTATGTTTTCTCACTGGAATGAAGGCTTCCCTTGTGGACGAGCCACTGCCTCTGCTGTGGCTCAAGTCCTGGTGGAGCAGACCATTTCCACCCAGGGAACCCCTCTTGAAATTCACAGTGACCAGGGAACTCACTTTACCGGCCAGATCCTTACAGCAGGTCTGTGTTGTCGGGCTGGTTGTGCAACGCTTTCACTGTGCTTATCATCCTCGATCCTCTGGGCTGGTCAAACGCACTAACGGCGTCACTAAGACCAGACTGGTGAAGTCTGCAGATGCCCTGGCTGAAAGCACTGCTGCTACTCCTTCTGAATCCTGGCTCTACCCTCTTTGAGAATCATAAACTCTCACCTTTTGAAATACCATAGGACACCCAACGTACTTGCCTCCTGCTTCTTTTTATCCACAACTGATAAATGGAGACATGCTTCTGTGCTGCAAAGGCCTAATGGCTTCTGAAGTAAGTCAGAAAGAGAAAAACAAATACCGTATGCTAACGCATATATATGGAATTTTAAAAAGCGGGTACTCATGAACCTAGCGGCAGGGCAAGAATAAAGACGGAGACGTAGAGAACAGACTTGAGGGCGTGGGGCTGGGGAAACGCGAAGCCGGGACGAAGTGAGAGAGCGGCACTGCCGTATGCACACCACCAAATGCAAAACAGAAGCGAGTGGGGCGCAGCCGCGTGGCACAGGGAGATGAGCTGCGTGCTCTGTGCCCACCTGGAGGGGTGCGATGGGGAGGGTGGGAGGAGACGCAAGAGGGAGGGGATGTGGGGATATATGTGTACATACAGCTGATTCACTTTGTTATACAGCAGGAATTAACACAACACTGTAAAGCACTTATACTCAAATAAAGATGTGAAAATAAATAAATAAATAGAAATAAAAATAACCACGCTCTGGTAGGACACTTTCCACAGTGCACTCCTGGGAAATGAAAACTAATACTATGCCCTACAACCTGGATCCAAAAGGACTCTCTCCAGCCTCGCTGAAAGGACCCCATCAGGTCCTGCTGACTAACTTTTGTGCCACAAAACACCAGGGAGAGGACTCCTGGATCCACATGTTGCACCTAAGGAAGGCACTGAACCCCAACTGGACCTGCACACTATCCAGAAACCTGAAGATAAAGCCCATTAGACCTGAACCAGAGGGCATATGAAGCCGACAGATTTCCAAAGACGTCCGGACCAGATCTGAATACCTTTCTTTCAACATTGCCTTTCACCTGTGTCCTCCTTCCCTTCCATGAAAGGACAATGGCACCATCCACATTTCCCAATCCCTTGCAAAACCTCTCTGATTGCTGGATTTACCGTCAGAAACCTCAGTCCCTCCAGGATAGCAATGGCCCTTTGGTTCACCCTATAATTTCACTGGGGCTCGAGATGCTGTTGTCTGTCCAGATTGTTCCACACGTCCATTTAATACAGTCAGGGTGCTAAGCCCACCTAAATTTATTCCTTGCTTCAATTTGACCCTGCCGTGAGATAGGAAAACAAGATCTTGACTATTTGTATGAAAGGCTCTGTGGAGTTGACAATGCAAATCAGGTCATTTGTAAACTTGCTGACATACCTGTAGGTCTAGGTAACCTCTCAGTGTGTAACACCTAATGTCTGGCTAAGTAATGCTAAGCCTCTGTGCCAATAAAGGTATCCACAGATACTATCACTTGTGCGAGGGCCGGTGTACACCCTCTGGTTACACCTTCATATGTGGAAGTTTGGGCATGCCCTTATGCTTGGGCAACTCATTGCCTTGATAGCTGGAGAACACAGCAAACTGTGCCCTGCTGTATTCACTGTCCCCTTCTCCCTGCATCACCAAAGAGAGCCTCTCATTGGTCTATCCTAATAAGCCTCTATAACCGCTTCAGCAAGAACTTCCAGGAGGGATATGAGATTGTGGTTTTGCCTCCATAGGGAGAGCTTTCTTCCCACAGATTGGAGTGAACACCAATGCACAACTGATCAGGAATCTCTCCCTGATACTAGGAGTGTTAGCTGACTCTGCAGCCACTGCAGCTTCAGCTCAGCAACAGTCACTTAACTCACCAGCCACAGTGGTTTTGTATAACTGCATAGCCCTTGATTACTTACTTGCTAAGCGAGGAGGCATTTTTTCAATACCTGCACGTGGAGAAATGCCTCTGGGGAAGTAGAAACCCAATTACATCAAATTAAAGAGCAGGCGCATTGGTTACAGCAAGTATCACCTGACAACCACTATTTTTTGAATTATTCAGCTGGCTACATTCAGGTCTTGGCTCCTGGTTTTGAACCACCTTGAAAACTGGGTTTGTTAGGTTTTTAATTCTGCTTTGTACACTTATTGTTAACTTCTGCACTTACTGTCAAACTTTGGTAAAAATGACATGCCTAGTAAGGTGATGCTAGTTCAGCACTTTGAGATCATTTCTAGTGCTTACAACCATGACTAAAAAGGGACTTTTAATAAGAAACACCTGAGAGTTCCCCTTACTGCCTTTCCTTGTTACTCAAATGAGGCCTCGTTAAGTTTCTGATTTATATACTTTCCTTCCCTGGAGGGAGCTGACAATCAGGGAAGGTCCTTCCTAGCATCGAGAGACAAACCACTACTGTGCAGAGATCCTGACTCTTGATCAGCAATGCTTTAGAGGAAAGATCTTGATCCAAAGGGGGGAAAAGTGGAATTAATTACAGAAACTCAGCTAAAGTTGGAGTCAGGCCTGTAGGGGTCGCTCTCACGCCCCACCATGCATGTCAATGACCCCAAACAGGAAGAGGCTTCCACCTACATCTCTCACAGGAAGGGTCCTCCACCTACTGTCCAGCAGGAAGAAACCGGCCCTCAGGCCAACCAATCGGAGCCCAGCCAATCGGAGACTGCAGTGGCCCAGCCAATGGAAAGCCTCCAGATCCCAGCCCCTCCAATGGACTTGTTGGTCATTCCAGCCCCTCCCAACTTCCCCCTTTTCCCTATAAAACCAAGCTCCCCTTCCTTGTTCTCTGGATTAGCCTACGGTCCACCCTACTTCACATACTCTGAATAGCAATTTCTCTGCTATTCCCAGTTAAACTTGCTTTTGCTGGTGAAACAACTGCCAATTATATTGTTAGAGTTGACAAGTCACATCAGCTATATTAATATTGCAATGTATTAATATGGCTGAATCAGCTTTCTTTTTTTTTTCTTTTTTTAATTTTTTTTTAGCTTTCTTTAAATGATACAATTTCTTTCTCTATTCTTTTAACCTCCCTACATTTGTATTTATATTTGTGTTTATATTTAACAAGTGTTTTGTAAACATAGAGTTGAGTCTTTTTTTTTCTATCAAATCTAACAATCTCTGACTTTTCAGTGGTGGGTTTAGTCCGTTTACATTTAAGTCACTCATATGCTTCAGTTTAAGTCTACCATCTTGCTATTTATTTTCCTTTATTCCTCTTTTCCAGGCTTCAAGCTTTTTTTAAGTATTCCTTTTTATCTCCTCTACTGGAATTGAGTTTTAACTCTTCAGATTATAATAAACCTCCTTACTTAAGCATATTCTACCTCAGATTGATATATTTTATTTCTACATATGATATATATCCCTCCACATACTTACTATTTTGCTTTAAATGGTCAGTAATTTTCAAATGTGTTTTTTAAACTAGTCTTTTATATTTACCTATCCATTTACATTTCTAGTGGTCCTCATTCCTTCTTGAATATATGGACTTCTAACTGGGCCCTTTTCTCTTCATCCTGAAGAACTTCCTTTAGTAGTTCTTAGAGTGCAGCCCTTCTAACAATAATGTATTTTAGCTTTTATTTTTTGAAAATGTCTTTATTTCACATTCATTTTTGAAAGACATTTTACTGGGTTTAGAATTCTACACCGACACTTTTTTTTTTTTAACACTTTTCAGATGTCATTCCTTTGTCATGTGTCCTCCATTATTTCTGGTGGTCAGCCATCATTCTTTTTATTGTTCCCCTATGTTAATGTCTTTTTATGGCTCTTCTCAATGTAATTTCTTAAATTTCCTGCCTGCTTTTAAGATTTCTCTCTCCATTTTTGGTTTTCACTACTTTGGCTATGATGTGCTTAGATGTGCCTTGGTTTTCGTGATTTTTCTCAGAGTGCACTGGGCTCTTTGGATCTGTGGGCTCATGTCCTTCATCTATATTAGGAAATATTTGGCCATTATTTCTTCATATGTTTCTCTGCTCTACTGTTTCTCTTTTCTCCTTCTAGAACTTCAAATGTACATATATTAATTTGATATTGTCCTATAGATCTTCAGTCCTGTTTTTAAAAAAATTATTATTCTTTTGCCTTTCTGTACTTCACGTGGGTAATTTCTATAATCTGCTTTTGTGTTTACTCACCCTTTCATCTGTTGTGTCTAGTCTGCTGTTAAACACTCCTAATGAGTTCCTCATTTCAGATATTTTTCAGTTCTAGAATTTGGTTCTTTTTTAGAGTTTCCATTTCTCTGCTAAAATTTTTCATCTGTTCATCCATTTTGTCAACTTTTTCCAATTAATTCTTTCATATATAACAGTACTGTAAAGCTCTTGTCTGCTACTTCCAACATTTGGCTTATTAGTAAGTCTGCTTCTTTTGACTACTTTTTTTTTCTCCTTCTTGATCATGAATCCATTTTCATCCTTTTTCACATATAAAAGTGATTTTTTTTTAACTGAATGCTGGGCATTCTGTGAATCCTACTAGACACTCTGGATTTTGTCATCTTCCTCTATAGGGTGCTGAGTTGTGTTCAGAGACACTGTTGGATCACCTCAATTTTGTTGAGGCTTGATTTCCAGCCAGTTTTCTCTCAGTCACAGGGCACAGCCCTTATTCCTATGGCATGACTCTTACTTGTAATGAGGATATTCAGGATATGTGAGTAGGCCTTTCTGGGTTTTAACTGAATGCCCAGAAGGGAGGTTCACCAAGGTCTCTGGCTTGGTTGGCTGAAATTCTTCAGTGCTATGTGACCTCTGAAATCTCTGTTCAACTCTCTGTTCCCTGGGAGCTCTTCCCTACTAAGCCCCATGGCATCTTGACCTAGATTTTGCTCAGTTGAGGATTTAGCCAAGCACCTGAAGGGGAACCTTCCATAGCAGGGGTCCCCAACTCCCAGGTCTCAGCATGGTTAGGAAACCAGCCGCACAGCAGGAGGTGAGTGGCAGGCTAGCAAGCGAAGCTTCATCTGCTGCTCACCATTGCTCGCATTACCACCTGAACTGTCCCCCCACCCGTCCCCAGTCTGTAGAAAAACTGTCTTCCACAAAACCGGTCCCTGGTGCCAAAAATGTTGGGGACCACTGTTCAACAACATTAAGGGATTCCTTCTCAGCTGCTCTCTCCCATCTGGTACCAACACACGAATTGCAGCCGTCTTAGCAGCCCCAATCTCTGCTGTTTCCTCTGCCCAGGAAACTGATGCTCTTCACTGGACTAAATTTTACTGTACTGTGGTTTGCACATCACCCCCCAGCAAGAAGCCAGGTTAAATATGGAGGTCATCCTGAGTGCTTCCCTTGGCTCAAGGATCATGGCTAAAAACCACATTGCTGCCCACTTCCCTCTGGGCCTACCCTACAGCTGAGTTGGTGCCCTCAGCACAGGTCCCAGCCCCCTCCTCTTCCGCATCAGGCAGTTATAGTCAGTCCCATTCAGGCTGACACTCTATCCAATGCCCCTACTCCTTTCATTCTGAGCCCTTCCTAAGACACAGGAATTACAACATGGCCATTATTTGGAGGAAGGTGACATTCAACAAAAAGCCTCCAAAATGTCTCAAAATACAAAGATTATATAACAACAACAACAACAGGACAATGGCTTCTAAACATAGGAACGTATTCTATTGAAGGCCTAATTCAACATGAGAAATTAGAAACCCCGGAATAGCTGCTGGCTTGCATTGCACTTTAACAAGGCAGAAAATCCTCTGGACAATATGCCCTAATGGAGGAATGTCAATGACAATTCAAAATTCAAAGCAACTATGCAATGCATAACAAACAAACAAAACAAACAAAAAACAGAAAAAATATATATATTTCAGCCTGCGATTGAGAATGTGTATATGTGTGTGTGTGTGTGTGTGTGTGTGTGTGTGTGTGTGTGTATGTGTGTGTATGATCTCCAGCTGAAGTTAAAAACACAAGTAAAAAGTTCTGCTCCAAGAAGGCATCAAAAAGTTTCCAGGAATATTCTGGGCACCTGCTGTAGCTGGCAGCAGATTGGGATTGAAGGTTTATCACAGAGAATCTATAAAATGGAAAGCAGGGACTTCCCTGGTGGCACAGTGGTTAAGAATCCGCCTGCCAATGCAGGGGACACGGATTTGAACTCTGGTCTGGGAAGATTCCACAAGCCGCGGAGCAACTAAGCCCCTGCACCACAACTACTGAGCCCACGTGCCACAACTACTGAAGCCCACACGCCTAGAGCCCGTGTTCCTCAACAAGAGAAGCCACGACAATGAGAAGCCCGCGCACCGCAACGAAGAGTAGCCCCCGCTCACCACAACTAGAGAAAAGCTCGCGTGCAGCAACGAAGACCCAATGCAGCCAAAAATAAATAAATTTATTTTTTTTAAAATAGAAAGCAATGAACAATTAACATTAACAATTCATTATATGCAATACTAAGCCCGCTGTAGGTGCTTTCAAATATTTTCGAGTAAATGTATATAACCCAAATCTTTAAGCATTCATCACAGTAGGCTTCCCTTCAAGCAACACACTTAGATTCTTCCCCGGTTCCCTTTGTTGACCTGAGTTCTTATCCAGCCACTGCTTACTGTTTTTGCAAATTTGTTTAACTTGGAAAATGCTGCCACGTCTCTGAGAAGCATTTTATCTTCACATCTGGCTTTGGGGACCATCAGCTTACCAAGTCCACTCAGCCTGCCAATGTTTACACAAGCTGTATTTTAGAAATCTGGGACACTCTGGCTTTGAAACACGTGTATAGAAGATTTTTAACATAAGAAGCCCTGCATGCATTGTTATTTTAAAATAAATGTCTGCAACTGTTACATTTTGTGCTTCTGGGGTTTTGTTTTCCACAGCTGACTGGGCACACTCCCAGTCAGGAAATAAGGTCAGTAAAACAGCTGCAATCATGAAAAAGCGACCAACAGCTGAGAGAACCAAGGAAAGGACTGCTGCTGTATTAATGTGATGCTGTGGAAGGAGCAACCCACTTAAAGATATAAAATGCCAAGGTGTGAGGTTTCCATACAGTGCTTCTTAAAGGCTCAGAAAATTGTAAATGTGTTGGCAACACTTCATGGATATATTTACACATATAAAATACATCACGTGAAATGTAACACTTATCCTAAAGGATGCTTAGTTCTGAGGCTAATGAACACTCAGGTAGTGGAGTGGAAGAAATTTAACATTTTTCGTCCTGGAAACCAGTAACTTTGTTCTCATCTCAACCCTGCTTCTATCTAGTTGTGTGACCCTAAGTAAATCGTTGAAATAACCTGAGTTGTCTTAGTTTCCTTGTTTGAAACCAAACGATTCCTCAGAATTCTGTTATTTTATCCACCCCACTCCCAGAAGTCTGTAATTCTCTGGGAACTTGATGTATTTGTTTCAGTTAATTATTGAATACACTCTTTTAGCTGAGTGCTTATGGATTGCAATGAAAGAATGGTTGGTAGGAAATATTTATGCCGTGTCAAAGCTAATGTTTAGAGCATAGAAAACAGGCAGCAAATGTCTGACTCAGAATCCTGGTATACACTCTTATTGTCAAACCTAACCTTTTAAATTTTAAGTCGGGTGCTCTGAGGTTGAGGAGTTAGCCTCAACCGAATTAATTCATAAATGACTTTCATGCTTATATGTCCCTACATGGACCCTCACATGGGCAAGTATTGCCATAGCTATTCTCTATAATGAACATACAGATTGATGCTAAAGAATTAATTAGCATTTTCTTTAAAATGCTTAAATCATCAAAACAATTTGCTAGCATCTACAGATTCATACTTCTTTTCACTTAACTAAATATACTTCCCTATGGCTCTTCAGATCTTTATGTCCCTCTAAACACCAATTTGCAAGTTACAAGATAGAATCACACAAGTATATGGTCCATTTTCTCTCATATATTGTACATTTTTCCTTTAGAACTACGTAATCTTCATTTATAACGGCTAAAAATATTTAATGGAGTTGCTATAACAATTTTTTTTCAACTTTATCTCTCTTAAAGTAAAGTAAGTGAATTAGGGTCTACTATTAGCATGTTTTTGTCTATTTCTACTTGTATCTCAATTTCTGCCTAATGAAAGATATGTGATACATAGATATTTATCACCACTATATTTTCATGGTGGTTTGTATTCACTAGCATTATAAGGTGCTTTTGTCTTGTTTAGTACTTTTTGGCCTGGATTTTAACTTCTTTAATATTAGGGACATGACCCCTTTACACACACACTTTGGGTTTCTGCTGCGGTATCTTTGCCCATGTTTTTATTTTGCTTTTCTCTTTTGCTTTGTGACTCAATCTGAAAATCTTCTTCTTCTAATGGGAAAATTATATTTACATTTATTAGTATGACTTGTTTGATTTTAGTTCTATCATAATTTATATGATGTTTTCTGTTTTTAGATACTGCATTATGACAATTCCTGAAGCACTTTTAAAAAGTGTTAACATCTTTGGAAATGAGATGTCTTAAAATTGATGGTATGTCATGACTTAATTGGCAACACTGTTTCCTTACATAATGATTAAAATAATGGTGATTTTATAACCAATACAATCTTAGGAGTCAATAAAGTTTGGTATATATTTGAAGTACTTTGTTTACTTTTTATTGTTGTTCTATATCTATTAAGGAAGATTTGCATTCTGTTCTAGTGGTTACTTTTATATGTTTATATAAAACCTGTAATCTCCTCTTTCTTTTGCTAGTATCCATTGGTTCCTGGAAAAGTAAACAATAGAATTAGCTTTTGTCTCTTCCTCCCTAACCCCTTCCCATCTTCCACAACCCAAAGCTAGTCAATAACACTGTTTCTATTAACGTTTATCTTTTCATTCTTAAATATTCTTAAATGTGGACAACACAACTCATCAGCGTTAAAGACAAGGCAATCCACAAGCTTTTTCTATCTTATTTATACACCTAGGCCAGGGCCTATGACATTTATACTATGCATCTGTTTTCTGTTTAACAAATCACCTCAGAATGTGGTAGTTTAAAACAATGAACATTCATTATCCGTCACAGCTGAGCAGCTCCTGGGGGCCAGCTTGGCCACACCATCCAGGTACGAGGCTGGCAACGCGGTGGCCCCGAGAGGCCTCATTCGCAGGTGTGGCAGTTAGCTGACCTGATGTCAGCTGAGGCAACAGCCAGAAGCCCCTCATCATCCAGCAGGCTAGCCTGGGCTTGTTCAGATGAAGGCAGAGGGGCTTTCGGCAGCAAGCCCCAACACGCAAGCACATGTCAAGTCTCTGCCTGTGTTACATCATTCTTGTTCCGCTGACCAAACAAGTCACATGGCCAAGGCCGGAGTCAGTGCCGGAGAAGGGCCGTTTTGCAGTCTACCCCGTGCCCTAGCCCATTAATCTGGTTCCTTCGTTATTTTTGCCTAATGTGTCTTGCCAAATGTATTCGACATTCAATCCTTTTCTGAAGTTCCCTCTGGAGTTCATCCTCCAATAGTCCCCTGCAGAGGGATTCATGAAGGCGGCTGTAGGGTGGGGGAGGAGCCTTCTTCTAACCTGCACAAAGGCACGGAGTATGCCGGCTGCGGTGCTGACTTTCAGCTGAATCTGAGGAGGAGGATGTGGCTACAATACACAGGCTGGGACGCCAAACTTCCACCCCTGCACTGCTGTGTTTCATTCAAAGGCAGCTGCCAGGCCCCAGGTCCCACTGGATTAGGACACAACTCTTTTGCATCCAGGAGCAGCACTGAGGTCTCTGGGGCAGGGGACGGAATTTACGTTCCTGAGGTGGAGCCAGCACCATCGACCCACGGTTCCTGGGTTCACTTGCTCCCCAGTTAGAGCAGGACACATCCGGGCCCTTTTCTAAGTAACTTCCACCCACAATGGCAAGGTATTTCCTATCCTTCCAGATGCTCGGGCCAATGAGATTTTAGCAGAGGCTCGAAAGTGCCTGCGTGCTTGGACTGCCGTCTGTGCCTCTTCCGTTTCCGTGAGGAGAGCATTCCTGGCCAGTCCATTGGTCCAAGGCAGCCGAGAGGTCTGCGAGCAGAGCAGGGGCCCCCAGCCAAGCCAACCAGGCCAACCCAAGCCACCCTGTGGTCCTGAGTATTGTCCTAAGCAACTGAGTTGTGAGGTGGTTGGTCACACAGCAGTGTTGTCATCATTGAGAATGCAGTCTGTGAGTGTCGGTGACCCTGGCAAAACTCTCAAGGGCCCCAGTGAAAAGGCGACCTACATTCTGGCTTGGACCACAGCCCTCGCAGACCCCCGCTGGAGCCTCTCCTCTCACAGCTGACGGCAGGGTTCTGCCCCTGGAGTAGCCAGAGCCCCATACGGCTCCGGGCTTCCTTTATTCCCCCAGTTCTCTCAGTCCTCACCACTCCCAGACTCCAAAACATCCCAGCTCTTTCCCACTTGGCACAGTGCTGAAGATGCAGGAGTCCCTTAAGACCTATTTGAATAAATTAATCAGTGAATGCATTGCAAGGTCATTTTCTTAAAGTGTCATGTGAGTTAAAAGGTCCACATCGTATCTAATGCACTTCAATACATCACTGATATTATGAACAAATAAGCAAAATTATATTTTCAGTGGAATTTGATTTTGATTGCATTTCATTTAAAATCTAGCTCCAGGATTCCAACACTGACACACGTTGTGATGGCCGGTAGGACGCTGTGACAATAGAGAAGGTAAAATCCCCCTAAATGTCCTCTAGCTTCTGAAGTTAGTATCAAGAGAAACCCATTTGGCCTAAAAGAAATCTGTCCCTGCACTAGTACACTTCCTTAATCACTCAGCAGAACTAAAGCTGGATTCTTTACTGCCTACTTCTCAGAACTTTTAATATGCTAATGCACATTGTAAAGCTCTGAGAGGGGGAATCAGTACACCGCATTTCCTAAGCCAACTTGGCCCTGGAACGCTGAGAACTTCTTGTGCTTAGAGCATTGGTATGATTGATACCAGCCCATGGAACAGTTGGAAAATTTCTGCTTTTTTCCAATGGCCTACAAAGTAATGAATCATTTTGTCAGTTACACAGTTATATTTAAATTCCACCTTCCTGGCCCTAAATTGACCGCCCCGGTGCCTGGTACCCTTTTTATGGCTGCAGCACACTTGAAGGAAATAAAAGGATCAAGGTGGGGGGGCAGGGGGGGAGCTGGGTAGGAAGCCACTAAACAGGTCCGAAATGACTGCAGTGAAAACCCTTCTTCAGCTGCACAAAGTCTCACAGGTCCGTAAACGGTCCATGGTTACCTCACTATTCACCCTGTGACACTGGGTCTTGGACTAGACTTGTGGCTGCAGCTGCACTAATGAGGAAAGCTTTGAAGCACTCAGGGAATCCTGGGCCTTGGGACCGGCGCAGGTTACAAGACACCCGTTCACTCCTGTTGAGCACAAGCACCATCCTGCATCTCACAACCTGATCGTTGCTGTGGCTGCACACAGACGAACTTCAAGCAAAACAAATTCACACAGGCTCAAGATTTAACAGCACACCTGTCCTCAGAAGGCACAGCATTGCTGCGGGCTCTCCGAAAACCAGAGGCAAACCAAAGAGCCAATCGTGGCAAATTACACAGCCCCCAAACTACACAAACATGGCCGATTAAATGATATCCAAGTAGGTCACCGATTTTTTCAACTGTACTCTGCTTAATTTAGTTATTGGGACTTCCTGGTGGCACAGTGGTTAAGAATCCACCTGCCAACGCAGGGGACACGGGTTCAAGCCCTGGTCCGGGAAAATCCCACATGCCACGGAGCAACTAAGCCCGTGCGCCACTACTACCGAGCCTACGCTCTAGAGCCCTCGAGCCACAACTACTGAAGCCTGCACACCTAGAGCCCATGCTCCACAATGAAGAGTAGCCCCCGCTCACCGCAACTAGGGAAAGTCCATGTACACAGCAACGAAGACCCAAAGCAGCCAAAAAATAAATTAATTTTAAAATTTTTATTAGAATTATTTCAAAACAAACACAAAATGAAAAAGGCCTCTAGCCCACTTGGTCCTCCAGAGGTCACAGGAATAGCATGCATGACCTTGGACCCACATGGGTTGGGTTCAAAAGTCTGCATGTATGGAAAATTCAGTGACAGACCAAACTGCCCTTAAAAATCTCTCTTCTCCAAGGTGCATGACATGTGGCTTGTGGCTGCAGTACTGCTCCCTCAGTGAGAGCCACCGAGGTTGAGAGTTAGAGGCATTTTCCACGGAGAGAAAAGTAACGTTATCAGTGGACACAACAGGTAACTCTGACAAATGGAAAGGCCTGCCTGGGTCTTGGACAGAACACTCAACATTGTAAAATTGCTTAGTTTCCCCAGACTAGCATACTGGGGTTTTTTAGCAATCCTAAATAAAATTACAAAGTGATTTTTCTTGGAAATTTGACAAATGACTCTAAGACTGAAGTGGAAAAGTAAACATGTAACAGTAGTCAAGAAATACTGAAAAAGAAGAAAAACTTATCCTGAGTTTGAAGCCAAGCAGTCATCAACTGGATTCCTTCAACTGTAACTTGCTTAATAAACAATATCCTGTAAGCTGCCTTCACTAATTGTTCTTGCAAACTGCATACCCTGCAAACTTCAGGTAGCTTAGCCAAAGCATCACCAGACTCCCTACAGATAGCGCCTCTGACACAGGGTCACTAGAGTAACAGTGGCTTCCACTGTTTTTCAGGAACAGGGAGCTAGTCTTCCCCAGTTCAAACCAGTCAAGACCACAGACCATTCAGCTGGGCCTGTGCGAGTATCTGATGGATGACCTTTTGTCGTCAGAGGGCCAAAAACTCCACCCTCAGATCATGCTAATGCTGCCATTTTCTGAACATGCTTCCTTCCCATGGAGAGACATGTTACTCAAATACACATGCATGGACCACTGATTACCTTACCTTCTTCCTTCCTCTAATCACCTCCCTCTGCACCTCCAACCACCCTATACACTTCACTCATCAATATCCTGAACCCCTCGCCTTCAGGGAGAAGGATTTGAGACTGGTTCTCCTATCTCCTCACTTGGCTGCCTTGCAAATAAACCCTTTCTCTGCTGCAAACCTCGGCATCTCAGCGTTTGGCTTGCTGCGTGTCGGGCAAATGAACCAGGTTCCATAAAAAGTTAAAGGACATTATAAAGCTGTAAGAATTAAAGTGGAATGTTACTGAGACAGGATAGGCGGATCGCCCAGTAGGAAAAAACAGAGTGTAGAAATGGACAGAAGTAAATATGAAAATTTAGTACAGGAGAAAGTTAGAATTTCAAACCAGACACTGCAGAGAGAGTGTTCAATATTGGATTGGGACAACCAGCTCAACACTCAGAAAAAAAACAAAATAAACCTGGATTCCCACATCACTCTTTACACGGAAACAAATCCCGAAAGGGTTAACATTTAAAGATTTTCAAACAGACAAAGCCATAAACACACTAGAAGAAAAACTGATGCATTTTTTAATAATCTTGGGTTGGAAAAACATTTCTAAACATGTTGCAAACCCAGAAAAGAACAAAAAACCCTTGTAAAAATTCCATAAAGTTGAAACACAACAGGAGTAGGAAAGGGATATTTGTAATGCATTACAAGAAAAAAATGTAATATCATTTATATCTCAAATAAACCAATAATAAAACAACAGGGAAAGAAGCTGGACGACAAAGCTACAAAGGGATACAAATGGACAATAGCCATATGAAAAGATGTTCAACTCTGTTAACAATAAACAGTGAAAATAAAAACAGGATATTTCCAGCCTAACAGAATATCACAGGTGAAAAAGACTGCAAAGGCCAGTGCTGGCTAAGAGGTAGGTACTTACACGTTCGGTGGGTGCAGGCTGCTGGCAAAGCCTCTGATGTGAAGTACGCACACCTTTCGCCCAAGAAATGCCATTTCTAAGAATCAGAGGAAGAAAATCGTTAGACGTTCAATAAGCTTTATGTACAAGGATTTTCATCACAGTATTGACAATTGCTAAAAAAAAAAAAAAGTTAGAAAGGACTGAGATGACCATTGATTAACAACAGTTAAGTAAGTTCTGGTATAGTTTGTACCATACCATGCAAACACCACAAGTTATGATCTGTGTTTACTGACATGAAAAGCTGCCTATAAGTAGTCAAAGCATCAAACCAAGCCACAGAAGAAGTGTGGTTCCTTTTAGGAAACAGGGTGTGTGTTTGTCTCAAAGGGCACATGACATCATTTTCTAGAACAAGGCTTGTCAAAAGGGTGCTGTGGTTGTTATCTTTTTGGTATAATTTGATTTAGTTTACTATGCTTACATAAAAATTTCCATAACCAATATTTTCAAAAAAGAAAAAACAAGTTAAGAATAAACAGGTAAGAAAAGCCAGGCCGAACTCTGAACTGAAGAAAGTGACTAGGGGGTCCAGAAAGCGATCCAACTACAGGTGAGAGTTTCTTGTGTGATTAGGGTGGCTTTCCCAGTCCATAAGAAAAAGGTAATTATTAACAAACGGTGGTGGAAAAACTACAGCATCAATTAGGAAAAAGATGGCTTCTCTCCTCTCATCACAATTGATTCCAGCTGGGTTAGAATTTAAATGTAAGAAATAAAGACAAAAGAGACAACAGGCTATAAGGATGTATTGCACAACACGGGGAATACAGTCAGTGTTTTGGTATTTTGTAATTACTGTAAATGGAGTGTAACCTTTAAATTTTTTTAATTTATTTTTTATACAGAGTACTAGAAAATACAACAGAAGAAAGTTTTTATAACCTTCAGGTGTGTGATGGGAGGGGGTCTTCAGAGAATCCCAGAGGCCTTAAAAAGCAGATTAATAAATTTGATTCTATAACAAATTTTAAATCCTATATGAAAAGGTGCCATTAACCAAATTAAAATACAAGTCTCATACAATAAAAATATAGTATTTATTAGCAATATAACAAAGTCTTCCTGGAAAGATATAATCAAAGCCACGGTTATGGGCCATTTTGTTTTCTTCCTCTTAATGTTTTGTATTTCCTTAATTTTTGCCATTGAATAAAAACTTTTATAAGTAAACCAAAACTCTTTTTTAAAAATTAAAACCAAAAATATTTGGAAGGAAATAAAATTATTCACAAAAATGTTTGAAATAGGGAATGGAAAGCAGGACTTTCGAAGCTTAGAGGTAAGAGAAGGAAAGGAAGCCGTTTCCCATGAGGACCCTCCACCAGGTCTCAGGCCCCCAGACTCCATCAGATCGCCGTGCCACCTCCTGGGGAGGCGGTGAGACCCCGAGCTCGGACCAAACCATGACGGCCACATGGAGGTTCAAACGTGCCACTCGAGGAATGACAGGGCCTGACAGTTTTTGCTCAAAGCTCTTCAATATGCATCATGTCACAAAGCCCAATCACAGCTCCTGGGAAATAACAAAAGAATCTGGGTAATGAAATAAAGTCTAACCTTTTTTTTTCCTTTGTTGGTAGTCTAGTTTCACTCGCTCACAGGAGGCCACGTGCAGAGGCCTCGCACCCCGAAACCTGAGCCCAGCTCCCCGTAGGAAACAGCCGCGCAGAGAACCCAGAGACGCCACCGAGAGCTCAGTTCAGGACGGCGGCGGCAGGCCGTGTGCAGAAGCACCGCCCACAACACTGGAAGATGGCGGCGGGCCGTGTGCAGAGGCACCGCACCTGCACCGCGACGCCAAGGATGAGCAGCTCAGGTGCGCCCGATCCACAAGAGCCACAAGAACTCCGCCCCCTTCCCCCTGATGCCGCTGAAAACCTGTAAAGCGGCCCCGCCCAGGAGCCCCCACCTCTCCCATCATCTGGTCAGAGGATAAAGCCTTCTTTTCCTTCTCAACTGAACTCGATCTCCTTTTACTGGCTCCAATGGCGTGGGGCAGAAGGACCCATGTGGGGAACTAACTGGAAAGGTCGGTAACAACCAGCGGGAAGGGGAAAGGGAAGGGCGTCTCGCTACCTCCTGGGGTCACTCCCAGAAGTTACCCGCACCTCTTCCTCTCAGATGCCATACGTGGCTGCAGGGCAGGCGGGGAGACGCCGTCTTTATTCTGGGAAGTCTCGCACATAGGTGATAGTACCACGGGAGCAAGAGAGGATGGGTATTGCAGCCTAGCACGTAGCGCATGATCCCATTTGTATAAGATACACCCCCAGCATTCACACACATGCACCTGGACAATGGGAGGACGCCTGAAAAATATTGGGACTTTGGGTGAGTTTTGCTTACTTCCTTGAACTTTTCGTATTGATCGAATTTTTGGAAATGGATGTATTTTTCAGTATAGCTTCTTTTCCAAAATGAATGATGTACATGAAATCGAAGGCCAGAGACTTCTTGTTGAAAGACATGTGACCCACGGGACGCTCTGGATCTGGGACGGCCCTTCAGAGTCTCCCAAATTGAGGGCCTTTGTACCCCCCTCAAAGACCAGTCATTGGAGGCACACTGCCTCCGGGGAGGGGTGAAAGCTTGGGCAAGGCAGCTCCTCTGGGCCCAGAGAAATTCCAGGAGGGGACCAATCTACGGGGGGCTCAGCAGCTAACACTCAGCAGGTGGAAAGTGTCTCCCTGCTGAAGGGGGTTCTATGTGGTGGGCTGCAGTGTACACGACACCAGGGACAGAAAGGCACGGCCTGGAGCTGGAGAAGGAAGCAGAGGAAAATCAGAAATGTCACTTTACACAGAACCACTGTATGCAACCACCATTTTTCTTCAAGTCTTCCTCAGAAAAGAGAATACTCTTAGAACTAAACCTAGGTATGGCAAAGTATGAACCTGAGCCTAAGAAAGAGAAAACACTCGGCAGATCCAAATGGAAAGGCTCTACAAAGTAACTGGCTTGAACATTTCCAAAACGTCAAGGTCACGAAAGGCGAAGGAGACCTAGGAAATATTCCAGACTGAAGGAGACCAAAGAGACAATGCAGTGTGTGATCCTGGATAGTGGACTGTGTGAAGAACAAGATTAGGACTTGGGCAAAATTCAAATGTAGACTGGAGGTACGATAATAGTTTTCTTATTGATGTTAAATTTCCTGACTTTGATAATCACTCCAAGGATGTGTAAAATAATATCCTTGTTCTTAGGATTACATGAGTAAGTGTTCAGGGGTGAAGGGTCTCATTATCTGGAATTTGCTCTCAAATATTCAGAAAAAATAAAATTATATATATAATTTAAATCCTGAGAGAGAAAAAGTAAATACGACAAAACATTAATAATTGGTGAACCTAGGTGAAAGGTATACGAGAGTTCATTGTCATAGTCTTGCAACTATTTTGAATGCTTGAAATTCCTTCAAAATAAAAGGAGAAAGAGAAACTTCCCAAAATAGAAAGCCAGTAGGATAGTACCCAGCCACACTAAAGGAACTCAGATCTGAAAAGGCTCCTAATGGACAAAGGTTGCAATTGATAAAAAGTGGATTATGGTCATTATAGACTGTAAACTTGAAGTTGATTCTGGGAAAATTCGATTGTATTTTCAGATGGATGCATTGTGAGAGCTTATTAAGGACAGTGAGGCTCTCTAGTGGTCAACATGAACGTCCCCCACTAAATAAATAAATGCAAATTAGGTCAAACGAGCCTCATATTCTTTTCTAAAATAAGTTAAAGAAATGGTCATCAGGATAGTGTATCTTGATTTGGCAAAGTTTTGGGGAAAGCTGTGCATGACATGCTCATGGACAAAATGATGCAGCACTTGGCATTTTTATAGCAACCTGAACAGCACCACCCAGAAAACTGACTGAATCTGGGGGGCAGTGGTAATAGTTTCCTAGGGCCACTGTAACAAGTTCCACTGAGTGGTGGCTTAAACAACAGAAATTTCCTGTGTCACAATTCTGGAGGCTGGAGGTCAAGATTATGGTGTCGGCAGGGTTGGTCCCTTCTGAGGCCGTGAGGGAAGGCTCTGCCCCAGGCCTCTCTCATTGTCTGGTAGACCGTTACCCAGTCCAAGCTCGTCCTGCTCGCCACACAGGCCAATAAATCAAGAGACGAGTTGTTGGGGCAAAGAACAGCGACTTTATTCAGAAAGCCAGCAGACGGAGAAGATGGTGGCCTAGTGTCCCAAAGACCCATCTTCTCTGAGTTAGAATTCAGACCTCTTTTTTATACTGAAAGGGGAGGGGGTAAAGTCCTAGTTCTGGTCAGACTGCGGAGGGGAAGTGTTCATTTCTTCCTTCCCGGAAGAGGCAGGGTTCCCCGGAGATGGGCCATTATGTAGAATTTAAGCCTACAGGCAACATCCCTTTAGTGATTAACTTTTAGCAAAAGCAATAGAATACAAAGGTTAAGAGAAACACATCCAATATGAAGTCAGATTTGTTCTTCCCTATCACAGACAGCTGTATTCATAGTCATACGGTGTTCTCCCTGTGTGCATGACTGTCTCCAAATCCTCCTTTTTCTAAAGACACCAGTCATACTGAATTAGGGCCCACCCTAATGACCTCATCCTAACCTGATTACCCCTGTACAGACCCTATCTCAGTGGATGATGAGACAGATGGTATAACAGACATGGAATGATGGTGGGTGGTCCAAAGCCAGGTCCCTCACATGTTCACTGTGCCACCTGCCATTCACCACTGGCCGTCCTGAGACTCATCCTGCTCCTGGGTGGTGTGAGGATTAAATGGAAAAATGAGCAAAGGCATTGTGCAAACTGCAAGCCCCCCGTAGTCTCCTGAACTCAGGACCACCGCCTGCCAGGAGGCAGTCAGTGCTCCAGTACGTGAAAGGACTGGCTGGGATGAGACAGGGTCCTCAAGCGGGCGAGAGCCGTCGTCACATCTCTTACAAGCATCTTTATCAGGTTCGGGAGACGGGGTTACTCATCTACAAATCTAACTGTGGGCTAACTTATAAAACATACTGAGGAGATTTCCCCCCATTTCCACCCATTATTCTTCGGAAGAGTGGAGACATGCAGTCCTTTAAGGATTCTCCACAGCTTCCTTCTAGATGGTGTCTTCTCAGACCCCCAGCTTCCCCTCAGCCCCTCTATCAGCCAAAGGGTCTCGCGCTTCCTTCCAGGAACTGAGTCGATTTCTCTGCACCCAGCAAAGACAGCTGGCATTTCTGCTCCCACTCTGGTTTCTGTTCCTTTCTACTTCCCCAGCCTAGATCCTGCATCTTCTCTCCCCTCTAACATTTGGAGCCTCCCCCTTTCCAAGGGTGTCTTGGTTTTTGTCTTCATACAGACTTAAAGCTTCTATCTTAACACATCCTCAGGTTACCCTAAGGCCTCCTTCTGCCCCATCAGCATTTCCCAGGTGTTTCCCATGGGGACCCATATTCACATCATAGACCCAGAGGTCCCAAAGTCAAGAATGGTTAGGAAATGCCTTGCCTCTTGACTGCAGGATTCATTAGAGCCTTTAATACTGTATTTTGATTCTCCCCAAAGGGACAAGGAATGCAGCATTTCCCAAATGCTTCTAAACCATTTCCCAAATGGTTCTAAACCAGTTCTAATGGCTTTAGAACTCTGTCTTCTGGAAACTCTTGAGGGACTAGCATCCGGCTTCCACGAGTGCTGGTCTGCACCCAGTGTCTCTGCTTCCAGTTGGTCTGTGACGGACATGGCCGTCTGTCTAGCAAATCCTTTTCCCTTCCTCTTGGTCACAGAGTGAGACTCTATTTCCCAATCTCTCTCGCAGTGAGGTGTGACCACGTGGCCTCCATCTTTCCAAAGGGAGTGAGCGGCCGGACATTTGCCTCTTCCAGGCCTGACCCCCACAAATCTGCTGTGCACTTGTTCCCCGACTCTTTCCCTCTGTCTGGAGACCAACAAACACCCAGGGGACTAGGCAGAGCCTCCACCGGGGATGTGTCCTAACAGCTAAGCAGAGGAGGACAGCCACCTGGATGATGCAAACACCTGCAGGGCTCCCGCAGAAGCAGAAGGCGGGTGAGCCTCTCTACGTTAAGCCCTGAAGGGCTGCGGCCTGTTCCTACTTCAGCCCAGCTCTCACTTTGCCACCGTTGTCAGTGGCGTTTTGGCCAGATCCTGGGGTCTGGTCTTTGTTCTTAATTCTTCCCATAATCCGACGCTCCTCCTACCACTTCCCTCCTCTGCAGCCATGCTCTGTCCGTTCCTGTTGCTTTTATCCACGGAATATTCTTTTCCTCTCCATCGCCCTCTCTTCCTCCACCTCCATCCCCAGCCTGGGTGTGTCTTTGATCCCCTTGCTTCTCTCTCTCCAACATGGCTTCATCTCTGATTTCATGGCTTCTACCATCTCACCCAAGGAAAGAGAGGGAGAAGGGAGAGCTGAGAGATTAACTATCACCTCACCAGAGTATATTCTTCCACGGACCAAGCCTGTTTTATTCACAGCTGTTCATTAGCATCTAGTTATGCCTGGCACAGAATAGTTGCTCAATAAATGTCTCTTAAATGACTAGACAAATGCACAGACGGCAAGGGAGGCATTACTCTTCCAATGGCAACACCCCGATAATGGGAAAGGACAAAATCCAGAGTTCAGCTGGAAGTTTAGAGAGCAATTGGGATCACACCGTGTCACTGGTGAGTCGTACACTGCACGACCCCAGGCTTTCTCGTGCAATGTGGTGTGAGCGCCAGCAGGTGGAAGGAAAGGGCTGGGGACTTAATTAAAGAATGCTTCGAGAGAGGAGCTACATGAGCAGTGGTGGGCAAAAGCAGAGAAGGGGAAAGCAAAAACATTTGCTCTCTATAGAAGCCAACTGTTTTCAAGCACAAAAAAAGTCAACACAAATTTGTCGAGGGTCTTCTACGTGCCAGCCATTGTTGAGCTCTGGGGATGCAGGGATGAGAGCAGCCACTCTCTGCCTGGAGGTGCCCACCACCCAGCAGCATGTGAGACCCAAAACCACAGTCATCAGGCCATGGGCCCAGTGCTACCTGTCAACAGCAGAGGGAGAGGGCCCTGGGAACACAGACAGTGGCGTCAGTCATTCTGCTGGAGATGTGTTCTGCGAAAGATACACGGAGGAGGTGACATCTGAGCTGGACTTGGGAGATAATTCCCTAATTATGTGCATCCATTGGGTCCGCAACCATTTACTGAGCACCAGCTTGGTGCCAGGCTCTGGGCACAAGGGTGAGCAGAAACAGATACAGCCTTGCCCTCACTTCGTGGGGAGAAGGGCCATTGATCTCACAATTACACCAACAAATGCAAAACTAAACCTGAAACCAGGGCTAGAAAGGAGTGGTGCAAGGTTTTATGGGAGGTGAAATAAACGTTTGTGGATTGATGAATCTACAGACAATGTGTAGGGCAAAGACTGCCGGCGGGATCATAATGTAAATAACGGAGCTACTGGCCACCCAGGAGAGACTAGAATTCCCGATTCCACCGCCATGCGCGAGGTTTGACCGTATAACTAACTTACAGACAACAGTATCTGAAGAGTGACTTCTGGGTGTGTCCTTAAAGGGGGGAGGCTTCCCCCCTCTCCTGTTCCTCCCAGATGGAGGTGGTGGTGAGCTGTCTTGGAGCATGTGGACCAGGGCAGTACTCTAGGGAAGGTGGAGTAAGAAGGGTGGAGGGGAGGCGCCCGGGGCAGTGACTGTGGAGCTGCCTGAGGAGCCTTGGAGCCCTTCCACCAGGCACCGTAAGAAGGAAAACTTACCTTCTTTCCTGTTAGGGAACTATCACTGGAATTCCCTGTTAGAGCAGCTGAACCTATACATCTTGACTCACACGGTATGCAAGATACTAACCACTGCTTAATAAAGCAACAGAAAATAACAGTTAGTGTACCTGGACTCTGCCTCATGCAAGATTTGATGATTCATAGACTCAGGATTTGAGGATTTCATTGCTTGGGGGAAATGAAATAATCTTGGGATGTGGAGAGAAATTTGGCATCCAGAAGGTTTGTGACCTTTCAAAAACCCTGAAATCTATTAGATTAAGTTGTGTGCAGCCTTGAGTGCCCCAAGGCTGGGCTCTGGGTGGTTTATCATCACAGGAGTGGGCAGGTGAGGCTTAGTAGACAGATGGAACCTCCCTTCCCCAGCTTCCCTCTGACAGATTCTTATTTATTTATTCATTCGTGTATTTATTTATTTATTTATGGCTGCACGTGAGCTCAGTAGTTGTGGCTGGCGGGCTCTAGAGCGCAGGCTCGGTAGTTGTGGCACACGGGCTTAGTTGCTCCACGGCATGTGGGATCTTCCCGGTCCAGGGCTCAAACCCGTGTCCCCTGCATTGGCAGGCGGATTCTTAACCACTGCGCCACCAAGGAAGTCCCTCTCTGACAGATTCTTAAAGCAGAAGAGCCTCCAAAAGAAATGTCCCTGTCTCTGCCTCAGGACAGGATACAATCAGTACTATCAGTAAGAGGTGGCCTTCTGCCCCACTTTCAAGACCTTTGGAGGAGTCTGCATTTAATAATACCTGCCTCATCAGGAGAAAATGACTTGGGTTACTTGATAGTTATCAAAGCACTTTCACACCTATTGGCTCTCCTATTTCATCCTCCTAATAACTTGGGTGTAAGCCAGGTGCAATACGGTCTTGTCTACTGTCCTCCAAGAATCTGAGCTAATCACAGGAGGTCATGAGGCTTCCAGGGGCAGAGCGGAGCTAGGACACCAGGTAAGGCCCTCCTTCCTGTCACTTACCAGCTTTGCCCCTCCATCACCCAAATCAGTGACCGCTCCCTGACCATCCGTTCTCTGGAGGGCCCCAGCCAGCATGTGACTGGGCCGCCAAGGTGGACAGGACAGAGCTCTTGGCCTCTGGGAGCTTTCGGGGGTGTGGGGAAATGTGACAGGTTTGCACACCTGGCTACAGTGTGACGCTCTGTAGGGTGAGCACTGTGTGATGGGCACAGGCCACAATGCTCCCAGTCCTTCAGGCCAGAACAGTCACTAAGGACCCAAAAAATGAGTTTGTGGCAACTGCTGGAATCCTGCCCTCCCGTGCCCACGGGTGCTGAGCATGAAGCCTCAGGCACTGATGCCCTGCACCTGCGCACACACTGTACACACACGTGTACACACACGTGTGCACACACCTGTACACACGTGTACACATGTACACACACACGCAGGCGCTGCGGCGCGTAGTCCCTGCAGCCCAGAGCGGGAGGGTGGGCGCGGAGGGCGAGCACGCGTCCGCCCGCGGAGCTGCCAGGCCGCCTCCTGCCCGCGGGCGCCCGCGCCCCCTCCCCGCGCCGTCTATTTATATCGCTCGCCGGCTCTGCCCATATTGGGCAGCGCCAGCAGGTCAGGCGCCCCAGGCCGGGTCGCGGCGCCATTGCGGCGGCCCCTGCGGAGCAAGTGCGGCGGCGCCTCCCGTCGGGGTAGCCCCGTAAGTAACGGTGACCGGGCCGCGGGGACCACCCGAGGCCCCTCGGCACCTGCGCCCCCGCCACGCGTGCAGCCCCGCGCCCCTGACCGCCTGGTCCTGGACCGCCCTCGCCGGCCCTGGCGGCCGTGGAGGGGGCGCCTGTGTCTGCCCGTCCCGGGGTCCTCCTGGAACCGAGAAGAGTGCCAGGCACTCGACAGGATCCGCTCTCTGAACTGTAGACCGAGGAGTCTAATCGCCCTGCGTTTCCCACCCCCCCACCCCCGCGGGATTCTTAAGAGTAACTAACGAACTCGATGCATGGTAAAGGCTCTGGTAAGAATGCAGAACGTCAGCTCTTCAAAGGAAAGGAAAGAGGAAGCTTGCCTTATTTAGCTTTATCTCCATCCTGGCCGTCATTAAAAGCCAGGTGTGTGGAGCGGATTATTACTTTGCAAAAAATCCAGTATTTTCCAAAGCTCCGGGGAGACTCGGAGTGCATTCAGGGTGGGGCAGGTGTCCTGAGCCATTTTCAGCCAGGGTCTGTACAAGATGGTGATGCTGAAGCAAACTAGGGTGTGGGGAGTAATGGGGAAAGCCAGGGGTCACCAAGGTAAATGCTGTAGGAGAACTAAACGGGCAGGGGTGAGAGAAATTATAAATGAGGACTGACTCTCAGGTCTGCATTAGGGCGGGGGGGGGGGGCTGGGAATGGGGAGGAGGTGTGCCATCTGAGCGGTGGGGCTACTCACGTCCTGCTGGTGGTTGTCGCCATGGGAATTAAAAACCCACTGTTGCCCTAGCTTGCATTTTTTTTTTTCAATAGATGCTGGAATGTTTCAGCGCTGCGTGTTGACAATTAATTTACAAAAAAAAAAGTCCGAGCAGCCAATTTGCTATCTCTGGCTTCAGTTCTCTAAGAATGGGGACCAAATTCCTGAGCGCAGTGCTGACGGGGAATTAATTTTGAGGATGGGAGAAGTGGGTGTCAGAATGTGTCAGGCTGTAGGCAAGGAAATCAAGTTAATGATTCTGGGCGATTTATTTGACTTGGACAAACCGATAGCAGCTTGAAGAATCAAAATATCTTCAAGACAGTGGTTAATAACATGTATAAAACCTAAAAGAAAAAAAAGTTATGAACTTGTAATTTAGGACTAAGCAAAGCATTCGCTTAATTGCACAAACCGTCTTGAGCAACTGTTCTGTGCGAGGCACTGTCACAGACAGACGCTAAGAATACAGAAAGGGTTAAGACCTGACCCCCTACCCTCAATATGCGCATCAGTGAAAGGCGAGGAGGGCGAATTCGTAAATAAATTGCAGTAACAGCGGTGCAATAACCACCGTGTTCAAGGTACAAGCAAGGAAGGGCAGAGAAGGCTTCACTGAGGAAGTGACGTCTGGGCTGAATTTTGAAGAGCCAGTTACATTTTTTCAGATGGAAGCAGGTGAAGAATATTCCAGACACAGGGAACAACATGTGTATTCACATAGCATTAGAACAGTGAGTGGTTCAGTACTACTAAGAGATTGGAAAATATGAGGAGGGAAAGTCCAGAGATGGGGTAGTAAGGGCTGGGAGGTGCCAGGTTAGGAAGGGCCTCCTAATGTCTGGAGGACGGGTAGTGCTGGTGCAAATAGGCTTGAGGTATTTTTTAAACGTGGGGTAATGATTTCATACATGAGAGTCACCAACTTACAGAAGGGCTGTGTTTTAAGCGTTGGAACTGAGACATCACTGACGTCATGTTGACATTCCTTGGCGTGCCAACCAAAATCCGTTGAAGGGGGCCTTAGGCTGGAATGTAGGACCCTAACCAAGTCATTTCTCAGGTCTTCAGATTTTTTCTTCGATAAAATTCAAGGCTTTGCTGTTGATCAACTCCATCACTTCATATTATGACCTACTCACATACTGAACATTTCTACGGGAAAAAAATGTATACACTGATTCTGGAATCCAGTAACTTCTTTTCCCACCGAACCACAAGTAGGAAGGAGTTGTTTCTGCCTTTCTCCCAGAGCAGTTCTCATTAAGACTGGAGAAGCAGGTTGTAAGCATCTGTATTTTCCAATGACTCATAAGTTGGGCTGACTACACTTTGACAGGTTAAAAGGAAAATTCTCAATGTATCTACGTATCCTGTCTGCCTGTCTGTCTGTCTCTCTATATATATGTACACGCACTGATGTGGTTTACACTGTATGGGGCTGGCCCAAAAGTTCGTTCGGGTTTTGATGTTATGGAAAAACCCAAACAAAACTTTTGGCCAACCCAATAGGTTAGGTTTTCAGAGTTGTAAGTTACTCTAATGTTAATACAATTTTTACTTTTAAACTTAGTTTATGCAATATTTAAGACGTGCAAAAAGGCCTAATGAATAATAAAGTATGTTATCGGGTTCCTGCCATACAGCTGATGAAGTCGCACGTTGATTACGCAACTGAAACTCCTTGTCACCCTCCTCCAGCTGTGTGCCCTCGCTTCCACGCCTCCTGAAAGCAACCACTGTCCCGAACCTGGTGTTTAGAATTACCTTTCTTTATATTCCACTACAGTTGTACATGCCCTTAAAGAATATACAATTCTTTTAACTTTTTAGTTTGATATAATTTCAAACTTACAGGAAAGTTCTAACAGTAGGACAAAACACTCCCATAGACCCTTTACCAGATTCACCATTTATATTTATTTTGTCATAATATATCACCTACATTTACTCTATTAGAATATATAGTATTGTTTTGCGTATTTTACAGAAGATATCAGTGGCGGGCAGCACCTATTCTTTTTAGTCTTTTTCACACATTGATGTTTGTGAAATTCATCAATGTCGATACATGTAGCTCTAGTTCATTCCTTTTTTTTTCTTTTTCTTTTCCTGTATAATATTCTCTTGAGTGAATATGCTACAGTCTATCTGTTCTCCTGTTAATGAATATTTAGGTTATTTCCAAATTTTTACTATTTCAAACAGTGCTGCTATGAATTTAAACTAGTTTTAACTTCAGCAAAACATGGAGTCATGGTCATGTATCAATCATTTTTTAGAAAAAGTAGCAACTTTAAAGATAATATAAAGATTATAAAATTAAACACTGTAAAAACAAAACATTGGTAGTTTAAGTAAACTAACATTTTTATGCCACTTTAAATTTTATTTTATTTTTTAAATAAATTTATTTAGTTAGTTAGTTATTGGCTGTGTTGGGTCTTCATTGCTGTGCTCGGGCTTTCTCTAGTTGTGGCGAGCAGGGGCTACTCTTTGTTGTGGTGAGCGGGCTTCTCATTGCGGTAGCTTCTCTTGTTGCGGAGCACAAGCTCTAGGCACATGGGCTCAGTAGTTGTGACTTGTGGGCTCTAGAGTGCAGCCTCAGTAGTTGTGGCGCACGGGCTTAGTTGCTCCGAGGCATGTGGGATCTTCCCGGACCAGGGCTCGAACCCATGTCCCTGCGTCGGCAGGTGGATTCTTAACCACTGCGCCACCAGGGAAGCCCCACATTAAAATTTATAGGAATCCATTTCTTAACACTAAGTATACTGGACGTGGGTAAAACTGCATTTTGGATTTGCAAAGTAATTAGGCTTTATTCTTGTGATTTATATTTATTTTTGCTACTCATTTTTTCTCCATTATTATGGGTACTATTAATATGACTGCACAATTCAGTCTTCTATAAATTGGAGCAGAGAATAACTTCCCATTAGTATCACTGAGAACATTTATACGGTTTTATCTTGCTGATGAAAGGAGAATGCCCTCTGGGCCCTCATTACAAGAAAAAGTTGCTGTCAGCTCTCTTTTATTTGTGAGCTGTGTCTGTACCCACAAGCAGTTTGTATATGAACCCAAACATTTTTATTGTTCAAAAAATGTTTGTACAGGTGTATCCAGTTTCAGCTTTACCAAGCAAATTACATGTTATACATGCATGGCCTTATTTAATTCTCCCAGCTATTCTTATATAATTCTCAAAACTAATTCCAAGCAAGGAATCAAAAAGAGGCTAAGAAACTTGCTCACGTTGTAAATGGTAGAGCGAGGTATCAGAACCCAGGTCTCAGGAACCCAAGTCAAAGCCCACATTCCGAACCTCTGAGGTACTCTCTGCTACCCCACTGTGAGCACTTGGATACAAAAGACTGATCCAACTACTTTATTTATATACAGTAACCCCAATTTACACATGCAGAAACCAAGGTTCAGTAAGGTTACACAATTTTATGGGACTTCCCTGGTGGTGCAGTGGTTAAGAATCCACCTGCCAGTGCAGGGGACACAGGTTCAAGCCCTGCTCCGGGAAGATCCCACATGCCGCGGAGCAACTAAGCCTGTTTACCACAACTACTGAGCCTGAGCTCTACAGCCCGCAAGCCACAACTACTGAGCCTGTCCTCCAGAGCCCATGAGCCACAACTACTGAGCCCACGTGCTGCAACTACTGAAGACCGGGCACTTAGAGCCCATGCTTTGCAACAAGAGAAGCCACCACAATGAGAAGCCCACACAACACAACAAAGAGTAGCCCCCGTTCACTGCAACTAGAGAGAGCTCGCGCACGGCAACAAAGGCCCAACGCAGCCAACAAATAAAAAAATAATAAATAAATTTAAAAAGAAACGTTACAGGGCTTGCCTGGTGGCGCAGTGGTTGAGAGTCCGCCTGCCGATGCAGGGGACGCGGGTTCGTGCCCCGGTCCGGGAAGATCCCACATGCCGCGGAGCGGCTGGGCCCGTGAGCCATGGCCGCTGAGCTTGCGCGGCCGGAGCCTGTGCTCCGCAACGGGAGGGGCCACAGCGGTGAGAGGCCCGTGTACCGCAAAAAAAACAAAACAAAACAAACAAACAAACAAAAAACAAAAAAAAAAGAAACGTTACATAATTTTGGGATGACAGAAAGCAGTGGCTAAACTGAGATTCAGGCCCAGGACCGTCTCACTTCAAAGCCCCATCTGCAATGCCAGCATCTTCTGTGTACCTTATGTATACAAGGAACAATGCTGAGAATGCTTGCTGAAGCATGGTGGCTAATGTAACTGACCAGGTATCTCTCAGGATTTACACCAGTAAATTCATTTGGTCTGTAAATCCACAGCAATTAGAGTAGCTCTCAAGAGTTTTATAAAAGGCAATTAGAAGGAAGGGACACTTAAATATATGTGCCCATCTAAAAAATTCATAAATGTTTCTTCTGAATGTTCGAAACAGTTATTTCCTTTTTAAAAGTATTTTTTGTTGCTGAAGCCAGCGTTTGGGGCAGAGAAACTGTACCCAAGTAAAGTATTTATTCAAGAAATTGATTTATCTTTGGGAATCTTGGGGACACCAGATGATCCTTTTAAAATAGGAATTTGACTGTTCCCCTTCTCAAAACTCTTCATCTGGAGTTAAGCAGAGAACTGGAGATTAGGCACCAGACATAATCTAGAAAGTGGATTTATTTATGACAGTGGCACACGAGTTGTTGCCCCGTTGCCTGTTTTATATCACCCATGAGCAAGAATGAATTTTTTAATTTTAAATGGCTTTTTAAAATCAAAAGAAGATGTGAAAATGTATGAAATTCAAGTTTCAGTATCCGTAAATCAAACTTTTTGGCACAGAGCGATGCTCATTGGTTTATGTATCATCTGTGGCTGCTTCTGCATGGCAACGGCAGAGCTGAATTGTTAAGGCAGAAACCCTACAAAGCCTGAGATATTTTCTCTCTGGCCCTAGTTTGGTGCTTGCTCTAGAGGGAGTGATTAAGAGTGCAGACTTTGGAGTCAGATGGAACTGGGCTCAAAACTCAGTTCGTGCGCTTGTAAAATGGTGTAGCCATTTAATGAGAAGAGGTAAACTCAGAAGAGCTGACTTAGGTAATTTTGCCTTCTATCAAGGAGAAATGCGCATAATTAGAAGTTTCCACAGTTCTTTTACTTGACAGTGTACTAATAGAGAATACAAGAATATACCTAAAGTGAAACTTTATACAATATCTAATTGCAGTTACCTTAAGCAACCTTGTCTCAGTATTTTTGCAAATGCCACTTACACTAGTGAGGACTCCTGAGTGCCAGGACCAGCACTCCCAACTCAAACTGGCTTAAACAATGAGGGGAATGGTCTCTCTCAAAACTGAAAAACACAGATATAAGGCATGTTTCCAGCTCCACTGCTCTGAAATCTCTGCCTTCTTTCCTATACTGGCTTTGTCCTCATGCTGGCTATGGGGACACGGCTGCAGTGGATCCAGACCTCTCATCTTTGTAACACGTGGACACCCCCAACCAGTGAACCAGAGACTGAGCTTCACTCCAATCGGGCCAATCTCAGGTCTCCCACCAGCCCCTGAACCAGTCTCAGTGGTAAGAACGGGAGTCAGTCCCACCCCAGTGGCACCAAGGAAAGGCAGGCTGAATGTGGGGAGAAAGCCAACATTGTCCACTATAGAGCTGTGTATAAGATATTACCTATAACATGTTTATCGAGAAAACCAGTCCATAATGTACTAGGTATTTCATTTTTAACCTCTCTTTGAAACTAATGCCACTTACGTTTTCATTAAACTAGCCCTATGCCAAAACGTTCAACGAGGGTAGCTTGGTTCCTGCCTTAAAGATACAAAATCCTAGGTTGTGGTCCTAACATTTGGGTCCCCGGCGTCTGGTTTCTTTCCAGCAACATCAAGAACTAATGACTCTGAACTATCTGCATTGTGTTAGATCACGTGATCCTATCTGGAAGCTGCCCTTGGCCTTCTAGCATTGTGGGTACTGGTACCCTTTGAGGGATACTTGTATATCAGTACAAATGGAATAGAAATTTTAAAATATTTCCTTATAAGAAAGGTTTTACCGTTTTTTAGTTTGAAGTAACAGCTGTCATCTATAAAGTTGACTGATGTGTTTATGTGTAAAGAAGCCTACATAATATGATTTGGGCTAGTCATAATGTGTTGTAGGAGAATTTAGAAATATAATGACCTCTTAATTACCCATAATTGGATTCTCTTTGTAAAAATCTAAAACAAATAAAGGGAAAAAGCAACCGTTCACTTTTAACCTGCAAACCCTTGCATAGAAAGTCTTAAGTTCTCATTGAAATAAAACTGAGCCATTAACGCCAGAAAATCCAGCGAGGAGGCTTTTATTTCTATTTCAAGTATACGGGTTCCAAGACTGGCTACTTGTTATGATTCCACACCCTTCAGCACAGCGATTTTTAGGTCTTACAGTTGCCATTATATAATTAAACATTCCTATCATGCTTAACATTTCTTTCCTGAAATGAACTTTAATTCAACACTGAAAAAGTGCCAAGTCTCATTGAGACATATGAGATTTCTAATCCTTTACAGGATCACAGAAGTTTAGAAGATTTATAAGCTTCACGGCTGACAGATTTTGCTTTCACAGTGTTGAAATTATCACCTCCCTGCCTTTCTGAGCTCCTCGTGCTGACTTTTCTACCATCGAGGTTTATTCTCGCTGCTGGGACTTACAGCCGCATTAGACCTGGACAGGGTGACAGAGATTGAGCTCTGCTCCTCCCCTTAAGGCTTCTGGCTCTAGGAGTGTTCTTTAAATCCAAAGAGCTAATTAGCTTCCTTGAAACATCCTGTTTGCAGTTCCCCGGGGAAGGGGAAGCTGAGACAACCAGCTTAAAGAGATTTTTAATTAGACTAGTGCTTTTTCAGGCAAGAAGTGATTCCACCTCTGCCTCTGTGAGACAGGGAAGAGAGAGAAGCCACGCAGGAGGGGCAGAGAAATGGGAGGACTTTTGTGTGTTTTCTAAGATTAGGATGATTTACTTGTAAGTTTCAAGTATTGTGAATTCTCACATCAGCACGTATTTGGTTGCGCTTTCCAAAGCACTGTTTTGAATTATTTGCCACATAGCAAAGTTTGAGCAGAATTTTAGTGGACTTTTTTTTCAGCCAGCCTACAAGACCCCCTCCCTTGTGATTTTTCAGACTGGTGCTGATAGCACTTGGGTGCATTTTGGGGGACGGTGCACATAACCTTTTCAGTGATGTTGCACCTCCTCAGAGAGGATGCTTCCTAATGCCTCTGTATCCTCCATCTGTGGGTCAGCTGAATTTGGTAACTGGAAGTGTAAATGCGAAAGGTGCTCATCTTATCCCTTTTCTCTTCGTTCACCTTGGGAGGGAGGACTTTCCAGCCTCCGCTAGAAAAATCTCTGCCGCCAATTAGGAAAATATTGTTAGTGCTTAATAATTTCCTGTTTTTAATTTTACAATCAACGACGTTATTTTTAGATACCAAAGTAGCTATCTTAATGTTAAACTACTCTGCTTGGAATGAATAATATTTACTTATAAATACTTCTTAGAACTAAGGCTGCATATTTAAATTACAGAGAATTTTTTTCTTAGAAGAAAACTCCCTCTTTTCTTTCCTTCAGGAATGTTGCATGACATCTCTGTTGCTTGGTGAGTAATAAGACATGTAAACAGGACCTCAAGAATCAAGCTACATTTAAAGAAGACTTACTTAGAAACACTGGAGAGGACACCATGGAGTGCAAGACTGAGGGAAAAGAAAAATACCAACACAGCTTGAATTTACTGAATAAAATTAAGAACATGAAAGAACTAGCAGAGATGATTGATGTTGTACTCATCGCAGAAGGGGAGAAATTCCCTTGCCACAGGCTGGTCCTGGCTGCATTTAGTCCTTATTTCAAAGCGATGTTTACCTGTGGACTACTTGAGTGTACTCAGAGGGAAGTCGTACTTTATGACATCACAGCAGAAAGTGTGTCGGTGATATTAAATTATATGTACCATGCGGCTTTGGAGATCAGTAATGCCAATGTACAGACTGTGGCTATGGCCGCCTATTTTATGCAGATGGAGGAAGTCTTCAGTGTGTGTCAGAAGTATATGATGGACCATATGGATGCCTCGAACTGTTTGGGTATCTATCATTTTGCAAAGCAGATTGGAGCTGAGGATTTAGCTGATCAATCGAAGAAGTATTTATATCAGCACTTTGCTGAGGTGAGCTTACATGAAGAGATACTAGAAATTGAAGTGCACCAACTTCTGACGCTTATTAAATCAGATGACCTGAACATATCCAGAGAGGAGAGCATTCTGGACCTAGTTCTGAGATGGGTAAATCACAACCGAGAACTGCGCACAGAGCATCTTGTGGAACTTCTGAAGCAAGTTAGGCTGCAACTGGTAAATCCTTCTTTTTTAAGACAAGCCCTGAAAAGGAACACAATGCTTCTGTGTGATGCAAATTGCATTGACATCATTCAAAACGCATTCAAAGCCATCAAGACCCCTCAACAGCACTCTCTCAATCTTCGTTATGGCATGGAGACTACCAGTCTTTTGCTGTGCATTGGCACCAATTCTTCAGGAATCAGGTCGAGACACAGGAACTACGGAGATGCCAGTTTTTGCTATGATCCTGCATTGCGCAAGACCTATTTCATCTCCTCTCCCAAGTATGGGGAGGGTTTAGGCACTGTGTGTACTGGTGTTGTCATGGAAAACAACACTATCGTTGTGGCTGGAGAAGCAAGTGCCTCTAAACTCTCCAGACAAAAGAGCAAGAATGTTGAAATCTACAGGTTCGTATCTAGCCATATACTTGTAACTTTGTTTCAATTATCTTGCTTTGACATTAGCAGCCGAAGTACTTCTGAGTGATCACATCTTAAATTATGTGTGGTCAGAATTACCCTGTAATCATGTATTTTACATAGATGTAAAATTCATAATGAAATCATCCACATTTTAAAATTATTTTTCTCTCCCTTTCATTATTAAGAACATATAGTTGAATTTGCATAAGTTAAATGTATATACTTTATGATTCCTTTGTATATTTTCACTCTTAGCTTTCACTATTCATATGCTATAATTGCTTTGTTTTTGAAGAGCTGAATATAACTTTTAACAAGAAGAAAAGTTTATTAACACTGACGCCTTGAACTGACTTTTATTAGTTCACAATTCAGAGTAGTAAGTAATTTTTCTTCTTGACCAAAAAGTATTATTTATCTGTCAGTTTTCATTCTGTACTTTTTTTTTTGGCTGTGTTGGGTCTTCATTGCTGCACGCGGGCTTTCTCTACTCGTGGCAAGCGGGGGGCTACTCTTCATTGTGGTGTGTGGGCTTCTCATTGCGGTGGCTTCTCTTTGTTGCAGAGCATGGGCTCTAGGCATGCAGGCTTCAGTAGTCGTGGCACGTGGGCTCAGTAGCTGTGGCTCGCAGGCCCTAGAGCACAGGCTCAGTAGTTGCGGCGCACGGGCTTAGTTGCTCCACAGCATGTGAGATCTTCCCGGACCAAGGCTTGAACCCGTGTCCCCTGCATTGGCAGGCGGGTTCTTAACCACCGCGCCACCAGGGAAGTCCTTCATTCTGTACCCTTAACGAGTGGGTCTTTGCTAAACCTCTAATAGTGTAAAATGTTTGTAGCCTAAGAATTCTTCAACCCTAGAACTGTAAGAGGAACAGGAGTATCTGCTAAGAAGTAGTGTATGTCTAGGAACAGGAGTATCTGCTAAGAAGTAGTGTATGTCTAGGTGTTGTGTGTGAGGACAGAAAGATTTGTTTCCTGTTACTCAGCAAGAATTCAACCCTTAAATCTACCTGGGTGAGTAAGAGTTGTACGTGTAGGTCCTTGAACTCTCCTTGCACTCCCTCCCCTCTCTGGGCCCTCGTAGCACGGTTTCTCAGACTTTTCAGTCAGTCGGTAAGTGATTCTCGACAGCAAAGTGGGGACAGAGAAGGAATGAGAGGTCTGCTATTTTCCTGTCATCTCTCCTCATTGCAGTATGTGCTTCAGGCTCTCGGCCCGTCCTGCTGTCACCTTCACACGTTGAGCAAGTGTCCCTTCTTCCCAGAAGTGGGGGCGGGAACACAAGCCCTGGATAGTGACTGGCCCTCTGCCTGCGGTGACAGGCTGTCACTGAGCAGCAACAGGTACAGGCCCTCAGGTGCTTGTGGGAAAGGGGGCATGTTTCTCCTGGGACGGATCCTCTGGGTCCCTGACCTTTGTTTCCTACTTGCTCTTGGCTGGGTGCCCTTCTTTTCACCTTAGAGCCTCCTGTACCAGAACCTCAGGTTCTTTAGATACCTATTTTCTTCCTCTTAAAGGTAGTGCAGGGCTTCCCTGGTGGCGCAGTGGTTAAGAATACACCTGCCAATGCAGGGCACATGCGTTTGAGCCCTGGTCCGGGAAGATCCCACATGCCATGGAGCACCTAAGCCTGTGCACCACAACTACTGAGCCTGAGCTCTAGAGCCCGCAAGCCACAACTACTGAAGCCCGCACGCCTAGAGTTCGTGCTCCGCAGCAAGAGAAGCCGCCACAATGAGAAGCCCACGCACTGCCATGAAGAGTAGCCCCCGCTTGACGCAACTAGAGAAAGCCCGTGTGCAGCAACGAAGACCCAATGCAGCCAAAAATAAAATTAATAAAATTTAAAAAATAAAATAAGGATAGTCCACAATTCTGCCATCAGAGTTAATTGTTAACAAACGTCCAACCCTCTCAAAAAGTGTGTTTTCATCCTTGAAAGTCTTTCCTCTTAACTGTTTTTGAATGCCTGCTTCCCTTTTTATGCGTGTGTCTAACTACACACCGCGCGTTTCCCTTCTTTCCTGTCTTGAACTCACGCCGGTTCCCATCACCAACAGCTCTTCCACGTTGGTCAGAATTAGGGTAAAACTATCAGTTGCCCTCCTCACTTCTCGCAATAGTGAAACTGTCAGCAAGGCAAATAAAGAGATTATCAGAAGCACTGCTTGAGGCTTACATGAGACTCCCAGTGCTGTCTGCATAGTTAAGGTCTGACAGTACCACCCGAGGTCACTGTCTTTGGTCCACTCCTGCCACATCATCTCTGCTCCTTACCCCAATTACCTTTGCCAAGATGCTCTTCAGCGTGCCTCTACTCTGTAGTTTACACATTTCCATGCAGATATATTTCTTTTTGACTTAAAAGAGGAAGTAGATTAGCATTATAGCAGGTTGTTTCTTTTTTAAAAAAAATACACCTTTCCATCTCTTTTAACTCTCGTACTTTGGTAGACAAACAGCTGAGGATGTAAGTGTTGTCTTTAAACTGTCAACCTCCGTGAACACTGAATGCTTTTGCCACTATTATTTTCTTCTTTATGTCATATCGAAATAATAAGTTTTATAGTTTCATCTGGGCATTTTCTCTCCCCATTTTTAATTCAAAATGTTAAAACAAAAATCCAATTAGCAAGTTGTCCAGCAAACATGTACTTCCCATCCTTCGTGGGATTTATCTTGTTCCTGGCCTATTTTCTTAAACCGTGCCTCAGAAAACCAAAACCCATTTTTTAGTTCTATTTATATATTCATTGTCTTTGCTTCAGTAGCCCCCACCTGTAGACACCTAATTGTCCCTTCCCCTCTGAAATCCAGAACAATTAAAAATAGTGGTGAAAATATCACCTGTGCTGCTAGGGACTTTGGTTTCCATAAGAGTTGGCCTAGAACAATGGGGAAAACTTCTGTAATACGATTAACTGTCACATGTCTGATGCAAAATTTGTTTCCAAACAACAAATTTTTTTTCTTATTTTCCATATTTATTCTGGTTTTTGTTTTTTGTTTTGTTTTAGTTTTGAATTCCAATTATACTTTCTGGATTTTCTAGGACAGAAATAATTTCACATATTTTATCCCACTGTCCCCATGGGTACTTTTGTCCTGGACTATGTGTCCCGATCATGATTTGAGAAAATAGACTTGCCATTGTCAACAGGCAAGACAGAAGATGGGCACAGACTCATCCACTTGGTGACCATGTAATGCTACACACACACACACACACACACACACACACACATGCACACACTCAGATAATTACTTAATGTGTTGGACTCTAGGAGGTGTTGAGAGACCATATCACCTAGTGTCCCTGCTCTTCTCCCAAGACTCTTCTCAGACCAACCTAATTATTTGTGGTAGAAATTACTGAAATTACCATTCCTAGTAGATTAAAACAGTTGAGAAATGCCCAGCAGACACCTACAGGTGGGTTTTTATACAGTAGCATGCTCTTGACTCTGTTCTAAGCCAGTTAGAACCACAAGAACAATCCTTAAAATTCTATATATCCTGCATCATCCCATTAGAAATCTGAATTTAAATATTTCCAGATTTTCTGCTCTAAACACATTTCTTTAATGTAGTATTAAAATGAAACTTCTAGTCAACAGAATAAGACATTTTTTATGTTTATTTTTACATATTCTCTTTTAGCAAATGACTTGCTGAAAGACTTTCCTATTTTTAGTAATTTATTTATTTTTGCTGTGTTGGGTCTTCGTTTCTGTGTGAGAGCTTTCTCTAGTTGTGGCAAGCGGGGGCCACTCCCCATCGCGGCGCACGGGCCTCTCACCATCGCGGCCTCTCGTTGCAGAGCACAGGCTCCGGACGCACAGGCTCAGCGGCTGTGGCTCACGGGCTCAGTTGCTCCGCAGCATGTGGGATCCTCCCAGACCAGGGCTCGAACCCGTGTCCTCTGCATTAGCAGGCAGACTCTCAACCACTGCGCCACCAGGGAAGCCCAAGACTTTCCTATTTTTAATTTTCTTTCCCAAAATTAGGAAATGAAGGCTAGTCCCTGGATAATCTATACTTTTTCAATATATTGTTTTTTTCTAAAATTCTCTAGGTGGGTGTGGTTGACTGTTTCTGTGTACATTATATTTTGTTCAGCATTTCTTTTCCCCAAAAAACACAAACCTGTATCACTATCTTAATGGTTTTTTCTTCTCCAATTAGAAGAACCAAATCATATCGGTTTTCGTTGGAAAAGAAACAAGTGTGTTTTTTTGGCAAGTTGTTTTTATATTAAATCTAATTCTGGGTTCTCTCTCTGTTAACTTACAGGTATCATGATAGAGGAAACCAGTTTTGGGAAAAGTTATGCACAACAGAATTTCGAGAGCTCTACGCTCTGGGCACCATCCATAACGACCTCTATGTTATAGGAGGACAGATGAAAATTAAAAACCAGTATCTTATTACAAACTGTGTTGATAAGTACTCTGTAGAAAGGGACACTTGGAAAAGGGTGTCCCCCCTTCCACTACAGTTGGCGTGTCATGCTGTAGTAACAGTGAATAATAAACTTTACGTGATTGGAGGCTGGACCCCTCAGGTTAAGAAATTTCCTGTGTACCTAACTGGCATGGCTGTGCTGAGTCTGGCCGCTCTGTTGAGAAATGTAGTTGTTGAATACTAAAAGAGTATGACTCACATTCCGGTAAAATGCCTTTTATGTTATAGAATATTAAATGGAAGATTTTAAAGTGTTAAAGCAGCTCAGGAGAATGAATTTTAAAGTGTTATTCATAGGCATGACTTCATTCAGTATTTGTGCTGTGTTCTTCATAACCCTTCCCATCCTTGCTGACTATGAAGGATGCTTATGCTGAGGGGTTATCTGTAAGGAGCATCTAAGTAGGAGGCGAAGAAGCTGGATCCTCATCCCACTTCTCTCTGCTTTACAGCTGTATGACCTGAGGCAAGGATTCTTAGGTCTTTTTCATATTAAAGTTCTTACTCTGAGTGGGAAACCAGAATGTTCATCCTGTGATGGCACAACCATTTCCACAAAAGTATATTGCAATTTTAACCTCTTCATGTCTTTGCTGGGCATCAGCAGATAGAGAAACCAGAGACTGTCTTGAAGCCCAGAGAAGGGACGCAAGACAGGATGGAGAAGTCAGTGGAGTGGGACCACAGAGGCCCTTTCTCTCCTCTTTCGTGTCCCTCCGAGCGCCTTGGGGCTCTCACAGAAGTTTCACTCCAGCTGCCTTCTGCCCTGGCCAACCAGTCTTTCTAATAAAGATTAATCTTACCAGCTCATTTTCTGTCCCCATGACATAAACTAATTTTATTTTAGCCTATGTGATTTCTTCTTTCGCCAGATTCGCTTCATGATAAAACTGGTGCTTTTTAAATCATTTCATAAGCTTAAATTTTGCCTTTTATGGTATATCATACTTGTTTTAATAACAAACGTCACATTTAATACATTTTAAAATTCATGCTATGTATCAAAAAGTAGCTTAGATTTAATCACAGTTAGTAGCTGAAACCTGACAAATTATTTGTAATAAAGCTTTTTCAGAACTATTCATTTACATAGTTAATTTTGCATGAATATGCTCCAAAGAAAAGCTTTTCTTTGCTTTTTTCCACTAAAGCAAATATTAAATAAATTAGAAGGAAAATTAAAACAATAAAGTCAGTATTTCCTAATTTATAATGTCTTCAAACACGTCAGTATTTACTGCATAACGAAAGCTTTTGCTAGTCTGTACCGAATACAATACATTAAATTGCAAGAAAGCATGGGGTAGTGATTGCACTACAGTGATTGTAACCCTGAGCTAAAACTAACTGCATACAACTTTCATAAGTATGGAAATTATTTCTCTGTTGAACACCTTCATCCAAAACAAAAAGCAAAAGACACTTAAGCATCTTTAGCTTGAAGTCATAGAAGGTCCTAACACATTATAGACAAAAAATATTACTTCACCTCAAGTTCAGGAGTAGGAAAAGCTACATACATCTGTGTGTATTCAACTTCTACTTTCCCTAGTCATTAAAATATATATATATATATATATATATATACGTACATAAAATAAATACATAAAAATAATTGCAAATAATTTCTATTAATCCATGTATCTTTAAAATTAAATTCAGACCACTCCTATATTATGGTATAAAAATACTCTCATTACTACAACACTCAAATGTTTTTGTAATTTTGTTCCACTTGGATTAGAAAAATATTATAAAGAAAAATGCTTTATAAATTATTAAAATTAGTTTCTCACAAATATTATTTAATCCGCCACTATAAAGCTTGGTAAAATAAAATTATACTTTAAATACTATTCAAAAAAGCTTGGTTTCGTTTTTAAGGCTTTGCAGTGCTTCATTTTTTAAAAAAAATGCTGTATGTATTGCCTCACTGCTCAGATCACAGATTGTTTGCTATAACCCAACACCTTAGCCCCATTATCGTAGAATATAAATTCCTCCGATACTGACAGTGTACTTATATCTCCAAGTCATGGGATTTGGTGTGTTTGTGAGTATGACTCACTACGGTTAACCTCTATTTATCTCCTTGGCTGTCTGCTTTGATTAATTGCATTCAGGTACTCACGAAGATCTCTAAGTGGTACGTTACTATACTGGCTGTCATAATTTCACACAGATGGATCTTCCTGACGAAGAACCTGATCGATTAAGCAACAAGCTGCTGAAGTATGACCCCAGCCAAGATCTATGGACAGAGCAGGCACCCATGAAGTACTCAAAGTACCGATTCAGCACAGCTGTGGTCAACAGTGAGATTTATGTTCTGGGTAAGAAGCAGCTAAAAGAGTGTAACTCCTTTTATTTTTTCTCAGCAGTTTGCCTCAGTGAAAATGAAATATTCTCCCTTCCTCTTGCATTTCAGTTCAACTATATACACAACTAGCCCCCAATTCTCTTTTGTTTCTTAATTTCTAGAGCACAGTCAGGTAAGATTAAATGAAAGTCTATTGACTTGTTGAAAGCAAAGTTATTTTTATCAAATTTTTAAGTCGCTTGGAATGCAAGAACAGTAGTGATACATCCTTCTATACCCACCAAGTAAAATATGGTGAAAAGGCAGTAAGCCTTTGGCTGCCTTCAGCCGATGAAACGTGGGCTTTTGCAACCAACTGATTCTCTGTACTAACAGAAGAGAAAGGCAGCAGACGTAAGACGATGCCACAGATACCAGTCCTCTTTGTGTTGCCTCACCCACCAAACTTCTACAGAGGTTATTAAGTAATTTTTTACCCGAATGCATTTTTTTCTTTTCTCTGGCATGAATATGTGTGGTCCTGCACCCCCCACTAGGGACTGGTGAAAGACTGGTTTGTTCCCACTAATGTGGGTTAAAGTGACTCTGAACATCCTCTGTGTCTCCCCACCCTTCCCACTCCTTCTATTAAGTCCTTTGCTCGTCTAATCCCCGTCCCGCTCCCTAACGTCACCCTCTGTCACCTCGCTTCCCACCCCTCCATCACTTTCCCATGAGTATGGGAAGAAAGAGGTTGAGACAGGAGGCTGAGTGGACTGGTAAAATGATGGCGATGCCAATTTTTTATTTCGTCCCATCTGCATTGATGCCTAACTGGCAAAAACAACACGGGGAAGATGCTGGGTAACAAAAAGATGGCCAAAAAAAGAAATATGGGCTGAAAGCAAACCAAGCACTTGAGCAGCATTTTTTTTTTTTAAACTAAAGGGAAGCCGTTATCTCTTGGCTGCCTACACAGCCTGAAGCGAATAATTAACGCACTCAAACATTAATAGTTCTATGATTTTAAGAACAAGAACATTATGCAACATAATTTATGACTGCCTCAGTTATGAGGCTCACTTGTGATTATAACTGAGTTTTTCCTCTGGGTATATATTCGTTACTTTCGTTATAACCTTATGCAGTGTCATAGGCCCAGTAGAGATAACATCTAAACTAGGATCGATTACGTGGGATGGAGGTATAACTCAGGAGTGAAGTGCTGATCCACTTATTATATTAAAGTTGGAGGCAGTCAAAAGTGGGAAAAAATGATGTGTCAATTGAAGCAAAATGAGATTCCCCCACTGTGGAGCCACAACTAGGCTAAATGTGGAATACAACTGATAGTGTCATCTTTTTGTAAATTGCCTGGAAAGGACACCCAAGACACCCTTTGGAGCTCACGCTTCACAGCATGAACAAACGTCCACTGAGTGAATGGAAGGGAGTAGATTTTTAGAGGACCTGTAAGATGTGGGTAAGAGAAATAGAGGAAAGAGCGTGCTCCAAGAAAGGAGGTGCTGGGGAAGGGTGGGGAGTACAGTAGAAAGAAAGGCAGAAGCAGAGGTTCGGAGGTGAGAAGGAGATGCTAGGAGTAGAGGATGCGAGAAGGATGAGTGAATGAGCCCACAAGAGCAGGGACGGGTGGGGCTGAGAGTTGGACACGTGCATGGGAGCAGCTTACAACGGCTGGTGGATGAAGAATTAGGAGAACAAGAGGGAGCAGTGAGAAAGTGCACAGAAACATGATGAGAGAATGTCTGAGGAAGGTTGCCAAGGTCAGGATATAAGGAACGCGTCAAAGGTGAGAAGAAAATGTCAGTGGGGACATCAGTTAGAAAGTCTTTTGCAGCAGCATCAAATATAGTTTCTGGATATTCAGGGCTGGGGACCAGATTCAGTCTCTCAAATAATTTTACCATCTTGGCAGATTGAATCCAAAAGGTTCCAGTTTCCCAACGTTTGCTACTTAACTCCCAAGTATATGTATAAAGCTTTTAAATGGAATGAATTTCAGTTGTTTAGGTATTTTTGTGGTACACTTAGTTCAGATTTAATTGTTCATTGCAAATATAATTGGAATGTGGGCAAATATCATACAGAGCCCTAAAACCTTCTCGATGACTCACACAGGTACCATGCACTCATGTGTTAACTGTCTTAGCAAAAGCCCTGTCTGCTTTTGGGAATCTCTATGTGTCCCACTGTGATTGGAGTCACTGCCAACTAGTACAGCAATGAGCCCTCTCCCTAATACCTGTCCTGGATTTAATTCCTTATGGTCTCCTAGATAGTCTACAGGCCACCCCAAAAGAGCAACCACGGAAATCTTCTTCACCATGGAGGGAGCAGGACCGAGGGGGGAAGGCACCAGACCCTGACTCCATCATTTACTACCTGGTATGGCCCTAGTCTAGTAAATCTTTTTTTTTTGGGGGGGGGGGTAATATCAAAATTTGAATGCCTGCCTCTTAGAGATATGATTAAATAAAATAATGTATGTAAAATCCCTACAATACAAGTATTCAGATATTATAACTAAAGTTCTTTGAGCCCTTCGTGTTACAGACACTTTGCTTAATTCTTTACATAAAAAGTTTCATTTAATGGTCATAAAAAACTGAAAGTATTAACTCTCTCTGTATGGCCGACTAGATATCTAGACTGATCCTCCCACTGAAAATACCAAAAAATGTTAGGTGAAACGTGTTTAAAATCCCCTGAACTGAGAACTGTTATGGCAGTAAACACTCAGCGGGCCAGAATCTAAGTGAAAGCAGGAGACTTCTAGCAATGGAGAAGTGAGAAGGGAGACATCCCCTCCCCAAAAAGCAACTATAAAGAGATAAATTTGTCAAAAACAACAATTTCAGATCTCTGGAAACCAACCAAAGATAAACAACAATTTGAGAAGAGCTTAATTTCTCGAAACTGCTGAACTTGAAGTCAGTCTTCAGGCAGCCTGTGACATCCTGGCCTGAAACTGCCCCGACTTGCAGCCCAGAGCATTCAGCGTGGTAGTTCTACTGGAGTGGGACTAGCTGTGAATCCTAGCAGCTTTGTTTGCCAAAGGGGTCTGATACGTTTGGGAGCAGAGGGTGGAAAACCCACACTCAGAGTGGCAAATGGAAAAAGCCTGCAGCTCTCCTAAGCTTGAGCTTTTAGTCCTGGTTGGGACAGCAGCAGATAAGAAAACTAGCCGGAAATGTAACAGAGATCTTCTAGGGAAATCCTAGAATAAGAGCAGATTTGAGAAGTCTGAAGAAAGAATCTGTGAACTTGAAATAGATCAATAGAAATTATATAATCTGAAGAAGAGAGGGGAAAAAATTGAAGAAAAATTAGCAGAGCCTCAGAGACATATGGAATAACATGAAAGCTACCAATATAGGTATAATGGGGATCCTGAAAAAAGAGAGGGAAAGGGGCAGGAAATCTCTTTTCAAATGAATATTTGTCAAAAACTTCTCAAACTTGATGGAAAAACATTAATCTACAGTTCCAAGAAGCTCATCAAATCCCAAGTAAGGTAACGTCACAGAGATCCTCATCATAACACATCATAGACAAAATACTGAAAGACAGAAAATCCTTTTTTTTATATTAATTAATGAATTTATGTTTGTCTGCATTGGGTCTTTGTTGCTGCGCACAGGCCTTCTCTAGTTGTGGCGAACGGGGGCTACTCTTTTTTGCGGTACGCGGGCCTCTCACTGTTGTGGCCTCTCCTGTTGCGGAGCACAGGCTCTGGACGCACAGGCTCAGCAGCCATGGCTCACGGGCCCAGCCGCTCCGCGGCATGCAGGATCTTCCTGGACCGGGGGACGAACCCATCTCCCCTGCATCGGCAGGCGGACTCTCAACCACTGGACCACTAGGGAAGCCTCGGGGGCTACTCTTTGTTGCGTTGTACAGGCTTCTCATTGTGGTGGTTTCTCTTGTTGTGGAGCATGGACTCTAGGCGCACGGGCTTCAGTAGTTGTGGCTCGCAGGCTCTAGAGCGCAGGCTCAGTAGTTGTGGTGCACAGGCTCAGTTGCTCCACGGCATGTGGAACCTTCTTGGACCAGGGATCAAACCCATGTCCCCTGCATTGGCAGGCTGATTCTTAACCACTGTGCCACCAGGGAAGTCCCCAGAAAATTCTTAAAAGCAGCAAGAAAAGAATGACGTCACATAGAGGGGAACAACAATACGCTCAGCCAGTGACTTATCAGAAATAGTGGAGGCAAGAAGGCAGTAGAGGGCTTCCTTGGTGGCACAGTGGTTAAGAATCCGCCTGCCAATGCAGGGCACATGGGTTCAATCCCTGGTCTGGGAAGATCCCACATCCTGCGGAGCAACGAAGCCCATGTGCCACAACTACTGAAGCCTGCGTGCCTAGAGCCTGTGCTCCGCAACAAGAGAAGCCACCGCAATGAGTAGCCCCCTCTCGGCACAACTAGAGAAAGCCCGTGCACAGCAACGAAGACCCAACACAGCCAAAAATAATTAGTTAATTTTAAAAAAAGAAACAATTAGCAACTGAGTCTAACAACATAAAAAATGATTATATGTCATCAAAAATTCTTAATAAAAAAATGAAAGAACTGAATCCAGCAACATAAAATATTATTATATATAATATCATGACCAAGTGGAATTTATCCCAGGAGTGCAGGAATGCAAGGTGGCTTTAATTTTAAAAACTCAATTAATATAGTAAACCATATTAATATAGAACAAAAACCAAATGATCATCTAATAGATGTAGAAAAAGCATTTGACTTGAAATTATTTACAAAACAGAAACATCACAGACTTAGAGAACGAACTCATGGTTACCAGGGGGGAAGGGGTAGGGGGAGGGATAGTTAGGGAGTTTGGGATTGACATGTACACCCTGCTATATTTAAAATGGATAACCAAGAAGGACCTACTATATAGCACAGGGAACTCTGCTCAACATTATGTAACAACCTAAATGGAAAAAGAATTTGAAAAAGAACAGATACCGTATATGTGTAACTGAAGCACTCTGCTGTACACCTGAAACTAACACAACATTGTTAATCAACTGTACTCCAATATAAAATAAATACTTTTAAAAAAGAAAAAGCATTTAACAAAATCCAACCCCCTATCATAATAAAAATTCTCAACAAATTAGGACTAGAAGGGAATTTCCTCAACTTATTAAAAGGTATCTATGAAAAGACTACAGCTATGGTACGTAGTGGTGAAAGACAGCTCTTATTTCTAAGATCAGGAACAACTGACAGGTGCCTGTTCTTGCTGCTCCTATTAACATTGAAACAGAGGTTTTAGCCAGTGCAATAAGGCAATAAAAAGAATTAAGCCATACAGATTGGAAAGGAAGAGTTTAATAGTCTTTATTCACAAATCATATAATCCTACATGTAGAAAATTCTAAGAAAGCTACAAGAAAAGAAAGACAGAGAGCGGGAGAGGGAGAGAAAGGAAGGAAGTCAAAGAAAGAAAGCAAAAAAGAAAGAATACTAGAACTAATCATTAATTTTAGCCAAAGTCACAGGATACAAAATCAGCATACAAAATTAATTGTGGGATTTCCCTGGTGGCACAGTGCTTAAGATTCCATGCTCCCAATGCAGGGGTCCCGGGTGTGATCCCTGGCCAGGGAAGTAGATCCCACATGCATGCCACAACTGAGGAGCCCACGTGCAGCAACTAAGGAGCCCACATGCCACAACTAAGGAGGAGGCAAGCTGCAACTAAGGAGCCCACGAGCCACAAATAAGACCTGGTGCAACCAAATAAATAAATAAAAATTTTAAATTTATTTGTATTTATATGTGCTAGCAATGAACATTCCAAAAATGAAACTGGAAAAACAATACTTCCCAATAACATCGAAATGAGTAAGATATGTATGAATAAATTCAACCCAAAAAGTGTGAGAATCATACACAGAAAACTATAAAACACTCCCAAGAGAGTTAAAAAAGAGCTACATAGGGGACTTCCCTGGTGGTCCAGTAGTTAAAAATCCAATGGTTAAGAATCCAATGCAAGGGATGTGGTTTCTATGCCTGTTTGGGGAACTAAGATCCCACACGCCGCGGGGCAACTAAGCCCGCACACGCCGCAACTACTGAGCCTGTGTGCTCTGGTGCCCACGCACCTCAACTAGAGAAGCCCGCATGCTGCAACAAAGATCCGCTGTGCCACAACTAAGAGGCGATGCAGCCAAATAAATAAACAAATTAATTAATTTAAAAAAGTGGTTCCTTCTGCATTTGTTTGAAAAAAATAAAAATAAATTAAAAAGAGCTAAATATATAGAGACATATTCCTTGTGTATGGATTTGAAGACTCAATATTGTTAAGATAGCAATATTCCCCAAATTGATCTATAGATTCATCGTTTTTTAAAGTTGACAAGCTGGTCCTAAAATTATGTGTAAATGCAAAGAACCTAGAATAGCCAAAACAATTGTGAAAAAGAAGAAAGTTTGAGGACTTATTTAACCCATTTTTAAAACCTAGAGTTACAGTAATCGAGCTATAGTGGTATAAAACCAATGGCAGACATATATATCAATGGAACAGAAATAAGAGTTCAGTAATAAATTTTTACATTTTTACTCAGTTGATTTTTGACAAAGGTGTCAGGGCAATTTCAGTGGGGAAAGATGAACCTTCCATCAAATGTGTTCAGCCCATTACCTCACACCACAGCAAAAAAAAAAGGAACAATACTGTATGGTGCACTTAAAATTTTGTTAAGACGGTAAATCTCATGTTAAGGTTTTTTACCACAATGAAAAAAATTTTAAAAATTAAAATTACAAAGCATGCTGTTAAGGTAAGAAAAATGTAAAGGGGTGGGGGAAACACACATATTGAGGAGAGAAAATATAGTGTAGAAATTCAAAATTATACATTGAAAGAAGTAGGAAGAAGGAGGTAGCAAGAGCCCTGGGCTCGAGGGGAGAAGAAGCATCAAGAGACTCCTGAGTGAAAACAGTTATTTAGGAGCTGAGTGAAAATGAGGAGAGGTCTTCTCAGAATTGAAGGGAGAAAAAATTCAGGGGAAAGTAAGTCTTTTAAAATAACAGGTACAATTCAATTGAGTAACATGGGTGTCAGAGAGACTAATACTTTCCATCAGAGAGATACTGCGTTTTCTTATCATACTGCAGTTTGATTCAACGAATACCTGTTGGGGCATAAGATTTGTCAGACCCTGGGCTGAGTGTTGAGGACCCAGGGATGGGAGACACACACTGAGCCCAGAAGGAGTGATGGCCTAGGACAAGGTACAGACAGATAACCGTGCATACATAGGGCTAAGTGCACACCTATGTGGACACATGGTAACACCTATGCAAACGCTAACTAACTCACACCACAGGTAGGAATTAGTCAAATGAAGAAAAAGGAGAATGATACACTTGGCACCAGGAACAGGATGAGTCCAAATGTGGCAGAGAAAGATTACATGGAGTTACTTTAATGCTCTAATATCTCACTTCACCAGTGAATATGAATTTGGTCTGTTTCTCAATTAAATGCTGACTACTGGCTGCTGTTAAAGGATAAGACCACTGCTCAGCATCTGAAATCAAAAGCGCTGACGTTATTGCTCACCTACGTGCAGGAGGGTTAGCTGGTCAGAGACCTTCTCATTGGGCAAAGCAGATGGATAATCATAAGATTGTGGGCAGGAGTTTGTTTTGGATTAGTGTTGTCACAAAGGTGGGAGTGGTGTGTTGTCAACCTTAGACGTGTGGTTTGTGTTCGTTGCAGAGGCAGGAGTGTCAAGTCAGCCTCGGCAGAGGGGTCAGAGATGAGTCAGCTTCTGACTGGCTGTCTTTAGGGGCAAGGCTCCAGCTAACCGGCTGCTCCAGAGTCAAGTTCACTGAAGCAGGTTGTCACCGACTGATTAATCAGGTTGAAAACCAGTTCTGATGTTGGCTTGTTACAATACCTGTAGTAAAAATAGTTTTTTCTTAGGGGTGCAGACCTTTTATATTTTCTCACTCTCCCCTTTGGTCTTCTATCAGCCAAAGCAAAAGGAGAGACCGTGAGTGTGATCCAGATGTCCTCTACTGTGCTTGTTTCTCCTTGAAGACAAGATTTTATCTGTGGGTCTGATTTTCAGTTTGCATGTCCATCAGCATAAGTCCATTCTGGTTTTGTCTCTAAGTCATTTGTTGGAACATTTGTTAGGACAGTGGCTCTGTAGATTTAAGACTCTGGATAAACAAATCAAGCTGTGCAACATACAAGCATAACAGATTACTACACGGAGGAGGTGGAGGACACTCTCAAGGCACCATCTGGATTTTTCCAGGTCCGACCATGAAAACACGTCCCAACAACTGCCTGAGTCTTCCTTGATAGTCTTCCTTGATAATCCACTTTTCTTTTTGCGTGGATAGAAATTGTTGTACCTCATCTGTGGCGTTGATCCAGGTACAAAATGAACTGTCAGCAATGGCACAGACTCCCCTTGGTTAGCAACCGAAAAATCCAAGGCTTTGCTGATTTCCATAACTATCTGGGCAAAGGAATTTTAACTGTTTGGTTTACTCTTTTCTACATCAGCCAAAGCGGCGGACAAATTGTTGAGGACCCCCTGAGTTGAAGAGCAGCCATGCATGGGACGGTTAGCCTCAGGATTCTACTCCACCAGTGTTCGCCCTGTCCTTTCAGGCTCTGTTAGAGGATGTAAACCCCTGAGGGTATTGGGACATGGACACTGAGACACAGTGTCTAACTAATAGGCTGATAGGACAACTGGTCCTGGTCCTGGACTGGTACCCAGCGCCTGGCTCACACATAGGAAGAGAGAAGCAGGGGGCTGCATTAGAGATGTGATCAGCCTCAGTGGAGCCATAGGTAGACTGTCTTTAGGGCTCGTGGTAAACTGTCACTATTACATCCCAAGAAAACTGTAATCCCTTTGTGTCAGTGCAAGGACATTGTTTTTCATTTTCGTATTGTATCATTATTGGTAACATTCGTGTAGCCTCTCTCTATATCATACTTCCAATTAGCTGCACAAGCGACAGTTTGGGAGAGCCAAGTAACAGAGTTACAATGGTCATCATCCCTCAGTAAGACAATAGAGAGAAAAATATCATCAGAGACATAAAGAATAAAAATACACAAAAAAGGGCTTCCCTGGTAGCGCAGTGGTTAAGAATCCACCTGCCAATGCAGGGGACACAGGTTTGAGTCCTGGTCCGGGAAGATCCCACGTGCCGCGGAGCAACTAAGCCCATGCGCCACGGCCGCTAAGCCTGCGCACCACAACTACTGAGCCTGCATGCCACAACTACTGAGCCCACGTGCCACAACTACTGAAGCCCGCGCGCCTAGAGCCCATGCTCCACAACAAACAGAAGCCACCGCAATGAGAAGCCCGCGCACCGCAACAAAGAGTTGCCCCTGCTCACCGCAACTAGAGAAAGCCCGCACAGCAATGAAGACCCAATGCAGCCAAAATACAAAAAAAAAACTTTTGAGTTAATTCCATCTATACAAAGATTTCCCAGGTGTCTTCTTTGCTTAAAATAAAGTAAAGGTCCTCCTGCAGACAAATCCTATCCCTGCAACTTATTATCACCCCATGTTTTTTTTTTTTTTTTTTTTTTGCGGTATGCGGGCCTCTCACTGTTGTGGCCTCTCCCGTTGCGGAGCACAGGCTCCGGACGCGCAGGCTCAGCGGCCATGGCTCACGGGCCCAGCCGCTCCGCGGCATGTGGGATCTTCCCGGACCGGGGCATGAACCCGTCTCCCCTGCATCGTCAGGCGGACTCTCAACCACTGCGCCACCAGGGAAGCCCACACCCCATGATTTTAAGCAAGTTGGGTCACTTCTCTGAGGCTGTTTACTTTTTTTTTTTTCAAAGGTGTTTGGCTGATGGGACCATCATTTCTTTTGTTTTTTTAACTTTATTGGAGTGTAATTGCTTTCTGCTTTGTAACAAAGTGAATCAGCTATAAAAATATGGAATGCCTCACAAATATGTGTGTCATCCTCGCGCAGGGGCAATGCTAATCTTCTCTGTATCGTTCCAATTTTAGTATCTGTGCTGCCGAGGCGAGTGCTGAGTCTGTTTTCTTCATTCATGAAATGAGGATGCTAATAACAGTTGTGACACTTGAGAGAGATGGATACTGTGCCAGGCATTTAAGTGCTCGATAAATGATAATGATAGGGATTATTATTACTGAAATAAGTGGCAAGGGGTCCTTTTTCACTCTAGTGCCCTAATAATGCTCAAAATCTTCCTTTAGTAGCCTGCAGTATTCCAGCTCCACCCTCAACAGGTCTCTGTGCTGGCCGTGCAGGCTACTGAGGGGCCGTCCTTGTGCTGGGGTCACCCTGTCCTCATGCATTTGGAGTCTAAGGACCGTCTCTTTCTACTCTCTTCGCTTCCCCTCCTTGCAAACACACACAATGGCCCAGTGCACATTCACACAGCCTGCACTTCTGCGTGGGGAGGGACTCTTAAAATATTGCCTAGGGTGTGTTCTTCCTTGGGAACTAAAGGTGAACCCGTCAGACTGCTGGACCCTCTGGCTAATGCTGACCCTAATTTAACTTGAGTTGCAAAGATTTAAGAATGTTGGCCTCAGTTAAAATCTGCGCTAAATTTTCATTGTGGAAATGCTTGTTTTTGAAAACCATGTCATCACAGATACCATGAGTAATCTGAATTTAGATGAAAATGATTTCTGGAATTATGGCAAACTAGCAAGGGGTGTATTAGTCAGCTATTGGATGGTTTTTCCTGGAAAACTATATATTTCCTTCTTCAAAATGCAGAAAAAGATATGCCTAGATGGTTTGCTTAAAGTGGTTCTATTGCTCATGCAGTTACGTGTGCACTTTACCAGCTTCCCCACGCTGCAGTTGGCTCTTCTGGCGGGTAACTTTCTGGAAAGCTTAAAATAATTTGAAGAGTCTATATGAGCCTTATGAATACATGAGGCCCTTACTAAAAACCCAGGTATTTAAAATGGGCTGGTTTCCATTTTGACTTTTTTCTGAGAGCTTTCTCGGGTAGCCCTTTCTCAGGAGAGCAGGAAAGAGTGGGGCTGTGTCTTGATGACAGAACCCTTTGAAATCCTCTGGTAGTAGACCGAGGAGAAGGGTGCTGCTCAAGGTCATGCATTTTAAGATGCTTTGTGTTTCAAGGAAGATCTTTTGTCATTTGTACCATGAGAGCTCATTATGAGACAAACTACTTTAATCCAAAATATATCTTAATCTTCTAAAACAAGTTCTTTAAAAAGATAGTCCAAAAAATTTTAGGTTAATATATCCTATTGCTATGAGAAAACGTTAACTCCTCGTTTTGAAGGCTTTCAATCCTACTTTTATGAAGAATCAAGTAGGAAACGAATTAGATGCAGACTCTTACTAGTAAAGTTTTGAGAAACATAGAACCTTCTGGGCTCCACCTCATCAAACCCAATTGTGAGCTCTTGTTGATGCTCTGTTATGAAAATACCGATTTGAATATGGTACCGGGGTTCTCTCTTTGAAAAATGTTTCTGTGAGATAAAACTTCAGCTCTCATAGTATTAGTTACACTTTTGAATATATTATGCTTGCTTCTGAAATGACGATGTACATTCGTAAATATACTTGGCGTTTCCATCAAGTGTGGGTTTTTTTAAAAACCTTTTTTTTTTTAATTTCATTTAATTTTATTTTTTAAAAAATAAATCTATGGGCTTCTCTGGTGGCGCAGTGGTCGAGAGTCCGCCTGCCGATGCAGGGGACACGGGTTCGTGCCCCGGTCCGGGAAGATCCCACGTGACGCGGAGCGGCGGGGCCCGTGAGCCATGGCCGCTGAGCCTGCGCGTCTGGAGCCTGTGCTCCGCAACGGGAGAGGCCACAACAGTGAGAGGCCCGCGTACCGCAAAAAAAAAATAAAAATAAATAAAAAATAAAAATTTATTTATTTTTGGCTGCATTGGGTCTTTGTTTCTGCGCGCAGGCTTTCTCTAGTTGCGGTGAGCGGGGGCTACTCTTCGTTGCGGTGCGTAGGCTTCTCATTGTGGTGGCTTCTCTTGTTGCAGAGCACGGGCTCTAGGCATGCGGGCTTCAGTAGTTGTGGCTCACGGGCTCTAGAGCACAGGCTCGGTAGTAGTGGTACACGGGTTTAGTCGCTCCACGGCATGTGGGATCCTCCTGGACCAGGGATCGAACCTGTATCCCCTGCATTGGCAGGCGGATTCTTAACCACTGTGCCACCAGGGAAGCACCCCCATCAAGTGTTTTAAAAAAGTCAAATTGTATTCAGAAGTTGCTTTAGTTTGACAGGTCAGGCGAAGTCAAATATAGAAAGTGAGCACCGGAATCTATTTGTGGAAACATTTAGACCTTTCTCAGGCTGGCCCCAGCCGGCCTCTGCAGCCACATCCCTCCCAGCCCCAGCCTTGGGCTCTGAGGGTCATTCCTGAACAAGCCTCCCTTCTGCACTTTGTTTACGCTCTTCCCTCTGCTTTTAAGCCTCTGCCTCTGGACAACGCATCCTTCAGGGTCTGGCAGAAACGCCATCTCCTCGAGGTGGTTTGTGTGAATTAGTGGCACTGTTCTTGGCAAGGCTGCTCTGCCTCTGCCCGTGGCCCTCCCCATGCTCCTGGGACCATCGAGGGGCAGACACCCTGCCTCCCTCTTGTCTGTGTCTCTTCTGACAGCTGCCAGGCCTGCTCCATGTGATGGATGCTTACAAACGTCAGGTGACTGAATTGACCTTTCTATCCTGCTCTTCCATCAGGGCAAAAGCCTCAAAAATCATCAGAGTTACAGGCCTTGTGGAGAATTTTTTAAAGCAGGGAGTTTTCACTTCCCTGTCCGAGCAGCCAGCTAATAGCAAGTCTCCCCACGCGGCTACGGGTGTTGTTTTCTCCATCGGACAGCACTCTGCCCCCGCGCACCACGAGGGGGGTTACACAGAGGGTTCCAGTTACTGCAGTAAATGCGTGTCAGAGATCAGTCTAGAGGTGAATTATGCTGTGAGATACAAGGACCAAGTTTCATCATGGTTAAGGTTTTTCCTTTTTCTTTTGATAAATTTCTGGAGACTTCCCTGGTGGCGCAGTGGTGAAGATTCTGCGCTCCCAATGCAGGAGGCCCAGGTTGGATCCCTGGTCAGGGAACTAGATCCCACATGCTGCACCTAAGAGTTCACACGCCACAGCTAAGGAGCCCGCCGGCCGCAACTATGACTCTGTGCAACCAAATAAATAAATAAATATTAAAAAATAAATACATAAAATTCCAAACAGTTTTTTAATAAATATAAGTTTGCCTCAGATCACCCAGGCTGTTCATTAAAATGGCAGATTCCTGGCCCTCACCCTTGGCCAGTTCTGGGCTAGTGGGTCTGAAGTGGGACCTGGGGATCTGAGCTGTGGGAAGCGTCAGGCGATTCTGGTGGGAATGCCCACAGGACTGCACGTTGAGAAACACTGATACTGTGAGGAAAGGAAGAGGTGACGTCATGTTAATGGAGGTTTTATACGCTCAAAATATTGACTAAGCCTATGTATGGAACATAATCGGGCCCTGAGCTGGCTTTTAGGAGCTACCCAGAGATGAATGAGGGAAGGTGTCTTCCCTTGGACAGCACGTGTGTTCCAGGAAGCTAGGTCAGGCCATTGGTCAGAGCATCCTGCACTCACAGGTCATCAGAGCAGGCTGTTGGGTACATTCTGAACTCATTCCAAGAGCGTTCTGGGCTTAGAGACATACTTCTTAAGCTCAGGTTGAACAAGGAAAGAAATGTACTTTTTCAACGGCCAAAGAAGTTCTCCAGGGAATGCCAGTGTCTGTTTATTCTGAGAAAAGACTTGGATTTGAACTGCACCAAATGACTCACCATGTTTTTGATGTCAGTGTCCATGAAATGTATCTGCAGTTCATCCTATGAAGGAGCTTCACCTTGATTATCTGGCACCCTCAGTGGGGAACCCAGAACTAAGTACTCTCAGAGGCCAAAGTTTGCCTATGGCTCTCAAATCACAACTTAGCTTTAGTCATTTTCATCACTGACATCCTACAAATTCACAAAGAGTGGACAGTTCCACATTTCATTGTGACAATTAGTGAGAAATTGCACTCTATTCGATCAATGTATAATTACAATGCTGTATTATAATGGTTTCATATTTGTCTTTGATTTCTCAGTAGACTGTGTCTTATGGAAGAAAAAACACCTTAAACTTGTTATTCTCTAACACGTAGTACGGATATGAAGTGGATAGCCAAAGTATGCTTACAGATTGCTTAAAACTAACTAGAAGTTTAAAGTGTTTTTGATGCTGAAATGAGAGAATGTTCGGAAGCTTCTACAGTGTGAAAACCCCTGATGGACAGAGATAATAATGTTACTGAGAATAGATGAGAAATGTCTTAGGAGGATGTTGTCCAGGCCTCTGACTTGTTGTTTATGTTTGCAGAAAAGCTTAAGAGAACACAGCCAAAGCCCTGTGCTACTACATGTTTTATGCTTTGCTTTTATGAAAAGAGGTAAATTGCTAAAAGCCACACCGATAGCAAGAATTTTGTTCAACAGGGCTTCCCTGGTGGCGCAGTGGTTGGGAGTCCGCCTGCTGATGCAGGGGACACGGGTTCGTGCCCCGGTCCGGGAGGATCCCACATGCCGCAGAGCGGCTGGGACCGTGAGCCATGGCCGCTGAGCCTGCGCATCCGGAGTCTGTGCTCCGCGGCGGGAGAGGCCACAACAGTGAGAGGCCCATGTACCGCAAAAAAAAAAAAAAAAAGAATTTTGTTCAACAAAGCAAATCTTAGGTATGTCTTCATGTAGCCCAGTGTATAGAACCATCTATGTCCATAGCATATTGTGAAAACAGATTGTATTGTTACTTCTGAATCCTTAAGAAAATGTTAAATCTGAAATCGTCAATTCACTACGGCGGGGAATAACGTAATATATGTTTTAAAACAGCATGAAGACTTGAAATGGAAAAACTTTGATGTTTTGAAGAAGATATCCATTATTTTAAAATCCTGTCATTTTGAGTAAAATGTATTATCTTCAACTACTTTATCCATTTATACATGTGATCATTTTTTTAACTACTCCCCTCCTTTACCTGTTCTTGGGTAAATATAGAAATGAGCACAAATTATCACTTTCTGTAAATCATTTTATTTACACAAAAGATAAACATATCAAAGACTTATTAAGATCTTCTTTTTTTTTTTTGGCCGTGCCATGCAGCTCGTGGGATCTTAGTTCCCCGACCCGGGATCAAACCTGGGCCCCGGTAGTGAAAGCACCAGAGCCCTAACCACTGGACCGCCAGGGAAGTCTCAAGACCTTTTTTCCATAGTAGTTATTCAGCGCATACTGTCAAGCCTCCTTTAGAAGAAACTCAGGGAACAGCATGATGCATACTTCGCCTTCATACTTTACAGCTTGCGTGTCTACATTTCCAAGGTGTGGAATACATTTGATTAATGGTTCTTTGCAGGGTCACTTGAGAGAAGTACTAGTATAAACTTGGCCTGTGTCCTGTTAGGTTATGTCCAGCCCAAGTTAAGGGAGGTTAGTGATGGTTCAGGCGGGCAGACCTGGGGGGAAAATGAGCCCAACAACAGACAGCAACAATTTCTCTCCATATCTGGACTGAGAGTCCTATATCCTTAAGAAGGTAATATTTATTATCTGACAGGAAGTGAGTTTTCAGCTGTTTGGACTCAGCGCTTGACACATTCTGGAAAGCTAGTCATCACTTTTTGTTTTGACAAAGAGCATAAGAAGAAAAAAAAAGTACCCGGGATGCAGGTGAGAAGCTGGTCCATTCACGCGCTCAGTTACTTTTTCTTGACTGTCTGCCCCGGCTGAAAAGCATGGGGCAGACAGATGTGAATTAGACATTCTTCTGCCCTCCAGTGACTTACAGCCTAATCAAATAGGGAAACGTGCACAGAGATACGTAAGAGCAGCACTATTTATAGGAATCTTGACCTCTGTTCAGAGGGCAGCAGAGGCTCGAGGAGGGAATGGCCGCTTGCAGAGATACGAAGGCTTTCCTAGGGGTGGCTACTGAGCTGAGCCTTGAAAGAGGAGCTTGTCACGTTGGGGAGGAGAGGCCAGTCCAGGCAGAGACGAGCCTAAGCGAAGTCCTGGAGATGAATAACCTCACTGCTTGGGGAACTGCAGGCAGCTGGGAGAGCCTGGAGCACAGGGTGCTGGGGATGCAGGGCGGGGGGCGATGGGAGGGGAAGGAAGGTGAGCACGGCACAGTGCGGTGTCCGGTCGTCCCAGCTCTGTACACCTACGGGGGAGGGACAGGCCTGAGATGTCTGAGGGGTCCTGTCGGCAGAACTGGGTGACGAGCAGGCGTGGGGACAGTGACGTTAGTCTGAACTTGTGGCATCTGCACTCGGGCTCCCAACCACGACCCCGGGCTCTCCCTCCCCCACTGTGGGCTCAGCTTTTGGACCTGCAGCACAGGCTGGGGAAGTGGGATTGGCAAGAAAGAAGGGAAAGATGAGCCCAGGATTGGAAAGAACTGACGGGCGAGGCGCGTTGAAATCCGAGGCCCAGGGCTGGGCCGGACGGAAGCCCAGGGGTCATCCGGAATCAGCCACAGATGGGACAGTGATTCTGTAATTGCAGCTTATTTGGCACCCAAGGCTCAGTGCCAGAACTTTCTGGTCAACTGTCTACATTTCCTCTTGGAAATGATAAGATATTTCAAGCACTTGAGTTTCCCTCCAAAACCAAGCAAATCCAGGCTCTAGCCAGTGCAACTTGGTCTGCCCTTTCAGCTCTTTTATTTGATTTTCCTGGTCGTCTGTTTTGAGGAGCGAACAGAATGCAGATGGACGTTTTCTTAGCAAGAAAAGGCTGGCGAAGGGCAGGGAGGGGTTAGTGGGTGAAAAGGGTGTGCGCACACGAGAGAGCACCACCACCCGTGTCCTGTGAGCCCAACACACTTAGACAGGCCTATGGCGTGACCCGAAAGTTTGTAAAAGGCAGATGAGCCTACTTTCCACCCTGTCCTGAAGGGCTTTTTTTCTGAAAATACCCAAGAGAGCCCTAAGAAGGGGCAAGAAGCTAGATCATGTCTTCTAGCACTTTAGGCTCCAAATCTGGAGCTCCGAAATGAGTGAAGAAGAAAACCAGAGAGCAGACAACCAGGGTGAGAAGGACATTGTCGCGAGCATTATATTAGCGTGACTGTCTCCTATGCTGCCACCTGACAGCTCCTACCCGTCTCGAATGTTTGACCAGTGCACTACTCTGATCCATCGTGTCAGCGAAACTTTCTCCCCACCTGAAGGCTCAGCTTATTTCTCAGCCCTTCAGCCTCTGACTTGCTCTATCCAACCTCAAAGTAAACATTTAAGAGAGCTTCGCCCCTACAGCCATCAATCATAGATGCAGCGGACAATTAAACTGAGATCACGCAAACCTAAGACCAGAGGCTTCAGTGAGCCCTGCTTCACTTACACAATGTTCTGGAACACGAGAGAGGAAGAATGACCATCACGCGGAGTGCGTGGGAAGAACTAACAGGAAATTCCCATCACATACTTGGGAATAGTTTACAGCGCATGTCCATCCTCCTCACCCTCCTCCACCTTTACATAGTTACCTATAAGTTAACCTTTGCAATTTGAAATTGCAATTATTATCCGAAACTTACAGATGAGAAAACTGAGACTTAGAGAAATTATACTGACCAAAGTCGTCCAGATATAAGTGGTGGCACAGGCATATGAACCATGCTCTGTTTCCGAAAGCCCACATGCTTTTTCCCTGGCCCACGGGAGCCTTCAACAGTGAATATATTATTAAAGCTTGTTGAGCCGTGCAAGCAACTTTGGGAGCTGGTGAGAACTGCTCCAGACTCACCCTCCCCTTTGGGGTGCAGCCTGCCACCTGAAGGCAGGACTGCAGGCAGAAGGACGTCAGGAACCAGCCCCGCTGTGTTCAAGGCCCCATGGACAGCAAGTCCCAGAGGATGTCAGGGAAGGACCACGCCCCCGCCCTCTGCCAGTGCCCGGCCAGGCTTGGTGTGGGGAGACGGTTCCTCCCACGCCCTGCAGAGGGAAAGATTCTATGACCACCAAACACAAAGAGAGCAGGTCTTCATCTTGGTAGAAATAAAAGAGGAGAGAGAGGCATCTTCTTCTATAATCCACACCCCCTGACCCCACCAAAAAAACCTAAAGTATGTATTTTGCACTGGAGGTCCACTGGGGTATGACTTGCAAAGATAACTTCTATTTGCCTGTTTTTGAATAAAGGAAAGTCAGGCGCAGAGGTACTGATGGCATGTAAATTAAAGATATGAAGTATCTCATTGAAATTCTAAAGATGTGCTGATCCTACCCCAGGATCAAAAGAGTTCTCTTGTCGTGCTGGTGCTGACTTATTAATAAAGACCATGCTTTTATTTGATTATTTATCTAATCAGCATTCACTTTCAGTTTAAGCTCATTAAGTCGCTGGTAACAGAGTGGTGCTGAGAGTGTACTTGGTGGAAGAATTACATCCAAGTGAGACAGAGAGTGTATTCAGGGGCGGGCGGTCAGAAACAAAGGCAGAGCCTGCAAGCCCGTGTCACCCGAGTGGAGCCTGTGAACTGTCTGACAACCAAACAGAAAGGGTACCTGTGTAGAAGTTTAGTTTTGTAGCGTAAAGGCTGAACGTTATAATTAAATACACTTAGTAAAAGGGAAACGAAAATGACGAGCACTCTAATTATTTCAACAACCGAGAGAATAATACCCATTCTTTATATGCTTTATGTTGGGGAAGCTTTCTTAACGGGCTTTTGTGTGAACTTCTGATTACGCCCAGGTTGCTGGCTGCTGGGCGTGCCCAGACTGGCTCTGAGCGACTTGCATCTCATCTGTTTGCCCCCACTGACTGGTCTTCTAAAGTGCTCGTAATACAAACCAGCCGAACAGTATCTCTTACGGAGCAGGTAGCCAAATCATCTTGTTCTTACCTGATGGGTGGTTGCCATGGTCAGCTGCTAAAGATAAATCCTCTTCTTTAAGCCCATCCTGCCCCACAGATAGGAAATTCCACTTTTTGTTGGACTAAGAAGCCTCCAGCTGCCCCAACGCCACACTGGAAGAGGGCCTGTGAACAACAGAGTGTGCAGTTAACTGAGGCCGGCGTGTCCCCTCCTTGGAAACGCTGCTACTCAGACTTGGCACGGTAACGGGCTAAATTATTTATCCAGGCGGAAAAGGGAAAGCAGCTAAGAGCTTCCTGAGTTTATAGCCTTGATCCCTGGGTTCGTACTGAGACAGGAAACAGGCCAGGCTCCATAGGCAAAGAGAACAAAAAGGTTCCCTCTGAAGTCCTCTTATGTCTGCGTGAGTCCCAACCAGGGTGAAAATAAGCTGTTCCCATCAATCTTCTCGGATTCACTGAGTACCATGTGTCAGGCACTGTGAGATATAAGACAGGTGAAAAGTGGTCTTTGCCCTCAGTGAGCCTGTAACATATCCACTAGGCCAGAGGAAGCTGAGGAAAAGTTAACTTTCTGGTTCATTCATTCCAGACCCGCACATGTCAGGCACTGTGCTAGGTCCTGGGGTGCAGTACTGAAGGAAGATAGGAAACCATGTGATGATGCACGGAAGGACCATCCGACCAGCATGACGATGGGAAAGGGAATTAAATAACACAAAAGAGGAAATGCCACGAGGTGTCATGTGATTAATCTCTAAGTGACACATTGAGTAAAGGCCATGTGATGAGAGCAGTCTCGGTTCTGGTCTTGGTGTTGCTATAAACAACAGAGCCAAGCCCTCACCCACACCCCACTGCACTGACCCTTCCAGGACCCTCCAGGGTAGCCTGAGGCCAGCACTCTCCCAACTTTGATTGGTCGTGTTGACCAGGTCACCAGATTGGGTCTACATGGAATGAGGTCACCGAAGAGAGGACTGTCTCTCCTTCCAGGGGATTCACCTCCATCCCAGGAGCCACGCTTCAGATCAGGAAATATAGCCCTGACATTTAAGACCTTTCATTGTGGTACAAAAAAGGTCACCTACAAACTTGTGCTTCTTATTACAGCGGATTGGAAATTCTTATGCCATTACTTTCCCATGGAGCATTGTACTTAAAGTCACAACTATGTAAATGATATTTCTGCTACTTGCTACAGTCTCTGGACTTCTGAGTGTAATGTGTATCTCTTTTAAGGTACTTGTCATGATGTCGCTATCTGTTTATTTGTGTATATGGCCCTTTGCACCACATTAATTTCTTTTCTTTTCAAAGTTTTTTTGGATGTGGACCATTTTTCAAGTCTTTATTGAATTTGTTACAATACTGATTCTGTTTTATGCCTTGATGTTTTGGCCACGAGGCATACGGGATCCTAGCTCCCTGACCAAGGATCGAACCCTCACCCTCTGCACGGGAAGGCGGAGCCCCAATCACTGGACCGCCAGGGAAGGGCCCACCCCATTAATTTCTTAATAACGGCAAGAAACATACCTCGCTCATCTTTCTCAGCTCCTCATCATGAGCATGCTGCCTTGCGAGTAACAGGTAATCAGGGAATATCTACCGAATGAACTGTGTCACTCAAAAATGGAAGACGCATCATGCATTTGTGTTTGGGGCTTCCCTCTGACCCCCAAACCTGAAATTTACCAAAGATTGGCCCTGCTCTAATGGGGAAAAATTCCTGCCACTTAAGTAAAGAAGAAGGCCGTATCCGGCCGCCGCCACGAGAGGAGCTGCCGCCATGTCCGCGCATCTGCAATGGATGGTCATGCGGAACTGCTCCAGCTTCTTGATCAAGAGGAATAAGCAGATGTACAGCACCGAACCCAATAACCTGAAGGCCCGCAACTCCTTTCGCTACAACGGGCTCATTCACCGCAAGACTGTGGGCGTGGAGCCGGCGGCGGACGGCAAAAGGGTCGTGGTGGTCATGAAGCGGAGATCCGGCCAGCGAAAGCCAGCCACTTCTTACGTGCGGACCACCATCAACAAGAACGCCCGGGCCACCCTCAGTAGCAGCCGGCACATGATCCAAAAGAACAAGTATCGCCCGGATTTGCGTATAGCTGCCATCCGCAGAGCCAGCGCCATCCTGAGCAGCCAGAAGCCTGTGACAGTGAAGAGGCAGCGGACCCGCCCCACCAAGAGCTCCTGAGCAATCTGTCCCCTTCCCCAATGCAATAAAGCTGACAGCTGACTTGCCGCAAAAAAAAAAAAAAAAAAAAGCGGGAGAAGGAATTCCCTGGTTGTCCAGTGGTTAGGACTCTGCGCTTCCACTGCAGGGGGCCCGAGTTCGACCCCTGGTCGGGGAACTAAGAACCGGCATGCCGTGCGGAGCAGCCAAAAATAAAAAATAAAATAAACAAGAAGAGAAGGAGAGACAGGCTGGCAATGATGGGAATGGAAAGGATGTTTGCCTCTCTAGCCAGGTCTGTGGAATCATAACGAACAGGAAGGCAGATGTCAGAACCGGGTCACCCTCACATTCAAACCGGAAATTCTTCCTCTAAAGGGAGGGTCATTGTGTGAGCCAGTGTTGGATGTTGTAGGTTATAAAGCCTGTGGTGGAATCAGCCTCATGGGTGAGCACAAACAGATAGAATACTATGGATAAAACGAGATTAGCCTTGGCTAAGGAGTCCACAGTAGACATTAGCATTGCTTACAAATTATCTCAGAAGAAGCACCAGGCAACAGAAGCACACCAAGGTCCATGAGCCTGAGATACAGACCCGGCAGAAAGGGGGCACTGCCCATGGGGACATCTCAGCTCTGGTCACCTCCTTTCTGTGTCACCCTCTGCAGGTGGAATCGGCTGCATAGGTCGAGACAAGGGTCAGGTTCGGAAGTGCCTTGACACGGTGGAGATCTACAACCCGGACGGGGACTTCTGGAGGGAGGGCCCACCCATGCCCAGCCCCCTGCTCTCACTTCGCACCAATTCTACCAATGCAGGAGCCGTGGACGGGAAGCTGTACGTCTGCGGGGGCTTCCACGGAGCAGGTACTGGTCGAGTTTTAAATGTTTTGTAACCTCCTTTGATGTCAATTTTCACCTCCCTTAACTGACCCAACGAACAATCCTAAGAGCAGGGGGCACTGGCAAAAGCAGTGACCTTGGGCAACTCACCAACCTCTGACCTTGGGTTTTCACGTCTACAAAGTGGGGCTATTCCCTCCACGGGCTGTCATAAGAATTAAGTGAGATCTGGTCTGTAATGTGTCTGGCACACAGCAGACACACAATACACATGAGTTGAACACGACAAGAGGAGAAATGGGGGAGGGAAGGCTAATGCCAGATTGTAGGACTAAAGGAGAGATTTAAAAATATGAAGAGGGACTTCCCTGGTGGGGCAGTGATAAGACTCTGTGCTCCCAATGCAGGGGGCCCGGGTTCGATCCCTGGTCGGGGAACTAGATTCCACATGCTTGCTGCAACTGAGAGTTTGCATGCCGCAACTAAGGAGCCCACATGCTGCAACTAAGGAGCCCGCCTGCCACATCTAAGACCTGGGGTAGCCAAAATAAATAAATATTTTTTAAAAAATAAATAAAAATATGAAGAACGCATGGAAATAGGGGGATGACCAGAAACACGGGGGTTAGCTCTGCATTTATTGATCTTTACTGAAATCCTGCCCTCGGAAAACTCTCTTACTCCCCACTACTGACACGAGAAATAAATTGCTTGAAAGGCTTTCTAAGATAATACCTAATCTACGTGTTTATTACCAAACTCAGCTTCCACATATCTAATTGCCACCATCATTGCAATCTACAGTACGGATTTATAGTTTTTTAAAGTAACAGGGAGATTTTTATTCTTTATTTTTTTTAATATTTGTTTATTTATTTATTTTGGTTGGCTGTGCCGGGTCTTAGTTGTGGCACACCAGATCTTTTAGTCAAGGCATGCGGGCTGTTGGTGGTGGCATGCAGAATCTAGTTCCCCAACCAGGGATTGAACTGGGGCTCCCTGCCCTGGGAGCAGGGCGTCTTACCCACTGGACCACCAGGGAAGTCCAGGGAGATTTTTAAATATGCACAAATTTAATAAGTAACTGTCTCCAAAGTTTGATTAGTTGCATCAGTAAGTAAGGCAGAATGCAGCTACAGTAAAAATGATTAACAGTTTAATTCTAACCTTCCTAATAGAAGTACTAGGCCAGGACATAGCCAGGAAAAACATGCCCCAGGAGTACTTACAATTTTGGAAGCATGCCCAATTAAAACAGAGCTGCCCCTGCAGCAAAACCAGGCCTGCTATACACCTCCCTTCATTTTTAAAGCATGTAATTATATGTAAGTTAAAGAATAAAGTTTTCATTAGGAATTAAGAGAGACTTAGGAGGTATATGAACCAAATACAATGAGTGGACCTTATCTGGCTCCTGATTCAAACAAATCTTGTGGAGAAAGATATTTTTCAGGTAATCTGGGAAATCTGAGTGTGGACTGGAGTATTAGATGATATTAAGGAATGGCTAATTTTAGGTCACAATAATAATGGCATTGTAGTTTTATATGAAAGAGGAAGAAAAAGGAAAAACGTTATGAACGATGAGAGACTGTGTAGAAGTTTTTATGGATGAAAATGACATGCTGTCTGGAACTTGTGTTAATCTACTCCAGCAAATATTTTTTAAACAGTGAATGGGGATGGGGGGCAAGAACAGATTTTACAACGTTGGTAAAATGTTGATCATTGTGAAAGCTGGATAATGGCTACAGGAGCTTTATTTACTAGATTTTTTTTTTTTTCTTTCCGCACCACTCGGCTTGTGGGATCTTAGTTCCCTGACCAGGGATCGAACCCCGGGCCCTTGGCAATGAAAGCGTGGGGCCCTAACCACTGGACTGACAGGGAATTCCCTATTTACTGGTTTTTGTATTCTTGAAAGTCCCCATGATAAGAAGCTTCAATTTTCCTTTCTCTATTTGTTCTTCAGAGAACTTTCCAAAACTTTTTTTTAACGGTTCTAATATCTTTTATATTACACATCACATGCTTGTGTAAAGGTAGTAACCTGTCACAGTAGCAAGAAACCTGGCAGGGCAAGGAGATCTTTTAAAGACCCCTGTTGCAACCCCGTGAGTGAGGAGGCCTTGGAGGAGACAGGAGAGCGCCCAGGTGCTGGACCACTCGCCGCCCCCCCCCACCCCCCGCCAGGGCCTGCTCTCCATCCCCTGGCTGCAGGCTTTCTCTTGACCAGAAGAGAAGGGCAGAGAATACAGAGGGTGGCCTCAGGACCTCCAGAGCAGTGGGGGGTAATTAGTGTCTAAGGATCTAGAAGATAACTCTCTTTTGTCTTGTTTCCTTGTCCTATTTTCCTTTGTATAATACTGAGTTAAAGAATTGATATCCCCAGTTTTTCAAGAATGCCTGAACTCACCCTCTGAGCCGATGTCTTTTCTTGAAACTGTAATGGACTAATAATGCTTCCAGCCAGAGGGAAAGGGATTTACTATGCGAGCTCTCAAAGTCCCTTTTAATTATTTGGTTTTAAGATGGAAAATTGTCCCGGATTAGCTAAGTGAGTTGACAGTGGGGTTTTATGGAAAACAGAACAATTGTATAATAGCATGCCCATTACAAACTAGAGATCTCAGAGTCAGACCTAAAAACAGGCACTGAATTTTCTCTCCTTGTGTGACACAAACCTACTCATCCCATTTATTTACTCAAAAAAACACAGTCAAGAAAGTACTCTTTTAATCTGTTTAGTTAATTCCATAAAAATGTATTGAAACAAACTGTTTAGAGGCACTTGGGCTACAATCTTGAGATGCTCAACAGTTGACGGGAAAGACAGACACCAAAACACGTAATAAACATAGTAATTGCATATTGGTTAAAATAGATTGAACACCTCTGTTTTCTCCCACGTCCCACGAAAATGACGGTAAATGGAATGAACACAGTCAGACAAAGAAAAGAGGAGAGAGGGCAACAGCAACACAATTTTGGAAGCAGGAAAGCAGATGGATGAATAACTGCTCAGACATGAGACAGTTCAGTGCTAACCTGGCAACAGGAAAAGGAAGCACAAACCACAGAACTCCAGGGAGTCTTGGGGGTGGACAAGTCTGGAAGAGGGAATGAAGGTGACGCTGAAAACACGAGGACAGCGGAAAGACAGGAAGAGCCCAATCTCCTGCCCTTCCCTCGACACTGAGATAAAGCCCCTCCTGCACCCCAGCAAAGACCAAAGCTAAGGATGGGGGTGGGGGAGGCAATCAGTACTAAAAACAGGGAGCGGAAGAGAACAGCTACACACTGAATCTGGAGATCAGCAGCTTTCTTCGTCTTCTGGCTCCCAGACGTGGGCAGCCATAACCTCCAGTCAGGAGACAGGAAGATTCTTCTTTGGGAATCTGACCTGCCCCAAAATAAGGCAAAGCCAAATCACCCCACAGAGAACCTCACGGAAAAGGCTTCCATGGTATCCCTCTCTTAAAGATGAGCAAACAGCTGGGGCTCATCAGACCTTTGAGGAAAGCATGTACAGAAAAGACAGAAATCAAAACATAAAAGAAGAAAAGCAACTGGAGGAAACGGGCTGTGCCAGGAGGAGACGCGTCCTCGGAGGTTAAAAATATGACAGCAGAAATTGTATATACAACAGAAAACTTGGAGTGTAGAGTGGAAGAAACTTCTCAGGAAGCAGAGCAAAAAGTAATTAGATAGAAAATGAGAGAAAGAGAAAGTAAGTCCATGAGGTCCAATGGTTGAATAGGAGTTTCAGTAAAAAAAAAAAAAAAAGAATAGAGAAACTGGAGGGACAAAACATCCATGAATAAATTAGGAAAATTTCCCAGAACTAAAGTTACCAGTTGAAAGGAAACACCTCATCCCCGGCAGAGTGGAAGAAAACGGACACAGAGTAAAGCACATCCCTGCAATGTCACAGAACGCCGGGGACAAATGAGGATCCTGAAAGCTGCCAGAGAGAAAGGACTCATCTCGTAGAAAGTGTCAGGAATCAGAATAGCACCACACTTAGGAAACGTGACACTGGAAGCTAGAAGAAACTTAAGCTAATGCCTTCAAAAACCCTAGAGGAAAGTTACCTTCTACCTATACTTCCGTACTTGCTGAACCTCTAAGTGTGGGAGCACGTTTTCAGACATGCAATGTCCCCAAAATTTATCTCCTGTGCTCCCTTCTGTTAGGTTTTGCTTCCCAACAACGAACACCTAAGCCAAGTACTAGAGGACAGGGGGCCAGGAGACAGGATTAAACACAGTGGAGGGAAGGATACTGAGGGGAGATCCAGGGATGACAGCTTGTACAGTGGCCTGAACAGCCAGTTCAGAAGGCAGCTGGTCAAAGGCTCTGGGGGAGGGGACTTCCAGAAGAGAAAACTGATCAAATCTTAATATTCTGCAAGATTTAGACACTTGGAGAAGAGCAATGAAAACTAACAAAAATAGAACAATTGACTTGAGAGGAAGCAAGCAGTTGTGCAGGAAAGGAGAGTGTGTCACCCGGTCATGTGTGAATAGCACTGATAACAATCACGTCTAATCATGTCAGTGGTAAACACGGAGCCTCAACCCTTCGGGGGAGTGGGGCACACACGGTGGGGATGTGGAAGAAAGCTGAAACCACATTTTCTACAGTGGAAGTCAGGAGTGCATGGCTTCATCTGAGAAATCAAGAAGTTGCAGTAGGGACTTCCCTCATGGTCCAGTGGACGTGGGTTCGATCCCTGATCGGGGAACTAAGATCCTACGGGCCACGGGGCAACTAAGCCCGCGTGCCACAACTACCGAGCTCAAGCGCCTCAACTACAGAGAAGCCCGCGTGCCGCAAACTAAAGATTCTGTGTGCCTCAGTGAAGATCCCGTGTGCCACAACTAAGACCAGACACAGCCAAAAAAATAATAATAATAAAAATAAAGAAAATAATTTTTTTTAAGAAAAGAAGTTGCAATAGTATAAAATATGTTATTTATAGATGACAGTGTTCAGTGCCAGAAGAATCAGCCAGGTTGAAAGGCAGAAAATGGGGAGGTGGGTAGGACACAACCATCTTTAAGGCCTGAACCTTGTTGAGCTGTTTGGCTCTTTAAATCGTGCGCGTGTATAACTGATAAAACAAAAGCAAATTTGAGATACATAAATAGAGTACATGTAAGAGAGGAACAATGAGGGGAGTATTAAGGAAAATATTAGCAGGTGAGCCTGCTGGAAGGTAATCCTCTGTGGGTCTCATGCATCTCTGAGCATCTGGGAGCAGAGACACTGCCTGCCTTTGTTCTGGAAGACCCTTTCAAGCGTGTCTGTACAGCAGACAACCTCAGAAAAGAGAGACAGTGTCTCCCTCCACCGCAAGGGCCATTATAAAAGCTTCCGGTTCCTAAGCTTAGGGCTCCCGTCCTACAAGGCAGCCCACTGGTTGTACAGGTGTCGCCTGACACTCTCCATGCTGCCCTGTGGGATTTGCGGCTCAAATAACTGTACTTTTAAAATGCGGACACACTGCCTGCTGCTGTTGCTACGAGCGACCCCGTCCTTCCTCTATGACCAGGAGTTTCGTGTTGTAAAGTCTAAGACTCTTCACAGTTCTTGACAGAACTGTTGAGTTCTTTGACTCAGCAGAGGAAAGTCAGAATCAAAAACTCTGTTCTCCACCCCCAGCACAGAGTGAGGAAGCCAACATTATGTTTCCAAAAGATCAGAGCTCATAACACCAACTCTTCACACACTTACAGAATATAGAAGAGGAGGGAACATTTCCCAACTCTTTCTATGAGGCCGGAATTTCCCTGATAGCAAAACTGGACAAAGACATTCCAGAAAACTACGGGCCAACGTCCCTTATGAATACGGTTGCAAAAATGCTCAGTAAAATACTAGCAAGCTGAATGTAGCAACATACAAAAAGAATTATGCATTCTAACCAAGCAGGCTTTATGCCAGGAATGAAAAGCTGGTTCACCGTACAAAAATTAATCAGTGTAATACACCGTATTAGGCAGACCTGCTCTAAAAAAGGAAAGTTACAGAAAATTCTTCAAATGAAAGGCAACTGGTATCGCTGAGAAACTTGGAACCTCAGGAATCCAGGAAGACAAAGAGAAATAGTGAATACCCGGGTAAATATAATGGACATTTTTCTCCTCTTCAGTTCTTTAGCACATGAATGGCAGTCGACAGGAAAAATTTTAACACTGTCTGATAGTGTTCTCAGTGTGGGTTAGTGTTACACAGAGAGGGCTGTCTCCCTTGTGGTGACAATTAAACGTAATGGGGTAGGTAGGCTAAGGGACTAGATGGAAGTGAGGGGAGTTCCTGCACCCACTTGAAGTGATGAAGTATCAGCGAAATAGTCTGTTAAAAGTTGCTGTACTCCTGGGCTTCCCTGGTGGAGCAGTCATTAAGAATCCGCCTGCCAATGCAGGGGACACGGGTTTCAGCCCTGGTCCAGGAAGATCCCACATGCCGCGGAGCAACTAAGCCCGTGTGCCACAACTACCGAGCCTGCGCTCTAGAGCCCGCAAGCCACACCAACTGAGCCCGCGTGCCACAGCTACTGAAGCCTGCGTACCTAGAGCCCGTGCTCCACAACAAAGAGAAGCCACTGCAGTGAGAAGCCCATGTACCACAACAAAGAGTAGCCTCCACTCGCCACAACTAGAGAAAGCCCGTGCACAGCAACAGAGACCCAATGCAGCCAAAAATAAATAAATAAATTTTTTTTAAAAAAGTTACTGTAATCCTTAGAACAACTACCAAAAAACAAACTATACAAGGAAGAATGCTTAAAAATTCAAGATAAATTAAAATGGGATATTTAAAATATTCACGTAATCCAAAAAGAAGGAAAGGGGAAACAGAGGAGCAAAACATAAAAAAAATAATAAAATAGTAGACCTGAATCCCAGTGTGTTGATGTTTACATGAAATACAATGGTCTTTTTTTAATATATAAATTTATTTATTTATTTATTTTTGACTGCGTTGGGTCTTCGTTGCTGCATGCGGGCTTTCTCTAGTTGTGGTGAGTGAGGGCTACTCTTTGTTGCGGTGCTTAGGCTTCTCATTGCAGTGGCTTCTCTTGTTGTGCAGCGCGGGCTCTAGGTGCACGGGCTTCAGTAATTGTGGCTCGTGGGCTCTAGATCGCAGGCTCAGTAGTTGTGGTGCACGGGCTTAGTTGCTCCATGGCATGTGGGATCTGCCCGGACCAGGGCTCAAACCTGTGTCGCCTGCATTGGCAGGCGGATTCTTAACCACTGCACCACCAGGGAAGCCCCAATACAGTGGTCTTTATCAAATCATTTCACCTCACAGACCTTCCACTTGCTTAATCTCATTTTTTAAAGTATTTTTCTTAAGAAAAAGAAAATAAACTAATTTTCTCAAAAGCACCATTTCCTATTTGAACTCCTGTGTATCTCGAAGGGTAAAACACATTCTATGTTTCTTATAAATAAGCCCAGGGAATTCCCTGGTGGTCTAGTAGTTAAGACCCCACGTTCCCAGTGCAGGGGGCAGGGGTTCGATCCCCTTTCAGGGAGCTAAGATCCCGCGCAATGCACGGCACGGCCAAAGCAAAGAAAAAGGCCGAGAATACTCAGAAGTTTGTTTATAGTCATTACTTGGGATGCCAATTACCCCTTGATCAAAAGTGATTTTGTACATCCATTCCTTCAATCGGTGGAAAATATAAAATCTCTGATGAATTAATTGAATCTCCAGACAGCGGAAGACTGTTTCTGTGCCACATGATTTTACAGTATGCTGATGTACCGCAGGGGGCTGCAAAGGACTCCCCCCCATCCCAACCTCGTTCGCAGAGGCAACTGCACGTCCTCAGACCGTCGTGTGGCTTTGGTTCTGGTTTTGCCCAAACCGGGTCCCTCCTCTAAGAGGTGCTCACTGCGGTCGCGCCTTGGTTACACTCATCACCCTCTCCTTCCTGCTTCAGTCGGGGGCAGCTATATCACTCTTTTTGCTGACCGCTGGCTCCACCTCACTAGAGAGGGTAGGTAACACCCCCACCTGAGGACAAGCCCACCAGCTGGACAGGCCAGGTCAGCCTGTGCTCAGTAACCCGGTTTATGATTTATGATTGACTCACATACCTATTCATTCAAAATGCAATGGAACTTGACATAGCTTATAGAGAGGCACATGACACAATAAGATAGAAATTAAAATAAATCAGGGGGCTTCCCTGGTGGCGCAGTGGTTAAGAATCCGCCTGCCAACGCAAGGGACACAGGTTCGAGCCCTGGTCCCGGAAGATCCCACATGCTGCGGAGCAACTGAGCCCATGCGCCACAACTACTGAGCCTGTGCTCTAGAGCCCACGAGCCACAACTACTGAGCCCATGTGCCACAACTACTGAAACCTGTGAGCCTAGAGCCATGCTCCACAACAAGAAAAGCCACGACAATGAGAAGCCTGCAAGTGCAACGAAGAGGAGCCCCCGCTCGCCACAACTAGAGAAAGCCGATGTGCAGCAACGAAGACCCAACGCAGCCAAAAAAAAAAAAAAAAAAAAAAATCAGGAAATGGATGAAGGGAAAATAAAGACATATACACACCACTATATATAAAATAGATAAACAACAAGGACCTACTATACAGCACAGGGAACTCTTCTCACTACTCTACAATGACCTATATGGGAAAAGAATCTAAAAAAGAGTGGGTGTATGTGTGTGTATAACTGATTCAGTTTGCTGTGCACCTGAAACTAACACAACATTGTAAATCAACTATACTCCGATATAAAATAAAAATTTTTTTAAAAAAGGAAAAAAAAAAGCAAGCCAGATGGGGTAAAGTCGCCAGCGCTCTCATGCACTGGCTGTATGAGGAGCACCAGTTCATCTCTGGCCCCTCTAGAGGCCAGAGCTGAAAGGACCACACGCCCAGCTACGGATGTGCAGTGTCCTCAGAGGGGAACAAACCACTGCTAGAGGGGCACAGCTTTTGAACGTGGAGAATTTCTCCCCGTAGCCTCATATAGGGCAGTGGGAAATGTCCTCAATAATATTTCTGCAATAAATAAAACGCAAGTCAGCATTTCACCGAAGAGCACCGAAAAAAACTCTATAAGGGACTAAAAAATATCCCACGCTTTCAGTTTTCTGACAGTCTCACTGAATTGTACGATGAGATCTAGACTAAGGTGGTGCTTCTCAAGTTTGTCCACTGGAGGATATCCAACAACAGGGAGCAGCCCTAAGGCACGTGGGGCTACAGCTGAGGCGTCTGCCACACTCACAGCATGCCTTTGGCATTCTCATCTTCAAACACTTACGCGAATTCTTTATTTGCTTCGTATAAAATAACGTTTTCAACTGCTGACCCCTGGAGGCGGCCGGCCTCAGGGAGAGTTTCCTGACTCCTCGAGTGAGTAAGATGCTGTTGTATTAAGTGTCTGTTTTTGGAGAGTTAACTGAACTGAAACGAGCTGACACTGAATTCGGCCACCGGTTTCTTCTTCCTTGTGAGAGGACAACGTTTCACGAGCCCAGGCTCACACACACGGGTAGGTACACAGCTCGCTCTCTGAGCTCCGTTAGGGTGGGAGTTTAGGAGAGCACCGGGTCGGCCCACCGCAGTGTGTGCCCTGTCAGGCGGTCCTGGCGGGAGCCCGGATCCCCGGTGTGGCTTCTTCCTGAGTCCCCGGCCACACCCAAGTCTGGGACGACTCAGTACACTCTCCCCTTCCCAGTCAAGAAAGCTCACTCATTACCTGCTTTACTTCTTTGGCAGTAATGCGGTAATTTTCATTCCATGTAAATTAGAGATTTCTAGGAAAGATGGTAATACCCATACATCGTTTAAAAAAATATGTCTCGGGCTTCCCTGGTGGCGCAGTGGTTGAGAGTCTGCCTGCCAATGCAGGGGACACGGGTTCGTGCCCCGGTCCGGGAAGATCCCACATGCTGCAGAGCGGTTGGGCCCATGAGCTTGCGCGTCCGGAGCCTGTGCTCCGCAGCGGGAGAGGCCACAACAGTGAGAGGCCCACGTACCGCAAAAAAAAAAAAAAAAAAGTCTCCCCAATAAACACTGAAATGAGCGAAAGGAAGCAAAATTAATGAAGAAAACTCCGTCTACTCTAAAATTTTACAAGCCCCAGCCTGCATTAATTTGAATAAAGACATTGCAAGCCTTCATCCAGCTAAACCAAAACAAAACGAAACAGAAACCCAGGTGTGGGAGTGGTAAAACACATGTTCCAAGACACCGGCAGTAAAGGAGCCAGAGAAGGCTCCTCCACCTCAACAGGAGGACGGGCAGGAAGAGGAAACGGTCGTCCCGGACGTCTGCCCCTCGATGGGCGGCCCCTGGGTCAGACCCGTCAGCCTCTCGCCGCCAGGGCTCTGCGGGGAATGGTGGTTTCCAGCACTGACGCCTGCCAGCAGCCGCAGCGAGAAGGCCAGTGGGAGCCCCCAGCCTGACTGGGCCACCCACAACCCTCTCAGCTGCCCTCAAGCTGCCGAGCTACCTTCTGTCCAGTAAATCCCCACTTTGCTAAAGCCAGACAGAATTCGTGTCTGCTGGTGCCGCCAGGAACTCTTAACAGACTCAACAAGCATGATTCCTTTTGCACTTAACAACACAACTCAGAGACATATAAAACAGAAACTACACAAACCACAAGATAAATGGATAAATCCTCAAGAACTGCAAGGACTTTGAGGCACCTGTCTCAGAAAGTCACAGACCCAAAAGATTTCTTCTAAAAAATTAAAGGAAAAAAAGATTTTGAGCTTCATGTCTACGTAAGTTCTTAATTTAAGCTAATTACAATTAAGTAAAAGTTAAAAATCAGCTCCTCAGTCTCACACTTCAAATGTGTCTAGCGGTTTCTGTATTGGACACTGCAGATTACAGAACGTTCCCTTTAGCACAGAGTTGTATTGTACGGAGCTGGTATCAAGAAGATGTGGTGTGTATATATTTCTATTCCATGGAATATTATTCAGCATAAAAAAGAAGGAAATCCTGCCACTTGCCCCCCAAGGATGAACCTGGAGGACATCATGCTAAGTGAGACAATCCAGACACAGAACAACAAGTACCATGTGACCTCACTCGCCCGTGGGATCCAAAGCAATCCAACTCACAGAAGCAGAGCGCAGAAATGGCGACTGCCAGGGCCTCGGGGGAGGGCACATGGGGAGACACTGGTCAAAAGCTACAGACCTCACGCTATAAAGTGAAGACGTTCTGGGGGTCTAATACATGGCTGGTGACTCTAGTTAACACTGGGAATTCCCTGGTGTTCCAGTGGTTAGGACTCGGTGCTTTCACTGCCGTGGCCCAGGTTCAGTCTCTGGTCAGGGAACTAAGATCCTGCAAGCCGCGCCACGTGGACAAAAAAAAAAAAAAAAAATACTGTATTGTATACCTGAAATTTGCTAAGTGTTCTCAACACACACACACACACACACACACACACACACACGTAACCATGCGGGGTGATGGGTGTGTGAATTAGCTTGATTGTGGTGATGGTTTCACAGCGTGTGCACATCTCAATCATCACATCGTGTACCTTAAATGTATACAATTTTTATTTGTCAATTGTGCCCCAATAGAGCTGGAAAAAGTAAATACTCACTTCCATACCTAATTTTGTAACATGTTCCTTAAAGAGGGCCTCCCAAGTCATATAAGCTTTGGGTCCCACAGAGCCTGTCTCCTCCTGCCTCATCAACAAGCTGCAGGAAACACAGTCCCACCACGTCCTTCTTCATTCGAAAGGGCTCAGTGGTCTCGAGCACAGGCTTTGAGGATCGCAGATCTGGGTGGGAATTCCGGCTCTGCCACTTCTAGCCGTGTGCCTGTAGGCAGGTCCTCTGAGTCTTAACCCTTAGTCTGAAAACAGGGGTAAACTGGTGCTTGCCCCACAGGGTGATGTGATATAACATCTCAGCGCACCCGGCTCACAGTGAGCACAGCACACGCAGCCCACTGTAAGCACACAGTGAGTGTCAGCTATGACTACTTTTTGGTGTTTTTGGAGTGAAGGTTCATTCAGGAAATGCAGGTGAAAAAGGGCATTTTTAGACAAACAAAAGCTGAAGGAGTTTGCCGTAAGAAGACATCCCCTACAGTATGTACTTCGGCATAAGGAAAACTGACCCTGATGAAAAGTCTAAGATGCAGGAAAGAATGAAGAGCAATGCAAGTGTAAATACGTGGGTCATTCTGTGAGCACTTACCGTACAGAACAATAATAATAATATCTTTCAGAGTCTACAGATAGAATGAAAATGCACATCAACAAAGGCTAATAAATTGGGAGGGAAGCAAATATAAACTATTCTAAGGCCTCCAAGAGGATGGTCAAGGTATTGCTTAATCAGATCTTGGTAAGTTGGGTGTGCAAGTTTTAATCTAGGGTAACCCCCACCAAAAGAATAGAAATGGGGGTGAATTCCCAGGAGATCCAGTGGTTAGGACACAGTGCCTTCACTGCCGGGGCCCAAGTTCAATCCCTGGTTGGGGAACTAAGATCCTGCAAGCCACACAGCTTGGCCAAAAAAAAAACGAATACAAATGGGGTTTATAATTTCTGAATCAGTGGAGGAGAAGAAATGGAATGATAAGAAAACACTCAGGGGCTTCCCTGGTGGCGCAGTGGTTGAGAGTCCGCCTGCCAATGCAGGGGACACGGATTCGTGCCCCGGTCCGGGAAGATCCCACATGCTGCAGAGCGGCTGGGCCCATAAGCCATGGCCGCTGAGCCTGCACGTCTGGAGCCTGTGCTCCGCAACGGGAGAGGCCACAACAGTGAGAGGCCTGCGTACTGCAAAAAAAAAAAAAAAAAAAAACAGTCTAAAAGACAGCATTAAAGGAGAAAAGAACGAGTGAGACAAGGATGGTTCACAAATGGGATGTTAGATTTAAACCAAAATATATCAGTTATTGCATTAAACATAAATAGACTAAATGTTCCAGTTAAAAGACAAAGATTATCAGAATGTTCTTTAGAATTGTACCTTTTGCTAGTTATGATATTAGTCAAAAGAATTCTAATGGAACTTATTCTAGAGAAAGAGGGTCAATTAAATGATAAATTTATAAATGATAAAATCTGTATTCACTTAATAACAGACTCAAAATGTGTACACTAAAAACTGACAGAACTAAAAGGAGAAATAGACAAATCGATAATCTTAGTGGGATAGCTTCACACAGCTCTCTGAGTAACAGACAGAACAAGCCCACAAAAAGCAGTAAATATGTAGAAGATTTGAATGACATGACCTAATGAACATATATGAACAACTATAAAACCCACATTCTTTACAAGCGCACATAGACCATTTTCAAGTATTGACTGTTACATGCCAGGACAGGGCACTTTTCCATACATTATCCCCTCTTATCATCATAAAGTTGTGAAACAGTCGTCTGGGCTGGAAATCTCCCATCTGCCCTCCCAACCCACTCACCCCTTCTCTCTCTTACTCTGTGTCCTGCAAAGCCGACCTCTGTGGGCTGCATTCACAGGCTCCTTTCCCCTCTGGCCTCTGGTTGGGTTTAGCCAGAATTGTTGGGAGAAAGAAGGGTAGAATAAGGGCATTTGTTCTCTGCACCCCTCTGCGGGGCTGCCAGGAGGGTCCCTGGGGATGGCTAAGCTCCAGGCAGCTGCCCTCTCCAAGTTCCTGTTCCCACCCCTCCCCCGCGGCCTTTCAGGGGGCAATGGCCCAGCTGCTCTTAGTCCTGGGGGCTGTGCCATCCCTCGTGGGTCTTCCTAAACGCTACCCAGACCTTTCCAAACTCTCTTAAATTGCCCAGTTAGACTGCGCCATCTGTCTCCTGCGAGGACCCTGGCTGTGTCCCAGCATCCTATCTGCAGTTAAGGAAACGTAAGCTCAGGGAGGCCAGTGACTCACACGAGGTCGTGAGACCTCCTCCTACAGGTGCAGAATTAAGGACAGTCTCCCCCCTTGCTGGCATCTTTTAACAAATCGTTAACACGACCCTGGCATACCCCTTCCACTTGAGACAACAGTATGCCTTGTCAGAGTGTCTGAATAACTCCTGAATGTGAGTGGTCACGTGGCCTTTCTTGGTTTCTTAAACATCAGGAACACTGTGTCTTCCACAGTACAGTATTCGGCTGTTTGTTAATTAATTTCTGCTGCATAATACCTTTTAGAGGAAGTTGTTTAATAGCAATGATGACCTCTGAATTTAATACTGCGTGATATTTGATATTTTGTCCTCCTCCTTTGCTGTTTTTCAGATCGCCACGAAATTATCTCCAAAGAGATATTGGAGCTGGACCCCTGGGAGAACCAGTGGAATGTCGTAGCCGTCAACGCCCTCATGCACGACAGCTATGATGTCTGCCTGGTGGCGAGGAAGAATCCCCGCGACCTCATCCCCCCGCCTTCAGAGTCAGTGGAGGAGGGTGGGGGGCACTGAGGTCTGTGTCTCTGTGGGACCCCCAAGGTGTCTGCCAAGGAGGCACTAGGGATGGAGAGCCCACAGCATGTGTGGGACGTGTGCACTGCATGCGTCGTGACCCGGTGCAGAGCGGCATGCGCTGGGCGCTGCAGGGGTTGTGTGCAGAGTCCGCCCTCCGGTACCCAGGCTTTGCAGTGTCTTCCCCAAGCTTGGAGGGTAGGGATGGAACCGCCTGCTTCACTCACAGTTGAGCATAATCAGAAAACAGCCACTCCCAAAATATAATTTAGGGATGACATTTAAATAACACATAGAAATCCAACTATTTTACTTACTGTCTATGCTTCTGGAAGCCCAGTGGATTCAAAGAATGCATTTTGGTAGTTATTCTTCACCAATTTCCCAGGAGTTTCACATGCACAAGGCTCTTGTTTAAGCAGGAACAGTCGGTAAATTCCCTAGAGCTTTCCCAGGGGAAGACCATCCTAGACTGAGACACTTTCTTCAGTGCAGAACTGTGTGACTCTCATGACCGCTCCCCGTGTCCCCAGGTTCCAGCTGCTAACCCAGGCAGGAGGGACAGATCCATGGAAGCTGGAGCCAGTTGGAAACCTGCTTCTGCCACCACAAAACAGGACCAGTCAGACCCAGGGCGGGCTGTCGCGAGTAGGCTAGACTCTCAGAAGGCGGGGCCACACCTGTGTCTTTGCAGGTGTACCCCAAGTGCCCATGGCAGTGCCTGGCACATGCGTGGGTCTTTGGGTGGCCAGCATGGGGATGCCCCTGCTCCAGCCACGTGACCACAGTGGAAGCTGCTAGTTTCCCTGGATGGGGCTGGGGGGGGGGGGCTCGTGGGAGGGCCGTGACTTTTCTAGATGCACTGAGTTCGGGATCTAGGCTCTCGTCCCAGCTCTGCTTCTTAGCACGCTGCATGATCCTGGGCAGCCCAGCCTTTCTAAAGCCTTATTCTCCTCCCGTGCAGAATGGGAAGGAAAGTGCTCCCTAGGGTTGTTGGAGAATTGAGTGCGGAAGCGCTGAGCACAGTGCCTGTGAGACGCAAAACAGGAAGCGTTCTTTAGCTGCTGATACTTTCATTATCATTATCGCCGTAATCAGTATTCCCCGAAGCACAGCACCCAGAACACCCGGGCTTGGCGTGGCATCTTGGGGTTCCAGGGAGAGATGTGCATGGGGGCTGAGATCGCTCTGAATCCCCGGCCCCCCCAGGTCCAGGTGGGGTACGGATAACCCAGGGTTTCTTTTCGGCCCTGGATGCTGCTCCTCTGACCCATATCTGTAACTCTGCCCTCCTGTTGTTGGATAGCGTGAGAGATTCTGCCTCAAACATTTCCCTGTCTTCCCTGTTCTCACCTTAATTGAAGGCTGTCCCAATGTGGCATGGGAGGACTCATAAAACTGGGACTGTTTGCTAGTTCTGTTCCTTGTGAGACAGGATGGTTAGGCGCTGAGCAGGGGGCATGGGGGAAGCGGTCCGGATGCTGACAGAAGCTGCAGCTGCCAGTCACGCCGGCTCAGTCTGTGCTCGTCAAGGAGGCGTCACTGTTCTCACTGATTGACTTTATAATGAGCAAATGCTCTAAAAATGAATATTAAATAAAATGTCACTGATGGAAGATCGCTTTCATTTTGGTTTTCGTCCTGCAATTCAATGTAATTTTCATCTGAGGAGGGGACGCTCAGCACCTCCTGGGCAGGAATCAGAGTCGGGGATGACCAGCCTCAAGGACATCGGGAGCGAGGCCCAGAGGCCAGGACGTGTGAGGTGGGCAAGGGCGGGAGGGGGTGCGGTTCCCAGGGCGGCTGAAGCACCGGAGGAAGCCAAGACAAGAAGATGGGGCCACACAGAAGACCCCCAAGGCCACCCCAGGAGCCCAGCCTTGGTACGTCAGCCACACGTCTCCCGGCGAGGAAGTCCTTTAAGACCGTCCCCCACAGTCCAGTGTATTCGAGCAGGGTGACAGCAGACACAGCAGATGGGCAGGAGGCCTCGTGGTAGCCCGCGTCTCAGCTGAACCAGCCCCATAGCAGTGGGAGCCGTGCAGGGCCAGTGCAGCCGGATGGAGGGCATCAGCAGTCTGCCGCGAGTCAGGGTCAGAGATACCAGAAGTTTGAGCACAAGAGCACAGTGGGTCAGCCAAACCGAAAGACCAGAAAATCTTTCAAAGGGTGGTGCCCCCTCCACCAGGGGTCCTTAGAGAGAGCCCCAACCAGATGGCCTACGCTGTCCACCCCAGGCCCTGCTGGAGCACCAAGAGAGAATAGCTGGAGGGTGCACAGTCAAGACGCCCCACTCCTCCGCCAACACCAGCACACCCCGCAGGGGGGCCCCGGCTCTTCTTGTTCCCACCTCACTGGCCATCGCAATCCCGTTCCCGTCTCCGGCGGTCAGCTTAGCACAACACGTGGACCATTCAGGGAAGGAGACATAAGGGAGCTCTACGGAGGAGCTTCGGGGAGAGGCCTTCTTGCTCTTTGACAGACATGGAGAAGAAGACGTGGGCTCTTCTGCTGAGACTTTTCTAGGCTGCGGGGCCCCTGGAACTGCAGAGACTGCGCTGCCGTGAGGAGTGGGCTGCAGCTGGTCCAGAGAGCCGGGTGGGATGGGGGATGGGAAGGCCCTGGTCCTGGGCGACACAGCAGAGCCACAGAACCAACCAGCCACAGGACTTCCTGCTAGACGCTCACTGTTAGGATAAATGTTCCTTATTGTTCAGGCTGCCTGGAGTTACTTGCAGTCCGAGATTTCCGAACGATACTCCAGCCTTCCTCTGCCAAAGTCTCTTTTTCCTGGGATGACACATGTCACCTCTGCCAAAGGGGAGAGGTGCTGGTGATGAGGTGCTTTGGTTCTTGCAGTGAGGAGAGGTGTGCACGCCTGGTGAGTGCCCGTGGTTCATGATCCCGAGCCATTTCTTAGCTATCTCTAGGATATTTCTTTTCTCTCTGACCTTTGACGTTGTTGATTACTGCATATCCCACCCACCACCTGTTTTTGTAAATAAATTTTATTGGAACACAGTTATGCTTACTGTGTACGTATCGTCTGTGACTGGTTTCACACGGCAACAGCAGGGCGCTGGAAGTGCAGTAGAGACCTCTGGCCCTTTCAGAAAAAGTCTGCCAACTTCTGGGGTATTCCATCAAACTTTCTTGAGGAAAAATACTGAGCTAAGGGACTATGTAAATTATAAAGGAATATACATGCATCTTCCTCTATTTTTACATATATAACATTTTACGTATATATGAACGTATATAACATGGTTCTATTCCATTCTTCTTTCATTCAATAGTGTGCTTACAAAGACTATCCATACGCTCTCCCTTTTTAACAGCCACACAGGATTCCATCATTGATGCAGCATAGTTTCTTTAACAAACCACCATGCGGTGGATGTTTCCACTGTTTCCTCCAGCTGTTCTTTTTTTTAAAAAATTTTCTTGGCTACACCCTGTGGCATGTGGGATCTTAGTTCCCCGACCAGAGACTGAACCCACGCCCCTTGCATTGGAAGCTCGGAGTCTTAACCACTGGAGCACCAGGGAAGTCCCTTTCTTCCAGCTGTTTTTTGAAGGGGACTCCATTCTTTGCTTTAGGCTCTGACACCAAAGTCCAGGCTGGGGGCTGTTTAGGGGGTGGGGTCTGCATTGCACTTAGGTTCTCTACAGAAGCTCAGGAGCGTTAGGAGTGGATGCAGGAGCCTACCTAGCCATGCTGTACGTGGCCTCAGGCCACTTAGAGACAGGACAGGTAGCAGCCACGTCGTCGGGGAACAGACCAGTCTCCTGCAGGTGGGTCTGAGCTGGGCAGGGGGCCATCGGGAGCGAGCGGGCAGGGGGCACCGAGAGGACACCCCTGGCAGGCTGTGCCCATCCTGCAGCGTCAGAGGCTCAGCGGTGGATGGTCTCCACCGGCCGTGGAGCCCAGGACAAATACACGGGTTGGAAAGAGCTAACAAGCTAACAAGTTCCAGGCCAACATGAGGCTTTTCACACCAAGGCCACCAGTTTCAGATCGGAGGCAACCCCACTGAAGGCTGTTTCTCAGCCTTCCCAGTGCTGTGGGTCTGTAGAGCGACATTCCAAAAGGGAAGTGCGCCAGTGCAGGACCTGCAGCCTCTGAGAGCCTGGACCAGGGAGGGGCGGGGGCGGCCCGCCGCTCTGAAGAAACCACTCTCTCCTCTTCTCCACCTCCGCTGAGCACACACCAGACCCTGTCAGGTTGTCGAGAATAAAGCAAGAGGCCACCACGCCACGGAGGGATTGCTCAGAGGGAAGGTGGTCAGCACGTTCTGAGCGCTTTTCCAGAGCCTGGCCCTGCTCCCCATGCGGTCACATCCTGGAGGAGAGAAGAGATCTCAGGGACAGTGACGTGACCTCCTGTGAGGGGCTGGAGTCCAAACCCAGCTCTCCAGGCAAGCACGTGGTACAGCCCATCGCCGCCAGGTGTCGCGCTGTCTCACACCTGCGTGGTTCAGAAGTCCATGGAGGGTCTCAGGGAGCCAAGGTCAGGACGTTGGCAGGATGCGCTCCCCTTGGAGGCTTTGGGAAGAACCCACGTCCCTGGCTTTTTCAGCCTCTAGAGGCCACTGGTGTTTCTTGGCTTGTGGCTGTTCCTCCACCTTCAAAGCTGACAATCCATCTTCACATCTCCTCCTCTGACATCCCCCTTCTGATCCCCTCCCACCGGTGAGGACCTGAGATTGCGCTGGGCCCACACAGATATTCAGAACCACCTTCCCATCTTAAGGGCATCTGATTGGCAATTAATTCCCCTTTGCCATCAAAGGTTCCGCGGGTCAGCATGCACACGTTTGGGGAAAACCATTGCTCTGCCTACACGCCATCTAACACGTAGAATTGCCCATAAAGCACATCTGTTCACAGCCTGTGTGGGATTTCACGTGGATACCAAGGGCCGGGGCCACTGGGACACAACAGCAGGTGTAAATGCAGGCGCTGTCAGAGGCCCCATGACATCCCTGTGGGGGACAGTGAGAGGGAAAGGCTCCCGTCACCTGCGGGATGACCTGCAGGATGACCTCCATTCTGCTCTAACAAGGGCCACAGATTCAAAGAAGTAAGGTGACCACTACACATGAGCCATCACATAAGTGACTCACTTCTCTGAGCAAAGTGACACTAACTGCTGGGGCAACCTGGCGCGGGGGGGTTGGGGGGGAGTGGTCCTGGGGCCAGTCCGCAGGGCAGGCGACTGGCGGGCTTGGGCGTGCTGGATAGACGAACACGACGGGCATTCCAGACCCAGGAGCAGCCTGTGCTGAGGCCCCGCATGGGGAAGGGTGTGGTAGGCAGTGTGAGGGCAGGCAGCCGCACTGGCCAGGCTGAGCGGGCCCGGTCACCATCCTGGGGTCCGGTCATCCCCTCCTGGGGTGCCTACCCACTCCCACCCCCACGCCTTCCCCGGCTGGCATCTCCCAGAACCTCAAGGAGCTGAGACACACGGTCAGTGAAGCAGCTCCTCCCCCTGGTGGCTGGACCGGACAGTGTTCCTGCAACAAGGCTGCAGCTGGGAGCCCTGACAACCAGGACACACTCCCTCCCTGGGGGCCAGGGAGCCACCTGCAGGTGCAGAGCTGCTCGGACACCACCTGGATGGCTGGGCTCAGGAGAAGCTAGAACCTGGGACAAACTCCCTTAGGGTTGTCTACAAGTGCAGGGAACAGAAAGAAGGCCTATGCCTACGAACGAGTAAGCAAAAAAGCTGGGAAAATGGGCAAAGAGATGAACACATTTCACAGAAAGGGCGCCTGGACTGGCCAATAAACTATGAAAAGGTGCTCGACCTCTAGGATCAGGGAAGAGCAAGTCCACCTGGAAGAGGGACCACTTCACGCCCTCGTGGGCAGGAGCGGAGGCAGTCCTGGGGGCGCTGTGCTGGCCCCGCGGTGGATGCGCTGGAGAGGCCCGAGAAGCCCCTACGGAGAACAGTGCGGCGTCACGGGCTCAGGCCCCACCCACCCTCCTGGAGGCCGAGCCGGCGCCCCCCCCCCCCCACCAGCTCTCACCGACACTCACAGCACTGTTCCTGCGATGGGGGTAAGGAAACAAACCAGTGCCCTGGACAGGAGAAAGGACGAGAGTCCAGGTACAGCTGTGCTCGGAACCCCCCGCGGAAGTGAAGCAGACCAAACCAGAACACACGTCTGTGTGGACGAACCTCAGAGACACAGCACCGAGCAAAGACAAGCAGTGAATCATCGATTCTGCACTACGCCACGCCGTCAGGCTTAAAACACACGAAAGGTCGCCGTTTGACTTAGAGAGCCAGCTGTGTGTCGAAGACGAGTAACAAGCTGGGTGGAAGGACTCCGCCGACCGCGACTGGCGGCCAGGAGGGAGAGAAATGGGGTGCAGGAGGCCTTGGGGGCCGCTCACCCGAGCCCCACCAGGGGGGGCCCTCCCAAGGCCAGCCAGCAATGTCAAGTGCACCCCGACACAGACGCTCCCGACGTTTCCTTTTCGGTTCCCTTACCATCCTCCCTTCTGTGTCAAGGACAGGTCCCCATGGGGCGAGGACATCTTTACATCTCTCCAGCATGAGCTAATCCCCCCTTACACCTGGAAGACCGGCCTTTCTCAGACAATCGGGCAGATGGGGCTAGAACCTGAGGAAGCACTCGTGGGCTGGGGGGGTTCCCAAACCTCAGAGTTTAGAGCAGAAGTCGGCAAACTTTCTCTGTAAAGAGCCAGATAGTAAATATTTCAGGCTTCGTGGGCCAGATGGTCTCTACCGCATAGTCTTTGCTGGGTTTTGTTTTGGGGCTTTCCCCACATCCTTTAAAAATGCAATTCTCGCACTTAAGCCTGTAGCTTTACAGAGACCACCGGGAGGGTGTATAACTCAGAGGCCTAGGCCCCATCCCAGACGCTCTGTGTCAGGAAGTCCAGGGGGAGGCCTGGGACTAGGCATTTTCCTGTGCATGCTGCCTCCTTCTCCACCCCACCCCTACCCTCCCTCTCACTCCACCCCCCCCACACTCCCCCCCCCCCCGGCAGACTCTCCTGCAGGGAGAGGCTGTCCCCATGGCCACTCCCGTCGGTTCCCTGGGACCCCAGGAAGGCCCACGATGCTGGAGTCACCCTGGTATGGGCCTCCCATGCCCTCCAGACCTGGAGCTCCTTGGGGGCAGGGACCAGGTCCAGTCACCTCGTGCCCCAGGCCTATCTGGCCTGGCCCATAACCGGCCTGCAGAGGCAAATCCCGCCGCCCCCAGGCCGGCAGTCGGCCTCCTCTCACTCAGCTCACCACCTCCCTCCTGTGGTTCGTTTTTCTCCTTCCAGCCCCACCCTGCCCGTTTTACTCCGTCTCATCAATCTGTTCTGCCTCGGCCGCAGCGTCGCACGAATTGTTCCTGGGGATGCCAGCCGGGGGCACCTCTGAGCAGCAACGGGAGGAGGGGTTTGGGGCCCAGATATGGAAGTCATGGCTGGGCTGGTGCAGCCCAAACACTGCATCCTCAGCTTGCAGAAACACCTTCCGACAAGGCCAGGTCGATGGGTATCAAAAGAATTCCCTGGCGGAATTTCCAGCGAAGGAAAACATGTCTTGGCTAACCAGCCAAGCAGATCATCGAATGAAGACAGAAACAGGCAAGCACAGTTTGTAACAGTTTTATTGAGATAAAACTCACTTATCATAAAGGTCACCCACTTAAAATGTACAACTGGGTGAGTCAGTGTATTCAGAGCTGTGCAACCATCGCCACAACCAATTTTAGAACATTTTTATCTCCCCAAAAAGAAATCCCGAGGACAGAAGGAAACAATGGGATTGGGGCGTTAGGATGAAGAGACTTCACCGATCACACATCTCCGCTCCTCCTCGTTACTCTCTGATACAAACAGGTACTGTCTGAAACCAGCCTATTTGTGCTCATTAGAAAAAAAGAAACCTCACACCCTTTAGCAGTCACCCCCTCATTTCCTGCACCACCCCCAGCCCTGGCAGCCACTAATCTGACTTGTGTCTCGACAGACTGCCTCTTCTGGACACTCTGCACAACCCGTGGTCTCCTGGGACTGTCTTCTTTCACTTACTGCGATGTTTTCGGGGCTCACCTATGTTGCAGCAGGTCTCGGTGCTTCACTTCTTTTTGCTATCCATTGAGTGGATGGACCACCTTTATTTATCTATTTTTATTTTTACTTATCTCTTCCTTATTTGACGGGTTGTTGCCACTTTTTGACTCTCGTGAACAGCGCAGCTGTGAACATTTATGTACAAGTGTCTGTTTGAACATCCCTTTTCCATTCCTTTAGGCATTTTTTTTTCTTTTTGGGGTACACAGGCCCCTCACTGCTGTGGCCTCTCCCGTTGCGGAGCACAGGCTCTGGACGCGCAGGCTCAGCAGCCATGGCTCACGGGCCCAGCCGCTCCGCGGCTTGTGGGATCCTCCCGGACCGGGGCACGAACCCGTGTCCCCTGCATCGGCAGGTGGACTCTCAACCACTGCGCCACCAGGGAAGCCCTAGGCACATATTTAAGAGTGGAACTGCTGGGTCGTAGGGCACCTCACAGGAAGAACATTTAATAGTTAAGCAATAAGTCATTCATCTAAACTTGACATTAAGCATTTAATCATTAGTCATTCAATCATTTGAGGAACAGCCAGACTGTTTTTCAAAGCGGCACCACCATTTTAAATTCCCACCAGCAGCGTGTGAGAGTTTTGATTTCTCCACGTCCTTGAAAACATTAATCGTCTGCCTTGTTAAATACAGTTACCCTATCTGTGGGAAGTGGCATCTCATTGTGGTTTTAACTTGCTCATTTCCCTGAGGATGAGCATCATTTAATTTTTTCTTCTGGTGTTTACCTCCATGTAACGCACTTATAATTCCAGATTTTTAACTTTAGACGTTTTCTACTGACTTCCTTACACATAATCAAAAACTAACTCTTATAATTCCAGATTTTTAACTTTAGACGTTTTCTACTGACTTCCTTACACATAATCAAAAACTAACTCAAGATGGATCATAGACCTAAATGTAACTGCTGACACTACACAAGCTCTAGAACCAAACATAGGAGAAAATCTTTGGGACCTTGCATTAGACGGAGATTTCTCAGATGTAACATCAAAAGCACAATCCATAAAAGAAAAGCTTGGCAAACTGGACTTTGTCAAACTGAAGAACTTATGCTCTTCGAAAGACACTGTTTAGAGAGTAAAAAGGTGAGCCAAAGCCGAGGAGAAAATAGCTATATTATTATATATCTGATAAAAGATCTTTAGCCAGAACTTGTAAAGAATTCTCAAAACTCAACAGTAAGAAAATCCAAACAGCTCATTTTTTTTTAATGGGCAGAATATTTGAAAAGATACTTCACCAAAAAAAAAAAAATCTCTGGATCACAAATATGCACATGAAAAGAGGCTCAGTATCACTAGTCATTAGGAAAAGATAAATTTAAAAGCACAATAAGATACCACATCAGAATGACTAAAATTTGGGGGGGGGGCGCGGGGGTGGTTTGGCCATGCTGCGTGGCCTGGGAATCCTAGTTCCTCCAACAGGGATCAAACCCAGGACTATGGCAGTGAAAGCGCCGAGTCTTAACCACTGGACCACCAGGGAATTCCTGAGAATGACTAAAATTTTTGTAAAAACCTGACACAACCAACTGCTGATGAGTATGCAGAACAAGTGGAATTCTCACACATCATTGGTGGGATGGCAGAAGGGTACCACCACCCTAGAAGACAGTTTCGCGGTGAAGCCTATGACTTGGCAATCCTGCTCCCAGATATTTACTCAAGAGAAATGAAAACTTAGCTTCCCGCACAAACCTGCACACAAGTGTTTAAAGTGGTTTTTCTCATAATAACCTGAAGCACCCTAAATGTCCTTCACCTGGAGAATGGATCACTACTCTGCCATAAAGAGGAACGAACCACGGGGACTCCAACAACATGGGTGACTGTAAAAGGTATCCTGAGCAGAAGGAGCCCATGACGAAGCCGACACACTACGTGGGTCAGTTTCTATGACATCAAGGGGAAGGTGAAACTGCGGGGAACAGAAAACACGTCCGTGGTGGACAGGAGCTGAGAGTGGGGGACAGGCCAACCACAGAGGTGCGTGGGAAGCTGGGATAACAAAACCCTTCTGTGTCTTGACTGTGGTGGCAGTCCCAGGGCTGTATGCGTTTGTCAACATTTGCATAACTGTACAGGAAAAAAGGTAAATTTTAGTGTATGTAAATTATGCTCTCATATTTAAAAAAGGGGGCAAAAAGCTAGTGCAGAGAGTAGAAGTGTGAACTGGCCAAGGAAACACAGGCAGACACCCTGGGGGCTGTCTGAGCTTGGGTGGATTTGTGGTGGGTCCTGTCTGGCCAGTATCACTCTGCTCCACAGGCCAGCGAGGAGAAGGGAGATGGCCAGATTCATCCATAGCTTGTGCCAGACGCATAATTCAAAAGACAGACACAAGGGCATTAGTGCTATTTATACATGTAGAGAAACGATCACCACAGTGAGGCTAGCTAACATCTGTCACCAGATCATTGCAAACTTTGAGTGTGTGTGCGATGAGAACTTTTCAGATCTATTCTTTTAGATCTTAGGCCATCAGTCCTTATTTATTGAGATGCCAGGTCAGGGAGGGAAGGGGGACGAAAGGAGAGCACTGGTGGGAAAGTAAAGGCCTGGATGTCTCCCCAGGATGCAGATCAGCCATCTCAGAAGTAGTTCCAAGTTCCCGTAGGCTTTCAGGACCTCCAAGGACCCTGCCAACTCTAAATCCTGGGATGCTGCGAGATAATTATAACAAGGCAAATGTGCTCCAGGACTGCCAAGGTACAACACACAGCGGAAGCAGATGGCATGAAGAAATCGGGCCCAACCGGGGGGTGCAGGGCAGGCTGCGTTAGGTGGAAACACCTGTGCTGTGACGCGTGGGTTTTGTCTGAGCAGAGGGGGGCTGCAGGTTGGGGAAGAGGAGGAGGAGGACGCATCCCAGCAGACAGAGTAGGTGTGAGGAAAAGCAGTGGGCAGGGCAGGGCGAGGGCTCAGGCTGGGGAGACAGGCGCGGAGCTTCTGCAGAGAGCTACTGTCTGAGCACCAGGAGGGCTCGGTTCCACGTGTGGGCAGTGGTACCCCTCAGAGCTGCTGGTGATGCTCAGTACCTGTTGTTCTCTTCTTCCATAATGACGGAGCACTGTGTTTATGGATGTCATCTGAATGCACAGCCGTGTGAAACAATGATCAGACACCTAGACTCAGCAATTCTGCTCCCAGACACAGACCCAAGGGAAATGAAAAGACCTGTACACAAATATTCAAAGCAGTGCTATTAAAAATAGCCCCAAACTGGAAACAATTCAAATGTTCATCAACAAGAACGGGGGTAAATAGATTGTGGTGGAAAACCACAGAGCATTAAAAAAAAAAAAAAAAGAGCAAAATTACTGCACACACAACAAGGATGCCTCTCACAGACATAAGGTCGAGTGCCAGACACAAAAGATCCCATGCTGAACGCTTCAATGTACTCAAAGTTCCAAAATAGGCAAAGGTCATGGACAGCAACAGAGGTCAGGATAGTGCTCACCTGGGGGAGGTCTCGAAACTGGGAGCTGCACAGGGAGCCTACAGAGGCACTCAGGGTCTCTGTCTTGGTCCTCGGTATGGTGACCCAGGTAGAGACACATGCGCACACTTCTCATGCTGTGTATTTTAGTCAGGGTGAGCTATACATGCCCCAGCCTCCCTTGCAGCTACGTGTGACAATGGACTAAATTCTGGCCTACGAGATATACATGGAAGTTGTGTATGCAACTTCTAAAGAAGGTCTTTAATGGAAGGAAGTGTGACTTTCCCTTCCTCCCTCCTGCTGGATGGAATGCAGATGTATGGCTGGCACTTGAGCAGCTATGCTGGACTATGAGGTGTCACACGTGGCAGGGCAATAACATCGAAGGAGCCTGGGCCTCTGAGACCACGGAGACTGGCAGCAGTCCTGGGACGGCTACTTCCAGACTCCTTGAAAGTTAGAGAAATGAAGTGTCTGAGCTGTTGTTATTTGGGATTTTCCGTAACAAGCAGCCAAACGTAATCGTAAGTGATACAGACACCATGGAGGACAAGTGAGCAACGGACAGGAGCGCTTTAGAAGCCTGTGGAGGGTGGACTGGACAGGGCCACCCAGGAGGGAGGAAGGACAGTTACTGGGTGATGAATTTGTCCTGGCAGTGGACGCTCTGCCCAAACAAGGGCGGTGATGGTGGGGGATGGGCCAGAAGACATGGAGGAGGTCAGTGTTGGATGTGGATGTGATGACCACAACAGAGCAGTGAGATGGGCTCAAATTTCTGAGTCTGGAAATTAGGAAAGTGATGATTCTGTTAAACACAGTAGGAAACGAGGCAAGGAGAATGTTTGTAAAGCAAGGGGACAAACTTGATTTTCCCTTCTTGCTCATATACTAATTTTCTGAGTCCTTTTAGACTAATTTCCAGTGGGCTTACTAATAAAGAATTGCTTTTTTTTTTTTCTTTCTTGCCGTACACGGGCCTCTCACTGTTGTGGCCTCTCCCATCGCGGAGCACAGGCTCCGGACGCGCAGGCTCACCGGCCATGGCTCACGGGTCCAGCCGCTCCGCGGCATGTGGGATCTTCCCGGACCGGGGCACAAACTCGCGTCCCCTGCATCAGCAGGCGGACTCCCAACCACTGCGCCACCAGGGAAGCCCTAAAGAATTGCTTTTAACAAAACTCAGGGGAGTGATTTGTGGACACAAAGGCGATCGTCAACTACCTTCTGACGGACCCCCCTCCCCCCCGCCCCTTTAGGAAGCACCAGCATGCTAAGTGCTTTACACACTTTTGCTCACTGAGTTCTCAGCCCTGCGACACAGTTCAGGAGATCACGACTCGGGTTAAGCTACCTGCCCGCAGTGCCAGGGCTCATCAGACCCCTGGGTCTGAAGCCGGGCCTTCCGACTCCGAAGTCTGAACTCGGAATCTCGACAAGAGTGCTCTTCAAAGCAGCCTGGGCTGAGCACGAAGATGCAGGCCTGCCTCGCACATGGAAGGCGTCCCCCTGACGGACCAGCCCAGATCCGCCACACTGGAGCTAAGCGCACCCAGCAGGCCCTTTCTCGCTCCAGAGCACCTGTCTTTCAAGCCCCTGGTGTCACAGCAAAGTCCCTCTTGCACATCAGAACACAGACACACCGCCTCTTGTCTTTGGCCACTTCCCGCAGCAGCCCTGACCTCCTCGGGGGAGGAAGCCGGGCTTGGAAAGGAGACAGGAAAGTCACAGCAGCTACCACGGCCCCAGGCCTGACCCCCGGGCCCGTTCCCGTCCTGCCCCGACCCTGGTCACTCAGGATGGCGGAGGGACACCGGAGCCAGGGCGCCGGGCGTCCCTCTAACCCTGCGACTCCCAGCAGTGCTGCCGTCATTCACTCAGCAAACACTGCCGAGCAGCCCCCGGCGCCCTTTGCTAGAAGCCCGAGCATGAAGGCAGGCGGCTCACCTGCTTTCTCAGAGGTAACAGGGCAGAGCAGGGGCAGCGCACATACAGGAGGCTCAGCCCGGCGCCTCAGGGCTCCGCTCCCCTGGGGCCGGAGGCCTGCGGAGCCCAGCCCCTCCCCTGAAGGGAGCCGGCCAAGCGTCCCTGCAGGCGGTGCTGGGAGCAGAGAGGAAACGTGGGACCCGCTGGTCTGCGGAGGCTGTGAGGCCTGGAAGATGCTCAGAGCAGCCGCTGTGCACCTGGCAGTCAGCAGAGTGCCCGGCGGCTCTGGGCTGCCCCAGGCCGCAGTCCGCAACTGTCGCCCAGTTCCCGGGAAATGAGAGAATTTGGGTAAGAAAATAAAGTCTAACCTGTTTTTTTCCCTTTGTGCTTAGTCTAGTTTCACTCGCTCACAGGACGCCACGTGCAGACGCCTCACACCGGGCACCTCCGGTCAGAGCTCCTCCTGGGAAATGGCCGCCGGCAGAGACGCCGCGGGAGCACAGATCCCGCGATCTGCGCCAGCCCCGCGAGAACTACAGGAACCTATAAAGCAGCGCCGCACCAGCCTTTCTGGGAGAGCGTGTACCGGGGCGTGAGCTGACCCTTTCCCTTCTTAGGTCGAAGGATAAAGCTTTCCTTTGCTTCTGAACTGAACTCGCTCTCATTTTGCTGGCTCCCGTGACTCGGGGCAGGAGGACCCTTCCCGGGGACCAACTCGAAAAGGTCGGTAACACTGACAGCGCACGGGCTTCTCGGCTGGCATCAGTTGGCAGCGACACCATCCTGCAGAAAACCACAGGCCCCAGGCACAAGGAGGCGGCTGCGGGGAAGGGTGGGAACATTCTAGAAGGTCCAGCAGCTGTTCCTGCAGGCCAAGTCAGCCTGGATCCAAAGATGCCTGCACACAGCCCTCTTTCAACCCACCTGAGAACGTGGGCCTTTCAGGTTTAAAATATCATTTGCCAAACACTGTGAGTCAAAATAGATACAGTCCATCTTCAGAAACACGGCAATACACACCAAGAACTTTAAAAATGTTTATTGCTTTGGACCCACCCGGAAATTCGCACTTTTGGAATTCTATCCCGAGTAAATAACAGGATATGTAGGCAACATTTTGGTCATGAAGATATTCATCCCAGTGTGATTTGTAATAGGAAAAAAACAGTAAACAATCTAAACCCCTAACTTCAGGGAAATCGTTACAGAACACCGTGGTGCCTCCCTGGATGTACCTCCCATGAATATATTAGAATGAGGTTTAGGGAAAAAAATGTTAGACAGTAGGGAAACAATACCTAATAATACCTAGAATACTTATTTAAATATTAAAATATTTCAAAATCAAAAATGATTTGATATAAAAGCAATATACAAAATGATACATGGTCACGGTTATATTAAAAGTAGGTAAGGAACGGAAGACAAAGGAAACCGACCAACACTCTCTCCAGATGGGAGATTACGGAGCTTTTACAGCACTTGTCTGTACGTTTACGTATCTTCTAACGTTCTGTAATGCCCTGAGTTATTTTCTAATCAGAAGAAGGGAATCGCCCCCATCTTCCTACCAGCGAGAAAACATCGCTGCGCCCTCTTCTGCCTCCTTGCTGGTGAGACCTAAAGCCTGGCTACACCTGACGCCTTCCGGCCTTGCTCTGCGCCCAGCGGCCACTGTGGCTGAGAAGACACTTCAAGACCAGGAGCTGGCGCAGGCTTTCGGGTGCACTCCCGCTCTCCTAGGCGGGGCTGTCTTGAGGAGATGCAGGCTGGAAACCTGAACACAGATGCCAGGCCTCTTTGGAAAAATCCAAAGGCTGAATTTGGGATTCAGTTTGCCATGGGGCCCCCCACTCCGCACTGCATACCCAGCTTCCTTCACTCAATTATGGTACTCCCCTGACCCCAGAAAGCATTTGCACTTGTGAGCCCCACAGGAAGACCTGAAACTCCTAAGTTATGGACATCCATTTTTCCTGCTTTATGAAGGAAGACAATGCAATAGGAAAGAATGAACTTTATGAGCAGAAACATGCAATGGTGAGGAACAGTGGCTCTTGGCCTCTGGTTCTAGGTGTCCCAAGGCCCAGCAGCATCTCCATCCGTCCTGCAGTTCAACTGCTCCACCAAATCTTGCATTTCATGAGCTTAATTGCGAACTGGGCCTGAATCTGCCACCTTAACTGCTACCCTCAATCCCTACCGGTGATACTGTTTTTAACTGCTGTCTTAGTCGATGTTCATTGACTGTTCTGTTGGTCATGTCTGCCATCTAGCTTCTTTGTCCATCCAAGCTGAACCCCGAGAAGACGCATACAAGTTGGCCCCGGGTTCATCAAAAGAGATTTGGAAGTATAGGTCACTCCTGAAGAAACACTTCATCTCTCCCTCAACATGGAAGAATATTTTCTAGTAAGTATATTTCTAGACCAACAGGATTTAACTGTCATGTTGTAAAAAACAAAATTATGTACTTGACTAGATTACAGTAAAGTGCAGTGAGTAATCTGTTAGTAATGATTTGCTTTTATATAAATCAGATTGAACCCATTTGGACTTTAAATGTGGTTTCTTAGGAAGGAATGAAGGTCTTACAGAGAGGACAAAGAAGGTAACTGCACACAACTCGAAGGACTGTTTGCAATATAACTGCTACCAATAATAGACATCCCAGCAGAATGTTCTAGAGTCCAGAGTTTAGCCCATGACCAATAACACACTTTGTTGTTATTATTGGAATAATGGGAATCTAAGTGTATATAAAATACACCTCATGATCCCCTTCAAGAAAGACTATCTACTGCACCAAACTGAGCCCCTTTTGTAGGTCTCATGCTCACCAATACTAGCAATTGTCATATACTTCCTGTTTGCTTTGCGTTGTTCGCTCTCTTTTCTTTTCCTCTAGGTAAACTCAATTGATCCTGAAGGTCTGATTCTTTCCCCTGCCTAGTGAAATCTGCTGTTGAGCCCTCTAGTGAATTTTCCACTCATTATATTTTTTTTACTCCCAAATTCCTGTTTATTAATTTATCTTTATTGATATTCTCTATTTGGTGAGACAGTGTTCTCACACTTTAATTCTCTAGACATGCTTTACTTTAACTCTGTGCTTAATTAAAACAGCTGACTTAAAGTCTCTGTCTAGTAAGTCCAACGTCTGCACATCCTTAGGAACAGTTTCTATGGATTGCTTTTGTTTCCTGTGTATGGACCATATTCTCTTTTCTTTTTCTTTTTTTGCATGTTTCAAAATATTTTGTTGAAAACTGGGTATTCTAAGCAATATAATGTAACAACTCTGGAAATCAGATTCTCTCCCCTCCCCAAGGTTTCCTTTATATTTTTGTTGTTGTTCGTTTCATGATTTATCTGAACTGATTCTGTAAAGGCACATGTGACCACTGAAGTCTCTGCAGAGATAGCTTAGTGGTCAGCTAGTGATTAGACAGGCATTTCCTAAGCCTCTGGGCCCAGCAAGTCTCCCAGTGTGTGCTGAGGGGCCCAGCACTGGACAACTCTGCCTAAGCCTTCACTTCCTGCCGTGGGGAGCCTGGAGGTTGGCCCAATGAGAGCTCAGGGCCTTCCCAGGGCTTTCCCGAGCATGTCACAGCCTTAGGCACGTGACTCCTCTACCTGTGCGTGTGGCCTTCTAGAAGAGCAGGATGTTTTGGGGCTTCTCAAAGCTGCCCTGGATGCCCATTCCCCAGTTTTTCCCTTTCAGCTTTTTGGCTAGCCTGTTGTTTGTCCTAAGCATTATTCACTGCCTCAGGCAGCTGTGAAGTTAAACAACTGCCTCTACATGTTTTTGAGAAATGCCCTGGGGAGAAGACTTTTTGCACTGGATGAACTCTGAGCTCCAAGTCAGGTCAAATAAAGACAGCTTTGCAAGTGGGGTCTTCCAGAGAACCTCCAGGCAAGTCAAACAGTCTGAGACTTTTATATATTCAATATTTCTATTATAACTAAGTCACAAAAATCACTTCATGAATTTGCTACTGTATTCAACCTCAATCCATGGAGCTTCACAAACCAGTTAGCCAAATCTCAGGATTCAATTGAAAAGTTCATTCATTTTTCCATCAAAACCCTTTTTGTATTATTGATTAGACAATCCAATAGTTTTTCTCTTGGAATTGATACTTCATTTTGTTTCAGTGTACCTATTTTCTTTTCATATCTGTATCTTCCGTTTCAAAGTTTCCTTTACTTGTTTATGTGATGCAAACATAAACAAATGTTGTGTCTCTCCAAAATTCACGTTATAAAGCCTTACCCCCCTACCCCCACAATGTGATGATTTTAGGAGGTAGGGCCTTTGGGAGGTAATTAGGGTTAGATGAGGTTATAAGAGTGGAAGTCATGAGGATTTAGAGCCCTTGTAAGAGTCCCAAGAGAGCTTGCTTCCTCTGCTCTGCAGCAGTCTGCCACAAGGGGTCGGCAGTCTGCAACGTACAAGAGGGCTCTCACCACAACCCAGGCGTGCTGGCGCCCTGACCTCCCAGCCTCCAGAACTATGAGAAATAAATTTCTGTTGTTTGGAAGTCACCCAGTCTGTGGTGTTCTGTTATAGAAGCCTAACCAGACTACAGTAATTTACAAGTATTGTTCAATCATTACATTACGATTGAACATTACGTTACAGATAATGTTCAATCATTCCAGAGTCCACTGAAATAATGTCAACTCTAATAATTATGACATTTTCCTCATAAAGCTAAAATATTGATATTTCCATTAAAACATCTTTTATTAAAGCCAACAAACACTCTTAAAGTTATATTCTTCGATGGCTAACTCTGCACTTCAGCTTCTATCACAGTGAACACACAGAACTTCCTGATTTCCAAACTGCTTCTGCTGCTCTCGCACTTCAAGCTGTCCATCAAGGTGCAATTTCCAGTACTTAATTTGCAGTTCTTCCTAATATTTATTTGATGCATGGTAAGAAATACAATTTATTGAGAAAAACATGAGAATTACTTAAATCTTGTATTGCTTTATCCAAAATTAAATTTGATCACTTAGTGACAAATTAAAATATCCAAATTTTTTTCTAAACTTTTGGCTGAAACTCCAGACTCTTCCTACCATTATTACACTGGCACTTTTTGTACAAAATCCGATGACCTTTTCAAAGTTGTAAAATATTGCAATGATATTTTTACAAAAGTATCTTTCCATTGTATATATATATATTTCCCACCAACAAAGCTCAATACACTGTATTAAATGCAGCTCCCAGTGTCATAAGATCAACAAAAACCATTATCTTCAAAATACTGAAATTTGTATTTTAAGCAAACTATTAAAACACTTTTATGTGAAGCAAATGAAACTTCCTTGAAGATGATTTAAAATGCACTGCTTTGTTTTCCAAAAAGTTTTCTCATTAGATACATCTGTTTTGTAACAAGTTAGTCCATAGTACCCACCCCCATATCAATACAATTCCTTTAGAAGTTCTATTAAATATTTTTATGGAAATGCTCAATTATACAGTGCTAAAAATTTCGACAGTTCCTCTGTATCTTTTTGACTGCTTTATCCTCACTATGATGACATTTTGGGAGTTTTAAGTTTCCAAATGTTTAATATATGAAACTGATTATATTTTATATTTCTTCCTCATTAATGACCACAAATTTTTTTTTCACTTGAACCATACGTTTTAACAGCATCCTGATGAAATATACATGTTTAGCACTTCGCTCTTTTTTTTTTTTTTTTTTTTTTTTTTGCGGTACGCGGGCCTCTCACCGCTGTGGCCTCTCCCGTTGTGGAGCACAGGCTCCGGACGCGCAGGCCCAGCGGCCATGGCTCACGGGCCCAGCCGCTCCGCGGTATGTGGGATCCTCCCGGACTGGGGCACGAACCCGTGTCCCCTGCATCGGCAGGCGGACTCTCAACCACTGCGCCACCAGGGAAGCCCAGCACTTTCATCTTTTAACACATAACTTTTGAGCACTATTTGCAGCCAAAAATTTGTCATTAGCACTAACACAAATTCCTGGTTGAAAAAAATCGTCATTTTTCACTCCAGAAATACAGATTTTATGTAATAAAATGTATTTAATACAAGTTTTATTTTGTGCAGATTCTTGCACAGTATCAAAACAAGTTCCAGGCTGGGACTCACTACTACTGTAATTCCTTCTTTGTTTTGCAGATTAACAAGACTCACATTTATTATATATGAAACTATTAAAAATTTATCCAGATTTTGTTGCCTCTTCACTTTAGTATTTGTTCTTAATATTTATAATCAAATCTTAAGTGTATAAGTATAAATACACTGCACGCCTGCTACTGTAATTCAAAAGAATTACACTATGCTAACAAAGTTATTTTTAGTGATTCTCCTAAAGCAATTTGTTTTGTTAACACATGCAACTTAGCCACCGTCGCTTCAGTGACACAAGATGTTCCTCAGATGTGGCTACAACAGAAGGCCCTTTTTCTATGGTACTAACGTCCTGAGACTGTCAGTACAAACCCGAGTTTATATGAGAATTTACATTAGCTAATTGTGACTGTACAGTTACTATGATACTATTTACCATGAAGCATTTCAATATTTTCACCATCAGTATCGTGCAGGGTGCACATGGGCTAAACAGCTCTGATCTACCTGCTGAATTGAGTCCAAGGGCTGCCAGTTTCAGCTTCTGGTCAAAACTCCAGAAGAGATTAAGAACGGGTCCTGGATGGCAAGATGGGGCTGCATCTCAGAAGCAGCCCTGTGACAGTAGTCGTGCTTACTTTCTTTTTATGTGAGGAATGCATATCCAGCGATGCCACACCTGGGTCACTTCACTGAAGTTCCTGCCCGCCTCCTGCAGTCATTTGAATTTTCCACCCATAGGTTAGGTTTGAACAAAAGGACTTCCCGTCTTAGAAAAAATCCTGAGGCAAAGATTTACAAATCCTGGCTACCTGCTAGAAATGGAAGGGAAAGGAAAAACAGAAACAGCAATCCCTAAATTAATACTGCACAAAGCATCTGGCCACATGGGCATCTCCAACTCCGACTGGTACAGCTCCAGACTGCGATCCAGGAACCTCCCCTAACCCCAGGCAGCGGCGCCCACCTCCTCTAGATGCTGACAGCACGAGGTCTCTTCCCTTAGATTACCTATCACGTGCCACCCGTGATCACACGTGCCTCGGAAATAAACTTCAAAAGCCCCGTCTGGCACCCCTCGCCCCACCCACCGGCCCCAAGAACGTTAAGTCTTATCCCTCCCCTTCACACAGCCCCGGCTCCAGCCAAGCAGGAATCCTCTCGCCAGAGATCTCGGGCAGGCACAGCGCCTGCCGTGCTCGCAACAGTTCCTCCCCCGGGACGTCTCCTCCGGGAGGCCTCCCTGGACTCCCCGGGCCTCCTGACCACGACCTCATCCCCTCCCCCTGTCAGCGGTGCCAGCGCCCCGACCGACCCCAGGTTCGCTCAAGGACCCCACAAAGGGGTGTCCGTCGGCCCCGCGCCGCGCACCTGCTGGGCTCCAGGCACCGAGGTGGCGCCGGGACAGGCCGGCCCCAAGGCGCTCAGTGTCTACACCTGCGCAACAAGTTACCGGTGCCGTGAAAGGAACTGGGTGAAGCCTGCGTCCCACTCAGCTTCCCCGCCCTGCTCTCGCGGCTCAGTCTGCGCAGGCGCATAACCCCGTCCCGGCGTGCCCCGCGCCCCTCCCGCCCCGCCCCGCCCCGCCCCGCTTCTCCGGCCCTCCCGCCGACAGGCCGCGCGGCCCCGCTGCAGGCCGGGAGTTGTGGTCTAGGCGTGGGCGGCGCGCGCGGCTGAAGCGCGTGGCAGGAAGCGGAAGCGGAAGCGGCCGCCGGGGCGCTAGCACTGACGTGTCTCTCGGCGAGGCGCGGCGCTCCAGAGCGGGACGGGCGGCCTCGGAGCCGCGGTCGGAGCGTAGCGGAGCCGGAGCTGGAGCCCGACCCGGAGCCGAGCAGCCGCCGCCATGGCGAGTGAGTCCCTCGGGGCAGCCCAGACGCGGCCGGCGCGGGCGGGACCTCGCTCCTCCGGCCGTGAAGCCCACCCGGCCCGCGCCCCTGCCCCTCCTGGCCCCGCGGACGGCTTCCCGGGGCGGCGCGGCGTCCTCCAGCCCTAACTTTACTCTTGTCTCTTCCCCCCAAAGTCAAGTTTCTGGAAGTCATCAAGCCCTTCTGTGTCATCCTGCCCGAAATTCAGAAGCCGGAGCGGAAGGTGAGTCCGGGGAAGGATTGGGGAAACTGCCTGCACCCCGTTAAAGTGGCCCCAACACGCCGAGTGGCCGCTTCCTTCCCCCGAGAGTGGTCCGGGTGGCCTGCTTGGTGGGAGCCACCACCGAGCCGCCGAGCTTCGATTGGAGCATCCTCCGTGGAAGTTACTCGGGCGGGCAGAGCCTCGGGTTTGCTCTGTCCCGAGGTGGATCCCGGCCTGAGTGAGTAACGCCTCGAGAGCCTCAGGTACTCAGGTTGGGCGCCCCCCTTCCCGCTGCAGCTCCCGCAGAAGCTGATCGTGGGCGGGTCCTTCTTCTAGGAGATGCTTTTTGGATCCAGCTGCTACCAGGAGCTAAGAGCAGTCACTTTACTCTGTACGGTCGAGTTTGTGCCTTTTCCGTGGGCCGTCACCTTGCTGAGAAAAAGGGCATTTTGTGACCCCTGCTTTTACAGCAGGTGCATTAAAACATGGAAAGGTAGAGATGTAGAGCTGTGTTGAATCTTTATCAGAATTTCTGCTGCTGCACAGTTTCAGGCCGAGACAGTGTTGCCAGCGTAAGTCAGTCTATGAAACCGTGAAGAAAAGTTTCATTGGGTTCTTACAGAGAATTAATAGGAATACGTTTCTGTCCTCACGTTCTTTGCATCTGCCCCACATACGTGCTGCCTTTGACGGGCTAATATGCAAAGTTGTGTGTGTGTGTGCCCTCAGTGTGGTAGAAATGGCGGGGCTCTGGAGGCAGGCGCGCCTGGGACCCACCCACCCTTCACACAGCCTCTTGATAGCTGTGTGACCTTGGCCTTGTAACTGAGTGTGGTGCATGAAGCAGTGGCAGTATGTGCAGGGTACAGCAGTGGCTCCAGAAGGGATTAACCCTGGAAGACATGATGTCTGATGGCGGCCTTGAAGGAGGAATAGAAGTGTCCTTGAAGGAAGGGAAAGGAATTCTAGGGTAAGAAATATAGTGTGCGCTAAGGCAGAGAAAACCAGTTGAGGTGGGGCGGGGGGTGTTAGATGTGCTTCACTGTTGATAGACTGGAAAGGATGGGTGGGGAGCAGTGGGAGCCCCAGGCGCCGGACAGATTAGAAAACTGCTTTGGGGTAGGGTAGAGGGTGAGAGCGGTGGAGGGGCTTCTGCCGTCGAGAGTGAACTATGGGACTGGCCTAGGAGATGGGGGTGGATGGCGGGCTGGTAAGAGGTAGAGTGACAAGACTTGGATAAACAGTTTTGGATGTTTTGCTGTTGAATTTGGCTGCATCCGGGAGAGGAGACTTGGTTATTTAAAAATGAGGAGTCTTGTAAAAATTGTCCACTCTTTTCTATAAAGAGTCATTTCCATACAAGTTTGTTGTGTTACTGGTCAGCCTGACGTGGTGTTGCCCTCCTTGGCCTCCTGATTTCTTGGTGGGATCAGATGACCAGAGGACGAGTTCTGTGAATTCACCCCAACTTCGCGTGGAGTATCTGCGCCTTTGTGTGCTTGTCTTGTTGAGGCCTGTCTACAGTGGTCAGCACAGAGGCACTGCGGCCCCATGCTGACCAGAGAGCCAGGACTTCAACTCCATGCTCATTCAGATTGCAGCTTAAAAGAGTGTTTTTTAAGAACACGATTTTGTCCATTTAGTACCGTCGCTCACAAGGTATTTCCATGTTAAGATCCTTAGTCCACACAATAATTGCTGTGTGGTTTTTTAAGCCCTTTAAAGCTATTCTTGCTGTGCAGGCAGCAGGTGCTAGTGAAGACACTTAGGTTTTAGAGCAGAGGAGCCTTGGGCAGGTGGTCTCAACTTCCCTAATGATGCTCATTGGTCATCATAAGATGACTCTGAATAGTCACCTATCCTAAAGTTAAACAGATGCTACTAGTAGTTAGTGAGTAGGTTGAACACGCAGCTCTCTTTCACTCTTCTAGTGTTTATTACATTCTTTTACCCTAAATCCATGGAGAATACACAAAGAAACAATCACAGATTGCAAATTAGTTGACTCCAGAATAACAAGATTTTGTCAGGTACAAAACCTTTTCAAATGAGAAGTCATTGCTCATGTGTTATAAAGGGGGGTGTGATTTGGGAATCCCTTTCTATTGCAACATTCTTTGATCTTGGGTCTGATCCTAAACTGTTCATGCTGATGGTTAAGAGCACAGGCTTTGGAGTCAAACCCATTACAGCTGTGGGATTTGGGACAAATTACTTAGCTTTTCTAAGATTCAGTTTTCTTGTTGGAAAATAATAAGATAATGTTCCGTGGTGTGAGGATTAAATGAGATGATGCACATGAAGGTCTCTGCATCTGTGCCTTGTGCGTAGAAAGCACGCAATACATGTACTTACGCTTGGTGCGTGGTTTGGAGTGTTGAGGGCTCCTCTGGTGAGCAGAGAAAGGGGTCTGATCAGAGGCTGTTTCTGTTAATTTACTTATGAAGATAACTTGTTGCCTTAATTGGCTCTGTTTTTCTGTAGATTCAGTTTAAGGAGAAAGTGTTATGGACCGCCATCACCCTCTTCATCTTCTTGGTGTGCTGCCAGGTGAGCGCGCGTTTGGTGTTCCAGTGTCGGGGTGGGGGTGTGAGGGGCCGGAGACAAGTGTGCAGGCTGCTCTCTGCTTGTTTCCAGATCCCTCTGTTTGGAATCATGTCTTCAGACTCAGCCGACCCTTTCTATTGGATGAGAGTGATCCTCGCCTCTAACAGAGGTAGGACTGGCCCTCTGCATCCCCTGTACGGTGTGGGCTTCACTGGCCTCCTTCAGTTAAAGTACAGGCCTTGGCTTTACAAAGGGTTCAGAGCGTGCTGTGCTGAAACACAGCCTTAGTAAAAGCCAGCTTCAGCACCCAGGCACGTCGTCCTATTCAGAATTGCTCTGAATGCAGTACAAAACCTGTAACAGCAAGATAAGTCTACATCATAGAGAATTTCTTAAAACATGGAAAAACCAGAATGCTTTTTAAACAGCTGAAATGATGACATTTCTACCTGTCTCCTGTTTTGATAACGTTCTTTAGAATATGTAATTTGTTTCTCAGCTGCGTCTTTTCCATATCTACAGGTTACATATACATGTGCAAAAAAAATAAATATATAACAGTGTATTGTATACTCCAACCAGTTACCTCCTTGGGGTGAGGCGGGATTTTGAATGCTTATGCTGATAACTGCTTTTGATTAACTCATTTTTAAAATACGTTTCAAATTAAGTTCCAAATCAGTTGGAAGTATAGCCCATTTTAGCATAATGGAAATAGAGGTTTATTCACAACTAGATAGAATTGTACTGGCCTCCTTTCCAGACTCTGGAAATTATTTGAGTGTTATCCTTTTTTATTAACTGATGAAGAGACGAACCTTTCTTATCTCTGTACAACAGCATGAATCTGTTTACGGCGAATTTAAATGCAGCGATCAGTTTAAATGCCATGTGATTCCCTAAACAGAATAAGATGTTACCGGGCAGACTGAACAGAATGAATTGAATTACCCTCTGATTGCTGATATTGGGGGGTTATTCTCTGGATTAAATACTGCTGGCAAACTGAAACACTGGGTTTGTATCAGGGGCACACGGTCCAGTTTCGCTCATTCATTTTCTTAATAATGTCTTGCTTCTCCATGCTAACTTCGGTTGTACGTTGCCTCCCCCTTTCCTTAAGGCACATTGATGGAGCTGGGTATCTCTCCCATTGTCACCTCCGGCCTCATCATGCAGCTCTTGGCTGGCGCCAAAATAATTGAAGTTGGTGATACCCCAAAAGACCGAGCCCTCTTCAACGGAGCCCAAAAGTGTAAGTGAGATTTTGAATGATGTTCAGATGTCTGTAGTTGAGAATTTGAATTTGCTGCAAAGTTTGGGGCATCAGAAGTCCTTTTGGTTTTCGGGGGAGGGGGTTGTAACCTCCGTGGCCCGCCAGCCCTGCCTGGCCTGGCTCTGTGGCCTGTGTTAGCTAGAGAGCATTTGGGGCCGCTGGACAAGGCAGGGGACAGGTGTCGTGCCCCGAGGCTGCGTGGTCCAGGGAGGTCGCCTTCCACCGCCACAGTTTCCTTAGCACTTAGAAGGAGATAATGTCTCCTTCAGAGCTGTTGGAAGAATTCATTTGAATAATGTGTGTAAAACATCATTGAGTGCCTGGCATGTAGTAGTTACCTGGCAAGGGTTGTATTTCTTTTTTTCTGGGAGTTTAAAAGGATTCACCTTAGGGGAAGGATGGTCCTCTCAACTTAGCTCTGCCAATTACCAGCTCTGTGACTTTGGGGCAATGTTAGATGACAGTTCTTATGTCCCAGTTTCTTCATCTATAAAAATGGGGATAATAATGGTACTTGCACAGTAGTAAATAATAAGCGGCACTGGTAACAATGACCAGTCATCAGAATTCACCAAGTTCAGCCTGACTGTGAACTGACATATATTAATTAGGAAGTGATATTTGCAGTTTCCTACCCAGTCATATTTTCTTCCATACCAGCATGTTTTACACATCTTAAGTTAGTAGGTTAAAGAGTTGAGTAAGGAAGAGTAATCTAATTTAAACTTGTCAGTTTCAGACACAAATCAGGATTTTTAAATATGTATATGTGTTATTTGTCAGAAGTAAAAATCAGCTGTTTCCTCTTTGGTCTTGGACAATTTTTTTAGCTTTTCTCTGCTGTTTTTTCTGCCTTAAGAATTCAGTCTTATTGAGCACTTCTTAAGAAGTCAAATAGGGACTATATTTGACAGGCACTTTGGAGTAAAATTTTATTTTTTTGGCAAACTAAGCAGAAAAGCCGAAATGGAAGCCCAGTCCCATACTAAGAGATCCATCTAGCATCGTGGACTCGGTAAACATGAGTCGATTCCATTGTGCATCACAATGAAGTGCAGTGAATGATACAGGATACAAGACCATCTACTAAAAAGAGAACGTCCCGTAGGAGAGCTTTGTGGCAGGAGAAGTGGGCTAAGTGATTTGGTGGCACTGTGAGTTCTTTCCTTAATTAACACGTTAAACAAACTGGGAAGGGATTACTTTATCCCAGCTAGTGTTCTGTGCCCTGGACTCAGACCTGAAGCACAAGCCTGTCAGGTGGCCTGGGCAAGTGGTTCTCCCAGAACCCGAGCTACCTGATGACCTGAGCATGGGGGCTGCAGGTTGGGGTGCCTCTGAGTGTTGTCTTCAGCAGCTGTCATAAGAAGCAGGTCTGTCATGCTTCAACTCTTTCCCTCCTCCCATCACCGAAGGGAAGTGAATTTAGGAGGAGGAGGAATTAAAGAGCTCACGCGCTTTTGTTGCACACATTTCAGTTATTGTGTATTATTGTCACTCTGACCGTGCGGTGGTTGAGTGTTTCCTGGACGAGCCCCTTGGAGGCAGGGTCAGTCGTCTTCACCTTTGTTCTCCCAGTGCCCGGCACGGAGCTGGTGCCTGGGAAGTGTTTCCGCTACGACCGTGTGGTGGCCCAGCCTGAGAACAGTTTTCTTCTCATTTCTAGTGTTTGGCATGATCATTACCATCGGCCAGTCCATCGTGTATGTGATGACAGGGATGTACGGAGACCCTTCTGAAATGGGTGCTGGGATCTGCCTGTTGATCACCATACAGGTAAGGTTAGGCCAGCACCTCCTTCTGAGGCGCCCTCACACCCACACTTGCCAAACAACAGATCTGAATCGAGCGTAACAGGAACTCTTTCTGAGAAGAAGCCCGAGCCCTGTGTTTGCCCTTCTGAATTCACAGAGGAGCCTCCACCAGCCAGTGTCCCCTCAGCCTTCAGGGCCCTCAGCAGAGAAGCCAGTTCCTGGGGAGGGACAGCACCACGCCGTGGGGAGCAGCAGTGCGTCTCTGCGTTTCCTTACCTCTGTTTTTTAACATTCACAGCTCTTTGTTGCTGGCCTAATTGTCCTGCTTTTGGATGAACTTCTGCAAAAGGGGTACGGCCTGGGCTCTGGGATCTCCCTCTTCATTGCCACAAACATCTGCGAGACCATCGTGTGGAAGGCGTTCAGCCCCACCACTGTCAACACCGGCCGAGGTGAGACCCTGGGGACAGGGTCCTATCGGTACATCTCTTCTGATTTTTCTCCGTGCATCTGTAAAGTGTTTTAAAACACAGGTTTATGCTCATGATGGTATGTAACTTGCATTTTTCACCTTAAGAGTATGTCGTAGACGTTCGCCCTGCCAGAGTACGTTATCCTGCCTCACTTTTCTGAGCTCAGCGTGGATTTCACTGCAAAGATGAAGCAGGTTCTTTCAACACGCCTTCCTCTGGTGGACGTCTAGGTTGTTTCCAGCCTTTGCTGTTATTACAGCAGTGAGATGGTGAACATCCTCATATGTTCATCTTTACATGTTTTGACAGTTGCTCTCGAATAAGTTTCTAAAAATGAAATCACTGAACCAAAACACTTGGTCATGTAAAGGGCAAATTTGTAAAAGAGGCAGGAACTTTGGTGTTCATGAGCCGGGTTCAGATGCTGACTGTGCCCTTGGTTGCCAGGATTCAATGAGAAATAACATGAAATTGTGTGATGCCTGGCTCACAGTAGATGCTTGGCGAATGTGCGTATTCTATCTTAATGCCCACAAAGAGTGCCAAGGAAATCTTGTTACAGAGGATGTTTTTAATGAAAAGTTCTAAACATTCAGGGACGTATGACTTACTAAATATAACATAACTAAATATGTTATTCACTCAAAAGAGTCCCATGAGAAATATTCACGCACATTTGATTTTTCTTTGAAGTGAATGCTGGAAACAGAGGCCCTGACCTGCAGAGACCACATAATCTCGTTAGTGAGACTAAAAATAGGTCCCCAGACCAAAGAAGGCCATTCTTGCTCTTTTCCTTGGGCCTCTGTCGAGCTCGCTCTGCTTCCTGGCCGTGTTTTCCTGGCTCTGTTGCTGGCCTGCATCCCTGGGCACCCTCTTGTGGTAGGGCGTGAACTCCACTAGAGATCGGCTGTGTGGTAGGCGCATGTGTTGTCCTTCCTGCTTGGCCGTCGACGTGAGGAGCAGAGAGCCCAAGCCCGCCTTGTCCGGGCAGCCAACACCCCAGAGCTGGGGGGCTGTGCTGCCCGGGAGTCCCCAGGGACGTGGGTTAGGCAGCTCTGAGCCCCTCCTCAGGCAGGACCCCTTCGGCTGGAGGTGAGCAGACCCTGCTCTTAGGACTTTGCAGTTGATTGTTCCACACGTCTGGTGGCCATTGACTCACAAGCCAAAAAAATAAGATCGGTTAATTCAAAGAGGCAGAATAGCCTATTTCTGCAGGTTGAAATCTCTACAGAAGAAACAAACGAGGGCTGAGAGCCCTCACTGTGTCCCTGTGGTTATAGGAGCAGGCACTGTGAGTCACAGAACTAATTCCATCTCCTCTCGGTTTTGGCCACTAGGAAGCTTAGAGCCAAATTGAGTTGCTTGTTCCTTTACCTTCTCCTGTAACAGGAATGGAGTTTGAGGGCGCCATCATTGCACTGTTCCACCTGCTGGCCACACGCACAGACAAGGTCCGAGCCCTTCGCGAGGCGTTCTACCGCCAGAATCTCCCCAACCTCATGAATCTGATCGCCACCATCTTTGTCTTTGCTGTGGTCATCTACTTCCAGGTGCGTTCAGATCCAACCCTGGGGAGTTTTGACGTCTGCATTTAAGGTTCAGAAGGCCTTGGTGTGCGTGTCCCACGTCCACACCCCAGCGGTAGTGTGACCCATCGTATCGCACCGAAATGATGAAATGGCATTTGAAGGAGCAGGTTCCATGGCATCACGGGCACTTGGCTGAACTAACACAGTTGAGGCAGATATAACGTTTCTGAAACCATGTTCCTTTGGGTTGGGACTGTCAGCAAATAGAGAAGATTTTTTTTCAAGGTCTTATAGCTCAAGAGAAGTGAAAAGTAATCAAAGCCTAAAACCTCACTGCTGTCTTGCCCAAAGTTTGTAGGTGCTTTTAGGCAGTATCCTCATCCTCCTGAGACCTCTTACCTTTCACGTTGTGAGTCTGTGTAACTTGCTTCTGAATAAGAGACCTGAACTGCCCGTTGCTTTTCTGTAGTTGGATTGGTCTTTGTATTCTCTGATCAGCCGCTTTGTATCCTGACATTTATTGAAAAGAAAAGAAGGGAAAGCAGTTGAGGAAGCAGTTTAATGCTTGTGAAGAGGTATTTCTACCACCACGTGCTGAGGCCCGAACACATCTGTTCCTTCAGCCAAGACTGTTAGTCCGACGCCTGGTGAATGACAGGCTAACTCTTCCCGGGCTTGGGGTCGGATCGTTAAGATTTTATTTTAAATCTTCTATATTCTGAACTCTGTTCTAGGCACTGGGGGATTGTAAAAAGTACATAAAGGAAACAGTTTCTCTTCTCCAGGGGTTTCAGAGGGAGCGGTTATGTTCATGGGAAAGTAGAGCTTAGGTTTTCTGTAATGACAAAGAACACCCTGAAGGTGGCCGTGCTGGCTGTGAGGCGAGGGCGTGGAGGCCCTGTCTGGCCTCGGTCGGGGCACGGGGTCGGGGCACGGGGTCGGGGCACGGGGAGGGCGCTGGAGCGCCCGTCGGAACTTCCGGCGTATTCCCCGTAGATGTGGCTGTCACGTGGTGGGCTTTGTTTGTTTTTGACAGAAACACTGTGCTGTGCTCAGGGGCATTTTAAGCCAGCCTGTCGGGACCCTTCTGTCGGTGTGCCCCCAAGTGCAGTGCTGGCTGGGGAGGGGGTGTGAGGCCCTGGGCACCGCCGCTCGGGGCAGCTCCCTGGGGGCACGCCTGGCACGTGGCTGGAGTGAGGCAGTGAGGGTGTTTGGCTCTGTTGGCTTCTCAGGGCTTCCGTGTGGACCTGCCCATCAAGTCGGCCCGCTACCGAGGCCAGTACAACACCTACCCCATCAAGCTCTTCTACACCTCCAACATCCCCATCATCCTGCAGTCCGCCCTCGTATCCAACCTCTACGTCATCTCCCAGATGCTGTCCGCCCGCTTCAGTGGCAACCTGCTGGTCAGCCTGCTGGGCACCTGGTCGGTAAGTACAGCGGCTTCAGAAGCCAGATGTTTCGCCCAGAGATGCTTTCGAATTGTGCCTATTACAAGCTCACGGGAAGGTTTCTTTTCGGTAAGAAGCCTGCACTGTGGGCACTTGGGCAAAGCTGTTCTTTCCCACCTGCTGAGAAGTGTCTTTGCCCTGCTGCTGAGGTGGGGAACGGCACTCACAGGCTCTCGCGAATCCTCCCAGGACACTTCTTCTGGCGGCCCAGCACGCGCCTATCCCGTTGGCGGCCTTTGCTATTACCTGTCTCCTCCCGAGTCTTTCGGCTCCGTCTTGGAAGACCCCGTCCATGCCGTCGTGTACATAGTGTTCATGCTGGGCTCCTGCGCCTTCTTCTCCAAGACGTGGATTGAAGTCTCGGGCTCCTCTGCCAAAGACGTGAGTGTGAGCGACCGCTTCTGGGGGGGGCCAGCTGGGGACCGACGTTTCCCTCCTGCAAGTGGCATCAGGGCTTTCGGCCTGTCCCCCCTCCTGGGATGGTGGCCTGTGAACGCACGCAGCGCTTTGTCCTCATTAGGGCCGGTTCCAGAGCGTTCGTGGCCGTGGACGGAGCCCAGGGTAAATGAATCCATGCTCGCCTGCAGAGCTGCAGCCAAACTAAAACTAGACTTTCTCATCTGACGTCTTTGTGGCAGTTTTAAAGCTACCTTCACCACTGTTGTTAGGGTGCTGGGGAGGGGAGTCTGTGGCTGGTACCACCGTGAACTGTCTACCTGGCCCTCAACTCCACGTCTGAACTTGAACGTTGTCCTTGGTGGGCATCACGCAGGTTGCAAAGCAGCTGAAGGAGCAGCAGATGGTGATGAGGGGCCACCGAGAGACGTCCATGGTCCACGAACTCAACCGGTGAGTGCTGGCCGGCTGACACATTTCCCCGGGCCTTCCAGTATCAATGAGCTTGCTAATAAGGCTCATCGATGCTGGACAGAGCAAATGAGCGTACGCGGCACCTCTCCTCAGAGGCAGCCACACAGGGGGAGACAGAGCGTGTGTCCAGGTGGCCGCCCGGGGGCAGCTGCTGAGGCGGCTGACCGCGTGGGACCTCGCCGTCCTCCTGCGGGCAGCGTCCTGCAGGCAGGTCCTGCGGGGGCCCTCCAGGAGGAGGCGGGCAGCGTCAGGCTTCTGCAGGGGTGTCCGAGTTCAGGTGAGCCTAGGGAGGCTGGCAGAGAGCGCAGGGAGGGCTCAGTATTCGGAAGGTCAGTGCTGGAGGCTGAGACCCACCGGTCAGGGTGGGGGGGCAGGGCGGACATCGCGAGTCTGGGCAGAGGTGCTGGGGGCCAGGTGGGGCAGTAACCTGGGGACACAGGAGAGGCCGCCGGCACTTGGTGACCCGCTGGGGGAAGGTGGGGCTGAGGAGAGCACTGCAGCCTGCAGGCCTCTCCCCTCACAGTGGGGCTGCCTCTTGGGCAGCTGGGTTAGCCGTAGTGAGTGTCTTATTTAGACTTTTAAGCCAACTTATTTCAACTCATTTCTTCCACCATTGCTGGATGAACGTGAATGGTTTCCTGTAGAAGTCTGTTTACAGGATCAGGTTTTGTAATCAGGACCAGGTCTGTCCTGGGGACCATAGCTCGCTCGCCTCCACCGCAAGTCAGTATGGCAAATGCCAGATCATTTTCTGATCCCTATCAGAGATGCTGGGCAATTTTGTTCATTCCCTCAAGAATTCTCTGAAGCTGAGAGAATTTATAGTGCTGTTCAGTAGAAATATAATGCAAGATGCATGTGAAATTTTAAGCATTCTGGTAGCCACATTAAAAAGGTAAAAAGATACGCCTAAAATGAACAAAATGTTATATGTCCGTTATCTCTTAATAAAAAAGAAAGCAAAAAGAAGCAGGTGAAATTAATTTTAAGAATACATTGTATTAAACCCAATATATTCAGACTCTCATTTCAAATTGACATAAGAAAAGTCATAATGAGATATTTTATGTTCCTGTCTTCAAAATCTCGTGTGATGTTTTCAACACCTGCTTTGGACTGGTCCCATTTCACTAGCCACATGTGACTCGTGTGGCCACTTACTGGACAGCAAGGCTTAGTCTAGACCATTAAGGTGTGAGTAGACGAGACTTTATGGGGGCCACGGAGTGACCCCTAAAGGAGTCCGGTTCCTACCTCAGAGGTAAGACAGGTCAACTGCCCGGCCCTTCCTGTAGCCTGGGGGAGGGAGGCCAGGCTGGAGGGATCTGCTGGCGGCACATGGCTGACTCGTCTCCCTCCCCAGGTACATCCCCACGGCCGCGGCCTTCGGTGGGCTTTGCATCGGGGCCCTCTCCGTGCTGGCTGACTTCCTGGGTGCCATTGGGTCTGGAACCGGGATCCTGCTTGCGGTTACCATCATCTACCAGTACTTTGAAATCTTCGTCAAGGAGCAGAGTGAGGTCGGCAGCATGGGGGCCCTTCTGTTCTGAGCCGTGGCCCCTGGACCAGGCAGAGGCGGCGTGCTCCACGATGGCCAAGAAGGGAACAAGGAAGCCACGCTGTGGGCGCTGTCTCGGGGGTGCTGCTGTGGCCTGAGGACTTTGGTTTAATAACCTGTTTGAATTTCCCATTCTTTCATTCCACTTTCTAAAGTGCTAGAAATTTTTCAATTTGCAATTTTGCTTTTCATTCTGGCATTGGCAACAGAACTGTAGAAGCGAGGTCTTACCCAGCTGACCGCCAGAAGTGACTGTCCCCGGTGTCCACGTCCCTTTTGTGTTAACCTTTGCACCTCTCAGTGCTGTCGGCGACTGCAGTGGTCTCAGCTGCTCCCCCTCGAAGGGAATGTCTTGTTGGTTAGAAGCACAAACATTGTTGAAATGTCTCCGTCTCAGGTGGCAGGAGGGCGAGCACCCGGGAGCAGGTCATGTGTTTTCCGGTGCGTGTGGGCTGCTCCCTGGCATGTCCCCTTCACAGTCAGGCGGAACATCTGGCTTAAAACGGTTTCTCTGGAAGACACAATTGTTTTCCCTTTTAAAAGTTGTTTTTTAGGACAGAGCTTCTTCCAAAAGAAAGGGACGAATTTTCCAGAAGACCCCTGGCCCATCTGTGCATCTTTCTGCCTGTGCCTGTTGGCTGACCTGGCTGTGCCGTCTCTTTCTTCAGTGGTGGAGCCGGGCCACGATGCCACAGCTTTGCATAGTCGAGCCTGGCCGAGCTAGTGGACATCATGCGGAGGACCCTGAGGTGCTGGCTGTCCAGTTCCTCCCGCTGTCACTGAACTTGCTCTCCATGGTGTGTCCCTTCCGCTGTGGCTGGCCTCAGACGCTACCTTCTAGGCTGAAGACTTTCCACTGGTATTTTTTTAGAACATTTTTACTGTGCTTAGGACCAAACGCAAGCGAAGTAAATGACAAGATGGCTCTGATCTCTGCTTTCACCAAAACTGCCCAGCAGAGACGAGGGCCCAGGCCCTAGATCTATGGTGAAATCAGGGTCAGAGAGCTTTTTTTTTTGCCAAGTTTCACCCATGTTTGATATGAAAAGACTCACAATTATGTCTAAGATAAACTGCAATAACAGGTGACCTAGACCTTAGGAATTAGAACCTTCCCTAAGGCCTTTAGGGAGGCCCCTCTCGGGGACCAGCAGCGCTTGGCTGCAGAGACAGCAGAGGTGAGCTCCGCAGCCTGAGGGCTTCTCCTTGCCCCGCGGAGAAAGCAGACCCCACCAGCAGCGGTGCACAGTGGCCTTCAAAGCACAGAGCCAGTCGAGGTGGCCAGCTTGGCACCCGCCTGAGTCCACAGGGGCTCTGAGACCTCATTGGCTGTGCTGCCCGGGAGACAGGCCAACCAAGGGACAAGAAGAGACTTGCCGAGCACCACCCGGCAAGTTGGCGGCAGAGCCCAGATGGGCCCACAGCCCATCGACCCCAGGCCAGGGCTCCCACCGTACCACGCGTGGCCTTGTCCGACCCAGTCCCGAGCGGAGACCTGACGCCCCTGCAGCCCTGCTGCAGCCTCTGACCACTGCGTGGCTCGGGCTCCTGCCCTGCAGTCACTGGTCACGGGGGGCGGGGTGGGGCTGACCCCAGCTTTCAGGGGACTGTCACTGTGGACGCCAAAATGGCATAACTGAGATAAGGTGACTAAGAGACAAATAAAGCCAACTTTTTACAAGCCACCTGGTGGTGTTCTCTTGGTTTTCAGTTCTCCTGTGGTACCGAGGCCAGTGAGGAGGGTGGGGCCTTGGGTGCCTTCAGGGGTGTGCGGGGTTCCCAGGTGCCCCCCTTGATGGAAGTCCCTCCTCAGAAAGGCACGTGCCTGGAAAGCTTCCTTGTCCTGGTGATGGTGCCAGCTGCACACTCGGGTGTTTGGTGCTGAGCGCGTGGGCCATTCCAGCCCCCGCCGGAATGGACAGTGGGGCGATGTCTGTCCTGTGAGCGCAGCGCCCTCCAGCCCTCCAAGTCCAGGCTAGGAGGCACTGCTGCGCTTGGCTGAGACAAGGGACCTCACGCACCAAACCTGTAGGCCTGGGAGGGTCTCCGCCCCGCCCTGGCCCCCAGCATCTTGTGGACGGCAGAGGCGTGCGCAGTGGCTGCTCCCTTGGATGTGCTGTGCAGAAAGGCTCCCGACTGTTTCCACCGAGCGGAATGGCAGGCGTTTCCAGGGTGAAGTGAGAGAAAACCTCCCGCTCGCCCACGTTGTGAAGCCAACGCGCCCATCCGGACGAGGCCTCACCCCGAGCCCTCCACCACCACCCTCTCCTCCGTGGCGCCCAAGGACACGTGGCCGGCCTTCCTCCTGAGCCGGCTCAGCCTCAGAGTTTCCACGTAGAGCCTTAGACCTCATCTTGGAAATCTGATCTCTGAGGTGCTGTGCAGCCAGGGCAGGAGGTCCTCTGGGAGCCCTGGAGGGATAGGGCCTGGGGCCTGGCCTGTGCAAGCCGCGTGGCCACAGGAGCCAGGCGAGCAGGCACTGAAACTCGAGGCAGGCAGGCGGCCCTGTTCGGACCTCCAGAAACTCAAGTCAGAAAAGCTCCTGCCCGCAGGAAGCATGCACCCCCTCACTGCCCGGCAGGCCTGCTGTGCCCGTGGCCGGGAGCAGAGCCCGTGCGAGCAGCCGCGTGCGTGGCTCAGGTGACATGGGCGGCCCCTCGGCCCTCACTGCCCGCCTGTGGCCTCTGTGCTGGGAGCCGTGGGGCAGCTCTCCTCTCCTGTGGGGCGGGCCGTGCACCAGCCACCGCCCACAGGAGAGCTCATCCTCCCACGGCTTCCAAGAAGAACCAGGCCCCGGGAACTAGACTGCGGCCAACGGTCACAGCCCCTCCTGCAGGCACCTCTGCCAGGGGCCTCGTTGGCATGAGGACTGAGGGGCCCGGGGAAACGCGCCCCACTCCAGTCCCACCGCCGGCCCCACCTGCTGACCCCACCCCTGCCTGCTGGAGGCCCTTCCTGGGCCGAGTCCCCACCAGGCTGAGTCTTCAGCAAGCTCACGTGCAGGGGAAACGGCTGAGCTGCCCATCTCCACCCAAGGGTCAGCCCATGGCCCAGGTTAGAGGCTGGCTTCCTGACACGAGAGCCAGGAGGTGGGCGTGTGACAACGTCCAAGGGTCAGCAGAAGCCTCGGCGCACGCTGCAACACGCACCAGTGCCTGGTTCCGCAGAGCCCCAGACGGACTGTCCCTTGGGCAGTACCCCCCTCACTCCCCTGCCCCAAACCCTCTGGGGCGTGCCATCACCCTGCCCCGAGCCTGTGGCCAGCACACGTCCATGTCACCCGTTCCTTTCACCCGGCACACAGCAGGTCCCGGGGTACACAGGGCGAGAGCTGCGTCCGCCCTCAGAAAGCCACATCCTAACAGTTGGAGTTCTGTGGTGCCCACCAAGCCTCTGGGACTTGCCGCAGTTTCCCTCTGTCTGTCTGCCTGCCAAACTCCTGTTCATCCTGCAAAGCCCAGCTCAAGGAGAGAAACATCTAAAAGCCCGTAAGAAGGGGAGAGAATAAATTACAGCATCTCCTTTCTGTGGAAAGGAACTAGGAGAATATCCTTTACATCCTGAGTTAGAAGAAACTCCAGGATGTGCTGTTGAGGGGGAAAAAAAGACAAGAAGCAGAACAATGTACGCTATTTGTGTTTAAAGGCAGAGTCAGGGGAGGGATAAAAAATGGACTGTACGTCATGAAAAGGCCTAGCAAGTTCTCATGAAACTCAACATCTATGTATCCTATGCTCAGCTATTCCACTCCTGGGTATTTACCCCAGAGAAATAAGATGGGATGCCACCCAGAGACTCGTACAAAAAGACCAACAAACAGCACTACCCCACACAGCATCACACTCCGACGTCACAACAACTGCTGACACGAGGGCTGGGATCTCACAATTCAAAGGCGGTTGAAAGAAACCAATCACAAAAGAGATGTCCACACGCTATGATCCCATTTTTATGATGTTGCAGAGCAGGCAAAGCTGATCTGTGGTGGGAAAAACCAGAACAGTGATGCCTCTGGTTAGCGGGTTGGAGATTGACTGGGCAGAGGCCTAAGGGAGCTTTCTGGGGTGACAGGAACATGCTTGACACGACCTGGGTTTCATTTATCAAAACTCATGGAATTGTCCACTTAGGGTTAGTGCAGTTCACTGTGTACACATTTAACCTTTTAAAAAACAAACAAATATCCAACTCTAGGTAACTGTACATATGCCGAAGTATTAAAAGTACATATATGCATGATGTGGCCTGATGTCTGCAACTGACTGTGAAATGCTTAAGACAGGATAAAAATGGACTGAAGGATGGAGGGAAGACGGAGAGCACCCAGGTGACAGGGGTACGGGTATTCACAGGTTCCTGCAACTGCTTTTTCCTTTTGAAAATTGAGATATAATTGACATACATTATATTAGTTTCAGGTGTACAACATGATTCAACATTTGTATATACTGCAAAATGATCACCACAATAAGTCTAGTTAACTAACATCCAACACCACGCACAGTTAGTTACACATTTGTTTCCCCTTGTGATGAAAACTTTTTAAGACCTCTCTCAGCAACTTTCAAATATGCAATACAGTGTTATTCACTATCATCACCATGCTCTACATTACATCCCCAGGACTTATTTATTTTATAACTGCAAGTTTGTACCTTCACCCATTTGACCCCTTCACCCATTTCACCCAGCCCCTCCCTCCCGCCTCTGGCAACTACCGACCTGTCCCTGTATCTGCGAGCTTGGTTTTTTTGTTTTGCTTTTTAGATTCCACATATAAGTGGGATCACAGGTAGCTGGCTTTCTGTGTCTGATTTGTTTCACTCAGCGTATTGCTAAGTCGTGGATACGTAGTAAAGCCCGGGCCTCTGCCCATTCTCTCCTCTCTGCTCCAGAGCCCTGCAACTTTCCTTATCTTTGAAATTTCTCCTAATAAATGCTGGGAAGCATAGGGTGGCTGACGGCAGGGGGCGAAGGAGGTTGTTCACCTACATCGCTTTGCACTTTTTACATTTTGATCCATGTTCATATATATATATATATATATATATTTTTTTTTTTTTTTTAATTAAAAGCCCAGCTCAGTAAGCTTTCCCTGACTGCTCTCTTCCCACGTGCGCGTTCGGTCACACACTCCCTCCCTGCCCGGCCCCGGCCTGGCCAGGCTTGCCCACGCCCCCTTGAGGAGGGGCGGGGCGGGCGGCGCGCGGCGGGGAGGCTGCGGAGACCCCGGAAAGGGGGAGGAGGGCCTGGCGCGACCCCAGCAGCTGCTCGCCCCTGTCACCTCCTCGGGGAAGCCCTCCAGTCCGCCCCCGAAGCACCGGCTCACACTGCTTCCCTGCGGCCTGCCGGCAGCTGTCCGGAGCCTGTACGCCCTCTCGCACGGGGCCGGGGGGAGCGTGCGGGCTACCGGGCCAGACCCGGGGTTTTCAGAGACGCCGGGCCGTGGGCGAGGCTGGCGGCCCGCGGGTGGAGGTCTCACAGCTGTCCCCCTGCCCAACCCTCGTGCGGGGCCGCGCATGCGTGTCCTGGGACCGGCGGTCCCGCGCGCGCCCCCCGCACCGCAGCATCCCCATTAATCACTAGGCGACGGCTGTGTCGAGCGGGCAGCCGGCGGGCGCCCACCGGCGCATCTTATCGCGTCGGCCCAGCCGCAGTGCGCGCCGCCCATTGATCGCGCCGGCCGGGCCGGGGTCAGCGCGGGCCGGGAGCCTGACAGCGAATCCATCGCCGCAGACGCGCGCTGACGGCGGCCCGGGCAGCGCGGCCCGGCCATTAATCACTGCGCCTGCCGCGAGTGACGGCCAGGGCGACAGGACCAGCCGGCGACAGCCAGCCCGGCGGCCGCCCTCCCCGCGCCCCGGCACCCTGCACCCTGTCCCTGGGGCCTGCTATCCCCAATAAATGGAGGAGGCAAGACGACGACTGGATGGGTGGACCCCGTTCTACCTCTCAGTGGGCCTGTTCCCAGACACCAAAGGGAGGGCTGGGCTGGGACAACGCGGACAGCCACTCCTCCCCTCTGGTTGCCCAGCCCTGCCTGGGCCTCACTGGGGATGGGGGGCCTGGGGCCCAGGGAGGCCCAGCACATCATTCGTGGACGTGGTGGACGCGGAGGCAAAAGCCCACGCCTCTGCCCGTTCTCTCCCCTCTGCTCCAGAGCCTGTGGGCCCTGAGCTGGGGCTTATCCTGCTGGGCTTAACAGAAGCGTCCAGCCACAGGGGACCTCCAGGCCTTGCCAGGGCCTGCCCTCTGGGATCGGGAAGGGCAGAGCCTAACGGCTTCCAGCTCCTGTTGGATAAAGTGTGACCTTCGCTTCTTCCAAGAGGGACAGGGATCGGGAACTCTTCTCTGAATCATAGTATCTCGAGTGCCTGATGCAGCCACATGTCACCCCACCAAGTCCGCACACAGACCTACGCGATATGACTGCCCCCATCCTACAGAGGAGGAAACCAAAGCTCTAGGACCAGAGGGATCAAGGGCCAAACAATCCAAACCGCGCCCCTGCCTGCCATGCCCCCTGGACCCCTCTGCTCCCCTCTCCCACCTGCCGCCTCTGCCTGGAATCCCTCCAGGGCAGGGGCTGCTCAGGCTGGTCCAGATGCAGGGTTGGGTGCCCAGCATCTGGTGCTTTCCTGGCAGAGGCCCGCTGGGGTCTGAGACATGGAGGCCAGCAGGGAGTGCCCCCCACCACTGTGCGGCTCCATTTTATTAGAAAAATAACCAGTAAGTCACCATCATCTGTTTAATCCTAAAAACCAAAATATTCTAAGAACCAATCTAGGGGGTGTAACCTAAGAGGTGTGGTGGTGAAAAGACACCGGGGCTGAGAAAACGAAGGAGAAGCCAAGGTGGCTCCCCAGCGAGGGCCAGGGACCCATCTTTCAAGAGCCCCTCCGGCCCGCTCGCATTCCTGGCCATTAGCACAGGAACAGGGAGCTGGGGTTCACGCAAACACTCCTCAGCCACCCAACTCGCTTGCTGGGAGGCACCCAAGAGAGCCCAGGCCCAGAGGCTGGAAAAACAGCCACTTCCTACAACCAGCCCCCACCCCGCCTCACGTTAATATTACAATTCTTCACGACAGAGCTGAAATAGTGCAAAAAATGGGGCTGCTGTAATTGTTGGTAGCTTGTGTGTCAGCCTGATAAGATATAACAAATATTTTCCTCCCCACCAGGGTCTGTTTCCGCCTTGGTAATGGATGGAGAAACTTCTCATAGTCGGCGAGGGATCGGTCGTAAAAACTTCGCCTGGAAGATTAATGTAATAATCACAGGCTTTGCTGGAAAAAATAGGAGGGATTAAAATAACCCAACCTTCCTACCTGTCCAGAACCATCTCCCTCACTGTGGAGCACAGACGAACGAGGAGGCCATCTCTCTGGGCACCACCAAGGCCAGGAGACCTGAGGAGCAGGACAGGGGTCCATGACCACACATGGCCGTCCTCCCCAGGACTGCTCTGGACGGCACGGCCCCTGTGCAGCTGGGAAGATCTCCGCCCAAGCTGGGCTGGAGGAGGAGGTCCAGCCAGGGCAGAGCCTGGTTCTGTCCTCTAGGGTATGACTTTCCTCACACCAGCCCTGCCTGCCTCACCTGCCCGGCACAGAGGTCAGGGCTCGAAGGCCCCTCCAACACCTTGGCACACTGAGGAAGGCAGGTTAGCCACAGGGGTTAGGAGCACAGACACCAACCGGCTGATTCATCCTTACTAGCTGCGCAAGTGACTTAACCAGTACCCATCCCGCGGGGCTCCTGAGAGAACGCGGAAGGAAATGCACAGCACCACACAGGCCCTAGTACACGACGGGCTCTCGCTGCGTCTTAGGCATCACTCTTCCTTTGTTCCAATGTGGCTTAAGTTGGGAGACCGGAGACACAGGTGCAGCCTTGGAGGAGACGGGTAGCCACGTCAGGCCTGAGCGCACAGCCCTGGCCTCAGGAAGCGTCCCACCACCCCTCCCTGTGCCTGGGTGCCTCACACACACCCCCAAGAGCCCCACGCTGGGATCTCCCTCAGGGGCGGGGCCACAGAAGATCCATTTTGGCAGCATGAATTCGCTTGGGGCCTTCTCAGGGCCTGGCGGCCCTCCAAGGGCTGGACGGATCCCCAGGCCTCAGCCCTCCTGCCCGGCCTCCTGCACACGCTCAGGTGATTGTCACTACATGGGGAACAGCGGTGCTGGCCGGCTTGCATTAAGGTGGTGATTAGATCAAGATGACCATCTTTGTTTGGTCCCCTCTCCCACACACAGTAACAGCAGGAGGACCCTGCCCGTGTGGCACTGCTGCTGGGCTGAGCCCTGCCTCAAATGAGCAGCACTGCGCTGGAGACAAGGACCGGGCCTGGCACACAGCACACTGTGAAGTCTGCCAGGCGCTCCACTGCCCCTCCCTCCCAGTCGCAGTGAGGGGGGCCCAGCAGAGGGACACAGGAGCCAACTGACAGGGGTCCCAACGGTCAAAGCTGGAACAATTTGAGCAACAAAATAAAGGCATATTGGGTTATAACCCAAATATATAATAAATTTCCGTGAGTCCATCCTGATAGAAATGACTGAATAAATGAGCAAATGGGGAGAACAGGTGACCTCAGCCCTCCCGGAGGTGGAGCAAGCTCCCCTCCCCTCTGTGAGGGCTGTGCTTAGAGACGCCTTCCCAGAAGGACAGTGAGGAAAGGGAGATGGAGAAACCCAACAGCACATCCTCAGCCGGGTGATCGAGGTCAACACAACAGCCGTGAGCCTACCGGCGGCCGCACCTTTGACAGGACGTGATGGAAATGTCCCTTTCCCTGTGCTCTTCCTCCCAGTGACCCTCAATCCCAGTTTAATTATGAGAAAAACATCAAACAAGCCCCACTGAGGGATATTGGACAGAGTACCTGACCAGCACTCCTCAAAACCGTCAAGGTCATCAAAGACAAGGAACGTCTGAGCAACTGTCACAGCCAGGAAACCACAAGAGACATGACGACTGAATGTGACGCGGGCCCTGGACGGACCCTGGGACAGAGAGGACAGCGGATCACTGAGAAAGCATGCACAAAGCACAAGGACACGTGCTGCGGGCTCATCGCACACGACAAACATGCCACGTGGCTGTAAGATGTTGACAGCAAGGGACCCCTGCACCATCTTCACAGCAATTCTGTACATCTCCAGCTGCTCTAAAACACAAAGTTTACTCCTTAAAAAATTAAAAGAAAAGTCAGACAGGTATCATCAAAATAACCTATCAGGGTTTATTAGAAAACACACGAGATAAGGCAGGGTTTCTTCAAAGCAACCACGGGATGAGTCACGATAACTTAAAAAGAAACTCTTCCACACTAACTGACAGCGCTGCCACCCGCCCGAGTGGGGAAAGCCCAGCCCGGGGGCAAGCCGCCTACCCACAGGCCAGAGCGGGAGCAGGCCTACCCGGAGTCTCCGTGCAGAAGACCCCGGCCGTCTCACTTCATGTACTTGTCCTGCTGGTCAGCCAGGATTTTGGCTGAGGACTTGGCGTCGTAGAAGAGCTCACTGATCTCCTCGACGTGCTCCTTCTCAATGCCGTCCTTCCCGTTGATCTTGGCCAGCAGGTTGGCCGGGGTCAGCAGCTGCACCGCGTACCTAGAGCGGCCGGGGCCAAGGCAGGTGTGAAGCAGGGCCACGGATGGGAGCCCCCTCCCCAAGTCAGCAGGTGCACTGAGGGAGCTGCAGAAGCTTGTGCCAGCTGCTGCAGACACAGCAGACAAGGGGAGAGTTGCACTTTTCAGAGACCTGGAGTCATAGCCTCACCAGGGAGGGGCCAGAAGCCACCGGCATGACGTATAAGCCCTGCTCCCGGAACCTGTCACTGCCTAGAGATCCTCCCCTCCAGTAGGAGGCCCTCCACCACTGCTGGGAAGGGACCACAATCCTGGATGTCTACAGCGGCAAGCAGGCAACGCCAGGGTCCAGATCGGGACAGGGACCATGGCGGAGAAATGAACACACAGCCCCATGAAAACAAAGGCCCCAACCAAAGGCAAAAAGTCCAGGAGTTTCTGAAAGCACCACTCCACCCAAACAAAACAGCCTGCATTCTGCTTCAACCTTAGGAGCGAGGAACTGACTCAAAGGGAAACGGCCAGGCCGAACACTGTGAAGTCATGACTCATAAGCAGTCAGGACACTGAGAAGGGTCACCCTCCAAGCAACTGGCTTCCGGCCGCTGGTGGGCAGTCAGGAGAGCCACCTCTGCCTGTGCTCCTCCCCGCCCAGCAGACGCTGCAGCACAGGGCCGGAGCAGAGGGGCTGTCTGCCCTGCACCCGGTCTCCGGTTCCGTCCATCTCCTCCACGCAGGGGGCCACCAGGCAGAGCACGCTCTCCACCAGCAGGACCGTCTGCTACAGGACGGGGGGGACTTAACCTGTCGCTCAGCTTTCTCAACACCACTGTCTAGCTGTGCTGCACCTGCCGCAGGATGAGACCCACCATCCTGGAAGGGCAGGCACGGTCCCGCGCCCTGGGAAGGTGCTGGTGGGGTCCGGGCACGGCCAGCTCACCTCAGAGTGGTCTTGGTACCGATCTCCCCCAGGTGGTTCAGCGCCTCCTCACTGATGTTGATTCCCTCTGTCTGGGCTCGGATTTTAATGATCTTTTGGAGGAGAAACACTGTGATCAACAGTGACAGACCTCAAGTGTTCCCATCCCACCTCCTAATAGCACAGATGCCCCAAGCGGGGCCGGTGGGGCAGAGCCGACCCCGCGGGCGCTGCTGTCCTCGCACAAGTCGGGGGCACAGCCCCACGCCGACTGGAAGGCAGCTGGTACCCCGAGGTGTGCACCAGGGCGGCGCTGCCCCTGCGCCCACCCTGCCTGCCCCGGCTCCCTCAGCGGCAGCTAACCTCCCCAGCAGGGGCACCGCCACCTCTAAGCACTCAGGCAAGAAGAGACCCTTCTTATTTGCTTGACAAATGCGATGCTTAAATAAAATCTAAAAGTTACTTTTAAGCATTTACCAGCTCTCATAACATCACTGGGAGATATCTCATCTGTCAAGAAAGAAGAGGCTGACGCTTGTGCAGTTTGAGATCCTGGTAAAGTTGGAGGAGAAGCAGGCTGGCGTGGGGACACAGTAACACAAGTGGCACCAGGATCCTGCAGGCGCACAGCACTGAGTGATAAGGGGCAGCAGGATAATGATGCTGTGTGTTGTGGCGCTGAGATAACTCGAGGGCTTCGAGCCTCATATAATACAGGAATGCTTCACTTTGGCAGCTTCGTAAACAAGTTATCAAGAAGCCCCTGTTTAAATTAAAGCCATAAACACACCCGGGATACAGGCGTGGAAGTGGGAAAGACTGGGCCCCCAGCCAAGCCTCACAAGGGGAGAGGGCCCAGAGGGTTAGGAGGTGGACACTTCAAACGGGCGTTCGGCTCTCAGGCAGAGACCCCGAGGGCAGGAGCTGCAGGGGTACGGAGGTTAGCGTCTGGTGACCCTGGTTAAGGGGACCCAGCATGGCAGCCGCTGTCAATGAGAAAGGCCCGGCTCGGTAGGAACCAGGTCCCGCAGATGTCAGCAGTGAGCGGACGGGGGGCCGAGGTGGACGGGCCGGCACGTACCAGGCAAGGTAGCCCCGCTGCTGCAACCAGCGCCGCCAGGGCTGAGGCCCGGGTGCCGGCAGGAAAGGCTCTCATTTCGTCAAGAGAGACTTGGAACTCAGATTTTTGTATGAAATGTCCTGACTGCTGAATGTTGTCAACTTATTTAAACATTTCACAAACACTGCACTGGCCACATCTGTTCAGCCAGAGGGCTGCCAGGTGTGACCTCTGTCAAAAGAATCTTAGTACGTGCGTGAGGCGTCCACTGTCTGGGGTCCAAAGTGAAATGCAGCTAAGCAGAGACGTTACTGGACGGGCACAAGGACGGCAGGGAAAGGAGAGAGCAGAAGGCTCCAGCCACAGGACTCCCCTCCGGCCATGACCGTCACAGCTGGGCAGCTCTGTGCTCCCAAATAGAAAGAGCTTCTCACCCACAGTTGGGATGACCAAGGAGTCCCCTGGGGGCCTTTGGAAACTCTAGGAGACGCAAACATTGGGTTCTGGAACCTGGTCTGGGGAAGAGCACCAGCCCGGAGCATCTGGCCTTCGGTGAGCCACGGTGACACTGGAGGGCTGTCAGGGATGCTCTGCTCTCATTCTCTCTAGAGCAGGTCAGAGCAATCCCAGGAGCTCCTGTTTCAGACCGCTCGGAAACGGACAGTTCATAAATTAGATCTTTAATCATTTAATAACCTGCAGGGATAGTTTATGAGGGTGTCGGTGCTGACGGCAGAGTACACAAGTTACATTTACTTTGCTTTTTAAAAAACTCACCCCGGGCTCCAGTAAAAATGCTGATGTTGTCCCCTGAACAGCACGAACAAAGCCGTGCTCGTCTGGCAGCTGGTCTATCCTCTGCTAACCCCAGAGAAAGCCCGAGAAGAGACCCCCTGGCCGAGCCTCCAGACTCTGGGGCACAGCGCACGTGCCAGGGAGCTAGGACCGCGTGCTCTGGGTTTGTGAACAGCAGCCGTGATGGCCGCACCCCCCCGAGTGGCCGTCACTGTCTCCCTCGGTCCGCACGACAGCCTTGAGCCGAGGGAGCTCGTCTCCTGGTGAACAGAGGCCGCGAAGCACCGCGGGGTACAGGCTGGGGCTCCAGTCCAACAGTCCGGGTAGGGAAGGGGGCAGTTTCTCCCCTGCTCTGGCTTCTGCTCCTCAGCAGTGAAAGCCCTGGCTTCAACCTAGCGTTCATCCAAGAGCAAGAGACCATCACCTGGTGACAAGGCCCCAGCCACGAACGCCATCTCCTAACTGACACACCCAGCTGCTTCCGTGAACTAGAACCGCATGGGTGTCCTGTCTGTGCTGCTTATGCAGGGAGATCTCTGGCTCCACACACCACCAGCGCTCCTCGTGCTGGTCAACAAGACATGCCAGCAGGGGCCAGGCCAGACGGGCCGCAGGCAGGCAGGGGAGCTGCTGGCGCATGTCCAGGAGCGGCCCTCTGAGCTCCAAAAGGAGAGGCTAGCTGACCAGCTACCACAGGGGCTCCACTCCCAGATGAGACACCTCTAGCGGGGAGGAGGCTGACGGCAAAGCGATCAAAAACACAGGCTTCAGGATCAGACAGCCTGGATTCCAGTTATACGTCCTGCCACCGCCTAGCCACTGACGAGCTGTATGAGCTTGGGCAGGTTAACCAGCCTAAGTCTCAGTGTCCTCCTCTTTAAGAATGCCAGTGAAAACAACATATATACAATGGAATATTACTCAGCCATAAAAAGAGACGAAATTGAGCTATTTGTAATGAGGTGGATAGACCTAGAGTCTGTCATACAGAGTGAAGTAAGTCAGAACGAGAGAGACAAATACCGTATGCTAACACATATATATGGAATCTAAGAAAAAAAAATGTCATGAAAAACCTAGGGGTGAAACAGGAATAAAGACACAGACTTACTAGAGAATGGACTTGAGGCTATGGGGAGGGGGAAGGGTAAACGGTGACAAAGCGATAAAGAGGCATGGACATATATACACTACCAAACGTAAGGTAGATAGCTAGTGGGAAGCAGCCGCATAGCACAGGGAGATCAGCTCGGTGCTTTGTGACCGCCTGGAGGGGTGGGATAGGGAGGGTGGGAGGGAGGGAGACGCAAGCGGGAAGAGATATGGGAACATATGTATATATATAACTGATTCATTTTGTTGTGAAGCTGAAACTAACATACCATTGTAAAGCAATTATACTCCAATAAAGATGTTAAAAAAAAAAAAAAGAATGCCAGTGAAAACAGTTCTCCCTACCTCGAGGTGACGGGGGATCAAATGGCCCAGCACAATGTCTAACAAAGACTGCCTGTGCTCTGGCGAGGAGAGGGTCCGGCAGAGCTCACCGAGATGTCAGTGCAGCCCTGGGCCACTCCACGGCCCCAGCTGTGGCCACATGCTGACCCCACAGTGAGAGACCTATGCCTCAGCAAGACCGTCTGGGGCAAGGGTGGGCAGAGCAGATGGCTGGGCTCTGCAGGGCACAGCCTGGCTTTGCGTCCTGGACTCGCCACTCAGTGACTCAGCCGTCAAAGGGGGGAAACGACTGCCTGGAAGCATCAGAAAGGGGACTGGGGCTTCCAAGGGTGCCGAGGCACTGTGGGGCACACATGGGGTTGACGAGGCCAATCCCATGCATCCCGCCAGCCCCCGCTCCCAAGCCTCAGCCAGACTCAGTTCATGCAGGGCTGAGCACACGCTACGTGGGGCGCTGAGCTAAATGCTCCCCTGTGCACCGTCATGCCTCTTCCTGTGAGCTTAGGTTGGTGTCCTCCATTCCACACGCCCTCTACACTTGTGATGCTGTTTCACTACCATCTCCACAGCCTCGGCAGCAGCCTGGGCAGAGCCTCCGCTAGGACTTGGGTTCTGCGCCTGCCAGAGGTGCCTGTGTGGGTCCTGGCGGGCCAGCGCCCAGGCTAGAGCCTCTCACTACATGATGTTCTGCAGCCTCTTTCCTAGAGCTGGTGGCCTCCCTAATGGCTGTCACCAAGGCGATTTTCTCACTGTCCCTTTCCTAAGTTTACAGGAAGGGATGGAGTAGAAGAGAGAACAGCCAAGGCCACAGGCAGCTGAGGTTTTGTGCCACTTCAGGCCACGTGCAGTTGGCTCACACGCCGTTCAGGTGGGGGGCCTTCCCGCTGGGCATCGGGGACACGGGGAGCGAATGAGGGAAGAAGGGGGCGGCGCTCACCTGCTTCATCTCCTGCGGGGTGTACAGCGTGGCCCGGATGATCATCACTCGGTCCAGAAGGTCAAGAGGGATGCCGTGGGGAGAGGCGATGTCCTCCGTGCCCCTGAAAGGCCAGAAGTGCCACATCGCTCAGGCCCCTCTGAGACCAGAAACTGGACACTGGAAACAAGGCTGAGGCCCTCACGATGACAAAGCAGCTAGTTCTCGCCCTGAGAGTCAGAGGCAGGACCGCAGAGGACACAGACTACTAACTCAGGTGGTGTCAGAAACAACGTCATTATTTTAGCAAATATCAACACCACAGGAAATTTGGGGAGGAGAAAAAAAGCCACCTAAAATCACATTAAAAATATTCAAATAGGTATTTGCCAAATTTTCGTAAGTTACACTATGTATGTAGATTTTTTCTTTTTTGCTTTTGTCCATGTTGCTTCAGTCTTAACAGACCATCAAGTGTTTTACTTAATTCAAACCGTTGGGCATTTAGGTAGTTTCCAGTTGTTGCTATTATTATTCATGGTGTTTTGATAAATAATTGTATGCATACAGCCATGAACATTTCCTCAGCAACTCTCACAGAGCATGACACTACTGTGAATATCTCCTTAATCAAACGAGTGAATGAACGAACGAATATCCTAATTTACGCAGCTACATGAGAGATCTGATCCCATTGCACTGTAGCCAGTACTGAGTATTCTAATTCTTAAATAGTTTGCTGTGACTTCCTGGTGGTGCAGTGGTTAAGAATCCGCCTGCCAATGCAGGGGACACAGGTTCAATCCCTGGTCTGGGAAGATCCCACATGCCGCGGAGCAACTGGGCCTGTGCGCCACAACTACTGAGCCTGCGCTCTAGAGCCCTCAAGCCACAACTACCGAGCCCGCATGCTGCAACTACTGAAGCCGCGCACCTTGAGCCCATGCTCTGCAACAAGAGAAGCCACTGCAATGAGAAGCCTAAGCACCGCAAGGAAGAGTAGCCCCCGCTCACCGCAACTAGAGAAAGCCTGAGCGCAGCAACAAAGACCTAACACAGCAAAAAAAAAAAAAAAAAAAAGTTTGTGGGCTTCCCTGGTGGCACAGTGGTTAAGAATCTGCCTGACAATGCAGGGGACACAGGCTCAGGGAAGATCCCACATGCCATACAGCAACTAAGCCCGTGCGCCACAACTACTGAGCTTGCACTCTAGAGCCTGAGAGACACAATTACCGAGCCTGCGTGCCACAACTACTGAAGCCCACGTGCCTAGAGCCCACGCTCCGCAATAAGAGAAGCCACTGCAATGAGAAGCCCACGCACTGCAATGAAGAGTAAACCCCGCTCTCCACAAAAAGAGAAAAGCCCGCACGCAGCAACGAACACCCAACGCAGCCAAAATAAAAACAAATAAATAAAAAAAATTATTAAAAAAAAAAGTTTGCTGCTTAAAGGTGTAGAAAAACGAAGAGTATAACACATCGTCTGAATTTGCATTTCCTTGATTACTAATGAATCATTTGAATGCTTTCCCTGTTACTTCATTTCGTTCTGGGAACTGTCCCGTCACGTCCTTTGCCTGTCGTTCTCTTGAATCCTTAGCCAGACCAGAGGAGAGCGGCCCGGGAGAAGAACCCCGCCAACCCACCGGGCCGTAGGGCGGCAGCTCCTGATGCGATGAGGGCTGGGCCAGCCTGGCGGCACCGGGCCTACAAGCTCAGTGAGCTGAGCCGGGCCTGCCTCCGCCTTCAGGAGCCCATCAGCACCGAGGCTGGCCTCCCCAGCGAGACCAGCCTGCAGTCTACGGTCAAAGAACGAGGGCAGGTCATTTGCAGCTAACCTTCAGTAAGTTTCAAAAATAAGTAAACATTCTAGAAATATAACTTCAGTAAAAGAAAATCTATGTGTTGAAACTCTATCTGGTCAGTTGAACTGTAAGTGTATATTTATTGCTGCAAGCATAAAATGTCCTGACACATGCTACAACAGGATGAACCTTGAAAATGTTACGCTAAGTGAAAGAAGTCAGTCACAGAGGGGCAAATACTGTATGATTCCACCCATAGGAAATATGCAGAAAAGGCAAATTCACAGAAGCAGAGTACATCTGAGATTACCAGGGGCTGGGGGAAGGGATATGGAACTCACTGGTTAATGGGGACAGAGTTTCTGTTTGAGGTGAAGGAAAAGTTCTGGAGATGGATGGTGGTGATGGCTGTACAACATTGTGAAGGTAATTAGTGTCACTGAACCATGCACATAAAAATAATTAAAATGGCAAACTCTATGTTATATACATTTCACCACAATGAAGAAATTCAAAAAAAGAATAAAATGCTTCATCAATAATTGTTAAATCTAATATTTAAAAATAAGTAAGACCTTTCCAAACAAAAAGGAAAATAGTAGCAAATATAAAATATTAAGATACCATTAGAGAAAACAAATCTTTTCCATCAACAAATATTTCTAAAACTAATAACGAAGAATTATTAAGATGGGGGCTTCCCTGGTGGTGCAGTGGTTGACACTCCGCCTGCCGATGCAGGGGACACGGGTTTGTGCCCCATTCCGGGTGGATCCCACATGCCGCGGAGCGGCTGGGCCCGTGAGCCATGGCCGCTGAGCCTGTGCGTCCGGAGCCTGTGCTCCTCAACGGGAGAGGCCACAACAGTGAGAGGCCCACGTACCGCAAAAAAAAAAAAGAATTATTAAAGATGAAATTCTATCATGATTCAAATTTTAGTATATTTGGTATATCTGTAATCTTCATATTAAACAAAATAACCTTTAAAAACTACATTTAATTTTTAGTTATTTACTTCTATTTAAGCCGTATGTCTCTCCTTGTTTTAGGTCCTATTTAGGAATTCTCTTGGGAAATGTTTAAAAGACCTCAACTTGCCGTCTTAAAATATCCCCAACTCTCTAACACTCACGATAAATTAACTTCAATTCAGACATAATAAATATAAGAAGTCTAAAGAAGAAAAGATTAGAGGAAAAAACACAAAAGAACAGAATTTATAAGAAAATGTTAAATTTTTTTCTTATAGTTTTGAGTCCATAAAAGTAAAAATTTAAACAAAAAAACTCTGCTTAAAGACTGCTAAGCATTTTTCAGGAATTAAAGACCAAAGACTGGAAATTTGTCCAAGCTATGAACCTTAGGTACACAGTTCCTTTCAGACAACATATTAGTGAAAAATAGTTTCTGGAACTCACATCCCTCTGGACAGGGATGGGGTCAAGTTTCCCAGGCCCCACTGGGCAAGCTGAGATCAGAGCCACCTTTCTATGCACTTTTTTTTCCCCTAGATGGGACGAGACTAAGAGAAGGACTCTGATCCTAAGAGATCTTGGTCCTGCCCTAAGCTGCCTGGCTCTGCGGGGCCTGAGAGGGAGGGGCGTCTATCAGCAGAGCTCCCTCGGTAGGGGGCGCCATCCGCCCAGGCTGAGCCCTTCCGCCAGCTGTCAGACTGAAGCCAGGCAGGCCTGACCAAAGCAAAGCCCAGGAAGCTGACAGGGCCTGTGCGGCAGGGACACCACGCTCACCAGGCCACGTGTCCAGTTTCCAGATGTTGCCCAGGTAGCCAGGCTCCCGCTGGCTGAACCTGGTACAAGCTGCCGGCCCTTTAAGATTGCAGAAGACACCTGTGATGATGACAGGCGGTGGTCTTGTCAAGACATCATCACAGGGATTCAAAGAGGGGATGCAAGATGCTGCCGCCACAGGCACTTGCATCGTGCACACAAATCCTCTTTCTGAGCGAGAGTGATCACCTGAGCAGGGGGCCTGCCCCACAGCCCGCAGCATGGCTTCTGTATAAGCTCAGCAGAGACAAAGCTCCTCCGAGGCAGGTCTAGGTGAACCAGCAGTCCAGGCTCCCCACTAGCTTTGGCTCCAGCTCTGTGCTGAGACCCTCAAGGGCCTTGGGGTCTCTTTCCAGATTCCTGCACCCCCCTGCTACCAGAAGCATGTGGCCTCCGGGGCTCTGCTGCCCTCACTACTGTGCTGCAGGCTTAAAGAGGGCTCTGTACCACCCCCTCATGCCCTAGCACTGCTGAGACCAGGCCCCAAGACTCAAGGGAGTGCAGAAAACCAGTGAGCCAACTACTGGGCACACTGGTGCTTAGGCTCGAGAGCTGAAAAAAGGGCGAGTCCTCTGGGATCCCTTCTTGAAGGTGGACCTAAGGGGGTTGGGTGGGGGGAGGTGCCAGTGTGGCTCCAAGAATGTCTGGGCCAGAAAGAAACGACTGGTTTCACTGTCAGAGGCCTGGGTTCTCATCCTAGCTTTATGACCAGGGGCACACCACGCTGTCATTCTGTTTCCTCTCTGAAAAGTGAAGGCAAGACACACACCTCCTGGAGCTTGGAGGAGGTCGGAAGTTAACACAGGCCATGTCGCCAAGGGCTGGCCCATCTGACCTTACCTTTGCCCACTCCAACCGGATGACCAAGACACATCCCAGTGGAACCCCAGTCACCACGACGAGGCCCTCATATGCAGAAACAGGATGGCTGCTGCGCTGGTGACCGTGACAGAGTGAAGTCAAGCCACTCTGCTTCCCTCGAAATGAACACGACCACCCCTCACCCTCATCCTGACTCACGACACTACGGGATGAAAGTGATCCTGGAGGAACACATGAGCCCGGGCAGAAGGTGGAAAAGCCTCATGGTACCTGATGACACAGTTGCCTCGGTTGGACGCAAAGATGACGATGGGGGCAATGGAAGACTCCAGCGCCCGGTGCAGGTAGGTGAAGCACTCGATGTCCAGCATGTGGACCTCATCAACGAACAGCACCCCCGGAACCAGCTCTGCCACGCCCTGGTCGATGTACTTGTTCACCACCTTGTTAATCTCCCCTCGGAGTTTATCTAGGAGTCGGCAAGGATGGACAAGCAGGGTCAATGCCAGGTGCGGAGGCTGTCGCCTTTCTCTTCTCTTCCACCCGAACTCAATCCAAGCCTAAGTTCAGGGCCGGGTTTGACTGCTAGCTCTGTGACCCCACAAGCAGGCTACAGCCCCACTCCAGGCTTCAGTTTCATCTGAAAATAGGGTTAACTTTACCTAAAAGTCACAAAATTCGCTGCCTCCCCTGAAGTTGTGTTTTGTTAAGTTTGTAAATGGCTTTTACCACATTCTGCATGTCTGTCACACTCCCCACCAGGCCTTATTATCTCACACCCCCAACCCAGGAAGAAGGGAGCTTTCAGATGCAAATTTCCCTGTGCTGCACTCGGTGAATGACCCTTTCTCTTGGCCCTGTGTGACAAAGCTTCGTTAATTAACTTTCAATCAAGTACTTGGAGGAAGGAATAGGGTGCGTGCAGAATCCTCTCCGGAGGGAAACCTGTGAGGAATGACAGGTTCTGAGGAAAGGCACCATCTCAGAGCTCTAAGAGGGACAGAGCCTCTCAAAAGCTGAATAGCCCTCCAAGGTCACAGTTCTCATTGTCCAAACCAGCGCCTGTACTAACAGCAGGAGGGAGCAGCCCACAAACCAGCACCTTCTACCACAGCCATGAAGCGGGATGGTCAAAGCTGTGTTAAGATAAGGACGCTGCTCTAGGCAACTCTAATAGAAAGGGCTCAGATCATGCCACTGGGTGAAACTTTAAAGAAAACAGAGCTTTAATGTTTAACATTTTCAGGTGACAAAGCTATAGGTGGTAATTAGAAAAAAGAGGGGCGTACCAGTTAGCAAGGGGATCAGGTAAACTACAGGCCCACGAGGGGCAGCCACACTCCCGCCTCGCCTGGGGACTCCATGCGCTGCAGAAGCAACGTGACCCGTGACAGCCTCCATCGGTGGGATGAGCGCGAGGACACCGAGGACAGCCACACACTGTCAGGGGGGAGAAGTGCGCCTCCCGACGCACTCGCCAGGCTGGGGACCGGGTCCGTCAGACCCCAGGCCCCCAACTCTGCTTCTTCTCTCACCTGTGATCTCCGTCTTCTTTGGCTTCATGAGCTGGCCCATCATGGACAGGATGTCTTGTCCCCCCTGCAGAGGAGAAGACTCAGGAATCAGTCCTGCTTCCTAAGGCAGCTGCAAATGCCTCATCGCCACCCCCCAACCCCAGTGCTCCTCGTCAATTGCCCCACGTCAGCTCATCAACTCGACAGGGGTCCTGAGATGTGGAGACCCTGGGCACCTGCACTGGAAGCTTGAGGAACTTCTCAACAAAGAGGAGTTTTTAAGAGGTTCCCCCGAGCGGCCAGAATTAAACAAAATGCCTTTGTGGGAAGAACAAGCTCCGTGGGGCCGCCCCCCCCCACCCTGGCCGTGTCTCTTCCCAGTCCCGGACGGCTTCACCCCACAGGACTGCCAACTCTTCCCTGGGCATCCAGCTCTTCTGGACTCAATTCGAGCCCACCTGTCAGGAACCACAGTCTGTTTCCTGGGAAGCCCCTCTATGGGGCGTCTGACCGCAACACTGTCCTGCTGCTCCAGCCCCCTGGGGACAGACGCATGGACTCGTGTCCGCCCCCCTCACTAGGCCCGGCTACCAGACTTGCTCGGAGCCCAGGGCCTGTCCCTGCAGCTGGCTGACCCCGCGCAGGCTCACCAGCTGCTGCACCCACCTGCCAGCCCCTCAGTGCAGGTAGCAAGCAGTCAACATTTCGTGATCGCCTGCTGTTTCCAGGCCCTGGGACACAGGCGCTCCCTGAATGTTCAACAGTGAAAGGGAGCTAATGTTTCCCAAATACTTGCCGGGCCAGGTAGGAAGTATCATGCCCTTTCCACAGAGGAGTAAACTCAAAATCAGAGAGCCCTAAATCACAAAAACCTGAAGACCCGAAGTGACTGTCGGCCGAGCCCACAGTGTTGGAGCCACAATCCCGGACCCCACTTTGGTGAGACTCGTCAGGCGAGTGGCTCCCAGCAGGCTGGTTTCACAAACTGGGGGGAGATTCTTCAGCAAGCTCTCTGCCAAGGCTCCAAGGGACAACACCCAAGGATCAAATTTCAGGTTAGAAAGCCTATTCCCTTGTTAGTGAAGAGGTGGCCTCTTTTAGGACGAAGAGGAAACCAAACCTAAAGACCACCAGCAGGGAAGAGTCGGCTTCTCTGAATTGCACATTTCCCAGAGATGGCATAAAATCATCCTGTGCTTTCCCCACATTTTATTAGTCAGGACACAAGCATCCATCTTCTGCTCGCATAAGGAGCAGGGACAGTTCCAGCTCAAAGCTATAAAACTGGGGATTCTGCTAAGCAGGGGGAAGACACAGCTTTCTCAGGCTCCCTGAAATCCTGCAAAGGGCTCAAAGAACACCCCTGCCCTCTGCCATTCACACCCAGAGCAGCCCAGGCCCGAGCCGCGTGCTGGAGAGGAGCCAGGGAGAAGCTGGCCAGCTCGGGGGCCAGAGGCTGGGCTGGGAGAAGGAACAATACGCAGGAAACCATCTGTGACTAGAGCGTTTGAAATGTAACAAAGGAGCCCCTCGTAGCTCTTGTCCATGTTAATTGCTGAACATTACAGACAGAAAAGGACTGCCTGCCCTAAGAAGCAGCAGCAAGACGGACAGTTCATCCCGGAGCCTCCAGCACACAAAAGGCTCCCGCGCCAGCAGGGCCGCCAGCAGGGCCAGCTTCCCGGCGGTAGCTGGGGGCAGTACCTGGGGCCGTGCGTTGGCCACGTCCAAGTCATGCAGGGTCACGTCCTGGATGATTTCCTTCTTCTTGTGCACGTCCCCCTTGGGCAAGGGGACGTACTCTTCAGCTTCAAGGTCGAATTCGGTGGCGTAGGTATCACACCTGCCCTGCCTCTGCAGAGAGAGCGAAACCTGAGTGCCTGGCGAGCTCCACTGCCAAGTCCCCAAGCGGCACAGGGTGAGATAAAAGTCTCAGGTCCCACTGCGGCCTGACAGCCGCCTTGACAAACTGCAAACATGGCCTCTGCTTCCCTGCTGCCAAGAGAAGGAGCTATCTGCCCATCGCTGGGTTCCAAAACCCGGCTGAAAACACCCGATACTCTCTCCCAGAATCTTCCCCCTCTCTCTTAACTGTATGCAATTCCCGATAAAGGGCAAATCCAGTAGATTAACTGGAGACGGAGGGGCTGTTCAGACTCTTTTGTAGGTGGCTGATTTATTGTATGATATGAAGTATTATGCTCATCCATTAAACAGTGAGGAACTCTGTACAGGACACTGGAAATCAGATATAAAAAGAATGCCAACTAATGCAGCATTCCTTTCCACATGCATATATCTTGGGAAGAAAATACCAAAGAGATAAAAGGAAGATTAAATACCCTGCACATTTCAATTTGAAAATGACTACAGTTGTTTCGCGTCCTCACCATTCTCCCCCTCTAAACAGGTTTTGGTATTTTTCTAACAGACTGTCTGTTTTAATCATGAGAAGGTTAAAGAATGCAGATAAAGGGAAAGCAAACTTGACTAAACATAAAGGGGCAACTGCTGCCCTTCCAGCAGCATCGCAGCAGACACAGTGCCCCTTCCCACGCACCCCGGACCCCCTGAAGAAAGCAAGCCACTTCCCGGCCACCTGGGTCTCCTCGTGGCATTACCTTCACGGCCCCACTGTTGGCTTCAATGTAAATCACATCTCCAGCTTCTACTCGCTCTTTCTGCAAACTTTCAAAAATGCTGGGGTCCAGCTTAAAAAAACAAACAAACGGTGAACCAGAGAACTATAATCCACGTTGTATTTATTTCTGATATACTGTAAGGTAGTTTCCTCTATGAGAGCTGAGGTAGCTAATGACCGTATGGAGGGAGAGAGGGAGAGAGGGGGGGAGGGAGGGGGGGAGAGAGAGAGAGAGAGAGAGAGAAAGAAGAGAGGGAGGGAGGGAGGGAGGGAGAGAGAGAGAGAGAGGGAGGGAGGGAGTGTGTGTGTGTGTGTGTGTGTGTGTGTGTGTGTGTGTGTGTGTGGTGTGTGTGTGTGTGTGTGGTGTGTGTGTGTGTGTGTGTGTTGTGTGTGTATGGGGGAGACAGGCTTTGGGGTTTGAGTGTCCCAAAGAGAAGGCAGGAGAGGGGCACAAAGGGAGACCTAAGCTCCTCCTTCCTTTTACTCCAGAGGCCGCAAACTGGCAAATATGGCTCTGACCACTTCCAGGTGGGGCCCATACTGTCCATGGGACCAGAGACCCTAACACCCCCTTTTGAGATTGCTTTCCCTGCTTCAATCCTTTGCCCTCCCCACACCAGGCAGGGGTGGCAGTTTCTGCACCGGAAGCACGGACAGAACCTGCTTACTCTCCATGGCTGCCCTTCTGTGGGCCCATGGTTTTAGACAAGGCTCTCTGAGCTTCAGTTTCCTCATCTATACAACAGCACCCAGCTGTGATCACATCATAGATGTGTAAAATTCAAAGAAAACATAAAAGCAGGATCTTCCCCAAGCCAGTCGATTCAAATTCCAGTGTCTGCTCCCTTGGGCCCACGTGTTCACATCTCCAGAAAAGGCAAGTAGCGCATTCTGGGAACTGCTGCTTCCCCAGATCATCCAGACCCAGGCCCCCCAGGTGGTCAGTGTTGTGGGACAGCATCTTTTGTACAGAGTCAGCATTTAGAAATGTTTCTCTCAGTTAGATTTCAAGGGGAGCTATTACTCTCAACTCTCAAACAAAATTAGAGTAAAACCTTCCCAGGACTCAGTAGAAAAAGCAAGACGTAAAAGAACACATACTGTATGATTCTATTTATATGAAATGTTCAGAAAAGGCAAATATATAGACAGAAAGTAGATTAGGCATGAGGTTTCTTTTTGCGGTAATGAAAATGTTCTAAAATTGGATTGTGATGATAGCTGTACAACTCTGTAAACCGATTAAAATTCCTTGAGCTGTACACTTAAAATGGGTGAATTTTACTAAAAATGAGGCCTCAATGAAGTTGTTACAAAGAGTAACCAGAGGGAACCCAGGGCTCTATCTCCCTGGTGGGATGGGCCCGACGGCTCCTGGACCACTGCCATGAGCATGAAGACGGGGGTGGCAGGCCCCTACCGCAGGGCTGGGATGAGGGAGGCTCTCCATAAATGGCGGTACTTCCTCCTTCACACGTAAATATTCACCGAGTATTTGAACTCCATCTATCCAAACAGCTTGTACATATGCTCAAAGTGCCTGGAAGTACTCATTTTGGAAGCAAAACATTCACCCTTTTGTTATTTTCTGAAAGAAACTGTGCAAAACAGCTTTATGGGTAGCTAAAATTTAAACTGCATATCTTACTTTATATATCCTATATTGGAGAGTACACTTCTTTTTTTTGCCTCCAACATTTTTGTATCAGTTAATTTCCCAAATGAAGTGACTGAAAATGTAATTACTGAAAGGTGGTAGACACTACTAAGAAATCTAATTACTACAGAATGGGAGAGATGAAGGGGGAGGGGTTTAAGAGAGGTATTTGCAGAGGCAAGCTCCTGAGATGGGAAACGCTGTTAGGATAAAGAAAAATGGTCCTTTGGAGAAGTGACATGTTTATGACCTCCATAAAGCAGTGACCAAGAGACCACCTTACAGAATCAAAGAACAATAAAATCGCAGAGGAGAGCAAAGATGGGGAAATTATATGGTCAATCTACCACAGTTTAGATAGGGAGGCCCAGAGAGCTCAACTGACGTCTAAAGGTCACACAGCAAGCTGGAGGGCAGGCAGCATAGTGGTTAGGACTCAGAGAGTCCGCCCTGCCACTAACTAGCTGTGTGATCCGAGGATGACTGCTTAACCTCCTCACGAGCCTCATTTCTTTTATCTGTAAAATGAGGGAAATTACACACACACACACACACACACACACACAGAGAGAGAGAGATTTGTTGATGCACTTGGCCCAGGGCCTGGCACATACAATAAGTGAGAGCTGTGAAGAAAAGGTTATTCATTGTTATCAATAAGGCAAAGCCACAATAAGGCTGCCCCATCTCACAACAACACCAACAGCTACCACTTCTTAGGTAACTGGGTACCACCCCCAAAGCTACAACTTTTATCCTCACAGTAACTCTGTGAGGCAGGCAATTATTATTCCCATGTAACAGATAAAGAAACCATCGCTCAGAGATGAAGTCACTGCAGAAGGCCACACTGCAGTGAGCGGCAGACTCCAAACCCACGCTCCCCGCCAGGCGTCCCTGCTGCCCGCCTCCTCCAGGCTTACAGGACAGGAGTGGGAGGCTCACCCAGGGCCTCCCCGACTGCCACCGCCACACTGTCTCCGGGACCCTGGCCTGAGCACAACCGACCACTGAAGCCACCCCGGGTTAATAGGGCCCGACACACAAAAGGGACTGCAGCCGGGACTCTGTGTTGGGCCACTAGGGAGTCCGCTGTCATCACTCTTCAACTCTTACCAGATCCCTCAGTGCTGCTTTTCCTGTGAGCACGAGCACTGGAACTGAACAGCCAATGCCCAGGCCTGTGACACACGGTCACTGTGTGGGACGCAGGATGGCACCACACAGCCCAGGCCTAACATACACAGCTCCCTCGTCAACAAGAAAAGAAGAGGGCTTCCCTGGTGGCGCGGTGGTTGAGAGTCCGCCTGCCGATGCAGGGGACATGGGTTCGAGCCCCGGTCCGGGAGGATCCCACATGCCATGGAACAGCTACGCCCGTGCGCCACAACTATTGAGCATGTGCTCTAGAGCCCGCGAGCCACAACTACTGAGCCCGCGAGCCGCAACTACTGAAGCCCGCACGCCTAGAGCCCGTGCTCCGCAGCAAGAGAAGCCACCGCCGTGAGAAGCCCGTGCACCTCAACAAAGAGTAGTCCCTGCTCTGCACAACTACAGAAAGCCCGCGCGCAGCAACAAAGACCCAACGGAATCAAAAATAAATAAATGAATAAATAAATAAAAAGAAGAGAAGAAGAGCCACGTCTTTACTGAGTCCTCCGTGTGCCAGCCCTGCCCAACATGTGACTCTGTCGGCCCTGTGCACAGACAGGTCACGCCGCATGGGGCGATCCTGGGGCAGAGCGACGGCCCACGAGCAGGCACTCACTTTCAGCTGCTTGGTCCCCTTGGCTGTCTTGAGTCCTATGATCACGTGGCTGATGGTCTTGCCGTAGCCCCCCATGGGGTTCTCCGTCTCACATGGGGTGAGCTCCGTGACCTCGCCTTCGTATACCTCCTTGGTCTCCTTTATCCGCAGCCCTGGAAGAGAAACATGGCAGATGAACGAGCCCTGGTGAGAAGCACGACTCCCTCTCATTCTTTTAACAGCCATTTTAGCCATAAAACCTCCACGTCATAAGAACCAACAAGTCAGCCTCACCCGTACATAACCCTGGGTGGGGAAGCACTGCCCACACACACGTAGTGGAGGAGCTGCTCGGAACGCAGAGAAATGTTCTATTTCACCTTCTCAAAGGGACCTTCTAGGTTCAGATCTAGAATTAGACACACAGGCCATCGTTCCTCAAAATTGTTTCAGACAACTGCTACTCCTCCAAGGGGGTGAAACTTAGCTTAAGCCTCTAATCCTGTCTCTGAACCCAAACCATCCTACTCCGCTGGAGCAGCAACTACATGGGCCTTTGTTTCCTGCACTTTTGACTCTTGAAGGAAATTTTTAAAACCAGTGGAGTAACTCACCACACCCCTTCTGACATCATCAGGCCTGAGCAAGGCATAGGATAATAATGAGAGGTCCGTGCTGAGAGCAAGGGACAGCCACCCCGCCAGGCATCTGGGCCCCGGGCTGCTCCTCACTGCACACCCCAAGAAGAAACACCCAGCTGTCATTCACGATTTGTAGCGGGTGGTTCTACAACTCTTTGCAATTCATCTCCAAAGCAAACCGCCCCCAATAATAGAGCATTTACAATTCTTAGATTAGAATACTGTAAATGAAGGCAAACTTCTCTCTCCTGTTCTAAACATCACCCACATTAGCTGTTCAATAAATGTTTGTTGTCAAGTTAATTTTTAGAAGATGGCCTCAGTGCCTTCAAGTACCATGTTTTTGCTGCCGGAAGCATCCTTCCCTCCCTTTGGTCTCACAGACTTCCAGGTAGAGACTTGCCGGCTCTACAAAGCTGCCCTGACACAACCCTTCCTTCTTCCTCACCCTCCAGTCACCACCTGGCACCCTGCGTCTCCCCGTGCAGGGACCTGCAGCGCCGAGCGGCCCCCGCGAGACTGTCAACACCCGGGCTGAAGGCTCAGCCCCGCAGGCACACGTGAATGGACGGGCCAAAGAAGTCACTTAGGGGTGAGGGGGTGTTATCAGGCAGACCATCCAACACCCAAGAAATCTGCCTGCAGATGTGCCTGCAAGTTCTGTATAAGGCCCACGATCTCTTAGGAGGGCGCCACGGGATGCTACAGCCCCTGCACCGCGGCACCCCCAAACTCAGCACGAAAACCCAGGCCTTGTCTGGATCAGACGTTTTTTCCCCTCGAAGTCGATACACGCATGTCTCTGCCTGCTGGCCCGGGGGACAAGAAGAGTAGCTAGAGAGGGTATAAGCAGCTTCTGGAGTTCTAGTAAGGTCTGTTTCTTGATACGGGTGCTGGTTACATGAGTGTGTTGACTTCATGAAAACTCATCGAGCTACAGTTACGATTTATGCTCCTTTCTGTATGTATGCACGTTATGCTTCAATAACATTTACAGTAACTTGAGAAAAAAAGGAAACTGGGTTTTTCTAACAAAGCAATGGTAATCATTAGTAACTGAAGTTTTTCTTAAAATAGGAAGACAAATGCACATCACCACCCCAGCTTCTCTGAAAACACACATAGCACATACACACTCCTGCACAGACTCTAATTCCCAAAGTCCAGGTCAAGAGACACAAATGGCTTCCTCCGAAACCACAGCCATGCCACAGGTAAGTTAGCAGCTATTAAATCTATTTTCAGAGGATTCTAAAAACTTCAACAAGAAAGCCATTCTAACTCACTGTGCCTGCCATCAGTTCAAAGGTGAGGAGGGAAGCATCCTCGGGTCAGATCAGGTGAAGATGGGCTACAGAAGGCACCCCTGAACTTAGGGGAAAGCTGGCAGACCACACCAACAATAAACTAAGAATCAAGGCTGCAGCAGCTCTTCGCCCTTAGAAGCAGCCCCCCACCCGGTCCAGAGGGTTGGGGCCGGGAGACAGCAGGAGGGCCGTCAGCCCCAAAGCAGCCATGGAAGGACGCTGTCTCCGCTTCGCAGATGCAACCGTCAGCGCCAGCGGTGAGGCGGAGAGTCTACCCCTCTTCAGGGTGGACCCAGGACTGGGGTCCAAGTCTCCAGGACCCGTTTCCTCCGATCCTACCGCAGGGCCTTTCTCATGAAGCTCGCCCTGTCCTTTCGCTTCCAGTTAGCATGTACCCACAGTGCTCACCACCCACTTTCTGCCAGCCCTTGAGTACGACCCCAGTCTCCATCTAGTTTGTATTTTGCCCAAAGGTAAAAATAGAAACATAAGGGAAACACAGATTTAAAAGACAGAAGACATTCCCCAACCAATCTATTATGTAGACCTTTATTTGTATACTGATTTGCATAACAATACTGTAAAAGAAACATATTATGACGCAGGACAGCCTGAAATGTGAAGATTAGCTAGACGTGTGATGATATTAAAGAACTTACTGTTAATTTTCCTAGGTATGAAAATGGTATTTTTTAAGTCCTTCTTTTTCGGAGATACATAACTGAAATATTTATAGATATGAAAGCAGCTCTGCAATCAGATGGGACCATGGGGGAGGTCATCGTACCACTTGACCACTTCTTGGGTACTTGATACTTTCCAAAATAAAAATTTTAACAATGGAAAAAGAAAAAACAACAAAATACTACTCTACAACCTCCAGAATCACTAAAACTAAAAAGACTGGCAATATCAAGAGTTGGTAAGGATGCCGAACAAAAGGAAAGCTTACACTGCTGGTGGGAGTGTAAGTAAATAACATGGTATTTATTGTCTCCTAAAGTTGACTACATGAATACCTGTGACCCTGCAATTCAACTCCAAGGTATATACCCAAGAGGCCTGAGTGCACATGTGCACCAAGGGACACAGTCACACAGCATCATTCTTAGTTGCCAAACACTGGGAAAAGTCCCATGTCTACCTGCAGTGGGAGAGGTAACTGCACTGTGGTGTATTCTCACAATAGAATATCATGGAGCAATGAGAAACGATTATGGCTACCCGCAGCCATAGGGCTGAATCTCAAAAATGGAAGGATAGATGTAACCATACAGATGCTCTGGGGTATTGGCAATAATCTCTCTCTTGACTGGGTGCTAGTTTCATGGGTTTTCAATGTATAATAATCCACCGAGGTATACACTGATGTTCCATGCACTCTTCTGTATTTGTGCACCAAACTACCAAGTCACTTTAAAAAGAAATACCTAAGTAAATAATACCAGTGGGCCCGGGCAAAAGAGGACCACTGCTGGCTTAAGTTGAGGGAGCACGGCTCCGAACCTCTGCTGGACCCACTCACAGTTCTCACCCTGCACACTCACCTGACAGCTCCTACAATTCCTCCCTCCTCGACTGCACTCAGACCATTTGCCTCCGAATCTCAAGGGGTGGGACCCTATCATCTTTATGAGTTTAAAGCTCCCCAGATGTTCCAATGTACAGCCCCAGCTGAGAGACACTCATCTAAAGAATGAGTGAAGAACTCTGTTCTGCTCATGACGTGGAGCTGTACACTACTCTGCGGGTGGGAAGCCCCGTAATGGTTTGGGTGTCCTCACCACCAAGCCACCTCTGTCGTAATAGGGAAATATCCCAGTGGCACACAGAAACACTGCCCGTGGTTCAGACATTCTCGGTCACTTCCCACCTTCAAACCTGGTCATTATCCTATCACTGGGTTGTTTGCCTTCTTTCCCCAGAAACCCAGTCAGGGCAAAGACTCTCAGATATTAAAGTTTTACTCCACCTTGCTTTAATCTGATCACCTACAAATGGAAGTCTTGGAATAGTCCCAAAAGAGAGGCTGCATTTCATTTCTACCTTACCTAATGCTTAGTTCCTGAACATCAAGACAAAAATTTTCCAAACAACATGAATTGTGACAATAGAAGATTGTGACAAAATTGGAAATTTCTGTACTTTTAAAATTAACTTGATTTATTTTTAAATCAAAACTTTTATATCCCACATAGATAAGTTCCTTCAAAGGGAATTGCTTCCCTCTATTTACTGGTAGACGACTGTAACATGAAATTCCTTGAGTAGGGGAAGAAAGGCATTCCCGTCTCTCACTAGCCCCCATATTTGTTTAGAAGTTGCTCTGTGCTGACAAGCAGGCAGGGGATGTGGGTGATGGACAATGAAACCGGCTGTTAGCCAGGAACAGGGTCGGGCTGGCGCTATCTCCGGCAATGACATCGTGAACGGCACGGGTTTCATCTGCTGGCTCAGGTTTCTACATCCCTGACAGGGACCTTCATCACGCCAAGGAAACAGCACAGACTCCTTGCTTTTCATTTCTGGGCAGCTCACCACTTCCTCCCCAACCCCTCCGCCACTTCACAGGAATTCAAAGGCAGAGGAAGACGGGCAGGGTTCCTTTTTGAAGATAGTCAATGGCCTGTCTTTTTACTCTGTGTCAGGATCAAGAAATTTCTCTTCACCTTGCTGCCATCAAAAGAACCGCATTGTCTCGTCCCCTCAAAAATGGCAAATCACAAAACAGAATCCCAGGAAATTTATCTCTATTTTTTCAAATTTTAAAGCATGTAAGTTAACTTTAAGCAACCCAAACATATGCATTCATGTAAAGGTGCGTTTTGTCATCTTTTATCAATGTCAGAAAAAAAAATACGTGTGTGTGTGTGTGTGTGTGTGTGTGTGTGTGTGTTTTAATTTTTGGCTGCGATGGGGCTTCGCTGCTGCGTGCGGGCTTTCTCTAGTTGCAGTGAGCGGGGGGGCCCCCCTTCATCGCGGTGCGTGGGCCTCCCACTGCAGTGGCCTCTCTTGTTGCGGAGCATGGGCTCCAGTCACGCGGGCTTCAGTAGTTGTGGCACGTGGGCTCAGTAGTTGTGGTTCGCAGGCTCCAGAGCACAGGCTCACTAGCTGTGGCGCACGGGCTTAGTTGCTCCACGGCATGTGGGATCTTCCCGGACCAGGACTTGAACCCGTGTTCCCTGCATCGGCAGGCGGATTCTTAACCACTGTGCCACCAGGGAAGTCCAGAAAAATATTTTTTTTAATAAATAAAAATACATTTAAAATGTACTCAGATATTTGAACTAATTGTAACACCTTACTTTTTATCTCATTACTTAAGGAGTTAAATAAAATCTGTCACATGTTCATTAAGTTTTCGAGAAGTACTCAGAAAGATTTTAAACTAGGAAGGGGGCCCTCTGAGCCACTTCCACTGTTATTCCAGATACAACACCACGAGCTGAACCTCACAAAGAAAAGGCTGGTAAAGAAGCAAGACACAGCACCTAAAGTAGGTTCCGCTCAGATAAAGTTTATAAAAGGGGCAAAACTAAACCACACTGCCTAGGACACACACCCGGGTGTACAGGGTTATAACTGCCACAGAAGCCACTGCCACACCACTCTTGCGCTCTGTGGGGGACGTGTAGGAAAGGTGAGGGGCTATGACCTGTGAGGGCACAAGCCATGTCTGTGGTGCCGCCCGTGCTCTGTTCCTTGAGCTGAATGGTGACTGCATGAGCGTCTACTTCATTATTGTTAAACTATAGGTATTTTTACACTTTTCTATGTGTATGTTATATGTCACTTTAAAACAGGCACAAAAAAAAGAAATCCAGTGTTTCAACGTAAAAAATATTTCCAGTAGGAAATACTTTGCAGTTTAAAAAATCCAGAACTTAGCCTATGGACAGAGTGCACAGTTTCTGGTTTCTAAACCAACCTCTAACAAGAGTCCCAAAGTCCAGTGCTCACAGGGCCCTGGCGGGGACTGTAAGGAAGCAGAGCGAGTGCCACAAGGAGACCGGGGCGAGCTGGTACAGGCTGCTCTGCTAGGGAGGGTGCCTGCTTCGCCTGGACCACCGCGGCTGCCAGGGAATGAAAGCTTCTTTCATTCTATGGGACATCTCCCAATTTCCAAATACTGGCAACTCACTCAAAAGTTATTAAAAAACACTCTGTAAACCAAACATCTGTCTATCGACCAGACACAGACTGAGGGCTAGAGGCCTCTGTTTTCTTCTACCTGCTTCAAAGTGCACCCCTTCTCTCATTCAGAAAAACGTCACGGAGCACCCACCGTGGGCCAGGAACTGGGGCTACACTGATGAACGCGGCCCACTACACCCACAGCAACATTCAACAGATGCCCCAGTCTGCTCCTCCCCATACTCCCACCTCCAAACCCGGCAGCGCCTGGCACTCATCCTCACCTCCTCTCTCTTCTCTCTCTTCCAGTCCCACAACTAATCTCTCAGGAAATCCCATCAGCTCCGCCATCCCACCAGACCCAGAATCCAACCGCTTCTCCCACCCCCAGCTCCACCGCGCCGGCCGACGCACCACCACCTCTTGCTCAGACTCCTCGTGGGCTCCCTGCTTCTGCCCTCACTCTCCACACCCAGCCACAGGGACTCCACTCTCCCATTGCTTCTCCCTTCATTTCGCACCACGTAGCACGCAAAGCCCTACCATGTTCTAAGGCCCTACATGACCATACCCTTCAATTAGACTCTACCATTCCTGAGGAAAGAATTCTGGGCTTAGACAAATCTACTCTTTCTTAAACTTTCATAATTTCCTTGACGTTTTCTAGTAAGTTTCCTTCTTGAGAATACTTACCTTGCTTTTTGTTTGTTTGTTTTTTAATAAATTTATTTATTTTATTTATTTTTGGCTGCGTTGGGTCTTCGTTGCTGTGCGCGGGCTTTCTCTAGTTGCGGTGAGCGGGGGCTACTCTCCGTTGAGGTGCACGGGCTTCTCATTGTGGTGGCTTCTCTTGTTGGGAGCACGGGCTCTAGGTGTGCAGGCTTCAGTAGTTGTGGCACGCGGGCTCAGTAGTTGTGGCTTGCGGGCTCTAGAGTGCAGGCTCAGTAGTTGTGGCGCACGGGCTTAGATGCTCCGTGGCATGTGGGATCTTCCCAGACCAGGGCTCAAAGCCGTGTCCCCTGCATTGGCAGGCGGATTCTCAACCACTGCATCACCAGGGAAGCCCCTTACCTTGTTTTGACAACCAAAGGGACTGTAAAATGACACAGGCACTCTGACAAGTGTTCATACTTGTAACTCAGCAAGTATATCCTAGATATAGACACTCACGTGTGCATTACATACTTTTTCATAGCTTAACAGGAATAAGCTATGTCTACAAGTAGGTCTGAGGGAAACTAAGATTTCCCCAGAACTAGATCAGCAGGAATGAGGCCAGGAGAACGTCCCAGAAGTCCTGGCTGGTAAGAGGTACGAATTCAGGAGAGCGGCCATTTTCTGCTCGCAGCACATGGTCAGAGCACGGGCTCCAGAGTCAGACAGGTGTAGGGTCAAACTGCAGGGCTGCTGCTACTTATTAGCTGGGTCACAGTAGGCAAGTTAGTTAACTTTATGAGACTCTGTTTCATCAGATGCAAAATGCAGACTGAGAATTTCCTCTTGGGGAGTGAAAGGCCACAGTCAGTGGCAGGCCTGGCACGTCACAGGCAGGCAGTACAGCAGCTCCAGGCCCTGCACGGTTGGCACCACAGCCTTGAAGCTCCACCGTCCCACATGGTTTCCTCGCCTGCTGACCAGCTCAGCATGCAGGCCGGGCGTTCTGACAGCACGACACACAGTGCTGTTGGCTTACATCCAAAACTTTTTCAGGGGACTGTCATCTCTAAAAACACAGTAAGGCCCCCAGGAAGATCTACTTTGTCAGATGAAGAGCCCCAGCCCCACAGCTGGGCTCACATTCGCTGGCTGCTAAAGCACTTCCATTGGAAGAACTGGGTTTTCGTTTCGTTTGCAAAGATAACTCTAATGACACCAAAAGAAAAACAGCAGTGCCACGAATACAAGTCCTAGAGGCATTTTCACAAGGAAGAGGCAGGTGAGGACAAGCCTCGGACAGGCATGGACAGGGTATTAGGCGCAGATGGGTACTGGGCGCAGGCAGGGTACTCACCAATGGCCCTGCGGAAGTTCTCCATCAGCACTTCTGTCTTCTTGATCTCCGTGGAGTAAACTTCACTCCCTACCATCGGGCAGAAAGGGACCTTACTACCCAGCTCCTGAGCAATAGCCAGAGCTAGAGCTGTCTACAGAAGAAAACAAAGGAAATGCACTTGTTTCACATTCTTGAAATACAATTCAGGAACATATGCTATAAAAAAATTATTAACTAGGAACTGAAACTCTAGCCCTTTAGTTTTAATACGGTTTGCATGTTTCACAATAAACGTTTAATGACTTTTGTGGACAGTCGATTTCTAGCAAAATGGGCCCTGTCATCACAACACTTGCCACGACTGAGACTTGGCCAGTCCAGTTCCCGATGTTTCACATGCCCCTTCCACTCACCCTACGAAGTGGACACCACTACTCTCCCCATTTCACAAATGAGAAAGCTGAGACACATTAGATAACATGTCCTCGGTACCATAATCTAGAAAATGGCACAGTGGAACCTTAAAGTCTGACAGCAGGGTTCCAGAGATCAGATTCCCATCAGAATAGTCAGTATAGTCTCCCAAAACTGTTCCCTCAGTGTCAAAACAGGGTTCTGACCTCGTCGCAATAGAACAGCACCACTGGGTCTTTGAGATACTGCTTTCTGTCTTTACAGACACAGGAAGGCACCAACTTACAACCCATTAGAAATCAATAATCAAGGAACAAATGACAGGATGTTCACTTTATGCTGAGTGGCCCCGCAAACCATGAAGAATGACACACAAGCTAGGATTCTGAAGCTATGAACTGGTGAAGTTACACTTGAACATGCCCTAATAAACTACAAATTTACTTTTGCTAAGATAACTACCATAGGCAGATGCTGAACAGACGAAGACTAACAGATGTACGGTCAAAGAGCAAGTATGAAAAGCCAGTGCCTTAAAGCTGGTGCAGGACGGGGAAACACCACGGCCTTTTACTACTGTTTTCACCTTTCCTCAACTTTGACACGAGAGCCCAGGTAAGGTCCCCAAGGCGTACAGGCTAAGGAAGAAAACAAGGTTGCTACTGAAGGATGACACAGATATCCGAGACAGTTTTAAAACTGGCTCAGTAAAGGTTCCTCTTCTGTTCACTGCCCGTTTGGTGCTAGTTTAATCTTCAGGTACATGGCAAATCTCTGGTGCCTGACTTCCTCATCTGTCAAATCAAAGTCCTGGGTTAGATCACCGGTAGCAAACTGGTTGCCCACAGACTACTCCTGTTTTGGCCTGCAGAGTCTCATGTGTGTTTTCTTTCTTTTTTGGCTGTGCTGGGTCTTCATTGCTGTGCACGGGCTTTCTCTAGTTGCGGCGAGTGGGGGCTACATTTCATTGTGGTGCGCGGGCTTCTCACTGCGGTGGCTTCTCTTGCTGTGGCACACGGGCTCTAGAGCACAGGCTCAGTAGTTGTGGTGCACGGGCTTAGTTACTCCGTGACATGTGGGATCTTCCCAGACCAGGGATTGAACCCATGTCCCCGGCATTGGCAGGCAGATTTTAACCACTGCACCACCAGGGAAGTCCTCATGTGTGTTTTTAAACTCAATTGTTGCCCATTTTCTAATGTTGGGAAATTTCACATAAAAATACAATTATTTAGCTTCTTCTGAGAAGCAAGAAGGTCTGGCCACAAGGGGCCCCTATGACCACACGGCAGCACTGGGAGTGGACACGCGGGCAGCTGCCTCCCCAGCAAGGGCTCGTGCGGGCTCCCGGGCGCTTCACTCAGCCCCACTGCCCGTCTGAGTAGGCATCTGGGTCTGTGCCCTCAAGGCTGATACCTCTAAAGCTGTATTCTCTTGTATCCTAAGAGCGAAGGGAAAATCTCTGGAGCATAACGGGGCAGGTAGCAGCACAAGACACCAGGACTCCCAGCAGGAGCCTCAGGCCTGCCACGCTCACCTTCTATCCAAACCCCGCCACCTTTCCAGTCACTCCTCTTTCTCTTCCCCTGTCGCTACAGGCCCCAACTCCCCTCCCTCAGTTGTGAACTCCAAAGACAGTGCTGCATCTGATTCAATGCAGACCCCCACCACTACCAAATACAGAAGAGATGATCGACATATTCCATTAAAATATGATAAATGCTTGGTTAAGAAATGCTTCAGGTGTGTCTAGTTTCCTCTATTTAAAGGCTCCCAGAAGGCTGGCATATGATGTGGCTACCGTGCAGACTATACCTACACCTACTATATAGGGCTGGGTGACTTGCACGAGGGATCCCACTGAACCCTCCCAAGCAGCCTATGAACTTGATGATAATCTAGTTCACCTTTTGTGAATTTAGAAACCGAAACTCAGAAATTTCCAGCTCACTCAAAGTCAAACAGTTAGCAAGCACAAGGGTCAGGATGCAAACCCCGATCTCCAAGACCTATTTCTGTGTGCCCACCCCCCATGCAAGTGGCACAAAAAAGAGGCTGTTGCCAAAAGATTAAAAAACCTACTTTGTTTTCAACTTCATCCGAACACCTTTTTCTAAAACCCAAACATAAAGTCCTATTATTAAGCGTGTGTAGGGCTTCCCTGGTGGCGCAGTGGTTGAGAGTCCGCGCCCCAGTCCGGGAGGATCCCACATGCTGCGGAGTGGCTGGGCCCGTGAGCCACAGCCGCTGAGCCTGCACGTCCGGAGCCTGTGCTCCGCAACGGGAGAGGCCACAACAGTGAGAGGCCCGGGTACCGCAAAAAAAAAAAAGAGTGTGCAGGCCTCAGGAGGGGAATGGCCATACTCTGAACAAGCACCACACTCCTGCCGGCCACTCAGTTAAGTCGTCTGAACGTTGAGGTCCATGGGTACAATGTTACAAAAGCACCAGAAACCCATGCTTCCAGCAAAGCAGCCACTAGAGCCACGGCCACTCCCTCCTGTTACAAAACATCTAGAATAAGTAAGTAGTCATGATAGACCCAAAGTAGTAAACTACCATTGCAAGGTAGTTTACTACTCTGAAAAGCTGGGCAGGTGTTTGACAGATGCCAGAAACCCCTGGATAAAAAGGAGCCTTGAAGGGCACATGTCAGTAGACAAGGTGGCCACAGAGAAAATCTCCAAGGGACAAAGACAGGCTTGTCCGTCTCACCACAGCTCTGGCTGAGGAAGTCTCACCAGCAGGCTCTCAAACAGATTAAGGATTGGTCTCTACACTGCCTGATGGCCAGAAAACCCAAGCCACAAAATTTCCTTCATGTGCCCTGTCCTGGCAGCACAGCAGGGGCCCTCCCAAGTCCTCTCAGGAAGCACTTGGCCCTAATCAAGAGATCAGGGAAGCCTCAGATTTGATCAAACATGAGTCCACAAGCAGATACAGGATACAAAATAAACAAGAAAGTATTTCACGAACAAGGAACAAGAGGCTATCAAAAATAGCCAGATTTTGGGACTTCCTGGGAGGCCCAGTGGTTAGGACTCCACGTTTCCACTGCAGGGGGCATGGGTTCGATCCCTGGTCGGGGAACTAAGATCCTGCAAGCTGCATGGCACGGCCAAAACAAACAAACAAGCAAAAAACAGATTTTGAAGAAATTAAAAGTAATGAGTGGGGAAGGGAGGGGCTTCTTCATTACAAAAAAAAAAAAAGCAAGCTAATATATGTAGAGGATATGACAGATTTAGAAATTCACCATTTTGCAACCACCAATGTGATAACTGATAAAGCAATGACCATCAATGAATGCTACAGCCATAGGGTAAAAGGATATTCAGGACATCTCAAAGTGTCACTTCCCAAATGATTATAAATTTCAGAGGGAACCAGTCCCCTCATAGTAGAACGTGGCGTCAGCCCCCTGTTGTGATGCAGGTTCCAGACACATCACCTGCATCGCGTTCTGCCAAAGAGCTGAATGTTTCAGACACAATCAGACAACCACTGGAGGACCACTGTAGGGTACTCTACAAAACAACTGTCCTGGGCTCTTCAAAAATGTCAGTGTCATAAAAGAAAAGAAACCAAAAATGCAGGGGACAGGAACCGTTCTCGATAAAGAGACTAAAGAGACAATAATGAATGCAATGTGTGATATGTGATTATAATTCAATTTAAAAATATAAAAAAATGAAAGAGCCACAAACTGAAATGACTTGGAGATATTTTAATATAAACTAGATATTAGCTAATTTTATTAGCAACATTATATTTCTTGGGTGGATGACAGCATCATGGGAATGACAGAGAAGGTCCCTTGCACTTACTTTCAAATGGTTCAGAAGTAACATAGAGAAAACACAAATCTCACAAAATATTTACACTTAGTTACCTATGAGTAGGGTACAGAGGGATTCATCAAACTGTTCTTTCCACTCTTTTGTAGGTTTCAAATTTTTCAAAATGGAAAATATTCAATGGACTGGATTAAAGAGTAGCTTCCTCACAGCTTACAAGACAGACTGGAAGACATGTCTAATGAAGCTACGCAGAACGCAGAAGAGTCAAAACAACAGAAAACATAAAAGAGGTTCAAAGACTAAGAAGACAAAATGAGAAGCTCCAGCCCAGGATTTCCCAGTCTTGGCACCGTGGGCATTTTGGGCTGGAGAACTCCTCTTGCAGGGGCTGCTCTGTGCTCTGCAGGGTGCCCTGCAAACCCCCCGGCCTCCACCCACAAGATGCCAGCAGCACTCCCGGCCCAACCAAGTGTGACAACCGAAACGTCTCAGGACAGTGCCAAATGTTCCCCGGGGAGCAAACTCGGCCCAAGCGGAGGACCTCTGCAGTGGAACCTCACCTAGCTGGAGCTCCAGAAGAGAAGACAGAGAACAGGGAAAGGCAGCATCTGAAGAGACAAAGGCTGACCAGTTCCCAGAACTTATTAGACACAATATGTACTCAGATCCATATGAAGCAGGATAAATGAAAATAAATCCACACTTTGACATGTCACAGTGAAACACCAAAACCAAAATATCCCAAAAACATCCAGAGAGAAAAGACAAAATCCTCAAAACCAGTCTTCTCAAAAGCAACACCAGAAGCCAAAAGGTAGCAAATATCACTGAGGGAAACAGTACTGACAGAACACATCTGTCAACTGAATTATATATCCAACACAACTATCTTTCCAAACAGGGGCAACACAATAAATACAAACCTGACTTTGCCACCAACAAACTTCTAGAAGGACCTTCTTAATGATGTACTTTAGGAAGGAAATGGAGGGAGAGCAAAGGTCTAAGATATGAGAAGGAACGGTAAGCAAATAAATGGTAAATACAGTGACAAGCAGAAAGGGAATTAAAGCTCACGTTTATACCTGTTCACAAATATAGCACTTCTTCCTCTATGGTTAGACACCAGTAAAAGACATACTATCAATTCAATCATATGACTTCAAAATGATGAGAGTCGTCATCCTACAACCGCCACTTTGATAGCTCCCTCCAACAGGCAGGGCTGTGCTACCGCTTCAGAAAGGCTAAGGGACCTGCCTGGGGTCTCAGCACCAGCGCTGGAACCCCTTTCTTTACACAGTGACTCCCCCAGGCTCCTCCTCTCCTGCACCAAGCGCCCTCCAGAAGAACAAGCAGGGCCCAGACTGGGGACTCTAGTGCGTTTCAAGCGCCCAGCCAAGCCCCTCACAGATCCCACAAGTTGTCCTGCACCCTCGGCCTGGAAGGCCCTTTCCTTCCCTGCCAAGTCAAATGTCAAGCTTCAACCCCTCCAGCCACACCAGCCCAAGTGTCACCTCCCGCTGCAATTCCAGCTGCATTTAAGATCAGGCGATGCCTCGCAGCTTAGCGCTCAACTGGAGTTTTTCATGCTGCCCTGGAGAGACTGTAAGGCCCTTGGAGATAAAAATCACGTCTATTATTCTTTTTTCCTTTTTCTGTTTTTTTTGCGGTACACGGGCCTCTCACTGTTGTGGCCTCTCCCGTTGCGGAGCACAGGCTCCAGAAGCGCAGGCTCCGCGGCCATGGCTCACGGGCCCAGCCGCTCCATGGCATGTGGGATCTTCCCGGACCGGGGCACGAACCCATGTCCCCTGCATCGGCAAGCGGACTCTCAACCACTGCGCCACCAGGGAAGCCCCCTTTTTTGCTTTTTCTTTCCATCTCTCACGCAGCCAGAATAGTGCTGGGTCAAGTGAGCATTTGGAAAATTGCTTGCTGACTGGTTTTCTTTCCCCCTCAAGTAAGATGTCACTCCCAAGATTTTATGAAGCCCTAGGCCAATAGAAATATATTTCCAAAGCAAAGGAGACTTGAAAGAGATAAAAGACAAATTACAGAGACAATGAGACACCTCTGAGGACTTCACTCTCTTTTCTCTGGAGGTCAGCCAGGGTAATTTGAATTTTAGAAGCATGGATTTTAGATACTCAACTGTATTATTGCACATTGGTTTTAAAAACATACATATAACCAATTTAGCTAAACAAAGACTAGTTAAGACACAAATTGAATTTGGCTTAGACATTAAGATCATCCTCTTGGGTAGATTTTAAAAAATGAGAGAAAATGAGTACCTTGCCAGTTCCAGGAGGCCCTGCCAACAAGACAGCTCTTCCAGCCATTTTCTTGCTTTTGATTAATTCCACTATCACACCACATGCCTAGACACCACAATAGAAAGAAATAATAAATCAATATTAAAATGTTTCACAGGACGAAAAAGTCCCGTGTCTGGTCCACACAACTCAGACTCATCGAGTGCCAGGACACCACAGGTGCTGTTCTAGGCGCCAGAGGCAGTAGAGGGCCATGGAGCTCATGTCCTAGTGGAGGAGACATACAAACACAGAATCTCTACTATGAAGAAAAAAGGGCAAGAAAAGAGCAGGCGGCTGGGGGCAGAGGTTACTCTATAATAAAGACTGATCTGGGAAGGCCTCTTTGACATTATATTTGATATACGAAGCTGCAGGCAGGGCAGGAGTCAGTGTTCCAAGCAAAGGAAACAATAAATTCAAAATACAGGAATGAGCTTGGCATGTCCAAGGGACAGAAAAGCTGTGCTGACCAGAGTTCAGAAAACAAGCAGACCGGGAAGATGAGGTTGTAGAGGCAGGAGGGGCAGCACTCAGAACAGAATCTTCCAGTCCATAGTAAAGTTTGGATTTTATTCTACGTGTAATGGGAAGCCAGTGAAAAAGCCTTAGGCCGCATGTCATGTTCTGAAATTTTGTTTTTAAAGTATCTTGATGGCTGCTATGTGGATAACAGACAGGAGGGGTACAAATGGGAGCAATGGCATATACTCCAGGGGCCCACACACCTCAAGACTGGAAACAAGACTCTGTGTATATGTTCAAATGTGCATTCTTCCAGGGAGGGGTCACAGCTTTCATCACATTCCCAAATTAACCCACTAAGGGCTAAGAATCAATGACATATGCTACTAGTTGGCCATCAGTTAACTATCCCAGAATGCTGTAAGCAAATGCGGCACGTGAGGTTTAACCTACAGCATCCTAAGATCCAAGGAATGCCCTTCAAATCCTCAAGATTAAATTACTTGTTCGTTCGTGTATTTTAAATATTCTGAGTATTAAGCCATTTACAGCATCTATATTATATATAGACAGGTATGGACATTATATACATACAGCATGTATTTCGCATACACATACACATATATACAGTTGACCCATGAACCCTTGAAGTTAGGGGCACCCAACCTCCACGCAGGCGAAAATCAGTGCATAACTATACAGTCAGCCCTCCATATCTGTGGTTCAGCAGCCCTGGGTTCAACCAACTGGGGGTCATGTAGCACCCTAATATGTATTTATTGAAAGAAATCTGTGAATAAGTGGACCCATGCCGTTCAAACCCATGTTGTTCAAGAGTTGACTGCATATTGATACGTGTGTTTAGAAATTCCATAAATGCGTTCCTGGTTTTATGTATTTTACAATATTTAACTCTAAAGGAGTAGGGCTGAGAAAATCACACTCCTTAAACACCTAATCTCAAGGTTTCTCACACTGATCTAAAAACCGAAAGCACAACTGTCTCCAAGGTGCACCGTCCTTGCCTCAGGGCAGGCCCACAGCTCCTCTACCTGGGTGGTACCTTGTGGACAGGGTCTTGTGAGCACATCTTATCTCCTCTCCCACTTTCCCCATGGACTGTGGAGACGTACCTTGGTCCCACACTTAGACAGCCCCTCAAAAACGTGGGTTCAGGGATGTGCCCTATTCCACTTCTGGCTCAGCTGGAAAAGCACAGTACACTTAACAGAGCCTAGAAGATATTCTTCAGATGCTGCATCTCTAAAAAGACAAAAGAGCCATTATGGTCTTTCCACAGTAACCTCTGATATCATAATCCTCAGCACTGGAACTCTTTGGGCAACTCAAAAGAGGTAGAAGAGCCTTTGCCAACCTTGGCTACGTACTCTTACTCACACTTCCCCTTCCATTTAATCTTCTTCCATTTAGGCTCCTTCTCTCCAGTGAGACATGTCCAGTGAATTCCAAAATTTAAAAAGTATGAACTGGAAGGGCCTTTAAAAGATGACCTAGTCTAACTCTCACTGTTCAGATGAGGACAGGCTGCTGATGCGACCAGACTCAGACAAGGACCTGGTAGCAGAGGTGGGATGCCAATAACTCAGTACGTAACTTCTGAGTCCCTATAATGAGTCAGGTTCTGGGTACATGATGCTACCCGGTCTCTATCCTTGGGAAGCTCACATTCGTATGGAGGCACACGGCGTCAGAGTCAAGAGTATGGGTTCTGGAGTCAGACAGACTTAGGTTTAAATCCTGGCTCTACCAATTACCAGCCGAGTACCACAGATCCATAACCTAACCTCTAGGAGCCACAGTTTCCTCATCTGAAAACAGAGTTCACAGCACAGTGGCACAAAGGCTAACGGGTTTATGGTAAAGTATGCTAATGTCTACAACTTACTTTGAAATGCAAAAGCAGATTGTTAGATGGATAAATGAGCAGACAGAAGACAAAGCAACAGAGTAAAATGTTACTTGTAGAATTCAAGCACACAGGTACACACTACACAAGTCTTTCAACTTTCTGGTATGTCTGAAAAGTGTCATAACAAAGTGGAGGAGGGATGGGTATAAGGGTGGTGATGAACAATAAGACAATGGAAACGGAGCTGCTTAGCACAGTGCTCGGCACATGAAAAGCACTCAACAGCGTCAGCTACTCGCAGAGACAGGCCCTCCGAGAGCAGAAGCTGGATAAAGAGAAATTTCAAAGTCACCTTGGCCCTGTCACTATTTCCTCTCTGGAAACCTGATGTTCCAAATGGAAACCAGAGGCTTCTCTTTGGCCCCTTCTATTAGCACAATCAGGCTAGGAGGCGAGAGTCTTACCCAGGAGTTCTGTAGCTGCCGAGCCACCGCAGGGGCAGAGGGGCAAAATGGGCTGAAGTTAGGGCCGAAGGGGGCCCGAGGGGGCGGTCCTACCACGGAGCGCGCTGCTTCAGGAGTCAGGGGCACACAGGCACAAACTCCAGCATTACTATTACTAAACTGGGTGGCAAGCGGATGGGTGAAGTGACCTTTCCCACCCTCGATGTTTTCATCAAAAAAAAAAAAAATACACACACACACAAAGAGCCTGAACAGTTTTGTGATGATAATGCGGCCGAAGGCACTTGGCACCAGCATCACTTAGCAGAAGTGGGCTTAACGGGAATGTTCAGAAAGGCCTCTGTAGCTGCCACCTGCTCAGGCGGATCACCTCCCGACTATAAAAGTCCCAGAGCCTCTCACTGCGCTCACAGCAACTCAAACGCCGTGCCCGGGCCCGCAGAGCCCCGCACGAACTGATCCCCGAGGTCTAATAACGGCCCTTCTGTTCAGCGGTTTAAATGTCTGTGTCTGAAACGCGAGCTCCCAGAGAGCAGGGACCTGGCCCATCTTCTCCCCGCCGACCCCCGTGCCGCGCGGACGGCCTGGCCCCGAGCGGCGGTCAGTCAGGACTCGCGGCCAGGAGCGAGGCCGCGGGGTCCTCCCCACGCCCCACCCCCAGGTCCGCGCCGCCCGGGCCCACCTCAGCCCCGTCCCCGCCTCAGTCTCCCCCTCAGTTCAGTCCCCCCGCCTCAGCTCCCGCCCCGCCGCCACACCTCGCGCGCGTTCTCCTGGCCCACGAGCCCCGAGGCCGCCTGCTTGGCCAGGCCGCTCTCGTCCAGCCCCAGCCCCTTCACGTGGCTGTGGGAGGCGATGCGCTGCGTCTTGGTGGTGCTCTTCACCTCCTCGATCTTCATCCTGCGCACCTGGAGCCCGAGCGCCCGCTCAGCCCTAGCAGCGCGCAGCCGGTTACCACGCGGCCGTTACCAGGCGGCTGGTCCGGCCCCGCCTCGGTCAGCTCCCCATTGGCCGCGGCGGGAACTCCTCAGCGTCCCATCGGCTCCTGGCTTTGCCCGTCGCGGCTGCCGGGAAGGCTCCGCCCACCCGCTTCCGGCTGTGTCCCGAGGTTGGCTTCCCCCGCAGCCGGCGCTTCCTGCCCGGGTGGGCCCGAAAGGGCCGCTGCGCCGCAGTGAGGGCCCGAGTTACGCTCTTCACGGCGCCTTCGCGTCAGTGACCGCATTCGAATGGATACCCTTTTGCGGAGCTCAAGTTCGACCTCGGTGTTGGAGATGAAGAGACAGGTTTAGAACTTAAGCTTCGACTTGTGCCCACTAAGCAGTTTTCTGACTCCCACGCCTTTCATCTCCCTGGGGAGGCTGTGCTCAGCATCCGCCTTGGGGGTTGTCCTCCTCTTCTCCTCGCCTCCACCTCTCCCTTTACTTAGATTAAGTTGGCTGTGGATGACGTTTAGTGTAATTCCTAATGCAGATAAAGATGCGGGCTAAAAGAGGCCCAATAACTTATGAAGAACGCACAGCAAGTAATCAGAAGAGTTGGAACTCCACCTGAGGACTTCAGGCTTTGCAGCCGATGTTAAACCTCATCCCATCCCACGACCTCAGGTGAGACAATTAGCCAGTGGCTGTGTCCTGTCCGGTTCCGTGATGATATTAACACTCCCCCCAAAAGTGTACTCTTCCCATCCACCCAGTCATTCCACAAACATTTGTTAGCACCTGCTGTGAGCCAGACAGTACAATGCACTAGGATGCACACATAAAATACAAAATCTCCAGCCTTGACAAGCTCAGTCCTTAGTTGGGAAACTTGCAACATGAGGTGTGCCAAAGCAGGTACCCCCACGTGGTGTGCAAGCCCAGAGCAGGGCCATCTGGAAAGGCTGGAGAGCCAAGGAAGGCGCCATGATGTGGTAACGCCTGGACCGATCCCTGACAGAAGGATAACATCCTCGGAAGCAGACGTTATGTCACCATTTCACACCTGAGTGGACTCAGGTCCAGAGAAAGGGAGGGACTGGCCCAGAGCTCAGGGGAGCTTGCATTAGGGTTGAGACAGACCTGAAGTCAAATCCAGGTGCAGGAGTTCCTGACTCTCACATCTCCTTGTACTTCTCCATTGTAACTTTTGAGTCTAGGTTTCTGATTACTTGCAAGACTATCAGGTCAATGTTAGTCTCTCCCACTAAATGGCAGGCATTATGAAAGTGTAGACCACGTCTGTGTTGTTCATCATTTTAACTCCAGTGTCTGGCACACAGCCTGGCTCACAGTTAAGGCTTCTTATAAATTTAGTAGGGCTCTGGACACTCACATACACACAAAATCATGCAGTTTTGCTGGAGGTATTTTACACAGCGGATCTTATGGGACTTGATAATGGTTTCTGTCAGTGAATGGAAACTTTTGGCCCCCACCTCCCCCTCCACCAGAGCTGTTACATGTTTTTCCTGCTAAAGAACAGTTCAAACATCTGATCCAGCCTAGCATTCTCTTTTTACAGGTGAGGAAACTGAGGCCCTAAAAGGGTATGGAGTTTGTCCAAGATCGCAAATTGAGCAAATGCCTTTCCCAGGCCTAGACCCCAGGTCCAGTGTGCAAAGAAGCTGGGCCTGGCTGCAGAGCCAGGCAGTTCCTTTCATTTCAACAGAAGACGACACGGCAGGCCAGTGTCCAAAGTGTACAAGGTGCATGAAGGTAGGTGAGGCCAATAGCAGTGGACAGGGGTTATTATGCCCGCCCAGCACCCTTCCTACCTCTTCTGGCCACCTTCACTCTAATTTTCTGTAGAGAACCACCCTTCCCCCACTTGGCATCTAGGTGGTTTAGATGGGTTGACCCCACCCCCAGCTTTATTTCAGGAATGGACACAGGACCCTGGCCTGGCCTATCAAAGTGTCCCCTCCTCCCCAGAATGGTGATTGGTTCAGAGATGTGAGCGGACAGTCCAATGACACTCAGACCTGCACTTTTACTGGAAATATTGGGAAAGAGACTTGGGTCCTAGGTTTCCAGGTCATCTTGGCCACTTCATGGGAAGACTCTGTCTGAGAATGAAGCCAGCACAAAGGAAAGGAAAGCTGGCAGATTCCTGATGAAATCCTCTACGTTCCCAGATCCAGCTTTGCCCTACTTGGCAGTGTAAATGACACTGACGTTGGGGCTTAAAATAACTTGAGTTAGGGTTCCACCCATGGGTTTGTGCAGTGACACACATACAAGGAATGGAGTGGACAGTTGCATCCCAGCTTGTGCTGTGTGACAACCCCAGACCTGCCTGCTCTCTCACTCTCACTCCCGTGAGCCTTGCTCTTTCACCTCCAGTGCCTTGACCCCTCTTTTCTCCAGTCCAAGCTTGAACATCTCAGCCACTGGTTCCCAATGCTTCTGCTTGCTCCTTGCTTTGACTTCTTTCACACCTGACCTTTGAGCCCAGAAGCCCAGGTCAAGCCTGCCTCTGCCTTCTCCAACATCTTGAGAAGGCTGCTGCATGTGGAGGGGGGCAATGACCCAGGGGCCCCGTGGAGCCACACGTTGTCATGGTCTCCAGGCTCAGCTGAGTGCTGAGAGTGTATCCTAACTAATGGGACATTGAATAATGGTCTGCAGTAATCAAACAGCATGGCACTGGCACAAGGACAGACATATAGACTAATGGAATAGAATAGACAGCCCAGAAATAAACCCTCAGTATATCAGCAAGAGTGCCAAGACCAGTCAAAGGGGAAAGAGCTGAAACTTAATTCTTTTTTTTTTTTTTTTGTTGGCCATGCCACGTGGCATGTGGGATCTTAGTTCGAACCTGTGTCCCCTGCAGTGGAAGCGCGGAGTCTTAACCACTGGACCGCCAGGGAAGTCCAGTAACTAAGTCTTGATTTGATGACTTGAGGCTTAGCATAAGCCACTGTGTTTTGGGCCCATTGTCTTATTTTTAACAATTTCCCCCTTTTGACCAGTCTCTCAGCCTGAGGGATGCAATACAAATTGAAGGCATTAGCGCTATTCCCAGCTACCACTCTGGAGGCCTCGCAGCTTCTGCTGACCCTCTGTGTGGTGCTCACAGGTTATGACGTCAGGTTCACGTTCTCTGTCAGTCTTTCTTTCGTTCTTTTTCTGATGTTTCAGTCGTAGGGAGATCATTTGCTTGGTGCTTAGTGGCTGCAAACATGCATTTAAAGCTCTTGAGAGAATACAACGCACGACAAAGATTATTACGATGATTACGAGCAGGATAATTCCCAGTGTCTGGGGTGCGCTTCAGAGCCATGATCCCCAAGATCCAAACCAATCAGAATCAAAATCAAAGAAAGTCCCTGTTGAAGGAGTCCCCTGTGTAAGCTAATGGGCTTAGTCCCTGGTCTTGTATTCCCACATTCTCGCCCCCCTTTCTGATCGTTGCCAACCTCATTGGCATGCTTGTTATTTCAGCCCCAGGCTGATTTCTGGGGACAGAAGGAACACCTTAGAGGTGGTACAAAGGCATAAAATTAAATAAAGTTGATCCACATCGTGAGAACATTATTGCCTTTTTAATTCTAATTCAGTGAGTCTTAGGGGGTGGAGTGTGACTTTAACCCCTTTCTAACGCTTGCTAATCTCTCTTTTTATTAACGATCCTGATTCTGAGGTTGTTGTGGTTCCCAGCTATTTATGGCAAGTGACAATGTTTTTCTGTGTAAGGGAGATACTTTTATTTATTTAAGTCAAACTTAAAGAAAAATATGAAGTTGTAGGTGGTACCTGGATATTGCATAAATTATGAAGATGGTTCATATCACTGAGGTTGAAAAAAACCTGACATAAAACAAGGATCAGCTGGCAGGGAGCAGAGGGCCTGAGCAAGTCACCTCTCCTGGCCCTCTTCCCTCTGCTGTAAAGTAGCGATAACAGCACCTCCTGGGATTTTAAAAGAATTCAGTGAGATCTTTTACAATGGGCTCAAGCACTGGGAGGGGCACAGAAAATGGCATCAGAGCTTTGGAACATAAAGACATGGGCTATTTCTCCCTTGGATATCTGCCTGCTGTGTGTGTGTCCTGCCCTTCGTGGTAATTTTGTCATGCTTTTCAAACGGAAACAGTACCTGAGGGCACTCACTGGAATTGCTTTGGCGCCCGAGGCAGGAAGTGGGGCTGGGGACAGGATCAGGTTAGCCAGGGTGAGGCCTGTGCCTCCGATTGCAACCTTCTCTGCTGGGGAACAGTTTCCGTCCGTCTCAGCAGGCACATCCCACCGCAGTGGGGAAACCCGGCAGCAGATGCCGAGAAAGCAGCTGGAGCCTGCAGGTCCCCTGGGCTCCATCTGGACCATGGTCCCACTGGCGTCCCACTGGCGTCACATGGCAATGGGGTCAGCGGTCAGGGCAGCCTAGGCGAAAGCAGCAGGTCTGACCAGCGGACAGGCCGTGAGGCTATTTCCAGTGTAGGTCTTAGCTGTCAGACTCTGATTCTCTGACCAGGTGGGAGGGAGTTAGGAGCCCTTCACTGATTTAATAAATGGGAAGAGACTCCACACTCCAAGTAAATGTTTGTATTAGTTTCCTATGGCTGCAGTAACAAATTGCTGCAAACTTAATGGCATAAAACAACACACAGGTATTCTCTTACAGTTCTGCAGGTCAGTGTCCAAAATGGGCCTCACTGGGCTAAAATCAAGGTGTGGGCAGGGCTGCGTTGCTGTCTGGAGGCCCTGGGGGAGCACCCACAGCCTGGGTTTTTCCAGCTTCTACAGGCTGCCCACCTTCCTGGACTTATGTTCTGCTTCCGCCTTTAAAAACAGTAACGGCCAGCAGCGTCTTCTCATGATGCCATCTCTGGTTCTGATCCTCCCGCCTCCCTCCTGTAACGGCCCTGGTGACTACATCAGGCCCGCAGGATAATCCAGGGTGAGCTCCCCACCTCCCCCATCCCCGCCATCGCAAGATCCTTAACTGAATCACACCTGCCAAGTCTCGTTACCATGGAGGGCAACACCATCACAGGTTCCAGGACACGGACATCTTTGGAGGCCACTGTTCTGCTGTGGCCAGGCTTCCCTCCAGGGGTCCCATTAGGGCCCAGACTGATTTCCCCAGGCTTTAGTCCAGTATCAGAGAGCACACTTTTCTATTGCCTGTCCTGGAAAAAATTCCAGGGTTTTCTCCGACTGTGCTAACTTGGGTCACACGCTCACTGCCAAACCAATGGTCATGGCTACTGGAATGGACCTGAGTCTCAGGCCCACCCCTAGAGCTAGCATTCAGTCAACCCCCATCGTGACCTGGAGGAAAGGAGTGTGATACCTCCAAGGAGAGTTGAGGAGTCTTACAGAAGAAGAGGGAGGGGACGCCAACCACTGTAGACCTTAAAGAGTTTGTATCCATATCCAGGTGGAAAGTGTGCTCCCAGGCACACAGCCAGCACGAGGTAGGGCCGTGATTTGAACCTGTGTGGGGCCAGTTCTTGCCAGGACATCAGCTCCCACCCTGCAGCTAACGGGGCATTAGCAGATCTGTTCAGTACTGGCAGTGCCATGGAGCACAGTGGTGGCCTGGGCGACAACCTCATCTGAGGTTAGTATGGGACATGTCAAGGAAGGTACGTGGTTAACACAATCACTGGCAAGGTAGATACCCTCAGAGAAAAAGGAAATTTCCATTTTACTCCTAAAAGAATCTTTAAAGCCAAACTCAAATCAAAGAGCAAAGTATAATAACTTCCTCTGAGCAAATTTATAATTAATCCTGGATTAATTGGCCTTAATGACGTTGAATTAATTACTAGCTGTTCGTAAAGAACTTTGAACTACCTTCGTACAAAATAGCATTAAAGAAACAGAAAGGAACCAGCATCGCATTAACGTTAAGAACAAATGCCAAATAATCGCAGTTCTGCAGGCCGTTCCCTGTCAGTCATTTCCCAGAGACAAGGCCCAGCCTTGGAACCCAGGCTGGGACCCAGGCGTCTGCTGCAGAGGATGGTGTCTTTGTGGGCTGGAGGTTTGGAGGTGGGTCCACTCAAGAAACAGTTATGGAGCCTTTGATGTGCCAGGCCGAGGGGAAGCAAAGATGTGTAAGGGGTCCTCAGTCTGCTGGGACAGGGGAGAGCACCAGGGCACCAGCCTGGTCTAAAGCAAACTCGCCTCACTGGGGTAGAAGCCAGGATAGGGACAAAGGACAAAGGAGGGGGCGTGATGTGACCTGCATTTTGCTGGCAACAGGGCTCCAGTTCCTACAGGGTGTCCCTCACACTCTCCCTGGCTCTTGGAGTGAGCTTATGACTCACACCTGCCTAGGCAGAGGTCTGTATTGCTCTGCTTGGTGCAGGGGCACAGCTGACCCCAGGATACAGTCTGAATCCGGCTGACTTTTCAGACAACTCAGAGCTGCCGTCTCCTTGGCACTTGTGGAGACAGGGCTGGACTCCAGGCTACTGCTGGGGCAGCACCTGTCTTGGAGCCAGTTGTGTGAGTTGGAGACGGCAAGACTTGGCTTAAAGCCCCAGCCCTGCCGCTGGTGAGCGTTTAGGTGTAAGTCGGGCCGGGTAACAGCTACAGCCCGCAGCCCCAAGGCTCGGCGGCCTCACCAGGCAAAATGTCTCTCAGATTTCACATAGAAACACTCTCGTCTCTTGAAAAGCGGGAAGATGGGGCAGTGTTGGGCTAGCATTCCTGCCTGGCCAAAGCTTGGCCGTCACTTGGCCAAAGCTGAGCCGTGGCTCCCCATCTGTGGCCACTGGACATGTGCTCTCCACCTCCGCAGTCTCCACCACCCCGGGCACCTTAAACCCTGCTGATTACTCTCTGGCGAGTCACCTGCCTGGCCAGGGCAGACCTTTAAATTTGTTATCCGTGTTGTTGCCCGTGGGCGACACCTTTTCTGTGGGTGACATTTCAAGAGAATGAGCGTTGCGGGCCCTCCCCAGCACGCGCGCACTCACACGACCTTCTGCGTACAGTTTGGCGGCCCCCTGAGGCCAGGCTGACTGCCCGGTCCGAGATTCTCCAAGCAGCCTTCCCAGGTTTCCCGCGCTGGCTCTTCGGCAGGACGGGCTCAGCTTCGCGGCCCGCCCTCCCTGCCCCGGGCCTGGTCCTTCCACCGCTGCTGTATTTCCCCAGGGCTTCTCGGGGTCCGTAGTGGTCTGGTTCCGTCTTTACTCCCGGTTATTGTTCCCCCCCACCTCCGGGTCCCCCATGTCCTGCGGGGAAAGCGACCTGTCCCCGCGCGGTGGACAGAAGGCGCCGGGTGCCCAGAGGGCGCACAGCTAGAGCCCGTGGAAACGAACGAACGAACGCGAGGACTGACGGAGGTCGGCCCCGGCGCCTGGCTCCCCGGCTCGGCGGACTGACCGCGCGGCCGGAAGCTTCGGCGCCGGAACGTGCGAGCGGGGCGCGGGCGGCGGGGGCCGGCTTAGCGGGCGGACCGCAGCGGCGGCATGGCGGGCCGGCGGGTGAACGTGAACGTGGGCGTCCTGGGCCACATCGACAGCGGCAAGACGGCGCTGGCGCGCGCGCTCAGCACCACAGCCTCCACCGCCGCCTTCGACAAGCAGCCGCAGAGCCGCGAGCGCGGCATCACGCTCGACCTGGGCTTCTCGTGCTTCTCGGTGCCGCTGCCCGCGCGCCTGCGGCCGGCGCCGCTGGGGGCCGAGCCCGAGCCCGAGCCCGAGCCCGAGCCCGGGGCCGAGCCGCGGCTGCAGGTCACGCTGGTCGACTGCCCCGGGCACGCCTCCCTCATCCGGACCATCATCGGCGGTGAGCGTGGGCGGGCGGGGGGTGCGGGGCTCGGACGCGCCGGGGCGGAGGCGCCCGCCGGGAAGTCTCTCGCGCCGCCCCCAAAACAGCGAAAGTGTTTTTTACCACATGCGTTCGTAATACACTGCGTTCGTAATACACAAACAGGTTAGGGAAACTCAGAGACCCTGAAAGTGCCCAGAAGGCGTCCACTCGCTGTCTTTTGGTCTCCTGCTGCCCATCTCTGGAGTCAGCCGCTGTCCCGTCCTGTGCCATTTCGGAGGAACTCCGTGTGCAGGCAGCGTTCCTATGTATATGTCGACCCCTCCTTTTCTCGTTCCTTTTTTTTTTTTTTTTTTTTTTTTTCACAAAATGGTAACACCACTCTATTGAGTACTTCACTCAATACTCGGGCCTGCCCATTCGTACATATAAAGCAACATCATTCTTTTTAAAGGTCACATGAAATTCCGTTGTACACTTGCACCACCGTTTTCTGAATGTCTTAGTGATGGACATTTATGTCGTTACTCATTTTTGCTAACGATGCTTCAGTGAGTTTTATAGAACAGACGTCTTTGGTGGGTGTGCTAGTGTGTCTGTAAGGAAAGACCCTAGAACTGAGATGCTGGGGCAGAGAGTCGTGGTGGGTACTGCCCAAAAGCCTCCGTGAGATGTACCATTTAATTAATTTAAATTATACAAGTAGTACATGAATACATTCTACTTCTGAAGAAATAGGACGTTACAAACCAGGTAGAAGGCCCCTAATTACCCCTCCCATCTCGCCAGAGGAAGCCACTAGTACACCTCTGTGGATTACTTTTCCACACCCATTTCAGTATACTTGACTCCATGGACAGGTGTTTTGTTTATATAGAAAAATGGTAGCACGTGGCACAAAGGGTGTATATATAGTTCAGAGACTCCTCACTGCTGACCCAGGGACCTGGTACCTCCCTGCTTTCCACTTCCTCCAGACCCTTCCGGTGGCATTCTCTGCACCCGCGAGTACGTATAGGAACACTTCTTGGTCAGATGGTTTTATCGGCCTGCTGGTGGACAGCTGCACTGGTTGCTCGCTGGGCATAGCGGGCCCTGCTGTATGATGAGTGTTGAGTACTTTCACCTTGTCACCTCCCGTCTGGTCCATGCTGCAGGCAGTCTGAGATCATTTCCCTGTTTTCAGGAGAGGAACCGGAGGCTCGTAGAGGAGCAGGAACCTGCTCCGGTCCCCCGCCTCACATCTTCTACTCCGCCGTGTTCTAGCCACAGATGCATGTGAAGGGGCACGCGATCCTCTCTGCTCTCCCCTCCCCTTGTCACTGATTTCTGTTTGGTCACGTCCAGGTACATTTTAGGACACATTCTCTGAGCCAGTGTAGGTTGGAGGTTAAAAAATGGGAAGGCAGATTGGTGGTCTTTTCTTGTGACAGGTGTAGGGAGTGAAGGACATGCTTCTGGAGTCTGTGGTGAGGCCTGGCTTTCTCCCTCACTGACCTTCTGACCTCGGATGTGATTCTGGACTGTCCACACTCTGGCAGATCTCAACTGGCTTTGCTTTTCTTGCATGTTTGCCACTTCCCGGGCAAACGCTGCAGGGAGTGTGGTGGTTACTGTTCAGCCATCGAGGGGCTTGGGACTCGGGGAGGCTGCTAGGAAGTGGCCGACCCAGGGCTCTGCTTGACTCCAAAGCTGCCACTTCCCGGGTCACTGTACTCTGCCCTCCCCTTCCACGTGTACGTTCGTGGTGTTTCTTCATGGGACAGAAGGTTTCAGGCACCAAATTATAACGCCTCCAAGCATTTGACAAGTCCTTGGTTTAGACTGTAAATTGTTGAAGAAATGAAGAGGGATTTCTCTCCTGTCGTACGAACATTGCGGCTCTTACGTTTCTCTCGCCCCTGAGAGGGGAGACTCTCCTTGTCTTCTTACAGGTGTTAACATGTGACCTGAGCACATTGCAGTGGTGGGACCAGGGCTGCTACTCTTCTTCCTTCAATAGATGAGATTCCCACCCTCCACTCAGGGAAGTGAGAAGAAAAAGTGGCTTTTTTCTTTGGGGGGGAAAGGAGCTGCATCTGAGTGTCTGCCAGGGTCCACGCCTGTGGCTACAAACTTGCGTCTGTGCGATAACGCTGAGTGATGGGGGTGTAGGGGGGCATGGGCCCCACTCTTCTGATGAGAAAACTGAAGCTTGGAAAGTCAAGTTCCCTGGGCAGGCGTTGGGACCTGCTCTGCCACCCCTGACCCGGGTCTGGTGAATCCCCTTCGTTATCCTCATGTTGCAGAGGCCACGTGTGTCTTTACTTGTCCTTCCTCTCCAGACTGTGGGCCCTCCCCTCCTCCCTCTGCTGACCCCCCACACGGTGGACAGTCTGCTCCTTTTATGGATGTCTTCAGATCAGGTCAGCCGTCAGCTGAAGACTGTCCGGGCGCTCATTGCCCCCCCCAGTGACCCACGATCTGGCCTCTGCCCTCTCCTGAGCCTCATCCATGGCTCCTGACCTCCAGTCACACTGGCCTCCTACTTACTGGATGGGCCAGTGTTGCACCTGCTGTGCCCTCCTCATTTAAGTCTCAGCTCGAGTGTCACCTCCTCGGAGAGGCCTCCCCTGACCTACTGGCCTAAAGTGTCCCCAGTTCTCTACCGTCATACCTCCTCATGTCCGTGTTTTGTTTCCTGCTAGCCCTTGGTGTTGTCTGATACGCGTGATGTGCTTGTTGATGGCCTCTGTCCTCCACGAGAGCATAGCAGGAATTGGGCCAGAGCCTGGCATGGAGGAGGCACTCGGAAGTCCCAAATGAATGAAGCTGGGGTTGGGGGGTGGATCGAAAGTCACCAGCAGGGCCCCTCTGGGGGCTGACAGCAGAGCCAGGGGGAGAGTGCTGTGTGGTGTGCAGAGTGACTCATTAGGGCTCTTTGCACAGCGGTGACTTGCTTTGCGGGGCATGGTGGAGAAAGAAAAGCTTGCCCAGTGGCGGCACAGCCTGGGTGAGGCTCTGAGGCGTGAGCCTGCTGTCTTGTCTGTTCAGAGCCAGGGGTGGCTGCCAGCATTTAGCAGCTGGAAATGGGCCTGGTGAGTGGGGAGAGGTGTGGAAGGTGAGGGCGGGATCGTGTAGAGAGGTGAGTGGGGAGAGGTGTGGAAGGTGAGGGCGGGCTCGTGTAGAGAGGTGAGTGGGGAGAGGTGTGGAAGGTGAGGGCGGGATCGTGTAGAGAGGTGAGCGGGGAGAGGTGTGGAAGGTGAGGGCGGGATCGTGTAGAGAGGTGGGTGGGGAGAGGTGTGGAAGGTGAGGGCGGGATCGTGTAGAGAGGTGGGTGGGGAGAGGTGTGGAAGGTGAGGGCGGGATCGTGTAGAGAGGTGGGTGGGGAGAGGTGTGGAAGGTGAGGGCGGGATCGTGTAGTGGGCCTGGTGAGTGGGGAGAGGTGTGGAAGGTGAGGGCGGGATCGTGTAGAGAGGTGAGCGGGGGAGAGGTGTGGAAGGTGAGGGCGGGCTCGTGTAGAGAGGTGGGTGGGGCTTAGGTCGGGCCCGCGGTGCAGATTTCTTCTAAGGGCCTTGGGATGCTTTTAAAGTAGGTTTGTGATGTGATGAGGCCGGAGCTTTAGAAAGAGGCAAGGTGGCTGAGCAGGGACTCCAGCGGGCAGCGCACCTGTGCCCGGATTGCTGGGAGGCGGGGCTGCCGCTGCAGTTCCCAGCTCACTGGCAGTGATTCAGACCCCTTGCTAAATGCCCTGTCCGAAGCAGAAGGAAATCAGAGTGACTGTCAGAGTTCCATGATGATAGCTCTAAAGTTTAGTGTACCTTAAAGCCAGCTCTCTTTAATTCCATCGCTCCCCCAAAATACTTTCATGTACAAAAAGATCATTTTTTAACTTAGAGAAAATTGGGTTTTATCTCCTTGATCCCTGTGGCCATAGGTAAAACTCCTAAGTGGTGCTGGGGGTTAATAGTGACAACAGTACTTAGCATGTATTTAGTGCCAGCATTGTGACTTTTTTTGTTTGTTTAACCCTCATAGCAATCCTGGGAGGTAAGAGGTGATACTCCCATGGGACGGGTGAAGAGGCAGAGGCTCAGGGAGGTTAGGGAACACAGATCAGAAGGGTCAGAGCTCGTCTGAACCCACGCTGATCTGCCCTTGGAGCAGTGGCATTCTCAGTGTGAATGGACAAGGGGGCCCGTCCGCTCCAGGCCCTCTGATAGTGTTTCTGGGCAGTATTTTTCTCTGATGTGTTTTAGAGTATAAATCTTTCAGGGTTAGAACTTCAAAAAGATTCAGTAATGTATGTTTTAAAGACTTGGGTGGGGGTGAGGGACTTGGACCCATCCTCAATCTCACGCTGGCAGGAAGGACGGGGTCTGAAAAATGCTGGTATCTTGGCTTGGCAATTTATAGTCCTCTGGTGGCTGCCACGATTAACAGTGCATTGTCTCCCCGTCTTTTGTTCCTGTGGTTAATGAACAGCAGCTCTTTTGCCACGACTGTCACCCTGATTGCTAGCCTCCTGTGCGCCCCCCCACGCCCCTCCGTTTAAGCGGTGCTTCCTGCCAGGTTTGAGCCCTCTGGACCCCCCTGGCTGGAGCTGCTGATCTACCACAGCCTCGCAAGTGTGACTCAGGGCTCCTAGCCTTGGAGGTCAGTCGGCAGCCCTGGGGGTGCCTGTCTCTGCGGCCTGGGAGGGAGCATTCTTTATGACACTTAAGCTGCTTCCCCTTCTCTGTTTTTCCAGCTCTGTGCGCGTGTGACAGCGTGGAGAAGCACGGTCCCTTTGGCCGTTTTATCCAAGAGTGCACCTGCAGTCTGTCTGAGATGCTCTCTTTGGACCCATGAGACAGGTTCATGTGCGGACGACCGTGTGTTTTCCACCCGGTTTTTACACTGCTCTTTGGGCGTCTGCGCGTAGTCCCCAGCAGGCGGCGTGGCCCAAGCAGAAACGACAAACCAGAGGCCTGGCCACCCCAGGAATATGGGTGTTTTTCTGATGCAAAACCAAACAAACAAACAAAAAAGACACTCTGGTTTTCTTAGCCCCTAGTCTTCTAATGAATCTGTCCAGAAATGCATTGTGTTGGGCTTCCCTGGTGGCGCAGTGGTTGAGAGTCCGCCTGCCGATGCAGAGGACATGGGTTCGTGCCCCGGTCCTGGAAGATCCCACATGCCGCGGAGCGGCTGGGCCCGTGAGCCATGGCCGCTGAGCCTGCGCGTCCGGAGCCTGTGCTCCACAATGGGAGAGGCCACAACAGTGAGAGGCCCACGTACCACAAAAACAAAAACAAAAACAGAAATGCATTGTGTTATGTTATGGTATCGTACGTTTGTCCTAAAATATTGAGGCATATTTAAAGGCGTTGATGTAAGTGGAAATGCTTCTTTAGCCCTAGCGTCTTTAGCTCCTAGAATCTGTTGGGTCTTCATTTCCTTTTCCTCAGTGCGCACTTGGCCAGGACCCCCTCTCCTTCCAAGCTCAGCGCCCTCAGCGTCTCCAGGAAATGCAAGTCCAGCTCCGTCTGTGGCAATTTCTCTGCCCCTGGATAGTGGGTGACTGCTTGGGTTTGGGTGACAGTGTGGGAGGAGCGTAACATCAGAGCCGCGGCCTTGAGTTTAAATGAATGCAGAATATTTGAGTAGGAACCAACAAGAAAGAACAGTGGAAGCAGGTAGTCATATTTCATTCTGTTGGGGTATATTCTTCTTCTCGTGGGGCTTGCCTTTGAGAACAAAACATATCAAATGTTAAATCAAAGAATATTTTGCAGTCATGCTAAGAATAGAAAATAATGCAGACTTGCCTTGATGAGACGAATATTTTGCTGGAAGGTTATAATCAAAGTCAGAAGGAAATCATAGCCACAGCTTTCGGTAAAGCTGTAATCATTTAAAATTAATTGCTTTTAAACTTTTCACTTAGCATCGCCTTTGTGGCTCTTGGGTTTTTCTTCAGAATCACTCCATCCAGGTTGGAATAAGATTTGGGCAGGCGCCCCAGGAACCAACCGGTAAATTAAGCCCTGAGATCTATTCCCCGCTCTCTCATCCTTGCATTGGCCAGGGCCTGGACCAGGCTGGGCCCGAGTCTCCGTCTGACCAGCAGGCCTTCGAGGCCGTGCTGCGCGGGGTGACAGAGATGACGGTCTCTGGAGCTCTGGGTCACCTGAGGTGGCCAGGAGGCGTTCTACCTGTTGTTCCCGTTAGCCTGGAGGCCTCTGTGTGGCTCTAGGGCCAGTCCAGGGCCAGGCACAGAGTGGACAGTCAAGGCTGTTTTTAAACATTTGTATTGAGATATAATTCACATTCCATAAAATTTGCCCATTTCAAGTGCACGCTTAAGTGTTTTCATCCTCTTCACAGAGTTGTGTAGCCAGTGCCACAGTCTAAGCTCCATCACTGCGAAAAGAAACCCCACAGCCATTAGCAGTCCTGCACCTTCTCCCTGACCCCAGGCCTGGCAACCTCTAATCTACTCAGTGTCTCTGCCCATGTGCCCATTCTGGACATTTCGTATAAATGGAATCATACAATATGTGGCCTCTGTGTCTGGCTTCCAAGGTTCATCCATGTTATAGCGTGACCTATACTTCCTTCCTTTTTAAAAAATCTATTATTTTTAATTGTGGTAAAGTACATATTTCATAAAATGTACCATCTTAACCATTTTTAAGTTTATAGTTCAGTGGCCTCCATCTCTAGAACTCTTTTTATCTTACAAAAGCTAAACTCTGTGCCCATTAAACTCCCCTTTCCCTTCCCCCATCATTCCTTTTTTATGGCCAAAGAGTATCCATTATATGGATGGATCACTTTTTTAAAATCCGTTATCAGTTGAAGGACATTTGCGTTGTTTTCACTTTTTGACTCCTATGAATAATCCTGCTGTGGACGTTTGTGTTCAGGTCTCTGTGTGGACGCACGTTTCCATTCTCTTGGGTTTATCCGTAGGGGTGGAATTGGTGGGTCAGAGGGTAACTCTGTGTCTGCTTTTTGAGGAACTGCCAGACTGTTTTCCACAGCAGCTGCACTGCTTTTCTTCCCACCGGCAGTGTAGGAGGGTCTGATGTCTTCACTGCCTCGCCAGCACTTGTTGCTGTCTTTTTGTTTGTACCTGCTCTAGTGCGTGTGATGTGATATCTCATTGTCGCTGTAACTTTCATTTCCTTGGTATTTTCTTGTGCCATTTGTATATCTTCTTTGGAGAACTGTGTATTCAGATCCTATGCCCTTTTTTTCAGTTGGGTTATTTGGCTTTTATTATTGAGTTGTAAGGGCTCGTTATGTATTCTGAATACCAGTCCTTTATTAGGTATATGACTTGCAAATATTTTCTCCCATTCTGTGGATTATCTTTACTCAGTAATAGTTGAATTAAACAAATGAACACATTTTGAGAGGATTAGGTGTGCGCGACACATTATTTAGGCTGTGGTGGGTGTGTAGGAGGCGCCATTTGCTTGTTTCTGGAAGGCCTTTAGGGCACCTCCTGACCTCTTCCTAGACCTGCCCACTCCTGTCCTTAGTGCCGACAGGAGGCGGCCCATCCTGTCTGCCCACCCCTGGGAGGGTCTCGTCCCACACTAGGGTCTTGTGCAGATATGTTTTGATGGCCCATATGCTAAAGTCTTTTTTTTTATTTTATTTTTTAAATTGATTTAATTAATTTATTTTTGGCTGCATTGGGTCTTCATTGCTGCGCACGGACTTTCTCTAGTTGCGGCGAGCGAGGGCTACTCTTTGTTGCGGTGCACGGGCTTCTCACTGCAGTGGCTTCTCTTGTTGTGGAGCACGGGCTCTAGGTGTGCGGGCTTCAGTGGCTGCAGCACACAGGCTCAGTAGTTGTGGCTCACGGGCTCCAGAGCGCAGGCTCAGTAGTTGTAGCGCACAGGCTTAGTTGCAGCGCGGCATGTGGGATCTTCCCGGACAAGGGCTTGAACCCGTGTCCCCTGCATTGGCAGGCAGACTCTCAACCACTGTGCCACCAGGGAAGCCCAAAAGTCTTTTTTTAAAAATTCGTTGCCAGCGTTTAAAAATTGGCAGATTTCCTAAAACGACCCAGAAGTTCAGTGCTTCGGGTGTGGGCAGGTGAGCAGCTGAGCTGCAGAGTCCGCGGGGCCCAGGAGCTTGGGGAGCCTCCTGTCAGGGGAGGGCGGGTGCGTTTTCAGCTGGGAGATCCTTCGGGTGCTTTTAAAGAGTCTGAGGAGAGGACCTGGGACAGAGGTCTGGGGCCACTGGAGGCAGGAGGGGGACACCGCCAGGAGGGAGGGAGAGTGTGGCTCTGGGGGTACCGATGCAGGAATGCCCCGTGGAGGGCCGGAGGAGGGGCGTGTTTCCCTCTACACTCAGGGCGCCGCCCACAGAAGGGAGGCTGCGGAGGCCAGGAGCCGGCCCCAGGTCACATGCCGGCGGCCTGGCTGCCCAAGCTGCCGTGGCGCCTCAGCCTGCACCTGCTTTGGTGGGAGCCCAGCTCCTGAGCAGCACTTTCTGTGTAAGCCAGTTTGTCAAAAACAGAGACTTCCGCCTCCATTCTCCCCTGGATTATTGGAGTTTTGTGTTCTGTTAATTGGGTCTTTTATTTTCTTACGCTTGTGATTAGGCTTCTGCTGCTTTGAAGTGGCTGTGGCTGCATGGGGAAGGGGACTTAGTTAACGTGGGTGATCCGCTCTTGGCAGGAGAAGAAACAAGTTTTGCTGTTGAGAGAGAAGTTGACTTTCCCTCTTGCCGTATCTCTCGTGTTACGACGATGCCGCTCTCGTCTTGGGGCCTTCAAGAAGACTAGAATGACTTCCTTTGTCTCTAACCTGCTTCCCGAGGATATTTATTTGGTGGCACGCGCAGGTGCTACCTAAAGATAAACCTGACGTTTTCCTTTTAAAATTAGTGCTTGGAATTGCCAGCATTGGCCTGCTTGGCCTCTGGAGCCGGCCTTGCTTGGCCACGGGGCTCCACACTTTGCTGTGGGGTTACGCAGGTGGCTTAAAGCTCCAGGAGTGGGTGGCTCGGCCTTGGTCACCTGATGCTGGGACGAGGGCTCTGCCTTCCGGGTGTACTGCGGGGTGGCACTTACTCTGCTCGGGGTCATTTCCAGGTGAATTTCAGGACCTCATGCCCTAGGCATCAAGACCCTCCTGTGTGTGTGTGGGTGTGTGGGTGTGTGTGGGTGTGTCCGTCCCCAGCGTTCCCTGCTCTCTAAAATGATGGTCTGTTCAGAGACGGTCCTCAGAGCATCTGCTCTAGAGAAAAAGACTTTCTGTAAGCCGGGCTCCATTTCCTGAGCGCTTGGTGTTTGGAGTCCGCGGACGGGCAGAGCACGGGAGGCTGGGAGAAAGCTGCGGGTCACCACTGGCGTCGACCTGGCTGGGGAGGGCTGGCACACGCTGGCTGCGAGCGACAGTGTTTGAAAAGTCTGTGCAGAGCTTTCCCAGCGCCACGCAGAAGGATCCTCTGTGCTGGTGGGAGTGTCTTCCAGCGGCGCAGCCCAGGGTGGCAGCCACATAACCGAGGAACTGAAACTGTAATTTGATTTTAGTTAAGTCACCTTTCAGTAGGCAGCTCTCGACCTGCTATCCAAGTGCCTGCTGGGCTGGCTTCTTCATCAGTGAGCCCACAGGCCCCCAGACTCCACGCTTCAAGACCCCATCCCCACCCCCGCTTGGCAGTAAGTGCCCACAGTGGGGCAGGCCAGCCACGCGGTCCCCAGCGTGTCCTCCTTCGCCCTCACGGACTCCTTACAGACTCTTGCCTGTCCTTCGCCTCCTCTGCCCATCACCACAGCTGCTCCTTGGACAGGCCTCTGCCCACTCTGCACTGGGCGAGCACGACCTGCCTGCAGTGTCTCGATTCCAGCCCCCTCTTGAAACTGCCCTCCCCTCTGTGGCCCAGAAGTCTTTCTAAACGGCTAATGTGGTTATTTGACTCCCCTGTCTAAAAGTCTTCCTTTGCTCTCTGTCGGCATAAAGGCTAAACTCCGCATAGGCTGACAGGGCACTTCCTGATGGGTCGGTGTCTCTGTGTCGCTCAGGACTCCAGGCTTAACGAGCTGCCTACAGGTCTCTGGACAGACAGACCGGGGTCTCTCATGGTGTCTTCTGGCTACACCACGTCTCTGGGAAGCCTCACCGTTGGCCCTCCCCAGCCTCGACCAGGTGAGGGTCTGTACCATCCCGCGGGGCCACCGGACCCCTTGTCCTCCCATCTGTTGCCATTGCATTTACTCGACCTGATCCCTTTGAGGATGGGGTCCTGCTGTCATCCGACTCCAGGACCAAGGGCAGGGCCTCGGTGCAGGCATGCAGCATGGACGAGTGAGTGAATGAATGAATGAGTGGGTGACAGGTCGTTTCCCTCTGCCCGCGGCCAGCATCCAGCCTCCTGTGGGGCTTCAAGCCACCGGCCGGCCACACAGGGTTCACAGCCGAGCAAGCCTGCCTGGAGGTTAGACAAGTTAATCTTTCAGTGGAAATTCAATCCTCATATTTCATTTTCAGGCCACTTTGCGTAGCAAAGTAGTTTAACTCAGAGCAGATTTCTGCTGTGCTGATGGTTAATTTCATGGCCCACAGAGGGTCAGCACACTGATGCTGGGGACACGGCGACCCCGTGCAGCTCACCGCACACGGCGAGGGCCCGCAGCCCTGTTGTTTTAGAGAAGCAGTTTTCAAACATCCTTCAGTGGGCTGATTTTGAGTTAACAGGGGTGACCTTTTCAAGAGCATTTTTAAAAGCTATAACATAGATCCCTCCCAGACCGTATATTTTCCTTTCTCCACGCAGTTCAAAGGGGCTGAGTTGTCTCATAGGTTTTTGCAGGCAATCTTCAGCTTGACCCTGGTTGTTTAAATCTGCCGGAGGAAATTTGAACAAACTTGTACTTTGGTAATTCTTCTGCCTCTGTGAACCTTTAACCTTAAGGTTTCTTTCAGAGCCTGGGGCTGCATTGTCACCAGCCGTCCCTGCTGGGGCTCTCAAAGGCCATTGTTTAGCGCGTCTGTTTTCACTTTGCTACTGGAGTTCTCTGGAGGAAGGGTATTAATTCAGACCTGATCTGAGACAGGACGAGGACTTCTAAACTTGCCCCGGAGCTTGGGGACTGGGAAATGAGCATAATGTGAGCCTGTGGCCCGGCACAGTGTCCTGCAAGCAGCCTGTGAAGCTGAGGGGAGGAGGCCCTCCAGAGGCGGGCTGGCGTGGTAGCTTCCAGCAGGTGACCCAGCTCAGCCAGGTCTTGTCGGACAACATGACCAGAAGTGGCTGCTGTCCCTGGTGGCCAAGCCTGGGGTCCAAGTCCCTACTGAATGTAGACTTCCTGGAGCACCAAGTTCTTTGGAACCCGGGAGGCTGGACATGAACTCGGGGTCCACACACCCTTACAGAGCCCTCGTGTGATGAGATGCTCCGGGGGAAAGAGAACAGGCTCCCCAGGCCAGAGGGCACAGGCTGGACACTGGCCTGCCAGTTTCTCCATCGAGTTCTCCATGTGTTTCCCCGAAGGAAAGCTCAGAGACCCCAAAAGTGTGTGATGCCACGGTCCTGGCATCAGGGGTGCTGTAGCGTCTGAGATGGACTCTGCCCACCCCTCTCCTGACACCTGTCTCCTGGTGGCTCCTGGTTCGTTCTGCCACCTGCTCTTTGCAGTAAGGTTGGGCGCTGTTTGCATAGGTTAGCCTGGTTCCTTGGCTGTCTTTCCCGTCTCTTCCCAGGATTCTTAGTGCCCTGAAATCTGGCTAGGTGACCTAATTCTGTAAGATCAGACGTTGCAGAAGGAAAGGCATGTCGATGCATTCATTCATTCATTCATTCTGCAAACCCTGACCCACCTACTGCACGCTAGGAGCAGGGTTTACGTGGGTGAGCCGGGCAGAAGTGGAGCGCAGTGTGCATCGTGGAGGAGGCGGGTGTTACAGAAGTGAGCAGCAGCACGCAGCACACAGTTGTGAGCGTGCTGGGAAGGACAAGGTGGGACGCCTGCAGAGGGAGTAGCACGTGGCAGGGGTTTGAGGTAGGAGATGGTCAGGCTGCTCCACACGTGAGAGGCTCAGTCTGGCTGACCGTGTCAGAGCCAGGGTCCACAGAAGGAATCTGCCGTGGGGCTGGCGTGTCTGGACGGATATATATATGTAGAGTCTGTCCATCTTGGCTTTGCTGGAGGTTAAAGCAGCCGCATGCCCTGTGGTTCTGATAGGGAGACAGAGAACGGGAGGGAGGGCTGCAGCCAGCCTCCTGTCTGGCCTCCCCGCAAGGCCGTCCTGTTGGCTTCATGCACCTGAGCCCTGTTTCTGGTCTTGGACCCCCGTTTCCTTCCCGTGCTAGAGGAAGGGGCTGACGTGGAAACAGGAGGCGGCAGGTAACCCTGGCATAACGTGAGCTGGACAGCTGTCACGACTCTGGGGCCGTGGCTGGCCGTTTAACACTGGCCCTTTGACCACCTGTGGTTCACACGTTCCCGAACCACTGAGCCAGGCTCTGGGCGTCGCAGCTGGCGTGCAAAGGAGCTGAAGTCGCTGGCGCCCAGCCCACCTCCTGACTCCTGGCGCAGGCACGCAGACACTCCCGAAACCTTCTCTCGTCCCCGTTCCTTCCGGGGCGCCCACTGGGTTGAAGGTAATGCACTGGGGGCAGATTTTGCCTGTTCTTGCCCAGAGATGAGTTTGGCGTGAGATTTGGCCCATCCTGGCTTGTGCCCGGAAGGGTGGAAGAGTGGGTGCAGCATCTGGGTGGCTCACAGTTCGGAACAGAACTGGAAGACTCGCTCAGAGAAGGCCGGGGCTTCCCCTGGAGGTTCCTGCCAAGTAGGCCTGGCCTCAGACTGGACTGCATCTTTGCCTTTGCTCTTGTCATTTTACATCCTTTGAGGCTCTCTTGCGATGCCAGGTTGGTCTTCTGGGCATGGAGCCCTGTCCCCAGGTTGCAGGTAACCCTGCAGGTCAGGGCTTCTCAGAAAGAAGAGGAACCACGCCTGATCTTTCAGTGTTCCTCTGAGAAACAGCAACGTGGGTTCCCTCTGCCTTTTTTTTTCTCCTTCTGAAATCAAATGGAATCTTCTCCTGGCAAATATTTCCTAGATTAAAAAAAGTACTGTATACTGTTATTGTAGATTTATTAGTCAATTCTAAAAGTTTTTTAAAGTAGGCGAAAAGAAAACTTGCCATGGTAACCAGTAAAGTTTTTTTAATTAACTATTTGTTTTTATTTTGGCTGCACCAGGTCTTAGTTGCGGCATGTGGATTCTTAGTTGCGGCATGCATGCAGGATCTAGTTCCCCGACTGGGGCTCGAACCTGGGCCCCCTGCATTGGGAGGGCGGAGTCTTACCCGCTGGACTGCCAGGGAAGTCCTGAGGAATGAATCTTTTCTAGGAAAGATATGAGTCAGTTATTTTGGGTCTGATTTCTTCAGCTGAATCTTTCCCTCTTCCTCTTACCTCACGGTCTGTCCCGGAAGGCAGTCTGGGGACACTGTGGCAAGCACCCTGGACACAGATGTGTGTCATCCTTTCCCAACACCCCTCCGGGCCGCGGAGAGGCAGCTGTACGCCTGCCTGCGAGCCGTCCACGGGTGCTGGGTGGAAACGTCTCCGCGCCGACTCGGCACTGTTCAGTGCACAAGAGGGCAGTGTTTGCTTGCGGTCCTGGATGGAGATGATCACTGTGGAGGGTAACAGGTCAACAGAGTTAGAATGACCTCGGGCTTTTCCAAGACAAAATAAACCATAAGCTGCAGCCAGGGTGGCGTCCCATATACGCCTTTAAGTGGTGACCCCTCCAGAAAAGAGCTGCTCGCTATCTTTTTTTTTCCTTAAAAAGAAAAATATTGTTTCTTTCAGTGTTCGTTTTTTATTTTTTTAATCAATGGAAGTATCGTTTGCAGCCTTGTACCTACAGTGGCAGAGGTTAAAGAGTGTTGCGAAAGCAAAACAAATGCCTTCCAATTAAAAACCATACGGGAAGATTTCTGTTTGAAGCAAGGGGTCAAATGTGTATTCTCCCCTTTTCACATCATCAGATTATGTGACTTAACTTTGAAAGCGTCTGAAGATGTGGGCCCGGCTGTCAGCCCTCTCCACTCAGTTTGCTCTCGCTTTGTGAGCCCATGGTGCTAACCAAAGCAGGGGGTCTCCAGAAGAAGAAGGTGGCCCCCCGCCTCCCGGAGGGACAGGGTCCCACCGAGCGGAACCGTTTCTGCGCTTGTATGAGGACTTGCCTGTTTCCAGCTCTTAGGTGGTGTTTTCCGGCAGCGGCTTTCAAAGGCTGAAAGTCACGTATTGGTGCACGGCCCCTCCCCCCACCATATCCCCCACCCCAGACTCGGAATCTCAAACCCTCTTTGTTCCCGCCCGACCTGGAAGCACTGGTTTTGGGTGCCTCCAGGATGTGAACACCCCAAGCAAGGCCCAGCACCCCAAGGCAGCAGGTGGAGGTGGAGCTCAGGCGTGGCCCAACCTGGCTCTGGGCAGCCCAGCGCAAGGCCACTTTTCTAACTGAGCCTGTTACACCTGAACCGCAGGTGATTACCTCACTCAGGTGGCTGTATCAGAGGAGCCGTCTGCAGAGCTTCCGGCACACGCTTGGGATGGTTGTGATGACGTTGACCCCTGTGCCCCGACCGTGAGAAGCATACGGGGTGCAGGTTGTTGACGTGAGGCCAGAGGCGCGGACGCGGACGGCTGTTCGGTGATGTGCCGCTCGGCCCCTCTGAGCACGTGCGGCGGGGGTGGAGTCTGGGCGGGGAATGCCACGCCGCCGCCCAGTCCTCTGCCCTCCGACGACGGCGGCCGACAGCCGTCCAGGGGGAAAGCTGGGATCCCAGACTCAGCCCGTGTGAGACCACACGTCTTCTAATCTTTCCTAGTCGCAACGCAAATCTTCCAAGGTTAGTGCATCTACAAGATAGACGCCGCGTGCGCGGTGGGTATGTTAGCACGTGTGACACCCTCGCCGTCATTAATTGAACAGTGGCGTCTGATACAGAATTTGAGTTTAACACTACCAGTGCGGAGAGCCATGGGTGGCCTTCTCGTTTGCTTCCCTGTGAAGCCCCTGTCCTGGCTTTTATTAGAAGGGTCTGCGTAGGAAAGGAAGCCTGAGCTGAGGCTTTCAAAAGACGCTCATGCCATGTTTTTCCAGGAACGTAATTTCTGAAAAATGCCAGAACCCTCAATTTCCAAAGGAGCCTGGTTTGTAAGGGGAATGAAAAGTTGTTTCTGCGTGTGGATTCTGAGTTGTTTTCCATCTTCACTCCCCGAGGCAGGGTTGGCAAGCGGGGCACGGGACAGATGTTCCTTGGTAGTAATTTCCAGGCAGATTCTTGAATGCCTCGTATACTCTGGGTTACCGTCAGCTCATAATGGAGCAAGATTGAGCGAGAATTCCTGCAATGAGAGACGTGAACGGCACACCGGAGAGGTATGATGGCGCAGATAGGGGCATTCTGTGAGAAAATATTGCCTGTGCTATCTGTAAAATTCAGATTGAATAACCATTCTGAAGTGCTCCCTTTTAAAAGAGTTCCTTCCACAAGCATTGCAGGCTGAGTAAATACCAATAATTTTTATTTCCCTCTCCTTATCGGTCCCCTTACTGAAATGTTCCTGCACAGCCTATCTGGTCTTTTCAAGTGAACATCAAATGATTAGTGTCAGCCTCCAATTTGAAGTATGATCCGCATTTCAAAACACAAACTGCTGCTTCGCTTCTGCCTTTGGAGGCAATTATCAATATTTACCAATACTGGGGGAGGGCTGGAGAGGGAGGGTATGCCGCTGAAGCGTGGCCCCAGACGCAGAGGCGCGGGGAGGTGTGCGCCCACATGTGCAGGGGGCACAGGGCCTTCCCCGGGTGCCCACCCACTGCCTCTCAGGTGGGTGAGGGGTTGTGTGGCCCCGGGGACTCAGAGGAGGTTGGAAAGCCATTCCCGACGCCAGTAGGAAATGCCCGCTCTGGCCTCTGCTCTCCGAGGCCCTCCCCTCTCTTTCCTGGGGACTACCCAGCGTGCCTGGCGTGGGTGCCCTGGGGGGGAAGGGCTGCTCTGAGACCACGTGGGCCTGAGGCCACCCCACGGCCTAGAAGGCAGACACACGGGAGCAGAGTGTGCTGACGTCCCCCCTAAAATACGTTTATGACTCTTACCTCCACGTTGCATCCCAAGTATACTAGGCGGCCTTCTCTTATATCTTAGTAGACTTTCAATTCAGCTTTGAATAATTCCAGTTTTTGCAGTTTTATGTTTGTATTTTGGAGCCAGTGAACCTTTTAAGTTTGCAAACACTTTAAACTTCAGTACTTTGCTTGTCGTGTCTGATTAATGGTGCCTTTGGGAAGTCTGGAGCTGGTTTCGACTTTGCCCTGCGGGACTTCCCTCAGAGTCGAGAGGCTGCAGGCAGTGGGCCCCGGCTCTGGGCTTGGAGAGACTGAAGTGGGAGTTTCGGCTCTTCTAGTAGCTTATTGCATGACTGCGGGTGCTTTGCCTTTCTGAACCTTAGTTTCCTCACCTGTTTAAAAAACGAGTAGCACCTTTTCTATGGGGTTTGCCGTTGGGATCCGCAGTGGTAACGGTGATGTGGTCAGCGGCGGCCCGGGTGCCCGGAGACCAGCACTGAGAGTCTGCACAGGATGTCCCGCTTCTCAGGGCTCGGGAGGGGCGAACGCCCCCTTCCCTCAGCGTTGCAGACAGCAGGAGCAAGCACTGAAATTATGCAAGAGCTATGTTTCAAAGAAGGGAATGAAATTCTTGAATTTTTTAAGGCAAAGAAGGGGAGGGAAAAAATAGATTCATTGTTTTCCTTGGCTGGTCCACAGGATGCGAGACAAAGGTGGCCTCCCTCCTGTCTAATGGCATCATCAGCCTTCTTTCTTTCTCTTCCTCTTTTTCTTTTCCCCCTCCTCCACCTCCCCCCTTCCTACTTGTTCTGCAACAAAACCCCCCTTTTCTCCAAGTCGGGCTCAGGTTCTGGCCTGGGATTAAGTCTCATGCTGTGGAGATGCTGTAAGGCTGGGACTGTTTCCTCTTTTGTGGTCTCTGGGCTCCTGGTCAGCGTTTCCTGTTTCGTTCGAAGGAAAGGGCCAGGGCCTGGCCCCGTGGCTAGTTTTGGGTCTTGTGAGGAGGTGGTAAAGAGGGGCTGTGGCTCCCGGTTCTGGGGAGTGTGCTGTGCTGTCCCTTTGTCGTCCAGCCAAGTCAGTGGGATGGTGACAGGCTGAGCTCGGCCTGAGCCAGAGTTGGAGGGAAATGGACGTGGATGGAAACTGCAGGCGGACCGCTGGGTCAAGCGGGCCTGGGGTCTCAGGCCTGTGGAGGCTGGCAGGCGCTGGGGGAAGTTGTCTGGGAGGGCTGATAAAACCCAGCGCCACCTCACCATTCAGTATGGACCAGCAGTTTGGGCTCTGCCAGCGCAGCACAGGGCAGGCTTAGCAAAGGCCAAACGGGAAAGACAAGGGCCCTGCTTTGGGGAAGCTCAGTGCAGAGAAGCTTGCCTGGCTTCTCTTTCAGACCTGAAGCGGCTTGGGTCGCGAGTGCCTTGGTTGGGCCCCAGTCACTGCTCCGCTCCGTGTGGTGCGTCTTCCCCGCCAGGGCCTGGGTCTGCAGGCGTCCTTCTCTCCCTGACGGCGGTGTGTGACGCCATAGCTGTGCTTCCGTATAGGGAGTAGTGGAAAGAGCCGGGCTCGCATGCTGGCCCAGGTTTGAACCCCAGCTGGGTATGGTGAGCTGCTTGGAACGTCAGTTTTCTCGTTGTCAAGCTGGGGAGAACCACCAGCTTGTGGGTTTTTGTGAGAATCCATGAGATAAGCTGTGGATAGTGCTTGCCTCAGTGCCTGCAGCCTACAAAGTTCTCAGTAAATGGTGTTAACTGTTGTGATCGTGATCGTATGATTTGGCTTTTTAATCTTTAAGAGACTGTTCATATAAAAATAAATCGTTTGGGACTTCCCTGGTGGCGCAGTGGTTGAGAATCCGCCTGCCAATGCAGGGGACACGGGTTCGAGCCCTGGGCCGGGAGGATCCCACATACCACGGAGCAACTAAGGCCATGAGCCGTAACTACTGAGCCCACGTGCCACAACTACTGAAACCCGCGTGCCTAGAGCCTGTGCTCCGCAACAAAGAGAAGCTACTGCAATGAGAAGCCCGCGCACCGCAACGAAGAGTAGCCCCCGCTCCCTGCAACTAGAGAAAGCCCTCGTGCAGCAGCGAAGACCCAACGCAGCCAAAAATAAATAAATAAATTTATTTATTTATTTTTTAAAAATTAAATAAATGAATAAGTCGTTTGTCAGAAGTCTCTCTTGTGTCTGGTGGGGAAGGAAGGCCAGATGGATGGTGACCGCTACCACGTGAATGTATGAGTTTTGTCTCTGCTTTTAAATTGGTGGTAATGTCATTGGGGAGAAACTAAATTGACACAATTGAAGTACAAGTGCTTAATTATGTTGATTTGGCTGTAAAACTGTGAGGCAGTTGGAGTTGGACGGAGGAAGGCCCACAGTGGGGAAAGACGGGATGAAAACCAGAGGAGAGAAGTGGACGTTTGTTAGAAAGCAGCGTGTTTTGTCTACCAGGAGAGGTCGGGCTGCAGGAGGCCTTGGCTTGTTTTGTGTTTGGAAGCGGAGAGGTGCCCAGTCACTGCTGAATGCAAGCGAGCCCAAAATATGTGATGCAGGAACAGAGCTTTTCTTGAAGTGATGTATGCATCCGTATTACAGGGAAAAAACGCACCCACAGAACAGCATAAATGCAAACATGGCACAACTTAACAACCTTGAAGTTTAGAGTCCGAGAAGCTGAATTTGAGTCTGGCCTCAGCATCTGTTAGCTGTATGTTCTTGGGTAGATTCCCTAACTTCCCGGTGCCTGGGCTTCCCGGTCTGCAAAATAGGAAAGAATCGTCTTAAGGATTAGAAGAAATATATCTGGTGCATGATGAGCTTTTAATAAACTGGTGTAACTGTTGTGACCGTTACTTTCCTCCTGACAACAAGGCCCCCAGTCTCTGCTGGGACACGATGTTGCAGTTGTAAACGTGGGCTTCCCTGAAACGCTCTACTAGTTCCTTCTGTCGTATAAACGAACGTCCTGGACCGTCGATTCAGTGTCGTGGGAGGTTTATAGGTGAGTTTACATGACTAAGCTTTGGAAAGCTCTTTTTTGTTAACTCCTTATTTCAATACCAGGACAGAAGAGGGCCCTTCATAGCTTAATATTTTTGAAGCCTGAACTTGGCCTGTGTATAGACCCGGGGAAAAATTCAGAAAATGTTAGTTTTTCCAAAGACTGGATGGGGTGCCCTTCTTTAAATTGGGGAAACAATTCTTCCCCCTGAATTTACTGTTTATTTGGGGGGCATGCATATTTCCAAATATATCAAATATAATACATAATAATGATGTATTTTAAAGTTTCTAAACTAACAATAAAACTTTACGGGAGTTTTTAAAAGGTCTTGCTGATTTTTAGTTTCCCCCAGATTTGCATGACTGAAATTTTTGGAAGCTTTGCCTCTCTAGCCAAGCAGAAAACACCTCTGTTTAGAGATGGTAAAGAGATCCACGTCCAGCCAGTCTCATTACAGCAAACTCTAGGGACCCTCCTGCATGCTTTCATTTTGCTGTGGCGCATGCAGATGGCTTAAACCAAGGGGGTTTCTTACAATATAGAGATACTCATTTTTGTCAAATGTGTCTTCGAGAAGCAGGATCCAGTTTGTTTTTATAAACAGGAAAGTTGATTTGCGAGGAGGTGAATGAGGACTCCAGACAGGAGGTGGCACGTGGCACCTTTAGGGCTTGTTTGGAGGCGTCACACCATGAACAATGTGTAGACGTTCTTTGTGTAAACGGTCGGTGTCCGGGTCTCCAAAGATGCTGTTGATACAGACACATGGCACTTGGGCGGGTTTCAGGTTCGGGATGGGTCGGTGCCTGTGTGGAAAACTCACGGCAAAACAGCGTGTTGTAGTCAGTGCAAGTACAGCAAAGAACGCAGCGTCGGGGTCACCAGGGACGTAGTGAAACTCGTGCACCAGAGGCTTTGTTATTGAGGGACTAGACTTTCTAGTTGTTTTAAAAGAGAGTCTCTTGGGCAAATTTGAAGTGTGGAAACCATCTTATTTTCCTACAAGTGAAACATTTAAATACTTTTTCCCCATGATATTTTTCAGCATATGAAGCGAAACTGGAAGTGGTTTCAATAAGTAACTTATATTTTGGGGGCCGAGGAGAAGCACTAAAAATTCGGCTTCCGAAGATCATTCTTCACGGGAAATCAGCAGCTTCCAGACGAACTGTCGGGTGAATATTTTCTAAGCCAGAACCAAAGTTTACTTCTGTTGTATTCAGACTCAAACTTAGTTTAATAGTGATATTTCTAAGTGAAACTTTCTAGAGGTAGGTGCATTTGGGGGCCGACAAATTGGTAGAAGCAGTACACAGGATCCAAGTTCAACGTGGCACATTGTATTTTCCCATTAAGCTCGCTTACTGTGTGACCTTCCAGGGTCCATATTGAATCTTTACCACGGAACATTTGTGATTCCAGAAGCCCAGAACCCAAACTGAGTTAGTCTGACCTCCTGTTCCTTTCCTGTGCCGGCTGTCAGGACCTTATTACTTTACCACGGATCAGAAACCACTTCTCACTGATAGCTCTGCCTTGTTCTGTTAAATCTCCAGATCCCTGTTGTTATTATTGTAATTGTTATTTTACTGTAAAAAATATCGTTGTCACTATTATTGAACAAGTCTGGATTTCAGTGTGAAAAGATGCAGTCATGCGTTTTGATTCAGTGCATGTGAAGCCACGCCAGGAGTTCGAATGTATTTTAGGGCGTTTTCACTGTGAGGCCGGGAGTAAGACCTGTTTTCACAGCCTAGAAAGGTTGCCGTGAATTCCAGCACTTGGGAATCCCAGCTTTCATGCCGACTTGTTCTAGTAAAAGGAAAATTAGCCCTTGATACTGTTTTAATCTCTTGAATGAATGGGACCTATTTCTGATTCCGATTTGACTGAGGCGATTTCTCCGTTTCCCTAAGTGCCACTTCCCAGGGTGGACAAAACATGTTCTGTGCACGAGAAACGTGAGATGCTGGCAGCACGGGGGAGGAAGGGGGAGAGGAAGCTGTTTGCAAAACTACTTAAAATAAATTTGAGGGGTCAAACATGGAACACAGTTGCAGAAGAGAAAGGAAAAAGTGCCTTAGGTCAGTTCAGCTGAGTAGCTAGGCATTCACATTGGCTGGAGGGTTGAGTACTTCTTGCTAATCAGATACAATCGGCGCAGATAATATTTGACTATCTGAGGCTCGATCTCACCGCCTCTGTATCAGGGAAATTAACCAAGAGGGGCGTGTTTTAAAGGGCTGATTTGGGCGAACAGATACTGTTCGGAAGAGATGCAGGCAGTTCACCTCGTCATCCGAAGCGCTCTGACTGGACTCTCCAACTCACGGTGTGTCCGTCAGAGCCTTGGGCTGTGGCAGCAGGGCTGGCTGGCGTTAGCACTTCATTTGAAAGCGATCGGTACTTTTAAATTAAACATGCAGAGTTATCTTGGTGAGGCATTGAATGGGAGGTTGCTGGATTATTGAATTTGGCCCACAGTTTAGCCAGTTCAGCAGGGATTTGGGGGTCTGAAGCAATTAATATGCAAGTACATTTGAGTCAGCAAGGTAGGAGATTACTGTCTTATCAGGGCAAAAAAAAAAAAAACACATTTCTTTCCCCAAGATCCATCCTTTTTAGGAGGTAGATAAAACCCGTTCTTTGAGGTTCCTGTTTGAGAGTGACCACCTCAAATTGCCAGATTTTAACCACTAAAGCACACAAGATGGAATAACTGCGTTAAGGAAAAGGAAGGTTGATCTTTCATCTGCACTGTGCTTAACATAGAGGAAACCCTGAGTTCTTTCCTCATGTTCTTTTTTTTTGCTCATATAGTTTGGGAGAAAACTTAATTTTCTTTGTTGAAAAAAAAACATTCACTGAAGTGATCCAAGCACATGAAGTTGTTTTGTCCCGTCAGATTGAGTGCGTGAACAGACAAAACTGAAAAGGATTTCCTTTACTCCTGCGGGCAGGGACACTTGGTACAGCCGGAAGCTTTAGTCTTTGAAAATCACATTTGCCTTAAAAATGAAAAATAAGAAAGTGATGGCTCATGGAGTGGTGAAGGCCTTTATTTCTGTATTTTCTATGGAGACCCTTTCCTTCCGGAAGCTTTGATTTGAACCGCCTGACTCGGAAGAAGGTCATCCTTCCTTTTGCCAGGGCCTGAGCGCCCCTGAAAAGCTTGCGGCCCTGGCTGTGTGGGGGCATTTCAGGACATGGCCCTGGAGCACGTGGCCGACAGACCGCGTCCTCTGGGCAGGTGACACGGGGACGCAGCCTGGGCGCGAGTGGGTGTGTGGCCCGGTTCCCTGGCAAAGGGCCTCCAGGGTTTCCTATGGGGCCTTTTCCATCCAGTGCAGCCCCTTTTCTACTGCAGATGAAGGATAAAATGCTTGGGAGAATGACTGTCATTGTTCCCATTCCCAAGTCCTTTCTGTGTGTGGAGAGCATTCTGAGTTTGTCTGCTTGTTCGCTGTCCTCCATCAAGACTCATGGCCCAGCCGACATTCTTCCGAACAGATCACATGCGCTTGGCAAACGGGTGGGCTTTCTGAGCACTTTTTTTGTGTTTTCAGCCACAGTCCTTAGTTCTCAAGGGATCCTCCTGCCAGCCTCCATCCTAATTTCAGATTTAGGAAAAGAAAAAAAAACAAACACAAAACAAAACAAAAAAAGGAGGCTTGGTGTAAAATGGAAGTAGAACTTGGCAGTGGCCAGCGAGATTGTGATAACGGTTGGAAGCGTCTCTCCTCGGAAAGGTCTCCCTTGCTGGAGGAGTGGGCTCCTCGGGCGGCAGCTGGGGTGGGCGGGCTCCGCCTCACCCGCAGGCTGGGTTTCCTTACCTTTGGACTGAGATGTGGCCCCTTTGTGGGTTGTTGGCTTTCCTCAGTGGGAGAAAGCCCCCGGACTAAGTCTGTGGACGGCAACTGAGGGTCACAGACCTGCAGGCTTGGGTCCCTGTTACTCTGCGTTGTCTCCTCTAACCCTCCACAGTTTCTGGGAGGAAAGTTTGTTTTGTGTTTTCCTTTTTAATAAGTGAAGGAAAGGTAACTCAGAGGGTACCCCAGACTGTATAGCGGGAAAGTGACTGATACAGAGTTTTTATGAAAAGTATTCTGTATTCCTTTAGATGCCACATGCCCGTGGTGGGAAGCGCACCCGGGACTGGAAGACGCACGGTGGCAGTCTGTCGTCCTCCAGTCCCCCAGCCGGCGCCTCATTGCCGGTTGTGTCTGGGAGCTGCCCTGGGGACACCACTGCTGTTTCACACCGTACTGCGTGGACTTGGTGGTTTCCTCTGCTGCGTTGGTGCACGTAGGTTAAAGGGTGGATCCCGAGACAGCCCTGCCTGGTGACGTCCCTCCAGGCCTGTGCAGATGCCCCTGCCCACTCTCCTCTCCTGGGTTAGTGCTGTCCTTGCCCACAGAGGCCAGCAGAAGCCTGCTGCCGGCTTCTGCTCTGGCTCCTGGCCTGTCCCAGCCCGCCTCGCAGGGGTGGTGTCTCGGGTCGGTGGCCTTGCCCGAGAGAAGGAGGAGCAAGAGGCCTTTCTTTCCATCCACCCTCTGTGTGTGCTCTGTAATCTCGACCTTCTTTGCAATCCCACCGACCCAGGCTTGAATTCTGGTTCTGCTGTTGTACTACTAGCTGAGTGACCTTAGGCTACTACTTAACCTTTCTGAGCTTCAGATCTATCGTAGGGAAAAGTGGTGCTCCTAGTACCTGCCGGTGAGAGTTGCTGTGAGAAAATAGGGTAAATGATCCAGCTCGCACCTTCAGTAGCCGGTTAGCTTTACTGAGCTCGTGTCTGACACTGTCGTAAATCCTCTGACCACCCCCCGCCCGCCCGCCCCCCCCCGTCCTATCCTGCTAAGTGACTTAAGTGAGGTCCCCTGTTGAGGGCCATCATCTAATAGTGGTGGAGTAGACTTCTGATGCCAGCTTGTCCCTCCAGAGCCCACAGTCTTGACCACTAGGCTGTGCTGGCCTCCTGTGGATGTGGCCAGAGTGGACTGTACACACTGAATGATGCGCCACTCAGTGAATTCTGCTTCTGGTGAAGCTGAAGCTCTTTTCTTGCACGTTCGTGCCAGAGAGGGTCATCTCTTCCTGAGGAAAGCTCTTGGAGTTCTGCTTCTAAGGAATGTGACCTGGAACGGGATGAGCCATCTGCCTGCACCTGTTTCCACGTCTGTAAAACGGCGTAGCAGCACTTCATCTTCTCGTGGTGCCTGGCAGGCAGGAGGTCCTGCGCTAATGTGTTGGCTCCTCTTTCTTCTTATTTGGCCAATTCATAAGACTACTGGAGAGAAATCTGGAGTTCTGCGGATGTCCACGGAGCGGCTCAACACGAAGTTGCTTTCGGTTCTTTGTTCCCCTGGCAGTGATGGGCCGGAGTGCTGGGGCACGGGGGCAGCCTTGCCGCTCCGCGGACACGCTCTCTGTGCTGCGGGTCTCTGTGGCTCTGACTCCTCTAGGGACCTCACATAGTAGAGCCCTACAGTGTTTGTCCTTTGTGACAGGCTCGTTTCACTGAGCACAGTGTCCTCAGGGTTCATCCAGGTTGCAGTGTGTATCAGAACTTCCTTCCTTTTTAAGGCTTGAATAATATTCCATTGTCTGTATATTCTTCCAGGTTTCTAAAGCATAGGTTAAGTACATAAACACACACCTGTACTTGCCAGTGTATTTATTTACAACCATCTTTGTAGTTTTGTATTTTGCTCTGACTTAAAATGTTATCTTTTCTGTATTATTACTTGATCTTTGTTAATATTATTGTTAGTGACGACATAGTGTTGGATTCTGTTTAGAATGAGCTATTTATTTTCCTTATCTCTTACAGAGTTAGTTGTACTGAACTCATTGCATATTTCTAAAGTTAGCAACATTTCTTGGGGACACTGGGAAGTTTGTGGTCTGCTCTGCCTCACTCTCTCTGTGAGATTCTTGGTTGCATTGTGAACTCTTTGGCGTGGGTGAGCAGCAATGGCTGTATTTTGTACCTTACCTGGACGCGGTAAGAAATACGGGTCTCCCATATCTGATCCAAAATTCCAAAGCCTCTAGAAATTGGAAGTGTTCTTTTGGGAGTTTGGATGTAAGCCTGATATGAGCTAACTGAGGCTGTTTATAACTTTTGATAAACTTTTATTTGTAAACTTTTCAGTTTTCCCATTTAGTGTGAATACTTACAGGGAATGCCCCATTCCTGCTAATGCATTACATAACATGTGGTATATTTTTATATGTATAGAATTCCCTTTTTAGGGGTAATATTTTAAAATTTATTCATAATTTCATAATTGAAGTACTTCACATGTAACTTCTTTTTGCTTAATGATACAATGTGGACATCTTTCTATGACGTTAATTTATAATAGAACATTCCTTTGTACAGTAAGTATATATTTTTGTAAAACTGTTTTTATGGGCTTCCCTGGTGGCACGGTGGTTGGGAGTCCGCCTGCCAATGCAGGGGACGCGGCTTCGTGTCCCGGTCCGGGTGGATCCCACATGCCGCAGAGCGGCTGGGCCCACGGGCCATGGCCGCTGGGCCTGTGCATCCGGAGCCTGTGCTTCGCGGCGCAAGAGGCCACAACAGTGAGAGGCCCGCGTGCCGCAAAAAAAAAAAAAATAAATAAATAAAAAAATAAACCCAAACTGTTTTTATAACAGCTTTATTGAGATACAATTCATATACCATACAACCCAGCCATTTAAAGTATCCATTTAACGGCTTTTAGTATTCACAGAATTGTGTAACCATCAGCACAGTCAATTTTAGAGTATTTCATCACCCCAGAAAGAGACCCCATCCCCAAGAGCAGTCACTCCGCCTCTCCCCCTTCCCTTCGCCCTAGGCAACCACTAATATACCTTCTATGTCCATAGATGTGCCTATTCTGGACATTCTGTATAAGTGGAGTCATAGATAATATGTGGCCTCTTGTGTCTGGCTTGTTTCACTGAGCGTCATGTTTTTAAGGGTTGTCCACCTTCCACGGGAGTCTTACTTCATTCCTTTCTGTGGCCAAATAATATTCCGTAGTGTGGATAGGTCACATTTTGTTTATTAATCAGGTGAAGGACATTTGGGTTGTTTTCACTTTTTGACTACTGTGAATAATCCTGCCGTGGACATTTGTGTTCAAGTCTCAGTGTGGACGGATGTTTTCTTTCTCTTAGGTTTATACCTAGGGGTGGAATTGGTGGGTCAGAGGGTAACGCTGTGTCTGCTTTTTGAGGAACTGCCAGCCTGTTTTCCACAGCAGCTGCACTGCTTTGCTTCCCACCAGCGATGTAGGAGGGTCTGCTGTCTTCACTGCCCTGCCAGCACTTGTTGCTGTCTGTCTTTTTGATTGTATCTGTTCTGGTGTGTGTGATGTGATATCTCATTGCAGTTTTGATTTGTGTTTCCCTGATGGCTAGTGATGTGGGGCATCCTTTCACGTGGCCATTAATGTACCTTCTTTGGAGAAATGTCTGTTCAGCTCTTCGCTCATTTTAAAACTGGGTTATTTATCTTTTTATTGTTGAGTTATAAGAACTTTTACTGTATTCTAGATAATTCCTTATCACATATATGATTTGCAAATATTTTCTCCCATTATATTGTCTTTTCACTTTCTTGATGGTGTTCTTTGTTTTTGTTTTTGTTTTTGCGGTACGCGGGCCCCTCACTGTTGTGGCCTCCTCCCGTTGCGGAGCACAGGCTCTGGACGCGCAGGCTCAGCGGCCATGGCTCACGGGCCCAGCCGCGCCGCAGCATGTGGGATCTTCCCGGACCGGGGCACGAACCCGTGTCCCCCACATCAGCAGGTGGACTCTCAACCACTGTGCCACCAGGGAAGCCCTTGATGGTGTTCTCTGAAACACGAAAGTTTTCAATTTTTTAAAAAAATTTTTATTGGAGTATAGTTGATTTACAATGTTGTGTGAAAGTTTTTAATTTTGATGCAGTCCAACTTATTTTTCTTTTGTTGCTTATGCTAAGAAACCCTTGCCTAATCCCAGGTTATGAAGAAGTATGCCTGTTTTCATCTAAGAGTTTTACAGTTTTAGCTCTTATATTTAGGTCTTTCATCTATTGGAGTTAATTTTTGTGTATGGTATGAGGTAGGGGTCCAGATTCATCCTTTTGCATTGCGGATATCCAGTTGTTCCAGTAACATTTGTTGGAAAGACTGTTCTTTCCCCCAAAGAATTGTGTTGGCACTCTTGTCAAAAATCAATTGAGTGGGGCTTCCCTAGTGGCGCAGTGGTTGAGAGTCCGCCTGCCGATGCAGGGGACACGGGTTCGTGCCCCGGTCCGGGAAGACCCCACATGCCGCGGAGCAGCTGGGCCCGTGAGCCATGGCCGCTGAGTCTGCGCGTCCAGAGCCTGCGCTCCGCAACGGGAGAGGCCACAACAGTGAGGGGCCCGCGTACCGCAAAAAAGAAAAAACAAAAACAAAAAACAAAAAATCAATTGAGTGGAAATGTGAGAGTCTGTTCCTGCAGCTCAGTTCTATTCCATTGATCTATATGTCCTTATTCTAACTTACTTTTTTAAAAGTTCTGAATTCTGAAACACATTCACCCCCAGAGTTTTAGGGACTAGATAATAATATTAGCTTGCTGTTGACCCTTGGGGAGGGTACTGTTTTTTCAGCTCCGCAGACACCATTACACTTCCCTCTCTTGTCTGTCTCACTAGGTGATCTCCATGGCGCACTCTGCAACCCGCGAGCAGGGCGTCCACACTGCCGCTGGGTCAGTGTGATAATGCCGTTACTTTCAGAATGCAGGCTTCAACATAAATGGGAGTTGTTGTAGGCACCAGCTGGAAGGTTGACAGCCCACGAGTCCCCCATCTCCAAACACTCTGCTCTGCAGGTGTGGGCGCCCAGGGACCGTGTCTGAGCTTTGTGACCCTGGCCACCCCCAACCCCATCCATACTTAACTGGTCCAAGGGGAGATACCTAAACAGATGTTCTCCTCTAGGGACTTGAGTCTCAGGGAAAGAGGCAGAGACCCGTGAGTCCCGGAATCGGCATTGGATGCAAATAGTAGAGAGAGAAAGCTACCGAGGTCCCCACAGCTGCTGTGAGGTACCCAGGATACTTCTTGTAAATCCTCCTTTTTGCTTAAAGTTAGTTTCTGTTGCTTGTGAGGAAAAATTCTTCGTCAGTACCTTAGTGGGTGGGCCTGCGTGGTGAAGGGTGGATGTCATTTTTTTTTTTTTAACAAATATGCATTTCACACCTGCCGGGAGCAGGGCATTCTGAAGGCTGAGACCCTGAGAAGTGCCCTGGAAGATAAAGGGACCCGCTGTTCGTTGTGTTGGAGGATAGGGGGTGGGCGTGTAAGCAGATGTGGCGAATACGAGATACATGTACTATAGTCAGGGACCAAGAGAAGCGCCATAGGGGTTGAGAGGCAGGAGAGTGAAGGAAGGCTCCCCAGAGGAGGTGACTTTATGTGGGGTCCTGACGGATGAGCTGGAGTCTGCCTGGTGGCAAATGAGAGATTGGGAGTTCCAGGAGAAGGGCACTGTCCGTGCAGGGGCTCAGGAGCGCGAAGGGTTGGGTGGGTTTGGGCCCCTCAGCGACTGTGTGATCAGGTCACAGGTGTGAGCAGCAGCTAAAGCAGGTGGGAAGCAGGTCACGGAGGGCTTTGCATCTTGGGCCAAGACATGTAGACTTTGTTCTGGGGGCTGCAGGCCCCTTGTGGGGTTGTGAGCCAGGACGTGAAGATCAGTGGGTCACAGAGCTCACCTGCGACCGCGGGGTGGAGGGAGAGGCCGGCATGCAGGGCCCTGGGTCAGGGAGGTGGCAGGGATGCGAAGGAGGGAGAAGGGAACCCAGGTTGGGGGGCGGGCGCTGGGCGCTGGCCGCACTGGGCGACCGGCTCCCGCCTAGCCAGGGGGAGGGGAGGAGCGAGGCTGCTCGGAGCAGAGTGGTGTGAGGTGTGGGCGTGGGGGGTGAGGCCTGCAGGCAGCCTCAGGGCCCCTCTCTTGTGGGCTAGATGAAAGGGGCTCCATTTGACTTTGCCTTATGCCAATCAGGTGCAGCTCTTGGGTTCCTGGCGAGCTGCCACGTGGCCCCCAGGCAAGAGTTTGGCAGCCTTGCTGTTGTTGACCCTTTGTACTGGATGGGGAAAGTATCTGCCTTGCAGACCAGGCCCTGGGATCAGGTATTTGGAATGCATAGCTAATGCGTTCCACCCCGACCTTTGGTATTACTATTCCACAGAATCACATCTAATTGACTGTTTCCAAACATCCTTGTACGTTTTGACTGTAGAGCAGGGTAGGTTGCCAGCAGCCCCTCTCTGCTCCGGCTGCCTTCCTGGCAGAGGTTGTTGGTACCGCCCCCTTCCCCGGGCTCTCATCTCCTCCGTGCCCAGGCACCTTGCCCCTCTCTAGCCTCGCCCACCTGTGTCCTGGGCCCTCCTCAGCTGGGGTTGGAGGAGGGGCTGTCGTGGGGGGCGGACGGCTTCAGCCCCCAGGATGGCCTCCCGTGCCCATGGGTCTGTGGGGAGCCGGACGGCAGTGGAGGGGAGCAGTGCCCCCCGAGGTGGGTCACCCACGCCAGTGCACGGGAATGGTGTCAGGTGACCTGCAATGCCTGCTGGCCCAGCCTTTCCCTTCTCAGTGCTCGCGCACCCTGACCACCCAAGGGCGAGGGGCCGAGGTGCTGGCTCTGGACACTGCCCACCGCGCCGTGTGCCCAGGGCAGGCAGCTCGCAGAAGGCCCAGGCAGAGCAGCAGCGTTTCATTTGTCTTTGATGGTCGCCGTCCCCTTGTGGCTTGTCACAGTTTTCCATTTATGGCAGCCATACAAACTTTGCTTTTGCTTTTTTTATTGGGGTAAAATATACATAACATACATACGTGACATAAAATTTACCATTATGACCATTTTCAGTGTGTGATTAAGTAACATTAAATAGAGCCACCACGTTGTGCCGCCATCACCTCTATTTCCAGAACTTTCCGTCACCTCAAACTGAGACTCTGTCCCCATGAAGCACTAGCTCCCTAGCCCCGTCGCCAGCCCCGGCAGCCACCATCCTACCTCTGTCTCCATGGTACTTCCAGGTACTTCCTGCGAGTGGAATCGTACAATGCTTGTCCTTTTGTGTCTGGCTTACTTCACTGGGCATAAGGTTTTCAAGGCTTCTCCATGTTGTAGCAGTCGTGAGCGTTTCCTCCCCTTTAAAGGCTGAACAGCCTTCCCTGTACGTGTACACCGCGTTTTGTTGCTCCATCTCCCGTTGAGGGACACTTGGGCTGGTCCCACCTTTGCCTGTGGTGAATGGTGCCGCCGTGACCGTGGCGCACAAGTCTCTGTTTGACTCTCTGCATTCAGTTACTTTGGGGATCTAGCTAAGCGTGGAATTGTTGGGTAGAATGAGATGAATTTTCCTTTAAGGAGCGTCTGGGGTGGGCTTCTGGCTGCTCCAGCATCATCTGTTGGCCTTGGGCTGTTACCCCACCTCTGAGCCTCAGCCCGACAACCTGTAGAATGGGGAGGACCCTTCGTTTCCCTGCAGGTCATGATGATCCCATCGTTGGGGGCGCCCGGCTGCTGGCGCCCCACCCTGTTGCTCTCCCCCTGCTCGGCCCCCACGGCGCTGGGCAGGCTCACTGGCGAGTGTGCGAGCAGGGTTCCGAGCCTGAGTCCTGCTGTCCGGGACCACGTTCCCCCCTGGCCGCCTCCTGTTCTGACACCTAGACTGGAACCCGAGACACTTGGGGATCTTCCCCGGCTTCACACATGTAAACAGTGCTCCACCGTGGGCCGATTTTCTCTCTGGCTTGGTTTTTTCTTCTCCCTCCTATTGAATCTGTCTTTTGACTCCTTTTGTCATTTAACTGGTAACCCTTTCCCCGATATTATTGAGCACCTGTTCTGCTGGGGGGGCACCAAGGTGGAGACGCCTTTCCTGCTCCCAGTACCCCCAGTCTCCGTAGATAGAAAAGAGAGGGATGGTCGCCATCGTCAGGGGGCAGTAATCACGTGTCGCAGCCATTTTCCTTCCTTCTGGAGGCTGCCCCCCGCCAAGGCACAGGGCGCTTGCTTGTCTTAAGTGAGGGGCTCCGTGGCGTTATAGGAAACAAGATGGGTCTCAGAGTCTGGGTTTGAGTTTGAGCTGAGTCCAGGTGTGTGCAAGGAGCCCGCAGGGTGGTTAGTTGCTATGCCCCCCAGGCCGCTCGCTCCGTCCTCCCGAGTCACTGAACGGTGCTGCGGTTCGGGTCCCCCACCAGGTGCTGTGCCGTGGCCACGGAGCCCCCTGCAGAGAGAGCAGCCCCTGAAAGGAAGCAGAGGAGGCCAGCCTCCAGTCATCCGTGCTGGCGGGCCGTGACAGCCGCTGGTGCTGCAGGAGGGGACCCCTCTCCCCGCCCCCAGCCTGGGTCTTTTAGTGCCTGACTTAGAGGATGACCCACCTGGTCGTCTGGGTGGTTATAATGACTTTAAAAGGCTTTAACTTCCTCGACTGGTCCCGGCCACCAGTCTTTGCACGGTTACCTTGTACAACCCCACGACAGCTCTCCCTGGTGGGCTGGGATGTGAATGGAGCTTGCCCAACTCCAGAGCAGTTTCTCTGAAGGAGGAAGGTTTCTCCTCTGGACGAGCGGAGTGGTGGTGGGGCAGGCACTGTCCACCGGGCGGGAGGGCAGCCGCTGCCCCCGGGGTGGACGGCTGCTCCGAGCCCCGCAGGGCCGCCCTGCGTGCCTCCCCGGCCCCTCCCACCCACGCAGCACCTGTCCTGGTTGGTGGCCTTTGCTCTCTTCAGGATGGAAACAGCATCTCGGGGGTGCCTGCGCTTCAGACACCTTTGGGGCAGCAGGGACCGTGGGCTGGCAGGAGCGCAACGGCCAGTTCAGCGGCAGTTACTGGAAAGTTTTGGCTTCGTCTGGCCTTTCTGGGGACTAATTGTGGGACATGTCTCTAGAGCCTTAAATAAATTCTATTTGTGATTTCATAATCCATCTTCTAGGAGATTATCAAGATGAGCCAGAGCTTTCTGCTCAGAGATGTTCTCAGCATCCATCACTTACAGCAGCAGGTGAACAAATTAAGGCGCTTTGTGCCACCCTTCTTGAAGATGATTCTTATGGAGAAATTTAAAAACATGAAAAATCATGTTAAATATAATGTTAAGTGAAAAAGCAGGGAAAGGAATTCCATTTCAGCCTAGTTCGGTAACGCACGAAATCTGCAGGCACAGGAGAAACACTAGAAAGAAAGACATCACGTGTCAATTTAGGGACTTCCCTGGCGCAGTGGTTAAGAATCTGCCTGCCAGTGCAGGGGACACGGGTTCGATCCCTGGTCCGGGAAGATCCCTGGTCCACATGCTGCGCAGCAACGGAGCCCGTGCGCTACAACTACTGAGCCTGAGCTCTAGAGCCTTCAAGCCACAACTACTGAAGCTCGCGTGCCGCAATTACTGAAGCCCGCACACCTAGAGCCCGTGCTCCGCAACAAGAGACGCCACTCCAATGAGAAGCCCGTGCCCCCGCTTGACACAACTAGAGAAAGCCCACGTGCAGCAACGAAGACCCAACACAGCGAAGAATAAATAAATTAATTAATTAATTTTAAAAAATGTCAGTTTAACAGCCGACTTTAGGGGATGGGAATATAAGGTCACTTTTTTTTTTTAATTTATTTATTTTTGGCTGTGTTGGGTCTTCGTTTCTGTGCGAGGGCTTTCTCCAGTTGCGGCGAACGGGGGCCACTCTTCATCGTGGTGCGTGGGCCTCTTACTATCGCGGCCTCTCCCGTTCGGGAGCACAGGCTCCAGACGTGCAGGCTCAGTAGTTGTGGCTCACGGGCTTGGTTGCTCCGCGGCATATGGGATCTTCCCAGACCAGGGCTCGAGCCCATGTTCCCTGCATTGGCAGGCAGATTCTCAACCACTGCGCCACCAGGGATGCCCTAAGGTCACTCTTAGTTTTCATTTATAAAGGAGGTATTTTTTTCCAAGGTTTTTTCTTTCCCCATGTGATTTCCCACAATGTCTGCAACGAGCATTATTAGTTTAATTGTCCTCGCTTCCCCCCAATTACATAAAAATCAAACCAGAGCTCTGGCCTCAGAGCTCGTTCCTGTCCAGGGAGGTGGCCAGGCGTCCGCTGTTGCCGCCCCTCTGCTCCTTCTGAGGAGCCGCCCTGTAACGCGTACTTCCCACAGTCTTTGCGTGAAGTCTGTTGGCAGTTTGGGGTTCTTCCTTTAACCTAAACTAATTTTAAAGTTGAGGGGCCGGGCTGTTCTGTGGCTTTTGTTGAGGAAACATGAAGAAAATCTGCCTTCCTTGTATTGGTTCAACTATTAAAGCATTTCAGATACCCAGAACACAGCTGACTGTCCACTGCCATGCAGTGCTGGAAGCTAGCCCCCAGTGGTTAACTCCATGGCAGTGGAGAGGGCAAATTTTAAAGAAATAATTTAAAAGCTCTTGGGAACTTGTTATTCTTTTGTCTCATGATAGAAAACCAGGCCTGTGTCTTGTTGAGCACAGTGTTTGGTGACCGGCAGGAAAAGAACATCCCAAAGTCCACCTTGGAGCTGTTGTCATGTGCCAGACCTGTCCTGTCTAGTGGGGTGTGGGCGGGTTCTGGCTGTGAGACCCTCTCTGAGCCTCGGTCGGTCTCCTCACCTCCACGATGGGCAGAAAAGCGCCTCTCAGGCTCAAGTGGAGGTGCTGGAGGCGTCTCATTTTTTGAAGACGGCTAAGCCTTCCCTGTGTCCCCAGAAGGTAGCTTGGGGTTTGGGCAGAGGGCAAAGCCAAGGGGTTTGCTGTGAGGACTTGCTCTGAGGTCTGGGACGGCACGTCTAGACAGTGACCGGAGAGCCCTTTGAGCAGCTGGGTGAGTGGGGGTGACTCTGGCCCATGTCCCAAGGAAAAGGTACAAAACTGTTGCAGGAGGTGTCCGATGCCAGGCCTTCAGGAGGCAGCTCTGGCCTGGCTGGACTCGGGCAACAGGCCGCCCTGGGTGAGGGTTGTCCTTGCTGCCTTTCTGGGAGGGCCTGGAGTGTGGGCAGCCCTCCCCGCTGTAGTTAGGAGGGAGGCCTCAGAATGTACGTCTGTGCCTCTCTGCTGCCTTGTGTGAGAGTCTCCGCCTGAGGAGAAAAAGAAAAAGGAAACAACTCATTTATAGTAATTGTCTTCTGACATGCATAACCCCAAATGGTTTGTAAAGACAAAGTTCTGAGCAAAATGAAATTGTTCCTTTATGATTAACAGAACGATGGACACAAACACAAGATGTTCCTTCGCTGATGTGGACTTTCTGATTCTACTGCATATGTAGAATTTTTATGGAAAGCAGAAGTGGGTTGGTGTGCGCATGGGTGGGATGTGTGCTGTGATACAAGAACACAGAGGCCCTTTATATAGTTTCTAAATACAAAGTCATTTTTTTCTGATTATAAAACTAATACAGACCTATTTTAGAAAATATGGATAATAGGCAAAGTTATAAGGAAGAAAATAATCATCTAGTTTACATGGTTGAAATTATGAATTTTCTGTACGTTTTTCTGCAGCTTTAAAAAATATAACATTATATCCTAGGCAGTTTTCTCCACACCATTAGTCCCTTTCTCTAAACGTCGTGTTTTCATGCCTGCAGGCGCTCCATTGTATGAATACACAGCTTCTTTAAGCGCGTGGTGTTGGGGAAAGCAGACACGCTCGGCCTAGAGAAAACCTGTGTTCAGAACCTTGCCGTGACTTCCTCGCCCTGGTGACCTCTGGAGCCTGGGCTCCTTATCTGTGAACTAGGGACAGAATCGGTCCCTGGTGGGCTTGCTGAGAGGGCTCTGTGAAAGTGGACGTGGGCTGCTGGGTGCTCAGCAGGTCCACGCAGGTGGCCGCTGCTGTCACGGTGGATGGCGGCGGTGTGAACGTGGGCCTCCGCAGCGCATTGAGAAAAAGCAGCCCAGCTCTGGCCTCATTTTTTAAACACATTGTTTTTTCTCTCGCTGTGATTCCTTCTCTTGCACTTGCCCCTTTGTCCTGTGTATTTATGTATCCTGCCTTCCATCCTCTTTGCAGTAAGGCAGGTAGAAACGCACACTTAACCATTTCCTCCAGCGCTGGACGTTATGTTGTTTCTGATTTCTTGCTCTTGTAAGTGATGCTGCGCAGAGTATCTTTGTGTACCAAGTCCTCCTGGGTGGGATCATTTCCCGGGGCTTGAACACCAGGAGTGGAATTACCGAGCCCAAGGGCACGTGCGTTTTCACGCCTCTGATCCACACTGGCCAGTTCCTCTTAGGAGGCTGTACCAGTCTGTGCTCCTGAGCGTGGTGTGAGGGACGCCCTGTGTCGCCGGCTCCCCGAGTTCACGTGACCGTGTCCTTCTCCAGCCCTTCCTCCCCGTGGCCCACTGGCTGCTGTGCCCCACGCCACCCTCACTAACTGGAGCCCGGGCCTCCTCCCCCTTGGTGACTCTGACTCGTGATGGGAAGGCCGTGCTGTCGCCAGCCAGTCCTGCCTGTGTAGACGCCCCTCTACTGAACAATGAGCACATTCAGGCCCAACTCGTGTTTTCAGTTATTAACAAACGGAGCCGGCTGTCTCTGCCTGTGACTTTAATCTTTAAGCCTTTATTCCCTCTCCCCCACCCCCTTCCCCTAACCTTTTGTTTGTGCAGTCCCGAGCTCGGGATGCGTGGGTCCAGGAGCTTCTGAACGTGCGACGCCTCTCCCGGCAGCCGCAGATGGTGGTGGCCCTGAGCGGTGCTGTTTCAGGCTGGGGGGCTGCACACGGGAGGGGAGGCTGGTGCTCTCGCCCCCAGTGGCCCCTGGGACTTTGCACAAGCTGTTTCGGTTTTATGTAGCTCTGGAGCCAGTGCCCAGTCCCATCCTCTCCCCAGATTCAAACTCGGCAGAGACCCCTCGTGACGCGGCGTCGCTCAGTCTTCATAAAGTTCACACCGTCCTGCGGCCTCTTCGCATTCCCTCCTGGGGAATAGTTCTTGTGGTTGATTACATTTGTGACATTTAAGTGAAAGCAGGAGTCCCAAGAAAGGCTCTTCAGTCGTAACCCTAGGCCTCCCAAAACAGCCAGAAGCACACAGCCGGACAGATGTGTCTTCAGGGTCAGGAAGGCGCTGTCCTGGCAGCAGCGTGGACCGGGTGTTGATGTGGAAATGGGGGCAGGGCTGAGCCCTGGCCGCAGACACGGGCACACATGGGAGGCGGGGCTGCGCGGTGCTGGCCCAAGAAGGCCCCCCTCCTGCGGCTGCGGCGCCGTGTCCTCCGAGCTGCCTGTCCTCCCAGGGCCCGGCCAAAGGCGCCGCACGTGGAGGGGCCTGTCTGAGTGAGGCCGAGGGGAAGGAGATGGTCTTTCCAAGTCTTCCTAACAAGTGTATGCGTTCTTACCTGCAAACACGCCTTGTTTGACTGCAGACTTTTCGTAGCATCCCAGCATATCATAAATGCTTTCGAGAGAGTCTCCCCACCCGTCAGAGGTTAACAGATGGGCTGGTGCGTAGTCATGTGGCTTTTTCCACGTGGATTTATATTAACACCCATATTAATTAATGTATTCATATTGTCGTTTTTAAATTTCAAAGTAGGGCTGTGCCACACCTGCTCTTCTGCACTTTGTTTTCTCCACTTAACAGTGCCTTGGTTTTTCCACGTACATTCAGACCATTCAGATCCAGCGTGTTAGTGGCTGCAGGAGTCCCCTGTGTGCAGGACACGCCCCTGTGTGCGGGGTTCCCCGGTGTGGGGCACAGCGTACCTAGTCTTTGACTGCTGGCTGTCCAGGGTGTCTCCTGACTCTGCTCGAGCATACCTTTTTGCACCTCGTGCAAGTGTTTCTGTGAGTTTCTGTCTTAGAAGTAGCGATTGTTGGGGCAATTACATTTTAATAGATATGCCACACGCACCCCATGTACTCTTTATCTTAGTTTTATAAAAATAATATTTTAAGTGAGTTACCATCAGGACATCAAGAAAATGTAGGCTGTGTCTAAACTCTCAGGACTATATTTATTTCACGACTTTCTGTGCACACCGTCACACGCCTGGGTTTGCAAACTTGAATTTGAAAAGCCAGGCTCCAAGCTTAGTCGCCTTCCTCTCTTCATCCTGTTTTTACTGCGTGCCTACTATGAGCCAACTTCTGACCCCGCATCGAGAAACACGGAAGACGTTCCCTCTCTGAGCGCTAACGGGAACCTTTCTTGGCGGCCACGTTTTTACAGCTCTCTTGCCACACCTTGGGGCAGGAGGGAAAGAGTATGGGTTGAAACCATGGCAGCACGTAATTGTGCAAAAATAAATGGGACGCAGGTTTCATACAAAACGACCACCACAAAGCTGTTGTGGAATACACCTTCGTTCTGCGTGGTCAGGGTTTTGGTCTTTATACCACCCCGACTGGGTGAACGTGGCACCTTAGGGTGGAGTGGAGGGGCTCAGGGACGAGAGAAGCTAGAGTTTCTCCTGGGACGGGACAGTTTGCTGTTGATTATTTTGTCAGCTGCTGGTGACCCATGGTACTGGTGATCCCAGACTTGAGTTGTTCACTATTCACCCTTGCAGTTTTCATCCTGTCCACATACTGCTACTAGCACTGCTATTGTTATTATTTTCCTTTAAATTGACTCATTTCTTTTATTTAACCTTCTCCTAAGTAACATTATCCTTGAGATATGGGTTTAAAGTGCTAGTTACCTTTTCCTGCAATGCATATGAAAATAAATACGTAACTATTACAGTAAAAATCTGATGGGGTGTGTCATCTACTTCAGGAAGCACCGTGTCCTGGCATAGTTGCTCTGCACCCTCTTCCCTGCCTGGGACGTGGGATCTGTACTGGTAGGTGTGGCGGCAGGGGCGGGAGGTGAGACGTCTCCGAACCCAAGCTGTGGGTGTGCTCAAGAGGGAAAAGGAAGATTCTGGAGAGCAGAGATGCTGTGAGGAGCTGGAGTCTGTGAGCAGGGAGAGGCCTGCAGGGTCCAGGTCCCTGGGACTTGGAGGGGCAGGGTGATGGGCCAGAGACTGGAGCACCCGCAGGGCCTGAGCAGACACCGGACGGGCCCTGGGGCCGAGGATGACTTCTCTGTTCCTGGACTTGCCCGGCTCCTGTGCGGATGGCCACCCGGCCTGACTCAGGGTGGACGCTGACCCAGGCTGGGGAAGCGCCTCGGGGTGGGGGGAGGCCCAGGGAAGGAGTGTCAAGTTACTTCAGAGAGAGTGAAGCGCTGCAGGCTCTGGGTGTTTCTGTTTGTTGTTTTGTGATGTTTCCTTTTGTACGTTTGTTTTCTGAGAATTCATTATATGTAAAATGTAACACAAATCTTACTTGTATGATTCCTGGAGTTTTGACAAACTCATACCCGTGTACCCCAAATGCCGACCAGGATGGAGAACACTGCGGTCAACGCAGAGCGGCTGTGTTGCTGGTTGGAATCCCCGGGGAAGGCTGCCTGGGATGCTGATCTGCTTGTGGGGTCACCCGGCTGTGGGCTTGTGCTGGGAGCTTTTCTAGGGGATTCTCATGGGTAGACAAGTTTGGGAGTTACTGCTCTAAAAAGTTTCCGTTTCCCCTCCTCTCTCCCTGGAGATAATCACGGGTGTGATTTTTTCCCCACATAGATTAGCCTCCCTGTTCTAGGACTTGATGTAAGTGGAATTGTCCCTCTTCCCCGGGGCAGAACAATATTGAAATTGGGCCAGTTACTCACCCTACAGTGGCCTCTAAACGTTCAAGTGAAAGGAAGACTTGCACATCTCTCACTTTAAATCAAAAGCTAGACATGATGAAGCTTAGCGAGGAAGGCCTGTCGAAAGCCCAGCTGGGCCGAAAGCTGGGCTTCTTGTGCGAGCAGTCAGCCACGCCGTGAAGGCAAAGGACAAGTTCTGGAGGAAATTACCGGTGCTCCTCCAGTGAACACACGAATGGTAAGAAAGCAAAACAGGCTTATTGCTGATGTGCAGAAAGTTTCAGTGGTCTGGATAGAAGATCAAACCAGCCACAACATTCCCTTCAGCCAGAGCCTCATCCAAAGCAAGGCCCCAGCTCTCTGCAATTCTGTAAAGGCTGAGAGAGGGGCGGAGGCTGCAGAGGAAACGTGTGAAGGTAGCAGACTTGGCTCGTGAGGATTAGGGAGGGAAGCCGTCTCCATAGCATCAAAGTGGAAGGGGAAGCAGCCAGTGCTGATGTAGAAGCTGCAGCAAGTTACCCAGAAGGTCTAGCTGAGATAATTGGGGATTTTCAATGTGGATGAAACAGCCTTCATGGGAAGAAGAGGCCACCTAGGACTCTCATAGCGAGAGAGGAGAAGTCAGTGCCCGGCTTCAGCGCCTCAGAGGACAGGCTGACTCTCTTGTTAGGGGCTAATGCAGCTGGTGACTTCAAGTTGACCCTAGTACTGAGTTATCATTCGAAAAATCCTAGGACCCCTAAGAATTACGCTAGATCGACTCTGCTTATGCTCTGTTAACGGAACAACAGAGCTTGGGTGACAGCACGTCTGTTTACATGGTTTACTGAATATTTTAAGCCCACTGTTGAGACCTACCGTTCTGAAAAAAAGATCCCTTTCAAAATGTTACTGCTCACTGACAACGCACTTGGTCACCCAAGAGCTCTGATGGAGATGGACAATGGGATTAATGTTGTTTTCATGCCTGACAACACAACATCCTTTCTGCAGCCCATAGATCAAGAAGTAATTTGGATTTTCAAGTCTTATTATTTAAGAAATACACTTTGTTAGGTTGTAGCTGCCATAGACAGTGCTTCCTCTGATGGATTTGGGCAAAGTAAATTGAAAACCTTCTGGAAAGGATTCACCATTCTAGATGCCATTAAGAACATTTGCGGGACTTCCCTGGCGGTCCGGTGGTTAGGACTGCGTGCTTCCAGTGCAGGGGGCGCGGTTCCATCCCTGGTCGGGGAACTAAGATCCCACGTGCCTCACGCGCATGGCGTGGCCAATAAAAATTAAGAGAAAAAAAAAAAGAGAACACTTGTGATTCATGGGAAGAGGTCAGAATATCCAAATGAAGAGGAGTTTGGAAGAAGCTGATTCCAGCCCTCCTGGATGACTTTGAGGGGTTCGAGACTTCATGGAGGAAGGACTGCAGACGTGGTGGGAACGGCAGGGGAACCAGAACTAGAAGTGGAGCCTGAAGGTGGGACTGAATTGCTGCCATCTTGCGATGAAACTTGGGAACGGATGAGGGGCCGCTTCTTATGGATGAGCAAAGAGAGTGGTTTCTTAACACGGAATCTACTCCTGGTGAAGAGGCTGTGAAGATAGTTGAAACGACAGCAAAGGCCTTAGGATGTGACACAAACTTCGTTGATAAAGGAGCTGCGGGGTTGAGAGGATTGACTCCAGTTTTGAAGGAAGTTCTCTGGGTAAAATACTGCCAAGCAGCACTGCTGCTCCAGGGAAATCATTCATGAAAGGAAGAGGCCATCGGTGTAGCGAACTTCATGCTGGCTTTGTTCTCAGAAATGGCCGCAGCCATCCCAGCCTCAGCAGCCTCCATCCTGATCAGTCAGCGGCCGGCAGCACCGGAGGCGAGACCCTGCGCCAGCAGAAGGGCTACAACTGGCTGACGCTCAGGTGATGGTCAGGGTTTTTTAGCATGTTTTTAAATTAAGGTCGTACATTGTCTTTTTAGACATAACGCGACTGCACACATAATAGACTACCGTATAGTGTAAACATAACCTTTTACACACTGGGAAACCAAAGAATTCATGTGATTCACTTTATTGTGATATTTGCTTTATTGAAGTGTTCTGGAACCAAACCTGCAATATCTCTGAGGTATGCCTGTAATAACGTTGACTACTCTTTAATACGTTTATTGCTATCTGTATATCTTTTTCTATGTAGCATCTTTCAAATCTTTTGCCCATTTAAAAATATATATATGTTTATTTGGCCACACCGGGTCTTAGTTGCGGCACGCGGGATCTTCGTTGCCGCATGCAGGATCTTTAGTTGCGGCATGTGGGACTAGTTCCCCAATCAGGGATTGAACCCAGGGCCCCTGCCTTGGGAACATGGAGTCTTAGCCACGGGGCCACCAGGGAAGTCCCTCTTTTGCCCATTTTTAATTGGGTTTAGAGTTTTTAAAAAATTATAGAAGTTCTCTATGAATCTGTTTACCAGTTCTTTGTCACATATATGTTTTGTAAATATTCTGTCCCAATCTGTGGCTTTGCCTGTTTGTTTTCTTGATGTCTTTTGATAAGCAGACGTTTTAGCTTTTTGTTTTGTTTTGTTTTGTTTTGTATTTTGGCTGTGCTGTGCAGCAAGCAGGATCTTAGTTCCCCGCCCAGGGATCAAACCTGTGCCCCCCCCCCCCCCCCCCCCCCCCCCGCAGTGGAAGCTCAGAGTGTTAACCACTGGAGTGCCAGGGAAGTCCAGCAGACGTTTTAAATTTTGATGAAGCCTCATTGTTCATTTTTTTCTCTAATGGTTTTCACTTTCTGTGCCCTGCTTAAGAGATCTTTGCCTGTTCCAAGTCATGAAGGCATCCTGCTCTGTTTCCTTCTAAAAGCTTTATGGCTTTAGCTCTTATATTGAGGCCTTCGATCCACCTAAGTTAGTAGTATTTGTATCTACCATGAGCTGGCGTCCACCTGACCTTTGTTGACCTTGTTCACAGGATTCTTCAGCGGTTCCAGTTCAGCGTTTGTCCCTGTCTGTTCATTTGCTGACCTGGTCACTGGTCCGTGCACTTGTCTGCACCCAGCATGTGGGCTCTCCCTCCTATGGGCCAGGAGAGACCCCTGCCCCGTGGGAGCTCCCGGCCGCGGGGACAGACGCAAAGCCCCCTCCTCAGGGCTGCGGGCCCAGAGAGGGGAGAGCAGAGGCGGGACCCCTGCCGACGGGTTGCGGGTGGGGTGCGTTCCTGCCATTGCAGTGAAATCTCCCTGACGAAAGGGTCGCCAGACCCCAGCACAGGGCGTGCTGGTCTCAGGCAGTCTTTGTCTGTAAGAACCTTCGCCTGTAAACATTTTATTAGACCATTAAGTGGCCTTCAGCCTCTCCCACGTTCACTAATGCCAGAGAAGGCGGAGCATATGTTGCCATTTTTATGAAACTCTTGCTTTTCCAGAGGCTTATTCTGGGACCTAATTTACTCTGAGTCTCATCCCACAGATCTGGTTTAATTTGTGCAACTGGGATGACCGTCTGTAGGCAGGGCCTTCCTGGAGTTGGGAGGTGAGCTGCATGACAGTCACACGCCTCTTAAAAACCGTTCTGCTTGTGAATGTACCGACCTTGGGACACTCTGGGTGCGGGGTGCCAAGGGCACCCACCCACTTGGACCATACCTTTGTCCTCGTTTTCAAGTTAACATAGTGATTCCACGTGTCTTACGGTGCCCAGCATGTTGGTGTTCAGAACCCTGCTGGAGACGTAGGGGCACATGCAGAGCACAGGGCACGCTGGTGCTTGGTGTCATGTCCTGTGTTCCTCTCAGGATGTGCAGCTGGGTCGTGGGATGCGTTCTGGAGCAGCTCTCTGGAAGGTGCTGCCTGGAGAGCCGAGGCAGAGTCTTCTTTTCCGTCTGGTCCCCAGGTGGTATCTGTAAACCTGTGTCAGCGGTCCCCTCGGGCTCCAGGGAGGCGGACGTTCCCCATGCAGTCGGCTTGCTTGGACTCATTTGACCAGCCACCAACCTTGAAAAATTATCCTTGCCTTTGTCAGGCATCAGAGGAAGGGGTGATCTCTGGGTGACAGGCCAGGAGCCGAGGCACCAGGAGCAGAGCGGGGACTGGGCGCGCAGCATTGCCTGCCACACCCCGGTGCCTGTTCAGCGGACAGAGGGGAGTCAGCTCTAGAGAAGGCTTTTCCTGCCTCCCCGGAAGCCCACCCACAGGAGGCAGCTGGAGTTGGAGGGAGGGTGGAGGGCGGGCAGCCAGGAGCCTGCACCAGCAGCCTGGGCTCTTCCCACATCGCAGAGGGCCCTCCTCTGCGAAAGAAAATGTTCAGAGAAAATGGCATCTTTGAACATAGCATGAGAGTAGAGTACATTTATTTCTATAATTCAGAGTTTCTTGCTTCGTTTTAAAACCTCCAACTTGTTCAACCTGAGTAAGAGCCTTAGAAAACAGTACCTACAGGAGGGTGGCCCCTCCTCCCATCCCTCCCCCCACCTCCTCCCTCCATTTTCCTTCCTCCAGCTCCCTCCCGCCTTCTTGCAATGTAGGACTCAACTGTCATTTCACCTCAATTTCCCTGGAAAGTGGGTGGCAGCTTGGGGAAGGTTCTGTGGAAGCACGTCTCTGGGGTGTGTTGCCTTTGTCCTCTCGCTAGAAATGAGCTCCTTGGGCAGAGGCCTCAAGAGATGACAGTGCGGCCAGGACGTGTGGTGGGTGCAGCAGCCTTTGTGACAGCGGCACAGGAGTGAGCAACATTGGAGGAGCCGCTGTGTGGCGGGACTTGCCTTCAGGTCCTTTTGGAGTCCTTGCTGACTTTTCTTTTCTGGAGCGTCTTTAATATTATATTATGATTTCAAAAGAAAAAGTGTTGAACTAAGGAAAATCATTCAGTGACACGTCACTAATACAATGCAAGTCGGTTCGAAATATGATATGAGACTTTTAAAGTTTCACTTTCCTCAGTTACATAAAATAAGACTAAAATTGAACTGAACTAAAGCTGAACTAAAAATTTTGCCTCAGTCAGCGAGGCACAGTTCCTTCAGTGACTATTTGCAGAAGATAGTTACTCAATGGAAAGTGACCTAGTACAGACCCAGAGGCCATCAGTTGACACCAGAGTATTAACTAAGTGATGCAGGATTGTAGAATTCCTGAGGTCTCTTTATTTCCAGGAGGGAAACTGGAAATTGCCGTGCTCTGTGTCACCTGAGAGCTGTAATTAAGGTGCTTTTGAAGAAGGAGTGTGGGTAAGAGGGAGCACTTCCACAGTCTTGGGGGTGGGCTGCGACAGCACAGTCACACAGCTGAGGAAACCTTGGTTGAAGGGGGAGTGGGGGAGTCCCGGCGGCTGGTGGAGGACTGAATCTGAAGGTGCAGCCCTGGGTCGCTGAGGTCACGGCGATGGGGAGACTCTGCACCAGCCTGCAACTCTGACGTGTGGCCTCTGCGCCATCTCAGCTCCCTGCCCTGTGGATGGTGCCTGGACCTCACGCTTGGACTCTTAGCTGTGTTCTGGCGTTCTGCATCCTTAGTGGGCTCGTGGTCTTATGTCCAGTTTCCAGGTGACTGCAAGCCCTTGATGAGAGGGGTGAGGCCCACGGCCTTCGTGTCTCTGCCTGCATTTAGGACAGGACTGTGCACGCCGAGGCAGCGGGGCCTTCCTAGGGGGGAGGAGTGTAGGTTTTGGATTCAGAGGATGTGAATCTGGATCCCGGCTGCACAGCCTAATATCTGTGTGACTTTGGGTGAAGCGATGATGATTGCGACAGCGACAGCGGAAGTGAATAATTCCTCGGCCTTGTCTGTGAAGTAAGGGTAGCCATGATGCGCACTGCACAGCGTCGGTGGTTCAAGTGAGATCATGTGTGTAAGCAGTCAGTTTAGTTGCTTGGAAAATGCCATGAAGGCACTAAAATCAGGACACTTGAGTTGAGAAGAATTGTTAAAGCACGTTAGTACGTAATCTTCATTAGTAAAGGACAGAAATTCATCCCAAACTGCTTCTTACAACCATCATGGTTTGTGGGCTGCGTTTAGGCACCCCTGGATCCAGGGCCCCCCATCTCTCGGGCCAGGTCCCTCGTGCCCGCTTGTTTCTCAGGCCGGCTGCCTCCTGCAAGGCTGCGGACCTGCCTGTGGCTCTGGGCTCAGCTTTCTGCTGCCGAGTCAGTGCCCCCGGCAGAAGACGCAGCAGAGACTGAGCGGCTGGATCTGGGCCCAGCCTGTGCCTGGCGCTTGGCCTGGGGTTCCTGCCAAGTAAACAGAGAGACGGAGCCGGGGGACGAGGGCCTCGGAGGAGAGCGGCTCTGTGAGCAGTTGGTGGACGGGGCACAGGGTCCCCGTATCGGCAGCAGGTGCAGTTCCCTCGTGGATTCCGAATCCCTCAAAGTGGGAGCTGTTCTCGTGTGTCCCCCAGCCCAGCACAGCTACCAGCTTCCGTTACAAACCAAGCATTCGGCTATTTTTCTTGCTCTGGGAATGGCTGATAAAAAGTTTCTGTTTAGTTGAAGCATTGCAAAAGTTATGCAGGAAAAATAAACCAATCTGAGGACCTGGCCAGTTGTGGCCTGGAGGGACATCAAAGGTTGGCCAGTCACCAGGCCCCACTTGCACTGGGGCGCGTTGTGTCCACTCTCAGGTCTGCAGACCTGGGGCTGGAAACCAGCTCCACACGGCTGTGCTCGGGCTGGACGTGCTGAGCCCACGCTGGAGCAGCTGGTGGTCTGTACCTGCCTTCTTCCTGCCCCAGCCCGGGGCCCTGCCTGCCCGCCCCCGCTTCCACCCCTCGACCAGCCCCCTCAGGCCTGCACCGGCCTCTGGCAGCTGCCTCTACACGGGCTGTATCTCATACCCTCTCACTCCTCAGCACTCAACTCACTCGCCCCGTCTCCCAGTGAATCACTCACAAGACCCCCAGGAGCCCTATTAGCCCAGCTGGCAGAAGCCACAGGTCACTGGCCGGTTTCTCGCCGGGCCACTCTCAGAACGGGGCCCCGTGTGGTCCTGGTTTAGGGCAATGGGGACCATAGGAATGGGGACTGAGGTTGGAATCCTTTGACAGGAGAGGCAGGTGGGGGCAGCCTTTGTCCGGCTGGCTTTGGCAGTGGTCCTGAAAACTGTTTTCAGATCCCTGACGTAGCAGAGGGAGACCTCTGGTCCTGGGATGGACTCTTATCATATAAGAATAGCCCAAGCATTTTCCCCCTAACATTTTAGTAGGTAATGATTTTTGTTATAAAGTATTTATAGTTATTGCGAAGTGAATTTTCTTGTCCCGATTTTGGAAAACAGCACGGGAAGAAGAAAACAAAAATCACCCATGACCCCACATCCATGGGTGTTGATGATGTTAGGGCAAGGGTGGTGTGAGCCAGGAGAACCAGTCAGATCTTAATCATGTCCCGTTTGTTGGGCACCTTCTACGTGCCGGGCTCTGTGCTCGACGCTTGGAAAGCTCCACAGCCCCTCGGGTGTCACAGGTGAGGAACTGGGGCTCGGGATGGGCTGAAGAGCTTGGCCGCAGCCACGCGGCAGGCCGGTGAGGAGAGAGCTGGTGTGGGAACCCAGATCCCAGTAAGGGGCAGCGACCGTGAGTCAAGACCACAGCGCACGCACGTTTCTTGTAACCCAAGTCCCTGTGTAAGGGGCTCTTTGCAAACAGCATCTAAAGCAGCGAAAGATGCTGTGCGAGGGGTTTTACTGTGCGTGACTCAAGGCAGCGAAACGCAAGCGGGGAATGAGAACAGGACCAACCGCAGCCGGCCTCCCGAGTGGACCTCTCTGCCGTCTCTGGCCCCAACCCAGACGTGACTGTAAGAACCGCTCCGGAAACAGCTGGTGACAGACTCTGTGCTTTCAGCCTTTCTGTTTTCGCTGTTGCCAGAAAAATAATCAGCTCTGTGTCTCAAGTGCTTGATAAAGTGGCCCAGACACCAGCTGTAGCTTAAAACAGTTTCTGGTTTAGTTGCTTTTAGCCAACAGATGGGTGGCCTCCTGGGCTGAGTGTGGCGCCCCTGTCCTCACCGCGCCTCGTTCTGTGCCTTCGGTCCTCCTTTGCCTGTGCTTCCGGAGGCTTGGGCTTGGGTTGAGAAGGGCGGTTCTGGGCTGGGCGTTGGCTGCCCGGGGGCTGTGCGGGGCCCGGCCTGCGGGAGGTGGGGAGCAGAGGCGGGTGCAAGGGCAGAGCCTGCCTCTCTCCAGCCACAGCCGTCCTGGCTCTCTAGCTGATGATTTCTTCTGTAACTTCGTTACGTACTTTTAGTTTTTCTTGGTTTTGGACCTTCTCTGCGGCCTTCCTCCTAAGGAGGACGGGACTCCCTCCCCTTCCTGTCGCCGGCCTCAGCTGCAGTCACGGGGTTCCGGGAGCCTCCGCAGCCAGGGGGGCCCCGGGCCTCTGCCGAGAAGCTCACAGACGGTGGGAGCAGGCAGCGGGAGGAGGGAGGCCGCTGACAGGGTAGAGGGTCTGTATTCGCACGCCCTCCCCCGGCCCGGCCTCCCACAGCCGGCCTCCCTGGCCACTGCCTTGAGTAATCACCGTCCCCGGGCACCGCCGTGGACTCCCCACCTAACACTCGGCCGCTGGCCCTCAGTTACCAGTGCGAGGAAGTCCAGGCCCTGCCTTGGCGGGTGGGGTCCGCGGCACAGACGCACCCTCACCAGGGCCTCTGCCCACTGCTCCCGCTGCAGAAACCCGTCCCCCTCTGTCTCCCAGGGAGTCTCCCACCTCCCCTCTCAGAGTGTTGCCTGCTGCGCCCTCCACCCGGGCCCCAGTCCCGTCGTACTTCCCGACTGTCGTCTCTGCGTGAGCGTGTCAGTGGCTGGTGCTGGAACGTTCACTCTGTGAGGGCAGGGCCTTGCTTGCCTTGTGGAACTGCGGTGTCCCCTCAGACTAGTGCTGGGCCCATGGTGGAGCTGGAGCCAAGTGCACTGCCCGGTGAGTCCTGAGCGGGTGCTCGTCCGGTACATCCCTGCTGGCTGGGCCTTCGGCCGCAGCTGCCGCCATCACCCTGGCGCGTGCCCCGGGAACGCAGCTTTGCTGCCCGTAGCACTCGGGAGCACAGAGACGACCCCTGGCACGGACAGTAGCCGAGCCTTCCACGGCACCTACTGTGTGCCAGGCGCGGTGTTGTAGTAACTTCTTTCCCTCCACCCACCCCGTGTTGTGGATGAGGAAGCCGAGGACAAAGGGTGACGTCACTGCGGCAGTGGGCCTGGAAGCGGCAGGGCTGACTCTGGCTCCGTGGCCTGGGCTGTCGTCCGAAGGTGCCCGAGCTCCTTTCAGGGAGCAGCTTCGGAGGTGAATGATCAGACACGTCCCCTCTCTAGAGGTGGTCCAGGCGCAGTAGTCGTTGCTCCCACTCGCGGAGCTCTCTGTGTGGTTCCTGGAGCTGTTGCAGGGGGCTGGGGCTGTTCGGGAAGGGGGTGCACACAGTCAGCCCTCAGGCAGGGACGCCAGTGGCCAGGTTTCCCAGAGTCCCCGTGGGGATGTGCAGCTGGGGCTGTTGCTAGCCGCAGTCTAAGGATCCTTCCAGGTGCTAGAAGCTCCCCGGCCATTCCCAGTCCCCCCCTGGTCCCTGCTTCACAATCGCTGTCCTGAGGCTCTGCCTGGAGCTGGTACACAGCTCTCCTAGCCTGTTCTTCAGTATGAGCTGTGTCACCAGGTGCAGCAAAGATCAGCTCCCCAGGGACGGGCCCCAGCAGACTGGGCTTTAGGCCAGTTCTCACCATGTCCCTGTGAGTGGAGGGCTGGGGGTGAGAGGCCCCAGATTGCAGAGCTGGCAGAACCAGGGTTCAAATCCAGGTCTTTGTGACTCAGAGTCTACAACACAACTCTGGTTATAGTAGTTCTCTGTTCACTAAAATGATGTCTAGTTACCTCCAGTACATTTAGTTTCCATCATTGTTGTCAGGTGGTGAGAGGGGCGTGAGGTCGAGTGTCCCTCGCTGTGTGCCCCCTTGACCCTTTATAATTGCACCGTCGCTTCAGACGTGTGGGTGACACAGTGGGGGCTGCGTGGCCCCTGGGAGCCTTGGGTCGCACAGACGTTGACAGGCTGGGTGAAGTGAGGAAACACGAGGAGGTTGAGGTGCAGAAGCCAGGAAGGAGCATCTTCAAGGGCTGGACGTGGAAAGGCGTCAGAGGCACAGCAGCAAACAGGCCTGGACGCCAGCTGGTTCTCAGGGGTGTCCACACTGGAGATGTAGAGGATCCCTCATAAACGGAGACAAGGAACTAGGAAAGGTCTCCTCCAGAAGGTCGAGGTTAAATGGCTGCCCCAGGAGAAGACAGGACGTCCTCCCTGAGACCAAGTGCACTCGCGTCCACGTCATCTGTGCTACGGAAGCGCTGGTGTCGCACGTGGCCCTGGCCCCACAGTCCGGCCAGCCCCCGGGCACACGCCAGTCACACACTGGGACCTCCCACGGAAAACAGCCCTGGCTGAGGACCAGTCACAGGGCGTATGAGGAAAGTTACCACCGTGCAGAAGAAATCCCATAGGCACAAGTGGGGACATCCCCATCCTAGGAACCAGAAACCATGAAACAAATCTGCAAGGGGCTTTAAAATAAGAATGTTTGAAATGTAAATGAAGAAATGGGACACATAGTGAGCTTAGGACATGATGAAAAAGAACCAAAAAGAAATTCTAAATAGTGAAAATACAGTCACTGCCATGTGCTTTCAGATTAAGTAGCTTATTACTGCTTCATGGGAGTTAGTGTATGTAATGTTATTCTTCACGTGCTATTTTTTAAAAGCCCTTTTTCCCCTGAATGTATAATTTATGCCTATTGAGAATGTGGAAAATAGAGGAAAGTATGAGGGAGAAATAAGAATCTAGTTACTCAGGATAACTCCTCTTAGTATTCTGACATAACCCCTTTCCTAGGAGGGATCCCACTGCATGTAACGTTTTAGGCGCTGAGCCATGAGCCTGCCCTGTGTCATTAAGCGCTCTTTGACAGCGTGTTTACTGGCCCCGCGGCGCCCCCGGCTTGTCCCACCGCAGTGCCCATCCCTCCCTCCTCGAGGAACCGACGTGCCGTGGACGGTGTCTTCCGCTCTAGCAGCACTCCGGGGGCTTCTGCTGCCTTTCAGACTGTCGCTCAGAGCAGCTGTCACAACGCAGCGCATTCATCAGCAGCGAGTGGGGGACGGATGGAGGGCAGTGGTGTGTGAGCGTGTTTTAGCCTTACTGCTCTATTAATATAATAAGGAATCTGGCTTTTGTCCTGGGATCTTGGGACAGAGCTTCTGAAACCTTGGAATTTCCCTAGTGACCGGAGTGTCCTTACTGTTCCTGGTGGTCCCCTGGACCACACCTGAGTTTATGCTAGAGGAAGACTAGAGACCAGCCATGTGACTAGTGGGCTGGGGCTTTGGGCCAGAGACACCAGCCTGACCTCTTGACCTCTGAGGAGGGCAGAGCGGATCAGTCGAGTTCAGTCTCACGACCAGTGATTCAGTCATTCGTGCCTAAGTAATGAAACCACAATAAAAACTCTGGACCCAGGGGCTCAGTGGGACTTCGTGGTTGGCGAAGAGATGGATGTGCCAGGAGGGTGATGAGCCCCGATTCCGCAATAGAGGCCTGTGTTTGTGCCCGCCCAGGTCGTGCCCTGTGTGTCTCTTCTTTTGGCTGGTCCTGATTTGTATCCTTTATAATAGAGCTGGAATCGTAAGTTCAGTGCTTTCCTGAGTTCTATAGGTGTGGTTTCTTCTTTGGTTTGGCGTCTCTTCTCAAGGGCCTCCTCCTGGGGCGGGGGCAGGAGCGGGGGCAAGGCCCCGGAAGCTGAGGTCACGTGGCTACGAGAGCGCTCTGGTGGGTGGTGGAGGAGCTGGGCCCTGCCGCCTGCTCACTGTGTGTTTGGGCCTGTGGACGGACGTCCCTGACTGAGCTGCTGCCTTTGGAAGATGGAGTCACGGCTGGGCTGTCGTGGGGATGGTGGAGCGGAGCTGTGAGCGTCTGCATGCGGTGCTGGGCACACAGTGCTCGTCATAAGTGGGAGCTTAAGGCCATTGCTGTCTGCCTGGGGGGAGAACGGGGCACGTGGAGTCAGTGCCTGCCCTGCCCTGCTGAAGACCCCATGCCCCCTCCCCTACCCCTGCCGCCATGGAAGCTGGTTGGCGGCCGGCAGACAGCCTGATGGGGCTTTGAAAGGACGAGTGCCAAGCACTTGTCACTCCTTCCCCTGTTCTGTATGTAGGGTGCTGGGTGCAGGGGCCAGGCCTTGTTTTCTTCTCAGTATCCCCATCACTCCCAGCTTCAATCTGAGAGGCCCGCTGTGTGGACGCAAGAGGCCGGCAGAGCTGGTTCTGACTCGTGGGTGTGAAGGAGGTGGGACCCCACTCAGGGTCGGGCCGGGGGCCCAGGGGCCGTGGAGATGCCGTGCCCCAGCGAGCCTGCCGTGAGCACAGAGGAGAGGTTCGAGGTCCTTTCAGGGTAACCATTCACTCCACCTTGAAGGAGACGGGGCCCAGGGAACCTGACAAAGCTAGACCATCGTCAGGGAGCCGCCCGAAGGAGGACACTGGAACCCACTGGGCTAGAGAGGGCCTAACAGACTGTGTCGCCCACGAGGACCCAGCGTCTCCCGTGCCTTGGGTGGCCGCGTGTGCCGCACTCTTGGGAAGATTGGGAACAGCTGTCCCGAGTTGTGGCCATTGAGTCATATCTGGTCCCTGAGCCAGCGGTTGGCACCTCTGGTCATTCCGAGGAGATCTGGCCCCGTCCCCGAGGGTCCAGGGGAGCCGAGTGGTCGGCATCCTCTGAGGTGCTGGTGGCTGGGCCTCCGTGGCCTCCTGCTGTGTGCTCGGCCCTGAAAGGCCCTTCCCTCTGCTTTCCGGCCTCCTCCCTCCCTTCGGTTGCTAAATTCCCCTCTTCTGTGCTTGCTCAGCAGGAACTTCACGTCTTACTTTGATGTACTTCACTGTGTTGACCTTGTGGGTTTGTGTGCGTCTCCCCCACCAGACCGTGAGCTCCTTGAGGGCAGGGACTCAGCCACGCTAGTCCCTGAAGGCGGCACTCGGCCCCGGGCGCAGCAGCAGAGGCCGAGGGGGATGGAACCAGACTGTTATTTCGGGCTCCGGGCGGCTGCAGGTTCTGCAGGAGGCATCGTGGCAGTGTAACGCGGGGGGAGAGGTCCCAGGTGATGCCCCCCACCCCCCAGCCAGTGCTCAGGGCGCTCGCACGGTGGCCCTGCCCTGAACGTGCCCTGCCACTCCCTCTGAAATGCGGCTGCCTGCTCAGTGCCCTCTGTCTCCATCCAGAAAAACGTCTAATTGTGTCTTGAACTCATTTTCGTTGCTTGCTTCAGTGGCCTCACTTGGCAGCTGAGGCCATATGCTAATTCCACCCTTTTCATGAAGGAATTCTGCTGATTTTACTTACTTTTTATGGTAGATTTCCCCCCTCTTTTCTTCTTTTTTTTCCCCTGTTTCTCCAGTAAACAGTTTCCTGAGGCCACGCTCTCAGGCTCTGCGATCCTGAGCTCTCAGACCGTCTCAGTCGGAGGAGCCCAACGGGCTTTCCAGCCCCTTTGGCCTGGGCCAGGCAGGGACGCCTGCCGTGGTTTCTCTGCCTCAGACGAGGGGCTCGCCGTGGCCTGGGGCCCTGTCTCTAGAAGAGCCTGTCTGTGTCCAAGGCCACGGCAGCCATCGTCCCTCAGAACAAGCAGAGTGTGGTTTTCCTGTCTTGGTGCCTCGTGAGTGGTGGACCCACCTCTACGGTGGTGGTGGTTGGGAGCGGGATTCAGAGGGGTCAGGATCTGCATCCCCACCCTGAGTCTCAGCTTCTTCGTCTCTCAGGGGGACTTGTGAGGGCCCCTCCTCCCCATCGCTGGGGGTCTTCTCCCAGGGGAATGCAGCCCTTGGAGGCCCCTGGACACTGTGTCTGCAGGTCCCAGCCCCCTGGTATTCACAGCGTGCGGTCCTGTCCGTGCTCCCTTCTTCCTTCTGTCTCTGCTTCTGGACAAGCACACGTGCCTCTTTGCAGTGTAGGAGGACGTCACCACTACAGAACAGAGAGGAATCCGTGCATGGCTGGTGGAGGGCCCTGCTCAGTGCTTTAACTGCGTCCCAGCTCTGTTCATTCCCTGTAGGGGCACTCGCTGACCACCGGCTCTGTGCTGCTGCCCGTTGGGGCCTCTGTCCCTGGGGGTAGGCTGCAGGGGCACGGACGAGTCACAGAACAGGGCTGTCCTGGGCAGCGTGGGGACCACGGCACCCCAAGGGAGGGCCGCCTCATCCAGACCACGGAGAGTCGGGAAGATCCCTGGGAGGTGACATCTGAGCTGCAGTTCAAAGTCGGAGGTGCCAGGAGAAGGGACGAGATGGCAGGAGTGCTTCGGTGCGTGGGCTTGTGCCCAGGTCCCAGGGGGAGACAGCAGGGCTGACCGGGAGCTGCGGGGCACATGGCGGGGGGCTGCCCTTCTCTCTGCTCCTCGGGGGAGCTCTGAGCTCTTCCCCACGCAGGGTAACGTGGTGCTTGTGGATCCAGGTCTCTGGGCTGAGCGCCTGCCACCGACTGGCTCTTTACCTTGGGTGTGATGTAGCTTCTCTGGGCCTCCACGTGTCCATCTGCAGAACGTGGTGTTGATAGTGGTACCTGCTGCCGCTAGACGTTAGCTGTGAAGACAACGCGCGGCGCTCGTGGAAAGGGCTCGTCCCAGGGCCGAGATGAGGAGAGCGTCTGTCCTAGAGGACATTCCGGCCTGGTGCCACTGAGGCTTTCCTGCTTCACCCTTCCAGGAAAATCATCGTCTTAGGTCATCTCAGACTTTCTACCTAGTGGGAGCGTTTTGACACTCGGTGTGAGAACCGGTGCTTGAAGCTGTAGTGAGAAGACCACCAGAGAGCAGCCGTGTGTCAGCCCCTCCCATCCTAGTAGACAGGCTGTGACAGCTACAGCCTCGGTTCAGAGCATGGGGGCCTGGGGAGCCCTACACGAGGCGCCGGGAGGGGCGGCTTGCCCCTTGTGGCCTACAGGGACCGGGTCCAAGCTGAGGTTCGTCTGACCACAGACCCGTGGCTTCGTGTCCCCTGCTGTAGCCCAGTGGGACCTGGTGACAGCGGAGAGCCTGCCACCCTTTCCCTCCAGGATGAACTTTCCTGTCCTCACTGAGGCCCAGTGTGGGTCATGGGGGCAGGAGGGGCCGGAGCTCAACAGATGGGTCCCTAAGTGCTTTCCTGATTCACGAGGCCAAAGAGGTGGTTGTTTGTTCTGGTTCCTCCAACCTCTCTTTCTCGAGAAAACTCCCTCCAGAGACCTCACACTGGGAGCTGCAGGCCGGTTTTGGCCAATGGACATGTTTTGTTTGGGCCATACAGTTTAAACATTTTGTTTTGAATTGGTTGTCAACATTTAAAAATTGGCAAATTTCATACAGTGGTCCAGATTTTTGGCTTCTCTTGAAAAACCAGAAGATCTGACAACTCCAGGCCCACATTCCTTTCTGGCTATGTGGGCTGGAGCTGAGGGGGGACTGTCCCCTCCAGCCAGGGCCCAGGAACGGCTGCGGCGTCTAGACTTGTGCCTCGTCTCGCGCCAGGCGTGCCGCTCAGTTGAGGACCCACCAGGTCCTGCAGGTGTTCACGTCTGCCCACCAGCCCCGCCTCAGGACAGGTTCAGTCACGACCGTGGATGAGCACCTGCTGGGCCAGGTCCTGGGCCGTGAGGTTTGCACGTGGGATCTGGGAGCTCCACGCTGCCCTGTAGGTGACAGGGGATCTTGTTTGCAGACGGGTGAGGGTGAGGCTCAGAGACCCGCTCTCCCTGGACAGGCAGGGAGGGGGGGCTGAGGTGGGAGGCAGCGTGTCCCCCCCACATCCCGTCCCTGTTCTCACGTGGCCTGTGTCTGCAGGCGTTTCCCCTCACACCTCTGCACGGGGAGCGAAGGCATGTGGGCCCTGAACCCAGGGCACGGTTCTTCCTTGGGATCACGGGCTGCTGCCTTCAGGAGAAGTCCTCTTTGGTGCCACTTCAGGGAGGAGGCCTGGTGGAAGGACAAGGGGCCTCAGGTCAGGCGGAGCCTGGCTCTGCTCCCGGCTCCACTACCTTGGTCCAGCTGCTGCGGCAGTTGTGCCTCCTGGATGCCTCCCCTTCCCCGTCCCCTCTCCCTCTCCGCTCCCCTCTCCCTCCCCTCTCACTTAGTGAGTGCTGACTGTGTACTGAGTACTGTTAGGTGCTGTTCTGAGCCCCAGGTGGCTCTTGCAGAGATGGGCTGTTGGCTGCACCTTGACCAGCCACGTTGAGACCCTTGATCATTGCAGCCGCTGTTCAGAGCGGTGAGGCTTTCGTGCTCATTCTCACAATGGAGCTCACACTGACAGGGCCCTGGGCTTGCAGCGTTTTAGTGAAAAACACTGACTTAAAAGTAGCATTTTCACCCAGGCCCCCTGTGAAAGCATGGGGAGGACCTGGGTCGGACGGGACCTCCTGCCCTGTGGGTCCCAAGGCTGTGTGGTGGGCCTCACGCAGCCTCGGAAAAGGTTCGTAGCGGCTTTATCGCCATTCTGTAGATGAAGAAATGGCCCAGAGTGCGTAGCTGCTCCGTGGAGCCGAGGCGCAGACTCGCCGCCGCGGGGCCTGACCCCGGATCTGTCCCCGAATCTGACCGGACGCCGCGTGTCCGGGGACCACGTGACAGAGGTTCAGGAGTTCTCTGTCCCGGGAAGTCCTGTCGGTCCTGGTTGGTCGGCAAGTCCGAATGTTTACTCGGTCCTGCTGGGGAGACGCCCTGGTTCTGTTCTGAGGTCCTCGTGCCCGCAGATGACCACAGGGTAGGCCTCCAGGGTGAGGTTGTCAGCGCCCCAGACGTCCCTGGTGGTGAAGGGGCTGCGGACGCACGTTCCCGCACCCTCCTCCCAGTGTTTGTCCAGAAGGAGCTCCTGCATCCATATTTGGTGATCTGTCTCTCTCCCCAGCCCCCTACAAGGTGTCTGCCAAAACCCTGTATAATTCGTATCATCTCCCAAGCTGTTATAGTATATGAGGACAGAGAATAATTTAGTTATTTTTGAAAAAAGATTCTTAGCAAAGGTAAAAAAGGGGGGGGGAGTTTTCATACTCACTGCATGAAATAGACAATATTTCCTGAGACAGGAGATACGAGCCTCAAAGAATTTAAAATAAAACATTCATTTTATTATTTTTTTAAAGAAGGAAAACGAAAAAAAAAAAAAGTAGAATAGTCAGTCTTTTTATCCTAAGTACAGATGAAATTGATTAAACCTTAAAGACTGGCCTCCGCACACCCGGTTTATTAATTGAAGAATTTCCTCTTACCCAGAATGGGAAGTTCACATTAAACCGAGCTGGCCCCTGAGTGGCAGTGACACTTGAGAGCTGAACGTTTTCCACAATCCTATTTTCTCTTCGGAGCTAGAGGAAATCCTAAAATGGTTAAAGGGGGGAGGGGGAGGGGGGAGAGAGCAGAAACCGTACATTTTAAGGAAGGCTTCTTTCATTTCCCTGTAAAGCATGAAATCAAATTATAGCTCATGGGCCACAATTATTTTATTTCTACATTTCAAATTCCATTTTCTGCTCCTTTTCGCTGCTCTTGAACAGGAGTTGTACTGTTGTGCAAAGTCAGCTAAAAAGATTACCCCAGATAGACTACGACACAGTAGCTTAAGGAAGCAGGGGCAGGACTCCCTGGCTCGTGAGAGCCCGTGGCCCTGGAGCCCACACGTACACCTCCATCTCCTCCGTCCGGGAAGGAGTGGCGGCTGACCCGCTTCGGCCCCTCTGCCCTGAGGAAGCGTGGACACCTCTGCTCTTCCTGTGCGCCCCTCCGAGGAGGCCGCTGTGAGCGGTGTATGTACTCTGTCCGGTGCTTCCAGGGCGGCCAGGAGAGATGGTGTGAGGCCATGCCTGGCGCCCGGTAACACTCCTCCCTGGTGGGGTCAAAGGTCATGCCTTTCCCAGTTCTCATCCAGTCCCCCTATTTTGTCGAAGAGAGAGGCTCGATCTAGGGCTAGTGTGCCTTTTAGCGGCTCTTGCTGATCCCTTAATGGCAGAGCAGGCCTGGGGCTCAGTTTCAACTCGAGTTAACATCGACAGCAGTGCATTCCGTTGCTTTGCTTAGTTGTTTTATTTATCTTCTCTGTTAACTTCTACTTACAGCACATTTAATGCATTTACTGTCATGTAAAGTTCTTTTTAACGTAAATGCATTTGAGTTCAAAAAAAGGACTTGATTTAAACACACAGAGCTCAGTAGTGGTAGTAGTAATATCCGTGGGCGTGGCAGGAGTCACAGGCGTGGCCCACGGGTGGGGAATCCGGGTAACTCGGACTCCCTCCCTGAAGTAGGACACGCCAGCTCTCCAGACCCCCAGAGGAGAGCTCCAGCCGTCCAGCCCCATCTTTACCTGCCCTGCCTCTCAGGAGGTTGTCGTAAAGATCCAGCCAAAGTCCTTCATGCTTCCATTCAAGACCACGTCGGCCACATGGCCCGTCCTTCCGAACGGGGCCCCAGCCGCTGCCCAGCCTCCACCCGCACAGTCGTCACCCCGCTCCGCCAGACGCCAGCATCGGGGCTGGCCGTGGCGTCTCGCACCCCTCCCCGCCGTGCGCTGACTCCCGCTCCTCCGCTGAGACCCCCGCACACACACACTGCGGCTCACAGACCAAGGCCTGGGTTTTCGGTCTGTGTTCGCAGCCTCCAGCACAAGACACAGCTCGGGCACAGCGTCATTGATCTCTGTTGGACCGAGTGAGCAGACTGTAGCTTCCCCACCTCCTCCACTTGGTGGACCAAGAGTCCAGTCCTGACGCTGAGATTCTGGTCCCTGCTGGCGTATAGAACTACCTGAGTGCCTTGTCTTGGCCCGCAAGCTGGAGGGGAAGGCTTGTGTTCTCTCCCCATCTGCCCACTCACTTGTGATGCCTGCTGGGATCCCGGGAATGGGAGATAAAACTGAACTAACAGGCCCAGAACGATGCATGCAGACGGGACCCAAACACTCAGGGGCCGTGGGGCTTCATCTGCAGCCTCAGTCTGGCGCCCACATGCTACCTCTGCCGCAGGAGCCCCGCTGCCGCGCAGCTGACATCAGGGACTTCTGAGGGGTCCAGAGGTCACGGCGACTCGACTGACCCACTGGGAACCGGGTCAGCACCAGGCACCACCCGCGAGTGACCCCACTGGAGACCCGGGTCAGCTCCAGGCACCACCAGCGCCTGGCAGTAACCCTCGGTCAGTCTGTTTCTCCATCAGACTTTGATCAGGCGACAGGAAGTGACATAACTGGCCCGTCTTGTCTTTTTCAGAATCCCTAGTATTTCCCCAGAATGAATCAAACAGTGTCCTTCCCGATTCCCACGAACCCAGGGTAGGAAATCATTCTGAGACTAGAGGGGCAGAGTGAGCGAGTGGGTGGGAAACACAAGGCAACAACTTGTAGCTCACAAATGACCCTCTATATTTCTCAGTCTATCAGAGCTTTTCATCTAGTTGTACTGACTACAGAATCCTTTAAAGGTTTGCAGAATAATTATAACAGGGTTAGAGTTTCTCAGTACTTTAAAAAATTACAATTTCCAATTCTGTAGATTATATATCTTAATCATTTCAGAAATAAAAATAAAGGAAAACGTAGAAAGGTCAGCGTTTAACAAGTTATCTGTGAGATGCAACTTTCCTTCTGGGACTAAAGGGGGAAAAATGTGTTCAGGGAAAAGAAGTTTTCTGCTGGAGAGACTGAATATAAAACTTTAAACATTTTAGCAAATCAGATATTTAACCCAAATTTGATTTTTAATCAGAAGCTATGGGCATCCTAAAAAAGGGGAAATAATATCAAATTTAAAATAAAGAAAAAAAGAAATTTAACTGGTGACATTAAGTATTCACTGAGCGGTGCAAATGCACCGTTATCGACAACGTAAACGCAGTGGAAATTGATATCCTGCTATCATCACGGCCATTTCCCAGTACACCGACTCCCCGAGTGCGGCGGCCTCCTCAGTCTGTGCGTGGGGACTCGCGGGCGGAGTCGCGGGAGGGGACACATGCAGGGCTGTGGGAAGCGCCTCGGGCACAGGGGCCTCCAGGAAGTGCGCTGCTGGGATGGTTCTTCCTGGCGGAGGAGGGAGAGGAGTTACCGCCACATGGAACAAACACTGCCAGCCCCCAAATCCAGCAGACCCAGGAGGCCCCCACAGGGACCTTGGTAAGTGCCAGCCAGTGGCCTGGAGCACCGTGTCCCCCAGTACGCAGGCGATCCTGCAAAGGGGGCTCCCCCACAAGCATCCTGCTGAATTCCCCCAGACCAGCAGTGAGCCGCCTGAGCGGGACCACCTGGGCAGGACTGGACATCTCCCCTGGTCACCCAGGTGCCACGAGGCACTAGCTGCGAAGCCTGACTTCCTCTTCTCTGGGAGAATGAGGAGCTACACCAAACGGACCAGGAGGAGAGCAAGCTTCAGGCGCCCCGGATCCCGTAGGTGACGAGCTGACCCAGCATCCAGCAGGACCAGCGTGCCGCCCCACTGGCAGGGAACCCCAAAGTGGCTGCCTAACCCAAGTGGCCGGCACACGGGTCGGGAGCCGAGCCCAGGCTCGGGACTGCACACGGCTGGCTGCAGACAGGTGGGCCCTGGAAGGGACGCTGCGCAGCCTGCACGAACTGCCCACACTCACAACCAGGAGGGGTCGTGTAAAAATTCTTTACAGGTCGGCAGATGTGGCAGCACCGGGCCTGCACCTGACGTGGCCGCGGAGCACTTTCGCCCGGGGCCCCGCAGCTCCCCGTTGCCCCTCCTCTGGCATTTGTACTGCCCGCCTGGCTCCTGACAGCAGGTCAGCTCGTGACTTCTGCCTGATGTGCGTCAGCTCTGACCCTCACCACAACCCCGCGAGGAGGAGACCCTCCCGTGCTAATAGAGAGAACTCTGAGGTCAGGTCACACGACAGTGAGCAGCAAAGGCAGGGCTAGAACTCGGAGCTGTCTGAATCCAAATGTCTGCTTTTTCTATTGCCAGCTGCCTCTTGGCCGGAATCCTGCATTCCTGAGTCTCTGGGGACCCTGCGGCGTCCCGAAGAGCAGGTGGGAAAGGGCCCGAGGCCGGGAAGAGGAAGGGGAGTGGACAAGGTGCAAAGGCAAACGGCCAGTGTCCTCAGGACAGCCCTGAGCCCGGGCACAGCCCCTCACCACCACCCGGAGAGCCCAGGACAACAGGGCAGTGTCGGCAGAGGAGGGACAGGAGAACAACAAGGAGAGCCGTGTCAGACACAAGGAAAAACTAAGCAGCCGAGGACAGGACAAGAGACAGAGACATGCTGCAGCCCTGCCGAAAGGAAGAAAAGCCCAAACCCAATAAGTGCCGGAGAGGTGCAACAGAACACCCGCAGCGCTGAGTGGGGAGCGGGCTGGCCGAGAGCGCAGGGTGCGTGGTCCAGAGTCCTGGGTACCCACCCTGTCCGGGTCTGTAAACGGGGGAAAGCACGTCACTGTGACTCAGGGACGATGATGGGTAGCCGTCCAGAAAAAACTCAAGTTACATCTCCATCTTGCACTTTGCATCAAAATACAGTCTAAATGGATTAAGGTTTGAAACATAGACATTTAAAACTGTAAAAGTACTGGAAGAAAGCACATGAAAAAATATATATAATCTTAAAAGTAAAAAAATACCTAGGTAAGATACCAAACCCAGAAACGAGAGAGAAAGAGAGAAAGACTGACCATTTCAACATAAAAGTCAGACATTTCTGCATGGGAAAAAGAAGTCATAAAAGCCAAAGATAAGTGGGGAGAGAAGCCTAACATGCGCCTTCCCCTCAGAGGATGTGCTCCTCAATGTTTACAAAGTTCCTTTAGATTGGCAACAAAGAGCAACACGCCAGTGGGAGTGGGAAGCAGTAGCAACAGTGCCCATGCAGCGCCCCAGCACCTCCTCTTGGCTCCTCAGTGTTTAAAAAGTTTCTGTAAATTGGCAACAGGGACTTCCCCCTGTGGTCCAGCGGCTTAGACGCCGTACTCCCGATGCAGGGGGCCCCAGTTCGATCCCGGGTCAGGGAACTAGATCCCGCATGCATGCCGCAGCTGAAGACCTGGCGCAGCCACATAAATAAATAGAATATGGAAAAAATAGATTAAATGAATAAATAAATAAATTGGCAACAAAGAGCAACAGTCCACTTGGAAGGAGACATGGTATTAACAGTGCCCATGCACGCACCCTCAGCACCTACCCTTGGCTTCGTTAAGTTGGCAACAACGAGCAACAATCCAGTCAGAAGGGAAAGCAGTATCAGTGGCAACCCTCTGGCCTCCATCCCACCCTTGCAGGGCAGTCGGGGAGGCCAGGTCAGAAGCAAACAGTGCACGGTGCGTGAGTTTCACGGACAGGTGGAGGGTGCTAAGTGTCCTGGGGAAACAGGGCAGGAAAAGAAGGCTCGGAACGTATGGGAGGCGGGCGGGCTGCAGCCGTGATCGAGCTGTCCGGATGGGCCTCATTGAGAGGAGATGTTTGAGCCAGGACTCAGAGAGGGCCAGCAGTTAACCCCTGGACAAGCGGGCCGGGCAGGGGGAGGGGCTGGGGCAGAGGCCTTGCAGGGTGGCAGGGGTCCAAGGACCAACAGGGCGGCCAGGTGGCTGGGGGGGCGTCAGACAGGAAGCAAGCAACTCACATCAGAGTGAGATGCCCTCCTCGCCCACAGCAGGAGGCAGCGTGAGTGCCCTCCTCGCCCACAGCAGGAGGCAGCGTGAGTGCCCTCCTCGCCCACAGCAAGAGGCAGCTTGAGTGCCCTCCTCGCCCACAGCAAGAGGCAGCGTGAGTGCCCTCCTCGCCCACAGCAAGAAGCACTTGAGACTACACCGAGACCTGGTTTTCACCTAGCGGGCTGACAAAATGGCACTGGGCACAGGAAAGGAGCTTCTGCGCAGGGAGTCCTCGCGCTGCCAGCCCCAATACACGCACAGGCTCCTGGAGCCCCTAGCAAGCCTGCCGGGCTGCCCATGTAGAGATGAGGGGCATCAGGTCACAGAACTGGGAGGGGGCCAGCGTTCACGGTCGAGAGACTCCCCTGCCTGGTGCTGGGAGGTCATGGTTGTCATTCACAGCCCGACACCCCCGACTTTATCTTGGCTCGTTTTGCTGGACCTAGGGCATCGGGCAACTTTCTGCAGAGTCAGCTGCCCTGTTTCCTCCCTAACCTTGTCCTCTCTTCTCCCAGGGGCCCAGATCATCGATCTGATGATGCTGGTCATTGACGTGACCAAGGGGATGCAGACCCAGTCAGCTGAGTGCCTTGTGATTGGGCAGATCGCCTGCCAGAAGCTGGTCGTGGTGCTGAACAAGACAGACCTCCTACCCGAAGGGAAGAGACAGGCGGCCATTGATAAGATGACCAAGAAGATGCAGAAGACCCTAGAGAACACCAAGTAGGTTTGCTGATGAGAGGGCGTCGGGGCGTACCTGCTTCCGCCGACCCGGATGGGGCAGGCAGGGTCCCGCCGGGCGCTTGCTCGCATCCCGGGTGGAGGCTGCAGTGCTGTTGTAAGAGGCCAGAAGAGCCAGGAGCACAAAGAAGCCACAAGTGGGTCATAGGAAGGGCGGTCCAGCTCTGCACCGCGTTCGGAATCCCAGGCTGCCGGTGTCTTGCCGGCTCGCCGCCGTGGGGTGTATCCTGCGGGAGCAGTCAGAGTCGGGCACCGCCCAGACAGGTCCAGGTGTCAGCCCCACGCCCCCCGCACCCCTCCCCATCCTGTCGGTGAGGACTCAGTCCTGCCTGCTTACCACCCACTTAGCTGCACCTCGGTTATCGGTTATCGAAAGGGAGAGGTGCGTTTGGGTGATGAGTGGATATCTGTCCCAGAGGCTTATAAAGTCGGACGGATGGATGGACCGGTGGATGGACGGATGGAGAGGACACAGAGAAAGGCCAGATCACATGGCCTGTAGTATTTCATGCCAAGGGGTTATGATTTCATCTTGTGGGAAGTAGGGGCGGGGGGGTGGGGGGAGTCCAGGGGGCAGCAGGGAGCCGACAGGGAGAGGACAGCAGGGCGGCCCGGGAGGTCTAGAGCAGGAGGCCCTCCAGCCCTGTCGAGCTCCTGCCGCTTACCGTGGAGGTCTGCGGGGGCAGGAGGGTGACGGTGCTCCCGGGCAGGGCGTGGGGGAGGGGTGTGGGGACCGCGGGGCAGAAAGCCACCTGGGCACTCGGGCGGCCATGGGCATGACTTGTTCCCACGTGGTCAGGAAAACGAGAAGGCACTCTGCTGAGCACACGGTGTCGGCAAACCTTGCTTTATCGGCTCCTCTCCTCCCCCCGGGCCAGCGCCTTTTGATCGATACTAAATAGCAGTCACTGGGCGACAGGGCTGCTTCCTCTTTGCTCCGCAACCCGAGACAATATCCTGCCTTGGCCACCTCTCCTTCTCCTGCCTGTGGAGGGCACGCAAGTGGAAATGGTTTTGTTTCCCCGTCATAAAGATTGATATGCCTTCCCATTTATGATTTTTTTTTCAGATCTAACACCTGCAGCTCTCCCTCAGAATTCTCAAGTTGGTTAAATTAAAGCTTCAGCCCTGAGAATGGGCCAAATATGTCATAAAAGATTTCCTAGTGCTGCTTTTGTTAGCAAAATTCATCAATCTGATAAAATCGACACATTTAGATAAGTGTTGCATAAGAATTCAGACTTTGTTATTCCCAGCGGAAGTGGATATGAGACTGTAAAAAGGAAGATAAAAAATTATATCTTCTTTTTAGTGAGTTATTTGATCTCCCTGCCGTTTTATTTACTTGTCAGAAAGGGGAGACCAGGTCCTTTGGACTCCTGCAGAAAAGCCCAGCACAATGTCAGTGTCATTTGCTATAAACGAGACCTTCTGGGAAGGGCTTAGGATACTATTAAGGGTAAATTAATATCAACTACTTCGATTAGTTAAATTTAAGGAAAATTCTCACTTACGTGTTTAAATTACTATTCCTATTTTAATTTATTGGTTGAAGGTCAAATCACAGCGTTTCTCACACATCCAGAGGATATGGGCCACTGAAGGGCCTTTGACACCTCTGCTCTCCTCATTCAGCGCGCACCGGGCTGGAAAAGCTCCAGTAAGGAAAGCTTAGTGGGCCGATGGGCCCGGGCCAGCCAAGGCAGTCACCTCTTAGGAGAACTTAGCTGTTGCCTCTGTGCAGCGAGAACTTCTTTAAATCATTTTAAAAGTGACGATTTCCTTTACTTATGGTGCCTTGTTAGGTAAATCCTTTGTAAATGCTGGTCCAAATGTGAAGAAACTTTCTATCTAGAAAGAGAAATTTAGACGGCTGAGCTATGTACGTAGCAAAACCTAAGAAGTGTTAAAAAAACAAAACTTTTTTTTTTTCCTATCCAAAGAGTCATCGAAAGAACCTTTGGAAAATAGAGAAAAGGAGTTAAAAGAAAGTGGAGACCACCCAAAGGTTTCTCAGAAGAGCAGCTGCTGACCTTTTGGTTTACTCCATTCCTGTCTTTTCACCGTGCATAGTATCACCCCCACCCTTTCTTCCACATTCAAAAAATCGTAGTAAAATATACATAACATAATGTTTATTATTTTATCCATCTGTAAAGTTACAATTAAGTGGCATTAAATACCTTCACAAAGCTGTGTACCCATCACCACTGTCTGTAAGCTAATCCTTTTTCATGATCCCCAACATAAACTCTGTCCCCACTGACCAGTCACTCCTCCCCCCCCTCCCCCTCCCCCAGGCCCTGGTGACCTCTGTTCTGCTTTCTGTCTCTGTGAATTTGACTGTTCTGGGGACCTCATGTAAATGGAATCATGCAGTATTTGGCCTTCTGTGTCTGGTTTGTTTCACTTAGCGTAATGCATCCGTGTTGTAGCGTGTGTCAGAATCTCACTCCTTTTTATAGCCAGATAGTATTCTATTGTGTGTATAGGCCGTATTTTGCTTATCCATCCATCTCTTGATGGACACTTGGGTTGTTTTCTTTTGGCTGTTGTGAATGATGCTTCTATGAACATTGGTGTACAAATATCTATTCCAGTCCCTGCTCCAGTTCCTTTGGGTGTGTACCTAGGAGTGGGATTCCTGGATCACATGGTGGTTCTACGTTGAACTTTGGAGGAGCCTCCATACTGTTTTCCATGGTGGCCGCACCGTTTTCTGTCCCCATCAGCAGTGCCTCAGGGCTCCGATTTCTCTGCATCCTCGCCAGCACTTGTTGTTTTCCTTTTTTCTCATAGCCATCCTAGTAGGTATGAGGTGGTACCTCATTGTGGTCTGGGTGCGTTTCCCTAGTGACTGATGTTGAGCATCTCTTCATGTGCTTATTGGCTACCGCATGTCTTCTTTGGAGAAACGGCTATCAAGTCCTTTGCCAATTTTTGAGTCACGTTGTTTTTGTTCTTGAGCTGAAGGAGTTCTTTATCTATTCTGGACATTAATCCCTTGTCAGATTTGCAAATGTTTTCTTCCATTCTGTACGTTGTCTTTTCACTTTCTTGACAGTATTCCTTGATGCACAAAAGTTTTAAATTTTGATAAAATCCAATCTTTTTTCTTTTGTTTCTTTCTTTTCTTTTCTTTTCTTTTTTTGCCTGTGCTTTTGGTGTCATAGTCCTGAAATTATTGCCAAATTCAACGTCGTGAAGATTTTCCCCAATTTTTTTCCTAAGAATTTTACTGTGTTAGCTCTTAAGTTTAGGTCTTTGATCCATTTTTAGTTATTTTTTATGTATGGTATATGTTAAAGGCCCACCTCCATTCATCTGAGGATATCCAGTTTTCCTAGCACCATTTGTGGAAGACTGTCCTTTTCCCTTTTGTCCTTGTCAAAAATCAATTGACCAAATATACGTGGGTTCCACTGGTCTCTGTCTGTCCTCATGCCAGTACTGCGCTGTTTCACTTACTGTCCCTTTGGGGAAAGTTTCCATTGGGAAGCTGAGTCCTCCAACTTTCTGCTTCTTTTTCAAGATTATTTTGGCCATTTGGGCTCCTTGCAGTTCCCTCCCATTGGAATGTGAGGCTCTGCTTTTCCATTCCAGCTTAGAAAGTGACGGTTGGAATTTTAATAGGGACTGCATTGAATCTGTAGATGGTTTTAGGTAGCATGGACATCGTAACAGGAGTAAGTCTTCCGATTCATTGACACAGATGTCTTTCTATTTATTTAGATTTTTAAAAATTTCTTTTATACAGGTTTTGTAGTTTTTGGTGTACAAACCTTACATGTCCTTGGTTAAATTTATTCCTAAGTGTTTAATTCTTTTAGATGCTATTATAAGGTCAACTTTGCTGAATTCAATTCCCCCTCTTTAAACGTATAATTGTAATCATGAAGTATTTACATTTTTGATTTCTGCTTTTATTACTTAACATTATATAGAGCAGTTCTTCATGTAACCATCACCCTGTTCCTGACCCTTTGAAATGGCTTAAGTTTTCCTTCTTGTAAATAAATAGTCCTGGGTGAACGTCTTTGACCATCATTAAACTCTGTCTGTATTTTCGGTTTTTCCTCTTGAGAGAGCCCCAGGTATGGGGTCACTAGGTCAAAGGGAAGGAGCCCTTCAGAACCTTTTGTGCATCTCTGTGTTCTTTTCCATTTTACACAGGTGCCAGCGGTGAGCTCTAGTATCTAATTTAAAAATATATATGGGGACTTCCCTCGCGGTCCAGTGATTAGGACTCTGCCTTCCAATGCAGGGGGTGCGGGTTCAATCCCTGGTTGGGGAGCTAAGATCCCACGTGCCTCACGGCCAGAAAACCAAAAGATAGAACAGAGGCAGTATTGTAGCAAATTCAATGAAGACTTTAAAAAAATATTTAAAAAAACACATATTTGAAACATTTAGGATAGAATGTTGTTTTACTCTTGTTATAATATGTGATTCTTTAATTACTGGTAAGACTGAACATTTTTCCTTAAGTGTATTAAGTAGTTGTGTTTTTGTGTGTTTAATTTGCGCCCATGTGTTTTGTCTATTTGCCTCGTGATTTTTAATGCTTCTCTTTTTGGTATTCAGGAGTGTTTAATATTAATAAGGATGTTGTTATTAATTAACCCTTTGTCTATCATATTTCCTACAAATAAGTCTTTTGCATTTGTTGTTTGTCTTTCTGTTTTAGTTTTTTTTTTTTTAACATGCAGAAGTTTCCAATTTTTATGTAGTCCAGTTCTTTGGTTTTCTTTGTGATTTCTTTATCTCTGAAAGCATTTAAAATTACTCTTGCATAAGCATTTATCCATGTTAACAGAAATAAAAAGAGAAGATAAAAAGGTACCCACAGTCTTCCCAACGCGGCGAATTAAAGTGTGTTTTCCCTCGGAGCCCTGTCAGTCTTTCCCACCTGTGTGTAGCTTGAGGTAGTTGTTATTACAGCCTTGACGTTGTTCTGTGTTCTAGGCTTTTTTGTTTATCTTTCCACTAAACGTTATTGTCTCACAGCACCCTGGGTGCATCTTTCTCCCAGACTCCCTCTGTGTCTCCTCCTGCCTTTAAACCCTTTCTTTTCCCTTGTTTATGTTTTAGCCACGGCCGTCTGCTTAGTGCCCACCTTCTCCCCGGGACTGGGTGGGATGCCAAATCCACGTGACCTGGCTCCTGCCAGCGGGCTCCTACAAGGTGTGCATTCCGTACCTGCTCTACGGCTGACTCACTTTCTCTCTCAGCGTTGGTATTTCTTCCTCTGTAAAGTGGGAGCTGGTAAGTCCAGCCTCACGGTGTTTATTATGAGGGAGCGTTTGACATTGGGGCCTGGCACATTGTAGGGGCTTAGTAACAACAGCTGTAACGTGCGGAGCACCTACTGTGTGCGTGGCCCTGTACTAGGGCTTTCCTGAGTGCAGTCAGTGAGATGCTCACAGTTACCCCAGGCTTTTGTATCTGGCTTGACTGGTGAGAAAAATAAGGCATAATAAGTATCGCTGGTTTTTTTTAGTATCACTATTTTGAATTCTCTTCCAAACCTAAAACATAGACTCTCTTTGTTTACATCTTTTACACGAGTTACACACACACACACACACACACACAGATTCACGTGCACTTTTTTTTTTTTTTTTTCTTTTTACTGATGTGAGTTGTTTTTGTATGTTGATGAAGGTCAGCCTGCATGCACAGTCAGCAGGTCTGGGCCCGGCTCGCGCCATGAGGTACCACAGCTGCGCAGGGAGTGGGGTGGGTTGGGCGGGGAGGGGCTCTGGGAACAGGAGGCGCCCTCGGCTGTGCTCTGGGTCAGCCCCCACCTGGGCTGTGGGGCTGTGCTCAGCGCTCTTCCTGACATCTCTGGCTGGAGCCCCTTGTGTTCCTAGAGCCCAGACAGCAGCCTAGGTCTGGAACCCAGGCAGGAGGGGCCTCTTGTCCCCCGGGGGCTGCCAGCAGCCAGGATGCCCCATTGTGTGGCGTGCTCAGGAAACCAACAAGGCCAGCTTCTCTGGAGCCTGGGAAAGGGCCAGACACCCAGCCCGAAACGCATTTATGTTTTGTTACAATACGTTGCCCAAAAGGGTTTGGATAAACAATAATTGAATTTCCGAAAGCTTTATGGTTAATCGCTGGAATTCTCAGCGCACGCTTTTCCCCTTCTGCGGCCCTGGGCCTGGGGCTCAGAGGGCAGGCAGAGACGTGCGCGTGGGACGGGCCTTGGCTCAGGGCGGGTCCTGGCTCACTGACTCCGAGGCCTGAGCCCCCACTTCAGTCTAAGGGTGGGCTCTTCCAGGGAAATGCCAGAAAGGAAAAAAAATGACATTTCTCTGGGAAAGGGGCTTTGATGGAGCTCAGACACATTCTGCCGCTTTCAGTGGCTGTCAAGCCGCTGTTTCCACTCTGAATACAGACTCCAGTTATTAAGGCTACTGCGGAGCTGGGGAGGGGTGGATAGGAATAAAGCAAGTAAAAATGCCACCAAGTTCCCTTATTCTTACTGAGATTCAGCTGTTTTCCTTGACTAAACATTCCATAGGTTGCTGCAAGGCTTTGGTTAATTTGCAGAGTTCTGAAAAGGTTGTTTCTGATCATTTTTCCCAGTGTTCTTATTGCCTTATGGAGAAGAGCCTTTTCGAATGTCCTCACTCCACATTTTGCTGATTTTTCAGTTTGTTGAGTCTTTGACCTGTACCTCATGAATTTATCCCAAATCAAGGCCAAGAAAAGAAAAAAAAGGAAAAGTCATATCCACCAACATATTTATCACAATGGTGAACAATTGGGATGTTCTAAATGAGTCACATGGGGGGAAAGCTTGTGAATTCTGAGTTGCACTGTTACGCAGCTGTTAAGAATGAAAGAGGAGGTGGCCGGGGGGCAGGGAGGCAGGAGTGTAACGTGGTGGTTGTGAGCCCTGGTTCTGGAGTCGGATGGGGTGGAGGTTGGCTCACCTCTCTAAGCCTCACTTTCTCATCTGTGAAACGGTGCCAGTTCCATGGTGGTTTTGTGGGGTTTCAATGGAAGCGTCCAGGTCGTGTTCTTGGCTTGGTCAAGTGAGTCTTCTTATTATCACCGCTGTTGTTATTTTTCAATAGAAAATTCTTTCCGATATAATGGTAAATAAACTAGAAGGATATGAAATTGTATGAATATTGTAACCAAAATATGAAAAAAATAACTCCTTGGCAGTGCACGGAGGAACCGAGGTTGGAAGAAAGCACACGACAGTGATGGGATCATGGGCTGTATATTTTCTCTTTTCTGTTTTTTGTTTTTTTGCTCTGCAGTGGAAGAGGTAAAGGTATACTCATAGTTAGAGGCTTTTCTTCAAGCGGCAGGCTCTCCAGGAGGCCGGGAGGCTGTGGAGGGGCCTCCGGGCAGGTCTGGCAGGGACTTCTCCGTACCTGTGCTTCCCGAGTCTCTGCAGGAGGCCGGGCTGTGCCCCATGGTCCTCCCCAAGGGCATCTTTATTCAGGGGCCTGGGGCCTGGGCTTCACCGCTTCTCCTCAGGGAGGGTTTGGAGTAGCGGCTACACCTAGGAGCCCCCTTCTAACTTCTTTTGTTCAACACGAGGTGTTCCCTTCGGGCCTCCACGCCCTGGTCTGCCAGGTGGGAGCACAGCTACGCCGCCCCCCTCGGCGCCTTCGACGGGGTGAGAGCAGAGACCTCCCATCGTGCTCGTCGGTGACCGTGGTGGGACTTGTCTTTCTGTTCCAGGTTCCGAGGTGCACCCATCATACCCGTGGCAGCCAGGCCTGGGGGACCGGACGCCCCTGAAACGGAAGCTCCACAGGGCATCCCAGAGCTCATTGAGGTACCGCCAGCTTGATCCGCATCGGGGCTCCGGCTCACTCCGGGGGGGCCCAGCGAGGGGACTCTCCACACTGACCCCTCGGCGCCACCTCCCTCGCCTTCCTCACGGAGTACAATCAGAGCAGAGCTGCAGGCGTCCAGTGGGCAGCCCCGGCCCTGCAGAGCTGTCCACGTCCTCGTGAGCCTCCTCTTCCTTTCCCCGTCAAACTCGTCCACGAGGCAGCTCCCGCCAGACTGGGGCTCTGGGGCTGCGTCACCCATTCCAGCACCTAGGGCTGTGCCAGCCCCTCCAGTGGGCCCCTCCCAGGCGGGTCCAGCGTGGCTTCCATCCTCGTCCCTTCCGCCAGGCTTGGGGATCACGGACAGAGGCGGAGCCCAGCCATTGGGAGGGCCCGGGGCACCCAGCGGGCAGGGCGAGAGTGGAGTCCCTCTGCTGAGCCCCCGGGCAGCTCAGAGGCTGCGGGGGTGAGGTGTTTTGACCCTGGCCCTGGACGGCGCATTAGAGCACTGGCCTCACCACATCTCTGTGACCTTCCGCGCTAGACCTGCTCTCTCTGGCCTCGGTTCCGTCACTTATAAAGTCAGGGAGATGGTACCACCACTTGGCGTGTGGAGTTCGTGTTCACGCGTGTCACATGCTGGAATGGTGCCGTGTCAGAGCTTACTCTGACGGTGAGGTTGGTTATCACGTACCAGGCACCACCCTGAGTTCTTTTCGTATGTGATTATTAATGTCCATGATTACATGATTGTTAACAAGACTTGAGAGGTTTAAGGTATTTATCTGCATTTTGCTAAGAAAGAGCCTGAGACTCAGAGATGTTAAGTGACTTGCCCGGTGTCTCACAGTAAGCATGAGGTGGAGCTGGGATTCAGATCCAGGTTGATTGTGTTGGGCTCCACCTGCCCTGGGTCCGCAGAGCACGGCTGCTGTTTCTGTGATTACACGGTGCTGACCTTGCTAACTTAGCAAAACAAACATTTTCTGGGTGAAGCTTTTGTTACTTTTTCATCAGCTCCAGACAGCACTGGTCTAGGAACCTGGGACAGTTGTTTCTGTTAAAGCAAAATCCACAGAAATGCCGGCTGTTGACGTCGTTCGTGTGTCCCTTTGAGCGGCCTCGGCGCACACCTCAGGCCAGGCCTGCCTTGCGACTCCAGCCTTTTCCACAAGAGGAGTTATCATGAGGCTAAGAGTGTGGGACATTCACTACCAAATACTTTTCTGACAGTCTCTTCCCTAACGCAATCAGAAAGAAGCAAGAGGACTGACGTGGCCTTGATTTCCATTTGTTTCTTGGTAATCAGCTCCGACAGCACTGCGGAGCACAAGGGCAGTGGGCTGGCTGAGGCGGAAGCACGCGGGAGAGCGTGCAGAACAGGAAAAGCAGACCCACCGCGGAGGGCCAGTCCCTCTGTCCCCGCCGGGGCTTGGGGAAGGGGCCTTCACCGCTGCCCTGCCAGACGGAGGCTGCCGCCCTGGGGATGTCCTTCAGGTTCCCTTCAGGCACCCCGATGCAGCTGCCGGGGCTGCTTGGGGTGCTCACGGCCTGGTGGGGGCGTGGACAGACAGACGATCCCAACTGCATGTTACCTGGCGACACAGCCAGCGCAAGAGCCTTTCTAGAGGCAGCGTCACCGGGGGGGAGGGGGAGGCCGCACTGGCTGGCGAGCTGCCGGGGCTGGCCGGTGGCCGATGCCCAGTGTGAGCGGGCACGTGAGGCTGGGGAGCGATGTGCCCACGGGTGCCCTCGGTGGGCTGCCTCCGCGGCTGTGTGCGGGCCTGGAGCCCCGCCTGTGGGGACGCCGCTGTGGGCATCCCAGTGGGAGAGGGTAAAGGAGCGTCCTCCACGGGCCCTTCCCTCTGCGCTGAGAGCGGGAGTGGGGCCTTGGCGGAGGCTCGGGGTGCAGTCGGAGGCGGTCCGCTCTGAGCTCCGGGGCCAGCTTGCCCGAGCCCTGGTCACACCCCCCTGCTCTTCTCTGCGCTGCCCCATTCAGCTCCTCTCCCGACAGGTTGTGGCACCCGCATCTCTTTTCTAGCTCCTGACGTCCCAGATTTCCATCCCAAGGAGAGACCCCTCGGGACCGTTCCTCATGTCTGTGGACCACTGCTTCTCCATCAAAGGCCAAGGCACTGTGATGACAGGGACCATCCTCTCAGGCTCCGTCAGCCTCGGGGACAGTGTGGAGATCCCCACCCTCAAGGTCAGTCCTGCCTTGCCCTTCCTCTGGGCCCCTCCCTCTAGCGGGAAGCGGGGGGACAGTCCCTGTGCCTCTCCAGCTGCGGGGCCTGCTCCTCCTTCTCTCCTGCCCTGCCCCCACGCTGGAACTCCTGCTCGCCCCGATTCCCGGAGCAGCAGCAGGTCGTTGGGAGACTCTCAAGCAGGCATTCTTTATGAAGAAATGGAGCCCCCAGAGGGTGTGTGGGCTCAGGCGCATGCGGCCCAGGAGTGAGGGCGCGGGGTGGAACCCCTCCCCCTTCCTACAAACCCCCCAGGTCAGGGTGGCAAGTACGTGTGGACTCATTTCTGGGTCCCTTTTGCTTAACCACAAGGATTTCAAATTAAACACAATTAGAACCTTGTGTTGCTCAGAGCCGTACAGTCTGGACACCACCCAGATGAGTGTCACATTCCTAGTGACACTGGCAGCTGCCACGTCATCTGTGGAAGACCTGTGAGAAGGGTGGCAGCTGGGGTCTCCCCGTCACCCCCGACTCCTGGTAACTTCTGGCCTGGCTCTGATGTAAAAGGTGTCCAGTGGCCTTGATACTTCCCTTCAGTGGGCTTGGCTTACGGTTTTCCCTTCAGTGGGCTTGGCTTACTGGAAAAGAAAAACTTACAGCTCCCTAACCGCCCTTCTCCTTCAAGGGGAATCCAGGGTGGGGAACAAGGGCTGGCTAGAACTCGGAAAGCTCCCGGGAATTCTGGCGTCCAGGGAAGGTCCCTGGTCCTCAGAGGAGGCTACAGTGCAGGGGAGTGGAGGCTTGCTCTCGGCCTCTGTCCGAGGCCAGGGACGGTGCCGGCCACTGGAGGTGCTCACAGCCCAGGTGTGTGGAGTCCGGGCGCCTGTGAGGAGACGGGCTGTGTGGTTGTCTGGCTCACTGGGTGTATTAGTCACCGACCTCCAGAGAAACAGAACTGACAGGGTGTGTGTGTGTGCGTGTGTGTGTGTACAAAGAGAGCGATTTTAAGGAACTGGCTGGTATGATTGTGAGGCCAGCGGCCTGGGGACCCAGGGCAGAGTCGCAACTCAAGTCTGAAGGCTGTTGGCTGCAGACTTTCCTCTTCTTCCTGGGAGGACAGTCTTTTCCTGTTCAGGCCTTGCCCACCGTCTTTATGGAGTGTCATCTGCTGTACTCCAGGTCTACTCATCTAAACGCTAGTCTCATCCAGAAAACACCTTCACAGAAATCAGAATAGTGCTTTCGGCAAATATCTGGGCCGCATGGTCCAGCCAAGTGGGCACATGAAACTCACCATCACCCTGGGGGGAGGTCCGTGCCTGCAGGGCCTGCCCTGAGCGAGGGGAAGGCCGGAGCACTGCTGACCCTGTGCCTGGCCCCGGCCGTTTCCGGGCAGGGCAGCCTGAGGCAGGAGAGGGGCATCTCAGGAGTGAGAGGAGTGACCAGTGCCTCCGCAGGTGATGGAAACGTCAGCTTGAGGTCTCTCCCCTCCACCCATTCCTCCTGCAGAGCCGGGGGTCGTAGGGAAGAGTCTCGTGACCAGGGTGGGCCAACCTGAGGGCTGCCTGGGGCGGCAGCAGGAGTTGGAGGGCGAGGGTCCCCTGACACTGTGAGGCGTGATCCCCTCCTCCACTGGCTGTCGTGGAGCCTCGCGTGAAGACCGTCAGTCCTGGAGAGAAAGACTAGTCAGCTCAAATCCATGTTGCACCAAAAGCACTAAAAGTGCAAATCTTAAAAAACAAAGCACAGAATTAAGAAAACAAACTCGACTTACATTTAACACAACTAAGCTTACACTAGTGGCTGTGTTTTAATTCCCAGCTGGGGCAGACCCTCGGGGCCCCCTGGCCCCGGTCCCCCTCTGCCCTGGGCGAGCAGCTGGGAGGGGGCGAGGAGCAGAAGAGGGCAGACTTGGGTGCTGGAGGCTCTGGAGGGAGGGAGAGGCGTCTGATGACCGGGTCAGTCAGTGGCCGCGGCGCTGGGGCCCAGGGCCCGGAGGAGGCGGAGGCAGGGCCAGTGGCCACCTTAAGCTCTCGGGTGCGCGTGGGGGCTTCTGAGAGCTTTGGCTACTGTTTTCGTACTTATAAAGATGAACTTGTCTCTCGGAGTCCCAGGTGCTGACCTGTGGTGCTGGGGCACACGGAGGTCGCTCGGCAAATATAAAATTCATTGTCCTCTTGCTTTGGGGCGCCCGTTCTCCCCCAGCCTACTTTCCAACCCTCTTGGTATCTATTGCTGTGCAAGCCTCTAATTTAGGAGTCGGGAGAAGCAGAACTTGTAGCAATGAACTTGGATTTGGCCAAGGGGTTCTCTAGGCAAAGTGTGGAAGGTGCAGCCTGGTTTCTGCTTTGCTGCTTATGATAAAATGTGAGAGGAGAGGAGTGAATTGAGGAAGGAGCTGTGATTCGCAAGGGAACCAGCTCCTGCTGGCGTGGGAAATTCTTAGCTCGTGCAGATCCCGAAGGACGCTGAAAGCAGGAGATTCACTTCTGAGAGTGCGTGCCCTGGAGCAAGGCCACGGGTGAGGCTGGACAGCCTTTGCTGAAGAGCTTGGGTGTGTGTCTCACGGGTGCCATCAATTATCTAGCAGAAGCCAGGAACGAGCTGGGCTTCTCCAGGAAGGATCTGTGGAGAACCCTCTGGCTGAATGGCATAGATCCCCTTCACATACATGAGAGACCCATAGGTTTTTGAGGCTGTTAATATCATCAAAAACACTGCCAACCAGGATGTAAAGGGACAGAGACCCGACAAAATTTAAAAAAAAAAAAGCAATTGGACTTCTGGGATTGTACATGCAGGAAGTAACAGGTAGAAGGACTCAGCCACAACGTGTGTTATCCTTCAAGGTAAAGGAGGCATGACTCCAAGGGCAGAGCTCTGGACACAAAGGCAGAGGCTAGAGAGGCGGGCCCGGAGGCCAGGGCCAGTGGAGCTTCCATGGGCCCAGAGAGCAAAGGCTCAAGCCACAGAGGGTCATTCGCAGGCCTGGACACCCAGTGGAATTTGTTTTGCTGGGTTTCAAACTTGCTTGGGACCAGTGACCTCTGAGTTCCTTCCATTTTCTCCCTATCCCTGTATTTTAAAGACAGATAACTTGTTTTCCAGTATTACAGGTCCACAGATAGAGAGGCATCTTGCCCCAGAATAGATCATTCCAGATCACTCATGCCTAGTTAGGTGACTTAGCTGATGATACTTTTGAGCTGATGATATTTAGATGAGATTTTGGACCTAATTAGAGTTAATGCTGTAATGGGGTGAGAATCTGGGATATTGGGATGGGGTGAAAGTATTTTGCACGTGAGATGGATGTGACGTTTTGGGGACCAGAGGGTGGACTGTAGTGGGTTGAATTATGCCCCACAGAAGATGTGTCCACCCAGAACCTCAGAATATGACCTTATTTGGAATGAGAATCTTTGCAGATGTAATTAAGATAAGGATCTCTAGATGAGACCATCCTGAGCAGGGTGGGCTCTTTATCCAATGACAAGTCCTGTGACACAGAGGCTCTTGGGGAGGAGGGCATATGAAGCTAGAGGCTGGGACTGGGGTTCTGCAGCCTGGAGCTAAGCAATGTCCATGGTTGCCCGCATGGCCTGAAGCTAGGAGAGGGGATGGAAGGGGTTCTTTTAGAGACTCTAGAGGGGGTCAACCCAGCTGACACATCGGCTTTGGACTTGTGGCCTCCAGAACTGCTAGAGGTTACACTTCTGTTGTTTGAAGCTGTCAAGTTTGTGGTGACGTGTTGTGGTGGCCCCAGGAAGCGAATAGAGATTTTGGAAGAAAGGACTGAAGTCAGGAAGAGCTTCCAGTCCCCTGGAATCTTGGGCAGGTCCCTTAACGCCTCTGAGCTCTGACTTTCTTCTGAGGAATCGCAGCCCCGGCTCACCCTCTGGGGTTGTCGTACGGGTGACGTTGGCTTTCAGCACTTTGCGGGTGGGTCCGTCGCTTGCTGACGGCCAGCTCTGCTCTTCCTTTCTTCCCCGTGACCCCATCTGACCGGGGAGAAGACCTAGACAGCGGAGCCCGCATTTGAAGCCATTTGGCCGGCACCAGAGACTGGCTCTGGGCATCATGCCCACTGCCCCGGGAGCCCCCACGGAGTCCCCCCGGGCTCTCCACTCACCGTAACGTGCCCGGGGCCTGTCGGACACTGGGGCACCGCAGGGCAGCTTGCCCCCAAGGCCAGTGACACCCCAGGCAGGTTTCACTAGTCCACTTGGGCACATCTGACGGCTTGAACTCCCCCAGGGGCACAGTGCGGCCCCTCCAAATAAATAGTTGTGTCCCCTCCCGGCCAGGCTGCCCGCCGGAGCCTGTCAGACCCTGGCCCTGTCTCTGCTGCCACGTCCGTCCAGCTGGGGCCCATTAGCTGAGGGGGAGAATGTTGGGGCCCAGGGAGTGAAGGAGAAAAACCAAAGCCCACTTAGACCCAGACTGCTTTAAACGCAGACATCCTGCGGCTCGCCAGCCTTCTCCTCAGGCTCTTTGGCTCCTTCCATCCTCAGCAGGGGGAACCCGTCGGTAAGATCTGATCTGGGGATTCTAGGCTAGTGATGTTTCCGGCAGTGATTGGCCATCAGGGTTGTAATGTCAGGAACTGTCGGAGACGCAGATGGTGCAGAAGGAGAGGCAGGGACCCAGGACCAGCCACAGGCAGGCTCCCCTCTCCTGCGCTTCACTGGCCATCACGGCTCAGACCCCGAGAGCCCCCTCTGTCCCCGCCTCTGGCAGAGGGCGGTGTGGGGCGCTGCCCACTAGGGGTGATGGCCGTAGAGTGCCCAGCACCTGGGAGGACACTTTCGTCGTTCAGGAATACTGTCACATGGAACTCCTGTTGTGGGTTCCACAAGTAGTAAATGGTGGGGTCCTTTCCCGGTTGTGAGGAAACAGGTCTTTGCAGGGCTACTAAATGGGTTTCTGAAGCGGAACCCACGTCGGTTCTTGATAGTAAGGGGGCATCCTCAGGGGTGTGTGGATACCTATTTAGTTGATGAAAGTTTTAGAGAAAGTTCAGAATTTGATAGCATATTCCTCCAAATCGAGTCCATATTCAGGTTTCCTTACCTCATTACTAAAAACCCCCAGAAAGGAGAAAGAAAATGCGAACCAGTATTTGGCGTTGTTCCTCTTCCCTTTGCCTCCGCTCTTGGAAGCTGTTGTACAGGGGTGAGGTGAGACTGGGACTCGGCAAGGAGGCTGCTTTCCTGCCCCAACAAGCCCGCGGCCCAGCCCCTCCTGCCCCACCTCCAGCGACCTCTGCCTCTTGCCCTGGTTCCTCACCTGCGGCCTTCGTGGGCCGGCTCCCCGCCCAGAGGGGGTCTCTCCTTGCAGCTCCCACGGCCCCGCCCTGGGTGGCTGGCCGCTCGCCCCCATGTGTGTCTCTGCCATGCGACCCACTGCAGAATCTCCTTGAGGACAGAGGCTGCACCCGTCCGGCTCCGTGCCCTCAGCACCTGACCCGGAGCTTGGCCCAGACGAGGCCCCAGAAATTATTTAGTGAACAAAACAGTAGGAAAAAGCCAATAAGCAAATAAGCATTTTGTTTCTGAGTAGGATTTTGATTCAGAGTGTGCAGTTGATGACCGTAGAGGGCTGTGTTTGTAGCAGCTGCTCCCCGTGGGCCCGGAAGCAGGAGTGGAGCGGGCAGCGGCCACTCCCCTTCAAGGCTTGTGTCTCGGTGCCTCACCAGCTGGAGGCCCAGCGCTGGCTTATTTTTCGGAGAATGACTGTAAGTCAGGCGCCCAGGGCCACAGAGCTGGCTTCTCGAGCCACCTTTCTCTCAAGACTGAGCCCCTCTGCTTCAGTGCTTTGTGTCTAGAAGTGTAGCTCGCCCATCCTCATCCCTAGCCGTTTCCTGTTACAGAAGATTCATCAGGAAGGAAGCAGCGCCAGGCTGGCCAGGCCACCTGTCCCAGCCCCGCCAGCCCCTCTGACTGGCACCGCGGGGAGAGGAGGGCCACCTGCGGCCTGTGGTGAGCGGCTGTGGTCCCTACTGCCCTGCCGTCTTTGCGGGCGCTGCTGTGACCTTCTTGGTTTTATTTTTCTCGTTAAAGGAAAGTTGAGTGTTTCCTGAGTACACAGAGAGCAAGTGTACCACTTAAACTGAATATTTATCATTCTTTCTTTTAAGAATAAAACAGTAATAAAAATACCATAAACATTGCTTTAATTATTCACAGGCTTCAACTTGTAATAATCATGGGGAAAGGGCAGTGAGACGTCTTTTTAAAGTAAAGGCACTTGCCTGCTTTCGTTTGAAGTTTTGTTAAAATGCTTTATTATAACGTGTTCTTGTTTAAAAATAAATGCCGGCCACTAGAAGTTCTTTTTTTTTTTCGGTCTTTTCAAAAGTATTTAAATGAGATGATTCTGGGCAAGGGAAGTCCAGAGTCTGAGCCAGCCTTATGGGACTGAGCTGGCTTCCGTCCGACCGCCAGCCGCGTCCTTGGCTTGCTGTTGGTGACCAGTGTTTGTGAGGACACACACAGGGGTGTGTGGATTAGGACATGTCCCGCCGGATAATTGCATCTGCCTGCCCGCAGGCACCTTTCCTCGCCCTGCACGCGTGCTCGGGTGGAATTGCAGCCCGAGGCAGGGCCTCTCCGCGACAGGGCAGCGTCCTCTGAGAGCAGGTGGCAGGTCCCTGGTGTGAAGGAGAGGAGTGGGGCTGGGCGTGGAGGGGTGCTCTGGCAGCGGGCACCGTGCAGCGGCCTGGCGGGGAGGCAGCCTAGTGACCTGACGGCCTGAGAGAAGGTCGCTGGGGCTGGTGCTCAGAGAACAGGCACCGAGGAAGAGGGGCTGTGGGGCTAGAGGCGGGAGCGGAGCCCTAGGGTCCAGAGGTCTCCGTCCAGCAGCCACTGAGACACGCAGGTGGTTTCGAAGGGTGGAGAAGGGAGCGTGGCTGTGTGTGTGCATATGCGCTTCCTGGTGTGCTAGAGAGGCCGACCGTGTGGAGAATGGGTGCAAGGGGGCCAGAGTGCCTTTCTGGGGACCATTAGGAGGCCGTCGTGTAGTCCATGCAGATGGAGGGGACGTGGATCAAGCTGGCGGCAGTGCAGTAGGGCTTACGGCTGTTTAGGAGGTGGCCTGAGCAAGGCTGGTGAGGCAGTGGGTTTGGGCCAGGTGCGGGGGGGAGCCACGTCCGAGACAGCCCCCAGGTCTCTGGCTTGAGTAGCAGGTGGGGTGGTGGAGCCGCTGCTGCGGGGGAGCCGGGAGAGGTCTGGGGCTGAGGGCGGAGGCAGAGGGGAGCGTGGGTTGGGTTTTAGCAAGATGGAGGTATTTGGGGCATCCAGTTGCAGGGGAGGTGTATGGGGCTGAAGCTCAGACGCCAGGGAAGACGGGAATTTGTGCGCTGTTGGCGAATCCAGCCGCTGCCTCGGGGCCTCTGGCAGGGAAAGATGAGAAAAGTTAAAAAGCGCGCTTCAGCTGTTTCTCCTAAGGCTTTATTTCTGGTGCTTGAAGGCTGCCAACCCTCCTCCTGTTGGCTTGGGAGCCTTCCCAGTTGTGCACGGTGAGGGTCTGAGTGGCCCTGGTGTTGGCATCTCAGGATACAGGGGGAGGGTCTTTCTGGGGTGTTTGCGCTCTTTCGGATGACAGACGCCCCGGGCCAGCCTCGGGAGGAGCTGCCCCAGCCTGCCGGAGCCCGTGCCCGACTGCGCAGCGTGCGTCCGCGGGGAGGGCAGCCGTGCCCCGGGCTCCACGACGCTGCCGCGCCAGAAACGAACGGGGTGACTGGGCGGAAGGTCAGGAGTTTAAGAGCTTGTTTCATTCAAGACGGGGGTAAGAGACAGGAGGGGAGTGCGCGGGGTTATGTGTGGATCCTGGTATTTTCTTTGAGCTGTGGGGAGAGTGGTCGGGGCAGGAGGGGAGGCAGCCCGCCAGAGGGAACGCTGCCAACAGAGCTCCTAATGCGATCCAGACGCAGCCCATCTCCCGCCCCTAATGCAGTCCTGGCGGCAGGAAGGCCCGGCAGCAGGCCGTTAACCCTTTGGGTGCTGGCCGCCCGCAGGCCTCGGCCCTCAGCGCGCTGATGTCGGCCCCTGACTCGGTCCCAAGCGCGTCCTGAGATGGTCAGCAGCTGCAGATGACAGGAGCTCGCCCTCCGCAGCCGTGGGGACCAGGGTCTCCGGTCCCTCGGCTGCGACCCGCACCCTTCAGGGGGCCTTCCCCGGACGCTGGCCGGGGCCGAGTGCGTGGGCGCCATTTTCTCAGGAAAGAGGTGGCTGCAGGGTCCGAGGGGAGGGGTGGCTTGCCCGGGGTTACGTGGCTGCTGGGAGGTGAGCTGGGGTGGGACCCCGGGGCCCTCGGCCTGATCAGCGTCTCTGGTTGCCTTGGGGGCTGTGGAGCCTGCCCCTTCCTAGCTTCCTGGGGGGACCGGCCCCGTGTCTGTTTTCCTTGCCCTCTCCGAGCCCAGCAGCCAAGCTGTGCGCAGGTTTTCCGTGCTGTGAGTGGACTGACAGGCTCATCACGGCCCCGAAGGGTGATGTAAATGTGGGTGGAGAGAGCACGCTGGAACTGCCAGGCCCACGAGCCTGCTCTGGGCCCTCAGTGAGTGTCTGTGGATAAAGGGGACGCACAAGCCCGTCTCCGCACGCGTACAGCTTGGTCCCACCCGTTCAGGAAAGCCGTGCATATGTGCATATGTTTGTGTATAAATGCGTCAAAAGAGATCTGAAAGGAGACACAGCAAACTGTGAATAGTGTTTCCATCTTGGGGGAGGGAGGGAAGGCGGAATTCAGGGCTGAGAGCGAGCTTTCATGTTTTAGTCCATGTAATTGGTGTTCAGATCTTTTACAACGAGCTTGGATTCATCTGTTTCTTGTGTGGCTTTTAGGGAAGAAAACACAGAAAGAATTAGAGAAAGAGCAGCTTCTGTTCTGCCCTTCCCTCTCCTCTCTCACCTCCCTGTGGCCTCACCTGCCTCGCCCTGGACAGCCACTCTCCGCTGGGGAGGCCCCCGGGGGCCCGGCGTGCTGTGTTGGGGGCCACCTCCTCTCAGGAAGCCCGAGGGGCCTCCGTTCCCGGCCCTGCAGTGTGGCCTGCAGTCACTTGGCCCCCTGCGTGGATTCCCGGCCTGCCCTCTGGCTGCGGTGTCCGGGCCACTGCCCGCTCGCCCTCCCAAGCTGTTCTCCCTCACCCCTCCCAGGCTCCCAGCCTTTCCTCTCCTGTCTCCCTCGTGTCTCTCCCCCCAGAGCTGCACAAAAGCCCTTGTTTGCTGGCCGTTGCCTCCTGCCCTGTGGGGTGGCCCGGTGATACTCTTGTCCCTTTAGCAGTAGCAGCCGTCTTTCCCGTTTTATCCCCAGGAAGGCCGGGCGCCGCTCTCCTTGCCCTCGCCCTCGTGCCGTGCTGAGCGCGTGCCTCTGCCTATCGAGAGCCTGCCCCCACCTCAGAGCCACCGTGGTTCTCGCCCCCCCTTCTCCACGACCCCCCAGGGACGCGAGGAGAAACCAGGGCCCAGAGGAGCTGAGTCGTCCCCCAGGCTCCCGTGTTTCGGGTGCAGACCTGCGTGCCTCTCCCGTGGCCTGTCCCGGGTCCACCGTCCCTGATTTGAGCCTCCCGTTATGTGCCCACTTTTCTAGGCTGCTGTGGGGTGCTCGGGAGTGACCCTGCCTCTGCCAGTGTGCTGGCCTCAGGCTCTGCAGACCTCCGGTGTCCTCCTCAGTTTTAGCTTAACCTGGGCCTTGAGAGAGGAGGGTTTGGGGTGATGTGGCCTGGGCCCTGGGGCGACTGCAGCCCGGCTCTGGTAAGAGCCATGTCCCCGGAAAGGCACCTGGCAGACAGACGTGAGCTGTGATGTGGGGGAGACCATGCCATCCTGGCCCCTTTGGAGGTTTAGAACCTTGTGAACTTGACCACCTCCCTGAGGGGGCACCCTGAGGCTCTCCCACAGCTCCCCACGCTGCCCGCTGCCCCTTGCTGTCCCCTGCCCGGCAGGGCCCACTGGAAGGGACTGTGCGGAGGCGAGCAAGGGGCTCTGCCCTCTCCTGCTGGCCTCCCGCTCCCCACCCGGGCTCTACTCCTGTGACCTGGATGCGACGTAGCGACCAGCGGCCTGTCCGCTTCGGGCCAGGGGAGCCTCAGCTCCAGCCCCCTTCCTGGCTGCGGCCTCGGGTCACGGGGAGCCTGCGAGGGGCTTTTTGATGTGCACCGTGGACGCTTGGCTCGGCCAAGTTTGCTTGCTTCAGCATCGCTCTTGCCAGGTCCTTCGGACCTTCTCTTTCTTTTAAAAACATGCTGCTTGCCAAAGGTTATTTTGGATCTGTTTTTGTTTATCAGGTAGAGTTGTTCCAGCGCGATTGAAAGCAGACCCACATGCTGACACGCGCCTGAGCTGCTCTCGGCCCGCGCACATGCACACACTCGCACATGCGCGCGCACAGGCTCTGTGCACGGCCGTCCAGGGCCCTAGAACATACACGGCTTACGAGTGGCGTCTGGGGCGGCAGCTTGCAGGTTTTCATCGTCCAGGGGACAGCAGTGGCAGGATTTCAGGTGGGGAGCAGCTGGGGGCTGCGGCCTCTCGGGAGTCTCAGCCAGGTGGGTGTGATTGAGCTTTGGGTTGGCGGGCCTGAGTGGCCTGCCTGCTCCGGTCCAAGGCTTGCCCCACCCAAAGGCCCGCGGGGAGCGTCGCGCGGGCTGTGGCTGTATCCTTGGGGAGCACACAGGGCAGCCTGCAGTCAACAGGGGCGAGGGGACGGGTGTGGGGCTCCAGTTTAGGGGACTGGCTTTCTCCTGCGGGCACCTTTGGGTGCTCCCTGCCAGAGGGCCCGTAGTGAATTTCTTCTGAAGATGCACCTCACTCTCCGTCAGGACCTGTGTGTGTACGCGGGGCTGCTCAGAAAGGCCTTTCTGGAGCTCCCTCTCAATCCTTGCCGCCTGGTCCCATCGTGCGCAGAGGGACATGGTTAGCGTTACCGTCTTTCCTGCTCCAGGCCGGCAGCTGGACCAGTACTGAGAGGGTGCACTGTGCCCAGAGCGGGTGGGTGTGTTAGCTCGCTGGTGTCTGATGACCTGTGACAGGGACCCACACGGGTGAGCACACCTGACAAGGGACTGCGTCTCCTTCATGGCAGTCCGCCCGCTTCTGCTCTGAGCACGGCTGAGTCAGGACCTGCAGGCTGTCAGGACCAGGTCGCTCGACTTCACTCTGCTCCGTGTGGCTTGGCCTCAGGCAGACTCTGTCCTCCTGGGAGCCTCCTGCCTAGCCGCGCCGCACAAGGTCCCCAGACCCAGGGGCTGCCGTCAGTGGCTGGGCCAGCGGGGCAGGCCGGGCCCGGGGCACACGTGCGGTCTCCCTTTAGCTGAGCTGGGAATCCCAGGTGCGACATCTGTGTGGCGCTGCCACCACCCCTGGTCTGCAGGGACCCCGCTTCCATTTCCAGCCTTAAACCAACGAAGGTCCACGTTGAGGGTTTGGAGAAAGCTTCGTTCCTCCCCAAATGGGAGCGGGGAGACTCATTTTATTACAATAACATTTTCTTCAGATTAAAAAAATAATAAGTGCTTGTCATTAAAAATGCGACACTACTGAAAAGGATGCAAAAACGACTTCCAGTCCCGCCCATTGGAGAGAAGCCCTGTGACCCTGTGTCAGCCCCCCAGAGAGCTTGAGTGAGCACAGACACTTGGGGGCAGTGCAACGCGGTGAGGCTGTGTGTCACGTGCAGCCGGGTGCCCTCCATCCCCACCACCCCCCGAGCTGGACGTCGTTCCTTTTCAGTAAAGGGAGATCGTATAGTCACGAAGCTGACTGCCAAGCTCAAAAGTAATCACGCCTGAGTTTGGGAATCTCTCTAACATGTATTTTACACTCCCCTCTTTCGTCAAACTGCACAGTTCTTCCTAGAATACTGCTTATAATTTCATCTTTTCGTGATGACTCAACTCATTTTGATGAACCAGTGGACGTTATAGGGTTGGCTCTGTTGAAGTGTGTGGTCTTTTTGCTCCTCTGAAAGGCTCCCTGCACACAGCCCTGGGGGCGCTGGTAGCCTATCGGGGGAGCAGGGGGAACTGTGCGATGTGCAGGCCACGGGCTCCTTCCCTAGTTATGGGGCCTTGCAGAGGCCAGGTGTGAGCAGAGGGTCCAAGTGGGCTTCTGGGCACTCCTAGGGTTGCCTGATGAGGGCAGAACCCTCCTACCATTTGCCTTTACCCCGAGAGCAAGGGGAGCGCTGAGGGGTGTAAACAGGGGAGGAAGGAGCGGGAGGGCGGGAGTAGGCACCCCGGCTGGGTAGACGGGTAGACGTCTGACCGAGGGGTCCAGAGTGGGTATGGGGAGCTGGCTGGGTCTCGGCGAGGGTGGTGGTTCGGTCCAGGGTGGTGCTGGCAGAGAGGACAGGCCGTGCCCAGCAAGTGATGCAGTGGGTGCAGGGGTGGGGGGGCAGGGGCTCTGGGATTTCCGGCCTGTGTGACAAGATGGGTGGTCGCGCTGAGGGTGCAGGGAGACCGGGCGTGGCGCACGCGGTGCGGGGGCCATTGGAGGTGACACAGGGCTCCAACGTCCAGGGCAGGACTCGCGAGTCATCCTGTCCTCGATGCCTGGTCCCCGGAGTTGTGGGTGGTGTGACACCAGCTGGGGAGCTTAAAGACGACGCTTCGCTTTTTGAAGACCTGGGGCATGTGGGGGAGGCGCCTCCTCGCTGTGGACACCACCCGGCTCCTCTGGCCCTGCCCATTCTCCTGCCCCTTCCACGGCTGTCCCCGAGTCTCCGTCCTGCTTCAGTGCATCACCTGTGCCTCCGAGTACTTCCTGGTAGCTTAGCCAGCACACCTTTAAAATAGGAACTCGATAATACCTGTGAGCTCATGAGTTTGCTCTGCCAGTTACCTTTTTTCTATCTGGAATGTGATATAAATGCCTCTCCCGCATAGGTTTGTATTCACTCATAATATGTGCCATTGTTTCATTTAAAGCTGCGTGTAAACGATAACATCCTGTGTATTCCTACTCCAGGCTTGCTCTTTTCATGTTCATTCAGCATTTTGTGTTGAGGTTCATCTTCGCTGGTAGGTATGGTTTTAGCTCCAGGTTTTAACTGCCGTGTGCCGTTCTGCTGGGACTCGGCACAGCTCATTCATCCGTGCTTTTCTTCTTGGAATTCCCGTAGCATGTTTGCACCCTTCCCTGCAGCTCTTGCACACACAGTGGTGTCTGTCTGGGGTCTGCTCCCGCCTCCACCTCCCCACTGGAAGCCGCTCGGTCAAGGTGGGGGTGGGAGAGGGAGTGAGGCTGCACCTCTTGGGGGAGGAGTGCCTGTGTAAATTACTTGGAATTCTTATTTGTGGGAGCGTTGTCTCTCCTTGCTGTTTATTTAATCAGGGTACGTTTTACATGCTGGGTTATAACCTGCCACTTCGTCATCCTGCTTCTCCGCTCGTCCCTGCCGTGGCCCTGGGAGCCCTTTCAGGCTCTCCTGTGTCCCCTGGACGTGCCCCCCTCCTTTCGCCTTCTGAGCACTTGCTTCACTTCTGGGGCCCCATGCTGCTCCAGGCCCATCTGGTGTCATCCCTGCCCCGGCCCCGGAATCAGCCATTTCTCCAGGGAGCCCTGTCCCTTCCTTGGAGAGTGAGTGGTGCTGAAGCCAGGGTCTGGGGCTGGGGTGTCCCTGCTTCTGGGCCTCTCAGCAGACAGAGCTGGGAGGTACGAGTGAGCGCACCTATCTGTAATCACAGACACACACGTATCCATCCGTCTGTGTCTCCGCCGGGCCTCGCGTGCAGCCAGACTGATGTGTGAGTTCAGTGGAGCCTCCCGCCAGGCTTGTCTGCAGCTCCACTCCCACAGTGACCAGCCCGGCCCCTGCCATCCACCGTCCTCCCTCCGTCCACCTCCTTATTTGTTCAGCTACTTGTACTGGATTGTGAACTCACGCCCCGGGAGCTGTTTTTGACTGTGGGCGCCCACGGTTCCTGAGCCCTGATCTGTGGCAGCAGGAAGGTTGCTGTCCATGCAGACATTTGGCGTGAACTCTGAGAGCTAACTGGGCAGGTCAGATGGTGACGTGCCCCCTCCAGCCTGTAGTTAACTTTATTTTTTAATAGTTAAAAAAATAGGTGATAACATTTTCATGATGGGGAAAATCCGAACTACACAAAGATGTAGAGTGTTTCCCACCCTTGTACCGTTTCCAGTTTCTTTCCAGGAGTCTGTGTGCTTTCAATCATATCCATGTACACGCCCTCAGCCTGATTTTTTCTTTATATTAATACCTTAGTATACACATTGTTTTGTACCTTGTTTTTTTTCCCGCACAAAAAGTCTGTCTTGGAAGACAGACAGTGAGAACAGACAGCTCTGCCTTTTCTTCTCTGACTGCCTGGTAGTGCTGGCATGGAGCCGCCTGGACCCTGCCTTTGGGCCTGTGCTCGCCCTCCCCCCGGGCTTCCTGCCACGTGGCTCTGGGGCCATGCGATGGAGTAACGGGACGCTCCCCTCTTCACGCGCTTGTTGGCCAATCAATAATCATCTTCTGAAATGACCGCTCAGTCCTTGGACACATTTCCACGTCTGGTTGTTTATCTCATTGTGGATTTGTAGTTCTTATATATTTGGGCACACGTCCTTTGTCAGATAGCATGTGTTGAGTTGATTTCTCCCAGGCTGTAGTTCGCCTTTTCATCTTCTTGATCTTTTGAAGGTTTTTAATTTTGAGAACTTCAGTTCATCAATTATTAAGTATATGGCTTGTCCTTTCTTTGTCTCTGAGAAATCTCTGCCTGTGCCCACCCCATGGTTAGGAAGATAGTCTGTGTTTTTCTTCTGGAAGCTTTATACTCTTAGCTTTATGTTTAGGTCTGTGTTCCATCCCAGATTAATTTCTTTGTATGGTGTGAAGAAGGAATTGAAATTTATTATTTTTTTCATACGTGTCTTTCAGTACTATTTATTGAAAAGATTTGCCTTTCCCATTGAATTGCCTTGGCATCTTTGTAGGAAAAAAAAAATCAAGTGATGAATATGTGTGGGTCTGTGCCTGGACTCTGTTCTGTACTATTGGTTGGTCTACTTTTATTCTAATCTTATTCTGTCGTGGTTACTGTAGCTTTACAGGGAATTTGGAAATCAGGTAGTGTGAGTCTTTCTTTTTGTTCTTTTTAGATACTGTTTTGACCTTTCTAGGTTCTTTGCATCCGTGTAAGTTTTCAAATCAACTTGATTTCTTTTTTAAAAAATGTGCATTGGAATTTTGATTGTCATTTCTATGGAATCTATAGAACGCTTTGGGGACAATTGACATTTTATAAATGTTGAATATTCCAATCCATGAACATGGTATATCTTTCCATTGATTTAGGTGCTTATTTTCTCTCAGCAGTGTTTTGTAATGTTAAGAGAAAAGTTATGCATGTATTTTATTAAATCTTTCACCAAGTATTTTATTTGATGCTATTAAAATGATGTTTTTAAATTTCCTAATTGTTTGCTGCTAATATATAGAAACAGAATTGGTTTATGTATGTTAATAATGTATCCTGCAACCTTGCTAAAGTCAGTCACTAGATCTAGTACTTGTTTTGTGGAATCCTTAGGACTTTCTTTGTAAACAGTCATGACATCTGGGAATGCAGATGACCCTTTTCTACCCTTTCTGCCTTATTTTTTTCTTGCCTTAATTCCCTCACTTGGAACTCCAGTGCAGGGTTCGCCAGAGGGGAGGAGAGTGGATGACTTTGTCTTGTCCCTGCCGTCAGGACAAAGTGTGTGCTGCTCTACCAGTAAATACTGTGTTAGCCATGGGCTTTTCCCTGTGAATTGAGTGAGGAGGTGCCTTTCTATTCCTAGTTTTGCTGAAAGGTTTTTTTTTTTATCATAAATGAGTGTTGAATTTTGTAAAATGCTTTTTCTGCTTCTGTTGAAATGATCATATGCTTTTCCTCCTTTATGCTGTTAATGTGATGAGTTATATATTTACTGATTTTTGAATGTTAGGCCCACCTTCCTTGCTAGATTTAATCCTGTTTGGTCCCGAATATTATGTTTATATATTGCTGGATTTGATTTGCTAACATTTTGTTTAACATTTTTATGTCTGTGTTCATGAGATACTGCTCCACAATTGTCCTTTCTTATAATGTCTGTATCGTATTTTAGTCTCAGCATTATTCTGGCCTCATAAAGAGAGGTGAGAAGTTCCTACTGATTTTATCCTCTGGAAGATCTTGTGTAAGGTTGCCATTATTTCTTCCTTTAAAAGTTTGGACTAATTCACCAGTGAAGCTATGAGGGCTTATAGTTTTCTTTCTGAGAAGGCTTCTAGTTATGAATTTAACTACCTCAATATATATATGACTATTTAGAGTTTTATTTCTTCCTACATCAATTTTGTTATGTTTCTATAAGGAATTAGCCTATTTTTGTCTGTTGACATAAAATTAATCATAATTAGCTTTTTTTTTTTGGAATCTGTAGTGATGTCTCTGTTTTATATCTGATATTGGTAATTTGTGGGGTTTTTTTCTTTCTCTTGATCAGTTTTGCTAGGTGTTTATCATTTGTATTATAAAATAACTAACTTTTGGCTTTGTTGATTTTCCCTCTTGTTCATTTGCTTCTATTGCGTTGGTTTCTCCTCTTAATTATTTCCTTTTTTCTACTTTCTTTGGGTTTATATGCTGTTCTCCATCTGGCTTCTTGAGATGAAGGCTTAGACCCTTAATTATCAATTTCTTTCTTTTTCTAATATATGATTTAGAACTGTAAGTTTTCCCATAAGTACTGTTGTAGTTTCATCCCAATGATATGTCATTTTGTTCTATCATTTGGCTGAAATTATCTAGAGCGTCTCGTGGTGGTCCCTTAGTTGGTCCACAAGTCATTTGTAAATGCATTGCTTAATTGCCAAACATTCGGGGATTTTCTAGTTAATTTTCGTTGTTGATTTATACTTTCATCCCACTGTGGTCAGAGAGCAGAATTTTTATGGTTTCAGTCCTCTGAAGTTTGTTGATAATTCCTTTATGGCCTATCCGAGGACTCTGGGAACGTGGCCAGGCAGGTGCCGGCGGTTCTGGTGGCCTCGGAGAGGGTCGCTGTCGGTGCACGGGGCCCAGCTCACAGTGGAGGGGGTTCCTGGGAGGCATCCCCGCCTTCTTTCCCTGGCTCAGTGTCTGTGTGCTCCTAGCAGACGTCCACGTTCGCTGCTTCCTTTTTCATTTCCCTTATAGGATCACGGGGCCTCAGTCAGGAAGTGCTGCCTTAGGATGCCACCCCTGTCGCCTTCTGGCTTGCTGACCCTGGGCAAGCGGCTTTACCTTGCTGAGCCTCAGTTAACTTTTCTAAAACGGTGATGGGAATGCCCTGTGGGGCTGTCGGGAGGATCAAATGACAAACGTATCTGATGCCCTTCATAGTCCTAGGCTCTGTAAATGGCAGTAACGACTGTCAGAGAATTTAGGAAGGCTTCCATACACAGGTAGGCACTTCTCCCATCGGGTCTGTTGTCAGAAGCACTTGTTCTAATGCTGGTGAGAAGGCTGCTCCGTGCCCATGGCTGTGCCCTCGGCCCAGGGATCCAGAGGATATGGCCGAGCAGAACCAGGCCCCTCTGGGCGGGCCGTGCCAGTGCTCGTGGGGGTGCATGGGCGGAGGGCCTTCCGCAGCCGGGCTGGGGGCCTCGGCCAGCTGCCCGCTGAGCAGTCCTCTTTGCCGTGGAGCCCCTGCTCTCCTGCCGCCCCCGCAGCTTTCCCAGGAGAGAGGTTGCTGACCCACCAGGACCTGGCATTTGAAGGGCAGGCAGGAAGACCCGTGTCTTCCTGAAAGTTTGTTCTCAGCAGGGGAGCTTAGAGGGGAAAAGTGAATCAGCTCAGTCACGTCTGAGCATTCAAAACAAGTCCAGTGTTGGCCCTCGAAATGGCAGGTCCGTCCTCTTCTACGCACAGAGGGTGAGTGAGGCGTTAGCGGCTGCAGTGAGTGGCAGAACCCGGACCTGAGTCTGATGCCAGCTCTGCTGCGGAGCTCAGGTCTGTCGGGGGGAGCGTGCTCGGGTGGAGAGGGACCCCGAGGACAGACTGGGTGGCCCCCTGGAAGGTATGGTGGGCTCTGCGAGGAGGGGGACGTGATGACTGTTCCTAAGACACAAGCAGACAAGCAGGCGTTACTAAGTGGAGAGGTGAGGGAAGGGCGTTCCCATCAGAGGGAACAGCATCTGCGAAGACCGTGAAGAATGGAAAAGCAATTTCTGTTCTCGGACGCTTGACCTTTCTGTTTGCATCATAATTGTTACGGAACAAAAACAGAAACAGTCAGTCCCTCCGTTGCATGTTGCTGCCGTTTTGACCGAGAATCAGCCTCCTGCGTGTACCTCCAGGCCTGTGCCGTGCTAGCAGGAGGGCTGTACCCGTGCACCTGGGAGGACAGCTGTGACCGCCTCAGCCACGGGCCGGCCCGGGGCATTTTGCAGCTACAGTGTGTGTACTGTCGGCCCAGCGCTGGAACATGCCCGGTCATGGGGCGTTTCATCTGGGCATCCAGATGGGAGTGAAGCAAAAGGGGGCCGATTCAAAGAGCTGCAGCTGGTCCAGGCGCCCCAGGATGCCTTCTGCCCAGCACTGGCCGCAGTGGGGCAGCCCCGTGGTGCGGCCTGACACAGGGCGCTGTCCACTCCGGGAGCCGCGCTGGCAGCAGAGGAAGCAAGTTCAAGTCTGTCACCTGTTTGTAGTTTTCATAATTTTTGATTTGGCATTTTGATCAGTCTGGTTTTGGTCAAGGAAATGCATCCGTATCTCATAACAGGAAACCCCTTTTGTGATCTTTACTTCAAGGCATTTTTCTCTCTCTCTACTTCCCCCATCTTTTTTTTCCTTTTTGGCAAAAATACAGACCTAATATGATGTGCATCTTATTAAAAGTTCAGCATAATTTATTGCCATTGGTTTGTTTACAAAGTAAACAATTCCAAACTGCATAACGTGGCCTTCCTACAGTCACTGCTCTTTTGTAATTTTTTTGACTCTTCCTCGGGGCTGGGGTTGGGGTGGGAGATGGAGAAGGACCCACACTTGGGGGAAGTCACGTGGCTCCAGGCTGCTTCCCATCAGGGTCACAGCGTTAACTAGCGGGGTCCCGGCCAGCCGCACGATGTGGCAGAGCCACCTGGGATGCACCCTGCCCTCCGCATCGATGCAGGGGTCCGGGGGGGAGGGTGGGGTGGACCCCCAGGAAGTTCCACCTTCCTCAGCCCAGCTGTCTTCCTGCCCACAGAGCCCCGTGGGAAGTGTGGGAACGGGGAGTGGGGGTAAGCAAGCCCAAAGGAACGTGTCCGGCGCAGCCGCAGTGCGTGTCTCTCAGGAGGAAGGACAGGCGGCAGGAGGCGGGGTTGGCCCTGGTCCCTAGGACTGGCCTAGCCTGGCTGCCTGTGGGGGGCAGGGTCCTGGCAGAGCGTGAGCGGCTGATTCTCCTCTCAGGGCCAGCTCACACCTCGTCCCTCTTTGCTGAGGCTGCGGTGGGCACCCTGGGATGTGCTGAGTCTGGAGACCCAGTGGAAAGTGTAGGCCACGCAGGATCTTGGAACATGACCAGCAGGAGGAGGCCTCCTGGCCCTCGGTAGGGAGCAGGTGCGGTAGAGGCGAGGAGGAGGACCGCCCTGCGCAGCCGGCACGCCACGCGCCCCCGTGACCTCGACCTCGTCTCCTGTCCCCAGCCCCAGAGTCCAGCGTGCAGGCCTGTGCTCCGCGGCTCCCTCAGCCTCGTTCGCCTCCACGTGTGCACGGGACCCCTGGGCCGGGAGCAGCTCGAGGGGCTGCCTTCTCCTTTCCCCACTTCTCCTGTGCTCCCCGGCCTCTGACCTGCTGCAGCCTTGTGCAGTGACCCTGAGCGGCCCGAGCGACTCTGCAGGTGTGCGTTGCCTGAAGGGCCCCTGGTGGGGGGAACTTGCAGCCTCTCCAGCATCCCCGCCACCGAGCTGCACCTCGTGCTGTGCGCCCCCAGGTGAGGGCGTCTCCCAGAGCCCCCGAGGTTCGGCAGAGCGCCTGCAGTCTCTGTGATGCCTGCGGTGATGGTGACCCCCTGGTGACCCCTGGGAGACCAGAGTGCACGGCAGGGCCGAGCAGCCACCGCGGGCCTGACGCGGGCAGCGGGGTGTGGGCGCTGGCTGGGGAGACGTGGGGGACAGCTCGTGAGGCTCGCTGAGCTTGAGGTCGGGAGTCTCCGTACAGGAGTCGATGCTTCGCCGTCCCTTGGTTACTGTCGGTTTGGTGATAACTTCCTGGAGGCTTGGCGTCGGCAGTGCCTCTGCCTCTGATTTTGGGTTGAGCTCCTTGCTCAGGTTTCCTTCGTGAGAGGAGAGGGCGGAGAGCCTTCCGAAGTCGGGTGAAGAGGGGCTGCCTCGGGCAGCAGAGAGTCACGCTGGCGAGCTTGCAGAGCAGCTGTGGCCCAGGGGATCTGGAGTTTGTGCTGCCCCGTCAGGGGGCTTCATGGGCCGCTTTCCCCGTCAGGGGGCTTCACGGGCCGCCCTGGATTCTGGCGCAGCCTGTGAGCCTTGGGCCCTGGGCCTCCCCCATGCCGCTGAAAGACTTGAAAACACCCACATACCGACATACAGCATGTGCAGTTATGAACTAGGTCCTTCCGGCCTGCTCTCTCGAGCTGGTCCCACCACTCTCCCACGTGCTGGGTTCAAGGCAGTGCTTGTCTCATTTCGCTGGAAACCCTGGTCCGTGAGCTCCCGGCCGCCCTGCTGATTTCTCTGAGAGCTCGCTGGACGCGGGTGGGAGGCCCTGCCGCAGGAGAGGGAGCGCAGCGTGCGGGGCGTGGGAAAATCCTCCCCTCTGGAGCGGTGTTTAGGGGGCCTCCTGGGGGTCACCCGTCACCCCAGGACAGAGGGTGTGTGCTCCCTGTGTGTCATCACTGCTGTCCGGCACGTTACAGGCGCTCGGGCTGTGTTTGTTGCATGCTCTGAGAAGACGTGGACACTGGGCACAGGCCTGGGGTCAAGGCCAGGTCCTACCGGTGGCTCCCCGCGTGGCCAGGGTTGGTCCCTCTGCTGTACTTTCCTCCTCTCTGAGGGGGGCTCGTGCGGCTGCGTCACAGATGGCTGTCCTCCCGTCCTCCCCGTAGAGTCCCGTGAGGCTTCAGTCAGAAAAGACAGGGGCCTTGGGGCCCCTTGTGCACCCCGTGTTCCGCGAGTCCGTGGCCTGGACCCCGGCTCCCCGCGGCTGGGCCGTCCTCCCCGAGCAGTGCTGCCCGGCAGAGCAGACCCCGGCTTGTCATCGTCCCCGAGTCTGGGGGCCCTGGAGCTGGTCGAGAGACCCTGGGCGGGACAGTGGCCACTGCGCAGCCGCCTTCCTCCCTGCCCAGGCATTTCCCCACCTCAGCTTTGTCCTCTTTTCATTTCCTGTTCTTGACCCAACACTGTATGCAGGGATGTGGCGTTTTCTCTCATTCCTGGATCTTGAGAGGCTGGAATAATGATAAAAAGCTACTGCAATGAATTACATTATTATGTTATTAATGACAAGTATACTAGTTTCCTCTTGCTGGGTTGCTGCAGGGGTTCCGAGGAGGCTAGACCACGCCGGGCGTGTGTCCCATCCCGGGGCCGCGCTGTGAACAGGACTGTGCCCACTCGGAGCCGCCGAGGAAGCCTGGGAGGTTGTGTGCCCGGGAGCCGTGCCCTGGCAGGTCCTCGGGCCTCCCCTCTGCCCGGGGGCGAGGGCTCAGCGTTGGCTGGACTCGGGCGTCTGCAGGAGGGGAAGGAGTGCTGGGACCTGACAGTTGAAGTTACAGGGAGCCTCCCGACCCAGAGGTCGTCCGAACGTGCAGGGAGTGGGATTGGATTCCAGACCCCGAGCTCCTCTGCCCCCTCCTCCCATCACCCACGGGTCCAGGGTCCTCTTCGGGCCCCCGCCTCTCCCTCCCCAACCTCGTTTTTCTCCTTCAGGCTGAGGGGACAGGAACTGGGTGGGTTGGGAGTGGGGTGGTGAGGGACCGGTGCCCAGAGTGACGTACGGACACATGGTCGTTTCACGGGTGGAAGGGCCGAGGTTCGGCCAGGCCCCGCGGGCAGGTGGGCCTGTGCAGAGCGGCCACTGACCCCAGGACCTGGGTGGCTGCTGCTAAGTCCTACGTGAAGAAGATGAATTTTCACATCGAAGTGGAAAAACTGCCCGATTTTTATCAGGGCAAGTTGGCTAGAGTGTTAGTTAAGCTCATTTTGTGTCAGAATTAAATCATGTCCCTCCATTTCCTGCAGGGTTGGTTATAATGATAACTTTCTTGGAGCAGCGTTTATCATCCTGGTCCAGGTCGGGGGGTGCAGTGGGGGCAGCAGGGAGGTGTACCCAGAGCCGTATGACCCCCGGCCCTTCTATGGCAGGAGCGTGCTCTTTTAATAACATTGGGCTTTTGTTATCACTTACAACATTAGTGTTCGTTTAGCTGTAACCGTGGGCCTGGTTTTAAAGCAGAACAAAACTAGTGGTCGTATTCATGAGGCAGGGAAAGGAACGTGGTGGGTAGTTAACCCCCCTCTGTTGACGCTGATAACAGGAGAGGATGACCACACAATGCAGTGTTCTCATTTCCAGCCATGAAATTTAAAAAAATTAAAATCCTAAAATAATTATTTGAAAAAAAGCCTTGGCTTATAGAAAAAAAAAGGTTTTGCACATAAAAAAAGAGAAAATGGTCCAATGTCTCATTTCTGAGATAATCCTCGACTTTTCTAGGTAAACAACATACCTGGTTAAAAACCTCAAACGGCACGAAAATTACAAGTGAAGAGTGACGGGTCTGTCCATCCCACCCCACCCTAGACCCACCCCAGCCAGTGTTAATGATTTTTCTAAATTTTTCTCAGAAAAAATTTTAGGCAATGCCAGCATATACACAGCTCTGTATATGTACATAAAATTCTTTTAATAATTATACTCAGAAGAGTACTTGCTTTTTTTATTATTACTATAATCTCTGGGATGTCTGTCAGCATGTGTGTTCACATCTGTCTCACTTTTAACTGTTTGCTATGTGTGAGTCTGCCCAAATCAAGTATTATCCGTCATTTTAATCCTTACCTGATCTGGCAAGGTAGTATTTCCTTAATTTATGAATGAGGTTATCTTTACATATGTTTATTGGCCATTTGTGTTTCATTGTCAATAAATTACCTGTTAATAGCCTTTGCCCATTTTTGTACTGGGCTGTCTTTCTCACATTAATTAGTGTAAACTCTGTAAAATGAGGAAATTAGCTGTGTCAGTTGTGTTGTAAATAACTGATCCCTCCTCCCTTTTGTGCGTCTTTGACTTTTTCTACACGTTTCCGTGGTCTAAGGTATCAGTCTTTCAGGACTCCTGTGCGTTCTGTCCTTTAGAATGGCCTCCAAGATGGTAAGTTCCCTCCCACTTTCTTCTGAAGTTTTTTATATTCTTTCATTCGTTTGCGTTTAATCTTTGACTTTGTTTTGATACAGGAGAAAGGTGGTACCAGCACCATTTGCAGTGCCACCTTGGTAATCAGTTGTTTAAATCCGTCTCTGAGCTCTGTTATATTGTTGTGGTGGTGGTTTCATTGATTTGTCCGCTTTTTCCTCCTGTCAAACTGTTTCTCTTCTCTCTTTCTGGTTAGTCCAGCTTCATAATAACGGACTTCATCTGGTGAGGCTGGTTCCTGCCTCTCCCCGCTCCCATGTCTCCTTTTGTTTTTTCTCAGTATCTTTGTAGCTATTATTGTGTGTTTATTTTTCAGATGAACTTTAATATCATTTTTTCAATTGCCAAAAAGTAATTTTGATATTGTAATTGGAATTGAGTTGAATATAGATTAATTCAAAGAGAGTTTGCATCTTCATAATCTCTGGTCTTCCTATCTGAGAGCACTCTATGTCTTTCCATTTACTTAGAGTTTTTGAGTTTTCTTCAAATACATCCTGCACATCTCTTCAGTTTTTACCTAGGCATTTCATCTTTTTGGTTGCTCTTATCAATGCGATCTTTTCGTTCATTGTAATTTTTAATTTGTCTTTGTATAGAGAAGCTGTTGATTCTTTTTAATATTAATGCATAACGTACCACTTTGCTGAAACAGACTTCAGTATTGTTTCTCTTATTTTCTCCCATGGATTCTCTTGAGTCTGCTAGGTGTATAGTTACATCCTTTGCAAGTAGGGACAATTCCATTCTTCCTTTTCAACATTTAGACCTCACTTTCCTCCTCTTGTCTTATTACATTGCCCAGTGGTTCCAGAGAAGTGCTAAATGGCAGGCGTCCTTTCGTTTATAATTCTGATGAGAATGTGGCTAATGTTTTAACCTAAGGAGACCTAGCTTTTGGTTTCATATATCTTTTTTCTCATGATAAGGAAATATTCATTTATTCTAATTATTTTTGGGGGGGGGGTTCGCGGGTCTCTCACCGTTGTGGCCTCTCCCGTTGCAGAGCACAGGCTCTGGACGCGCAGGCTCAGCGGCCATGGCTCACGGGCCCAGCCGCTCCGCGGCATGTGGGATCCTCCCAGACCGGAGCACGAACCCGTGTCCCCTGCATCGGCAGGCAGACTCTCAACCACTGCGCCACCAGGGAAGCCCCCTATTCTAATTTTTTAAAGTCAATTACTACTGTCGAATTTTGTCAAAACCCTCTTTGGCATCTTTTGGAGTGATTTATGGTTTCTGTCTCTTGACCTGTTAACATGTGCTTTTATATCAGTAGTTTTTCTAGTGTTCCAGTCCTGGCTATACCCTCCTTAGTCGTAGCGGATTATTCTTTTAATATTCCACTGAACGATATTTGCAGATGTTGTAGTTACCACGTTTGCATTAATATTCATAATCAAAATGTCTGGTAGAGCCTGTTTTTGTCAGGTCAGGTTTGGGTATCAGAATGCTAGCTTCACAGAAAGAACTTGGAAGCTTTCCTTCCTTATTCTTTTTAAACAGTTTAAATAGTTGTATGTTCCTTGGAAGGCTGAAGAAGGAATTTGTCTCTGAAACCATCTGGACTTGGTACTTTTTGGGGGTTCGCACTTTGATAACTTTAATTTTTTTTCTTTTGTATTAGTCTTTTTGGTTTCCATCTCTTCTAGGGACAATTTTGGTAAAATACTTTCCTAGAAAATTGTCTATTTAAGTTATATTTTCAAATTTATTTGCATTGAGTTTTGAAAGTAAACCTCTTTTAATTTGTTTACATATGGTCATTTCCTATTTTTATCTCTAATATTTTGTGTTTTACAGTTTTTTGTGTGCTATTGTTATGATTTCTACTATGATTTTTAAGAATGATCTGATGTATACCTTATACGGGACACCTGGTAATACATATATTCTTTTTTGGTTTGTTTTTTTTTTGTTTTCCTATTTTATTTTATTTTTTAACCATCTTTATTGGAGTATAATTGCTTTACAATGTTGCGTTAGTTTCTGCTGTATAACAAAGTGAATCAGCTGTATGCATATGTATACCCTCATATCCCCTCCCTCTTGAGCCTCCCTCCCACCCTCCCTGTCCCACCCCTCTAGGTGGTCACAAAGCACCGAGCTGATCTCCCTGTGCTTTACCATTTTTTAAGAAATTGCTTTTGCATTTATCTCTCAATCCTACTATTTTCTTTACTAAATGAATAATTTGTGCTTTTGTTTTTTTGTACCTCTCTCCTTGGGTTGATTTTTTTTTTTTTCTTTTTTTAGCTTCCTAACTTAGAAGCTAAAGGTATTGGTCTTACATAGTTCTTTAGGTGTGTGAGGTTGTGAATGTCCTCTGAGCTCTGTTCCACTGTATATTTTATTGTTACTTTCTAGATATTTTGCCACTTTGAGTCTTCCTTTGACTCGAGTTGTTTAGTGAGAAAATCTTTTTTGTTTCCAAGTTGGGTTTTTTCCTGTTAGTTTTGTTGTGCGTTTAGAGTTTTTATTGCCCTGTGGGGGGAGAATGTGGCCTGTGTCATGTTGACTGGAGTTTATTGCGTTTTTCTGCATGGCCTAATATATGATTTTGTACATGTTCCAGGGACTCTTAAAAAGAAGACTTATCTGTTATCAAGTTTGAGATAAATACACACACACACACCCCTTGTATGTCGTGTATGTGTAGAGCTTAGTGTGAGCTAATCGCTTATTCTTGTTCAGCTCCTCTGATATTCTTAGTTGTTCTTCCTGTGTGATCTGTTAGACGCTCACTGGGGCGAATTGGTTGTTTTTGGTGTTTTCCTTCCCTTCCCTTATGCTTTCTATATTATGTGCTCCGCTCTGGTATGTGACCGTTTATGACTCACGTTCTTGTGGTAGATTAGGACCTTCATGAATCACTGGTGGCCCTTTGACTCGTTTCACCTTTTTCCGCCCAGAATTCAGGCTTCGTAGATTTAAATTTGACAATCCAGTTTTCTTTTTGTTTGGGTAGTAATCGTTATCTTTTTTTACTTTTAACCTTTCTGAGTCATTCTGTTTTAGATGTGATTCTTATTTACAATACAGCACACAGTGGCCTTTTGAAAATCAAAATGAATGTTTAAAAGTCCCACAGAGCTTTCTGGACTTCAGTCGCCCCATCTGTAAAACGGGTAGTTTTCTTCAACTACAAAAGGTTTGAATAAGACAAGGTTTGTGCTATTCGCTGCACACATTGTCTCGCTAACCTGCATAATGCTATCCCTTCAAGGTATTTCTTTTTCTAACCTTTGATAGACGAGCCAGGTGGGACCCAGGGAGGTGGATTTTCCAGGGCTACCCGATTGACCAGCGTGTGAGCTGTGATTCACCCCCAATCCAAGACTTTCTAATCCCAAAACCCACATTCTTTCCACTCAGCCCTTAGAGCTGCCCCAGCACCGTGCATGAAACCCCAGGTCACCCCGGGTGAAGTGATTTCTGGCTTTTCAGACGAGTTTCAGCAAGTAGGGTAACCTAGTAACTAGGCTCATTTTTGTACTTAATTGGAACCAGACCGCAGTGGGCTCAAGGGTCAAGCAAACAGTCTTCTCACCAGCACCCTCCTACCCTGCCCCGTTCTCTGAGACCGAGGGCAGCTTTGCTGCGGGCATGGGGGCCTGGCCACACGCAGGGCCACTCCTGCCCTGCCCGGCCCTCCCCGAGCCTGTGCAGCCTCACAGCCGCCCTCCGGACACTGTTTCAAGCCTCAGCTCCTTGTGACATTCAGAGACAGCAGATGGAGCCAGAGACTTGGGGAAAAGTGACACCCAGTTCAGAGTCCATGTTTCCCGGGGCCGAGGCCTCGGTGCTGGGTGTGGGGGGAGGGGCTGGGCTCCTTGGCACGGGACATGGAGGTGAGGGGCCCTCCTTGGACCCTGTCCTGGTGGTGGATTATGTCTCAGGCTACCAGTGAGGAAGAGGGGCTCCGGGGACCAGCTAGAAGGAGAAGCTCCCGGGAGTTAAGGCCTGAACCCCACAAGCCCAGTCTGGTGCCTGGAAGGCCTTATGAAGCATCCCAAGGGGCTGTCCATGCTCCCTGTCCGTTCCTTCAGGGCCTGACTCCAGTCGGCTGGACGACCGGACAGGAACTGACTGAGCTGCTCTATCTGCGCGGGGACAGTCAGGGCACGCCTGGCCCTGGTGCGAGCAGCCCGGCCTCGCCACTCGCAGCTGCGGGAACGCGGCCATTGCTGGGTCTCGGGGCCTCCTCTGTCTGCAGAGTTGGGCCCTGACCCTGTTCTGTCTGGGGGGCCATGAAGACGGTTGCGGGTGTGCCCACTGCGTGCTGGGGGGAGCATCTCTCCTCAGTCCCTAAGCCGTGGGGCCCAGACCCCTTGTGGTGCCAGTGGTGCCCTGGGCCCACCTCGGCCTCCCTGGGCAGTCGGGCAGCAGGTAAGGGTGAACGCGCCAAGGAGTTGGAACTTGCAGCGGTTTGCAGACGTGTTTTGTGTGTGCAGATAAGCACAACTGGAAAAGCGGAGCTCCGAGCAGTGACCCAGGCCTCTGCCGTTCAGACCCGGGGCTTCGGGAGAAGGGGCTGGAAGCCAGACTCCGGCGTGGCTCTGCCTTCGTGGCACGCGATGGCCCAGGGAGGGTCCTGCCCGCTCAGGCCGCAGGAGCCAGTCTGTCCGTCCGTCCCAGAAGGCACCCGGGCTGTGACCTCAGCCCTTCCGGGGCCAGGTTCACTCTGGCTTAGTGTGTGCCCCAGGCTGGACTGGGTCCCAGGGGTGGGAGAGGCATGAATTGGGAGAAGATACATTTTTATTGAGTTCCTGCTGTGTGCCGTGTGCTGAACTAGGCTTTCCACACACTGACCCGCAAAAGAGTCTTCCTGCTTTGCAAACGAACAACGGAGGCCAGTGCCATTGCATCTCACAGCGCTGGTGTCAGAGCCCGTGGAGCGTCTCCTCCAGCCCACGCTTTGCCCCTCGTGGCAGCGGCTCTGTTCTTTCGAGCTGGAAAGGGAGATGTTGAGGGCCTACCGTGCGCCCGGTCGCCCCCTAGATGCGTGAACATGTTCCCTCTCTCGACCGTGGACCGTGGTCGTGGGAGGACCTGGGGCAGACGACCGCATGCTGTTGGGTGGTCCTGACAGAGAGGTACCTGTCGTCATGATGGGGAGGGCGAGGGCCTTCGGGGGAAGATGAGTGTGTTTGGTGCTGAGTTTCTCCCCAGGGTAGGGTCCATCCAGCTGCAGGTGATCGTGAGTGGCGGGTGCAGAAAAGGCGAGATCCAGCCCAGAGACACGGATTTGCACAGCTCAGGGTGGGCCGGCGCGTCCTCGTAGGGAAGAGCCCAGGGTGCGGGTCCTAAGGCTGGGTCAGTCAGAGGAGGGGTGGGGCAGCGTGACGCAGAAACCTCGGGGCAGGAAGTCAAGGGCCAAGACCCTCCTGGCGGAGAGGGCTCAGCACCCGGGGGACAGGGAGGGGGGCTGCCGTTTGCTGAGAGCTTGCTGGGTCCCCCGCAGGCGACACACGTGCCCAGGCACCTTCCCCAGTTTTCAGACGGGGAACAGGTACAAAGAAGAGCCTCAGGACCAGGATCACACAACTAGTAAGTGGCAGAACCAGGATTCAGATCTGGACTTTTAGCTGCCAGAGACCATCGGTCTGTCCACAGATCCTTGTGGTTTTGGATGTGAAGGTAGAGATCTATGGCTGAGGCGAGCAGCAAGGTCAGAGCCGCCTGAGGGCGCCCTTCCAGCCAGCCCAGTGCGCCCCGGAGGGGCAGAAGCGCGTCCCAGAGGTGCCGGCCTGTGCGCTGGGCCGCTCCCCTGTCCTGGCTCTGCTGGCCAGCTGGGCTTGGCCTGCTGGGAGGCTGGGTGCCACATTCTGGGATCTTATTCAAATGCCATCTTTTCCTACTTGAACATCCACTGACCCATTTAAAATAGACACATCCACTGACCCATTTAAAATAGACACATTTCGGGAAGGAAACTGAAAAGCAACACAAAGGAGCAGTTGTTTTCCAACCACGTCCACCTTGTGCAGCTTAATGAAGTCGTAACGGGACCAAAGGCAGAGCTCGGTATCTGAGCTTTCCAGGAGGAGAAGCAGCTGTCACCGTTATCACCTGGATGCCCTTTGGCCACAGTGTTCTCAGACCATCTGAGGCATAGTCGAGAACAGCCCTGTGGCGCGGTGTCTGATGAGCCTCTCGGCAAGGTTAGGGAACAAGGACCCACCGGAGTTGTGTGTGTAATTAAAGCCGGGGAGAAAGTCGCAGGATTTCCCGTGTTTTCTCTTCTTTCCCCTGGCAAGTAAGGGGCCGTGTAGAACCATTTCCTGCCGCCCCCTGGCTCTGAAGCCCCGGGCTGAGCGGGAGGCTGCTGCACCTAGCACGACCCCTGGGGCCCTGGCCTCCACCCTGCCCTGTGCTCTGCTCCCTGGGGGCTCAGGTGGGGAGCGGGCCCGGAGGGCAGTGGGCCCACGGGAGTAGGAGTGCAGCGTCTTCCCGCTGAGCACGCCCTTCCCTCCTGGTGTCTTTCACGGAGGTTGCGTTACTCTACTCGTTCTGCTTCTTTTCCTGAAGATGTGCCATGGGTGGTGCCCCCTGTGCCTTGCCCTGTCCGGGCAGCAGTGCCCCTGGCCTGGGTTGCCCGCGGTGCGGCAGGGGCCGGGGGAGGTCTCGTGAAAGCAACCCTCTTTGTGGACAAAAGCCCACTCAGTAAAGCTTAAAAATGTTTAAAGGTGTCTGGTAAGGAAACCAGCTACACAACAATGTGAACTAACTGGAAACACACCTGAACAAAGATTATTTATAACGCAGAAGATATCCCTCTAAGAAAATTTTAAAAATTAAAAATTGGATTCAGATCAAAATCGCATAAGAGGATGGTGATGTGTTTTAGAAAAGGATTAACTATGCAATTCCTTTTAATTGCATGGTTCCTTCATTCACTGAAAACGTAGTTTTTTACAGAAATTTGGTCTCTGCAGTTTTCAAAAGCGGGCAGCATTTGGCACGTAGGGAGTACAATGGGTTCTCCCTCTGCGGTGCCCAGGGTTCCCTCTCTGGGCGCCCCCAGCCTCGTTGCAGCCCCTCTCCTGCAGAGCGGGAGTCTGGAGGGTGGTCAGCAAAGAGTGAGCTTGGGAAAAGGCTGGGAACCGGGGCTTCTTCGGGGAGGGGGGTAGTTTAGCTCAGAGCCGTGTTCCCATGACCTTCAGGACACATGGCCTCAACTATGCGGCTGGCAGCCCCTGGGGGGTCGGGGGGTCCAGCAGCCCCCTCCCCCAGCTTGGGCAGCTCTCTTCCTGTGTGACCTTGGTGGGTGTCCCCTGCTGGGCCTCTCTCCCCTTGGACAGGGTTCTGAGAAGGTGCTGGTCCCAACCCTTGAGTGCAGCTGCTCTTCTGTGTCGGGTGCTCTTTCCATCCCCAGCCCTTGGAGACACTCTTTGAAATCCTTCAAACTCCAGTTGGTGCGTCCGGCGAGGAGCCCGGCGAGGCCCAAGTCAGAGCCAGTTCTCCTGCTTGGCTCTGCTTCTTGCCCAGAGGCCCCTGCCCGCTCCGTCTTGGAGTCCCAGCCCCAAGCACGGTGCCCGGGGACACCATCGCACTCGTGCATGGCCGTCGGCCCCCAAGGGGAGCACGGCAGGTGCAGAGAGCTTCCACCTCGGAGGGTCGGTCCTGGCGGTCAGGAGGCCTGTGTCAGGAAGATTCTGAGACAGAACTTTCAGAAGATGGAAGGAGGCCTGCTCCCCAGCAGGTGTGGGGCTAAGCATTTTCTGCCCATCTTTCCTTCTGATTTAACCCCAGGCAGCCCTGTAGAGCAGTGCCGTTATAAAGCTTTTCCCTCTGGGAGGACAGAACCAAAGTGCGGAGGAGTGAGTCTTAACGCTGAGCTGCAGTGGGCTCGGACGGGCAGGGCCCTGGCGGCGCGCCTTCTTGGGCCAGGCTCTGTTCTCTGGGGTTTGGCCCTGTCCACCTGCCAGCCTCGGACACACGCAAAGGCGGGGGAGGGGGTCCTGCCGCCCGTGTGTCCCCAGGCTGCCCCGTACAGGGAAGCCTTTGTTTGGTTGAGCACCCACCGGGAGAATGGCGGTGTTAGGAGAGGGTCGGCCCGCACCCTCCAAGGAAGGACGGGGCGTCCTTGCTTGTTGAAAACTGGAATGCCGGCTAATGAGGAGCAGTTGAGAGACAGCTGGGCCACCATCCCTGGGGCAGAGCTCGCTGCGGTCCCCACTTCTCGAGGTGCAGCCGTGGCTGGGCGGGAGGCTGCGGCTCCCAGCCTTCTGGTCACAGGACGCAGCAAGAGCTCTGGGCCAAGGGGGTTTGGGGGGGGTGGTTCTCTTCCCTTTCCTTCTCTTCTCTCCTAACCATTTAGCTGTAAAGAACACTCAGACAGTTTTCCTGCTCACCATGTTTGCTAGGGAATTCTAACCCCTTCTGCAAAGAGGGAGTTCCCCGGGAAGGTGGCCTGGTCTGGGGTGAGCATTAGTTTGGACTGGGGCGGCTCTTGGTTGAAATCGGGCTTGGTCAAGTCACGTGGCCTCGTGGGTCTCGTCCCCATGTCTGTGCATCACTTCCCCGTCACGGCGTTGCTACAGGACGACCGAACTGATGAGGGACCTGGTGCGTCATAGATTCTGGGTAAAATGCTACCGCCTCCCAGCTGTGGGACTTGGGGGGGGGTACTTACATCAGTGGGACTCGTTTTCCTCAGCTGGGAAGTGCGGTGATGGTGGCAGCCGCCCCACGCTGTGGAGATGCGTGGGTGCCCGTGGGGCGCCCTGCACAGAGCGGGCCGTGGTCCCTGCTATTACCTGCACCCTGTGCCAGGGCCTGCTTGTCGGTGCGTCCCTGCTATTACCTGTGCCCTGCGCCGGGGCCTGCCAGTCGGGACAGCGCTTACGCTGGCTGCCATCCTGGGGGTGGACGCTCACCCTGAATACGTTCAGGACACGGCCTGTGCTCGGGGCCGTGGGGCTGGCAGGTCATAGGGAGCAGAGCCGGGCCACGGGCCAAGCTCAGGCTGCTGCAGCCTCTGCTCCGTGCGTCCAGAGGGCAGGACGTTCTCCCGAGGGCAGCGGGGCCGCGGGCCTCACTTGACAGAGGTCCTCCTTGGCCCGAGGTCCCCGCGGTCCTGCCGGCGGGAGGGCGCGGCTCCCCCTCTGGAAGCTGGGCACTCACCTGGGGCTGCAGTGCCACCCCAGCCCGCCTGTGCCTCCGGCCCGAGGCCCAGCCCTCTCCTGCACCACCCGGGCCTCGGGATTGGAGGCCCTGACTTGGACACACTTCTTTGGAATCTTTTCTTCTTCTCTGTTGGTGACATCTTTTTTTCTGATTATAAAAGCAGTGTCTACCTAGTGGGAAAAATACAGAAAAGTATAAAGGGAAAAATTGACCATAATTCTGTCAATCACTTTTATATGAATTCCCTTTAATTCATTTAATTATATGCTGTATATCTGTGTATAGTGGAGATCACCTATTTAATTTTTACTTAATATCGCGTCACTCGTTCTGATGCCTTTAGCGTCGCTGTTTCCCAAGTATGTCCTCGTATCTTTGGAAGTGCTTGGTTAGTTGCTCTTGTGTTGTTTCATAACATTATCTTTACGTTACATGCTTTCCTTCTTAAATTTTTCTAAAGTAATTTCCATTAGGCGAGTGGTCCAGGAAGGACACCTTTACTGTGGCACCTCACGCATGGCCAGGAAGGGCACAGCCCTTCTGATCACCCTCAGCTCTAGTCTCTGTCACAGGGGTATTGCCACTTGTTTGTGGATCTGTTCTTTGAAGAGTGATATTTACTTACTGCTTTATTCGATTATAATAGAAATGCATACTTGTGAAAAATTAATACACTGTCACCTAAAGCTGAAAGTTAAAGCTGCCTAAAATTCCGCTCTCCAGAAAGAACCAGTGTTAAGAGCATGTGCACATCCTTTTTGACGTACACACACGCACACACAGGCACGCATGTACACACGCGCGTGCTCAGGAATAAAAGCACGGTGGGTTCCCCGATGGACCTGTTTGCTGTGTCAGTGTCTCCTCTTGACGTGCAGTGGTTCTGGTCCACAGGAGGGGGACGTCACACTACCTGCCGTCCCCTGGGCCTGACCCTTGGACTGTCCCACGTGTCTGGCCGTGGGGAGGTGGCTGCACGGCTTCTCCCTGAGCGCCTTTTCAGGGCTGTTTCCAGCTTTCTGGATGGCTGTTGACATGGCTGGTTTTCCTGTGTGCGGTGTCACGTGGTCCTGGCGGTCAGGGGGTGAGGGACGCGGGGGCTGAGGAGCGAGCCCTGGGCCTGCGCGGAGGCTGGGTGCAGAGGAGCAGGGCGGGGAGCCGGGGCTGGGCCCGGTGCCGCCAGCCTCCGTGAACCGGCCGGCCCTCCCTCGGCGCCCTCGGTGCCGTCATTTTCCCTCCATGACATTCGACAGCGGGGAGCTGGGTCGTTTGTTTCATCTCTTCTTAAGGAAAAGTTAAATTTATAATCGCAGCCCTGACCTCCCTTGTAACTCATGTGCTCGTCCTGTTAACTGGTTTAATATACGGCACCACTATTTCATTAAACAACATACAGGAATAATTAGTTCAGCAACGATGCCTAAGAACAAAAGCCCTTGATTTAGTTTAACTTTATACGTTGCTCTCTTTTGATGTGTAGGGACACATCTGGGGTCTTAAAGAAAGCAGAAAGAAAAATAGAAGACGTCTAGTCAGGCTGGGGGTTAGGGTTTTCCGAGCGCAGCAAGTAACCCTTTGGTCCCAGGCCCCACCGGCACCGCTCAAGCCCTGCACACACGGCCTGGGGTCCTCATGCTCCCAGCCTGGTGGCCCGTGCTTTCCCTCCACCCAGGCTTCCCCGAGTCTAGACCCTCCTTTTGTTCTTTCATTCACTCCGCAGACCCCGCGGCCTGCTGTGTGCGGCCGCGTCTCAGGCGCTCTGGGCGCAGTGGGTGAGCAAGGCTACGGCTGGGTCCGTCTTGCCCTGGGTCTTTTCTCCCATCAGCCTTTCCTCCACCCAGGCTGCCCCAGGGGCCTTGCTGACGGCGCGGTCGGCACCCGTCGCCCCCTTGGCAGCATCTCACGGCCCCTCTGGCCGGCAGGCGGAGGCTCCAGCCCTGGCCCGACCTCCGGGCCCTGCACCGCCGGCTCTGGCCTCGGCTGCAGTCCCTGGTGCCCACAGGCTCCTCCCCGCCCTGCGTGCGTCCTCCTGGGCCTCCGGGCCTTTGCCCCTCTCCTGCCTGAGCTGCTCTCACCTCCTCGAGGCCCCGCGCAAACGTCACCTCCCGTCTGGGTTCCCGCCCCAGCCGAGTCCCTGCCAAGTGGGAGCCGTGGCTGCTTCCTCAAGCCCCGCCCTCCTCGCCTCCCTGCGGCGCCCTTGCCACCTGGTGCACAGGAGGGGGCGGACTGTCCAGCGGCTGGAAGGTCTGGGGGTGGGGCTGGAGCTTGTGTCCGACGCATCCTGGTCTCCTCAGACCCCGCAGAGTGCAGGGCACGCAGGAGGGTCTGGCCTGGTGCGCCGTCCTGGCCCAGCCCCATCTGTGTGTCGGAGAGCCTCAGGTTCCTCGACAGTACGGGACCGTGTGAGCCAAGGGCTGCTGGGAGGCCTCGTCTGACGCCAGTTATAATGGGTGCTCCAGCAGTGGTAGCGCTGTCCTTGCAAAGGGGTTTTGGACCAAATTCACACAGATTTTGTTCCAGCTGGTTTTTTAGAGCCTCGAGGGCAGATTAAGTGACTCTCTATCTCTGGCTTTTGGTTTCTAGGGAACCAGGTTTGTGACGGGCAGACAGGTGCCCCACATTTGCAGGCCGCCAGCAGGGTCCCTGAGCCACCCGTCACAGCACCCTTCATCCCCGCCGTCCACTCCGTCTCCTGCTCCCCTTGCCCTGTCACCCAGGACAGCAGAAGGGTGCTCGCTTCTACCAGCAAGACCTGGCTAGAGTGTCAGGATCTCCCCTGGCCTCCCCACAGACAGTTAGTAAGCCCAGCTGGAAGGTTGCCAGGCTGCACCAGGATTGCCCCAAGCGGAGTCGCTCCCACTCTGCAGGTCTGTGTCGCCCCTTGGCCGGCATCACTGCCCCGTCAAGCCATCCTGGTCCTTGCCTGTGGAGCTGCAGACCCCTCCCGTGTCCCGCCCTGTAGGCACCTTGCCTACCCGGCTCCAGATTCTCACATGGGCCTGGGAGGGAGGCAGTATTTGTCCCCACTTTCCAGATGAAGCCGCTGAGGCCCAGAGAGGTGAAATGACACGCCCCAGCTCTAGACCCTGGCCAGGGTGTGAGCCTAGGTCTGTCAGCTCCTGAAGCCCTTGCTCCTTTGCCTGCTCAGAAACTCCTCAGCCATCCAAAAGAGAGGCCTCTGGGCATTGGCACACCTTTCCCACCCGGAAACATGCTTCCGTCTTCAGCGCCGTTGGGACTGCTGCACCGCGTGTTTCCCAGGGTCCTGACCGCCCCGCGACCCCTCGCCCCCTTTTCTCTTGCTCCTGACCCTCCAGGCAGAGGTACCAGGCCAGCGGGAAGGAGCAACTCCCCCGCCTGGCTCCCTCTCCGGGGACAGCAGGCTTCAGGGGGCTCTCCTGTAATCTCTCTATCCACACAGCCCTCATTTTAATTTGCAAAATTGAACCCAGATCGAGAGCAGTAAAGCCAGAGGACGGTAAATATTCATGCCTCAGTGAGCGAGGGTGGCTCCATTACCGTCGCGAGATTGGGAGAATTACCTTGAGGATTATGTATATTCATGGGCCGATTTTTATTTGCGATATAACATGACTCACGTTGGCCTGTGTGTTACCCGTTCTACCCCAAACAGACTTTGCACGAAGCTTATGCCCTTAAGCTTCTGAAAGTCATCTCAAGTGGATTTCCCTCTGCTTCTGCTTCCTAGGAGACCGGTAGGAATAGTAATCACTGCAGCACCCAACCAGGGCCTGCGCGTGCGTTCTTCTCTCTCCGCTTTACAAGACGTGGTGTTATTCTTGTGTCCAGGATACAGATGAGGAGACTGGACCTGCAGGTCACACCCTGTTCTGCTCGCACGGCGGTCTTCCCCCCGGGCTGCAGGACCAGGTCTTGCCCGTGCCGTGTGCCCAAGCTGAGAAGGTGCTCAGAGGCGACCGCCACGGGAGGCCTGTGGACGGCAGCCTGCTCTGCGGGGCATTCAGCCGTGCCGCCGCCGCGGCTCAGGCAGCACCCGCGGTGCCTGGCGGCCCGGATCGGGCACAGATTGATCTGACCGAGGCGTGTCTGGCTGCTGCAGCCACGGGGCTGCTGTTTCTGTTCCAGGCGGCTCAGCTCACAGGAGCCGGGCCTCGGAGCTCAGCAGGTTCGGCGAGCTGCTGCCCGCAGGCTGTTTTTCTACATGACGCTGCATGTCCGCAGCTTCTTTCATGCCACGACAGCAAAGCTGAGTAGCTGGCGACAGAGGCTGTAGGGCCTGCAGAGCCTGAAGCAGTTGCTGTCTGGCCTTTTACAGAAAAGTTTGCAACCCCTCGTCCCTCACCTTTGGGGAAGCTGGGCCTTCAAGCCTCTTCTCACGCCGGGCGCTGGCTGGGTGCCCGCACGCCTCATAATCTCATTGTCGCGGTAACCCCGATGGGGCCAGGATGCGCGTCTCCTTTCTGTTGATGATGAAATAGTAACAGTAATCGTGTTGATCACTAATCTTTATTGAACAGTTTCTAGCGTTTTGATGCCATGCAAACTGTTTCACACAGATTACCCAGCGTAATCCTCGCAACTGCCTGGTGAGGCAGGGGCGTTTTCCATTTGAGGAAAGAGAGAGAGGTTAAGCCCCTTGCCCAAGGTCGCAGGATAACTCGAGGAATTTGAACCAGGAAGTCTGACTCCAGGACCTGCTTTGTAACCGCTGCGCCACACAGAGGCGCGCCCCCTTGCCCTCAGTCACACGTTCGTTCAGCGGTTTTTGCCACCGAGGATGTACCAGGTCCCCTCCCCTGGGGGCAGGATACAAAGAATCAAGAGCTGCGTGTTCTCAGAGAGCCCTGGCCCAGAGCTCCCCCGGCAGGGTCTGCATCCCGGCCTCACCACTGCTGAGCTGGGTGACCTTGGGCCCCAGTCAGGTCCCCTGGACAGCGCGGGTCACAGTAGGACGGACCCTCAGGGGCGCTGCGGGGAGTGAGCTGGCTGATGTACGTGAGCCTGTTGGAACACTGCCCGGGGTGTACAGTAGGTGCTCCCTGCGTGTCAGCGCTGGGGGGCGGGGCGTGGAGGTGATGGTGGTGACGGTGGCGGAGTAGGCACAAGAGGCCCTGGGAGCCTGGGCAGTCTTGGAAGGCGGCCCAGGGCAGTGGGGCCTCAGCTGAGGCTGCGGAGTCAGCAGGCAGAGCAGTGGGGGGTCCTGAGGACACGAAGAGGAGGCCGCTCGTCAGTTGCACGTGGCAGGTCCCCAGTCGCCTGAACGGCTTGGCTTGGTGGACGGCCCACTCCTTAGCGCGTTAGAGTGTCTGCAGACCACAGGCTCTTGAGACAGAGCGCAGTGGCCAAGCTGCGGGGCAGAGACTGGAGTGGACCTCAGCGGTCGGTTTGGAGCCGGGGCAGGCGGTGCTGGGCCGCGGGGTCGGAGGGGGGCTTGGGTCTGGAGCGGGCAGAGTGGGGCTTGGACCCCGCTTCCGCCCTGCCTCCACCTCCGCTTGTCCGTTGCCTGTCCACAGCTGTCCTTACAGCTGTCGCCTTGACGGGAAGCTCCATCTGACTCTCCACCCACGCTGGGGCCGCTTATTTCCTTCACTTTTTCACATTCGAAGTTCTTGCTTACGTGTCTAAAGTCATTTTCATTAATCTCAACTACAACTCCTGAACTTTTCAGATAGTATTAATATTGACATCTCAACCTACTTTCTGGGCCAGAGCTTATAAATTCCTCACAGCTTTTGGGGAAGAGCTCCTCTCAGCCCCACACAGCAGGTAGATATGTTGGTGGCCCACACGCAAGAATAATTCATATTTGAGAACTCTCTCCAGATTTCCAGGAAGACGTTAGTCAGCCCCGAGCTTTGCCTGTACCATTGGAAAGATCTCTGGGGTGTGGAAGGCCAATCTTCTGGCCGAGGCCGAGTCTCCTTTGAGCACCTCTGGTCACCTGGCTCCTCGGAGCTCTCCCCTGCAGGTGGCTTCTCCAGGGCCGAGCTCAGCAGAGCCACAGGGCCTTCTCTGTGCCGCAGCCCAGCCTGTCTGCTTTGCTGGCTCTGGCTGGGGTTATGTGCGGCTGGGGACTTTAGAGCTTGGCCTGGGCGTGGGAAGCAGGAATGAGCGCCCCTGACCTTTGTTACCGACCTGCAGCGCTGGAACCAGCGCGCCTGCTGGGTGCAGTTTTCTGCGGCAGGGGTTCAGGGTGAATGCCACCTCGCGCCAGGGACTGGCAGCCCAGGGCCAGCAGGGCAGTTTCCTGCAGTGTCGGTTTTCGAAAGGGCAGTTAATTCCAAACCTGATTTTTATTTTCAAACAAACATGGATCTGTTGTGGTGTAGAACACGAAGATTTCCATGAATCTTAAAACTTGGGACGTGGAAGAAATTCTGTGCTCCCGGCAGGCAGCATCCTGCACCTGCTCTCCTCCGCCATCAGGAAAGGCGGGAGCACTTCCTGACGTCTCTCGGGACAGCTGGGCTCCGGGACCAGTTGGAAAATGCAGGTTTCCTGTAGGTGTTTGGGCTCCTTCCTGCACTGTGACACCAGGAGCTTTCCCTGAAGGAAGGCCCGGGGAAGGGGGAGAGGGACCCAGAAGGAGAAGTTGCTCTTTCATTTCTGACACTCTCCTGGTCTCATGTGCATGGCATTGTCCTTAAACCCAGTTCAGATGTCACCTCCTCTCCTGGCCCCCTGACCCCTCTCTCACGGCATAACAGCTGTCCTAAATGGCACTTATATCTGCCCCACATGCTCCCAGGGTCAAGTGTAAGGCCTGCCTCGGAGCAGGTGCTACAAGAATGTGTTGAGTTAAACCCAGTTGAGGGAATGTGGGTGATGACTTTGAAAACGGGACTTGACGAATGCCCACGTGCGAGGTGAACAGGAAGGCACGTGGCCTGGTGCGCTTGTGGGAGCAGAGGGTGGAGGGTGCCGGGCCCAGGTGAGCGCTGGGAGAGCCCTGCACTGACGCGGGAGGAGGCTGGGCCGGGCGCCAGAGGGATGACGCTGGACCCCTGGAGCCCCATGGGCTGAAGACCGGCGGCGTCTCGCCCGGGCTCTGTACAAGGTGGGTGGCCCGGCAGAAACATGGGGAAGGGGCCCTCTTGGGGAATCTGAGCGAGAAGTGAGGCCCAGTGGACGGGAAGATGCTCTGGGATTTGCCACTGACGGGCTGCAAGCCCTTGAAGGATGAGGATGGAGCCAGGGGCTGAGCTTGGGCCGCTGCGCCCCCGAGGACCTGCGCTCCCCGGACCTCCGCAGATGTGGACACAGGCTGCTTACATTGCCACGACATCTGGGCCAGGGGTATGAGCCGCTCTGCTGGTGACAACACTGAGGCTCAGAAACACTTACAGAACTCACCCCCAGCTCAGCGCGCGAGCAGAGGCGGCACCCACCCAGGAGCGGGGCCCGGGGGGTGCGGCGGGGACGGGCCGAGGAGCCCAGCCCTTGGGACCTCGGGCCCCTTCTGTCCACCTGGGATCCAGGCCGCCCGGGTGGTTCTCCGAGGCCCAGGTGTGGCCGTGTTTGCTGCTCCGGCCACAGCTTCTCCGGGCTCAGCCCCGGGACAGAGCTGGCCCCCTTGGCGCACCTCCCAAGGATTCCTTACCCCCCGAAAAGCCCAAGAATGTCGTTAAAAACAATTAAAGCCCCAGTCGTATGGAGAACAGAAGAATCAGGCATTGGCGTAATTCAATTTAAAGCTTTATGGGATGACAAATGTGTGGAGGGCGGCTGGGGGAGGAACGTAAAGCTTCCTGGCAGGCCCTTGTCACTTTTACGGTTTTTCATCGTTGCAGGACTGGGTGGTTAATAACCAGGGTTAGTTTGTGAGGTCGCGGTGGAGGGGTGGGGCCTTCGCTGGGCCGAGCGGTAGAAACTGAATCCGTCCCCTTCCTCCCCGGGGGCCCACCACATGGCAGGTATCGAGAGGGGGGCCGGCGGTGAGCAGAATGACCCAGCCTGCCCACGGGCCGCTGTCCGCCTGGCGCGGGAGCCCCCCAGAAGGGAGCCAGACGCGCGGGCACGTGGTGGGAATGACGATGAGGCCGTGAGGAGCACTGTCGGGGCTCCGGGACCCTGGGCAGGGGCCTGGACTGGTGTGGGGCGTGACTGGGGAGGTGGGCAAGGTGCACGCTGGGCCCAGGGGTGACTGGCCACTGGAAACGCAGCCTGGCCGGGCGCTTGGGGCAGGGCGGGCCTCCCGGAGAAGACAGACACGCAGCCAGGCAGAGCCCCACGCCATCTCTGACCCTGGAGCTCGGTCTATGGGTCCCCAGGCTTCTGAAGACCCTCCTCCTTCTCTTAGGGGGTGTTTCTCATTTCTACGCAGGGACCCCGGAGAGGAAGGTCTCCTCGGCTCTCCTTCTCCCCAGGGAGTAGTTGGCTTTAGTTAGGCCCCAGTGGGATGTTTGCGTGGAACAGAGCCCACCTCTGAGCAGCCAGCACCGTCCCCCAAGACAAGGCCGGGCGGGAGGAGAGTGGCCCGTGCTGCTAGGGCCCAGTTCCTGGCCCTGGTGCCCAGGGGGCAGTGGGCCCAGGAGCAGAGCCAGGACAGAGGGGCCTGGCCCGACCTCGTGCGGTGTGTCACCTCCCGGGAGCACGCCCTGGAGGCCGCTGGGCCTGGCAGGGTCGCAGTGCAGAGGGGCTTTCACCACTCCGCCTTGGGCTGAAGTGGCGGCAGCAGGACCCCGAGGAGCTGCCATCCTGGTGACCTGACGGCTGGGCAGCAGTTAAGAGGCCTGCAGTGCCGGTGCCGGTGCCGGTGCCGTCCGAGAGGAGGCCTCTCCCAGCACCGCTGGAAGGCTGTGAGCTGGCAGCTGGGAAGCCCTAGTGAGACTGAAGCTGTGCTCTGCACACCACAGTTTTCTGTCCCGACACCTGCTCGGGGACGCTCCGTGTGCGCGTGTGGGCTGACGCTACAGAAGTGGCCACCGTGGCGTCGTTCACAGCGGCCCACGTGTCCATCAGTAAGGGCGCAGATAAATAAAAGGTGGCGTTTTCATGTAAAGAAGTACTATGCAGCAGCCAGAAAGAGTGACCTGGGTAGATTGTACGAACGGATAGCTCAGTGTCTACGTAAATATACAGACGGATATACAGAGATAGATCTGTGTACAGATATGGCTCCCGATATGAGCAGATGTCAAAACCACGATACAGAGGAAGAAGACGAGTATTTGAATTGAACAGTAATAGGGCGCCGTTGTATAAAATAACAATCGGTCCTATCCAGGGTGCACACGTGGCTGTAAATGTGTCCAGTGGGACACATGAGGACATGACAATGAAGGTGATTATCATGATTGTCATGAAGGTCATTACTCCAGGTGAGGTGAGGCCGGGGACAGGACTGGGGCCTTCAACTGGACATCAAGACAAAGTACAAGTGACAGGCTCACAGAGGTCCATTCCAGTGGTGGGAACACAGGTAGTTACTACATCACTTGACTCCCTGTACCTTTCTGAATGGTTGTCATTTCTCTCAAAAAATAAGCGGGTGGGAACCGAGTCCCCAGGGCCCATCTGCTCCCCACTCCTGCCGCCTCCACAGCTCACGCCGCTTCCTCCCCGAGCAGCATCCCGAGTTTGGCTTTTTTGTGCAAGATGCAATTAACGCATTAGGCGGGGGACGTCTTATCTGTGGCCGGCCCAGCTCAAAGAAGAGGGAGAAATGAGAGCAGCCAAATTGAAGTCTTATTAAACCAAATTGGTTGGGTCTGATGGAGCCAAACCTAGACGGGTCTTTAAAAGCTGATTTCATTTTTCCCTCCGGTCTGAACCTCTTTGAATTGAAGTAACTGATCCTGGTGTAAGCTTATTAGTGTCAACCTTGTGTGTTTCTTTTCCTCTCCAATTTACATTTTATTAAGTAATGATGAAGTTGCAAGGCCTCGACCCTCGCCTTTGGCACAGCCAGGAGCTTCCAGGCTCAATAATGGAACGAAAACGGATAATGGGGTCCAATCTCATTACAGCCAGTACCATTATTACAGAAATCTCTGCACATCAGAAAGACTGCTAAGCCCCCTTCTTTCTAGCATCTGTTGATGCTGGAGGATGTCCAGGGGCCCCAGACCTGCTGTTCCTTTGCAGGAGGCTGCAGTGGTGTTGGCCCATCCATTTCTTACCCTACAGAAGGAACGCTGCCAGAGAGCCCGCTCGTGGGGTGAACTGTACCGTGCACTCCGTGGTGGGGTCGATGCGTGTGATATGGTGTAAGAATAGGGGCTTTCAGGATGGGCAGATCCGGATGCGGTGGGCACGTGCCTTACCCTCTGGGCCTCAGTTCCCTGGCCTGTAAAACGCGGTCACTGTTACCACCTGGACAGTTGTTGGGCGAACGGTAAGGACCAGCTTAGCACTTGGTGGGCATTCGGCAGATGTGTGTCTCCTCTGCCTTCTGTGTTGGCCGATGGTGAAATCGTGAGGTCTCCGTCCCGTGGCTGGGTCCCCGCTCTTGCACGCACACTGCTCTGGAGAGCCGAGACGGACGCCTGGTGAACCCCACCTCGGGTCACTTCTAGGCCGCTGTTCATTGGCCTCGGAAAGGGCCCCGGTCATCGTGAGCCCAGCATCCTGCCAAGCGCTCCAGATGCTGGAAACCACAGTGCAGATGCTCGGAAGACACGTGTCAGGCCTGGGGGCACATGGGGCATTTGTTTGCTCTCCCTCCTGGTCAGTCACAGACCTCCACGGAGGGCCTGTCCTGTGCTGGGGCCCTGCCACCCAGAGACAGGCGCCAAGGGTGGCCAGAGGGGGCGGAGCAGCTGAGAAGTCAGGTCTGAAACTGTCCACTGCGCCTGGCCAGGGCAGGAGAGAGGGGCTGGGCGCCCTGCCTCTGCCCTCCCGGCTCCTTCCCTGGAACCGCCTTTCTGGGTTTGCGCCTGGGGGTGGGGGTGGGGGTGGGGGGCATCCACCCCGCGCCCCTGGCTCCGCCCAGCTCTGCAGGGTGGTCGGGTGGTCGGGAGACAGGCCGGGATGTCAGGCCTGCCCCGCGGTCCCAGCACTTACTGTCCCAAGTCTCACTTGTGATGTCTCACAGGTCACTGCCCTGTGACCCTGGAGACATCGAAAACCTCTTTCTTCATCCATAAAATTGAATGTGAAAATATTGACCTACCTCTTTGCGTTTTTATGAAGAATAACCGGCCCAGACGATGGTCACACTCTTTGTGAATCAGAAAGGGCTGAACTGCTTAGCAAGCGCGAACTGGAGTTTGAAACATTGCTTGCTTGATGTATTCCTGCCTCCCTCCTCCTCGGGCCCAGCCTCCCTCCCCAGAAGTGCCTGGTGCCGGGGAGACGGGAAGAGGCCCTGCAGGCAGCCAGCCCTCGTGGGAGCCGAGCTCAGGGGGGCCGGCCTGCTGATCCCAAGCAGAAGGCCTTCCCGTCCCACTCGACGGCATCCCTCCCCCCCGCCCCCCGCCTTCTCTGTTGTCACTGTTGGCGAGCCTCAGCCCTGCTTCTCCCCTGCTTGGAAGGCTTCTCACCCTGGGGGGGGTCTGGAACCTCTAACTGCCCATCCAGCCTCGGGGCCAGTCTTGCCCCCCACGCAGGTGTGGAGCTCCACGGGCCTTTGAGGATGTGTAGGGCCCAGGCCAGGACTGGAGCTCCCTGGGGCAGGCACGGTGCTGCATCTGTTTACACCACACATGTGTGGTGAGGTCTCCTATCTGTCAGGCGCTGTGCTGGGCACTAGAGATGTGAATGGGAAAAACAAAATAAAAACAAAGCCCCTGCCTCGTGGAGGCCACATCCCATACGGGAGAGAGAGTCAGTGAGCAGATACGTAATATGTCGGGGGTGGAGAGCACTGTGAATAAAAGGGAACAAGCAAAAGAAGACAGAGGAATGGGGGCGGTGGTCCTGTCTCTTACTGGGTTGCAGGGTGGTGGGGGGGTCAAGGATGGATAAACATTTGAGCAGAGACAGGAAGGAAATGAGGGAATGAGAATTGTGGCTCTCTGGGGGAAGAGCATCCTGGTCAGAGGCCCTGGCAAGTGTAAAGGCCGTGGGGTAGGAGCCTGGCGTGTCTGGGGAGCAGGAAGGGTCATGTGACTGACATGACGTGGGTGGGGGCGGAGCAGTCGTAGCAAATAAAACCAGGGCAACAGCAGGGGCCGACTGTGAGGCGCAGTCAGAGTGCGGACGTGGGCTTTTACAGAGCGAGCTGGAAGGCAGGGAGGGTGCGGGGCACGACGACCCTCACAGTCAGGGGGGCCGGCAGTGGGCGCAGCGGAGGGGCCCGGTGCTGGGCCTGTGTGGGAGGTAGAGCCTCCTGGGTCTCCTGATGACGGGCACGGCGACGAGGGTCACGCAGGATCAGGGAACACGGAAGTGGTGCTTCCGAGGAGGACGGGGCTGCAGGGCAGTCCAGGAGGCACTTAGCGCGTGTCTCCTCCGCGCAGCCTGCCCTCCCCTCGTGTGTCTCCCGACGCCTCCTGCCCTCTGAGCTCTCGGCTGCCCTCAGGCTGGATGCTGGACGTGCCCGTTACCCCGGCCTCCGCCGCCCATTCTGCTGCTGCTGCAGAAAGAACCCGAGTATTCTCCTTGCTGGCTTCCCGCCTTCCTTTCCTGTTCCCTGCCCCCCCCCCGCCCCCGCGCCACACAGCCAGGTGACCTTGCAAAGTGGCCATCGGAGTGCGTCCTCCCGCTGCTCAGCCCCGCGCCACAACCGCCGGGACGTCTGTTGTCCTCATGGGGCAGGCGCTGGCCCCACTCCCCTGGCCACCTCTTTTCCTGCCCGCCTTGGGGCCTCGGGCCCATTCCGCTCTTCCTCTGCCTGGAGCCCCTGCGGGTGGTCCCTTCTCCTCTATCTGGTCTCAGCTTCAGTGCCACCTCCTCAGGGAAGCCCTCCCTGACCACCCAGGAGTCATTAGGTCCCCAGTTAGTCCCCCTCACAGCACCTCCCCGTGGTCTTAAAATTCTGCCTTTATTAGCTGATGGTTTAATTAGCATCCCCTCACCTGCAAGCGGTCAGTTCCATAAGATCAAAACTGTGTCCGCCGCCCCTGGGCCGTTCCAGGGCCTGGGCCGGAGCTTGAGGGAAACTGGGTGACACGTGGTGAGTGGGCATGTGGGTGGTGCCTCGGCCCCTCCACGTGGGTCTTAGTGAGGATTTGGTAAGGGAGTTGAGCAGGAGTGTCTCTCGAAGTTGCCTAGAAAATGACAGGAAAGCCTGTTGTTCCCGCCCTTAAGCTGGTGAAACTATCCACATCTCCTCGTTAGTGTCCTCAGTGGGATCTTGTGTTCCTGACGTGGATCCGGGGCAGCTTGGCGGCCGATGGCGTGGTGCCCCGCTGCCTGTCCCCGTCGATCTGTTTCCCAGCTTCCTGTCTGGGCCCTAAAATCTTGATTTGCACAGTTATTTGTCTTGCTGCTCTTCACGGCGCCCTCTTAGGGCATCTGTATTATTTCAGTCCTAAGAACGTGAGCTCCGTGGGGAAGAGAACATGCTTTGAATAGCGCCTGCTTGACCCTGGGCCTGGGGGCCGGGGGGACCATCAGGTGGCACGAGGCCCTGGCCACCCTCGGGGAGGCCCGTGAACACACGGGCCCCGCTCAGGCCCCTGCGGGTCTGGACTCCGTGCTCGTGCTCTGCCAGCTGTGCTCTCACCATGAGGGGCGCGTCTCTTCTCCCTCCTGAGGGGCTGCCACGGACCGGCTCTGTCAGCAGCCCTCCGTGCCAGGCGCTGGGGGTGCAGCAGCAGGTGGAGCCTGGCCCTGTCTTCAGGGTCTAGGAGGAGAGACAGACACATTTGATGGACAGAAATGGAGAAGTCAGACAGTGCCGAACGGTGGAGAAGACGTGTATCCACTGGGCGGACACATCCACTGGGTGGACGTGCACTGGTGCTCAGTTTACCTGGCGGAGGCAAGCGCTCACTCTCCTGTGACCCAGCAGCTCTCGTCCAGGCCTGGGTCCTGCAGCCTTGTCCCCACACCTGCACCCTCAGGACTCCTGCATAGGAGGGGACCCGTCACACCACACCCAGCAGAAAACTGGAGACGACCCAGGGGCTCGTGGCTGGGAGACTGGACAGGGGCCTGTGTGCACCGTGAGATGCACGGTGTCACGACAGGTGAGCTGCAGGTGCAGGCAGCACGGGCACCAACTCCCAAGTTCAGAATCTCACAAAACAAAGCAAGTTATCGATTAGACACGTGTACTACATATGTGGTAAATCTCTACACAATTATAGACACGTATCAATAAAAAGAAGAGACACGTTACACGCCAAATTCAAGAGAGCAGTTCCCTCCAGCTGGGGAGCAGGCAGGAGAACTGGCTGGGGGAGGAGCACGTGGTGAGACAGACGTTGATGGTGATGTTTTGGTTTGTATTGTAATTTAAGTCAGTAAATGCACGGAGGCAGGGACCGACAGAGCTGTCAGCCAGCAGTGACCACAGAGAAAGTCAGGTTCAGAGTCAGCGGAGGAGAACAACCAGCTCTGTCCAGAGCGGGCAGGGAGGAGGTGCCTTGGGAGCTGGGGTTTAGGGATGGATGGGAATTTGCCAGGTGGAGGTGGTCCCAGGGAGAGGAGCCTCAGGGGCAAAGCTCAGAGGCGTGTCTGCGGGGGGAAAACGTCAAGCCTCCGGGCCGGGCCGGGGCTTAAGCGTTGCGAAGAGCTGTCCAGTGGGCCGTGGGGCGGGAGGTTCCAGGGAAGGCCGCTCGCGCTCACGGGGGAGCCAGGCCAGCAGGAGTCCTGGTGGGGCAGCAGAGGGGGTGCCCTGGGTGGTGGCACCGATCCCCTGTGGAATTTCAGTTGGTCAAAGGGGCTTCCTCATCACGACAGTTCCACCCACAAGGTTTGAAAGTCACGCTGTAGGAGATGGGAACCCTTGTAGAGGCTGGTGCCGAGGAATTACTTCATCAGACGTGCTAGGGAGCTGGCCTGGAGGGGCTCCGGGGTTGAGGGCCAGGGGACAGCTCCCGGCTCGGGGGGAGGAGGCATGACTGGGTCCTGCCTCGCTGGGCAGACGCTCAGTGTAAGATAATGTTCTCCGGTTACTCTGAGGTGCATTCCTGAAAAGCTTAGTTTCCCGTTGCCCCTGCGGACCGTTTCAGAGATGTTTTATGTTTCTCTTTGATTGATCTTGCCTGTGGCTTTTGACACTGTGCTTCTCACTTTCTCTGCCCCCTGACCTCCTGGTCAGGTCGTTAATGGTCTTTAAACAAACACGTAAGTATCAGGCTCTCCAGGAAAGGACTGGGCTCCTGCGGCTCATGTCAGCACAGCACCCCCTTTATGGGGAGAGAACGGGGGCTCCGCACGCCCGACCGCGTAGGCGGGGTGCTCGCGACCTGAAGGTCAGAGCTGGACTGGGCTCCTGCGGCTTATGTCAGCACAGCACCCCCTTTATGGGGAGAGAACGGGGGCTCCGCACGCCCGACCTGTAGGCGGGGTGCTCGCGACCTGAAGGTCAGAGCTGTCTTTGGTGTGATGATTTTTGACGGCAGGTTTTCGGAAATCGATTTCACGTTTCTCTGCTGCGCTAACCAGGGGTCCCAGCACAGATTTGATCTTATCACTGCGACGTGGATCTTGGCGTAGACGTTTGTTCATTTTGTGAACGTTTGTTGGGGCCTTTTCTGTGTCTGTTCCTGATTTAGCAACCGTAGGTGCAGAAATGTGCTGGTGTGCCGGTCGGTGTGATGGTTTGGAAACAGATCGGGCGCTCCTTTGCCATCGCTCCCGGTGACGTCCGGCCTGCTCCCCCGACTGCAGGGCCTCCCCCCACCCCCGCCTTTGCACCTGCGGGTCCCCCCATTTAGAGTGGACTTTCTCTGGCCTCCGCATAGCTGGTTCTTACGATGGGGTCTCGACTCAGACATGGGCTCCGCAGAGATCTCCCTGGCCTCTGACGGCAAAGAGCCCGACTCTCCCCACCCCCGGGCCGCCTCCAGCGTCGCCATGTGTCGTTTCCTCTAGAGCGTCTCATAAACAGTATACAGGTTATGGTGGTATTACTTACATGTATCTATACACAAAAATGTTATGTGTCAGTTTTATTTATATTAATATAAATTTTGTTAACATTAATATATTTGTAATGTTGTTGCTGTTTCTGGACGCTAAGCTCTTTGAAAACGTAGCTGGCTCTGTCCCACTCCCGGAACAGTGCCTGCCACACAGCAGCCCCAGGGGACCATGTGTCTGGTCAATGAAGAGCCACTCTGCCCTGTAGAAGCCCGCCGGCTGGCAGCGGGCAGGTCCAGAGCAGGCAGTGACAGCACAGCAGGCGGTGTGGGCCAGGAGGGGCTGGGGCAGCACTGAGGAGAGGCAGCAAGTCCTGCCCACGGGGGTCTGGGCAGACTTTCCAGAGCAGGGGTGTTTGTCCTGGGCTTTCCAGGCAGCCGGGCATGGCTTGGCAGGCGTGGGGCTGGCAGGGAAGCAAACCTAAACAGAGGGCTGGGGAAGAAAGCGTGGGATGGGGCCTGGGGGTGGAGCAGCAGAGGGGACCCCGGTGGTGCTGGATGGGCTGCAGTGACCGCTGCCTGTGTCCCGGCCTGGGTGCCCTGTGAGCCTGGCGCCGCGTTTGCAGGGTGGAGCCTGCTCCGTGCAAGGGGCGTGCGACCGGGTGCCGGTGAGTGTTGGTAGCGCCGGGACGGGGGCTTCTCCAGCTGGAGCCCCCCAGCCTTGAGGCTCGGCCTCAGCGCTCCCTCTCTTCCTCCCGACCAGGTGGTGAGGAAGGTGAAGTCCATGCAGATGTTCCACACACCCGTCACCTCTGCTGTGCAGGGGGACCGGCTGGGCATCTGTGTCACCCAGTTCGACCCCAAGCTGCTGGAGCGTGGCCTGGTGTGCGCCCCCGAGTCTCTGCACACGGTCCATGCAGCCCTCGTGTCCGTGGAGAAGATCCCGTATTTCCGGGGATCCCTGCAGACCAAGGCCAAGTTCCACATCACCGTGGGCCACGAGACGGTCATGGGCCGGGTGATGTTCTTCAGCCCTGCCCCCGACGGCTTCGACCACGAGCCCGTGCTGGACTCCTTCGACTTCTCCCAGGAGTACCTCTTCCAGGAGCAGTACCTGTGCCCGGGCTCAGTGCCGGCCGAGACGGACGGTGGGGAGGCCGACAGGAGGGTGGGCCAGGCGTCCGAAGGCCGCTGCCCCCGGCAGCAGTGGGCCCTCGTGGAGTTCGAGAAGCCCGTCACCTGCCCGCGGCTGTGCCTGGTGATTGGCTCCAGGCTGGACGCGGACATCCACGCCAACACGTGCCGGCTGGCCTTCCACGGCGTCCTGCTGCACGGGCTGGAAGATAAGAACTACGCCGAGAGCGCCCTGCCCAGGCTGCGAGTATACAAGCTGAAGCACAAGCACGGCATCGTGGAGCGGGTAAGCAGCCTCCCCCTCCCTCCCGCCCACCGCCCTGCCGGGTCTGACAGCCAGGACGGCCTCGGAGACCTGGCTCCGGCGCCTGTGGTCTCCAGACAGGGAGCAGGCGGGAGTGGCCTGCGTCCTCTCCGCCAGTTAGAGCCAGGCTGACACGCAGGCGGGGCCCATGAACCCGCCTGGCCCGCCTGGTCAGTGCAGGTGGTTCCTTGGGCGCCCCCCGACCCCCTCATCTGTGCCTGCAGCCCTGCATAGGAGCCCATGCCTACCAGGCCACAGGTGAATGGGTGGACGAACACGCAGGCCTCACTGTGTCCCTGTGGCGCATGCTCGTGGGGGTCAGGCATGGCAGTGGTGGTCCTGGGACTCGACCGGGTTCCGCTGACTCAGGGCAGCAGTGCTGAGACCCCAGTGTCGGGGAGCCCAGGTTCTTGTGGGGTCTGCCTGGAGGCTCCCAGCAGGCTATGGTTCTGATCCTCGTGCAGCAGAGGAGGGTCACCCCTCCTGGTCCAGCCCTGAGTCAGTGCGGGCGCCGGGTGACAGGAGGAGGTGTCCAGGGCCTGACAGTGGGTGTGCCGGGTTTTCCATCGCTCACGCCCTCTGGTCTCGCCCCTCCCCTGGGCCCCCGGGTGTTCCCCTCCCACCCCACCCCTCCCTTCTCAGGATCCTCCCTGGCTGCTCAGGCCCTGCTCCCCTTCCTCTGCAGCCCCATGGGGAGATGAGAAGACGCCCTTCCTTACCCGCTCGCAGGTCCAGATGCAGGATCCTCAGCCCCGTGGGCTTGGGCATAGCCCTACGGCCCAGCCAGCAGAGCCAGGGCTCCTGTGTTGCCTCATGCACACCCTGGAGCTGGTGCACACGGCTGCCCCCCGCTAAGTTGCTCACTCTGTGGGCCCCTGTTTCCTCATTTGTAAAAATCACATGGACGTGGGACTTCCCTGGTGGCGCAGTGGTTAAGAATCCGCCTGCCAGTGCAGGGGACACGGGTCCGAGCCCTGGTCTGGGAAGATCCCACACGCCGCAGAGCGACTAAGCCCACGAGCCACGACTACTGAACCCACGTGCCGCAACTACTGAGCCCGCGAGCCACAACTACTGAAGCCCGCGCGCCTAGAGCCCATGCCCCGCAACAAGAGAAGCCACGACAATGAGAAGCCCGCACACCACAACAGAGAGTAGCCCCCGCTCGCCACAACTAGAGAAAGCCTGCGCACAGCAACGAAGACCCAAACACAAACAAAAATCAATCATTCAATCACATGGACGGAGGTGGGCAAATGAGGGCGCATACCTGGGATAGTAAATGCCCTGCACCGCCCCACGCCTCCGACTGCTGCCACAGCCCGGGCCCAGCAGCCCCACCGCCCCCTGGCCACGGCAGCTTGCGTGGTTCCACCCACATCACTAGAAAACAAAGGTGTTGCACCAACTCCCACTCACTCGCCTCTCCAGGCCACCGGGATGGGGACGGCACTGCGCCCTCACGTGCATGGTGGGCCCAAGGCCTGATGGGCACAGGCAGGCCGGCGGGCTGGGCGGGGGCTGCCAGGGGACCCAGGCGGGGGCGAGCAGAGGACTGGGCATGGCAGGTCTCCCGCCGAGGCCACAGGGACCCAGTGTGCCTGGGCTCCAGGCCCGCTGGACGGGCCCCTGCAGGCCAGGCGTTGGGTGAGTCTCTTCCCCTCAGTTTCCTTGCTGGAAAAATGGGGGCCGTGCTCCCCACCTCTCAGGGCGGTAGAAGGAGGGGACGCCGCTGTGTGTGAAGTGCTAGCGCAGAGCGCCGGGCTCGGTGCTGTTCACTTGGACTTCCCTCGCGGCGCGGCGGCCCGGGCTACCAGACGGCTGCACCTTTCTCTCCCCCGTGGTGGGGTCAGGCCGGGCGTGCCGGCCACCCTGGGCCTGGCATCCACTGACGCCGGACAGGGAAGGCCTGAGGGCATGGCCAGAGGAGCCTGTGGCCTCTGCCCAACCAAGGGTAAACACGCAGACGCCACCAGGAGCGCTGGCCGGCTTTGAAGTCTGAAGCGGCACTGCCTGCCGGCTTCCAGCTCTCCCCGCTCCACTGCTGATGACTTGTTAGACGTGCCCGGGGCACCAGGTGCGGGCCGGCCTGCGACTGCCTCTGGTCAGCACGGGTTCCTCGCCATCCGGCAGGCTAGGCCCCCCAACTCCTGGAGGAAGCAATGCTGCGGTCCAGCCAGCCGCTCGGCCAGCTCTGCTGCCCCCTGCCCCCCACTCCGCTCCCAGGCTGCTCAAGGAACAGAGGTTCTTCCTGCAGCAGAGGCCGAGCGGGCCCTCGCCTGGGGAAATCCGATGGCTGCCCACGTGTGCTGGCCCAAACCCAGGCCTCTCTCCTGCCGTCTAAACAGCGTCTGATAGCCAAGACTCTCCCTCAGCGGCCGAAATGCTTATTGGCCCCCCTTTGAAAATTGCCTTTTTGTTGCTGTATAGATGCAGGGTCAAGGCAGCTGGACACGGTGGAAAGAGCTGGCTCTGGATCTGATGTACTGAGCAGGTGCTGCTGCCTCGGCCCGGCCGCAGACCAGTCACACCCCTCCCCCACCCCCGGAACCCGTCGCTTCTTTAACGGAGTTGGTGGGGAGCTGACGCGACCACGCGTGCGAGGGCCTGGCGTGAAGCGAGCGCCCAGCAAAGAGTTAGCCTCCCTTTCTCTCCAGGAGAACGCAGCTGCCTCTGAGGACGGTGCCTTTGTACCTCCTCGTCAGCACCGGCAGGGACTCTGCCTGCGTTGGTGCCTGGTGACGGGAACAGAAAGAGGGAGGGAGGCTCCGTGCGTCGGGGTCGTGGGCCGCCAGGCTCGTCACTGCCAGGCCGGGTGCCCGTTCGGTGCTGGGCAGGCCCAGTTTTGAGGAAGACGGCCTGGTCGGCCTGGGAGCGGGCGTGGCACAGTCCCCCTCGGGTGACGCCCAGAGCCTGGCCGCCCGAGGCCTCCCCGCCTGGGCCTGTGGAACTCGCTTGACCAAGTGAAACAACTTGAAGGCTAATGTCCGTTCCTGGGTTTGCCCCAGGAGATAACAAGGGGTGGATCGTTGCCCCCCAGTGTACTTGGGCATCAGACACGCCTCGCCCTGCGCTGGGGGAGGAAGAGATGCAGTCTTGGCTCCTGGTTTCTGAGGCCGGGCATCGTCGTCCAGGGACCCGGGAATTGTCGTTCCCGGTGACTCCGAGGGCCCATTCGCGGCACAGGTCTCCCCCGGCTCCCGTCCTCCGAGGGTTGGCTGACTCGCTCTCGAGGTTCTGGGTGGGCTAGAGGAGCCCCCGCCGCAGGTACTGCTTCTGTCATTCTCCCAGCTTCATATTCTGGTCATCGAGGTTCTGGCCGCTGGGCAGTTGTCCTGCTACCAGGTCTCAGGTGTTCTTGCCAGCACCAACACCCTTCATCCTAGCAACAGCCTTTTCCAGAGGAAGGAACTGAGGTTCAGAGAAGCCCCATGCCCCGGACTGCAGAGCTGGAGGAGATGGACCAGGGCCCCAGCCTTGCCAGCCCTCTCTGCTCGGGGCTCCGCTTCACGGCCAGCCGCCCCTGTCTCCTTGCTGCCGCTTCTCCAGTCTGAATTAGAATAGTCGCTCCAGAACTTGGGCAGTTCCCAAGCCTCATCACGGCAGCCGGCCCTGAGAGAGACACACACGTGTAATGACATAATTACGTGCGCCGCCAGCCAAGTCCCCGCTCAGAGGCCGGGGACAGAGGGGACTCGCCTGGTGTGGAGGTGAGGTCCCGGGCTCTGTGAGCGGCAGTGACTGCTCTTGGGGAGCTCGGCCTCCAGCCACCAAAGGCCAAGAGACGAAGCGGATAGCTCACGCAGACGGTGCACGTTTCCCTGGGAGCTGTGGCTGTAACCGTGTGGCGGCTCAGCGTCGCTCCCGGGGAGCTGCCGCCCGCAGGTTCCACGCACGTTGCCTTTGGCTCCTCGTCACGGCGGTGGGTTCAGAAGGAAAAGCCTCTGGCTAGTCTCAGAAGGTCTTCCCTGGTTGGATGTGCTGGTGTGTCTGATCTCTGAGGTCCCTGCCTCGGCTGGAAGCGTCATCTGGAGAGGAGCTCAGCCCTCAGGGGCACGCACGTTCCAGAGACGGAGGGGCTGAGTTTCACCATTTCCCGCAGCCCGGACAGATGCCGCCTCTGGTCTTCCTGCAGCACTGCAGAGGCCTCCCCTCTGACCAGCGTCATGAAATGAGGGCTCCTGCCGCAGCCGTTTGCTGAGCCCCTCTCACGGCCCCACCCCCTGTAACTACTGGAGGGGTGTGTTCTGGGGGCGCAGAAATGTGCACCTGCCACTCCCGCCAGTCCGGAACGCTCCTGCGGGGACATTGCAAAGGCCTGGCCGGCTGGGGTTCGAGTTTCCACTGTGCCCCTGGCTCTGGCATTCGCCACCCGCTCAGATCTCATCCCTGAGCGCAGCTCTGACCTCTGCAAAGTGGCCGTGGAAATCCCTTGCAGACAAGGGCTCTGCGAGGGCTCAGTGTGACCCACTGGTGCCTCAGTCCGCACAGGCTGGGGTCTCCGAGGGGCTGGGGGTCGGGGGTCTCCGAGGGCTCTCCTCCCAGCGACAGGCAGTCTCAGCGGCCAGGCTGACCTCGGGACCAGCCTCTGGCTGTGGGGAACGTGGAATGCCTGGTTCAGAACCATTGGGTCGGTTCAGCCAAAGTCCTGGCACCTGCCGGACCAGGCTGGGCTCCTGACGAGGCTGGGACAGAGTTCCACGTGCAGGCCGTCCTGGGGGGGTGGGTACGGATGGGGATCCTGCGAAAGCGATGGGGCCACCCTGCACCATTGGGGCTGGTGACGTCTGCTCGCCTCGACTCCCCTGTGCTGAGGTCGGAGGAGCTGCCTCCGCTCAGTTCACCCTGCGGCCTTGCCGGATGCCCTGCAGCGGCAGCGGGGACGCCCGCAGACGGTGCGGTGCGGAGGGCCGAGCCGGGTCCGGCCACGAGGGGAGCCCTGTGAGTCTGGAGGACAAGGAGGAGGTCTCGTGTGGGGACGAGACTGAATTACAAAGGGCTGTGCAAGTGGGAACGATGATTCTTATCATTGCCCGTATCCGATTCATCCATCACTGGGGAGAGGAGGAATGCACGTACCTTTCATCTAGCGCTATGAATCAAACAGGATAGGATATGTTTTTCCAAAAGGTTTTGAGGGTAAATGGGACAGTTTCTGCTTTTCAAAACAATCCATCCATTTGGCCCTTGGCCGGATCGTGGCATCTTGGGCAGAAGCAAGATGTTTCTGAGCCTGGCCCCCGGGGGCCCCCAGGAGCAGGTCCCACCACTGGCAGTACGTCCGGCCTCCACGCGGCTGCCCGAGCTGCTGCCTGGTCGGACTCCATGCAGCTGCCCCAGGCCGGCGCACGGGGCCGGGAGGGCAGGAGGAAGCCTCCCCAGTCTCTCCCGTGGCCCCCTAGTGGGACCCGGCATTCTGAGGCCTGGTAGAGCTGGTCTTTACACATGCGTGTGCACACACGCCCCCTCCCCTTCTCTCTGCACAGAGGCCTGGCACCTTCCTGGCACAGGCCCTGGAGAGGAGCCTGGCAGGTCCAGGGAGGCCTGCGCCTGAGCCGCCAGAGGCCAGGGCTGGCGGGACTCACGCATCGCCTGCCCCGAGCTCAAGCCCTTGGGAGAAGGTTCCAGAGGAACACAGCTCGGGGCGAAGCCAGGGCTGCCCCAGGCCAGCTTCCTCACACACACGTGTGCCTCCACTCAGCCTGGGCCTCCACGTGGACAGCCGCGAGCCAGGGGAAACGGGGCTCCAGCAGGGAGAGCCGTGGGGGCACTGTGGAGGTGGGGCCGCGGTCTGCGGGTTGGATGTGGACCAGGCCAGGGAGGGGGGCCCTAGGCTGGGACACACGTGCGTGTGGCGGGCGGGACGGCAGAGGCCGGGTTCTTAGAGCCTCCTCGGTGCGGGGGATGCTGGAGAGAGGGTGGGCACCATCCCCTCAGCCTGCAGTGCCGTGAAGGCTTTCCTGAGGAGCGCTGCCAGCTTGGGGACAGGTGGGCGGGCAGCCGTGCAGAGGCGGGCAGCTGCGGACTCTCGTCACCTCTGCCTGTGGACTCTGTGGCCGTGGACGGGCAGTGCCTCCCCCTCCCATCTGTCAGGTGGGAAGTGCCACGTGGACGAGCCGAGCGCGTCCAGCCAACCAAGTGCCCACAGCCGGCCTGGTGCAGCCCAGGCCCATCTGGTGTCCGTGGGGGGGAGTGGCAAGCTGGCCCGGGCACCACCCGTGACACAGGCGGACCGCCTGGGCAATGTGGCAGCCCAGCCTTTCCCAGGCACTAACGCTCTCTCCGGGGCTGGGTGTGGGCGCAGGTGATGGACGACTACAGTGTGATCGGCCGCTCGCTGTTCAAGAAGGAGACCAACATCCAGCTCTTCGTGGGGCTCAAGGTGCAGCTGTCCACCGGGGAGCTGGGGGTCATTGCCAGCGCCTTCGGCCAGAGTGGCAAGTTCAAGGTCCACATCCCTGGTGAGTGTGGTCGTTTTTTTCTGCTCACGGGAGCCGTGCAGGGGAGGTGGAGACGGCGCCCAAACGCTGGCCCTCGGCTCAGGGTCTAGGCCCGCCCATGCCAGCACTGCGGGCTCAGCCCGCGTGGCATCATGGCTTCTGGTCCCGCCACCTGTGGCTGGAAAGCCATTGTGCGTCCTGGAGGAGCCTGGTGTGGACCCGGCATCTGGTCCGACCGCCCACTGCACCACCCCGTGACCTGTGCGTGGACGGGACAGTGCTGCTCAAACAGGCGTTTCCGAGGGACACGCTTGGTGAGGGAGACCACCAGGGCTGGCACGCGGCCCCGGAGCCAGAGCGTTGCCCAGGACGTGCGTTGCCACCTCCTTTCCTGCCTCCCGCTCGGTTTGAGGTGGGACTTGTCTACGGTGGGGTCGAAGTGCGCGTCTGCTGCTGGGACAGAGCACCCAGGTGTCCTCAGCTCCACCCCTGTCACTCCTCGCAGCCCAGCTTCCTGAGGTCCCGCTGGCCAGGTGTGGTGGCCGTGGTCGGGGCAGAGCGAACCCGTGTAGGAGGTGTGGACTGTGAGCTGAGCACGAGGAGAGGGCCGTGGACGGCCGGGGGATCCCAGGAAGAGGGACAGCTGAGTAGGGCCTGGCCACGGGGGGCGGGGGGCCCGCAGAGAGGGAGACGCGGAGGCCCTGAGGACGGGGCGGGGGACGGAGTGGGGGGCCTGCAGAGCCCCGGGGCAGGCGAGGACGGGCCCGAGGGGTGCTTCCGTTAGCGGATCCGTGGGGTGCACACGCGTGCCTTCACACCCGCACGTGGCTATGCTGCTTGGAGCTGCGGGACTAGGGGATGGGAAGCTGCGGGTGGGCTGCATCTGGTGGGCCTGGGGCCTCGGAGCACGGCTTCTCCGGCGGACTCTCCGTGTGGGGTGGTGCCCGCCCGGCTGGGAAGCAGGGTCCTCTCCTGAGAGCCTGGCCCAGCTGTTGCCTCGTGAGACCCCCTCTGGCCCTCGCGAGGGAGGGCGGCGGTCAGCAGAGGCCCGCTTCCTGCGGCCCGGACTGTGGGACTGTGCCCTGAGGCCTCTACCGAGGCGGGAGCCCCGTCACGGATGAGGGACCCCGGGCAGGCAGGGGTACCCGTGGGAGTCCAGCCACAACACCGGGCTTCAGGCTCCCATCCTGTCCTCCCCACTGTCCCTCGGCCACTCCTGCTCGGCACTTCAGCCAAACTGGGCCCCAGGGAACACGTGCAGGCCCGTGTCCAGACCTCAGTCCCCAGGGCCCCAGCCTGCACATGTGGGGCCCTCTGAGCACTGGGGGGTGAGAGCCAAGCTGCCTGAGGGGAGAGGCCCACCCCGGGCGCCCGCCCACCAGGCCTCAGGGCCCTGCTGGTCCACACAGAGGGACGGAGGGCGGCGTCCGTGTCCTCTCCCGGGGTGGACGGCATCATGCCGACCTTGCCCTGCTCCCCTTGCTCTAGCCCAAGGCAGACTCAGAGTTGGACGTCCCAGAGCAGGAACGTGGGAGGAGGCGTGTTTGGGACCCTGGGTTCTGGGGTGGGGCAGGGGCCGTGGTGACGCTGCTTCGGGCAACTCGAGTTCACATTCCTGCCGTAGGTCAGTGTTGCCTGTTAATAGGTCTGCTTCCTGTTTGTGGCTCTTAAGCTTCTTATTAAATATAACTGGTCAGATTCCTTCATCCCACCCACTCCCACTCCCGCCCTCCCCGCCCTCCACCGACGCTGCTTGTCTTTTCCTGCCATCCCTCCCCTAAAGGATTACTTTTAACCTTTTGGGAGTGCTAATTGTGAAAGAATCTTCAGTAAACCGGACGTCCGGCGCCAGGTGGCGCAGCGGCGGGACTTTTGGCCCAGGTTGGGGACGAGCCAGGTCGGGAGCCCGGGGTTTTGGGGCTGCACACTTGTCGGCCCCCGGAGCAGGGGGCGTCTGGGGGCCCGCAGACCGTGGACGGGGCGGCGTTCAGTGTGGCGTACGGGCCTCCCGCTGGCTCTGCAGGACAGCTGGCCAGACGGCGACTGAGGAGCCCTCTGGGTGTCCTCCCCTGCCCCACCCGCAGGCCCAGGTGCACTGGGGCCTCTCATCTCGGAGGCAAGGCCCACAGGGCCAAGCCGGGGTGTCAGAGGCCGGTGGCAGGCGGTAGGGAGTGGGGGCAGCGTGGTAAACAGGGACCACTGCTTGGGCCTCGCTGCTCCCATGCGATGGGACGCAGGCCCAGGAATCAGACTTCATCTGGTTCAATTTTTATGGAAAATTTCCTGATTGAAAACTAAAACTGTCTGAACTAAACGAACCCTGCCTTTGGGCTGGGTTTGGCCGTAGTGCCTTGTGACTCCTGCTTGGATTTCTGGAAGGACACTTGGGCCTCGGGGTCAGGAGTCCAAGCTGAGCCGTAATACGGGAGCAGTGTCTTATGGAGCCGTCACTGCTGGCTTCCGAGACAAGGGTCCTGACCCTCGAAACCAGATGGGCTAGAGGGACGACCCCATCCTGACGCCCAGGGAGCCTTCCCAGAAAGTCCTCAAGGTTGGAAGGCCCCCACGTTCACACAACTGCTCCTTCAAAAGGGTTCTCTCCGTTTGTAAGCCCCGGGGGCCGGAAGCCCTACGAGACGAGTTGGGGACCCACCGGGCAGCACTGCTGGTTCTCGAGGGTGGTGGGAGGATGTTGCTGGGCAGGGACGGCTCCTCCGGACAGACCTGCCCCTGTCCCGGCACCGCACCGCTGGCGTCGGGTGGCCCTCGGCCGCTGCCTCTGAGCGACCCAGAGTGCCTGCACTGTGTGGCCAGTGCCCCGAAGGGTGTGAGCAAACTAAGCGGGGGCAGGGGGTGGCGTGGAGACGCGGCAGGGGCCGCTCGGGGAGCGGGGCCTGGGGGTCCACCAGAGGCAGGTCTCGAGTAAGAGGCTGACTTCATTTGATTCGCGATTTTAAACGACCCCCTGGAGAATGGTTTAAGGAAGGCTGGAGGGGAAGCGGGACAGCAGAAGTCTGCTGCAGTGCACAAGTGACTGTGAGGTCTGTGTCGTGTGCGTCGGAAGCCCAGGAAGGCTTCCCGGAGGAGGGGACAGTCAGTCAGAATCCTGCCCCATCCGTGGACCGCCTCAGGCCAAGCACGAGGAGGAGGCCGCGCTCCAGGCCTGAGCGTGTGGGCGTGTTTGGGAAGCACAGCAGGAGCAGTGGGAAGGGCCGCAAGCGGGGGCTGCGGAGGGCATGAGGGCCGGGCCTGGGTCACCGAGTCGGGAGCCAGCGTGGTCCTGAGCTTCCCCACGGGGCGGAGCACAGCCTCAGCTCTCAGTGCCCCCACCGGGTGTCACCACACCGTTCTCACGGTGTCCCTGAGGACATGCGCAGCTCTGCACAGCAGACGGGCAGCTCTCTGGTCTGGGCTGCTCGGGGTCCTGCCGGCCCTGCACCGGCCCTAGCCTGGGTCCCGACACCCACAAGGAGAGCCCCGTCCTGTCTCCACAGGTCCAGCTCAGAGACACCATGAGACTGCAGCACCCCCGGGCCGGCGCTGGCCAGGCGTCCAGGGCTCGGGACCAGGCGTTCGCTTGTGTCCCAGTCGCATGTCTTAGAGAGGGAGACTGAGCCTTGGGAACAAGACCCGTAGACAAGCCTAGCAGCGCGGCTGGAGCCCTGCCCACCACCGCCTGGCCTCGTACCCGCTTGGTCCAGCGTGCGGCGAAGCAGTGCTTTGGGCAGACGCCCTGCCCTGTACCTCGCGGCATCGGGAGCACGAGCGCCGGCCCCCGCGGGAGGTGGCCGCAGCCCAGGCGAGCTCTGGAGGAGGTGGGAGTTGGAGCTGGGCCGCTATGGCTCCTCTCAGGCTTCGCACCTGGTCCCGTCTCCAGCTCGGCTGCAGCAGGCCGGGGTGGACAGCCGTGCAAACAAGATCCGGGGAAGCTGTCCGTGGTTTGTTTATTTATTTATTTATATTTGGCTGCGTTGGGTCTTCGTTGCTATGCCCAGGCTTTTCTCTAGTTGCAGTGAGCGGGGGCTACTCTTCGTTGCGGTGCGCAGGCATCTCACCACAGTGGCTTCTCTCGTTGTGGAGCACGGGCTCTAGGCGTGCGGGCTCAGTAGTTGTGGCGCACAGGCTTAGTTGCTCCGCGGCATGTGGGATCTTCCTGGACCAGGGCTCGAACCCGTGTCCCCTGCATTGGTAGGATTCTTAACCACTGCGCCACCAGGGAAGTCCCTGTGGTTTATCTTTAAGAAAGAGGAGTTTAAGCAACAGCCGCTGTCCGGGTGGTGGACAGTGGTCCCTGGATGTGGTCGCTCAGCTGGGGACCCTGCGGGCCGCGCCGCCTCCCCACAGTCCTCCCATGTTCCGAGCCCGCTCAGGAGGGCAGCTCACTGCGTTCAGAGCCTCCATTTCCCTCTGGTGAAATGGGGGTAGTCGTCCAGTTGCGAGGGGCTGTGAGGATCAGGCCAGTGCACAGAGCCACCCTGATGGCCTGCCGTGTGTGCGCCCACGGGCTGCGGGCCGAGGCCACCAGGTCCTGCGGTCGGCCACACTCAGCTCCACACAGCACAGCCACGATAGAATCAGGTCGGGCCCCGTATCTGGCCTCTGTTGGTCCAGGTCCTTGATGCGCTGCCTCTTCCTCCTGCTGCAGCCCTCGCCCCGCTTCCCTGAAGGGTACGCGGAGGCTCAGAGGATCTGGACGCCTGGCCCAGCAGACCCTGGAGTCCCCATATGGAAGTGGGTGCTTCTCATGGGCGCTGCTCCACTGAGAGGCTTCTGGAAACCCAGTGAGGAGGAAAGTGTAAACTCGTCTTGGTGCCAAAGGGAGGGGCCGCAAGGAGTCCTGGTTGTGGGTATTGTCGTGTTCCCATAAATAGGCCTTTGGACAACGGGCATTTGGGCTGCATGTTCCCTCTGAGGTTTAAAATGAAACTGGTTTTCTTTTCCTGTAAAATGTGTGGTCCCCACACACATCCCCAGCCACCCAGTCTGGTTTCCCCGGCGCTCCCAGGAGTGCCCTGCAGAGCCCTTCCCTGGAGGAGGACTCGGGGTGAGGAGGACACCCTGCATCTGGTGGTAGTGTCCCCTGGAAGAGCCCCAGTTTCCCCGCGTGGGGGACGTGGGTGAGAGCAGGTGAAGGCAGCCGCAGCTGACGTTCAAAGTCATCTTTGAAAAGAATCAGAACACCAAGTTGTACATGCCATGTCCTCTCAACCACGTAAAAAGAAGCTTTGCAGAGAAAAGAAAGAAGAAACCAGGTGAAAACATTAACGATGGGACTGTGGGAGACTTTTTCCCTTTTTAGTTTTCTCTTGACACGCAGATTTCATTGAATGAGCCTGGTGCGTCCACAGCTCTGGGCCAAAGGCATGGAGACTCCCCCGCCCTACTCAGATCCCGGGTGCCAGGCCCCGGCTGGGTCCTAAACCCAAGCCCAGACCCAGGGCCCGCCTTCAGCCGCCCTCAGCTGCTCTGTCCCCTGGCGGGCCAACTGTATCACGGGGGCAGACCCCCCCAGGCCACCACCATCTGACAGACCGTGGGAGGGAGTCTAGGCTTGGAGGCCTTCGCCGGGCCTGAAAGGACGGGTCACCCTGAGCCCCAAGGCCAGGGCCCGTGTTGAGCCCACGCCCCCTGTCCAAGGACTGGCACCGTCCAAGGAAGGCAGGTGGGCTGCACCCCAGCCGGCGGGCGGCTCAGAGGGGAGCGAGGGAGCTCAGTGAGAGGCCGGGGAGGGGCTGGCCGGGCTCGCTGCAGGCCGGGAGCACTGAGGGGGTTTGGGCAGAGGAGGCCGGGATCTGAGGCATGTGTAGACGGTGGTCCAGGGAGGCTGCAAACCCCCCGTGGAGCCCCAGAGAGTTCACAGCGGGCTCCGGAGAGCAGGCGGGGCGGGAGCCTCAGGCTGCCCTCTGTCCCCAGCCCCGGGCCGGCTGCCACCCAGCTGCGGGCCGGCTCACTCCGACGGCTGCCTTCTGCCCGGACAGCCCGGCCCACTTCAGCCCCACGGGGGCCTGAAGCCGGCTCTGTCGGGGCAGCGACCCTGAGGTGAGGGGACCCTCCCCAGGCGGTCAATGGCCTCCCCCTAGGTCCTGTCACCGGCTGTCCACGGAGACTCTGGAAAGCAGCTTGGTTGGGAGAAAAGCGGGTTGGAGAGAGTTGAGGGGTGAAAGTCGAGGTTTCAGAAAATCTCTATAAAATGAAAACAGACCATCCGTCTCTCTCACTGGCGTCTCACCCGACAGTGGCCTTTGTGGCTTTCACCCCACCCCGTCCGTGGGTAAGCAGCTCTGAAACCCAGTGCAGAGCCAGCTCCGGCTGCCAGCCACCCACCGCTGCCTCTCCTGGAAGCCAGCCTGATGGAGGGGGACCTTCACCAAGCGCAGGGAGCACTTGGGGTGTCTTTTCTCCCCCAAAAGAATGGCCAACCCTCCTCCCCTTTGGCCATTGAAGCATTTCAAAGCAATTGTAAAAATTATATGAACCCCATCGAAGAACTGTTACAACAATGTTTATACCCAGTATTTGAAACAAAGACAATGATATTATAAATAATTGTAGATGATGAAGATAGGCAAGAAAAAATAACATCATTAAAAGAATTTTACAAGACGGACCGTTCACCAAGACGGATGGAGTAACACAATACGTTAAAAATATCTACAATTAACATAAACATGGCACAGTGTACAGAAACCATCTGCCGACCAGCCTCACCCTGGGCATGGTCCCTTGTCATCCACATGGGCCGTGCCAAGGCCTCCCCGTGGCCCCGGCGAGGGCAGGGCCCCCAGGAAGAGGCCATTGGCATGTGCCTAGCAGGCCTGGGACCTAGTTCCAGCACGAGGAACCGGGGGCTGAGGAGTATCCTCCTTCCCTGCCCTGACCCCGGCTGAGGTCCGCCCGTCCGTGTCCCCACGGCGCTCACTGCTTCTCCATCACGGCTCTCAGACACCGTGCTGTTTCCCAGGGGGTCCCAGCGGGGAGTCTCTGCAAGTCTCTGGCCTGTCTCGGGCGGCGTTGCGGTGGCAGCACCTAGGGCCACACGACAGCTCTCACCCTATCCCCGGTGGGTCCCCTGTGCCTCTTTCTCTTTCTTTTAATCAGTATTTGATTTTGTTTTTAACCTGGGAAAACTTTGGCCGCACAGAAGAGACACCCCTGAAAGCAGCAAGATCAAACAGCAGACGTGAATGTCCCCTCACATGCTCAAGCGTCTCTGTCTCTCTCTGTCTCTCTCTCAAACACTAGAATCCTGCAGACGACGCGAGAGCCCCACCGCTCTCCCACAGGTGACACCCCCTCCCCGTGCGTCCCTGTACTCTCCCTGCCTGAGGTTGTGTCCCTAACAGAGGTGGCGTTGCTGCGGTTTCAGTGGCTCCGTTTTTGGTCTCGCACTGACCCAGGGGTGCTAGAGCCCTTGCTGCTTCCGTTTCAGAACCTGCGCCCCCGGCGGGGTCCTAGTTGACTCACCTGACTGCTGTGTGTTGTCCCGCAGCCCGGGCAACTGTCACCTGTGTGAGCACGGGTGGGTGGTTTCCACGTCTCCCTGCTTCACAGCGTTTCCCCGGGTGGGCACCAGGAGGCCTGCTTGTCTCGTCCTGGAATGGAGTGAGGCCCTGCCCGCCTCTCCTCCACCCTCATCCCTCCAGCCCGCGCCTCCCCCATGGCCTGTCTCTCGCCACTCAAAGGATGCAGCCGTTGGGCTTTCAGAGCAGCTTGTCCTCGGCCTGGTTTCTTGGAGGCCCAGGGTCAGCCCTAAGTATCAGGCCTCTGCGGGAATCCTCCCCTGCGGAGCAGAGCCGGGGGTGAAGCGAAACCCCGGCGTTTAATCAGAAACTGGGCCCCTGGTTTGCTCTGTCCGATTCTGCAGGCAGCCACTTCCCATCTGTAACTTGGATTAAGGTCCCCAGGAGGTCGTGTCACAGTCTTGAGGCTGTCACGTTCCCTCAGGAGGGGGAGTGTGCGAGGACGGATGAGCAGGCATCTGGAAGCGCCTGCGTGTGCCTTGTTCTGACGCCCCGCCCCTGCCCAGGGGCCCGTCTCTTCTGTGGTCCACGGCTGGAAATTGGCCCCTGGGCTGGGCCTTGCCCCCGGTGGTGGGTGATTTCTCTGAGGCAGGACGGGCGGCCCAGGGCCAGTGGGGACCTCGGAGGAGCCACCCGAGTCCGGCTCCTTCACACGCCACTCCCCGCCCTGTGCTGCGCGCTCGGCTCAGCTCGGACTGGGGACGCAGGGGCAGGAGAAGTTGCTGCTCCCTGCCCTTCCGGGCTCCGTACCTCCAGACGGGCCGGGAGCTGGGGAGGACGCGGGCAGGTGACAGGGAAGGCGCAGCTTCCTCGGTCTGGAGGAGCCCGGAGCACCTGTGAGGAAGCAGCATCGTGTGAGACCGGCCCGCGACTCACAGTCACCGGGGTGGCCGGGGGTGGGGGCAGGTGCGTGCAAACGCCCGGTGGGAGATGCAGCGGGAGAGGTCGGCGGGGCCGTTGTCCCCTACCTCAGGACAGGGGAAGCCACTAGAGCCAGGCTGAGCTTATGACTCTGCAGCCATTGCCTGGCTCACCTTAGGCAAGGCCCTTGCATGTCAGTTTTTTCTTCTAAAACGGGGCTCCCGACACCCACTTCCCGGATTATGAAGAATAACAAACCTGGCAGTCTTTGGCCTTCCGGTGGCCCCTGGGGCTGCCAGAGGAGAGACATGGGAAGCTGCCTTCAAACTGCTGGACCTTGAGGTGACCCTCCTGGGAAAACGGGGTGCAGCTTCCCCACCACACAGAGTCCACAGGAGGACCTGGGGCCTTGCCTGCCAAGGGCAGACACTGCAGCCGCCAGCAGGGCCCGCGGCACAGGAGGAGAGCGCGTGCCAAAGCTGAGGTGTGCAGGCTGGTCCCCGGTCGGAGTCCTCTCCCCGCAGCCCCAGGCCCACCTGAGAGCCCCGGGCCAGCGGGAGCTGCATGGGCCGTACATCTGTGCAGGTGTGTCTGAGCCTGTGTCCACGAATGTGTGCCCGTGCCCGCGAGTGTGAGTCTGTGCCCGTGAGTGCTTGTGTGTGTGTTGTGTTTTCATAGAAGGGGGGTGAGTGAGAGGCCAGCTTCCTGACAGGGCAGTTGTAAAACATTCATAAAACTTTTATTGGACTTGCCACCCTTCCAGATAAATATTTTTCGATTTTATGGGCTTGTTTTAGGGCCCTGAGCTTAATCATGGCTTTGTAGCCGCCTTTAAAAAAATTAAATATTGTTTTGGCAAAGGGAGCCCCCTCCCCCCACCCCACCAAAGGCAGCCGCTCTCTGAGCTCATAAATTCCTGCCGCTCTCAACTCCTGCCCTCTCTCCCTCCGTACCCTCACAGCCACACTAGGATGAACCTAGAAAACGAGGGAAGAGGGAGAGAGAAAAAATAACTGTTATTTTTTTCCCGCTGCCGCCCCAGCCTAACGCTGGAGGGTCGTCGGTCCAGCCCATAGCGTCCACAGGAGGAAGCCAGCGAGGGGTCCAACGGGACCCCTGCTGCCTCCTGAGGGCCACTGCCTGTCCTGGAGACAGGGATGGGTTTGCATAGCCCCCAGCTCCTCCCCAGCTCCCTCCTGCCCCACGTGGGTCCTGAGCAAAGCCCCCTCTCACGCCCCCCGCCCCAGGACTCAGCACATCACCCGTCGCTGTGCTGCAACTCCTGCGCTCATGCCTCTGTCCTTCACGTGTCGGTTGTAAGTGTGTGCCCTGGCAGAGGTAACCCGTACACGGCTGTGTCCCCACACCTAGAGCAGGGCCTGGTGCTGTCACGCGTGCCCGGTGGACACCCCAGCGGTGGTGATCGTGGTGTGATAAGTGGTTCATGCTGTGTAGACTTGCTTTGTGCTGGACACCGTCCTAAGCGTTGTGTCATGTTAACTCACGTGTGCGTTACGACAACCTTGTAGAGTGCATTGTACTGTTGCCCCATTTTTTGGATGAGGAGACAGGCACCGAGAGGCAGAACGCTCGCGTGAAGCCACACCGCTGATCCGTGCACAGCCGGGCTCTTGGCCGTTCCTACTGATTCCGGGGGGGACCAAGAGGGAGAGCCTGTGCCCTTCCAGGCGCTGCAGCCTGGACTGAGCCCTGTCCGGTGGGCACAGCCAGCACTGGAGCCCGGCCCTGGGCCTGGGGGGCTGGGACAGTGGCTGAAGCTCAGATGCCTACCCTGCCGGGTCACCAACTCGGGTGCCTCCAGGGACGGGCGGGTGACAGAAATGAGTGGAGCCAACGGGCCCGGCACAGGCCACGGAGGAGCTGTCACGGCCGCCCCCCCACTGCCGCGGCGTGGGAACGTGAGGGTAGGTCCTCTGGCTTTTCGGGACAAGCTAGTAACGCAGAACCGTGTGTCCAGCGTCTTGAACCTGAAGGTTGGTGAGTCACTCATGTATTTCAGAAATGCCGTGGGCACAGAGACGCGTCCGCCAGGCCTAGCTAGGGAGGAAGCCTTCTCAGAGGAGGCGGCCCTGAACTCGGCCTTGAAGGGGGCGGGGGAGACGGCCTGGGGAAGGCTGTCCCAGGCGGAAGGAACGTTGGCTCTGCTCGGGAGGGCGCGCTCCTGCGGCCCAAAGCAGGGGCTGGGGGGACACTGGGGGGTGGCGTGCGGGACGCCTGGACGCCTGAGGAGGCCGGGGTTCCCCCGAGGGGCGGCGGACGGAGTCCGATGGAGCCCCCAGAAGACCTCCTGGGCCGCCTTGCGAGGGGCAGGGGCAGAAGTGATTGGGGGGCCTGGTTCCAGGAGGAAGGGGTGACCCAGGGTGGAGAGGCAGAGACAGGCACGAAGACCAGGCCAGACCAGACACAGGAGCACGTCTATGTGCTCAGAGCAGCGCATGGCGCTCACCCCCTGGTACGGGCAGGGTACTGGGCCCCTGGCATTTAAGACCCCTCGAGCTTTACTGGAAAAAGCAGAGAGGAGGAAGCCTTGTTTCCAGGGCTGGGGAGGCAGGGCACGTCCACGGAGCCCGTCCGCTCCAGGCTCCCTGAGGCCACTCGCCGCCTCTTCCAGGGAGGGGCTGCTCCCTGCTCGTGCGGCCCACTTCCCATCATGGACACTGGGATCTGGGGGCCGTCCCCAGGTGCCCAGTGGAGCTGCCTCTCCTGAGCCGGCGATCCACCCCCCCCGGCTGACGGTGGTGCAGGGCCAGCCATCCTTGGGTACACGTGCTGCGATCCGCATGTGTCATACTGGTGCAGAGACAGCCACGGATACCAGCTCAGGTCCCCTGGCACTGTCCTCCCCACCCCGGGCCTAGGCCCCTGAGGGCAGAGAGACGCCTGGTTGGAGCTGCTCTGAGCTGAGGTTGGGCCCTCCTCAGACTCGGGGACAGGCTCCCCACATGTAGCATACGCCCTGCCCCCTAGCCGCAACGAGAGAGCTGAGCCACAGACAGACTAAATCCCGCCCAGGGCAGAGCCTGGGAGGGCGTTTTGGAAGGAGGGGGACACATGCCGGTGGGTGAGGGTCCACGCCAGCCCATCAGCAGTTGCGGGGGGCAGTGCCGAGCCAGGCGGGTGCTCCGTCCCCATTGCGCCTTCAGGGAGCCCCGGGACAAGGACAGTGCACATTGCGGGGAGGGGAAGGAGCAGAATGCGGTGAGAATCAGGCAGTGATGCCGCCTGCAGCACCTGCTCTGTGCCTGACCCTGCACTGCGGGCTGGGGACCCACGTGGCCACGTGGGCGTGAGGGCTGCCATGGAGGGAGCCGGCGCAGGGCTCTCCCGCTGGTACCTGGTGGACACACGGCAGACGGCTGTCGAACGGATGACGTAGCGATGCAGTAGCGTCGAGCCAGCCTCGGTGGCGCGCTGGTGTTGGTGGGTCAGGGGGCAGTCAGCCCTCACACCTGCCTCCCCTGAGCCCGCCAGGCGCTCGCAGGCCCGGCTCTGCCTGTGAGGGGCTGTGCCTGCGCTCGCGGTCCCGCGTGCCCGTGCAGGGGGGGCAGCCGCGCTCGCCCCGGCTGCAGGCTGCAGGTCAGGGAGCGGTAAACGGCCGGAGCCTGCGGCTGTTGAAGCAAGAGTGTGGATGGGGACCAGAGGCTCGCCCCCCGCCCTTCCCTGTCACCGGAGAGGACCGCCAGCCCTGGCGCCGCCGCTCCCAGCGCACTGGAAACGGGGCTGATATGTAATCACGCTGCCGCACACGGGCCCTGGGAGGCGACTGCTCCCCGGACCTTTGTGCCCCTTCGTGATTCTGGGTGAGGGCTTTTTTCCCGAGTCATAGAAAGGACATTTTTAATATGTGGAATTTTTTTCAAGAAAAGCACTATGAGGAAGCCTTTTATTGTCCGTAAGCTCTGCGTTTCACACCAGTGATCTTGGTCTCTGCCCTCGGTACTTTAATTGAAGATTAACTGCTGCTAAAGAGTGTACACATTTAGGGAGTGTTTGCAGTGCTAAAATTCAGCCTCCTCACTGTGGGGACAGTGTCCTTGGGGCCACCGGGACCCGTGCCCTCCCTCGCCAGCCTCCAGGGGAGGTCCGCGGAGGAGGCCCCGGCAGGAGGGGTGAGTCCTCGCACTCCGCGGGGGCAGGTCGGGCGTCCAGGAGCAGCGTGGGCTCCTGAAGGCAGGGCCCTCACGTACCTTAGCCCCGAATCCCTCGTCCCGAGCCAGGAGGACGCCTCTGCTGAGAGCAGGCCGGTAAGGCCACCGCGTCCGCACCGGGCTGTGGGCTCGGAGCTGCGTCCCCGAATCCTGAGGGCTTAGGTCACTTCTCTGCCGCTAGCCGCGTGACCTTGGGTGAGTCCTTCACAGCCCCGGGCCTCAGCTTCCGCCTGTGGATGGTGGCACGGACGGCGCACCTTCCTCGTGAGAGGCGAGGCACGCAAAGTGCTTCTCTCCTCCTTCCTGGGCCGGGCTCTGGGATCCAGGCTCTGCCCTGGGAGAGCCTTGGTCGGTTAGGGGTGAGGTCGCGGGCCAGGCCCAGGCCCGGGTGCAGGGCCCTGGAGCTCAGCCCACTGCGTCTTGGCTGTGACCTCGCGCTCGCTGCTGACGACCTCGTGCCGGCTTCCTGGTGTGCAGAGTCCCCCCGGGACACAGCGTGAGGTCGAGGGCCCTGCTGTCCTGAGGCAGCAGGAGCAGTGCCTGCACGTGGTTGGGGCCCTGTGGACGTTAGCCGGGGTCACTGTCGGGGTCCTCGTGACCGTGGAGAGCTGGCTGTGCCCATCCTCTGGCCGTCCGCGCCAGGTGTGCCTCACGGAAGATGGTCTCTGCCCTTCACACCCACCTGCCCCCCGCCCGCCGTGGAGTCCACCTTCAGCATCTGTGGGCAGTGTGCGAGGAGTCCCAGCAGTCCCGTTGAGACCCAGAGCACGGAGGCACTGCGGCCTCATCCCTGGAAGTACCTGGAGACAGTCCCCCTGGGGCCGGCCCACGCTGCCCGGGCAGGGCACCCCCAGTCGTTCCCCTGCCTTGTGCCCTTTCCTCCCCACCCCTGTGCCCCGCCCGGCCCTTCAGCTGTGTACCCAGCGAGAAGCAGCAGGGTGCTGGGCTGGCCAGGCCCGAGCCAGGCGGCGGAGGGCGTGGCTTTGTAAGGCCATGGGCCTGACTAGCTGTGTGACCTGGACAGTCACCTCCCGTGCCTGGAAAGGACTTCTGGAGGCTTGCAGGAGACGCTGAACGCTCCTGGCTGGGCGGCGTGTCGAGGAGAGCGCCAGCTAAGTGGTTGCGGTGACGGTGGTGGCAGGGGCGACCTGGCCGGGCCCAGGCCCCGTGTTCCAGGCGGCCTTCCCCGCCCAGAGACTTGGTCAGACCTCAGCCCGAGGGCTAGCCGGAAGGGCTCCCCCGAGCACTGCCACTGAGGCAGGGCAGCGCCGGCCTCGGGTCGCGGTCAGCAGGGTCCCACCCTGCCCGGACAGCCCTCACTCCTGGGGCTCGTAGCCCATCCCCTGTGGGCAGTCGCCACCCCCGGGACCGTCTGCTCGCACCTGTCCAGCGTCCAGGTCCCCACGTGCCGAGGGGGCCAGCGCGTTCTGCCTCCCCCAGTGCCTGGCTCAGCTGTCAGCTGTGGGAGGGTGACGGGAGCCAGGCGGACAGGTGGGCGGCTCTGATTCCCGGGGCGTGGGCGCTGCCGGGGCCCTGCCCTGGCAAATGAGACAGGGCAGGTGTGCCAGGTGGCCAGGGTCCCCCTTCCTGGAAATGCTGGCATGGCTGCAGGCTGCACCCCGTCTCTTGGGCACACAGGTTCTGGACGTGGGACAGTGTAGAGGGCCTCAGTGGTCCTGGAGGAGGGAGGCCTGGAAGGCTTCAGAGGAGCCAGAGCCATACGCTAAGCTCCGCTGAGACGCGAGCAGGGGTGGGGTTTGCCAGGTGGACGGGCCTCGTGGACACCTCAGGCTGAGGGGGCACCGGTGCAGAGCCAGGGCGGGGCGGGGGCGCATGGGTGAGTGAGGAAGCACGGGGTGTGCCGGAGGCGCTTGGCGAGGACCTGGTTAGAGGAATTTGGACACCTGCCTGAGGAACGGCTGGAGGTTTCTGAGCCGAGAGGGATGATCAGGTCTTTGTTCTGGAAGGATCTCTGGCAGCCGACCCAAGGCCAGATCAGAAGAGAGAGCTGGCAAGAGGGCCTGGAGGCTCCTGCCAGGAGGCCAGTGCAGGGCCTGCTTCTGCGGGGCCTGTGGGGTGCCGAGGCAGGGGTCCTGGGGGTGCCGCGCCCCGGGAGCAGCCCTGGGAGAGAGGTGGTGAGCCCTGGCTGCCCCGAGCACCCGCCCCAGTGGCCCCCCGCCCCCCAGCCACCTGAGGGGGTGTGGCCCCAGCCCGAGGAGCAGTGGGAGCCGACGCTGGGCGGCGTGGGGCTCGTCACAACCCCCAGCAGCCCCGCACCAGCTGCACCCCTTCCAAGTGACAAGGGATGCTCCCGTGCCCGGGCCGTCACCCTGTAGGTGAGCCTCTGATTCTCAGACCAAGTCATTTCCTGTTTCAGAATCGCTTTGTTTCTTGCCTTAAAACAAAATCCTTCCTTCCACACAACGCCCTGGTTTTCACTCCCCGCACGCCCCCAGTCTCCAAAGCCTTGGCTGCCTTATAATTTCAATTTACATGGTGTGGGAAAGATTTCTGCAAAGGGCCCTTTTTTGTTTTTGAAGAATTCATCATTGCTGCTAAGAAGCTTAATATAAATTAAAGGAGGAATTAAGCAACATTAAGACATCAAAATGGGGGTGCGGGCGCCCACCGCCTCGTCTTCGCCCATCAAAGGGGCCGCGTGGAGCCCGTGGAGTGTGCGCTGAAGGCCTCAGACGGGGCCAGCTCCAAGGAAGGGCCTGTCTGTCGCCCGCCTCTCCTAATTCCCTTTGTTGCGGGGACAGCGGAGCACACGTCTGATAAAAACTTAATCACCTTATCTTTTTAAAGCAAATTGCATCTCTGTTTACATATGGGATCCATAGCAGGAAGAGAAAGGAGGGAAAACCAGGCAGCTGTCCCCCCCCAGCCAGCCACGCTCCAGGCTCCCGAGGATGAAACGAAAAACCAGGCCCGCAAAGCCACGGCAGGGGTTCCAAAGCTGCCGTCACCCCAGAAGACCCCAAAGTTCAGGAGGGTCAGCAGGAAGGGAGCCGACCCATGCCCCGGCTGCCCAAGCGGCCAGTCCTTCTCTGCCCGAGCGGCCAGTCCTCGCGCCAGCTCTGGTCGCCAGCCCGGCTCTCCCTAACCCGCTAGGCCTGCCCTGTACCGCACTTGCCTCTGGGCGTGTCGCTGAAAACCAGGCTGCCTGTCCTCCTCGGGCCTCTCCGCCGTGCCGGCTCCATCAGAGCCAGGCTCAGCCCAGACCCAGTTCGAGGGACCTCAGCCACACTGCCCCCAGGGCGGGCATCCAGTCCAGATTCGAATTCATCCTGTGGCTGAATTCAAGGCCCTTCCCGACCATCCAGCCCCCAGCCCAGCTGCTGGCTGTGCCCCGCTGTGCCCCTCAGCCACCCGTCATCCCCGGGATGCTGACCCCCCAAAGGGCCCCCCTGTGCCCCGGCTCCCTCCCCGCCCTGCATTTCTGCTCTCTCCAAGGCTGCAGCTGCGGGAGGGGGTGTGCTGGAATGGCGGGAGCTGGCACAGCTCTGAGGGGCCACCGCGGGGGCCAGTGACCCCGAGCTGCCTGCAGGGCTCGGTTCCCCCTGGAGGGTGCAAGCCGCCCACCAGCGTGGAGGCCGCTCTTCCAGTCGGGCCCCAGCATGAAAGCGAGGCCAGCAGTTGGGGGCAATCTGCCGGCTTTGATGGCCGTGTCAGGGCGGCACCCACGGCCAGGGCTTGGGAAACAGCGCGCTGCCCGCATTCTTCCCTGATTACCCGAGCCCCAGCCAGGGCCCAGCAGCCTCCAGCCCATTGTGCCTTTGTGTGGAGCTGGCGCTCGGTGAGAAAGGCCAGCCCGGCCCTGGGAGAGTGTCCCCAAGGGAAGCCACGGGTAGCAGCGTCACCCCCAGGGTCACGCCAGCCCTCCCCACCACATCCCGGGGTCTGGGCTGGTCGGGGGGTGGAGCGGGGCCGCTGGGCTCCAAGAATCCTGAGGGTTAGGGAGAAAAAGCAGGGACGCCTGTGAGCCCCGTGGGATCACGGGGACAGCGTGAACTTGAAACCTGCAGCAACTCTACCCTCATGCCCACCCCACCAGGCTCCAGGTCACGTGGGGCAGGGGGCCTGCTCTCTAGACCCAGCTTCTCCCTGGGCCGCAGGCATGCAGACGAGTTTTTCTGGTCCTGGAGGCACAGCTCTGCTGGTGGGTTTCCCTTCCTCGCCCTGCACACCCACTCGAGACCCCACTCATTCTCTGCGTCTTCGTCCAGCAAATCCTCCCTGTACCCGCAGGCCAGGCCCTGTGCCTGGGCCCTAACTCCCACACAGGCCGCTGGGGAGCAGACACAAAGCAAAACTCCTGCGAAATGGGGCTCCAGCAGTGATCCCGCCAGCCAGGGCAGGGGCGGGGAAGCCTTCCCGTGGGGCAGTGGCTGAGTAGGAGTTGGCCAGACAGAGAGGGCCGGGGAGAGTGTTCCAGGTAAACGGAGCGGGTTCAGAGGCTCTGCTTTATGTCTGCTGGCTGGAGCAGGGAGCCCGTGATGTGGCAGAGTATACAGGGAGGCACCCGCTGGGTGACACTCAGGACCTTGGATGCCAAGTAAGAGGAGAGACTCTGTCCCGTGGGTGGAACCAAGCCGGGACAGCCACACGTGTCTCAGCGCGGCCCCTCCGCCCCTGGGGGTGGGACTAGGGAGAAGACCAGCACAGTGGTCCCCCAGGGCAGCGCCGCGGAGGCCTCCTGTGCGGGGCCGGGCGGCAGGGATGCAGAGCAGGGATGCTTGCTGCAACGGCGGCGCAGAATCCGCGGCCTCCCTGGGGGCGAGCAAGGGCCTGAGACCCTCCCTGTCTGGGCTCCCACGGGCCCAGCACACGGGGCGCCTCGTGGACACGGTTAGCCCAGAGCCCCAGCCCTGCAGCCCCACCAGCACGTGGCCATATGTGCTCTCTGTCCTCGAGCACCATGCCCACCCCACCCAGGACTTGGCGCTCAGGCTCTCTGCCTGCAGACCCTCACCCGGCATCTCCATGTGGCCGGCCCCTGATCTCCAGCCCCAGGTCCCCCCCGGTCCCGCCCCGGTTCTTCCTGGAGAAGCTAGCCCTCGGCGTTATTTCCCTGGTGGCCCTGGTGGCTGTCTGCCTACCTTGCTGCCTTGTTTACTGCCTGCCCCTTCTCGGGCCAAACTCTGGCGGGCAGGCCCGCCATCGTCTCCCAGGCCTGGAGAATTCTGTGAAGGTTTTCAGGCAGTGACCACCCGACACCCTGACCTGCCCTCACTTCACACCACTTGCCACTTGGCTGAGGGGAAAGGCCACCACACAACAAGGTGGCCCCCAGTGGCATCGCCACGCATCCCCACAGCCTGGCTGCCCCAGCAGACGGTCTCCGCTGGTCGGCATTCAGGCCACCCCATAACGGAGCAGAGGGAAACAAGGCGGCCATCTCAGGAAAACAATTAAATGGCCTCGTCCTCGCCAGCGCCAGATAGATTTTCCAGCTCTGCCTGCTTTGGGCCGCGCAAGGTATGCGCTCTGTGTAACGAGAGCCATCGCGGGCGAGATGGACCGCTGATTGGGCCACGCCTGTCTCCCCAGCCCGGCGCAGACGCCAGGGAGCCCCGCGCCTCTTCAGCCATCAGACCTCCTGGCACCAGAGGGGGACGGGCTGCCCGTGCATTTGTCAGGGTCTGGTGCCAGCCGCCTCCTTGCAGAAGGAAGGCCGGGGAGTCAGACATACCTGCAGGACTGGCACTGGCCTGAGGGCTGCCCCGGGGCCTTTCCCACGCCCCACGCCCCACGCCCGACCCCAGCGGCGGGCGTGGGGCCTTCGATCTGACACCAGGCTGCCCAGCAGGAGGGAGGCTCCCCTTGGCCCCAGCATCCTGGAGCCCCGTCCGCCAAGAGCCCCGCCTCCCCAGGGAATGCAGGCTTTGAGGTGGGCGGTGGAGAGGGAGACCAAGTCCCTTGTGCAGCGAGCAGGGCCGTCCCCGCTGACTCTGCGGTTGTCCCTTGAGCCAGCCTCCTGGTCACCTTTCTAGACATCCAGCAGCTGCAGGGCAATGCCCAGTGCTCTCCCGGGCTTGCTTCCTCTGCAGAGCCGTGGTCCAGATCCTGTTTTGGGTGGACACCCCGAGCGATGGGCTGGGTGGCGGCAGCCCACATCTGCCACCAGATGTGGACCAGAGTTCAAATCCTGGCTCTTCCCAGCTGACTGTGGGGCCTCACATGAGGCACCGCCCTCCTCAGGGCTCCGTTCTCCTCAAGTGTGTGGAGGGCCCGGGGGACGGGACGGCCAGGGTCCTCCCTGCACTGAAGCGTGACGTGAGCTTCCGCTGGCCCCTCTTCTTGGGAGCAAGCCAGCGCCCAGGCGAGACTGGGCCCGGGAGGACACCCCTCACATGACGGCAGAGGCACAGTGGGTGCACCGGGTGTGCAGGGGGCGATCCACCACCTCGTGCCCATCCCAACTTCCCACTGGCTCCGGACACCCAGCCGTTAGGTCTCCTGGCCAGTGGAGCCTCTGTGTGTGGATTAGAAGTGAGTGCCCTCTCTGGGGACACAGCGGCCTGCCAGGACCCTCGTTTGGTGAGCGGGTGTGGAGTTCCTAGCTCCTCACTAGGGTGTGGAGTCTGCACACCTCCTGGCCCATCCAGGCTCACCCTCACCCCAGCCCTGCCAGCCTGCTCCCAGCAGGGTTGTGGGACTCACAGAGGGGGAGCGGCTTGTTCTGGGGTGCCCGCTGGTGCAGAGCTAGTCTGGGGCCTGGCCAGAGCCTCGGCCCATACGCTCGGGGTAGCCAAGTAGTCTCACCCTGGCCGGTAGCCCACGGAGAGACTGCCTCGTGCTGCCCCCAAGCAGACGCCTCGTAAAGACAAGCCCCAGAGAAAGGGGCACCGCAGCCTGGTGTTGGACGCGGGGAAGGGCGTCCCAGGCAGGAGGAACAGCATAGACAGAGGGGAGCCCGGGGACGGCCGTGGGTTCCTCAGGGCTGCCGGGAAAGCACGAAAGCAGTGGACGACGGGGCTGGAAGGGTCGGGTGGGCGTTAGGGTGTCAGCAGGAAGCAGATTTCCGCTCGGTCGTTCGGCTGGAGGGAGTGGACAGAGGGTCTGTACCGAGGCACGGGTGCTGAAAGGAGCCAGTGAGCCATGGGGGCTGCTCCACCCCCACCCGGGGTTAGGGAGACAGCATCTGCCAGCGCCCAGGGAGGAGGACCCCAAAGGAGCTCTGGCCAAAGAGTGGGACCGTCGCCCCACTTCTCCCTCCCTCCGCCCTCCGATCCACTAAGGTCCTTCGGCAGAACCGTGATGCCGTCTGCAGAGGTCGCCACCCGGGCACACAGCAGGGCGGGGAGAGCATCTCCAGGGGCTGTTGGAGAGTGCCGAGCCCGGGGGGGCCTCAAGTGCCAAGTCTCGGGGTTGAGACTTAGGATGAATGCGCCGGGAACGGCAGGGCCGCTTAGGGCACCAAGAGTGGGGCGGCCCACAGGGGCCTGAGTGCTGGGTGGGTGGGCGGGCAGGGGACCGGGAGAGCCAGGTGGGAGCCATGCTGAGCTCCAAGCCAGCCGGGCTGGTGGCGTGGACCAGTGCGGCGAGGGGCCCGGAATGCTGGTTGGGGAGGCAGGGGGGCGAGCCCAAGGTGACACTGGGGTCCCGGCTCCGCCACAGAGGGTGTAGGGCGTTGCTGAGTCGTGGGGCACGATGGAGCTGGGCCAGCACACGTGCCGTCTATGGTGGCGGGTGGCAGAGTGACAGGCTCTCCCTCTGTGCCTCACGCAGGTGGCCTCAGCCCCGAGTCCAAGAAGATCTTGACACCCACCCTCAAGAAGCGGGGCCGCGCCGGCCGAGGAGAGGAGGCCGGGCAGCCAGAGCCCGTCCAGCACGTGGCTCTCAGTTTGTCTTTCAAGCGCTACGTCTTCGACACCCACAAGCGCATGGTCCAGTCTCCCTGAGTGCCCGCCGGCCGCCCCAGGGCACCTTGCCCAGGCCCGGGGGCCACAGTGCCACGTGTGCCTCCAGGCTCTCCCCGGAGCCCCCGCGCCCCCCCGCCAGGGGACAGCACCGTGCAGGAATGGGCTTCGGCTCCACAGCTGGTGGCCGGTGTCCCCCAGGCTGCCCGGCTGGCGGCCAGCGCTTGCCAGTCGCAAATAAATGCCCCGTGGTGCCGCCCGTTCTGCTGCTGGTCTCTGATTTCCCAGATCTGTTCCCAAGGGCGATGTCGGGAATTGCCAGGGCTCCTGCCGAGAGCAGGGCTAGGGGAGGGACCCGTTGGGCTGAGGGGGTCCACAAAGTGTCAGGCCCTTAGGTCAGGCTCGGTGGCCCCTCGGGTCTCCTGGGCCTTGAGAGAGTCCGGGAGTCCTTGGGCAGCCGAGTCCAGGAAGGGCGCCCAGGGGTGTCTGGGAGCAGCGGGTGCCAGGCCAGTGCTTCGGGGCAGAAGGCAGGCTGGGGGGTTTGGCCCTGCATCCCAACACCAGGAGTCCCCAGGCCTTGTGCCTGCAGCCGGGCCTCTCTCGAGCCCAGCAAGCCCCGCCCTGGCTCCTCTGCCCCCTGTGCCTCAAGCCACCCCACCCTGCAGCCCGACCTGGCCATACTCAGAAAAGGGTGAAGTGGCAGAGCTGACGGGCTGAGGGGGTATCAGAGCTTTTAAAGACATTTGCAGGATGAACACATGTTCCAGAGTCCCTTTATTTGGCCTCCAGGTGGACGCAGAGGCCTCCCTTTTACCCTGGTAATCGGTGTATTATGCTTTAATTTGCAACAATGGCATTAAAAATATTAACAGGGATGGCTCATAATCAGATGACTTGGGCCTGGTAAGCCCTGGAGCCAAGGGCCCCGGGCAGAGAAGGATGCTGTGGACCCGCCGGGCCTGTGCGTGGTGGCCGTGCTGGGCAGCGGGCAGGCCTAATCCAGCGCCAGCATGGGTGCCGGCAACAGTGGTGGCAGCCACCCCACGGCAGCCCTCACAGGGTCCCAGACGTCAGGCCAGGCAGCCGTCAGGGCGACAGCTGCGGGCTAGGTGGGCAGGGACAGTCCGGGCCTGGCCCCCATCCCCCCGGAGCTGGGAATGGGGCGGGGGCAGCTGGCGCTGCTGCAGCACCGTCAGGAAGCTCCCCTGGGAACCATCCCCGACACCCCACCATGCGCCAGGCTCCGGGCCCCACTCTCCTTTAGCCCCACCCCTGCCCTGCACCCCATCTCACCAGGGAGGCGGTACCACCTGGCTGAGGCCGCCGTAGGTCACAGGGTGGGCTCCCAGCAAGGACTTCAGGCAGAGGCCCCGCCCCCAGCCCAGTCCAGTCCAAGGCGAGCAGGAAGGGCCTTCACGAGCACCTGCTGGTACCAGGCCCCGGGCTGGCCGCTCCCGTGGGTACTCGGCCCTTTGGAGGGGACGCTGGCAGGGCTGGGGCCTCCCGGGACTCACCCCTCAGACGAGGAAACCTTCCTTCGTCGTTCTCAGTGCGTGGGGAGCTAGGTGGGCACCACTGGGACCTCCAGCCAGGCCAAGTCCTCCCCAACTGAGGGCTGAGAGGGTGACCTCTCCCTCCAGGCCCCCTCGGGGTGGCCCTGCCCTGCACAGGCTGTGACCGTGAGCACATCACTGTCTAGCTCCACGTGAGGGGTCACGTGACCCAGCGGGGCGAGGGGTCCTCCGTGAGCAGGTGCTAATTCTGGGGGCAGATCCCTGGGAGAGAGGGGCCCCGAGCCACTGCTGGGCGTCACATCCTGGCTGCCCACTGACCAGCACTGTGCCCTCGGGCAAGTCCCGGCCTCTGCCCGGGTCCCTGGGTACAGCAGGAGAGTCAGAGCAGCAGCTGGCCTCCGTGTCCCTGCAGCCGTGGGAGGGGGACCAGTAGATGTTGTCTCCCCACCGGGAGACTGGGGGCCTGAGCACCTCTCTGCGGTGGTGTGGGCAGCCCAGACCCAGCTCTGCCCCCAGTCGGCCACTTCTCCAGGACCTCTGAGGGTGCCCACGTCTCGCCTGAGGGCAGCACTCTTCGGAGCCCCGGGAAGCAGGCGGGCTCAGGCCGAGGGAGCTAAGGCCCAGGGAGGAGGGGGCAGCCGAGCCGCGGTACAGGGAGGGGCTGCCAGGGTGCAGTGAGACTGCCCGCGTGGCCAGCGGCCCAGGAGGGGACGCTATCAGGTCTGGCATCGGTCGAAACCCGAGCACCCCAGCTGCGTCGGCGGGGCGCAGCCTTTGAAGGGGGAGCACGGCGGGCAGGTAGGGTGGGGGCCGGCGCCTGGCGCTCTCCGGAGCAGTGTCCCCCTTCCCTTGGCTCCAGGCACCCCCAGACCTTCCACGTTTCGTGGAAGAGAGGGCTACAGCGTGCGGAGCCCACCGTGGCATCATCACGCACGTGAAGTCGCAGAATACGCTCACCCACCCGCAGGGGTGGCCGGCGGGGCAGCCGCGGGGCCCAGCCACTGCCTCAGGTGGAGCTGGGATTTGAACCCCGGCTCTGGACACCTCCAGGGCGCCCCTCGCCCCAGTGCCTCAGCTGCGCCCTGGGGTGGGGGCCGCCCCGCCCGCCTGCCCCCCAGCATGAAGTCGTGGGCAGGCGCCCTGCCACGGACTGGGGCAGGAGGGGCGGCCGTGATCGGCAGGCCCGGCTGGCTGGCTGGCTGGCGGGGCTAATGCACCAGCAACGAGATAAGGCTTATCTGGAAACGTCTCTGGAATTGAGACTCTGATGGAAACAGGCTTCTGGGTTAATATACTTCTGACAGATAAAGTGGGAAGCCCTGGGGGCCCGGGGCAGGAGAAGGGGCAGCTCCTGTTCTCCCAGGCCTCCTACCCTGGCCGGCGTGTGTGCACACGTGTCTGTGTCTGGGCGTGCACACGGATCTTGGTCTCTGGGTGTGTGTGTCTCATTTGCGGAGGCTTTGTCAGGCTGGGTGTCTGGTGAAGAGGTGGGTGTCAGGTCCAGTGTGCACAGGGTGGGCACACACATTTGTCCAGGGCCAGTTTGTCCCTTGGGCCTCTTCCCCAGGACCTGGTGGGGTGGGAGTGGGGCTCATCACGCCCATTCCGCGGACCCAGAGCTTCTTTGAGGTGGCCCAGGACCCTCTCAGTGCCGGCTCACCCTCAGGCGATCCAGGCCTCAGGCCTCCCCAGTCTCCTCACAGGGCATAGAATTTCCAGGTTCCCTTTGAGGGGGCTGAGGCCAGTCCTGGCCATGGCCTCCCAGCTCCAAGTTCAGCCATGTCTGTCCCCCATGGCCATGACTAGAGTGAGGAAGCTTCTCACTAAGGGGCCACCTGGGCGAGGTCTTGAAGAGAGAGTAGGAGTTTGGGGCGGCGGGTGGGGGGGGATGCTTCGGCAGAGGGGACAGCAGGAGTGAGGGCTCTGGTGGGAGTGTGGAGTTGGGGGGCCTGCGAGAGGAGGGACAAGGTCACGGCTCCCCGGTCTCCCTCCAGCCCTGGCTGGGCCTCCAGTGGCCCCCGCACTGGCAGGTCTGATTAAAAAGAGTAATTAATGCCTGGCTGATAACACAGTCGAGCCATTAGTTAGGCAGCTCGGCCAGTGCCAGGGCCTGACTGCTGCACAGCACCCAGGCAGCAGGGATGCTGGGCATGGGGCGCTGTGCTCCCTGGGGCAGTTGACCCCGACCCTGGGCTCGCGGGGTCTGCTGCGGGAGCACCGTTCCCTCTGCCGAGGGCCTGTGGCGGGGCGGGGAGGCAGTGGGGGCAGCTGTGGAGGGAGGCTGGGCCGAGAAGAGGCCTTGAAGGGCCTTGAAGGGCAGAGGCAGGGCGAGTGTGTCCGATCAGCGTTCGAGACCCCCCCCCGCCCCCGCCCCGACTTCCGACCAGCACTGGACACTCCTGGCCGAATCCCAGGGCCTCCCGGGGGGCGGGGGCTTCGTGGGCTGGAGGAGGACTCCAAGGTTGGCCGGTGATGGGCCAACGGAAGGCCGAGCAGGCTGAGGCCCGAGGCCCCGGGGGGAGGAAGGGGACATGTGGGAGGTCTGGGGCTTCGGCGCAGGGCGTGGAACTTGGCGGCAGGGGCAGAGTACAGAAGAAGCCCAGAGCTGGTCATTCGGCATCCACCAAGCACCTCCTGTGTGCTGGACGCGGCGGGGCGGGGGCAGCCCTGGAACCCCCACCCAGGCCAGCAGGTCAGAGGTCGTGCACCCACGAGGTATTGCTCAACCCCCCACTGTTATCACCGGGTCCGGTGGGGAGACGGTGCAGCAGAGAGGAACGGCCACTTCCTACGGCCACAGCTGGGCTCTAGATAAAGGCCCACTGGGAGCCCCGGCCAACCTGGGGAGGGCCAGCCACCCACCTCGCCCCTCAAGGGACACCCCCCAGACTCAGCCTCTAGGCTTCCCGCACAGTCACCGCCAGACAGGGCGGGCGCCCAGCTGCTGAGTGCCACCCGTCCTGCTCGGGCCGGGGCTTCCGCTCGCCTCCCCAGGGTGGGCCCACCGAGCCCCGCCGAGTCAGGCAGGTGACCAGCGCGGCGCCTGTATCCGGGCACTGCTGTCACAGCAGCATTCACCCGGCCCACCGGGGCCCTCGGAGGGGCCGCGTAGCTGGGGGAGGCGCCCCCGCCCACTCTGCCTCTGCCTCGGGGTCTCCGCGTCCATCTCTCGCTCGTCCTGCACAGATGACCTTGGCTCCAGGCCCAGTTCACTCCTCCCACCTGCCACACCCTGAGGCGCGGACCTTGCTTGTGCCGCCAGCCGAGGGGGGCCGGTTGGAGGGGCAGCTGGGCGGCGCGGGGTCTGTGGGCCTCGTCACCCGCAAAGGGCGCCCGTGGCGTCCGGTTGGCTCCCCCTCCCACCCTCCTCCCTGCACGGTCCTCCCTGGCGCCTGCCACCCCCCCCAGGTATGATCACACCCTCTCAACCCCCTCTGCAGTCTCTGGGGGCCTGTCCTTGCGAGAGGTGGGGGTGGAGCCGGCAGGATGTAGGAACCGGGCCTTCCCTGCAGCTCCAGGCAGCCCTTGGAAGCCCAGATTTCCCAAGGCTTCCAAAGCTGGGCCACAGAGCCAGGTCCTGACCCATCCTGGGCCCTCCCAGTTCCTGCCCCTCTCAGCCAGTTCCTTACCCTGTCCCTAGACTGTCAACACCACCACCACCCCGAACCTGACCAGCACCCCACATACACCCTTATCACGAGGGGCCTGTACAGATACCCGTGGGGAGGGCCTGCTGGGGGCACAGGCCGGTGGGAGGGAGCGTGAGGCTGGTGGCCAGCAAGGAGGGGCCGAAGCCAAGGCCAGGGTAGGGGGACGCGACGTGGCCTCTTGCCTTGGCACTGGGAGGCACACGAGGCGGCGAGAGGGAGGGGACCTGGGACACCTGGCGAGCCTCCCCGCGGTCACACGTCGGCTGCGAGGGGGAGCCCCGCGGCGGGCACGGGTGTTGGACACCTTGACGAGCTCGCTGGGCTTCCCGAGCCCAACCCCGCAGCCCCTGGGAGACACGGGACCCGGGGCTCGGGGCGGTGAGGGCTGGAGACCGGCGTGCGTGAGACCAAGCTGGAGAGAAGAGAACTCGGGGCGTGAGACACGGGACCCGGGGCTCGGGCGGTGTGGGCTGGAGACCGGCGTGCGTGAGACCAAGCTGGAGAGAAGAAAACTCAGGGCGTGCGCTGCGGGCCCCGGGCGGGAGAGGACATGCGAGCCGGGGACAATGGCTGTGGCTTGAGATGCGCGGCCCAGGGCAGGGTCCCGCGGAAGTGGGCCAGGCGCCTCTGGGTGGCAGGCAGGTGTGGCAGGCTGTTGTGTAACAGGTGCGGGGCGAGATGGAGCAATTTGTTCCCCGATCAGATGTGGCCCCAGACAACAGGGGACGCTGGCCCCCAATCGGCAGCATCTCTCCGCTTCTCAGTATTCAGGGGTCGAGGGAAACGCGCCCGCCCGCCACCCAGGCCCTCACCGTCACCTGCCTGACTCGGTGGGGCTCAGTGGGCCCACCCTGGGGAGGGTGTGGGAGTGCAGGTCAGGGGAGCAGAGGGAAACTGAGGCAGGAGGGCGGGGTTGGTCCTCTGCCCCAGCCCCCCAGCACGGGGAACCCTGTGGGGCAGGTCCCGGCGCAGAGCTGGCCCGGGGACCAGGGGGTCTGGGTGCGTGTGGACATGCAGGCAAGCCACGGCCGCCCCTACCCTGTGGACAGCCGGGTGGGCTGCTGTTAAGGAGCAGTTGTCAGTCACAGGGCGCCACTGATAAGACAGACAAGCATCTCCCGGTGGCCGGAAGGTGGTGGGAGGAGACCCAGTCCCGGGGGTGCCCCCATTGCGGGTGGAAACACTGAGGCTGTCGGTTCCGGGCAGGGCGCCTCCCACCCACCCGGGCCGGAAGCCTCTCCAGGGCCTCTGGGCAGCTGCCGTACACAGCGAAGCCATGGGGCCCCGGCCTGGCCAGGGACGGCCAGCCTGAGGTCACCTGCAGGCCTGAGTGTAGGATGGCAGGTGACTCCCGAGAAGACCCTGGGGGGCAGGGAGGAGCCAGTAACTCACCCCCTCAGCCCCAGCCTTGAAGCTGCAGCTCGGAGGCCAGAGAGGTTGCAGGCGGAGGTCCCATGGGGCTCGTCAGAGCTGGGGTGCCTGCCTGAGCCCTGTGCTGTGGGGAGTGGCCAGAGCCAGGGACAGTGAGACACAGGCAGAGACATACGGCGGCAGAGAAAGAGCGAGACAGACGCCCAGAGAGACGGAGAAAGAAGCAGAGAGAGAGATAGGGGGACCCCGAGAGCTGAGTGCACCCAGGGGAGGGCCCCAGAGACGGGGAGGAGAGAGAGGGTCCCTGGGGTCGGCCCCACTCTGATTGGCCAGGACTGACTGCAATTAAAGCCCATAATTGATTCCCTGGTCTGACGAGGATCATTTCCATGCAGAGAATTAAGGTTTTCTTCCAAGATGGAAATAAAGATTAATTTGCAATTTCCCTCCTCACTGCACACAGGAGAGCAGCCCCTGCTGGGAAGAGGGCTCAACCTGGCAGGTGGGCTGGGGGGGGATGGTGGCGCGAGATGGGGCAGCCTCCAGGCCTGGGCGCATGGCCTCCCTGGGAGAGGGCAGCCTCTGGAGGCTCCAGGACCCCTGTGTGCCCATCACTGGCCCAGAGGGGCCCAGCCTGTCCCCCTCGGGCTCCTGGCTCTGTGTTGGTGCCCCACTCAGAGCGCTCCCACTGTCCTGCTCTGTACCCTTGGAGGGGGAGGCTTACGACTCGCGGCCCCCTCACGTGGTCTGAGGCCCGGACGGCCACGGTAGATGAGGCAGGAGAGTCCTCCTTCAGCCCCAGCCTCCCCGCCAGGCACAGCTAATGGAGCCCCTCCTGGAACTCACACAGGGCTTCCCTGGAGGGAAACACGCTGGAGCCCAGGAGGTGTCCCCACGGCCCCGCGACCCTGCACCCTTCACTGAGGGCACCCCAAGCACAGGCACACATGCAGAAAGTGACAGCCCTGGGGCCTGTCCAGGCCCAGCCACCGAGGGCCGCCCCTCGGAGAGGCCTGCCGAGTCCCAGGAGGCCAGAGGGGCCACCCACGCCCGTGTCCCCAGGAGCCAGCGTCGCATCCTCAGACCTGTCCCCGGCAGGGCACACCGTGCGGCCACATCACCTCCTCCACCCTCTGCAGGCCCACACCTGCCGCGGCCCAGGCACAGGGAGGGTGATAGGCTGGTCTTCCGGCCCGTGCAACCTCTGAGCGAGCACAGCTGGGACCACTTGCTGCCCCCGGGGACAGCGGTCCGAGCACAGGACGGGGGGTGCCGGCTGTCTCACCGGTGGTCTTCCGAAATCCTGTCTGCACTCCCTGAGTGCTCCGGGGTTGTGTTCTGCGTGAGCTCTGGGCAGGGCCTCCAGGATCCCCAAGAATTTGAACTTGGGCTCTCGGCCGGGTATAGCCTGAGACCCACCACCCAGCACTTCCCGCCTCTGCTCCCTGCCTGCCCTGCCTGGTCCGCTGTGGGCCGCACAGCCCAGGGCTGTGAACGGCCTGGAGCTGGCCGCCGTGCCTTATGCCAGCCTTTCCTGACAGCCACCTCTGGATGACCTATGACCTCGCCCGGCACACGGGCGGTGGGGAGTTGGGGGAGTAGGTTTATGAGCAGAGGGGCTGGCGCATTCCTCCACGGCCTGGTGGCCTTGGCCTAGGTCACCATCGCCACGGGACTGAGCGGCCGGCCGCCCCCCAGAGTCCCGACCGCTCCTCCCCGGCCCACCTGCGACACCACGTGCTCCAGAGCAGGGACTTCATCTGGCCTGTGTGCCCGGTCCACCTGGGGCTGGGCGGGCTCACCCCCCGCCCTCCCTCCACTGCTGCCGCATCCTCCAAGTCCAGCCTCTGCTTACATACCTCCAGGCACGGGGAGGTCCCTCCACACTAACCCGGCCGAATGACAGCTGAGACGAGCAGCAGCTCTGGGGCAGCCAAGACAGCCCAGCACAGTGCAGGCCCTCTCTGGGGGGCGCTCTGGTGGGTCCCAGGTCTGCCCTCTGCACCTGCAGCTCCTCTGTCCCCAGGATCCTCCTCCAAGGCGGCGTCCCCTGACCAGCACCTCCGAGAAGCTGGGCCCAGAACCTCGCTTCCCTGCCCTGGCCCTGGGCCCTGAAATGCCCCGGCTGCTGGTGGCTGCTGCATCTTGTTCATTAGTTCATTGATTCCTTTGACCAAGACTGGACCAAAGTTTCCTGCACACTTGCCAGGGCCTTGGGGCGGCTTGGAACAGCCTGATGGGGGGTGCCTAGAAGGGCGGGGACAGTTGCCGCCCTGGCCACCATGTCTGGGAATCATAGGCTGGCCTCTATCCTGGGAGAGTCAGCATGCAGATCCTTCCTGCAGGTTCCACAGACCACCAGCACCTAGTGGTCATGTAACCAAGTGTCTGGTTCCCAGACCTCACCTCGCTCAGCAGCCCTGGGACCCAATGAGGCCTGGAGCAAGTGTCTCACCCTCTCTGTGCCACAGCAAAATGAAATGGCTATTAGGACCTGCCTCGCTGGATAGTGGTGTGAATGGAAGGGGCACACAGCAGATGCTCACTACATGCTCTGTGGCAGCCACCTGGGAGAACAGTTGGGGTGTTTCCTAAAAAGTGAAACAGAGTTATTGCCCAAAAGTGGAAACAACGCTAATGCTTATCAACTGATGAACAGATAAAAAGTGGTGGGCGCACCCACACACTACCTGGAATATTATTCCGTGGAATATTTAAATGAAATATTATTCAGTGATAATATAATAATAATGAAAAGGGATGCAGTACCAATGCTTGCTAATGGACGAACCTTGAAAACATTGTGCTGAGTAGAAAAAGCCAGATTCAGAGGATGCCGTGTTGTATGGCTCCACGTGTATGAGCTACCCAGAAGAGGCAAGTCCACAGAGACAGAAGGGAGACTGGTTTCCTAGGGCTGGGAGATGAGAGGAGGAGGGTGGCGGCCAGGAGGTGGGGGGGGGGGGTGATGCAAATGATCTAAAATTGATCGTGGTGACGGATGTACAGCTCTGTGAATATACTAAAGCCATTGAATTATGCACTTTACATGAGTGAATCGTGTGGTGTGTGTGATATCACAATAAAGCTGTTAAAAAAAAACTAAGCAATGAAGTTACCATATGACCCAGTAATTCCACTCCTAGGTCTGTACCCAAGAGAACTGAAAACATACATCCACACAAAAGCTTGCACACAAATGTTCAGAGCAGCATGAGTTGGGACAGTCAGAAAGTGGAGAGGGGGCTTCCCTGGTGGCGCAGTGGTTGACAGTCTGCCTGCCGATGCAGGGGACACGGGTTCGTGCCCCGGTCCGGGAAGATCCCACATGCCGCGGAGCGGCTGGGCCCGTGAGCCATGGCCGCTGAGCCTGCGCGTCCGGAGCCTGTGCTCCGCAGCGGGAGAGGCCACAGCAGTGAGAGGTCCGCGTACCGCAAAAAAAAAAAAAAAAAAAAAAAGTGGAGAGGACCCGAATGCCCATCAACTGATGAATGGATAAATGAAATGCGGGCCTACCGTGCAATGGACTGTGTGATTAGCCAACAAAAGGAAGGAAATACGGACACGGACTCAACATGGATGAACCTTGAAAACATTACGTTCAGTGAAAGAAGCCAGATAGCAAAGTCTAGATTGTACAATTCCACGTACCAAAGTGTCCAGGATGGGTGAATCCACAATGTAGAGAGTACCTCTGGGGGTGCCGGGGGCTGGGGGCCTAGCGGGACGGCACTGACTGCTAGTGGCCGTGGCTCCCTTTTGGGGACACAATGTTCTAAAACCACGGACCTGTGCACTTCAAGCGGGGAGCTTTATGGCATGTAAATTGTATCTCAGTAAAATTGTTCAACAAATGAATGATGCTCGAAGACTGTCCTCACCACCTCACAGCCAATCCTGGGGGGCAGCCCCGCACCGTCTGGTTCCGGCCGGAGCCTTGCCTGGTGGGGAGACAGCGCCCACTCCCCGGGGACTGTGGGGCAGAGTGAGCTTGGAACTGTGGCAGGGGGTGAGCGACACCCAGAAACACCGGCGCAGCCTGGCTCCTGGTCCCGGCCGCCCTCTGTGCCCACCCGCGGTGGCTCTCAGCTCCCAGGGCTGCAGGAGAGGCTGGTGGGATTCTGCAGTGGGAATCCTGCTGTTCGTCTTAAATCATTTTAGTATGTGTCGTGTTTATTAAGGAAATAGTTCAAACATGTGAAAAATGCACAGAGCACAACACAATGAACTCCCACCAACACCAGCGAGGGAAACAAGGAGTGGGGGAAGCTGCTGGAACTCTCCAGGCTCTGCAGCTGAGCCTCTGCAGACCCCCTGCCCGCCCATCTTTGTGGAGCGGCCCTGCTCAGGAGGCGGGGGGCCTGCCCCCACTTTGCTTTCCTGGGTTGGGGGATCAAAGCTCACCATTGGGACCAGAAAGCAGTAGGGACTGAGTCGACCTGAGACTCTGAAAGTCTACAGCTCTGTTTTTAAAAATCACGGTTTGCTGCATAAAGAAAAAATTACCCTTTCAGATGTACAGTTTTGTTAGTTTTGAAAAACACATGCAGTCACAATACAGAAAAGTTGCCCCCCTCCAGATCCTTCATGTGCCCGTGGCCCCCCTCCCGGCAGTCACCGGTCTGTTTTCTGTCCCTATAGTTGCGTGTCATCTAGAACGTCACGTGTCACATGGCCACATTTACACCTCTGGGTCCACCCGCGTCCAGTGCCTGGACGGCGGTTCCCTTTGCTTCTGGTAGATTCTTCTGTGTGAATGTTCACCAGCTGCGGGACAGTTGGGGGGTTTCCAGCGTGGGGCAGTTGTGAACAGTGCCGCTACAAACACTCATTGATGAATTTTTGTGTGGACCTAAGCTTGATTTCTCTTGGGTTAGCACCTGGCTGTGGAATGTTGGGCTGTGTGGTAAGCGGCGTCTAACTTCCCTGGTGACCACCAAGCTGCGTCCCCTCCTGACACGGCTTTCTCGCTCTTTCCGTCAGGCACCTACGTAGGGCCAGGCACTGTGGCAGGTCAGGGATGGCCGTGGCCAAGACCGGCAAGGCCCTGCCCTCCTGGGGCTGCCAGTCCAATGGGGGAGGCAGGCAAGAAACAAGAAGACTTCAGGCACACGCAGGCTCGTGCTGGGTGGCGACACAGGCTCTGAGGGTGACAAGAAGGAGGGGATGGTCAGCGAGGTCCTCCCTCACGAGGGGAGCCGTCCGATCCTAGATCTGGGGGACTGAGCAGGTACAAAGGCCCTGAGGCAGGGGTGTCCCGTCATGGTGCTATGACCGTGACGGATTTACTGGGCACATTCTGTGCTCAGAATGTGCTGGAAACCTCAGAGACGTCTTCCTACTTAATCCTCACACAACCCTGAACGGAGGAATTACCGTCCCGTCCCACCGGTCCTCCCTCCCGCTTACAGCTGTGGAACCCTGAGAATCACAGCCAAGAGGGGCAGAGCCAGGATAGGAACCCGGTGGGACCCACAGAAGCGTCTTAACACTTGGGTTCCAACCTCAGCTGGGGTCCCTCCTTGCCGTCCTGCTGCATGACCCGGGACGGATGACCGGTCCTCTCTGAGCCTCTGCCCTCCCATCTGCCCCGCAGCCCGCAGTGGGAAATGGTACCACGGAGCCTGGCAGTGGGCAGGGGGCTGTGGCCATCTGCGGGGCGGGGACAGATCTGGCTGGGCGGGGCGAACCGTGGGCGCTGCACCGCCGCCAGGCGCCGACAGAGGGCAGGAGCGGCCCGCGCGTCTGAGACCAGGGAGCTCAGGCGAGCGAGGGTGCAGCGGGGGACACCCACGTCCTCGGGGCTCAGAGCTGTGAGGTCCAACTGAAACGTCCACCTGAAATGCGGCCGGTGTGGCCGGAGGTTCTTGCAGGTCCAATACACACCGACCTCCAAGGCTTAGTGTGAAAAATGAATGCAAACTACCACGGCCATCAGTTTTTGCATGGATCACATGTTGAAACGACAATATTTTAGACATACCGTGTTAAATAAAATATAAAAGTTAATTTCACTTTTGTTAAACATGGACACGTGAACTTAAAGCTCCGCGCACGCTGGCATTGTTGGCTCTCGTGCTGTCTGTGCAGGACCAGTGCTTGTGCCTTATGCCACGTGACCCTCATTAATCCTCCCCGTGAGGCCTGGACTGTAGCTAGCGGTCCCCATTTACAGATGGAGAAACTGAGGCAGCGAGAGGTGACACGGCGTGCTCGAGGCCAGCTGTGGGCGCGCACCCCGTGCCCAGGTGCACACATGCGTGTCACGTGCACGAGTCCACGCGTAACAGACGGATGAACCAGCGCAAACGCACGCTGCCAACGCCCCCGCCACGTGTGCAGCCAGTCTCCCGACAGCCTCGCCAACACACACGTCCACACCCCGCACACACCTGCAGGAGTGCGGCCCAAGTGCCACCTGGACAACTTCCGGGGAGCTGCCGTTGGCCAGCAGGCCCAGGACGGCCGCTGGTCTCCCTGCTTGCCCAGGGCCCGGACAGGGGGGCCTGGCTGCCGTTCCGTGTGTGTCTGCAAAGGCCACCCCTGCGGTGAGCGAGTGGCCTGCCGCCCGGCGCTTCGGGCCCTTCCTTCTGGCCGCAGACCATTTGCATAAAGCTCCCCGAGCCCACGGATCGCATTACATGGAGGCCTGATGATAATCTTTGTTGAAATAATATTTAACACATGCTGCACTTTTAATTAACTATCTGAATAATCTCAAATTAATACCAGAGCTTTAAAAAATAAGTTTTCGTTTTCGCGTTTGGTAACATAATAGCGGCCCGGCTGGCCCGTTTCCCCTTCCTTTGATTTAATTAAAAGCCCTTTTGTGTGTCTCTTGTCACTTCAGAAACGGACAAAAGCACCCGGGTGGGCAGCCCGGGCTCCCGACTCAGGGTCCAGGGCTGGGGTCGCGGCCGCGCAAGAGCTCTGGGGTTCGGGCAGCCCCGCGGCACCATCCGGGAGGCCGCGGTGGGGCTGAGCGTCACCCGTTCGCACAGGGACACGGTGACGGACATGCACACGGAAGCGGGCGGTGACCTGCTGCCACTCGTCCACGCATGTCCCGAGGCCACTGCCTGCGCCAGCCCCGCAGGTGCCTGCTCGGTCACCGCCGCGCGCCGGGCAGTCAGGCGGTGAAAACCAGGCCGGTCTGGGCTGGGGGTTAACAGTTGGCGTCCTGAGTCCGGATCCGAGAAGACCACGGCTGCCGGTCCCAGTCCCATGCCCAGCCGACAGCTGAGTGTGTGGGAGTCTCTCTCCCTGCTCTACTGTCTCCGTCTCTGTGCCTCTGTCCCAGGCTCAATGCTTCTGGAAACAGGGCCAGGCAGGCAGCTTCCTGGGGCTGTTGCTCCCCTGCTGTCCCTCTGTCCATTGTGCCCAGGCCGGCCAGCCCCCCAGGTCTCTTCCGGGGTCCTGAGGAGCAGCAGGGGGACAGTGTTTCCTGGGGTCTCTGGCTTGCTCCCCGCTGACAGGCCTGAGACAGGCCGAGGGAGGCCTTGCACAGGCGAGCAGCTGTGGAGAGGCCAGCGGAGATACACAGGCCCCTGCGGAGCCTCAGTTTTCTGTGCGGGTCCAGGCGGGAGGGGATCTTCCTGCTCGGTGGGCCTGAGGCCCTCAGGAACTGTGCAGAGACAGGGTGCACAGCAGACACCCACCGCCAGCCACGCCTGGATTCTCGGGAGGGGGCCGCGGAGATTCTTTTGGTTCTGGGGCTGAAGGTCGGACGTGGCTCCCACGTGGAGAGTGGTGGCTGGGCGCAGAGCCTGTGTGTCCCTCTAAGCCCGTCTGAAAGCTGGGGGCCCAGGACAGCTTCCGAGGCTGCTGCCGCGGGTGCAAATGGCCACATCTCCACCACACACGCAGCCTACGCATCCCATCAGCAAGCAACGGAGGTTTGGATGTGAGTTGAATGAGCGTTTGGCGTCCTGCCTCCCCAAGGCCGCGACCATGAGCGGGTCCCTGCCCTCCCCAGCCCCCCAGTCTGGTGGGAGGACAGTCACATGGGTGCAGATCGCGGTGCTGCAGTGGGAGCTGCGAGGCCGGGCTGCAGGCTTGAGGTAGAGGACGAGGTGGGTGGGGACCGGTGCTCGGGCTCTGGGCCCTGCCGTGCCGGGGCCCTCATCGGTGGCACGGTCAGAGGAGAGGCTCCCGGGGCTGCAGTGACCGACGCCAGGGTCCAGCCGCCCTCCCCGGGCACTGGCCCTGGGACCTGGAGCATGACCGGCAGGGCCGGGCCTGGGAACTGACTGCCCTGGGGTACAGCTCCCCTCCCCCACACCAGCCAGTCCCTTCTGGCTCAGGCTGACCTGCCCGCCCCGGTGTCAGCGGCGGCCCCAGCGGACTCCTGCCTCGACGGCTACCTGGGGGAGCGGGCGAGCCAGCTCCCACCCACTTCACCTTGGCCGGTGAGGACTGGCCAGGCCACTCCAGGCACCCGGACCCCACCGCCACACACACTCACACGTGTCCACTCACACGCATTCACACACGCGGTTCCGAGTCACCCAAGACCACACACGAGTGAGCACACAGATGGCCAGCTGGCCCGCAGGGAGGAGTGATCGTCCTGGGCTGGGCTCCAGGCGTCCATCCACACACGGGGTGGGGGCGCTGTTGTCCTGAGCACCTACTGTGTGCTGGCGGCCGTGTGTGAGCCCAGGAACCAGCACAAGTCTCAAGTCGGGCAGGGGTACCGGTTCACAGAGGGGGTAACGAGCTCAGAGAGGCGAGTGAAGTTGCTCAAGGTCACACGGGGAGAAGCGGCGAGAGCCAGGCCTGATCTCGAGCCTACACGCCAGTCAGCCCACCCCTGGCCCTTCTACTGCTGAAGGCTCCCCGGCGACACGGCCTGACCAGGAGCGAGGCTGGCGGGCGGCCGGGAGCCGGGCTGCATCTGGAACCCCAGGAGGCGACCCTGGTGCTGACCCAGAAGACTCGGGGCCCCGCGTCCATGGCGAGAGCCTGGGGAGCTGGGGGCAAAGTGAGAGAGGGTTCCCCAAGCCCCTCAAGGTGGTCGCAGAACCAGAAACCACTGAGGCCTGTCCCGCTAGCAAGGGGCCCGCGACCTCGCGCCACCCAACCTGTGAGCTTCTGCCGAGAGCGGCAGGGCACAGGTGTGAGCACAAGGTACCCGGGAAGGGCCCAGAACCAGCGGCGCTAAAGGAGAACCCCTCATTCATTCATTCATTCATTCGGTCAATCAACAGGTGTCCGCAGGGGCAGGTGCTGTCCTTCCTGGACAGGTGTGGCAAGGCTGACCCGGGCCCTGCCCTCCTGGGACTGCCGTTCTGTTGGGGAAGAGGGACAGCGTGCACCAAAGGTGGATGAAGTGATCCCAGATAATGACCATTAGCTAGCGTAATCAGGGAGGGCTTCTCTGAGGACGGGACCTTTGGGCGAAGACCTGCCTGAGTGACAAGGAAGAGGCATCCAGGAAGAGAGTCGTGGGGCAGGACTCCAGGCAGAGTGACCCGGAAGGGCAGAGGCCCAGAGGAGCGAAAGCTCGCAGGACGGGGGCCTGGGCGGGAAGCGGCCTGATGGAGCCTAGGCAAGTGGGGTCGCCCACACCCTGTCTGAGGGGCGAGTGCTGCCCAGCTCCAGCCCATGGTCGCCTGTGGGACTGAGCACCCAGTGTGGCCAGAGGTTCCGATTCTCCAAGAAAAGCTGGCGGTCTGGGTTTTTACATGAAACCTCTTGATTTTTTAAGTGGCCACAACCGGTTCAACTTTTTCTGAAACTCTTCAAGCCACAGAAAATGTTTCTGGAGGCCAAAACCAGCGTGTGGGCCTCTAGTTTGAGACCTCGCTAGGAGCCGTGTCCTGCCTCCCAGGCTTCCTAGTCGGGAGGCCTGGGCAGGTTGCTTGCCCGTCTGCGCTACAGTGCTTTCACCTGTGAAGCGGAGGCGACAGGGCCTACCTTGCAGCGCTGCCGTGCAGGGGTAAGTGCTTTAAGTTATTCATTCATTCAGCAAATATTTACTGAACACCTCTGCGTAACAGAGTCAGTGCTAGGTTTGGGGGTCGTAACAGCGGGCAAAAGAGACAGTCTGCCCTGGTGCCTCTTACCGTCCACAGGGGACAGAAAATGAGCAAGTACGTGAGCGAGTGCCGCATAGGAATGCCACGTGGCCAGAAGGACCGAGACGGAACCCGGAAGGCTTGACGTTGTAGACGGGGTGGCCAAGGAGGGCCTCGCTGAAGAGAGGGCGTCGGCGTAAAGGCCTGAAGGATTTGAGGGAGTGAGACACACAGATATCCGGTGAAGTGATCGAAGCAGGGCCAACAGCCAGTGCAAAGGCCCTGAAGGCCTGGCTGCTCAAGGAATGACTAGGAGACAGGTATGGCTGAAGTGGAGAGATTCAGGCCAGGGAGGTGGGGAGGTGGGGCTGGAAGGAGGGGAGGTGGGCCTCGGGGGCTGTGAGGGCTTCAGCTCTTCCCCTGAGTAAGGTGAGAGCCAAGGGAGTGTGTGGAGACGTGAGGTCTGCCTTTGGTTTCCACAGGATCCTTCTGGCGGCCGCTGGGGCAGAGGTGGGGAGCACAGGACGGAGGCTACTGCAACCGTCCAGGCAAGAGGGCGTGGGGGCTGGACCGGGGCAGCAGTGGGGCTGGAAGCAGTTGGCTCTATTCTGGAGAGACTTCAAAGGTCCGCCCAGCACAGAAAGATGTCAGAAAGATGCCTAGGTTTGGTCGAGGCACCTGGAAGATGGGAGGATGGAGAGGTGGGGAAAGCTGGGTCAGGGCAGATGTGGACCTGTGGGGCTGCGCAGGGAAAGCAGCTGAGGAGGGGGGTGGGAGCGGAGGCCCATGGGGGACACGACGCGGGCACCCCGTTGGGGATGCATGAGTGCGGGGGGGTAAGTGTAGACGGCCGTGAGGACAGCGGCAGCCGTTGTGCGCAGCAAGCTAAGACGGACGGATGCTGACATCATTTGTCAACTCGGGGTCCAGGGGAGGGGCCTGGACGCAGCTCCGGAACGCAGGCCGGGGAGGCGACGCCGGGGGAGCCTGGGCGGCTGGGGGCCGCAGCCCTCCCCTCCCCCTCGCCACCTGCGGGGTCGGTCAGACCCGGCCTTTGTCCCGCGCCGCAGCCCCGCCGCCCCGCGCGGCGCCCCCCGAGCAAACACAGCTGAGCGCCGGGCTCGCGTGCCGCCCCCGCCCCCAGCTCCGGGCGGGCGGCGGGCGCGGGGCGGCGGCTTAGCGGGGCAGCTGCGGCCGCGGGCGGGCTCCGCTCGGCCGCTCCCACCGGCGCCGCGCTTTGTCATGCAGATGCCCGCTGGCGGCGCGCGCCCGCTCCCCAGCTGACCCGGGGCGCCCGCTCCCAAAGCGGGCCCGGGCCGGCCCCAGACCCGCTTTGTCCTCCGGCCGGAACCGGATCTCCCCGGTGCTGGGCGGCCCGCGCCAGTGGCTGGGCGTCTCTGGGCCTGTCTCCTGGCATTCCAGGCGGAGGACCTGCGGGTTTCCGCTGCGGGGTGCGGAGCACATTTGGGGAGCAGCCTCCATCCCTCCTACACGGACGGGACCCAGTCGAGCAGGAGCCGCGGAGCAGGCCTCTGTGGCCATCCCCGACCCCTGCCGGCACCGCGGGCGGTGGGCACCCAATCCCTGCCCCCGCCGGCCTCAGCCTTCCCATCTGCGCTTTGAGGGCGGCGCCCCAAGCCAGGGAAGGTGACTGGGATGAGCTTCTGGGCTCAAAGGCCGCGGGGAGGCTGATGACACAGGGTGTAGACATCCCACCTTGGTGGGTGCTCTCGATAAAGGCACAGATGCTCCCGATGCCAGACCCCCCCCCCCACCTCCCAGAGCTGCCCCTCCTACGGCAGGCAGGCGGGTGGGGCCTTGCCTGGGGATACGCCCACTTTCCCCAGAGCAAAGATTCACCAAGAGAGGTGATCAAATGGAAAGTTATTTACTGCCTGGTGTCAGGAGTCAGGCCTGAGGCCAGGCCTGGGAGGAGAAACATTCCTGGGCTGGAATCAGGCCGGGAGGCGCTGGTGTCCGTCCGGCAGGGTCACCACGTCCTCCCTGGGACCTTCTCTCCCCACTTTGCGGGTGAGGAGCCCAAGGCAGGGAGCAGCGGAAACGTGGCCCCCAGCCCTTGTCCTTGCCTGCGAAGAACAGAGGCCTGGAATTCAGGCCGGAAGGTGCAGACATGACCAACATGCGTGGACCTGATGCTTGGGGTCCAAGAGAAGCAGCCGGAGTAGCAAGTCCTCTTCCCGCCTCCCAGGCAGAGCCGGTGGCCGGCAGCAGGGCGCTGTGGGCAGGGCTCCTCTCCCGGGGGGGTTCCCCCGCGGGCACCCCTGCTGGGACCCAGTTTGTCAATCCAAATCGCGCTTGCAGTTCCGTGGGAGCTTCGGTCCAGTGATTTCACTTCTAGGCCTTTATCTTTAAAGGGCTTTCCGGCCATGTGTGACCTTGGGCTGCGCAACCTTGGGCGACTGACCCCAGTTGTCCTCATCTGGAAGTGGGAACATCGCGACACCTACCCCTCCAGGGCCGTCTGAGGAGCGCGTAAAGCCAGGCACGTTGGGGACACGCGTGACAGAGACTCCCATGAAGGGGAAGCAGTGTCCTGATGTCATGGGTCAGCGCAGTTTTTACAAATGGAGATGAGACCCTCTTCCTGGGTGCCTCCTGGTTTTCCCCAGCGACCCCCCTCCCGTGCCCAAGTTTTGACCGGCAGACCCAGGAGGTTGGTGGGAGAGGGGTGTCAGTGTCAGTCCCAGCACAGACTCAACCTTGCCTGTTACAGGAGACGGTGGGGGAGGGGAGGGGAGACCAGCAGCCCAGCACCTCCACCCCAGGCCCTGGCCCTCTGGCTCAGGCAAGCAGGAGAGACCAGTGGAAGGTGGAGGGTTTATCTCACACACCCCTCCAGGGAGGGGCCTTTATGCCCAGATCCAGTTTCTGGCAGGACTGGTTGGTCCAGGTGGCCCGATAGATGGCCAAGATAAGGTCCGTGCAGTTAGTTTGGCTGGGCTGAGCGGAAGACCCACGCTGGGCTAAGATGGGGGATGGCCCAGGACCGGCCTGACTCAAGGGTGGCAGGGGGTCTGGGCCTGTCTTGTCCCAGCTGCTGGCGCTTTTGGGGGCCACACGGATGCCCTCTCTGGACCCCCTTCCCTGCCTGCAGTGAGAAGTGGCACAGAAAGAGGTGATCCTGGGCAGGGGTGGTACAGGCCCAAGGTTGCCCAGGCTGGACGTGCTGCAGGTAAGGTTTGTACGGGCACATGACGAGGTTCCAGAGCCACGAGCCAGGCAGACTGAGGTTGCCCGGACGTGAGGTTGTCGGGACCCCACGTTTCAGGTGAGCCCAGGCTTGGTTGTGTGTCAGACCTTCTGGAAGCCCCAGGGCTGGCTGGGCGAGCTCGTCCTCATGGGCCGATGGCGTCCTGCTGTCTGTAAAGTCACCACGCCCCAAAGAGTCCCTTCATTAGACCCTTCCACCTGAGAGGTTTGAGTGTCACCTCTCTCCTGCCGGGACCCTGACCAATAAACCTCTGGGGTCTCACAGCCCTAGGGAGCAGTTGTGGTCACCACACTTCCTAGGGAGGAGCCCCGTGGGGACGGCCATGGAAGGAGCCCTTAGTCCCCGCAGACAGGACTTCCCTCATCTCAGCACAGACCTTGGGAAAGGCAGCCCTCGGATCTGCGTGGAAAATGGGGTTTGCGTGCAGGAAGTATTTGAAGGAAGTGGTCCCAGGGAACAAGGGCGGGGTGGGGGGCATGAAGCCGGGCAAGGGGAAAAGCCAGCCAGAGGAGGTGCTGTGGACCCACCGTCAGTGGGGTGCAGACTCCACCGAGGCCATCTGAGAAACCTCGAGGGACGTGCTGAGAACCGTCCACCCCAGGGACAAAAGGGGACATAGCCATAGGCTCCCCTTCCACCGCATGGACAAGGTGAGGCTTATCCACCAGCCTTCGAACTTTAGGGTTCATGTACACAAGTGCCCAGCAGGCCCTGCGGGCATCCTCGCGCTGGGTCAGAGCAGCTCTGGGCAAGAGCGAGCTGGGCCACCAGCCGGCATCTGCACAGGTGGGCCGGTCACCACAGAGCCGTGGCTGGCCTGAGCTCGGCCGGGAGGACTTGAGGTGGGCCGCCGAGGTGCCCAGGACAGTTAAAAATAGCGTGTATTCAGGGGAAGTGTGAGGTTCAGTAAGGCCACAGAGCAGGAGGACCGCCGTTGGAAAGGCCATTTCGAAGCACAGTCCCGAGGAGGGGGACGCCACGCCACGCCACGCCGAGCCACGTGGGAAAGCACGGGGAGGCTAGGAAGTGGGGGGAGCCTAGAACCGGGGACAGGAGACTTTGCTGCGGTCTCTGCAGGAGGGATGGGCGAGGCAGGGCGAGCAGGCTGACCACTGGCTGGTTTGAGTGATTTCATGGGCCCTGGGACAGACGGGCTGCCGCAACTTGCCTGGTACCTGACCCCGGGTGACTCAGGCAGGGGGACGGTGGCCCAAGGGGGAGAACCCGATAGAGGAGGTGTTGGGGCTGTGCCTTCTAGATTGGTTGCTTTGCATTTGAAAGTCACCCTCTTGGACCGGTGGGTGGGTTACACTCTGCGGGAATCGGCCAGTCCTGGGAGGGGCAGTCCCTCCAGGGTCAGAGCATCAAACCCAAGACACGGTTCCTGCAGTCCACCCCTCACCCACCTCAGCTCCGCTCGTGGCCTCGGTGGCCCAGGGTGGCCCAGGGTCCGGTTCAGGGTGGGAGCCGGCCCGGAGCCCCGACAGGCCTTAACTAGCCCCTCCTGCTGCACCTGGTCCCGAAGCTGAACCCTTTCTGGGTTCGCCTCACCTTCGGCCAGCACTTGGGTGGCTCTAGGTTCGCCTGGTGGGGCGACCGGGGCGTCTCCGGGGCTCTGAGACCTTAGTCACCTTGCCCCTGTCAACAACTGCCCCGTGGTCACTGTCACCAGTTCGAGGGACAAGAAGCAGCCCCAGAGAATTTCGAGTCCCGGAGACCCTCGTCCCTGGCCCTCCTCTCACACAGGTCCGAGCTGCCCCCCCACCGGCGTGGTGGGACTGCAGGTTCACGGGAGAGCTGCTGCGTCCCTGGCCCCCCCCGAACAAGGACCTCAGACCTGGCCAAGCCTCCGGTGTGGGGCAGGGCCAGGAGTTCTGCAAGAGGGTGACGTCGGGACGGACGGGCCTCCTTCCTCCGCCCGCGGGCTGTGCTCCGGTGACGGGGCCAGCACCGCGTCCACGGGACTGGACCCCAGCCCTCAGGATGTCCCAGGACGGCGCCAGGGCTAGGCTGTTCCTCTTTAGATCAGCTGCTTCTGAGTGACGTGAACTCGAGTGCGGCCAGTGGGCCTGTGGCTCTGTTCCCGTTGTCACCTCCTTGTGGTCAAACGGTCCCTGGTCTGAGGCAGCATCGTGCAGGACACGAGGGTCCAGCTACCGTGGTCTTTGCACAGTCTACACCGACGTCACCCTCCTGCTTCACACCCTTCTGTGTCACCACTGCTCTTGAGATCAAGGTGGCAGCACCCATGCCAGACCCCCCCCCCCCCCCCCGCTCCTTGAGCTCTGGCCCCTCCCAGGCCCCTCCCTCCCCCCCCACCCCCACCCCGTGCTCACAGGCCTCTCCTGCTGCAGGCGCAGTGCACACGCAAGCCCCTCAGCCTGAGGCACCACCCCCGCTTGCCTGCCTGCTCTGGGGCAGCCTTCTCGCACCTTCCCGCCTGGGGCAATCCGCCTAGACGCTCTCCCCGCGTCTGGTCTGGCCCCTGTGGCGCCCCTCTGAGCTGCAGTCTTCGTTTCCGGGGTGACCGGGTAAAGCCTCTGTGCCCCTAGACTGTATTCCCATTGCAGGTGGGAACGATCTCTGCTCGTCACCACCGTCGTGCCTGTCGCCCACAGGGCACGCAAATCCTTCCTGCGTGAGTGAACGAAGTATGGCGCGTCTCTGGGGATGACAGTGGCAACAGGGTGACGGTGGACGTGGTGGTGGTGACAGTTGAGGGTGATGCTGTTGGCGAGGATGGACCACCTTCCTCCGCACGTGCTGGGCCAGTGGACACCTGAGCGGTCCCACTCGAGGGCGGAGCACCGTCGGGGCTGACCCGTTCCCACGGCAGCAAGCTGAAGAGTCCACCCCACGATCGGAGCTGCCGGGGTTCCTGGCCTTCCCACAGGTGTCGGGATTTCCTTTTCCTTTGATCCGGCTGTACCCGTTCAGTAGTGCCCCTCCCGGGTTCAACTCGCTTTAGCTGGGATGGACTTCTGTCCCTGGGGACCCGAGAACCCTAACCGGTACAGACGGGGCGACAGGGGTGAGCTGAGATGGAGCCCACGCCGCCCCGCTCTCCGTGCCAGTTCCACCTCCTCTCTGGCTTCTGAACGTCTGTGGAACGTCCTCCATCTCTGCTGACACCTGGCTGAGCTCGTCCGTTCCAGGCCTTTACGTGCCATCGCATGTGCTGAGTGATCTTGATTCCTCACCGCTGGTCCTGACCTTTCTCCTGAACCGCAGCTCACGGCTGACTGTCATGCGTGTCACACTCAGCAGGCCCCAGCTGACTTCTTGATTTCCTCTACACAGTTGTCCCGTCTCAGAGAGCGGACAGACGTCTCGGAGATGACCCGGGCCTGTCCACAGCTCCTTCCCACTCCCTTCAGCAGAGGCCGCTGCCTCAGGGCCTGCGCGCTTGCTAACTTCCCTGCAGGGAACACTCGCCCCAGACCTTCCTCACCTTCCGGGAGAGGGGGCTTGTGAAGGCTGAGCCCAGGGCAGGGCAGAGGGCGCGGAGGGGAAGAGAGGGAGGAGTTCTGGGTGATTCCCCGCACCCTGGGTGGGCAACCGGGTGGCCAGAGGGACCACCCCTGAGAAGGGGCCCGGGATGGGGGTCAGACCTGGGGAGGAAGATGCCAAGTCCGCGTCTGGCACGAGGAGTGGGCAGCATCCGTGGGCCGTCCAGGATGCCGCCCAGCAGATCCCTGAGCTGCAGCCCAGGGCAGAAGTAAGATGGAGAGGCAGTGACGGGCTATAGTCCTCGGTCTGGGCAGCACCCACCCTCCTGAACCAGCCGGGCCTGCTGGGAGGAGATCCAGCAGCAAAATTCGTGGCTGTACTAACGCGAACAGAGACGGTGCCACTGACCGGGCTCACGGAGAAACGCAGACGCACTCAGGGTGGATGTTTCCGCAAGCCAGCCTCTCCCAGCCGGCCACTGGCAGCCAATTGATAAGCCTAATTAATAATTAACTTTTTAATTAAATATCAATTTAAAACAAGTATGGGAACCAGTCTCTGGCAATTAACACCCTTGCTCTGCTTTCCTAAAGGGACTCAGTCCAAGGCCCAGGCTCTGGGAACTCTTGGGTGGGGAGGGCAACCCGGGACCCAGCAGAGTGGGGAAGGGGCCCGGCCTGGCCTGCTCCACCCCGCCCCAGAGCCGCAGGGATAGCTTTCTCCACCCAGCGGTCACCGCCCGCGCCCTGCCCTCAAGGAGCTGGTGTCTCGAACGCGGGGCAGAAGATGCTCAGGAACGTGCGAGTGGCGAGAAGCTGCTTCCCGGGGTCCCAAAGGAAGGAGAAACAGGGCCACAGGAAGACGGCTCCACTGGCCGTGACGGTGAAGAGTTGGAAGGACACTGGCGTGGGAGCTGCGCGGCCAGAGGTGTGGTGGTGGGGATGCCCGTGCAGGTATGTGGCGGGTTTGGGATGGCACAGGGTGGACCAAGTGTCTGTAGAAGGAGATGGCTCATGCATACCCTTGCTGCCATCCCAGAACCCCAGGACCCCAGGGGTTTCCTGACCAGCTGCTTGGGTGACCGCAGGCATAACCACGGTGCCTGGGGACCCAAGTGGCTGGCGGTGCCAGGTTCCTGCTTTGGGGGCTGTGACAGCGCAGTGTGGTTGGCAGGCAGGGCGGCCCCGGCCCAGCGCTGCCCGGCTCCCATGCCTCCCAGGCCGCACGGAGCTCCCCGGGTCCTCGCAAGATGCCTGGGGGCCGCCGGAGGCATCCAGCACCCAGTGGGTGGGCAGATCTGAAGTCCTGAGGCAGAGGCGGACAGCGTGGGGAGGGCAGTGGGGCCCATGCAGGTGGCTGAGGGCCGGGGCTCCCTCCCCCATCAGGCAGGGACGAGTTCCCAGGGAAGGGGCAGCACCTGGGAAGGCGCAGAGACCAAGGGTGGGACGTGCTAGGCCTCGGCCGTGATGGGGCACCGGGGGGCCTTGGATCTAAGGCAGGCCGGCCCTCAGCCAGGACGGTTGGGGCATCGGGGCAGGCAGCAGAGCCCAGGCGTCTTGTCCCTGCGCCTTCCAAGGCCTGGAACCCAGGGGAGGTGGGTCAGTATTTGTTGCCTAAGCTACAGTGGGAGCTCTTTGCAAGTTGCCGTGCTGCAAAAGGGCAGGGCTGTTGGGAAGCGCGCGTGCTGTGCGATGGGCAGAGCGCGCAGTAAGTGCTCAGGACCCGCTGCAGCCTCAAGAAGCCACTGTTGACTTGGCAAGTTGCGACGATGTGATTGTCCTAAAGGCCAGACCAACGGCGCTTGGTGGAAACAGCTGGTTCCCAACTCTGGGCTGAGCTTGGGACCCTGCCTGGCCAGGGAGGGACCCTGGGGTCTGCGGCCCTTTTGTGGCAAAGGGGGCGGACTGGGGAGGTCTGAACATGCCCCGCGCCCTGCCTTGGGGGAGCGCTACTGTGGAGGCCACAGCGGGGCTCTGGAAGGGGCAATGGGGGCAAGGCGCCTCCGTCGCCCGTTGTCGCCCGCACCAGCCTTGCCCCCGCCCCGTGCTCAGTATCAGTTCCGCAGCTGCCCCCTGGTACCTCCCCATCTCTCCTCACCTCGGTACCCTCAAACTGTCTGCCTCGTGGCTCTGTGCCTCTTCCACTCTTGGGTCTCTGGGTCTCTCCTTGCCCCCCATCTTCCTGCCCATCCCCGCCCCGCCCACTGCAGTCCCCTCCAGCCCACTCCAGTGCCCTTATCTGGGTCCAGCCCCTGCACTATTGCTGGGAGCCCATCCCCATGACAACGGGGCAGATGTCGGCTGCGATTAGCCGCTCTCCCTCCCGCCACAGCTCAATCCGTCTTTGAAATTAAATCAGCTGCGATAACATCGACTGGCCAGGGTAGTGGGGGGGCAGGCAGGAGGCTGCCTGGGCCCCACCCACCCCACCCCAGGCCCCGGCGCAGGGGGAGAGGAGGAGGAGTAGGGCAGACGGGCTTCCAGTGCGGCTGTGTGACCTTGTCCAAGTCTGTAAGCCTCCAAGCCTCAGTTTCCCCATCTGTAAAATGGGGGCAAATAGCCCTCCCTGTTTTGGGGGTCGGTGCGAGTCTCTGGGGAGAGTGTGCAGGAGAAGCCCTGGAGAGGGCTCAGTAGGGCTGAGAACTGCCCCCATCCATGGAGAAGCCGGAGCCCTGGTGGAAACCCCTGGCCAGGCCTTGGGGTCGCAGCGGCCACTCAGACCACGCACAGTTGGAGGCCACAGACCTGCTCTGTGAGCCACGGCACACACACACCCCCCCCCCCAGGGCTTTGTTGCCCTCGTTCATAAAAGGCTCCAGTGTCACCAAATCCTCCTGCCCGAGGGACGTGCTGGGATGCCATCGTGTCCACCTGGCGACGGAGAGACCACAGGATTTGGGTCCCTTCAGACAGTCAGGGGCCCTGGAGGGATGTGGGGACCCAGGAGTGGTGAGGGGAAGGGGTAGTAAAGGGTCTGCCTGAGGATGTGGTGGCAGGAGTGGGTGGGCATGGGTGCAGAGGGGTGTTTCAGGACCCAGCCAGTCTGTGCAAAAGTCCCACTTTGGGAAGGAGGAGTGGGGGAGGGGCGCCACAGCACAGTGAGGCAAGGGTGGGGAGATGGGCAGAGACCCAAGGGAGGCAGGGAGAGAGGGGACTGAGGGAGGAAGATCTGGGAGGAGGGTTCCAGGCAGTGGCCCAGCCAGTGCAAAGGTCCTGAGGCAGAAGCGTGCCCAGTGTGTATGCAGGACAGGGAGGAGGCCCGTGGGGCTGGGGCAGAGTGAGTGTCAGGGAAGCCGGGGAGGTTTGGGGGCCTCACGGGCCACTGGGAGGAGTTGGCTTTCCCTTTGAGTGTCTCACAGAACTCTCAGGTTTTCACAAGATCCTTGTGGCTGCTGGGGTGAGAACAGGGTGAAGGAGGGGAAGGGGGGAGGCTGGTGCACTGTCCAGGTGAGCGATGAGCGGCCAAGGAGCTGGTGGCAGCGGTGGAGGTGGGGACCTACGTGCGGAAGGTGGAGCCTCGCCCCTCATGAGCAGGGTCCGTTCTGGGGCTGGGCCGGTGGCCCAGGGGCCTCAATGCAGCCCCATCCTTAGGGCCCTCCTGCTTGGGAAGTGGGCCTGAGCTGGACCCGCGCAGCCAGTCCCAAGCCAGGGCGTCCGTTCTGGATCGTCGGGGCTCTGGGTGGCGCCCTGGCTTCCTCACTGCCACAGCCCCGGCGCCCGCACACAGTCAGGCCCAGAAGGGGCTCCGTGAAGTTCTTTGGCCAGAATGTCCTGCCCCAGGGCAGCTTGCTGAGGCCTCCCCAAGGTGCTGACCAGGGGCGGGGCCTCCAAGGATGAATTTAACAGGCCAAAAGGAGATGGGAAGGGTAGCCCGGGCAGGGGGAACAGCATGCCTAGGAGACGGCCGCTAAGAGTCTGGTGCGGGCCATGCCGGTGGCGTGGGCAAGGTGTGGGGCTGGAAGGATGGCAGGGGCCTCAGATGCCAGCTAGGAAGCAGGACTTCATCTGGGGTGTGTGCCCCTAGCTGCACCTCAACTGTCTGGGCTTCAGTTTCTTCATCTGTCAAATGGGGCTAAGGGTCGAGACAAGGATGCAGAGAGGGCCATGTCGCCCGCTTAGCCGGGCCCGGCAGCTGCCATGCTCGGTCGACACGGGGGACCGGAGCAGGGGAATGCCACGATCGGCCTGTGCCTCAGGGGGAAGACACCGCCTTCAGGTGCGAAGCTTGGAGAAGGGGCAGGGGCCGAAGGTGAGCCCGGTCCTGGGGTCCTTGGGGTGTCCATGAACACCCGTGCCTTGCAAGCACCCAGATCTCTGTTGCACACCAGCCCCGGGACCGTGCGACCGCCCGGGCTGCTGGACCATAATTGGATTTGCCCAGCAGCTGTCGGGGCTAAGCAGGCCCACTTGACGCAGCCGTGCTTGGCCAGTAATTGGTGAAATTAGCAGGTCGGCAGGGGCAGAGGTCAGGTGGTTAATGCTGTGGTGGGGGCTTTGATGAAGTTAGTCCCACCGCAGGACTGGGAGCTGGGGCTCCACCTTCTGTACGCCACGGGGCTCTCCTGCCCCCCTCGTAACACGGTTAAGGGACATCCAGCTGCCGGCCTGTCCCAGGGGCTCCGGGAGGCCGGACCCAGGGGGCCTGAGCCTGGAGGTGCAGCAGGTCGTCTGCTGTGTCCTCCTGGCCAGGGCACCTGCAGCACCCACGTGGCCTTGCAAACCCCTAGAGACCTTAGGGAGATGCCCCGTGCCTTCCTGTGGAGGCTTCCGTTGGAGAACAGCACCCAGGCCCACCTCTAGGCTTTCGGCCCCCACCACGGCTGCTGGTCATCCGGCTCTGCATCTGGAAATGGGGATGACCGCCTCCCCGGGTCTGTCCGTGACCAGGCCACACCCTCCCCGCGAGGTTCACGGCCTCCCAGTGTCTCCTCCCGTCGTGAGCTCCCAGGCTTTGTCCTCTGAGCATGCCCCCAGGTTCTTGCTATTCCCTGAAACAGTGCGCTCCCACCTTCTTTCATGTCACATCATTTATTAGACACCTACTCCACGCCAGCCACTGGGCTTGGAGCTGAGATGCATAGGTGAACAGAGTCAGAGCATGTGCCAGCCCAGGTGGCATTCCCGGCACCTTTCCTGGCCAGGCCCACACTCCTTTCTTCCTGGGAACCAGGGACGCCGTGACTAATCAGCCTGGAACCCCCAAACCTGGAATCACCTCCTTTTCTGGCTCCGCTCCAGCCCCCAAGGAACGGGGACTTGCCAGCCTGCCAACGCTTCACACACACATACACACACCACACGCAAGAGCATTCTTTCCTCCAACAAATCTGTGCCCTGCCCCTCACTGCCAGGCACTGCTCTAGACCCTGGGGACACAGCAAAGAACGAGGCGGGCACAGGCCCTGCTCCCGGGACCTGCAGTTAGGGCTGCGGAGGCACACGGCTCTCAGGTAGTCACGCAGACGAGGCGGAAGGGCAGGGAGACGCAGGGAGGGGCCGTGAGAAAGCCGAGCTGGTGGTTCTGGGAAGGCCTCCTTGGGAAGGGAGACATGAGGCCTTCACCAGGGAGCACGGCCATGCAAAGGCCCAGAGGCCACAAGGCATTTGGTGCCGGGGAGGACCGGAGGGGAGGCCGGTGTGGCCGGGCTCAGGGGGTGAGGGTCCGGGAGGGTGGGCAGTGGCCAGGCCCCCGGCGCCCGGTGGTGAGGACAAAGCCTGAGGTCTATGCTCAGAGCCGCGGGAGCCCCTGAAGCCAGGCGTGGCGGTGGGCGGAGCACCCTCGCGGGCTGGTGGGCGTGGAGCCGCGGGCTGGGTGGGCCAGGCGCTGGTCAGGACGCTCACGACCCGAGGACGCAGGCGCAGGCGCAGGCGCAGGGAGCTCCTAACCCCGAGCCTGAACGGCGCCCTCGCGAAGTCAGCCTGCGCCAGGCGCTGGGCACGTCCCCGGGCCTCGCGGGTGCGCCCAGGCTGCCCGCCCCCCACCAAGCGGGCAGCTGTCTCCGTGAACCCGCTCGGCATGTTTATTAAGCATCGCCCAGGCGGTGGGCACAGGCAGTGGGCGGAGCCTACTTGCTGTCCGGCCGTTTGAGCTGCTCCTTGCCATTGACGGTCACGGACTTGAGCCGCCCGTCCTCCTCCACCTCCACGCACTCCTGCCCGTTCTCCACGATGCGCTTGGTGGTGACCTTGTGTCCGTTGACCATCTTGGTGGACGACATCACCGACTTGAAGCCCGAGCTGCCCGAGCCAGAGCCGGCGAAGGATGCAGACGAGAAGGTGGCACGGCTGGCGCCGCCCCCGCTGCGGCCCAGGGTGTTCAAGGCTGAGAAAGCCTCCACGAAGGCCGGGAACTCGCCGAAGCCGGCCGAGAGGGCGCCGCGCAGCCCGTGGCCCCGGCCCGCGTGCTCGCTGCCGAGCCGGCTGTCGCAGAAGCCGAAGGAGAAGGGGTCCAGGCCTCCGAAGAACTCGCGGAAGATGTCCTGGGGGTTGCGAAGGCTGTAGCCGCTGTCGAAGGGGCTGCTGTGGCGGGTGCCGGCCCGCCAGCTGTCGCAGCCCGCGCGGTCGCACACCAAGCGCTTCTTGGAGTCGGACAGGACCTCGTAGGCCTCGGACACCTGCTTGAACAACTTCTCGGCCTCCTCGTTGTCAGGGTTCTTGTCGGGGTGCCAGCACAAGGCCAGCTTGCGGTAGGCCTTCTTGATGTCCTCCTGGGAGGCGCTAGCCTGCACCCCCAGCACCTCGTAGTAGTTAGGCATGCCGAGGGCCGGGGCGGTGAGGAGACGCGGGCCTGGGGCCCGGGCGGCCGGTGGGCGCGGGCGGCAGCGGCGGCCTGGGTCCCTCGACGGGGGCCTGGCTGGAGTCTGCTGGCTCCAGGGCAGGTTACCGTTTCATAGTACCAGCACCTCCGCTAGAGGGGCAGGGGGAGGGGAGGGCACTGCCGCTGGGACCCGGCCACCAGGCCCCGCAGAGGCAGAGCTGGCTGGCCCTTTGTGACATCAGCCCTGGGCGGGGTGTTTCCCTGCCCAGGAGGCCGAGCCTCAGCTGCCGGCTGAGCCCTGGGGGCAGAGGCAGGACCAGCCGCAGGAGCTGGGCGAGGTGGGCCACGGGCCAGGGGTCAGGGAGGGGAGTGAGGGCTCCTGGGGTGTGTCCACTTAGCCCAACGGCTGGGTGGTTGGCGCGGAGTGAGGGGCCTGAAGTGGGGGACCGAGCGGGGTGGGCTCGGGGCCTCAGTTCATTCTGCTTGTGCCCCGTGATCCCATCAGATCCTCTGAGATGAGCCCCACAGAGGCAGGGGTGTTCCTCAGTGTCTAGGACGGTGCTTGGCAATCAGTACACGTTTGTTGAATGAATAAGGCTCAGAGACATGCGGCATCAGACTCAAGGTCACACAGCAAGTCAGTGAGAGAGAGGGAGATGCAAACCCAGGGCTGTCTGAGGCCAAGGTGGGCAGCACATTGGAAGAGGCATTCCACTCAAGCCTGGTGACAAAAATAGGCGGCGTTGGTAATGAGTATAGTGGTGGCCCCCCGAAGACAGGTCCCTGCCCAAATCATAGAACTTGTGAATGTGCTCTTATCAGGAAACATGGTCTCTACTGATACAGTTAAAGTAGGGATCTCGAGATGAGCTGGCCCTGGATGATCTGGGTGGGTCCTAGATCCAATGGCAAGTAGTCCTTAGAAGAGACAGACACGCACTGGGAGCGGGGGCATGGAGTGGGAGGCAGAGACCGGAGCGGGGGCATGGAGTGGGAGGCAGAGACCGGAGCGGGGGCATGGAGTGGGAGGCAGAGACCGGAGCGGGGGCATGGAGTGGGAGGCAGAGACCGGAGCGGGGGCATGGAGTGGGAGGCAGAGACCGGAGCGGGGGCATGGAGTGGGAGGCAGAGACCGGAGCGGGGGCATGGAGTGGGAGGCAGAGACCGGAGCGGGGGCATGGAGTGGGAGGCAGAGACCGGAGCGGGGGCATGGAGTGGGAGGCAGAGACCGGAGCGGGGGCATGGAGTGGGAGGCAGAGACCGGAGCGGGGGCATGGAGTGGGAGGCAGAGACCGGAGCGGGGGCATGGAGTGGGAGGCAGAGACCGGAGCGGGGGCATGGAGTGGGAGGCAGAGACCGGAGCGGGGGCATGGAGTGGGAGGCAGAGACCGGAGCGGGGGCATGGAGTGGGAGGCAGAGACCGGAGCGGGGGCATGGAGTGGGAGGCAGAGACCGGAGCGGGGGCATGGAGTGGGAGGCAGAGACCGGAGCGGGGGCATGGAGTGGGAGGCAGAGACCGGAGGCAAGCAGCGCCGGGAACGCAGAAGCCGCCCCCCACCCGACACCGGGGGGGCAGGGCCTCCCCCGGGGCCTCCGGAGGGAGTGCAGCCCTGATGGTACCTTGACTGGGGGCCCCCGGCCTCCAGAACTGTGCAGGGTTGGATTTCTGTTGTTTCAAGTGGCCCAGTCTGTGGCAGTTCGCCGTGGTAGCCCTAGAAAACTAGCGGCGCGTGCGGGGCACCCAGCTGTTCCCAGGTGTTCCTGTGTCTTTAATTCTTGTTCTGTTCTTGGAGTATATTTAGAAACAGCAATTAACAAGCCTGATTAACACCTGTTCGTCCTTTCACCTCATCCCCCCCCAAGGTGAGATGGAAAACACGCTGCCCTGCGGTGAGGCACTTAGCGTCTGAACTGAGATAGCTTTCCTCTCGCTTCTCCCCCTCCTTCCTCCCTTCCTCTTTCTCCTTTTTCTCGTCTTCATCCGTTTCCGTTATTCTCCCTCTTTTTCTTTTCCGTCAGTACTCATGGCTGCTGGGCTCCAGGCACCTGGCAGGGGACAGCGTGTTCTAACCAGCCCCACGTGCTGGGAGGTACGAAGCAGACTCTGGAGACGCTTTGTCCTAGATGACAAATGCTGTCACCCGCACAGCCCTGGCCAAAAGCGCGATTTGCCCTCCGTCCCTGGTCCATCCGCCCACGCGTGCTGACACACCTCACACATCGCTTGGTAGAGGGAAGGAATGGCAGAATCACTCCACTGGGCGCGGCTGCAGGTGGAAATAGTTCTGTGTGTTTGTAACTATGTTTCTCTCACTATAGCTAGAACCTGGTCTCGCCAGGCTCGTCCACTGGTGCTGAGGAAAGATGGCCACACACGCGGTTCTCCGCGGCAGCGGTGCTCTGGTTGACTGTGGCAGCCGAGGGGAGAGTGACGAGGTGGGGCGTCCGCGGTGACTGATGAGGCGTCCGTACGGCAGCAGGGGTGATGGGGGCAACGGAGGGGTGTGGAGCCGTGGTGACGGCAGGACGGAACCTGGGATGGTGCTGGTGGAGGTGGCGGCGACCCTGGTGGTGAGGGTGTTGGTGGGGACAGTAGCCCTGCTTGCGGCGGAGACAGCCACTCGTGGAGGTGGTGGTTATGACCACAAAGGAGGCGACGTAACAGAGGGACCGGAGACCGTAGAGGTGCTGTTGACGGAGATGGCGGAGGTGACGGGAGGGGATGGAAATGGCTGCTAGGGGAGCTCTTGTTGTGCTGTGGCAGTGGTGGTGCTGGTCGGGACCCCTGCCACAGCTCAGAGGCTTGGGACCGACACTCAGTTCTCGCCCACTTCACTTGTCAGCACCGCTGGGGCGGCTCCAGGGCTCCCAGGCGCGTCTTCCCCTCCCGGATCCCAGGCTTCGGGAGCAGCTCTCGTGGCGGAGAGGCTGCCTGTAAGAGCTGGTAGATGTGTGGGATGCCTCTTAGAACTTCTCTTGGGACGTAACGAACGTCACTCTGCCTTACATCACGTGGTCAAGGCCAGTGTCGGTGGAATGGGGATGGCACTCCTTCAGGAAGGTTCTGCACATCCCGGACAACACCCAGAGAGGCACAGTCCTCTTGGAAGAGAGAATGGGCAGCTACGGTGCGCTGCGGGTGAGTACGGCGTGGTGGCAGCGGTGGCCCTGGTGGAAGCGGGGGTGGCGTTGCTCCTGGTGGGAGTGGTGATGGTGCGGACGGTTGGGGTGCTGGTGTTAGTGGGAGTGACATGGGGCAGGAGTGACGCCGAGCCGGAGCAAGAGTGCCGAGGGTGGTGGTGACGGCACCGCAGACGTGGCGTTCTCGATGGTCTCTTGCTAACTCAGAATCACCGCCGCCCTCTGCTGTGGTCTCCTCCACACCCTGGAGGATCCCTTACCCATGCGGCTCCGGCTTAGTCTGCAGAGACATGAGATTTGGAAAGTGGAAAAGAAAGAGGCAGTTGCAGGCAGATGAAAACCCAGAGGTTTGCAGCGCCTTCTAGGTGACCCTCTGAGAACCCCTGCTTCAGGGCTGCAGGCTGAGATATTCAGAGGGAGCTCCCCAGAATATCATGAGATTCTAGCAGCTTCCAGGCAAGCTCTTGAGATCCACCACTTTGGAGCCGAAGACCGAGACCATCAGTGACGACTTGCTTCCCGGATCTTTATGCCCTCAGGTCACCCAGTGGTTGTGGAAACTTGTGTTAAATGTCCTTGTACCTGTTACACAGTCAGTAACCGTACACATGGTCATGGTGACAGTGGCTCAGATGAAGTTGGTAGTAGTGGTGGAGGTGGGCATGGTGATGGTGGTGACGACACAGGCAGTGGTGATGGTGTGATGTCAGCATGATGTTGGAGGGGGTGGTGGTGGTGGTGATAGAGGAGATGATGGTGGCGATGATGAGGAAGGTGATGAGGTGGTTGCCGTGGAAACGGGGGTGATGCAGGTGGTGGTGATAATAATGGTTTGGTCATGATGTAGAAACGGTGGTCGTGCTAACTGGGACATTTGTTGAGGTTAAGGTGGCAGCGGTGATGGTGGGGATGGAAAGGATGAGGATGCTGGTGGTCATGGTAATACAGACCCTGGCTGTGGTGGAGATGGCGGTGTGACGGTGACGACAGGGATAGAATGAGGCAGTTAGTGGTGATGGTGATGATGGTGGTGGGGAAGGAGGTGGTGATGGAGGTGATGTCAGAGGTGGGATGGTGGCAGTGCGGATGGAAGTGGTGGTGACGGTGATGGTGCTGGTAACGATGGGCATAATGGTGGCCACGGTAACGGTGATGCTGGTTGAGGTGATGGAGGTGATGTCAGAGTTGGGTTGTGGTGGTGGTGGTGGTGGAAGTGGTGGTGTGACGATAGTGATGTGATGGTGATGCTGGTTCAGGTGGGGACCGTCGTGGTGGTGCTGATGGCAGTGGTGGTGGTGGTGGCGATGAGGGTAACCGTGGGGGGATGAGGGTGGATGCAGGGATGCTGGATGCTGTGGTGATGGTAGTAATGGGGGGATGTGATATTGGTGACGACAATGTAATCAGGATGGTGCGTGGGTGGTTACAACAAGCTGAGACACGGGATCCAGGGTGTTGAGGTGCCTGAGCACCCCACAGAGGCTTCCCCCTGACCCACGCGGCCTCCCCCCGCCCTGCCTGAGGCTCATGCTGACCTCCACTGGCCTCCCTCAGAAGGACTTCCTCTGGCCGCCCCGCCGATGCTTCCGGAGCCCCTCAGCAGGTTCCCTGCCCTGCTCTGCCCGCAGGTCCTGTGCTCAGCCTGAGGCCTCTCGGGTGGGCAGCAGGAGGCAGCTGGGATGGAGACGGGCTGGGGGGCCACCCAGTAGGACTCACGGGGAGGGGCAGACCCCAGCTCCTCACTGCCACGGGGCCCCGAGGGGGGAGAGCTTCCCCATTACCGAGGGGAAGGGAAGCGCCCCATAAAGGGTGCTGTGGAGTTCGGGGGCTGCATGCCGAGGTGACGTCCCCTCCTGCAAGGGGTTTGGACTAGTGTCCTCTGAGGCCCTACAGCGAAAGTGTCGACAGAGACTGGTGGGAGTGTCAGGGGCCTCTGGGGTCCCTCCTCAGGGCCCGCCCAGAGGAACAGGGCTGAGCTGACGCGACCTTCGCTCAGGCCCCCCCCCCCCCGCCCCATCCCGCTCTCAGCTTGCTGGCCGTCCATCACTTTCACTCTCTGAGCCTCTCTGCCCTCATTTGCCGTGGCGGGGAGGGGGGGCTTCTCCCCTCTGGGCAGCCAGCCTAGCCTCCCTGGCCCACCCTGAAGCCCCGGCCTGGGAAGAGAAAGAGGACCTGGATGAGCAGGGGATGGTAGGCAGAGCCTGAGCTGATGCACAGGGAGGCCCAGAGAGGGCAGGGCACACCCAAGGTCACACAGTGGTCCCAGGAGCTCTCCCCAGGGTGAGCTGATGGCAGCCGATTAGGCAGCCACTTGGTATTCTGAGCAGCCAGAGGCCCCTCTCTGTCTCTGTAATTAATGGAGTGGCTTTTTAAAAGGATTCTAATCACCCCTGATCCTATCTGCTTATCACTAGCGTTCCTAATTAGATGATCCTGGCAGTCACTTGGCTAATTCCCCCCAGCCCTGTGCAGCCCTGCCCAGCCTGGGGCAGCCCACCCCACCCCCCAGACAACCCCAGCCCAGCCAGATGGGCGGTTCAGGCCTTCTCTCCCCTCAGGGCCCCTGGTTCTCTAACCGCATTACCTTCAGGATGGATGGGTGACAGCGATGGATGGGCCGCTGGATGGCCAGTGACCGGTGAGTGAAGGGACTGAGTGATAGACAGCTACAGGGGTAGGTGGATGGACAGACGGACAGACTGGGAGGTTGAGAGCTCGGCCTGTCAGGTCAGGCGGCACGGCTGTTTCCTAGCTCTGTGTTCTTGGGGAAGTCACCTAACCTCTCTGTGCCTCGGTCTCCGCATCTCATCTGTAAAATGGGGGTAATCGTAGTATTTTCCTCATGGGGTTGCTGTGAGGACAGCTTAGAAAGGAGGAGAAGCTTGCTGGTGTAAATTAACTACAGCAGTGTGGACAACGGGGGGCGGGGGTGCTAGACGGATGGGTGGAGGGACAGACCGACGGGTGAGTGAAGGGAGGACTGGTAGACAGATGGTCCGAGGAAGAAGGGGAAAAGGGTAGAGGAGCATACACGCTAGTGGGCTGGTGGGAACCGGGCGGGTGGTGGGGTCGCCAGACAGGCGAGGGGAGTGGGGGCAGCCTGTCTTCTCCAAACGCAACAGGACGATCTCAGCTCAGGTCCCAACACAGACATGGCTCAGACCTGCCTCTCCTCCCCGGGACCTCCAGGAGAACTTCCAGCCCAACACCCCCAGCCAGTGGACAGGTGCCCACTGGGTCCCCTGCATCCTTACCCTCCAGCCCCACCCAGGTAACACCCGCTGCGGGTGGGCCACATGGTCTCTGGAGGTCATATTTAGCCTCAGATGGCATTCACTGCCTGAGAGAAGCCGTCATTTGTGGGACCACCCTCCCCACCGCCAAGGTCCAACGTGTGCCAGCCTGCAGGGCAGCAGCTCTCACCTACCCGCCAACAGTGCCATAGACCCCAGCCCAGCACTGCCGGGAACAGCCCTGGGAAGGGCTCTGATCCCAATTCCAACAGCTGGTCCTAAGCATCCAGGAGAATTCGACCCCCAGGGGCTCCCCCAACACCCACGGGCCTCTGCAGCTTGAGTTGCGGGGCTTCCTACGTCTTCCTGGAAAAAGTATAGAACGAAGAAGCCTGAAGCGTCTTTCAGAGTGAGGGCCGGCACACGTATGCACACATTCATGCCATCATCCACCCACCCACCCATCCCACATGTTTCCTGCGCTCCTGTCACACCTGTGCTGTGGTCCAGACACTCTTCTAGGTGCCGCAGGTGTATGTGCCAGTGAACACACTAGATGGAGCCTTGCCCTTACGGAGCTGACTCTAGTGGAAAGATACAAGAAACTGATGACAAGTGAAGGTTTCATCTAACGTCAGGCAGTGAGAGCTGCCGTGAGGAAGAAGCAGAAAGAGGGCTGCCCTTTCAGATGGGGCGGTCAACAAGGCAGCACCCTCCGCACACGTGCTCAGACCCAGGCCCCACGCGTCAGTGCACGCCTGTACGCACAAACACACGCGTGTGCACACAAGCACAAGCCCCCCACGAGGCCTGCAGCCCTGCCGTGGCTGCAGATCGGGGCACAGTGTCCCCAAAGGTGCTGAATTCAGCTGAGTCACCTCCCATTCACCCACCCCACACAGGGATCCCCCGCCCCAGGCTGTGGGAGAGAGAATGAGACACACAACAAGCTTTGGAGGGAGAGGCGACGCCTGTCTGGGGCATTTGGGAAGGCTGCGGGGTGGCAGGGGCGGGTGACACCTGGGCAGGGCCGGAAGGGGTTCGTTCCGGCAGGGTCTGGGGATGGTGTGAGGGGCGGCGGCATTGGCCTCTGGTCTCAGCCTCACTCACATGAAGGGCCCTGGATTTAGACAGCGGATGTCTTTCCAAATGATGCAAAGCCCTCAGTCATGGAAAACATAATATTTCCAGGGGGGAAGGTGTTCCTCGTGCAACTGTAAACACGTTTGCGTTCTCAGTCTGCACTGTCCTGGATGCAGTAGGAATTCATCTTTTTCTAAACCGCTGGTGCCAACAGGGACGGTGCTCCCTGCCCAGGGGACATTTGCAATGACTGGAGACACTTTTTTTATATAAATTTATTTTATTATTTAATGTTATTTATTTTTATTATTTATTTATGTATTTATTTATTTATTTGGCTGCGTTGGGTCTTCGTTGCTGCGCCTGGGCTTTTCTCTGGTTGTGGCGAGCAGGGGCTACTCTGTCACGGTGCGTGGGCTTCTCATTGCAGTGGCTTCTCTTGTTGTGGAGCACAGGCTCTAGGCGTGCGGGCTCAGTACTTGTGGCACGTGGGCTCAGTAGTTGTGGCTCACGGGCCTAGTTGCTCCGCGGCATGTGGGATCTTCCCGGACCAGGGCTCAAACCCATGTGCCCTGCATCGGCAGGCGGGTTCTTAACCACTGCGCCACCAGGGAAGCCCTGGAGGCATTTTTAATTGTCATGACTTGGAGGGGGTGCTCGTGGCATCTTGTGGGGCGAGGCCAGGGACGCTGCCAAACTCCTGCAGTCACACGACAGGCCAGATGTCACCAGAGCAAGGCCAGGAACCCTGGGCTACAGCCCAGAATCATCACTTGATGTGCAGTTATGCTGCATCCATGCTTTTTGTGTGCCAAAGGCATTCACTTCCTTCACGTGAACATTGAAAACATAAGGGTGACCTGTTTGGCTGTTTATTTCCTAATAAATTCATCAAGTCAGAACCTCGAAACATCGAGGGGTTGCCTGGGCCTGAGGGGACGAGGGCTGCAGAGGCTCAGATGCCAGGCCCAAGAGCTTGGATGTGTCCCAGGGTGGGGAGCCCTTGGGAAGATTTGAAGTGGGGGGAGGGAGAGGGACGTGATCAGTTGCATGTTCCAGAAAGATCTCTCCACAACGAGACTGCTTCATACCCAACAAACTGGTAAAAATGTAAAAGGCTGACATGAATGACCAAGTGGTGGTGAGGATGTGAAATTCCCGAAGCCTGCTGGTGGGAAAGTTAATTGGGACAAGAAGTTTGGAAATTCTTGGCCTTGTCCTGTCAGTGTGAGGGTGCTGAGTCCCTTGACTCAGTAGTTCCAGTTCTAGGCTTACCCCGCCCCCCCCCGGGAGAAGCGGGGCCTGGTGTCATTCCGGGACTACAGGACATTGTATAAGCTGTCATGTTGGTCCCTCTTGCAGAGTCTTTTCTCTGACTGGCTTTGAAGCAGGAAGCCGCCGTGACAGCCGATCAGTGTTTCCCTGGTCCAGCCTCTGATGAGAACCCAGCCCTGGTCTCCATCTTGCTGGCAACCGTGTGGGACCGTAAGCTACACCGCGCCTAGGCTCCTGACCACAGACCGTGAGACAGAAACCTGTGTGCTTCTAAGCTGCTGAGTTTGTTGGGATTTCTTTTTTCTTTTATATATATATATTTTTATTTATTTATGTATTTATTCATTTTTGGCTGCATTGTGTCTTCACTGCTATGCGGGTTTTCTCTAGTTGCGGCGAGCGGTGGCTACTCTTTGTTGCGTGCGTGGGTTTCTCATTGTGGTGGCTTCTCTTGCTACAGAGCATGGGCTCTAGGCGCATGCGCTTCAGTAGTTGTGGCACGTGGGCTCAGTAGTTGTGGCATGCAGGCTCAGTAGTTGTGGCGCACAGGCTTGGTTGCTCTGCGGCATGTGGGATCTTCCCGGACCAGGGCTCAGACCCATGTCCCCTGCATTGGCAGGCGGATTCTTAACCACTGCGCCACCAGAAGTCCCTGTGGGGATTTCTTACACAGAATAGAAAATCAGTACGGGGTCAGGGAGGGGGGCTGTTGTATTGTTAGTTATATATTTGGCTATCTGAAATATTTCATAATTTAAATTAAAAGGTTATGAAAGATCCCAATGGCTGAAGAGACAGATCGCAGAGCACGAGCTGGAGGCCGGGGGGGTCACGAGGAGGCCAGCGTGCTGCTGTGTGGGTGAGGGTGGAGCTGGGCAGTGTAAGGGGGCTCAGGGAATGTGTAGAAATGTCCCCTGCATCCCTAAATTCTGAGGAAGGGGAGGGGCCGTCCCAGCGTCCCCGCCACGCCTGGGAAACCTGGATCACAGCCCTCCCCCCAGGTCAGCACAGCCCAATCTGGGGGGAGGAGCAGGGAGAAGGAATAAGGACGGCATTTTCCCAGGGTCCCCTAGGGAGCCCTGCAGTGTGGGCTGGGGGGACAGATGGAGTGGTAGGAGGAGGCCGCTGGGCTGGGTCCACCACGTCCGTCTCCTGGGAGAAGACCCCCGCCCCCACTCCAGCCTGCATGCCAGGGGGAGCCATCCCAGGGAGTGGGAGCCCCAGCCCTGCCTGTACTCAGTGTCCGCAGCTATACAGGAGGATGATCTGAGGGCACCCTGCCCACTTGGGGGCCGGATGGGAGGAAATGTTGAAAGCACCTGCTGAACAGCCAGGGCCGTCCCTTCGGCCCTCCCATCCCTGGCAGCCTTAGGTGCTGTGGGGAAGGAAGAACAAAGAGGTCCCCAAACACCCTGGGCTTCTAGGAGTGGAGACGGGCATCAGGGCTCAGTCTGAAGCCCACTGACTGAAATGGCATTAGAAGGCAACCTCCTTGTTGGGTAAGCTCTCCAAGGACTGAGGAACCTTTGCCTTCCCCATATTATCCTTGTAACAACCCTGCAAAGTGTGGTCTTGTTTTACTGGTGAGGAGTCAGGATTCAGAGAGGCTAAGCCACTTGCTCAAGGCTGCACAGCAAGAGAGAGGCAGCTCTGTATGCCCCACAGTCAGGCCTTGTCCTTCGGTGACATTGGTTAGGAACTAGGGAGCTCTGAGGGGCTGAGGGGAGGGAGACTTCAGATAAGGCTTCCTCTCATATCTTTGGCTGGGGTTTTGAAGGATGAAGAGAAGTTCTCCCGGCAAATCTGAAGGGGAGAACATCCCAGGGAGAGAGACCAACCAGGAACAAGGCAGAGAAAAGAAAAAAGGTTTTGTGAATGATTATTTCCTACATTACAAAAGTGGCACATAACACCTTAAAATATTAGCCCAAGTTTATAAAGTGAAAAGTACCCTCTCACCACCCCGGTCTCTCATACTTCCCGGAAGTAACCACTGTTATTCATTAGGCATATGTCTTCCCGGGTTTTTTTCTATATGTACACAAACATTTTTTTTTTTTTTTTGTGGTACGCGGGCCTCTCACTGTTGTGGCCTTTTCGTTGCGGAGCGCAGGCTCCGGACGCGCAGGCTCAGCGGCCATGGCTCACGGGCCCAGCCGTTCCGCGGCATGTGGGATCTTCCCGGACCAGGGCACGAACCCGTGTCCCCCGCATCGGCAGGCGGACTCTCAACCACTGCGCCACCAGGGAAGCCCCATACACAAACATTTTTAAAACAAAAAATCATACATTATATATTGTTCTGCAGTTTGCTTTTTATCCCCCCAAAGAACCCTGCAGTTTAGCTTTTATTTCTAGTGTTTCTGTGAAGTGCACCTGAGGAGAGCTTGGAATTTCGATCAGCATTCCCACATATGGCACATGCCAGCAGCTGTTTCTACTATGGCAGGCCTTTTCCATTTTTCTGAGAGGAGAGGTGAAAAGTGGTACCTCCTTGCGAAACGTGCATGTACTTGATTCTTTCTGAGGTTGAGCTCCTGTCCAAATGTTTATCAAGTGTTTATTTACATGTCTATTAGGAAGGACCTGTCTGTGTCCTTTGCCTGGTTTTCTCTTTTTCTTGACTGTGTGTGTGTGTGGGGGGGTCTTTTTATTATGTACTGCATTTTTGTATTTTGAGTTTTTGCATGTTTGCATAATTGCAAAATTATCTCCCATTTTGCAAGGATTATCTTTAAATATTACTTTTTATCACTAATGCTATTAAACCTCGTTACAGAAAACTTGGAAAATGGGGAGGAAAAGGAGAAATCATCTATCACAGAGCTGTCACCATTTGTTAGCATTTGGTGACAGTTCTTTTCCCACATGCTGCAATGACTCTTGTCATCGTGTTAGACACTTGTAGCCCGTGACTCGGCTCTAAGAGCGTAACCTTCGGGAGGCATTTTAAAGGCTTTCTCGTGGATGTCCTATAGTTCCCTCACCTGTCTCCTTTTTTTATTGTGGTAAAATACACGTAACGTAAATTTTACTATTTTAACCATTTTAAAGTGCACAGTTCAGTGGCCTTAAGTACATTCACACTGTTGTGTAGCCATCACCTCCATCACCTCCAGAACCTTTTCATCTTCCCAAACTGAAACTCTGTCCCCATCAAACACTAGCTCCCCCTCCCCCTCTCCCTGTCTCTATGAATCTGACTGCTCTTGGGACCTCAAATAAGTGGGATCACACAGTATTTGTCTTTTTGTCAGAGTCGTTTCACTGAGCATAATGTCCTTAAGGTTCATCCATGTTGTAGCAGGTGTCAGAATTTCCTTTCTTTTTAAAGCTGAATAATATTCCATCGTATGGATGGACCACATCTTCTTTATCTGTTCATCTGTTGATGGACACTTGGGTCGCTTCCACCTTTTGGCTACTGTGAACAGTGCTGCTGTGAACAGAGGTGCAAATCCCTGCTCAAGTCCCTGCTTTAGGTCTTCTGTGAATGTACTCTCATCATGCCCTTTTTCTGAGTATTTAGGTTGTATCCAGTCTCTCCGTTTTGTAAATAATGATGTCCTGAACATCTCTATGTCAGAGTTTCTTGTTAAAGGTATCTGGAAGATTACTCAGCATTCAAGTCTTGGAATTGGAATCGTGATCTCAGAGTTCATTTCAAACACGTGATCCCAGCCATTATCCCACCACTCCCTCCCTGCTCCAGAAGCTTTGGCATCTTGTGTGTTCAACAATTTTTCCTTTTTTCTCTTTGGTTCCTAGAAAGGACAAACTTAACCTTGAGGTTTGCAGTGTTCCTTAGCCATTTTATCTGTTGGGGAACCAACCTGGGTGATCCAGCTGGTAGGTTGCAGTGGATTGTTTCGAAACTAACTCCTTAAGAAATCTGGAATGTGGAATAGAATACATGTGACCTGAGGACTCAAACCCAGTGTCCCTGAGACCCAGACAGGCCTGGGCAAGAGGGGCCAGGTAGAGACAGAGACAGGGCTTCCTGAGGGGAGAGATGCAGAAATGGCCCTGCAGACACACAGTCCCTTCCGGGCCAGATCTTCTACCTATTTTTAAGTGAATTTCCTAATTTTTTTTTTTTTTTGGCCGCACTGTGCGGCTTATGGGATCTCAGTTCCCCAACGAGGGATTGAACCTGGGCCATGGCTGTGAAAGCCTGGAATCCTAACCACTGGACTGCCAGGGAACTCCCTGGATCTCCTAATTTAAAATCATTTGCCATTCATTCATATTTTTGTCAGACCTCAGGCTGCTGGTCCTAGATCAGAGCAGGTCTTCGCCCAGGGAGGTGCTGTTCCGCCGGGTGTTCCAACACCGCTGGATTGAATAACCCTTCCCACTGCATTGATCAGGATACCTCCTTTATCATCCATTATCTTATAAATAATAGGGGCTCTTTCGGGCTTACCCGAGCCTGAGCCATTGATCTACTTATTCTGACGGCACAACCACAAGGTTTGAACAATTGTGATCATAGAATCTTGTTTAATGTTAGAAAGCGTCACACACACACACACACACACACACACACACACACACACACACACACACACACACACACACACACACACACACACACACACACACACACACACACACACACACACACACACACACAGCCCTCGCTCTATTTTCCCTAATTTTCTGACTTGTTCTGCTGGTCTTGTTAGTTTTTCCAGATAAAGTTTGGAATCGTTTCGTCATTTTGCCTAGAAGCAAAACAAACCCAGTGGCCTTGTGATGTGCCGGCCGTGCTGTCAGCACAGGACAGCGCTGTGGTGTCGTCTTCCCTTCATCCCAGGTGGGGTGGATGCAGGCATTCCTCCCAAACCCGGTTCCCCTGGGGTGGCGTCCATTCTGTGGCCTTGGGGACTGGAAGGCTTGTTCCCTTCCCTGTTCCCAGCAGTGGGTCAGCAGGAGGCAGGAGGGCCTTGGGGGGACAGAGCTGCTCTGCAAGAATTACAGCAGGGGGTTGGGTTCTTCCACTGAACATGGGAAGAAGCAGCCCGGGAAGCAGGAAGGGAGGAAGGGCCCTGGGCCGCCAGCCCCACTGGGCGCAAACAGACGGAGCAAAGGCCAACCCAGCCCGGGCACCCTGGCGCCGCCCGCAGAGCCAGAAGGGCACCATCGCCCTGAGAGGCCTGCCTGCCTCCCGCCCGCCCTACCTGGGGGGTCTGAGGCCACGGAATCGAAACTGTTGCCAGCACAATGACTCTGGGCTGCGGGACTCATCGCCACTGGGGTGGGCACAGAAGCTGCAGGAGCCCTGACCCTGGTTGTACTGCTCAGCAGTGACTTGCTGGGCCTTGAACCTGGGCCTCCAGGGCCAGTGTGCGTCCCCCGCTCCCGGAGGCCGCCCGTGCTCCTCAGCGGCATCCCCCCGACCCCCACTGCCTCCCCCCCAACCAGGGCCCCAGCAAGGATCTTTGTATGTTTCATCCCCCACCCGAATGCCAAGCACAAGTGGGGTCAGTAAACATTCGTGGGATAAATGAGTGGATCTCATTCAACAGATGTTTGGGAAGCACCTACCGCCAACCCATGAATGACCACGGGGACGGGAGAGGGACGGGACGGTCGCCACCCTGCTCTTCGGAACCTGAGCCCCTTGCGCGATGCCTGGCCGGGGCTCCTCCAGTAACGCTGGCCCGCAGAAGGAAAGAAGTAAGACTGGGAGTGATAGAGACGCGAGGGGAGGCCGCTGTCAGTGTGGTCCTTCTGCGCTCTGGATTCTGGCTGGAGGTCCGGAGCCACGGTCTAGACTCTGGGGTCCATGTCGTCAGTACTCAGTTCTGGGTTCTGAGCTCCACGCCCTAGGCTGTGGCTTTCGGGTCCGCCTCCAAGGCCCAGGTTCTGGGCTGTCTGTTCTGAGCTCTGGATTCCGAGGTCCAGGTTCCGGGCCCCAGGCTCAGAGTCCTCGCCCCAGGTTCTGGATTTGGGGGCGACGCTCAGTGCTCTGTGTTTGGCCTCTGGCTCCTGAGTTCTGGGGTGCAGACTGTCTGGGTCTCTAAGCTCTGGACTCCAGGTTCTGGCCCGGGCTCTGGATTCGGGCCCGGCGGGTAGGCCCGTTTGCCAGAGGCCCCGCTGGGCTGCCGCGGTGCTCACGGCCTAGGATGTAAGCTGTCCGAGGGCAGAGACTCTTGCTTGTCTCGTGTGCCGTGTGGTCCCCACCCCCAGAGCAGTGCCTGGCGTCTCAGCGTTCATCGGGCACGCGCGTGTGTGCACTTGGGTGCACGATCTGATAGACGCTCTCACCTGCAGTCAGGAGCCGGGGCGCAGGCCAGCAGGACCAGCCCTGCCCTCGCTGTGGCCACGGCTGCCAGGAGGGGAGGCGAGAACGCCATGAGCTGGGGAAGGGCTGGAAGGGGAGCTGCTGAGGGGGCCTGAAAGGGCCCGGGGCCCCTGCGCTTTGAGATGGGCCGGCAGTGCCCCCCAGCTACACACCGGAGCTGTTCCTGCTTGCTCTGCTTCTCCACAGAAAGGACACGGGCAGGGTAGCAGTGGCACAGCAGGGGCAGAGGCGTCCTGAGGCAGAGTCCCAGGGATGCTCCCCCATCGCTCCCCCGTCTCTCCCCCGGCCCCGAGTGACCCCTGCCGGCACACGGTCTGGGGGTGAGGAGGATGGAAGGGGAGCCTCCTGGACAGGGGACTTGAGGGCTGCGGGGAGTGACCATCAAATACCATCAGGGACGCAGGGAGCAGAAATTATGATAATAAGGGTCAGGGACGGTGGCACACGTCATGGGGAGACGGTGTCATTCAAACGTGGCACAGAGATCTTGGTGATCAGAGTGATCTCTGGTTGGCGATATCATTAACCATACACCAGGAACATGGGGGGAGTGAGGATGTGATGGGAGCATTGGTGTCATGTATTCGATAACCAAGGGTAGAGGAGATATTGGTGGTCAGAGTCAGTGATGAGCCCCCCAGAGATCTTGGTGGTGTGTGATCTTCTAGGGATCAAAGGCATTGATGCTTAGAGAATCAAGTGATCAGAGACACAGCTGACTGGTGATACCCACGACCAGGGAGGTTGGCGATCGGGGTATAAGGGACATTGGTCGTCGGGGACTTGGAAGGTGAGAAGACCCAGCAGCCACCGAAGTAGGACACGATGATGAGCGCTGAGCAGTCAGGGTTATTAGTAACCAGTGTGACGGTGACCACGTTGGTAGTCAGAAAACTTGACGGTAAGAGTCCACGATCAGGGGCATTGGCCATCACGTACATGGTTGGCTAGAGATGTTGGTGATTGGAGAAAAGTGGCCAAGGACATTGCTAAGAAGACATCAGTGATGAGAAATTGTGTGCTTGGAGATGCTGATCCCATATGAGTGATCAGATCTGTCATTGATGAGAAAAATAGTGATCAGTGACACCGGTGATCATACTTGTTGATGACCTAGGACGTTAGAGACAGGGTGCAGTGGCGATCAGCACGCTGGTCATCAGGAAACATGGGTGATGAGAGGTCCCGGCGATCACAGACGTGGCGGTTATCGGATGTTAGCAACCAGACACACTGGATAGAAATACTGGTGACGAGGTGTGGAACGTTGGTGGTAAGAGATATTCATGATCAGACCTATTATTGGTGAGCACGGTCAGTCTCTGGAGACATTGGTGATCACATCTTGTGGATGTCAGTGATCAGACACATCACTGATCAGAGGGCATCGATGAACTATTGGTGATCACATGTTGGTGATCAATTGTTAGTAATCAGATGTCTGTGGTCACAGGCTCCAGTGATCAGACATGTCATTGATCAGGAATATCAGTCATGATGACTGTCTCCAATAACCAGTATCACTGATTAAAGAGGACAGCCGTCAATGACATGAGTGATCAAAGACACTGGTGACCAGGTTTGTCAATGAACGTGGAAGGAAGAGGACGGCATGGGGAGGGGGATCAGTCCTTGCTGGGTTCTGTGAGCCCTTAGGAAAAGGGTCAGAACATGGGCTAAAGGCTGCAGAACCCGTAGCCTTCCTGAGCCTCCCCGGTATCCACCCAGCCAGGACCAGAATTCAGACGGGAGCAGTTTTCAGGGGAGGAGGGTCAGGACCTCAGACCCCGGCCAGACAGGGCCCCTCTCCTGTTCCAGGGGCCCTTCCATCCAAATCACCGGCTGCAGGACTGATTCGGTCTTAATGACCTCAGCAGCTGGGACCCAGGAGCCCCAGGAGCCCACAAGACAGGCCAGAGGCATTCACAAAAAGTATTTTATTACTCTTAACAGTTTTCACTTTGAAGGAATAGGAAGATAGCATACAATTTTTACAGACAATATATAAATGTTGTACATAATTAACAATAACTTAGTTCACTAATCCAAAATAAAACAGGCCAAATAAAACATAAGACCAGAAAATACTGCCGATTCTTTTTCTTATGCGGATACTAGTACAAAATAAGTTACTTCTGGCTGTGGTGCCCCCCATATTGCACTTGGACTGTATCAGCACAACCCTCTTCCTGGGCCGGGTCCTTGCTGGCCACCGCACCCCGCCACTGCCGCATACAGAATCTAAGCTCGGACACAGTTATGTACAGCTGTACCTTGGGAAGGATCCAGACAGCCACAGCAAGGCAGAGCAGAACCCTGGCACCTCCCAGGACCCAGCAGGGTCGTGGCCTCTCGCTCGGTCCTGGCTCTGACCCACCCCCAGCTCCTGCCTTCGCCACCTGCCAGGTCAGCCCCCTGGAAGCCACGAGCAGCCGAGGCCCCACCCCTGGCCCCTGGCTCCCCGTCCTAGGGCCGTGGGATCTGAGAACTTTTCCAAAAATAACTGCGAAGCTACAGCCTTGGTTTGTAGGTTTTATTCCTTTCCATAGCAAGGGCTTTCGTGGCAACGTACAATTGACTGGACCCAAAAAGAGTTTAAAAATGAAACAACTAACTCATCGGCGAGTTAAGCTTATGTAGGTTTTTTTTTTTTTTTTTAAACATTTTCTTCTTTTGTCTCAGAGTTGGAGAGGAGGGGGTTTAGGGGTTAGCAGAAGGAGGATGTATGTACAGGGGTCCGCCGAGCAGAGAAGGTGGCTGTAGCTCAGACCCGTCTAGGGCGCACGGGTCACCCCAGCCTCAGCCTCAGAGGCCAGGGGAGCAATCGGAGAGACGCTTCCCCTCTCAAGAAAACGTTTCCTTCCTGTGACCCAGCCCCGGCCTGAGAATCTGCGCAGGACCGCCCGTGATTGTCTCTGCCCTCTGCGCCCGGCCTGGGTTCAGCGCTTTCAGAGAGGGAGCCAGTGGAGAGGGTGCAGGCCGAGGTCCCCGAAGACCTGCCCCCGGAGCCGGGCACGGGGAACGGTCAAGTGGCCCTTGGCGCCGAGGAAGCCCCGCGAACTTGGGGCAGCTCAGACCGCCCAAGTCTCCCAGTCCTCGTGAGAAACAAGAGCAAATAAATTACTTTTGCCTCTACTCCCTCCTCCTTCCACGACGCGGTTTCCTGCGTGTGTCCCTTGCCCCCAGTCTTCGTAAAGTTGTCCTTTCTGCTCGCCAAACAGTTATCCGTGGTGGAGGCCCCACCTGGGAGGCCGAGGCAGCCCCCCCCCAGCCCAGGGAGCATCTTCACAGTGACGGCCGACGGGCCCACAGGTGAGGCAGCGTGGGGCTCCAGCTGGGCTGGCAGGGCAGCGTCAGTCTCCGGGGAGGGACGGGCAGCCGAGGGTCTGGTCCCTGCCCCCCGTCCCGGGAGCGCCTTCCCCGGCATCTGTCTGTCGGTCCGTGGGGGGCGGTCCCTAGCCCATGGCGGTCACCATGCTGGATGGGTGGGGGTGGCCGAAGGACAGGCTGGAGGAGGGGTGGATGGGCGTCGGGGTGGGCAAGATGTGTCCCGAGTGGCTGAAGGGCGGGAGGTGGCCCACAGGCGCCATGTGTCCGGCCAGGGCAGCTGCGCTGAAGGGGGAGGCCTTCTCCTGCATGCACTTGGACAGCTCCTCGAAGCACTCGGCCCCCTTCTTGTTCTTCTTGGACTTGTTGGACATCTTCCGGTTCCGAGTCTGGATGCCTTCCTTCTTCATGGTCAGCGGCCTGTTCACCTGGGGGCGACCACGGAGCTTTCAGGGGGTGGAGCTCCCTTCCCAGAGCAAGAAGCCCACCCCCAGCTCGCACGGGGCGGGGAGGGGGCCCACTTCCAAAGGCCCACCGCCCACCACCGTCTTCCCGCCAGCACCGCTGCCATCTTGAGAAAGGCGCCTTTCACTGCGTGGGGCCGCCCGGCAGCCTGCAGGGCGTTCGGCCCACGAGGTGCCAGCGCCACCCCCCAAACCCCACCCCAAAGCCGAGATACCGCTGTCCTCGACCCACCGGCCCCTGCCCCTCCCATCCTCCCAGCCAGCCAGCTCGCCCCCCTCGTGGGAAGCCCTTCTGGCGCTCGGGGCGGCTTCCCAAGCCAAGCCACGCTGGAGGCTGCCGCGCGAAGCGCAGCGGTCCCCCGGGAGGCGGGGCGGGCCAGGCGGGCGGACCTACATTGTGCAGCTTGTAGTAGAGGCCACAGGCGTTGCACACAGGGTCCCCGTTGGCGTTGCGGCGCCATAAGGTGGTGGTTGTCGTCTGACAATTTGCACAACAGGTGCCCGCTCTCCTGGCGGCCGACTGGAAGGGAAGGGGGGAGGGGAGGCGTGGCGTCAGCAGGCTGGGCTCCCACGGCCCCCTCCACCTTCTCCCAGACCCTCGCGCCACCCCGGCCCCCGCCAGCTTAGCCCAGGAGCAGCAAATCTCACAGGGGAATCAAGGCATCTCAGAGCCGTGGAATTCTAGAATCGGAGACCTAAACCGTCACAGAACTTTAGAATAAAGGACTCTCTGAAGCCTGATCTCAGAATCAAAGGGGTTGCAAGAGCTGGAAGGAACACGTAGCCACCTCCCCCATCACCAAACAAACAATCTAACGCTACAGATGGGGAAACTGAGGCTCTGAGAAGGGGTCTTCTGGTTGAGAAGGCTGGCTGGGCCCCCTGGAGCACCTGGGTCTGGAGCCGCACTCCCAGAAAACCCATAATCCTGGGCGTGCCTGAACCCCTGAGGCCAGAGGAGGGGGCCCTGCAGCTGCCCAGGGCAGGGATGTGAAATGCTCAGGGAGTCGAGCTGCAGTGTCCAATGCAGTAGCCACTAGCCCTGTGGCCATTTAAGTTAAACTGAACTAGAATTTAATTCAGTTGCTTCAACTGCACCAGCCACATTTCAAAGGATCACTAGTCCCAACACGAGCTAGAGGCAACCACAGTGGACGGGGCAGACGTACAAAGTGTCCATCTTCACAGCTTTTATTGGACAGTACCAGTCTACGTGTCCAGCACCCCATACCCCAATCCTCGGAGTTCTAACTGCCCCCCAGCCCCTCAGGAAATGCAGGGCAGAGGTGACCTGGAAACGTCTGGTTTCTGGAGAAGGGAGCCAAAGGCTCCCAAGAGAAGAGGCAAGAGAGTCTTTACCCCAGAAAGCAGAACGCCCTCTGCAAACCCACAAGAGCACTTCCCAGGGAACCGCGGGCAGCAGAGGTGGGGGTGGGAGGCGGGGAGTGGCCCCAGGCCCCAGCCTGGTCCAGAGGGGCCGGCCTGCAGCCACGGGGGTGGGGAGGGGTGAGGGTGAGTAAGCAGCCTGAAGCTGGAATTCTGACTCAGGGACCAAGCCCGCATCCTCCACCACCCGGGCCCTCACCCCGCCCTCGCTCCAGGGGAAAAAAAAAAGGGGGCCCCCGAAGCAGCAAGCGATTTAAGCCTCATAAATCACTTCGCCCTGAAAAAATATATTTATTATTCTTAGCATTTTACGCATTATTTGCAGAGTGGAGGGTATTAGAAGTTTCAAAACAGCCCAGCGAGAGGCAGGACTGAGCCGAGGAGAGACTGAAAACTGGCGGAGTCCGGAAACAGATACGCGAAGTTTCCTTATCTTTGGGCTGCAGATGTCCGGATAGGAAACTCCGGCAGGAGATCCGAAAGGGCATTTTTTTTAAAATCACTCAAATGAAAATACACAGTATAGGTGACTCCATGGAAAAATAATAAAGGGCAGGTTTTTTTTGGTGGTTGGTGTGTGTGTTTTATTTAAATAAGCGTGAGGAGACTGTGTGGGGAAGCCAGGGAGAGCAGCCTGGGCTACAAGGAAAATTACTTCACGGCCCTATTTTTAAAAGGAGTTTAACAGAGGCCAGGGGACCGGACTTGGGCCCCTGGAAGCTCAACTTTGGGGGATCCTTGAAGGTACCAGGTGGGCTGCAGAGGGGAAATCTGGCCTGAAAGAAATCTCGCCTAAAAGCCGGGCAACCCCAACTGACACCCAAGTGATTTTAATGATGAGTTCAGGCGCCAGAGCACCTGTATTTGAAGGTTTGCTCTTTTTGTCATTAACTGTCAGCTCCCGCCCAGGCCGACGCCCCCAGCCCAGGCTGCCCGCTCTTACCAGTCTCCGTTTGGGCTTGATGAGGGGCCGGTTCTGCCCGTTCATCTTGTGGTAGAGGCCGCAGGCGTTGCACAGGTAGTGCCCGGTGCCGTCCCGCCGCCAGAGAGGGGTAGCCGTGGCCCCGCAGTTGACACACTCCCGGCCTTCTGAAAGGGGACAGGGGGAGACACCAGCCTGTTCAACCGACAAAGTCACAGGAGGGGGCCGGCGGGCCAGCCAGGCTGCTTCAGGGTGGGACTTTTAGCTCCAGCCTGGTGGGAAGAGGGACCCCGGAGGTGGGAGGTGGGATTCGGAGAGTAGCTTAAGGCAGGGGAATGGGGCGGGAGGGAGGAGCGTGGCCAGGGCCCCAGGGATCTTCAGCACTGCCGGCCCGGGAGAGGGTATTTACAGCAAACTTCGCCGACGGCAGCAAGGGGTGGGGCACGAGTCGCCAGCTCAAGCCGGCTGGGCCGGGAGGACTCGGCCCCCTTCCTAGTCCCTCTCCTCTTCTGTCCCTGTCCTTTCCCCCCAGCGGCGTCCCCGCTCCCTGTCCTGTGTCCTCAGCCCCGTCTTTCTGTTCTCCGTCCGTCCGTCCACGGTCACTTCCTTCTCAATCCCCCACCTCCCTGCCTTCCGCCGAGGCCCTGGACCGGGGTGGAAGTTGCTGTCCTTTAAAATGAAATAAATAATAAGCCCTTTCGTTTTTTGAGGCTGAGTAGGCTAAGTGACCTTGGTCTGGTGGTGGTGGTATTTTGTTTTGTTGTTGTTCAAGGGCCATCTGGAATTCAGATAGAATGTAAAACAAATTTGGGAGAAAGAACTAATTAAAGGCAAGCGAGCTGGTCTGAGCAAAACAGGGCCCCGAGGTGGGACGGGAGTGGGCACTGGCGGCGGCAGGGTGGAGCCACACAGCTGCTGTTACCCCGGACATTTCTCCCCATTTAGTTTAAGCTGTCAGTCCATACGGGCAAGAAAAGGCGGTTTCTGGACTCAGCAGCAAAAGTTTTAAAAATCTTCCTCTTCCCCGTCTCAAAGGGACTGGAAGGAGGTGTGGACAGCAGGAGCCCCACACCAGCCACAGCGGCGTCCGCTCTGCAGCCGCATTCCTGGACAACCCAGCCCGGTCCCAGCCAGTTCCCGAAGCAGAGGGGCAGAGGCACCTACAGCTCCTTCCCCTCACTCCAGCCCTCAGGGAGGGAGAGTGAAGGACGTGCCAGGGGGCAGGGAGCGGCATCGGGTCCCGGGAACTTTGCCTGGGGGGTGGGGGTGAAATCTCCCCATCGAAATCCCAAGACCCGGACTGATGAAGTCGGAGATCCAGATTCCTTAAGGGTCTGGAGCCTCTGGGAAGGGCTGAGTGCACCCACAGCGCGCACACACGCTCACAAACACATGTACACGCACGTATACACCGCCTCACTGCTCTCACCTGCATATTGCATTCTCTCACATGCTAAGTCATGAGGTTGCTCGAATTTTCACTTAAGACGCAGGGAGGGGAAGGGGGGATTCCCGTTGTGTGTTCTGGTCGGGCAGTGGCCAACCTCGGAGGGGAGGGTGAGGAGTGGGGATGGGCAATAAACTTTGGGGCCACCAGGAACACTTAAGGGCAAAAGTTCTAGGGTCCCTTGTCCCCCGTTCTGGGGTCTCAAAGATCTGCTGGGGGCCATTAGAGAGGGACGTCACCCATCCCGGATCCAGGACACCGACACTGCCCCCATCTCCCATATCACGGCCCCCTCCCCCGCAAAGCACAAACCGTCCCCACATCCACTAGGTCCCTGGCCCTGCCTTTACCTGAGCACGAGCGCGCCTTGCTCCGCTGCTTAGGGGTGAAGCTGGAGGCCGGGCCACCCAGGAAGCCTCCGGGGTGGAAGAGCCCGCTGCTGTAGTCGTGGGCGGTGGCCGGCACATAGGAGGGGTAGGTCGGGATTGGGTGGTGTGTGGCAGGCTGGGTGCCCATGGCAGCCAGGCCTGGGCGCAGGGGACTGCCACTTTCCATCTTCATGCTCTCCGTCAGTGACACCTGGTATTTGACGCCGTCCTTGTCCTCCCCCCGGGCCGCAGCCCCCCCTGCGGAGGAGGAGGCTGGGGAGGCAGCCCCAGTGGTGCTGGGGTCGGGAGACACTTCTTTGGGTGGCGTGGGTGGGAAGCCGAAGAGGTGGGAGCCCGAGTGGGCTGCAGTGGGGGGGAGGGAGGCCACAGAGCTGCCAGTGCCTCCCCCGCTCCCACCCCCTGCCCCCGGGTACACAGAGAGGGGGCCTCCGGGGCCTCCGGCAGCCGCGGGGTGCAGCGGCGTCTTGGAGAAGGGGCTCACGGTCCAGGGGTTGTGGTGATGTGCTGCAGCCGCGGAGAGGGCTGCTTTGCCCCCGTCCAGCCAGGGCAGCCCCGGGCTGTGCAACAAGTGTGGGCGGCACATCTGGCCTCCGGTCAGCCGGGCTGCGGGGGGAGGGAGAGGGGTCAGGGTGCACGAGGCTGCGCCGAGCCGGGACACGGACACACAGGGCCACAACTCCCCACAACCAAGTGACCCCTCCCCAAAGAAAACCAGAAATGTAACACCCCAACCGGCAATAGTCAGGAATGTCCGTCCGGAGGGGAAGGACCAGTGGCACACAAGGACCCCCGAACAAGCCTGGAGGAAACCCTCACAGGCCAGCTGGAGACGGGCAGAAGCCCTACGGGGCCCAGACCCTCCCCAAGAGGCCGCTGCCCCGCTCCTTTCCCGGCCCGATTTCTCAGCTGCTCCGATTCCTGCGGATCCCACATCCGGGAAGCAGGCAGCCGGGCCTCGTCCCCTCCCGCGCCGGGCGCTCGGCGTCTGGGCTCCCAGTCACCCGCGGGCCCCGGCTCACCATGCGCGGGGCTGTAGGAGACGCGCGCCCGCGCGTGGGCCGGGTTGGCGTAGTACGGGTTGCCTTGCGAGTCGAGGTGGTTGAAGAAGACGTCCACCTCGTCGGGAGGCAGCAGCTGCGCGGGCTCCATGTAGCTGTGCGCCAGGCCCGGGTGGTGCGGGTCTGGGTGCTGAGCGTTCAGCACGGCGGGGTGCGCCATCCAGCGCGGCTGTTCCGGAGCCGCCTCCATGGCCGGCGGCGGAGGCCCGGGACCTGGGCGGAGGCGGTGGCGGCGTCCCTGCACGACGGAAGGGGGCGTGAGGGGCGCCACCACGGCCCGACACCCCCAAAGCCCCGCCACACGGTGTCCCGCGCGCCGCTGCGCCCCAGCCGAGTTCAGCCGCAGACCGGTCCCGGCTGGGAGGAAAGCCCAAAGCTCAAAACGAAAGGAGAGTGGGGGAGCCGGCTCAGCCACGCACGCTCCCACGGTGACCCGGGTCCCGGAGCCACGCACCTGTGCGCACGGGGTCACACGCGGGGCCAAGCACCGACACCAGCGGCCCCAACAAACGCGCAGAGTCGCACTTCAGCCAGACGCTCACCGCCCCCCCCCCACCCTCGCACCAACCCTGTACACAAACACATAAACACCGACTGGAAGTTGAAGACAGGCGCCCGAGCACCCACGGCGGCACACGATGCTAGCGACACGCACAGAACTACAGTTGGCGCTGACACGGACTGACCTCGCCTCCCCAAACACACACGCTGCCCCACGAGCCCAGAGCCAGCCCACCCCCACCCCCCGCGCGCACTCCCCGGCGACACGAGCAGGACCTCTCACCGAGGCACACCAAAGCAGTCACCCGCAGCCTGGCCCGCAGGGCCCAGGCCCCCGCAGTGACCTCTCAGAGCCCGGCGCGCCCCAGGCCCCCGGCCCGCTCTCGAAGCCCAAACTTACACACGCAGCGCCGCGGGAGGGGGGCGCGGCCTCGGAGCGGGCAGCACGGGCGGGAGCCCGGGGGGCGGCGGGCTCAGGGACGGCGCGTCGGGCGGATGGCGGGGCTCACGGGGTGGGAGCGGGGGTCAGCGCGCGCCTCGGCCTCCGGCCCGCCCGGCTCCGGCCCCTCGGCATCCTCCGGCCGCCCTGGCGCCAGCTCGCGACTCCTGCACAGACATGAAGCGGGGGCCGCGCACGCCTAAGAAGCCCGCGCCAGCCAATCAGCGCCGCGCGCCGCCCAGCCTCCGCCCCCCATTGGCTGCGCCCGCAACTCCCGGTCCCCTGGACTCCCGGACGGACCCGCGGGCCTGCCCCCCTGCGCCTGCCCGCCTCCTCCCCGCGCCCTCCCGGCGGCCCCTGCTGCCGACGTTCACCCCAGGACCCGCACCCCGCGGGCCGACTGTGCGCCCCCTCTTGCGGACACTCTTGGTTCCCCTAACCTCCGGGCCCTCTTCCCAGTAACTAACCTCCAACTGGGCCCCCTCCCCGGGAGCCTGGGCCGCGCACCCTCTGGGTGTTTGGGTGTCCTCTCCCCGGGACCCCAGCCCTACCACTCTCTCGGATCCCACCTCCTTTACCACTGAACGTGGCCATGGGAGTCCAACTACCTACCGACACCGTTCCCTGCCCCAACTGGGGCTCTGGCTAAGCGGGGGGTGGGGGGTGGGGTGGGAGGACTGCTGCGGGACAGCAGGATCGGTGAGGGGCAGGAACTACAGGGCCCCCGTGGGCACCTGGGCCTCGGACAAGAGGCCGCTTAGGACGGCCTGACCTGGTGGAGGTGGCCTGGCTGGCGGCTCCGGAGAGGGGGAGGGGGCGTCCCCTTCCCGGGCGTGGCCTTCGCAGACCAACGGGCCGAACTGCCTGGGGCGAGGCCGTGCAGACCCGGACTGGCGCCGGCGCCGGCTCGAAGGAGACGCCTCCGGGCAGGAGGAGGCATTTTTTTCCTCGGGAAGGGGGGGGGGTCCCTAAGGCGGCCCCTGGGGAGAGGGAGATGGTGGTCTGAGAACTCCGTCCCCTAAGTCACCTGGAACTGCTCTCCACAAGCCTCCAGTCCAGAGATCCGGCTCTGTGGGTTAAGTGGGCCGGGTGCACAAATCTCTTTGCTCTCTCCCATTGTATAGACGGAGGAGACCAAGGCTTGAAGGGAGCCTACGGCCCAGGAGGGGGGTCGGGAACAAAAAAAAATGGGGGGGATGAAGAGACAGGTGCGGGGGTAATGGGGAGTAATCGACATCCTCAGCCCCCTCCCCTCGCTGTTCCACAGCTCTCGGGGGTAGAAGCCCAGAGGGATGCTAGGTGGGTCCGCAGCAGGGGGGAGGGCCGGGGCCCCGGCCACCCCCGGGAGGGTGGGGGGAGGGGCGGCGGGATTGACAGTCGGTAATTGGGTAACTGGAGGCGGCTTCTCCGGCCGGGCAGCCCCGCCACCGCGACGCCGGGCCCCTGACGTCACCCGATTCGCCAGGAAATGAACTTTTTAATAATCTGAGGAGGGAGGAAAGCCCTCGGTCCCCTCGGCTCGGGGGGCACCAGGCCAGGCCCGGCTCCGCCGGCGCGCCCCCGTCACCCTCTCCCAGGCCAGCTCTGGGCAGCGCCAAGGGGGCGCGGGCTCGGGCTGGGGGCCTCCTCCTGCCTCTGCGTCCGGCTGTCCGTTCGTCTGTCCGAGGCCCTGGCGCAGGTAAAGGCGCGGGGACAGGGGTGCAGAGCCCCATCCCGCTGGGAACCCACGCGTCTCCGGCCCTTGGGGCCCGTCTGCCCTGGCCGCCCGCGCGCCTCCCGCTCCGCTCCACTCCAAGGCGCGCGGGGCCCGGGCTTCTCGAAACTCCGGTCTGCGGGAGAGGAGGCCGGCGCCCGCCGAGTAAGGCGCGCCAGGGCCGGGAGCAGGAGCTCGAGGCCGCGGGCGCCGGGCCTCGGCAGCCGGACCAGGCAGGTGAGCGGCCTCCGTGCCTCCCTGTTCGCGCGCCCCGAAACGCGTGCGGTCTGGCCCAGACCCGCTGTCTTTCCGTACGTCTGTTTCTCCTCCCCGCCTTTAGCTTACGATTCATCAACGCCTAAAACGCGATCGCCGCGAAGCCTCCCAGCCTGTTTCGTCGCCTCGGAGCCCAGCAGGAGCTTCTCAAAGACAACATGGCCTCGGGGACAATACCCCGTGTCCGGCAAGGCTGCCCCACAGGAGCTCAAACCCCAGGACCGAGCGCGGGAGGCCCCCGACCCTCAGGCCGGCCGCGAGGCGGTGAACGCCGGAGCCGAGCGGAAGCTTACCGCGGGGCCGCGATCGGAGCCTCGGCTCGCAGGGAGGTGGTCGTTCCCAGCCCTCAGGAAAGCAGGTAATCGCCTTTTTCCCCCCAAAGGCGCGGTTCAAATTATCTCCGGTTCTGGGTGGGTCTGCAGTTTCATCACCGCGAGCTCGGCTTCAAGCTCCTCCGGGGCAGCCTGAAGCCCCTCCGGGGCAGCGTCCTGCCCACTGCCGGGATGGAGGTGACCCGCCCGGGTGGGCCCCTGCCCGAACGGCAGCCCTTCTCTGCCCGCCGGCCTGGCGCAGCACGGAGCGCGGGCGGGGATTTAATTACCCCGATCGGCGGCTCAGAAAATCGCCGCGAAGAGGAGCTTAGCTGGGCAGTTAAGCAATGCTCGAGCAGGGGCCTCGGGAGATCGGCACCAGCCTCCCTTCCCGCAATCCGGGCCTAGAGAAAAAAAGGGAAAGGGGAACCCTACCAGGGTCTCTCGAGGCCGTGGGGTTGCCTCCCTGCAAAAGGCAGGCAGGCAGCCGGCTTGTCTGAGGCCTCCACGTTGGCTGGAGCTCCTGCGTTGGACGCGGGACTGCTGCGTTCTCCAGCAGGAACTAACCCGTCTGGGAGAGAAAAGCGGGGCACCAGGCCCCAGGGCCCCTAGCTGGCCCATAATGGGGGGGGGGGGTCCCGCTGGTTGAGTGTGCCTGCCAGACAGACCGATGGACATAACCAGGCGCCTTGCCCACCGGGCAGCGAGACCATCTCATCACTTCGGATGGAAAAAACCTCCAGGGAGGGTCAGGTCAGCTCCCAGGATGGACTGGGGTGGGCATCCTCGGGGCTTCGGAGGGCGGATTTATTTCGGTTTACGGCCTCGGACTTTGGGGTCTCCAGAACACGTTTAGAGGGACACGTTCCTTTTTTCCTTCTTTTTTTTTTTTTTTTTTTGTTCACTCCCAAGTATTGTTGCAAATGCGGGCCGTTGCCCTTTGGTCGCACTAAAGCTGTCACTTTCCTTACATGGGAACAAGATTTTATAAAGGACTGGGGAAGGGCAGCGGCAAAACTGAATTTTCTAACGACCTTTTCCAAATGACTGGAGATTCCCTAGCAGAACGCGGCTCGGAGCCTCCCGGGTGCAGAGATCCGATGCCCGGTTCTAGAGACCCTCAAGGCCTCGGCCCCGGCACTCAGCTGCCCAGGTGTTCCCCATCCTGTGCGACCCTCCCCTCCCTGCCCTTTGTTTCAATTTGGCTCACCTGAGGCGGCCCCTCTGGGACCATAAGTTTGCCCTCTCTCTGTAACCTAATTCTCACCTTTTCCCATGGGCATCTAATTGGCCGGCAGTGGACGGCGCGTTTAAAGAAATCCGTTTGCTTAGGGGCTGCCTTTCTTAGGGATATTTAATTTGCAGCACAGCGGCCTCACTGGCAATGTGCCTTGAGGGGTACTGAGGAGGAAGTGGGGGCCTCTCTAGCCAGAGGGGTTCAGATGTCCCCTCTAAGGCAAGGCCTCAGATCTTCTCGGGCCTCAGCCATCCTCCAGAGGGGCTCCCCAGTGAGGCGACCAGGGATCCAACAGCCCCTCCTGCTCTTTCAGGTTCACTTCCAGCCCCCAAAATCTGAAGTCTCCCTCTCCTCCCGCCACCATGCTAATTCTCCCACCCCAACCGTTTTCCGGGCCTTTTTGAATTGTAAAGACCAGGGTCCAACGTCCTACTCGTGTCCGCACCCTGGGTGCAGGCTCCTCGGAGACCCTGTATCTCTTTACGAGGTTCTAACCGCCACCTCCAAGCCCGACAGCAAGGGGCCCTGCTGAGACCTGCAGACAATCGAGCCGCGTTTCTCCCTCCTCCATGAACTGCCACGGTGTGCTCGGAGGCCGGGCAGCCCCGCAGCCCAGCAGCAGGACAACTGGTAAATCCGTTTCGTTAGACGCAATTTGTTTGCAATTTGTCAACCCGTCTGGGAAACGCTCCCCAGACGCCTGGGCAGCCGCACTGGCCCTACGTGCTTCTCGAATCCTGCCTGCTCATGAACGAATCCCAGCGCGAGGTGCCTGCGTAGACCCAGAGCTCACTGCCAAATGTTCCCGACCCCGGGAGACGTGGCTTTTTCCAAAACAACGAATTTCCTTCCGTGTTTTCCGGGAAAGGAGCGGCCGCCACATCCGGGGGCCCTGAACGCCAGAGCTTTCCCCTCGCTGCCGAGGCAACCTGGAGTTCAAGCCTGGCCTCCGCCGAAGGATTCTAAATGCCCTGGGTCCAGACAGACCAGACCGCCGCCGTCTACGCCTCCCGCCTCCCGGAGGCAGATCCCGAGACCGCGGCGGCCCCATTCTTATTGAAATCCCACTAAAAGGATTCCGACTCCGGCTCAGGGCAGGGGGGAGACTTCCAGACCCCGTGCTCTCCCCCACCCGCACCCCAGCCACGCAGGATAAAGGGCCGCGGGGCGCGGCGCCCGGGGGCGCACGCAGGAGCGCGCCGGGTTAAGCCGCGCAAAGCCGGCGCACGGGACCAGCCGGCAGGTGCAGCCGGCGAACGGCGGCCCGGCTCGGGCGCATCGCCGCCGCGGCCCGGAGGTGGGGGGCGGCCCAGACAAAGGGCCCAGCACTGGGGCTGGGCGGGGCGGGGCTTTGCGGCTCTCGGAATAACCGGGCCTCGAGGCCTACGGCTCCGTCCGAGAAATGGGAAGGCGGCAGGCCCCAGGCGGGCCTGCTGTCCACAACTCTCCAAACGCTCCCTCAGGTTTAGGCCCCTATGACCTGGGGTTCCAGGCGCTGGTATAGCCAGGGCGAGCCCCGAAGGCCACACTTAAGGGGCCACTGGGCCAGGCAGACCGCGCGATTAGGGTGCCAGCTGGGCCGAGCCTGGGGGCTGGAAGGGCCCTGGCCAGGCGGAGAAAGGGCGACTTACCGAGCGAGATGTGGCGGGCGGCGCCCCCGGGCGGACGGGGCCGGGGCGGAGCGGGGCGCACAGCGCGGTGCGTAGCGAGCGGGGCCCAAAGGATCCCGCGCAGGCTGACGGCGTTACCAGGGGGGCCCGGGCGGCGCGGCGAACGGCCGCATGGTGCGCGTCGGGCCGCTTTTGTTCGCCGGGTGGATGACGGGGGCCGGCTGGGGTGGGGGCGACGGCAGCCGGGAGATAGACTTGAGCGGCGTGCCCCGGCGGCGCTGGCCCCGCCGCCTCCTTCTTGCTCCTGCTGCTTCTCCCTCCCTCGGCCGCAGCACCTCTGCTTTTATTTCGACAGCACTTTGAGGGGGCGCGGGCGGGAGCGCCGCAGGGGGGCAGGAGGGTGCCCGGGGTTCTGTGCCCTGTCTCCCTGGTCCAGCCGCCGGGCCGAGGGGCGGTAGGCACGCAGGGTGCACACACCCTACTCGCCACTACTCCAGACCACTCCCGCCCTCGCAGGGGCGCACACACAGGCGCACCCCTGCTCTCCGGGATGCGCGCTCAGAAAGGCCGGCCGTCTCTCTTCCGAGACTCTCACCGGGGACCTCCAGAGCTGTGGGCACAGGCGCTCACACACGCACGCACACAGACGCCTGCGCCTCCTCCTCTAACCCGCCTTCAGGAGTGCTCACACAGCCACACACATATCCGTGCACACGCGTTAGCACACACAGCTGTGGCCGCGTGGACATCCTCAGGCAGGAGGTCTGGGCCACACGGACATGAACACATGCACACACTCAAATGTAGCTTGACACACACACACATCTGGCACACACACAACTGCCTCACTTCCAGGCTGACTTGGCTAAGTGCAGACAAAGCCCCTCTCCCTGCCCCACCTGCACCCACCCCTAACTCCCCAACTCCAGACACCAGAGCATTGTAGAAGTGGAGTTTGAGGCATCTCCCTGGCCCGTCCCAAAGCAACCCTCCAGGGGGAGGAGGGAGGGAGTAGAGGGCTTGTCCTTGGAAGGCTGGGTGGAGGAGTTGGGGTATGGAAGGCTTCACCCCAAGAAACTCCTGGGTTTGGGAGCTAGGAAGTCTAGTTCTTGAACTTCCAAAGTTCCTACCAGGAGATTCGACACGGCAGCTGAAGTCCCATCCCAGCTGCCCAGGGAGAGTGAAAGTGCTGTGGGGACCTTTGGCCCAAAGAGAAAGCGCTTTGCCTTGGAGAGACTGGGAAGTCCCTGCCCAGGTGCGCCCAGAGAGGAGGTGTGTCCAGCCTGCCATCTCTGGGGGCATCTGCTGTGTGTGGGTTTTTCTTTGAAGCTGGCGGTGACTGTACTGCCTGTGCATGTGCTCTGGGCTGCGTGCCCGTGTGTGTGTACATGTGTGAGCACATGGGAAGGGAAGTCTGCAAAACTGAGTCTATTAGTATGTCCGTTTCTTCTTGTGGGTCCCAGACAGTTCGTGTATTGAGGGTCTCTATACCGTGGGTCCCGGAGAGTTTGTGTATTGTGTGTGGGCGTTTCAGAACGTGACCCCGAAAGTGCACTTGGGAGGGAGTATCTGTGGCACTGGATGTATGTATCTGTGAGATCACTGTGTCCATGGACCTTGTGATGGGAAGTGGGTATTTCCAAGTGTTTGTCTATAAATTGGCGTCTGTCCCTGTGTGGGTCAGTAGCAGTGTGTCGCTGGGTATCCTGCGTCTATGAATCGTGGTCTGTGCCTGTCTTGAACAGCACAGGCACGGGTGTGTATCATTTTATGTTAGAACTGACGGTGGGAGGGTGGAGAGTGTATTCAAATGTGTCTGCATATCTGTGTATAGCTCCATGTGGAACTGATGTGTGTTGGGTGGGGTGTCTGTATCTGTGTATGTGGGGTGTGGGCGTCTGTGTGTATGAATCTATCTTTGAACGATGTAGGTTCCCCTACCCAGTGTTACTCTGTGTCTGTGGTCTGTGGAGGAGCGTGTCCCTGGGTGACACTGTATGTGTGTCTTCCCAGATGGCCTGCCGTAGCCACACTTTCCCTAACCAGCAGGGCAGGCAGCCAGAGGAGCTCCGGGGTGCCATTTGTGAGGGTACTTTCTGTCTGTCTGTGGGAGGGGGAGATGAGCTGATAAGGCTTATCTGCCTACACCAGCGCCGTGCTGAATAACTGCTCTAATGAGGTGGCCTCTCTGGGACCACCCGCTCCCAAAACCCCAGCTCTTTGGGGGAGGGGGAGGGGGAGGGGAGCCGGTCCTGGGGCACAGGAGCGCACCCCCATGAACCCAGCAGGGGCTGTGTCTACAGGGCCTTCCCTAGTTCTGCCCTGTTTCCTTGGAGGGGGTTCCAGGTCTCACACTCCCCAGCCCAGCTGCCATCTCCCGGCTGGGCTGGGCCAGTGAGAGCTGGCTGCAGCCTCCCAGCCTCTGGTCAGCGGTCAGGAACACGGCTTGAGAGGACAGGAGACGTGGGGCCCTCTGGGGTGGATGGAGAGACATGGAGAGTCTGTGATAGAAAGGCTCAGAGAGATAGGTAACGGGGACGAAACGGGGGACACAAGGACAGATTTTAAAAAGTAACAGTGATAGCGGGACTGGTGAGGGGTGGAGGGGTGGGTTGGGGACACACAGGGACAGAGAGAAACAACTAAAAAGTGGCAGAAAGGGTCAGAGGGATGGGAAGAAAAGCAGGCAAAGTGTTAACCAGAGAGAGACACGGACAGAGAGACAAGAGAGAGATAACAGAGAGGATACAGAGAGGAGAGAGCACGAAAGGACAAAAATAGAGATGAGAAGAGAGAACCCAGAGAGGCTCGGAGACCTTGGTGGGTGGAGGGAGGGAGGAGAAAGGGCCCCAGAGAGAAGGAGGGGAAAGTGGGGACACGAAAGATGGGCTGGGCGGGGTGGACAGACTGAGACGGAGGGACAGCCAGGGGCCCCGCGCGGAGAGCCCACGAGATCACTCAGGGCGTCGGGCGGGCCGGGAGGGCGTGAGCGCAGAGCCCGCGGGCCGGGCGGGGCACCAAGGCGCGGGGCAGCAGCAGCGGGCAGGGGGGTCTGCGCGGGGCTGCGCCACTGTCCGGGGTAATTTTTCATCTCGGCCGGCTAATCTTTGTTCCCGGCGAAGATAATGAATAGCCAATCGTTATCTGCCCGGCTCCCGGAGGCTGCCCGAGAATGGGGTTGTACAGGGCTGGGAATTGTTTCCAAAGTGCCGCGGAATAAATGGTGTTCCTTATCTCTGCCTTCCAGATTATCGGAGCCCTTTCAGAGCGCGCACAACAAATGCGCCCGCCATCGAATGCATCATTTACCACCGCAGATCCGCGCGTTGATGGGCAGGCAGATAGCCGTCTGCGGGGGGCACTCGGGCGCCTGGTGCCGTGCCGCCTGCCTGCCTGCCAGCGGCACCCGAGTGTGAGCCCCCGGGTGTGCCCGGCGTGTTTGGATGGGCAGGCGGGTGTGCCAGTGAGTGGGCACTGAACAAGCAAGGGCGTTAGTGTGCACGCGGGCGCTTTGAACAAGTGGAGCGCTCATGCTGTTTGGGGATGGCCCAGGTGAGGCTGCTTGAGGAAGGAGTGTTGCACGTGACCGTGTGGGCATTCATGTCCCTCAGGGTGAGTAGACACGTGTGTGAAAGAGCAGCTGTGCAAGCGCGTGGGCACAGGTGTGTGTGGCGGGCGGCACTGTGAGTGCCTTCATGAGTCTGCCCTCCGCAGGGCCGTCTAGGGGTGCACACAGGAGGTGGTGTCGCCTGCCACCAGGGCGGGGTTGTATGTGTACCTTCAGGCATGGGTGTGTTACGGGGCTCGGGGCCACGCATCCTCTTAGGCATGTGCATCCTCACATGCCTGTGACTACCAGGAGTGTGCACCCAGCATGGGGCTTGGGGTGTGCACAGATCTGCGTGAGGGTGGTTGTGTCCTTGTGTATCTGTCATGTGTGCTACGGGGCGCTGCTAGCGGGGCAAGGGGGCAGGGGCCTGTCCCTGTGCCTGCTTGGGGCTGGGGGCGGGACACACGAGCTGACCACCGCCAGGACAGAATGGTGCGTGCGGGTGTGACAGACGCCACAGTGGAAGGAGTGGTTTGTGCCGTGTAACAGGAGTGCTTGTGACCCAAACGGGGTGTGGGGGTGTGTGGGTGTGTGAGGGAGAGGGGTCTTCCGAAGAGTTTGGCAACACCCAGGGGTCCCAACCCGTCTCAGTGGGACGCCCTGCCAGGGGCCCCAGAGCCTCGTCGCTCTGCACCTGGGGTAAGAGAGACCAGAGCCCAGCCGCCAGAGGTCCCCGCGCCGTGAGTGACACGCGCCGCCGACAAAGGCTGTATTTTTCCGGGCTCGCGCCCCGCCCGTGTACGCGCTCGAGAGCGCGTGCGATGATCCCCATGGCGACGCAGATAGCGCCGCAGCCATTTTCCCTATCTCCCCGGAGTCTATTATAAGGCGGGATTAGCTCTTCTCCAGGCAGGTCAAACCCAAAGTCACATAACCTGCGGCGCGGGCCCCGCCCCCGCCCCCGCCCCCCGCCGCCCCTCCCCCGCGCGGGTTGGTCTCGGCCCGGCGACCCCGGAGCGGCGGCCGGTGCGCAGGCGCAGAGCGCCACCTGGCGGCCGCGGGTCTCCGACCGGGGTCTGGGGAGACTGCCGCCGGGGTGCGAGCTGCCAGGTTGGAGAGGTGGACCGGGGTCTCTTCCTCCAGGAGCTGGGCTCTGCAGAGCGGGGGCTTTGTTCTGCCACTGCTGTGCCCCCAGGGCCAGGATGGCCCTCAGTAGATGCCCCATAACCGTTTGTTGAAAGGATGGGCCAGCAGGAAATTATAGACGTGCCAACTGTCAACGTCACACAGCTTAGTTGGCAGCAAGAAATCATTTATTAGAAGTACCCTCTGAACTTAGAGTAAAAGCCAAACTCCTTTGGAACATACATACAGGGCTTGCTGACCCCTCAGACCCGGTCCCTTTCTCTTGCCTCCTTCCTGTTCTTTGGGGCCAGAACTTTCCCAGGCCAGGACCTCTACCCAGATGTCACCCCCCCCCCCCACCGAAAGGAAGTGTTGCCCTCCTCTGCCTCACTTTTCTCGGTCTATTCTATGTATTCTTTTATAGTGAGTACTTAGCACAATGTGAAAGCGGCTTGTCTGCTTGCTCCCTGGGGGGAGGGGGTCTGTCTTGTTCCTCACCACAGCCCAGCGGCTGGAATCCTTTGGGGACAAGGGAATGAGGGCAGATGGGCCGGACCCGGCACCTTCTCTTCACCGTTATACCATCCCACCACCCACGCCCTGGCCCCGGGGTGCCTGGCTCCACTGACCTGCCGCAGCCTGCAAGTCTGGGGTCGGGGGCTTGAGGAGAGAGCACCGCGGAGACCTCCAGCATGTGCGCCCACTGTGCCTGTGAGGGCACCGACAGCCCCGTCCTCAGGGTGCCCGGCCTCTCTCCCCAGGCCTAAGCCCCCGAGACTTCACTCATAATACAAGGTAATTATACCAGCGTTGTCAAGAGGCGACAATGATTTATTGCTGCGCGTGGGCTCGGACAGCACGGTGTCTAGAGCCAAGAGAAGGCCACAGCCCGAATGGGCTTCCAGGTGGAGCTCGACCTGCCCGTCTCCCTCTGCAGGGGCTAATCGGGCACCAGGCCAGGCCCACCCCACCCAGGGCTCTGAGAATTAGCTCCCTACTCCTCAGGGGTGCCCCCATTCTCTCCTGGAAGTAAGTGGCTCAGGATCTAGGGCCAGGACTTCCCCAGCACACACTGCACACTACCCCTCCTGGCTGGGTGGCCTTAGGCAAGTCGCTTTCCTACTCTGAGCCTCAGGTTGGCCCCCGGGGTTGTTACGAGAATTACTCACGAGCATGTATTTAAAAAGAGTTTTGTAGCCCAGCCTTTGAAAATTGGCAGCCCAAGTCTCAGGGGCTCATGCAACAACTAATTGTTAACAATATTCTGAAGTGGGAGATTTCACATAAAGAGACTCATTTCCAGCTTCTCTTGAAAAACTGGCTACCCTGGGCCCACATTCTGCACAGTGATGCCATAAGGGACTTGGTATCGCCTGCCCTGGTGGCCCCAGTGTCCCCATCCACCCAATTCAGGCCCCTGGGTCAGGGACATGTCCCTCATAGAAATACTGGGTGCTGTGGCTGTGTTGCTTTCAGCCTTCCTTCTCTGCACACTTTGGGGGTATTTCCAATATCTTTCTCCCTCCAGGTACTGTAAACCACTTAGTAACTGGTTAGTTAATAAGTCCAATCAGCACTTTAAAATGGTGTGCTAAGCCACACTGTTTTTGACCCTGGGTATACAGTGTTGAAAACAATGGCTATGGTACCCATCCATGGATTGCCTCAGGAGGCAAGCCGACTTGACATCAGTTAATACATTGTCACAAACTGTGATAGGAACTGTAACGGGGAAAGACCACAGATGTACAAATATTGAACCCAGGCTTTTTTGCAGAGACCTACTCTGGGCCAGGTCCTCTGCTGAGAGGTCAGGGATGTGGACTGAGACCAGGTATGGTCACTCTGTGCAGGCAGCTCACAGGGTGGTGGAGAGGCAGGCACATCAAGAGATTCTGCTCATTCTAGTCTACGGGCATTGGAATCCCAGGTGCCGGCTTGACAAAAGGCACCTAACCCAGTCTGGGAACATAATATATAAAGAGTGTCTGCAAATCAATAAGAAAAAAATACAATTAAAAAATGGGCAGGGACTTCCCTGGTGGTCCAGTGGTTAAGATTCCATGTTCCCAATGCAGGGGACCCAGGTTCAATCCCTGGTCAGGGAACTAGATCCCTCATGCTGCAAATAACCCTCCATAACTAAAGATCCTGCGCGCCACAACTAAGACCCAGCACAGCCAACTAAATAAATAATTTTTTTTAAATGGGCAAAGGTATGAACAGAAAATTCATAGAAAAGGAAATAGAAAGGTCTCTTAATGAAAACATGCTTAATCTCAGTCAGAGAAATGAAAATTTTAAATACATTGACAGGGACTTCCCTGGTGGCCCAGTGGTTAAGAATCTGCCTACCAATGCAGGGCACACGCGTTCGAGCCCTGGTCCGGGAAGATCGCACATGCCGCAGAGCAACTGAGCCCGTGTGCCACAACTACTGAGCCTGCAGTCTAGAGCCCATGAGCCACAACTACTGAGCCCACGTGCTGCAACTACTGAAGCTCGCGTGCCTAGAGCCTGTGCTCCGCAACAAGAGAAGCCACCGCAATGAGAAGCCCGCGCACCGCAACGAAGAGTAGCCCCCACTCCACACAACTAGAGAAAGCCCGTGTGCAGCAACAAACACCCAACACAGCCAATAAATAAATAAATAAATAAATTTATTAAAAAAATACGTTGACAGATTTGGGATGAGAGAAATGTTCTAAAATTAGATTGTGGTGATGGTTGTAACTCCATAAACTTACTAAAACTCATTGAAATGTATGCTTAAGTTAACTTTATGGTGTGTAGATTATACCACAATTGCTTAAAAATAAATAAATTAAAAACCACTTTGAGATAACATTTTATACCTATCAGTATTAGCAAGTATCAAAACTTCTGGTTACATATTATGTTCCTGAGGGGGTGGGGGAGACAAGCTGGCGGGTGTCAACTGATGCACTCAGGGTGGCGTGGGAAATGTGACACTATCAAATTTACAAATGCACTTACACTTTGAGCCAGGAATTCCATTTATAGGCCTTTATCTGATAGATAGGCTCTTACACTTGTGAAATTTGTAAGGAAATTCATTGCAGCCTTGTACATTATGGCACAATTGGAAACAAAAGATGCTCACGTGGAACAGACTCTTAAAAATATACAGCCAAACAGTGGAGTGTTATGCTCCTGAAGAGAGAGAGAAAGAAAGAAAGAAAGAAAGAAAGAAAGAAAGAAAGAAAGAAAGAAAGAAAGAAAGGGAGGAAAGAAGGAAGGAAGGAGAAAGGAAGGAAGGAAGAAAGAGAGGACGGAAGGAAGGAAGGAAAGAACAGAGAGAAGGAGGGATGGAGGGAAGGGGAGAAAGGGAGAAAGAAAGAAAAAGAAAGAAAGAAAGAAAAGAAAAGAAAAAGAAAGAGAAAGAGAAAGGAAGAAACAGAGAAGGAGGGAATGAGAGAAGGGGAGAAAGGGAGAAGAAAAGGAAGGAAGGAAAGTAAGGAAGGAAGGAAGGGGGAAGGAAGGAAGGAAGAAAGAAAGGACAGAAGGAAGGAAGGAAGAAAAAGGAAGGAAGAAAGGAAGAAACAGAAGGAGGGATAGAGGGAAGGAGAGAAGGGGAGAAAGGGAGAAAGAAAGAAAGAAAGAAAGATAAAGAAAGAAAGAAAAGAAAGAGAAAGGAAGAAACAGAAGGAGGGAACGAGAGAAGGGGAGAAAGGGAGAAGAAAAGGAAGGAAGGAAAGTAAGAAAGGAAGGAAGCAAGGGGGAAGGAAAGAAGGAAGGCAAGAAAAGAAAAGAAAAAGGCAGCTCTTTCTGTAATGGATATCAAATGATCCCAAGAGAGAATTAGTGGAACAGTGCAGAAGCCTAAGTTTGGTGTGATTAAAAATGGGGATAAGGAGAGAAGATACATACAGATTTGTGTACATATTTATAGAATTTCTCTGGATGGAAAACAGAAGAAACTTAACAATGGTTGCACCGACAAAAGGATCTAGGTTTGTGGGGCTGGGAATAGAGAGAGGAGAAAGACTACTGTGTAAGCTTTGATCACTGTTGAAATTACACAGATGATAGTTAGATGGAGATTGAGATAGGGATAGATATACACACATACATATATGTATCCTATATAAAAAATAAAGATTAAAAAACAAAAAAATTTGTTTTGATTGAAAAATAAAGATGGAGAACCTGCTGTATAAAAAAATACATAAAATAAAATTCAAAAACAAAAAAATAAAGATGGAGAGGCACAGACGTTTGCCAAGAAGGTAAGTGGAGGAGAAAATTCCATCACTGGCTGGAACACAGGGAAACAAGAATTCTCTGGCCCTCTTGGCTGGAATGTAAATTGGTACAAGTATTTTGCAGAGTACTTTGGTTGTATCTAGTAAAGTTGAAGATATAAATGCACATGACCCAGAAATTCCTCTTCTAGGCATTTGAGAAACCCTCCCACATGAGCAGAAGAGATGTGGACAAGGATATTCATGAGGCACTATTAGTTAAAAAAAAAAATTTATACAGAAACTCTGGATGCGAGCTAATGGACTAACCAAGAGTGGGACCTTCTTTGGATGGAACGCTGTGCAGTGGTGACGTTGTGTGAATGGATATGAAGCACAATGCTTCAGTCAGAGGAAGAACTGGCAGAATTTTAAACACAAAACAGAACTGTATATTCTTTATGGAAATGAAGCACATGAAGTAGAAGTATAGAGACACAAATGGGATTAAATCATCTGGAAGATTTCAAAATAAGATCTGGGAACTTCCCTGGTGGCACAGTGGTTAAGAATCCACCTGCCAATGCAGGGGACACAGGCTCGAGCCCTGGTCTGGGAAGATCCCACATGCCGCAGAGCAACTGAGCCTGTGTGCCACAACTACTGAGCCCGTGTGCCACAACTACTGAAGCCTGCACACCTAGAGCCCGTGCTCCGCAACAAGAGAAGCCACCACAATGAGAAGCCCGCACACCGCAACAAAGAGTAGTCCCCTGCTCACCGCAACTAGAGAAAGCCCATGCACAGCAACAAAGACCCAACGCAGCCAAAAATAAAATAAATAAATTTATTAAAAAAAAAAAAAAAGATCTGGAAGAGAGCAAGCCAGGCCATGTTCTCGGATGGGAAAACTTAATACCATAAAAATGTCAATTCTCCCAAATGTTCTGCACAAATTTAACATAATTCAAATTAGAATACCAACAGGGTGAATTTTTAAAAACTGGATAAAATGACCTCAAAGATTATGTGGCAGAATAAATGCCTAAGAATAACCACGGAAAATTGGAAAAAGAGTAACATGGGGTTTTTGCCTTACCGGAAATAAGAACATACTATAAAGCCACTATAATCAAATCAATGTGGCATTGGCAGAGGAACAGACAATGGAAAAGAACAGAGAATCCAAAAATAGATTCCAGTGTACATGAGAACATAATATACGACAAAGGTAGTATTTCAGTTCGGTGGGAAGAGGGTAGATTGTGAAATAAATGGTGCTGGCACAAGTGAACCTCCATCTGGCAGAAAATGAAACTGGACCCCGCTTAGATATATCCAAACGAATTCCAGATGGATTAAAAATGTAAATGTAAAAAATAAATGACTAGCAATCTTGCAAAAAAATCTCGGAGGCGACACATGAGACCTGGACAGAGGAAGTGCAAAGGCCAGAGGGTGGACGAGCTCAGACACTCCTGGAAAAGGCACTGTCCCATGTGGCTGTGCAGGGAGAGGCCCAGGTGTGCCCAGAGCTTCCCCAAAGCACGGTCACGTCCACTGCCATCTTCAGGGCTTTCTGCCACACCTCTTCACCTCCTGTGCTGTTCGGTGATCATTTTCTTTAAATCAATTCATGTCTTTATAAATTAAATTGTTACTAAAAGATAATTTTATATCACTGACAAAATGATGGGTTCAATGGGCTAGTTATATATTTTCGGAATCACATGGAAACAAATGTATTGACTATTAAGATGGAAAAACCGGACTGGAGTTACCTTGGTGGGTGCGTTACACTTGCATTTTGGAAGTCATTCTGCCACCTTGTGAGCCAAGGTCACGGGGACGTCCCCCCCACACACATGCACACCCGCCTTCAGTCTGTTATTCCAAAATCTGGCCATTTCCCAGCGTCAACACAGCTACTGCCCTGGTCCAAGCTGCCAACGTCTTACCTGGATTACTGCACTAGCTTCCTTTTTTTTTTGCGGTATGCGGGCCTCTCACTGCTGTGGCCTCTCCCGTTGCGGAGCACAGGCTCCAGACGCGCAGGCTCAGCGGCCATGGCTCACGGGCCCAGCCGCTCCGCGGCATGTGGGATCTTCCCGGACCAGGGCACGAATCCGCGTCCCCTGCAACAGCAGGCGGACTCTCAACCACTGCGCCCCCAGGGAAGCCCTGCACTAGCTTTCTTGATGGAAGCCTACAAATTCCCTACTGTCCACTCAGACCACCGCAGCAGAGGGACCCTGTGAAAATGTGAGCCTGGTCTTCCTGGCTGCGAGGAGCCCACACCACCTGGACCCTCGTTACCCCTTGGATCTCATCCTGTTGGCTTGCTCACATCTAGCCCATCTGGCTTCTTGGCTGCTTCTCAAACACACCTGGCACACATCCACCCCAGGACATTTGCACCTGCTGTTGCTTTTGCCCAGATGTCCACGTGGCTTCTTCACATACTCCCTGAGACACTCCTTAGACCACTTCCTGGTGGGGGCCAAGCCAGCTGTGGGTGACAGCCAGGGTGCAGATGGGTCCTTACAGGCTTTCCAGAGAGAGAGAGACAGAGACTGCAAGACAGAGAGACAGGGAGAGCGAGAAACAGCCATGGAAACGGGGCTGGTTTCTGCCTCCACTGCCCTCTGTCCACTCTCACTATGGGCACAGCGGCCTGCAGTACCACATAACAAGGCAAGGCTGGGGGAGAACACGGCTGCTACTTATTAGTAATCGGGACTTCCAAACCCTGGCAAGGGGAGAGGAGGTGACCACGCAGTGCACACGACCCCCAGCACATCTCAAGGCTTGCTAGCAAGAACCCCGGGAAACGTGAGACAGAATCACCGTATTCTTTACACTAGCAGTCCCCAACCTTTTTGGCACCAGGGACCAGTTTCACGGAAGACCATTTTTCCACGGACCGGGCCGGGGGTGGGGGCTGGTTCAGGTGGTAATGGGAGCAATGGGGAGCGGCAGATGAAGCTTTGCTCACTTGCCCACCACTCACCTCCTGCTGTGTGGCCCGGGTCCTAACAGGCCGTGGACCAGTATCGGTTCGCGGCCGGGGGTTGGGGACCCCTGCTTTACGCCATTGGAGCAACGCAACTCCTAAGTATGCACCCAAGGCGCAGGAAAACATGTCCACACACAAACGTGTACGCTCATGTTCATGATGGCCCCAAAGTGGAGACAACCCAAATGCCAACCCACCAGCTGAGGAATGGATCAACAAACTGTGGTCTGGAGATACGATGGAATATTACTTGGCCGTAAAAAGGAATGAAGGCCTGATACATGCTAAAACATGGAAAAGCAGATTAGTGGTAAGTGGCTTTTAGTCTGTTCACAGAGTTGTGCAACCGTTACCACAATCTAAGTTTAGAAGATTTGCATCACCCCAGAAATGCTGTATCCAGCAGCACTCTCCTTTCTCTGTCCTCCCAGCCCCTGGCAACCACTAATCTGCCTTCTGTCTCTGCTATGGACGTTTCATGTACGTGGAACCACACACTCTGTCTTCTGTGACTGATTTCTTTCACTTAGCATGATGTCGTTAAGGTCCATCCAAGTGGTGGCACGTTTGAAACTTCTCCGTGAGTTTCTTGGGCGGCCAATTCAATTGCCCCGGTTCTGCCCCCTGGGAGGCTGCTCCCTGCCCGCCCTGCCATGGCCATGTCTGCGGTGGGCATTGGAGCTCTTCATCTCTTTAGTAAGTAACCAGCTCCTGACGGTGCCGATTCCAGACATTAAAGATCGTTTAGGCTTAGAGATAACGTCACATAGTCTTGTTTTGTTTGTTTGTTTTTGTGAGTTTGTTTTTACCAGGCTCGGAGTTTTTTCTGGCAGTGCAACCCCATCAAATATTTATTTGGTTTTCCCCTCTCTTTATTTCTTTATAAAAACATATTGTGAAATACTTCAGGTACACAGAAGTACCTGAATAATATAAAAAATACCTGTGTAACCAACACCTAGCTGAAGTGTTAAAACACCACCAATACAGTTGAAACACAAGAATTCACTACATACTTGAAGAAAAGAAACAACTTTTTTTTGTAACTTTGAGGTAGCGAGGGTTTTTCTAAGCATCATGCAGAAAGCAGAAAATATAAAAGATTGATTCATTGGACTACAAAAAAAGTTTCAACTTCTGTATAGTTAAAGGTGCTATAAACAAACTTAAAAGAAAAACAATAGACTGGGAGAGAGTATTTGCAATGCATATAAGGAAGTAACAGTCAATATCTGTAATATGCAAAGTGTTCCTAAAAATCAATAAGAAAAAGGCAAATAACTCAATAGAAAAACACTCCATTCACTCAAGAAGAAATATCATTGTCAATAAACATATGAAAAGAAAGCATGCCCTCACTTGCAATCAAATAAATGAAAATTAAAAACAACAACGAGATACCATTGTTCATTTAACAGACTGGCCACTCAGACAAACAATTACACAAGCAACAAGAGTGGTAACATCCACTGACTGCGAGCCCGTGGGAAGGTAAGCACCCTCCTCCACTATTGGTGGGATATAAATTGATACAGCCTTTCTGCAAGAGCAATTAGCTGGAAGCCATCTAAATGTAAAGTGTACATACCCACAACCACACACTCAGTAACAGATCATGCAGAAATACTAGCACGTGAGAAAACAGATGTACCAACATCATTTGTAAAGCAAAAATACTGCAAACAGCTTAACACCCACAAGTATGAACTGGTTCAGCAGGTTTTGATACAGCCATTACTCGGCTTGTTAGGTAGCTTTTTAAATGGATGAGTTAGCTATGCATGTGCTGATGGGGAACGCTGTCCACAATGTATTTCAAGTGGGGGAAAACCAAGTTCTAGAATAATACATATCTTATAATCCCATTCGTATTTTTAAAAACCCTATATGATAATCGTGTATGCATTCCTTAAGGTTCTCTGTGAGCAGCGTTGTTTGACTTGTAATAACAAATGTATTTCTTTTGTAATCCAAAAACAAGAAAGAACTTTTAAAAACCTAATAAAGAATGTGTACTAAGTATCTGACTTAAAAATAATAAAGACGAGGTCTATTTTATTATTTTTCTTTCATAGATTGTGCCTTTTGTGTTCTATTTAAGAAATCTTTGCCTAACTCTTCGTCACGAAGGTTTTTTTAAATGTTTTTTCCTAGACTTTTTTTTCTTTTAATTAATTAGTTACTTAATTTATGGCTGTGTTGAGTCTTTGTTGCTGCGCACGGGCTTTCTGCATTTGCGGCGAGCGGGGGCTACTCTTCCTTGCAGTGTGCTGGCTTCTCATTGCAGTGGCTTCTCTTGTTGCGGATCATGGGCTCTAGGTGCGCGGGCTCAGTAGTTGTGGCTCACGGGCTCAGTAGTTGTGGCACACAGGCTCAGTTGCTCTGTGGCATGTGGGATCTTCCCGGACCAGGGCTCGAACCCATGTTCCCTGCATTGGCAGGCACATTCTTAACCACTGCGCCACCAGGGAAGTCCCTCCTAGACTTTTATAAGTTTTAGCTCTTAGGTTTAGATCTCTGATCCCTTTTGGATTGTTTTTGAGTATGGTGCAAGGGTTGGCACTCATTTTTTTCCATAAAGATATTCAATTGTTCAACCACCATATGTTTAAAAAGCAGTATTTTCCCCCGTTGAATTACTTCCGTACGTTTGTAAAAAAAAAAAAAAAAAAGCCTCTCAACTGGGGGAGATAAATTGGGAGATTGGGATTGACATATATATACTACTATATATAAAAGATAACTAATAAGGACCTACAGTATAGCACAGGGAACTCTACTCAGTACTCTGTAATGGCCTATATGGGAAAAGAATCTAAAAAAGAGTGGATGTATGTGTGTGTATAACTGATTCACTTTGCTGTACACCTGAAACTAACACAACATTGTAAATCAACCATACTCTAATGAAAACATTTTTTAAAATCAATTGACCGTATAAGTGTAGGTCTATTTTTGGACTCTTCTTTTTCATCGATCTATAGGTTTATCCTTACACCAATATCACACTGTCTTCATTGCTATAGCTTTATAGAAAGTCTCGAAATCAGACTGTGTAAATCTTCTGACTCCACTCTTTCTTTTTTTCAAGATTATTTTGGCTCTTCTAGGTCCTTTGCTTTTCCATATAAATTTTAAAATTCGGTTGTCAATTTCTCTCTTAATAAAGCCTGTAAGATTTTTTTTTTTTTGCGGTACGCGGGCCTCTCACTGTTGTGGCCTCTCCCGTTGCGGAGCACAGGCTCCGGACGCGCAGGCTCCGGACGCGCAGGCTCGGCGGCCATGGCTCACGGGCCCAGCCGCTCCGCGGCATGTGGGATCTTCCCGGACCGGGGCACGAATCCGCGTCCCCTGCATCGGCAGGTGGACTCCCAACCACTGCGCCACCAGGGAAGCCCCAAGCCTATAAGATTTTGATTTGGATCGTATTGAATATATAGATCAATTTAAGGATAATTGACACCTTAACACTATTGGGTCTTCTGATTTATGAATATGGTATGTATCTCCACTTAGTTAGATCACCTCTAATTTCCGTTTATAAGGTTTTGTAGTTTTATTTTAGATTTTTTTAAATCGCGGTAACATTGCTTTATAAAGGTTTTGAAGTTTTGAGTGGACAGGCCTTACACATATTTTGTTAAACTTATCTCTACATATTTTGTCTTTGATGATGCTGTAAACTGAATTAATTTTAAAATTCCATTTTAATTGTTCATTGCTAGTATATAGAAATACAGTGCATTTTTGTATATTGATTTTTATCCTGAAAACTCGCTATATTCACTTTTTAGTTCTAGCATCTTTTTAAAAAACAATTCCTTAGGGTTTTCTGGGTATACAATCGTGTTGCCTGCAAATAGAGACAGCTTTCATTTCTATCTTTGTGCCATTTGTCTCTTTTTCTTGCCTCGTTACATGGGCTAGGATCTTCAGTGTAAATGTTGACCAGAAGTTGTGAGAGCAGACATCTGTGCCTTGTTCCTAATCTTAGCATTGAATCTTTCACCACTGAGTATGTTAGCCATAGGTTCTTCACAGACATACTTCAACAGACTGAGGCGGTTCTCTTCCATTCTTAGTTTGCTAAGAATTTTAGTTGTGAACTTGTGTTAAATTTTGTCAAATGCTTTATATGACAAATGATCATATGGTTTTCCCTTCCTATTCTACTAACGTGGAGGATTACATTAATTGATTTTGGACTTGAAATCAACTTTGCATTCCTGGGATAAGCTCCTTGTGGTAATGATGTATTATCCTTTTTGTACATTTCTATATTTGATTTTTTAAAATTCTGTTAAAGACTTTTGCATCTATGCTCATAAGGGATTTCGGTCCATAGTCCTCTTTCCTCATGATGTTTCTGTCTGTTTTATGGCATCATAAAATTAGTTGAGAAATGTTTCTTCCACTTCTATTTTCTGAAACAGTTTGTGTAGCATTTATATTATCTTTTTAAAATGTTTTCTTTGTGGGAAGGTTTTTTGGTTTTTTTCTTTTGTTTTGCGGTACACGGGCCTCTCACCGTTGTGGCCTCTCCCGCCGTGGAGCAGAGGCTCCGGACGCGCAGGCTCAGCGGCCATGGCTCACGGGCCCAGCCGCTCCGCGGCATGTGGGATCTTCCCGGACCGGGGCACGAACCCGCGTCCCCTGCATCGGCAGGCGGACTCCCAACCACTGCGCCACCAGGGAAGCCCATGTGGGAAGGTTTTTAATGACAAATTTAATTTCTTTAATTTATATAGATTTATTCTAAATTTCTATTTCTTCTTGGATCAATTTTGGTAATTTGTGTCTTTCAAGGAAATTGTCCGCTTTATCAAGGCTGTCAAATTTATTGGCACAAACTTGTTCATAATATTTCCTTATAATCCTTAATATATCTGTAAGATCTATAGTGGTGTCTCCTCTTTCATTCTTTTTTCTTTTTCTTTTTCTTTTTTTTTTTTTTTTAGTTTTTGGCCGCACCATGTGACATGCGGGATTTTAGTTCTCCGACCAGGGATCAAACCCACGCCCCTTGCATTGGAAGCACCGAGTTGTAACAACCGGACTGCCAGGGAAGTGCCTCTTTCATTCTTGATATTGGTAATTTGTATCTCTTCTCTTTTATCTTGGTCAAGTTCATCGTAGGCCTGTATCAATTTTACTCATCATTTCAAAGAACCAGCTTTTGCTGTCACTGATTTTATCTATTGTTTCTTTAATTTTCCACTTCATTGATTTCTTCTCTTTTTTATTTCCTTTTATCAACATTTTGGGTTTAATTTGTTTTTCTTTCTCTAATCTCTTAAAGTTGGAGCTTAGATCAAGCCCCAGACTGAGAAAAATGTATATATCTGGTAAGGGTTTGTAACCAAAATTTATTTTTTAGGGCAACTCCTGCAACTCAAGAATAAGACAACCTACCTGATTTTTTAAAGTGAACAATTTGAACAGCCACTTCATAACACGGCCAATAAGAATATGACAAGATGCTCAACATCACTTGTCATCAAGGAAATGCAGATTAAAGGCAGTATATACCCACTAAAGTGACTAAAGTTAAGAAGACTGACAGTACCAAATGTGGAAGGTGATACAGAGCAACTAGAATTCTCATACCTTGCCGATGGGGACGCAAAATGGTATGTCACTTTGGGAAACAGAGATGGCTAAAACCAAGTCAGTCAGGCCAAGCGACATGAATCCCAGGACTTCTGTTTAAGCATCTGGAAATAAGATACACTTTCCCACGGAACTTTTCAACTTGGAGGTGTTCGTCCAGAACCGTTGCCGCTAACTTGCCACCTGAGACAAAAGCCTGCCTGAGAGCAGAGTCTCAGAGAGAAAACCAACAGGGTTTTGATGACATAATTTAAGCCCTGCATGAAGCCATACCTAAAGACCGTGCTTAGATTTTTCAGTTACGTGGAGCAGTATCTCCTCCTCCTCCTTCTTTTTTCTTAGGAAGGTGTGGGATCCCCAACTCCTCCGATGAATCACAGAAGGGCACTTGGTAAGTGGGTCAGCCCCGTACACGTGTATGAAGTCATTCCTGCTGGATGGGGCTGCAGATGGCGAGTCCTGGATTTGCTCTGCCTGGAGCCGGTGCAGTCAGCGGTAACCTCTGCTGTGGGAATTAAAAGGCAATCAGGGGACTTCCCTAGGTTGGGTCCCCAAGAGGTTTGCTGGGGAGCCCTGAGAATCAGCATCTCGTGAGGGCAGCAGGGAAGCAGAGCGAATCTGGGCTGCCATGCAGTCACCACAAAGGCTCAGCCGACTTGCCGGGGGGAGCTGGAGCCAGGGTGGTCCTCAGGGCTGTCCAAGTGGAAGTGGGGGGGCTGGGCCTTTAGACCCCTGCACTAGCCAGCCATCGGATGCAGGCTGCCCCCAAGAAGGGGTCTGGCCTTGGGAGAGACGGCTCTCTTTAGCTGCAAGTGACGGTCTCAGCTGGGAGCCATCGGCAGCCAGCAGTGTCCACTGTGCTTCCTGACTCTGCCGAGAACCTTTTCAGGAAGAGGGAGTGTCCGTGTCCTCGCTCCGCACTCGGCTCTGTTTTCCCAGAGATCGCAGGCTTTTGCTCTGGGAGCATCACGAATCCGTCAGGGTCACCTGCCAACCCCTGGAGCGTCGGCGCACCTAGAGCGGTGGGCAGAGGCCAGCCGCAAGGCCCTGGTCCGCCCTCGCAGCTGTCCTTGGCCAGCGGCGCACAGCCTGGTGGACTTCCTGTCTCTTGCTCCGTCAGCCGGCGGACGCCCCTCTCCCCGCTCTTAGAACGACCCTTCCTCAGAATTCGCTCTGCCGTGCTGCACCTCGTGCGCCGCGGGGCCTCTCCCAGCAACGCCCGCAGGATGCTGCCCTCGGGGTGACGTGCGCAGGTCTCCCTCAGTGTGACTCTGGGGCCTATCTTCCCTTGAACACCAAGAAGAGCTGTTGGCAGGCGCCAGTGTCTCCTCAGAAGGCCACACCTGCTGGGACTGCTCCGTGGACTTGACAGCTCCCCGTTCTGGCCGGAGGACAGTGGGGCCCTGGGAGCGCCCCTGAGGACGGAGAGGAGCAGGTCCTGCGGCTGACAGGTCCCGGGCAGCGCTGTCAGTGTGCTTCACGCTCAGACTTCCTCCGGCCTCTGCGGGAGGCCTGGCAGTGCCAGCCGACACGTGTGGCACAGCGGGCTGGGTTGCAAAATATATCCGGCATGGCAGTTGGTGAAAGAGTTATGCAATCGCCACCAACTTACGGAAACCACCGCGAGGCGCTCCTGGGAGGAGAGGAGCCTGGCCGTGCCACGCCAGCCTCAGGCTCGGGGTCCGCGCTGGCCATCCAGAGGGGCCCACACTGGGGTATCAGGAACTGTGACGGATCTTCCCTGAAGTCACCCTGGGTACACGTGACCACAGGACCCCGTGACGCTGGCATCTCCTCCCCTGGGGGACCCCGGGGCTCCTCTCTCCTTCACACTCTACAAGCTCCAGAAGACAGACCCCTCAGACCCCCAGACACCAAGACAGGAGGTCCCACCTTAGAGAGGGACGGGGCCAACCTGGGCAGGGGGGCTGGAGGGGACAGCTGGAATGCGGAGGAGGCTGGGGACGCCTCCTGTAAGGATCAGAAGTGGCTCGGCCTGGAGAAGGTCCAGGCACCAACCCTCTAAGTCTCTTCAGGCCTGTCCCAAGGTGGCGGAAGCCTGTGGCATTCGGGGGACAGGTGGGGAAGTCCCAGGGAGGCAGATCCCAGCCCTACGTCAATGAACATCCTGTTCAGAGCTCTCACGGGTGGGATGGGATGACTAAGGAAAGTGTCCACCACACACGTCTCCCTGCTGGGCATCAGAGAGGTCATCCTAGCAGTGTGTGCTGGGGCCACTCGCCCGCACAGGCCATCCCTGAGAAGCCAGGTGAGCAGTAGACCCCGCCAGCTTCCCTGAGCTTCCACATCCCGTCCACCGGCGGGGAGTGGACCCAGGATGGGCTTTGAAATCAAGCGCACCTGGACCAGCTCTGCTACTTCCCCTCTGTGTGACCCCGGGAAGCCATTTACCTTCTCTGAGCCTAAGGCCTCTCCTCTGAGGATTACATGAGCTGAAGAACATGGGACCCCAGGCACACAGTTAGTTCTCAAGAAAAGGAAAGTTGGTTTAATTTTTTATTTATTTCAATCTCACCAGCCGACCACATTAAATCCTTAGACTGAAACCTCACACTTCCGGCTCACCACCTCCAAAAGTGGCTTAAATTGACACCAGGTGGGAAAGCATCCTTGGAGACTTTCAGGTGCCTTTTCCTTTTTCTTAGGGAAGGCTAGCTATGACTGAAGCTCTGTAAGTTAAGAGCTCTATAAGTTTGTGCGAAACTTCCATGTGTGCACTCCCACCGAAGAGGGGATTGCTAAGTAGCTGTTTATTATACTTTGCATATTATTCTGCTCCTTGCTTTTTTCACTCAAAAACTTTCGAAAGCAAAAAGCGTGAGTCCTCCTACAGTGTCTTCTTCAGGATTGTTTCGGCTACTTTTTGGTCCCTTGCAGTTCCGTGTGAAACCTGGAATCAGTTTTTCGATTTTTACAAAGAAGCCACCCGTGATCCTGATGAAGACTGCGTTGAGTCTGTAGATCAGTTTAGACGGTATTGTCACCTAAACAGTCTTAAGTTTTCCGATCCATGAATATGGAACGTCTTTCCATTTAGCGAGACTTTATTTAGTTTCTTTCGACAATGTTTTGTAGTTTGCAGACTCTACATTTTGCACTTGTCTTGTTAAATTTATTGCTGAGCCTTTCATTCCTTTTGGTGCTATTGTTGACTGAATTGTTTTCTCAGTTTCATCTTCAGATTGTTCTTCCCAAGTGTAGAGAAATACAATTGATTTTTGTATATTAACCTTGTATCCTGCAACCCTGCTGAATTTGTTTATCAGCTCTAATAGTCTTTGAGCGGTTTCCTAAGGATTTTCTATATACAATATCATTTCATCTGTGCATAGAAATAATGTTACTTCTTCCTTTCCAATACGGATGCAATTTTGTTTCATTCAACTGTCTAATCGCCCTGGAGAGAACCTCTGGAACAATGCTGAACAGAAGCGGCAGGAGTGAACATTCTTGTCTTGTTCCTGTAGTTAAAGGGAAAGTTTCCAGTGTTTCACCATTAACTATAAGGTCAGTGATGTGTGTTTTTTGGTAGATGCCCTTTATCGGCGTGAGGCAGTTCCCTTCTATTCCAAGTTTTTTTGTGCTTTTATCTCGAAAGGGTGTTGCCTTTTATCAAATGCTTTCTGCATCTATTGAGATGATCACGTGTATTTTGTCCTCCATTCCATTGATCGATTTTCAGATGTTAAACCAAATTTACACTCTTGATGAATCCCGCTTGGTCATGGTGTATAATTCTTTTATATATGTCGCTGGATTCGGTTTGCTAGCATTTTTTTTTTTAGGACTTTTGCATCCATATTCGCAAGAGATATAGGTCTGTAGTTTTCTTTTCATGTGATGTCTCTGTCTGCTTTTGGGATCAGGGTGAAGATGGCCAGATAGAATGAGTTGGGAAGTGTTCCCTTCTCTTCTATGTTTTGGAAGCACTTGTGAGGAATAGGTAACAATTATTCTTTAAATGTTTGGTGGAATTCACCAATGAAGCCATCTGGCCTTGGGCTGTCTTTCTTTGTGGGCAGTTTTTAAAAAATTATTATTATTATAATTTAATCCCTTCACTTACTATATAGGCCTATTCAAATTGTGTATTCATTCGAGTCAGTTATGGTATTCTGTGTCTTTCTAGGAATTTGTTCATGTCATCTGAGTTATCTAATTTATTAGCATGCAATTGCTTATGGGATGCCTTTATAATCCTTTTTATTTCTGTAAGGTCAGTAGTAATGTCTCTTTCATTTCTGATTCTAGTCATTTGAATTTCCTGTCATTTTGTCTTGGTCAATTGAGCTGAAAGTCTACTAATTTTCTTGATATTTTTCAAAGCACCAGCTTTTGATTGTCTCTGTTGTTTTTCTAATTATATATGTTCTGTGTGTATCCTGTCCTTTAGTTCCTCTATTCCTTCTTTACTGCTTTCGTCTGCATTAAGTGAAGGTGGCATTTAAATTTCTTTAATGATACTTTCCCTGTATCTTTTTGAGGTATTTCCAACAGCTTCAGATGTACACTAACTTAATTCCAGTGAGATATAGGAACATGAGTCCTACGTCATACTCCCTTTTCCTCCTTGACCCAACACCATGTTACTACAGTTATTACTTTATATAATTTCGTATCTGCCTCCCCCCCACCGTCTATCCCCCTCTATGGAGGCCCAGGTCCTTCCACAGAGGGACACAGGCTCAGGTGTGGGGCTCGTGTGGACCATCACCAAACGTGGATTACGCACCTGTCAGTAAGAGCAGCTCAACACCCATATATTTATTCACGCCTTATATACTTGGCAACGCTACCTGCATTTCCTGTATCAATAAGGCTTCACTAATTCCTCTTTTTAGACGAAGGCTTACATAGAAATTCTCTGATTCTCTTCCCTTGTCTTTTTCGTCTGCTTTGGAGACCTCGGCCGAGGGTATGGGTGCGATGGGATGCAGGTGGGGTTGGGGCCACGGCCTGGACTCTCCTTGCCGCTGCCCGCAAGTTGCTTTCCTATATTGTGAGTAAAAGGAGGGGCCCTGCCAGGGGAGGTTGGCTGATTCACCCCATGGAAATATTGGCGCCCTGGGCTGGGGGCAGGGTGGGCCCAGTTTCCAGGAAGGGCTTGGGCAGGAAGCCAGGCAGGAAGGGGCTGGGAGTTTCTGGAAGGGCAGTCTGGAGAGGCCAGGCCGGGCAGCCCTGGGCCTCACCACACAGTGCAGCTGGCTTCTTTCAGAGATGGGGAATCCTTGGCACTTCCTGGCACATGCCAGGGATGAGGGAGGGAGGGAAGGAGGTTCTGGGCCCGAGGACAGGACGGGGATGGTGGGCCACTCCTCAGCAGGCCTCCAGCAGGTGTGGCCGTGGACAGAGAGGAGAAGGTGGGAGGGCTCACGGGACAGTGACTGGGGGCACCTGGCCCTCGCTCTGAGCCTTCCCCACCCACCCCACCCCGCAAGTTATCCTGTCCGAGGAGCTGCACTTCCAGCCAGGAGGGACCTGACATAGGAAGGGATGGAGAGGGGGCCACAGGGGCTTTGCTTGGTCAGGGGCAGGGGTCAGGTTGGAAAAATCCACTGACGGGTGAGCAGGTCCTGCTCCCCGAGGGCCCCGTCTCCACTCTGTGCCCCATGACACTTAGGCCCGGCGGTGCCTCCTGCCTATGTTAGTTAGATAAGATATAGGAGAGAAATCCAGAGTGAGGGAGGTGCGAACAATATAGAGGTCGTTTCTCTCTCAGGACTAGCCTGGGCAGAAGCCTTCCGGGGCTGACAGGGCGGCACCATGTGTCAGAGACCTGGTTCTCTCTGCCTGCGGCTCCCCGGCCCCGCGAGGTCGCTGCCCAGCCCCCGTTCAGAAGGGGGACAGGAGACAGCCCAGAAGCTGCCCGCGGCCATGCCCACCCGAAGGGATATAGGCTGTAACATCCCTCAGAGGGTGGTCCCCTGCTTCGCTGCAGCTCTTACCACCCAGAAATAGCAGAGCAGCTGTGGGGCGGCTGACAGCGTCTGTCACGCACCCCCAACACGCGAGCCCACACACAAGGCAACTTGTCCCTCCAAACAAGACCCCTGCCAAACACTGAGGGGAAGCCAGCTTAGGGGTCCTCATGACAGGAAGGCAAACGGTCCAGCTCCCCTGCAGCCCCAGTATGGCCTATGGCCTCTTGTCCCCCAGCCCGGGTCCCCGCACCCCAGCCTGAGCACGAGGACCTGACTTTGGCCTCCGCCATCTGTCTCCTCTGGGCACCTGAGGTTCAGCCCTGAGTCCGCTCACCCACTGGGCCAACAGTCAGTGAAAACCTCCGAGCCCCAGCCTGCAGTCGGGGTCCTGCCCCTCCGGACCCTGTGCTCCAGGCTGGTCCTCTGCGCACACAGCAACCAGTTCAGGGTAGAGAGGCCAGTCCAGCCAGTCCACTCAGGCGGCTCCAGGACTCAGGCAGGCAGCACAGGCCAAGGACGCGAACCCATGAGAATGCGGGCCCTGGGTGGGGGATGACAGGGTGGGCCATTCGTCACACCACGGAAAACTGCACCGAGAGGACCCGACAGAGAAGGAAAGGGGCCCACGAGTCGCAGAAGGCCTGTCTCCTCTGGTGTCTGAGCCCCAGGGAGCAAGGGCTGCCCTGGCGGGAATGTTCGCGGAGGCTGGTTTGCTGCCGCCTGCGCTCCAAGCGGGCGGCTGTCCAGATAGGGCACCGAGGACGCCCAGGCCTGATGGGTGAGAGGACGGTGCGAGGGCAAAGCCGCGGTGGGCGGGCTGCCGGCTTGAATCCCGCCCTCGTCACACCACCTCCAGACCGAGATCCACCTGCCAGAGCCGCCGGGGCCGTGGGGGGTGAGGGGGGCCGTGGCTCTTCTAACTGACAACCGAGCTGGGAACTGAAGGATGCAGACACAGCCACGGGAGGGTGTGACGGAAGGACAGTCCAGGGAGCGCACAGAGGCGGGACGGCCGGGACGGAGCAAGCAGGGGGAGGGGGAGGCGACGGGTCCCAGGGGAGGGCTGGAGGGGGCGTGGAAACTCTCACAACCAGAACCCGTGATTAACCAGACGCAGCCTCCACCTGCCACGTTCGCTAACAAGGCTCTTGCCATTAATTTGACAAATGAGCGAATAATGTGTTAAAATTCAGGCCTTCTAAATTCTGGTTCCCCACGAGGGCAGGAACCAAACACACCTGGCACCAGGGGCCAGACAAATAGCCGGGGAGGAGACCAGACTCAAAGACAGGAACCGCTGGTTGCCAAACGCCAGACCGAGGGGCCAAAACGGGGCCTCTCGGACAATAGGGAGGGGAGGGCACGGAGGGGGGTGAGGGAGAGAACTTCCAGAGGGTTCCAGGTCAGATTCTAGATGAAGCAGGACTTTTCTGTGGCAAGTGACAGCAACCCAACCTGAACTGGCTTAATTAAAATGGGCACCACTGACGTAAGTACCTGGAAAACCCAGAGGTGGGTTAGGCCCAGGTAAGAGGGCTCCAGACACCATCACTGTTGCCCCGCTCGGCTTCTTCCCACCTGTCAGCTTAGCTCACCTCCTCCGATGACTTTACTCTCCTCCCGGTAGAGATGGCTGCAGCAGCTCCAGCCCTTACTTCAGGAAACGGGAATGTCTCTGGTCGACTTTGGGTCATGCCCATCTCTGAGCCCCCTGCTGTGGGTGTGGGGAGCAGGAAAGGCCCCTGTGGCTGGGGCGGGGGCTGAGGTCAGAGGGTAGGGCCGGGGAGGGCCGGGGAGGGAAGGCCCTCCCCCTGAACAGCACGGGAGCCTCGGAGGGTTTGGAGCATAGAGGAGACGTTGGTTTGAACAGGATCCTGCCACCTGAGGCTGCCTGCCAGGTGGAGAAGAGGCTGTGGTTGGGACAAAGGGGGCCGAGGAGGGAGGTGGGGGCCCAGGGAGGGCCGAGACTGGGTGGCGGCAGGGGTCCGGCAAGGGGGCTGCGTCTGGGGAAGGTGAACCGGCAGGACCTACAGATGAACTGGATGAGGGGGAGGGAAAGAGATAATCACATGCAGCTGAGAAAAGTGGGGCACGAGCTCGTAAGAAACTTGCTGTGGGCTGTGAGTCACCACGGCGGGCTGTGTGCAGTCACGGCACCTGTCTGGCATGGCGGCACCCACAGAAGGGGCTTCCTGGTTCTAGTTAGCAGGTGGTGGCGTGCCTGTCTGCAAGAGGCCAGGTCCCGCTGGCTGGCCCACCGAGGACGGCCCGCTGGCCCACAGGCTACTGCGAACTGCCCCCTCGCCCGTGGCCAGGAGTCCAGGGCGGGGCCGGGCCCACAGCCGGGGGTGAGCGGGGGGCGTTTCTCTCTGGAGAGAAACATGAGGGACAGAAAGCAGAGGCTAGTGTGTTTTTCAGGAAGGAAATCTTCGCCGCTCTAACAGTCTGGGAGTCTCGGCTGGGCCCAGCAGTCCGGCCCAGCCAGGAAGCACCCCTCCCCCGCCTTCGGGTCAGAGGCAAACAGTTTTGAGGCCAGGAAGGGAAGAGGTGAGGTGAGCATCAAAGCAGCTGTGGAATCCGGGGGCCGGTCGGCCGAGGAAGGGGGTCCTCGCCATCTTACATGCTGATGGTGACTTCCAAGCCCCCAAACTGGGAACAGGCCCGCTGGGGTGGGAATGGGGCGGGGGCCGGAATTCCTGCAGGATGCTTTGTTCTCAGACGGCAGCCCTGCTACGGCCGTGAGGCCTGTGCCATGTCCGGGTGGCCGGCCAGAGCAAGGCCCAGGAAGCCCTCAGCCGGCCACGGGCTGGGCACTGCCCCACGATGCCCACCCACCCACCATCAGGCACCCTCCACCCCACCGGCGCCACCGCCCCTCCTGGGACCCCCTCCCGGCAACCCCTCCCTGGAGCCGCCTGGAAACTGGGCCCCGTCCAGCTGGACAGGCTGTGTAATTCCAGCTGGTGGGATCTGCTGAGGCCACCCCTGTTTCCTGCAGCCATGCCCACTGCCTAAAACGGAGACCACATGTCCTGCTTCCCCTGTCCTCGCTAGGTCCCCCACCCCGGCCATAACCACCACCCTCTTCCTCCCCCCGCCCCCGCCCTGCCATGGTAACCTCCTGGGCGCCGTGCTGGAGACCTGCCCTGGGTGGCTCACAGTGGAAACTCGGCAGACCTGCCCTGGTCTCCAGCGCACTGTGCAACATCAGGAAAGCAACTTAACCTCTCTGTGCTCTAGCTTCCTCTGCTTTACGGGAGGCCCCAGGCTCCATGAGGGGACAAACATTCAACCTCAGGGAACTGCTTCACAGTTACGCAACCAGAAAAGTCCGGAGGAAAATGCCGACTTCAGCACCGTGTTCTGATGTTACTTGGATTCGTCGGAACGTTTTTAAACAAACACGCACGGCACTTTGCTCTGGGCGCTGCTCTCCACACTTCGCCTGTACGGAGGCGCCAGCAGTGGCCACACCTCACCGTTTCACAGAGGAGGAGACCGAAGCGTGGACAGGTGGACAGGCTGCCTGGAGGTGGAAGGCCGCAGAACTGGGATTCAACCCTGGCATCTGGCTCCAGGGTCTGGTTCATAAACACTGCTCTGCATGCCGGGTCCCGAGGACCGCACACACCCTAGGCTGACCTGCCCCTGCCCGCGTCAAGGGCTAAGGTCCCCACTTCAAGAAGTCGTTCTCCAGAATTGTGTAAGGGGGAGGCGTGTGTGCGTGTGTGTATGCCTGTGAGTGTGTGTGTGAGGATGTGTAGTGTGTGTGTATTGTCTGAGTGTGCGTTGAGTGTGAGTTGTAACCGTGCGTAAATGTGAAAGTGAGCGTGTGTGAGTGAACTGTGAATGCATTGTGTGTTCGTGTGTGTGTGAGAGGACGTGTGGGTGGGTGTGAGTGTGTATAGGAGGTTGGGTGTGTGTGTGGCAGCCTAAAGACTCCCGAGAAGAGCTGGCAAAGAAAGAGGGGGGGCGGGAGTGAGACTTTGAGATGCGCCTGAAAAAATTAAAGAGCGATTAGTCAAAACTGAATTGTTTTTCTAAACTCCTAATGCAAACAACATGTGGGGCAGCGCCCAGATGGTGCCCGGGAGCCCCTGACAGGGTCCTCAGGAAACAGGTGCTCTTGGAATGTTTCCTGCCGCCGGCTTGTGGCAGGCGAGCGAGGTGGCCGTGATCTTCATTACCGTCAGGCGGGCCCAGCTGCAGCCCCGTCCAGCTGGGTGGAAGCCGCAGGCAGCGGTCACGACAGCGCAGGCCTCAGCTGGGCCGGACCTCGCAGCCTGCGTGCCCGGCCTCACCAGCCGGCACGAGCGCGTCCCTGGCCGGGGCCGGGGAACAGGGCTCAGTTGACCCCGTGGGATTGCTGGCAAGGGGTTTATAAGCATCTTTACTTGGGAAAGCCATTGTCAATTACTGTCCCAGGCATTGCACCGATGAACGGTCCCGCCAGCTGAGGACGCTCAGACCCGTCTCCCCTGCACCTTCCACAGGCCTGGAGCCTTCTCTACTTTCTTCGTCCTTGTTCATCTGATAGAGGAAAACGGCATCTCCCAAGGGGCAGATTTCCAGCAGAAGAGGGGCACAGTCATGCCTGTTTTAGGAAGACCGTGATGGGGGCTAAGCCAATGACAGGCTGGGGTACAGCCTGGGTTGTGTTCAGGCACAAAAAATATCTCAGCAACTTAAACAGATAGGGATTGATTTTTCTCACATAATGAGAAATCCAAAAATGTTCAATGGCTGAAGCATGCTTGGACTGAAATCTCTGGGATTCTCTTTCCTCAGGGCCACAAGATGACTGCTGTAGCGCCAGCCAATAGATCCATGTTCAAGGCAAGGAGAAGGAGGAAAGAGGAAGGGCTGGACCAGTTGAGTTCATCTCTTTTTATCAGGAAAGAAAGACTTTCCTCAAAGCCACCCCCAGCAGATAGCTGCTAATATATCATGGGCCAAAACTACCACCTCTGGTTACAGTGGAGTCTGTGGAAGTCTTTTGTTTTCTCGCCTCCAAAGTGGAAGGCTCCAAGGGAGCAGAAGGTTGGGGACGGGCACTGGGCAGCCTGGGCCCCACCCACCTGGCTCCATGGTGGTGAGCCTCTAGCCACCCACAAACTGTGTGCCCCGTCCTGGAACCAGAGAGAACTCAGCCCACAACGACACCAGGAGATTTCTTCCAGCTCAAGGCAAGAAAATTGTCTTCAAACTTCTGGTGAGAGTCACAAGACAACTCCTTGTCTGTCCCAGTGTGGAGCCAGTCAGTGGCGTATCATGCCCCTTGACAGTCCATTTGCCTTGGTCCCTGGGGTATCAGGCCCCTTGACAGTCCCTTTGCCATGGTCTCTGGGGTATCAGGCCCCTAGACAGTCCATCTGCCTTGGTCTCTGACACCCAAAGAAGTCCAGCCCTGTGTCTAAGAGACCCTCCAGCTCCCACCAGCCTTCTCCCGGTGTGGCCTCCTGCCTTGAGTGCCCATCCTGGCCAACAGGCCGCTGCTCTGACCGGCCACCCTGCCCAGCCATCCCACCGGCTTCCTGGGTTGACCATTCTGCCATCCACGCCCTGCCCCTCTCACACCCCTAAGAACACTCCCAGACACGTCCTGCGCACAAATGCCCTCCCAGATCCTGTTTTCTGGGAAGACCAAGCACAACAAGAAGACGTCCACTAATGTATTCACATAATTAAAGAGCCAAGTACCCAGAAAATGGACTGGGGGTTGCAGGAGCTGGGGGAGGGGGAGGGGGACTTGGTGTTTAACGGCGACAGCGCTTCAGTTTGGGAAGATGAGTTCTGTAGATGACGGTGGGGATGGTCGCACAACAGCGTGAATGTTCTTAATGCTCTGAAGTGGGCACGTAAAAATGGCTAAGGTGGGAAATTTTATGTTACATGTATTTTGTCACAATAAAACAAGGTCAAGTAGCCCAAACATAAAATAAATACCCACACTGGCATCAGCAAATGATTGAGGACATTACTAAGAGCAGAAGAATTTCAAATAAGGGCTCAAGCTGTCCCACACTAAAGGAGGGAGCGCGTGGGCTGTGACATCCTTCCCAAGCGCTGGGCGTGGAAAGGAGGAAGAGACGCCTGACAACACGGCCTTGCCACGTGGTCAAGGTCAACACCGATGGTGATTCGACATGGTGACAGCAGGCACCCTTGATGTGGCATGGTGAGAAGGCCCCTGACCTCTGTCGTCTTCCTCCCCAGAACTCTTTATCTTCCAGTGAAATCACAAAGCCAGCACAGAGAGCTCTCTTGTACCCCTCACCCTGTCCCCCGTTAGTAATATCTTACATTACTACAGCACCTGTGTTACAATTCGCCACCCAACACTGACGTTATTATTATCATTAACTAATTATATTATTGTTAATTATTAACTCAAATCCATACTTTTTCAGATTTCCCTAGTTTTTCCCTAATGTCCTTTATCTGGTGCCTGCATCCTGGGGCTCCCAAACCTCGGTCACTGTCACACCACCTTCACACTGTTGCTGCATCCGTCCAGCACCTACCTGTACTATCATAACTTACTATTTATCCTTTCCACTGGCTTGCTTTTAAAAATGAAAGTATTTTAAAAGAAAGCCTTTATGTCACTATCACTTTTTAAGTCTTACACTAAGACACACTTAAACAAACATCCATGTCCTAAACCCTCTCCCTCACCCCGAGGTACCTGTCTCACACCTCCAACGTTAAATCATGTGACTTGAAGCTCCGTCCTCCTCCGGGTATCCTAACAGCTCCATGTGGCAGCTGCCTCTCTCCTACCTTCTGACCTGCTCCTCCCTCGGAACTCCCATCCTGGCTGACAGCAACTCCATCTTCCCCATTGCTCAGGGGAGTCACCCACGCCCACCTGGATGTCTGACGGGCCCCGCAAATCTCGCCTGCCCCAAAGCGTGGAATCCGCAGTGGGATATACGAGTCTGGAGTCAGGGGAGATATCAGGGCTGGAGATGATTCATCTGGAAGTCACCAGTGTGTACGGGTGTTTAAAGACCTAAGACTGAGTGAGTTTCCTAGAGAGTGAGTAAGACGGAGAAGAGGCCTAAGGACTGAGTCCTGGGGCTGAAGTTTAGCTTTCCAAAACCAGGAGGAGCCAGCCTCGGGGCCTGACTCAGAGCAGCCAGCAAAGGCCAGGAGAGGCAGGAGAGAGTGCGCTTCCAGAGCTGGTGAGCCTGCCCGCTGCGGAGGTAACAGACAGATAGATGACAGACAGAAGATAGACAGATGATAGATAGATGATAGATGACAGATAGATGAGAGATGACTGATAGATAGATGATAGATGACAGATAGATAATAGATAGATGATAGATGATAGATAGTAGACAGACAGATAGATAGATGATAGATAGATAGATGGATGATAGGTGATAGATGATAGATAGATACATGATAAATAGATGATAGACAATAGATGGATAGATGATAGTAGATAGATGATAGATAGATAATAGATGGATAGATAGAGAGGTAGATAGATGGATGGATGATAGATCCATAGACAGATGTACTGACTTGTAGTGTTTTCCAATTTCTATGGTAAAGCACTCCCACCATGGTTCATTTCAAGCTACCATTGTGGTGTCACTGAACAGGCTGTTGGCACACAGTCAACACCTGCAAGCTGATATGAGCTGGCTCCTGCTCAGCACTGCCTGGAAACCAAGTGAAGAAAGAGTCACAAGAAAGAATTAGGACAACGGAAGAGTGATCCTCATATTAAATGCCGTTGACATGTCAAATTAGACGAGGACTTCTGCAGTGATGTATATAACATTTTGTCATACAAAAATGTTAAACCTCATTCCGGCAAGATGCAAAAATAGCATGACCTCACACCCCGTTTGTAAAGTCAAGTTCTCCCAATGTGACTTAAAAACCAGAGAAAGGGGGCTTCCCTGGTGGCGCAGTGGTTGAGAGTCCGCCTGCCGATGCAGGGGACACGGGTTCATGCCCCGGTCTGGGAAGATCCCACATGCCGCGGAGCGGCTGGGCCCGTGAGCCATGGCCGCTGAGCCTGTGCGTCTGGAGCCTGTGCTCCACAACGGGAGAGGCCACAATAGTGAGAGGCCTGCGTACAGAAAAAAAAAAAAAAAAAAAAACAGAAAGGAAGAGAAATAACCACTTAGCTCATTTATTTCCAACCTTTCCCCTTTTTTCTAATATATGTATTAAGGCTATAATTTTCCCTCTAAGCATGGCTTTAACTGCATTCCACACATTTTTATGTTTGGTATTTTATATATCATTCTCTCAGGATATATTTTTTATTGCCATAGTGTTTTTTCTTTGGCTTTTATGGTTTGGGGTTTGGTTTTTGTTGTTGTTTTGCTTAATTTTTTAAGCAAAAATCACTTAATATTCTTAAATTCAGAGACAGGAAGAGGAAGTATTCAAAGAAACAATGGTTTGATCCCAGGCTGATTCATTTTTACCTGGGTCCACTTTTTTCTTCAGTTTCTTTCTTTTTGATGGAATTACTCCTCATATCTTGTGCTTAGTTAACATCTGGAAATTTTAGTCAGATTTAAAGTGACACACTCGGGACTTCCCTGGCGGTGCAGTGGTTAAGAATCCACCTGCCAATGCAGGGGACATGGGTTCGAGCCCTGGTCTGGGAAGATCCCACACGCCACGAAGCAACTAAGCCCGTGCACCACAACTACTGAACCTGCGCTCTAGAGCCCATGAGCCACAGCTACTGAAGCCCGTGAGCCACAACTGCTGAGCCCGTGAGCCACAACTACTGAAGCCTGCATGCCTAGAGCCCGTGCTCCGCAACCAGAGAAGCCACTGCAATGAGAAGCCCGTGCACCGTAACGAAGAGTAGCCCCCTGTCTCCGCAACTACAGAAAGACTATGCACAGCAACGAAGACCCAATGCAGCCAAAAATAGATAAATAAATAAATTTATTAAAATAATAAAAAATAAAGAGACACACTCAAATACTTCTCCATAATCTTTAGATTGTTTTAGGACATACTGTTTTATTACTGCAAAAACTTTGAACTTTTCTACTGTAAGCATTAATAACATTTCAATTAAACGACTGTCTATGTAATGGGTAACATTTCATTTTTCTTAAAAAAAGGATTTTTTTAGTTTTCTTTTAAATCATTATTTCTAACTTAATTTTATTGTGCTCAGAGAACACATCCTGTAATATTCCAATTCCTTGAAACTTTTTGAGACTTGCCTCCCGGTATGAGTACATTTTTGGTAAACTTCCAACGTGTGCTTGAAAAGAGTGTTTTCTACAGTAGTTGTGTGTCCAATGTACTACACAGGTCCAACAGGTCAAGTTCACTGATCCTGTTATTTGAATCTTTTATATCCTTACTGAGTTTTTTCTGCTTGTTCAACACATTACTGAGAGAGGTAAGAGGTGTATTAATACCTCCCACTATAGCTCTGGCTTTAGCCATTTCTCCTTGTCTGTTTTCTGTTGTTCCTCCTAGTTTCGTTCGTGTGGTCTTTTCTCTGTCTGGCCTGGTTACTTTCGTCGTGTGCTTGATATTAAAATTTTAAACATTGTTGGGAGAAATTATTTGAGGCCTCAAATGCTGTTATCTTCCTTCAGAGAGGTATGTAAAGGTATTAAATACCTCCAGAAAGGTTTTTCTAGCGCCTTAGACCCTAAACTCTGAATCTACTCTTGGGGTTTGAGATTATGTGAGACTGAGCAGCAGCTCCTGCAGGGCTGGTGGAGGTCTGCCTGCAGGTCGCCCTCGGTCCCGGAGGTGCTGCTTCAAGGCTCTGAACCAGCCTCACTAGCTCTTCCCTTCCTCATTCCCCCACTGACAAAAGCACTGCTCAGCTCCTGCACCCTCTGCCGAAATCAGCAAACAGCCTCAAGGAGAAGGTGATCCCAAATGCTGAACTCACTTTTTTGGAATTTTTACTTTATACTAGGTTCTTGGCCCAGTAATTCCTCACGATGTTGTTAGCTCTCCAGTGCCTTCAAGCAGGCATTTTGCTTTGTTTTGTTTCGTTTTCCTTTGCCTGGTTTTTCTAATCGCCTTCAGTGGAAAGGTTGGTACCAATCACTCAGTCATCTTTACAAAAGAAGCAAAACTCTTGCCTCATTTTTCAAAGGAAAGAGTCATGGCTTCCTATCCCCCAGAAGGAGTACCTTATTTTCATTCCCAAAGGGTTCTCTTCCATGATGAGTATCTCCACTGATGAAAATTGGAGGGAAGAGGTTTGCTAGTAAGGACTCTTAAAGGCAGACAGTATTAAGAGCACAATTGGCAACTACCAGCCAAAATGCTAAATGCAGAATTCTGTTTCCACACACAAATTGTTAAGCTAATTTCTTCAATTTCTGCAAACCTCAGCTACCATTAAACCCCGGAGCAATTAGGCAAGATGGAAATAGCACAGCCACTTGGTGACAGCATGTCCTAACTACAGGAAATATACCTAAATGGGAACCAAAGGTCCAAAATCAAATCACAGGTTAAGACAACATCACTACAGGAGGTTTGACAGCCAAGCCCCTGCCTCAAAACATGACAGGGAAGGGATGATGCAGAAGACAGATCCTGGAGAAGAGAGACTCAGCACGGCCCGGGCCAGCACCTCCCCTCCCCCGCAGCCAGCTCAGCCCCACACAGTCCTCACCCCTTAGCTCTCACCAAAGGGAGGGCTGTATTCACACCTGAAGCTCTAGGATCTCAGGAGAAATCTTGGTGGATACCTTAGCCTCTTCCGTACATTCAGCCTCATTCAAGATCTCTCTTCATGACGGCACCGTCCTAACCACTTTCCCACTGATAAAAATACCACTTCTAGTTCTTGTCCTAACAGCCAGAGAAACTTGGTGTTGGAACTGCTACTGGGAAATCTCTAGTGACCCTTCATGTTAAGAAAGGAGGAAAGGGGCTTCTCTTGTGGCGCAGTGGTTGAGAGTCCGCCTGCCGATGCAGGGGACACGGGTTCGTGCCCCGGTCCGGGAAGATCCCACATGCCGCGGAGCGGCTGGGCCCGTGAGCCACGGCCGCTGAGCCTGCGCGTCCGGAGCCTGTGCTCCGCGACGGGAGAGGCCACAACAGTGAGAGGCCCGCGTACCGCAAACAAAAAAAAAAAAAAGAAAGGAGGAAGGGGAAATTCAGAAAGCCTGACCGACCTGCCCAAAGTCACAGCCACTGAGGCAGGGCCAGGGGAGCTGCTGCCTGGCCTCCCGTCGCTGTTCATGTGGCCTCAGTCACAACACTTCCCACCAGCCCAAGGCTCGGGGACCGGGCCGGTGGGCGCCGGGCTGGGGAACTGACTTCCCAGGGCTATTTCAGTAGGGTCTGCTGAGACAGAAGACGGTGTGGTGAGAGCAAAGGAGACCCCCCCCCCCACCCCGGAACTGGTGAGGGCCTTACGCTCCCGCCAGCCCTCAGCCTGGCCTCCCTTGCCACCCGCCAGCGCCACGGAGGGGACGCAGCTGGACTTCAGGCACCCAGCAGCCAAGCAACGTGCGAGTCTACGGACTGACTCCCTCCTGAGCAAGACCCTTCCGGGCAAACAGCAGCCTCGTTCCGCATTTAACTCGCTGTGCGACTCTGGGTGGGTGGCTTCACCCCTCCGATCCTTCCTTCGCCCTCTGTGCCGTGGACATGGTAACAACACCCGTCCACGGGTTATTGTGTGTCAATCGCTTGAAGCCGTGCCTGGCTCACAGTGAGTGCTCAGGGCATGGTAGCTGTGCTGGCAGAAGAGGAAAGTTGAGGGAGGTGTAACGCCACGTGGGAGGGATTTGGTCACACCCGGAATCAGCACGGGTCAGGGGCCTACCCCGGGCCAGGTATTTCTCTCAGTGGCTGCTGTGCGTTCCCTCCTTCAACAGCCTCTGCTTGAACACCCTCGGTGACGGGGAGCTCACTGCCGGGCGTTCCGGTTTTGAAGCCTTGATGGATAAGGAAGCGTTTTCGTCAGGAGAAATGTACCACCTACAGCTCCCCGATCCCGGCTCTGCCATCCTGAGCCACACAGCCTTTGCCTCCATGCGAAACAACGATAACAGTAATAATAATAATATAAGGGCGACAATTTTTTGAGTCGGTCCGGTGCGCTAATCACCGTGCTCCAGGCCTCTGAACGTATTATCTCACTTTAGTGCTGAAAACCAGCTATTGTGCCCAACCCCCCACCCCAACAAAGACAGGAAGTTCCCAATTTATGAACTAATTGTGTTCCTAAAATTCTTTCCTATGGCTGTTGTTTGGATGGCAGAACCGCTTTCCCACATAAACAAGTTCTAAATGGCTGTGGGCGCCCAAGGAGGCCCCCGAAGCCTGGCTGACCCACCCCGCCCGATGGACCACCAGGCATCTGCGGTGGCAGAACAGACCCCGCCGGTTACGGCCGCAGCCATTAAACAATGCAGGGAAAGCGGACGTCGTGGCGGGGGTGGGGGCGGGGGAAGACGTTTGTTCGTCTTCAACGCGGCTGCTTGACGAAGCGCCGGCCTGGAAGCACGGCCGACTTTCCACACCGGGAACCAGCCCCAGAGCCACCAGTGAGAGGCCCGGACAGCCATGCTGGGAACTGGACCCAAAGGCTGGCCCCTGGTGGTGGGCATGGTGTGGGGTCTCAGAAGAGTCGGCCGGACGGGCATTGCCACCTCCTGCACGTGTGGCCCTGGGCAAACTTCCTGCCATCTCGAGGGTCCTGCGTGGAAAGTGGGGTCACCACACACCTTCCTGGGGGCAGTTCTCACTTGCTCCCCAAGCCCTTCTGACACCTGGCCTGCGGGGGTGTCTGGCGGCTGGGCGGCTGGGAGAACCCAGGTTTGAAGTCAGCAGGTCTGCGTGACGCCAGCGGGTCACCCAGCCTCCCTGGGCCTCAGTTTCCCATCTCTGCGCTGGGCACAGACATGCTTGTGTGTGTAGGTCTAATCCTGAGGATGGGCAATAATGTCTGTAAGGTGCCGGCACGGGGCCGGGCACACACACGCTCAGTCACTGGTACTTGGGGTGTGGAGTCGGGAGCTGGGAGAGCCCGCCCCGGCCGGCACGAAACGGACGGACAGCCGAGAGCGGCCGAGAGGGCAGCCGTTTTGCTGGTGCAGCTCCTTCCCAGACGGCTCCACCCGAAGCGCACAGGTGCTTCCTGGAGGGGGTGCACCTTTCAGCAGGGACTGGACATGGCTTGTCACTTTAGCTCTGAAAAATGGGACGGAGGTTGTCAAGGGGAAATCCCTTCTTACCAGCGATGAGACTAGAGCTGGGGAAAACCCCCCGCCACCTGGCTCTGCCTGAAGCTCACCCCTGATGCACCCTCTCCCAGGAAGACAAGGGTGCTCACCAGCAGGGGTTCAGAGCCTGCTGTGTGTTTTGAGCAAATCACTCACCCTCTCTGAGTCTGAGATCCTCATCTCTTACTACGGGGAGGAAGGTGACAACCATTCATTCATTCAGGGGATTTTTACTGAGCAACCACCAGGGTGCGGCGGAGGTGGCGGTGGTCGGAGGGGGTGAGACCACAGTGAACACGGTAGACACAGCCTCATCCTCACGGTGGACCGTCCAGTGGAAGAGCCAGGCTTTAGTCAAACCATCTGCAAACATCTAATTTCAAAACCAAATACCTAGCTTCGAAAGTTGTGGTTAGGCAAAGGTTCTTCCAACAACGTTTTAGCAGCAGAACCCTTTGTTCAAATAAGGTCTTACACAGAAAGTGGGCATGGAAAATAGATCAGAGGAAAGCAGCTTGGAGGGCTCCGGGGGCGGGTATGTCCAGGACCCCAGGGCTTCGAGGAGCACGGCTGGCAACTGTGCTGGGGGGGAGGGGAGGAAGTGTCTGCAGGTGGCCGAGGGGTCCTGGCCCGGGCGGCACTCGGGGACCAGCGTTGTCATCGCTCTCTCTCTAGGGGAGAAGAGGGCAGCACTTCAGATGGTAGTGGGGGCAGGGGTGCTGGGTGCCAGCGCAGACTCAGCCCCGGAGCCCTGTGTCTCTCAGCTGGCCGAGGGTGCCCTGGGGGCTGTGAGTCGGGGTCACCCGGTGGCGGGGACGCACTGATGCAGGGGGACTCACGCTGGAAACCAGCTCCCTGCAGTGGCCGATTATCTGATGGAACGCTTCCTTCATCAGCGCTAATATCCATGTAGTGAAACAATGAAAGGGTTTCCTATCAGTTCCAAATAGGACGTGAAAAACTCTCAGTGCTAAGAGTAGAGGATGCTCGAATAGGGCAATGGGAAACGCCTGAGTCACCAGAGGGCTCTTTGATTCCAACGGCCAATCGGTGAAAGGAAAGAGAGAGAGAGAGTGGTTCATCAGTGGTCACGGGGAGGACAGGAAGGACGGTCTTTCACGCGGGACCCCCGAGGGCCGACAGCGGAAGAAGCCCAGCTGTGAGACCGCCACCTGGAGAGAGGAACGGAGCCCCCGGCTTCACTGGCCCCCACCTGCACTCCACAGCAGCTACGGGCTTCTTGTTTAAGGAGGAACTTCCAGGACATACTCGTCTCAGAGCACTGCTCACCCTGGAGCTGGATGGCCGCAGGGCTGACCCGGGGCCAGGAGGCCAGTCCACCCACTGCCTCGTCCTGCGGCTCGGGGCAGCCCCCAGGGCCTCACCCGCAGCTCAGATTTTCTGCAGGAAAAACGGGAGAGTTCCTCAGGCCCGATTCCTGCCCAAACCTTTCGGAACTGACCTCCCAGCTCCCTCTGGCTGGATGCGGGCCGTCTTCCCCCCCTTCTCTAAGATGGCACCGGGCCATTTTTCCGGAAAAGACCAAGTGTGTGCCTGCCCAGCAGGGCAGAATGGCGTTTAGCTTCGTGGCTGCACTCAGACCTGTGCTCCCAAAGTTAACTGTCTATTAAAGTCAAACTACAGGCCTGGGTAACAGCCTGGGAAGTGACAGGGGTGCCTGGCACGGCTCGAGCCTACGGGAACCTCAGCCTTCACTTCACTTCAAGGAGCTGGCCTCCTCCGGGGCTGGCGTGGCCCAAGGAAACGATGCAGGCCAGAGTCATGCTTACGAAATGAGTCTCTCTGGGGTCAGAAATTCCTGCAATGAATGACTTGCCCTTCCTCGCTGGTGATGTTAGACTGTACCCACCTTTAAGCTTCCCAGCGAGGTGAGAATGTTGGAACCTGCCCGTGGCTGTATCACCTGGGGGCCTGCCTACACCTAGGTGCCCGGGGAGGGGCACGCGCACGCCGAGCTCTGCTCTGCATCGGCAACAGCGCGTAGGAGAAACACCTGGTGATCTGCTGGCACGGGTCCAGGTCCTGCGCACAGTAGGGGCTTTCTGAGCGCACATCAGGTGAACCTGAGCCAGAGGGAGCTTATTCAACACGTGCCATCCAGGCTCTCCTTCCCCGGGAAATGGCATGTCGGGTGGAGGGAAGGCTCCTTGGGCTCCGCTCCAGATCGAGCTGGAGGCTCCTGAGAGAAAGGGGCCCAGCTCAGCTTCGGGCTTAGAACAATGCCGAGCGCTCAACACGGTGCAGGTGTGTGTGTGCTGGAAACTCCTTCCTGAAGCCTCTGAGGTCAGGGGCCAGGGCCCAGTGGGCTGGCTGCCTTTATTGTCCACTATCGTGGCTGGGACAGGAAGCACTTTCCGTTCCCGATTGCTCGGGTGGGTAATTTACAGTGGGAGCTCGGGGTCAGCGTGCCAGCACCTGCTTTCCCACCGAGAGGCCCACTTCCGGACCTGGGGGCCTTCAGGAGGGGGCCCCCTCTGCACAGATACAGCCTCCCCAGACGCCCCCGGCTGCCCTCTCTGCCACGCTGGCCTGTGGGCTGCGGCTCAGGCTGCTGTTGAGCCCCCGTCCACGGGGGGCAGTTCAGCCGCCTGGGGTACATGCCACACTGGCCCAGTAATGAACAAGGACCACCAAACTTCACAGACCATGTCCTCCCTTCTGTGGAGGACCCACTCCCGTGCCTGGAGCGGCTAGGTGACGCACACACGCTCCTCCCCTTTTGATGGGGAGTGTGGGTCCCATTTTACAGACGAAGAAACTGAGGCTCAGACAGGCCACTACCCAGGTCGTAAACGGAAGTGCTGGGGTTCGAGCGCAAGTCTGTCCGGGGCCCTGGGTTCTCTTGCAAACTCAGATGCCTCCAGGGTCCAGGCAAAGCACCCCACGGGGAGGTGCTGTCCGCAGGCAAGTACGGGGCAGTGGGTGAGGAGAGCCTGCTGCGACCCTGAAGCAAGGTAAGCCTGTGTGGCCAGATTTCTATGTGGAATCTCCATGTTCCCACGTTAGTAACGGGCACTAAACACTGGGTGGGTCAGAGTACGCCTGTGCGCCGTACCAGTGACAGCAGCGTGCACCTACTGTAGGCATAGTGGTCCCTCGGTCCTCCATGCCCCCCCGCAGCTGGTTCCCTATCGGACAGACAAGGAGACTGAGGCCAAAGAGGCGAACCAGCTGACCGCGGGCACCCAGCCAGTCCCGGTTTGCTTACTGCATTCCTGCCTGATCATACTGACATCACGTCCATCTAGAAACGGGGGAAGAGTTTAGGGGTCCGGCGGAGGATGGGGACGCCGACCTGTCTCCGTAGGTCATTTTCCTGTTCCTGGGACTGGCCCTGAGACCAGCACCCAGAGCGCACCCTGACCGCCGGCTGGGACCACCAGGACTGGCCCAGCAGAAGCTCAGCTCCCTGACTCCAGTGGCCCGAGATGGCCCCAGGCTCCTGCTCTGTGCCCAGGGCCCCTGCCCCTGGCCTGGCCTCCCCCAGCCCGAGGCAGGGTGGGTGCACCACGGCGGGCCCGGCCCCAGGCCCGCCCGCTCCCCTGAGTGACGGGCTGCCCTTTGTGGAGGGGGAGATTAGGGGCGGGTGAGGGGGCCGCGCAGCCCTCCCGGATGACAGGGGCCGTCAGCCCTACACGCCACGCAGCCCGGAGCGAGGGAGCCTTGACAGGCCTGGAGGGGATCCAGGAGGGAGCGCGAGGGGGGCGCACCCCTCAGCACAAAGGCCAGGCCTGTCTTCACACCTGCGGGAGGATGGAGCCGGCTGGGGGCGCGGGAGGGGGGCCGGGGCGCATGAATAATTCGCTCTGAAAGAAGCATGTCACGGGGAGATAGCTCAGCCAGACACTTCAAATAAAGGCAAGCAGCCGCGGTGACAGGGGACATTCTTTCCCACCGAGGCGCTGCTGGGACCTAAGTGCTGGGATGTCGTGAAAGAAAGGCGTCTTGAGCCCTCCATAGTTATTTTTATTAAAAAAAAAAAAAAAAAAAAAAAGAGCGCCAGAGAGAAAGAACGAAAAATACCACCACGATGCAGGGATGAGCCTGCAGCCCTGCGGAAGGCCAGATAACAAGCGCGCCACCTCCGTTCTGCCCCTGCTGGGACTGTCGCGGTCAGGGTTAGGCCCGCCCACCCTGGCGCCCTCCCCACCCCCGGCCCAAACTTGCCGACCAGCCCCGGTGACCCCTCCCCTCCTGCTTCCCAAGGACCACCGCGGTCAACCACCCCACCTCCTCGCTCCCTCCTCCCCGGACAGCACCAGGTGGGGCTCAGGTGTGACCCCGTCCACCCAGCCGAGCCCTCACAGCAAGGGTCCTGTTGCATCCTGCTTCGTGTCCCCGTTCAAAGCACAAGGTCCTGCACACAGTAGCCACCACTAAATGTCCACCGATGGGGACAATGACAGTGGTTTCTTTTTTCTTGGGAGAAGGCGGCAATGAGGCTACAGACAATACTGGAGTGAAAAACTGACCCTCTCAGGGTCCATTCATAGAGGAACTAGAGCCCAACAGGGGACCCCCCCTGGGGACCCTCAAGACTGAGGCAGACCTGTGTGTGTCCACGTGGATGGAAGGCATGTGGGGGGCTTCTCCCCGAACCGTGGCCTGGGGCTACCTCTGCCGAGTCAGGATTTAGTGGGAGAAGGGGGCTGAGGGACTTGCACTTTTTATCATAGGCACTTGGGTATATTTTGATTTTTTACATTGAGTGTGTATTACTTTTGTAACTAAAAGTATATATTCTCAATCCCTGTGGTTTAGCAAGAGCTAAACCCTTTGCCAAGCCGGGTTCCAAGGCACTCCTTGCTGGCGGAAGAAAGAGGCGTCTGAAGATGGTGGCTTTGTGTCCATCGTCCTCCAGCCGTGATGCCTGGCGGAGAGGCTGGGAGGCCAAGACCCTCGTCCTCAGGAGGCTCCAAGAAGCCATCCTTCTTCCTTGGTTTCCTCCCTCCCACTCCAGCCCTGCGGGATCCCAGGTACAGGGAAGGACCTGGGAGGAGGCCTGCAGGATGTCCAGTGTCCAGCGTCCAGCGCGAGCCCCTGACAAGAGCTCTTGTGGGAACCCAGCGGGCAGGGCCGTGAGGTCAGGGGTCCTTTTTATCGAAGCCTTGCTTTCACAAAGGACCTCGAGTTTAGACTTCTTTTATATTACCTCCAAATTAGGTTCCACCTACAGAAGCATTTTGCTGGGGCGTTAATCTTTGTTATTTACACAATTCGTCACACGCTGCTCTGTCTTGTCTTCACTGTTAGTGTTCTAGAAGGTCCCTCGCTCCTGGAGGGAGCGGCCTTGGGACACAGCTCCCAGGGTTCCCAGAGGACGCTTGCTGCTTGTACACAGGGGACCGTCGGGACTTAATGCTGTGTCCCTGAGGCCAGGCCCGGAGCCACCAGACAACCCCCCAGAGAGCCGGGAGAGACACGAGCCCGTGTAGTTATACCGAATTCTGCTTTTGGGGGGAGGCTCATCCCCAAGCCACTGTCCCTTCAAAGGCCACCAGGCCGTCCCTGGATGTAGAAGATGGGGCCCAGGGCGCCAGCAGCTGCACCGGGGCTGGGCCGTCCCTTCCCTGAGCGGTGGCTGCCCCCAAGAGGACAAACACGGGCGGCGAGGCATTTCCGGGGCAGGGGAAGCTGGCCGACGGGAGACAGGGGAAGAAGGGCCCGAGGGCCGGACACACTGGGCTGTGAAAGGGACTGAGCAGGGCCCCTTCACCTCACTACAGCTGTTATGGCAAAAATTAAAATATGCCACCCCGTGATTATGCTCACACAAGGTGATGAGAAGATTTACAGAAATACGTGTATACATATACATATTTTTTAAATTTTTAGTTTATTTATTTTTGGCTGGGTTGGGTCTTCGTTGCAGCACGCGGGCTTCTCATTGCAGTGGCTTCTCTTGTTGAGGAGCACGGGCTCTAGGCACATGGGCTTCAGTAGTTGTGGCTCGCGGGCTCTAGAGCGCAGGCTCAGTAGTTGTGGCGCACAGGCTTCGTTGCTCCGCGGCATGTGGGATCTTCCCTGACCAGGGCTCGAACCCGTGTCCCCTGCATTGGCAGGCGGATTCTTAACCACTGCGCCACCAGGGAAGTCCTGAAGTACGTGTATATTAACCTGGAGTCGCTCTAAGGAGTGAGTGCAACTGTGGAACACGAATCAGTGGAAACGCTGAGTGAGGAACAGCGTCTTCTTTCAGCCCTGTCAGTGGGTTTCTGCAATTGTGTTCAACCTCGTTTTTGTTTTTGTTTGCTTTTAATTTTTAAACGGCTTTATTTTCTGAGCCGTTTTAGAGGCATAGCAAAATTGAGTGGAAAGTACAGAATTGTAACGTGGTACATGTGTTACAATTGATGAACCCACATTAACACATCATAAGCACCCAGGGTCCACAGCGTACACGCAGGTTCATTCTTGGTGACGTACATCCTCTGGGTTTTGATACATGTATAAGGACACATATTCCCCATGACAGTATCATACGGAATAGTTTCATTGCCCTAAATTCCTCTGGGCCCCACCTGTTCATCCTTCCCTCCCTGCAACCGCTGGCGGCTCCTGATCTTTTCACTGCCTCTACAGTTTTGCATTTTCCAGAATGAGGTATAGTTGACATCACACAGTCTGCAGTCTTTTCTGATTGGCTTGTTCCACTAAAGAGGTGTAGGTTCACTGATTATAACAAACAGTCCACTCTGTTGTAGTGAAATGGACCACAGTTTATATATTCATTCACCTGCCGAAGGACATCTTGGTGGCCTCTATAATTATAAATACAGCTGCTATAAACATACACATGCAGGGTTTTTGTGGACATAAATTTTCAACTCCTTCGGGTAAATACCAGGGAGCATGGTTGCTGGATAGTGTGGCAAGAGTATGTATAGTTTTGTGAGAACCTGCAAACCGTTCTCCAGAGTGGCTGCACCCTCCTGCCTCCCCACCAGCAACGAAGGAGAGTTCCTGTTGCTCCACGTCCTCGCCAGCACTTGGCGATGTCAGTGCTCTGGATCTGGACCATCCTGACAGGTGTGCAGTGGTGCCTCATTGTTGCTTTAATTTGCCTTTCCCCGATGACACATCAGGTGCAGCATCTTTCCACGTGCTTACCTGCCATCCGCAGGTCTTGTTTGGTGAGGTGCCTGTTCAGGCCTCTTGCCCGTTTTTAAATTGGCTTGTTTGCCTTCTTAGTGAGAAGAAGACGGCTCTTACTGAGCCCTCTGTGTATGTTGGACAACAGCCCTTTACCAGATGTAAACCTTTTGCAAAGGTTTCCTCAGTCCGTGGCCCGTCTTCTCACCCTCTTGGTATTTGACCTCTTTCAGGGAAAATGTTGAAAGTCTGCGTTTGAGACCCACCCGCATGCAGTATCAGTGGGATCCCCGCCCTCCTCATGCCCCCGTGGTCCCTGAGGGGAGGGGAGGGGCCTGTGAGGAAAGATTAGTCCTCACAGGGAGGCACAGAGATTCCTCCCTTGTGGGGGAGAGTTGGGCCTGGAGGAAAAGCTAAGTGTGAGGAAGGGGAAGGAAGAGGGGGCGGGATGAGGGGACGCTTGGGATGGGCAGGGAGGCCGGGTGGGAAGCAGAGTCCACCTGAGGCTTCTGTCCCGGAGGCTGGAGTCCTGGAGACAGATCCACACTTTCTGTGGCAGATCCGACTTTCCTCTGCCAGGCCGGGAGGACCCTGGAGCCAGGGTCCTATGCTGTCACTAGGGGGCCCTAGTGAGCTGCTCTGAAACCTTGTCGAGGTGCCCTTGTCAGCTGAGACCGAGTGGAGAGGCCGTCCCTGGTACTTTCAAAGGTCAGACCCTAAAAGGGCCCATAACCAAACGCAAGGGTCAGATTTTGCTATGTTCACCCCTGCCACGCATGCTGGGCATAAACCAGAATCCAAATTCAAACCATTCCCGGGGCCTGAGCTGGAGGGTAGCACTCCAGCTTCACAGAAATATTCCCTGACTCGACAACACAGGCCGCTTTAAGGATGTCCACGAAACTACTGGCATTTGATTTCCCTTCTCAAAACCCGTATCACCAAAAATAATCAAAGAGGTAAACGTAACGCCAGGCTGGAGCCCAGCTGGCCTCTGCAGGCCTGAGCCGTTGCCAATTTCACACAAATTCATCAACTGTCAAAGCAGAACTGTGGCTCTATCTCCACCTCCCCAGGAAGCGCAGAAGTCGTCACCAGGCCCTGATCATAAGATCGCAAATCGGAAAGCTTAGCCAAATTTCCTCAGCTCCCAGGTCCCGAGAAATAAGCCCAATAAGGAACCTCGATTCTGACAGTCCTGGTTCAGGACGACTTTTTCTAATCATTAGCCCCTGGAGGTGCTCACAGGGCCTCAGGTTTGGTCCTGATCACCGGGTGGGAGGATGTAAGAAGGAGAAGCTGGAAAAAGTGAAGCGCAAAAAGGAAGTAAGATAAACACTGAAGAGCATCTGAGTCACCAACCTGCAGATGTCACGGGCAGGAAGCACGCTGATACCCGCCCCCCCCCCCGCCCCCGGACAACTGGGCAGAGACCCCTGGGCCTCCGGGCACCTGACCTCTGTGGGGACGTGTGCCCCCAGCAGCACCCGGAGCCCCGCCCCCAGTGCTTTCTCGGTGCCTGTCCTGTGCCCAGCATCCCACCACTGAAGGCTCTGATCTTCTCTGGGACGCACCCAGAGACACAGGAGTCCGCCTACACAGACACAAATAAGAGATGGCTCAAACAAGTGACGATGCCTACATCACAACGGAACGTGACACAGCTGTAAAAGAGAGGGAAAAACTCATTACTGGTGGGTCTCCAAGAGACATCGTTCAGGGAAAAAAATCAAGGTGCAGAAGCCTGGTGTAAGAAGCGGGGAGACAGAAGTACTCTTCAGCCGTAAAAAAGAAGGAAACCCTGCCATTTGCAACAACACGGATGGACCTCGAGGGCGTTATGATAAGTGAGATAAGCCAGAGAAAGACAAAGACTGTATGATCTCACGTATATGTAAAATGTTCAAAACAAACAAACAAACAAACAGAAAACCTGAACTCCTAGCAACAGAGATTGGTGGTTGCCAGAGGTGAGGGATGGGAGGGTGGGCAAAATGGGTGAAGGGGGTCAAAAGGGACAAACTCCCAGTTATAAGATAAATAAGTCCTAGAAATGTAATGTAGAACATGGTGACTATAGTTAGTAATACTGGGCTGCATATTTGAAAGCTGCTATGAGAGTAGAACTTAAAGAAAGATCCCAAGAAAAAAAATCTGTAACTATGTGTGGGGATAGGTGTCAACTAGCCTTACTGCAGCGATCATTTCGTAAGATATACATATATTGAATCATTATGTTGCACACCTGAAATGAATATAATGTTGCATGTCAATTACATCTCAATTTAAAGAGATGATCTAGGGGACTTCCCTGGTGGCGCTGTGGTTAAGAATCCACCTGCCAATGTAGGGGATACGGGTTCGAGCCCTGCTCCAGGAAGATCCCACATGCTACAGAGCAGCTAAGCCCGTGCATCACAACTGCTGAGCCTGCGCTCTAGAGCCAGTGAGCCACAACTACTGAGCCCGTGTGCCACAACTACCAAAGCCCACGTGCCTAGAGCCCGTGCTCCGCAACAAGAGAAGCCCGTACACCGCGAGGAAGAGTAGTGCCTGCTTGCTGCAACTAGAGAAAGCCCGTGCACAGCAATGAAGACCCAATGCAGCCAAAAATAAATAAACAAACAAATTTATTAAAAAAATAAAAAGAGTATCTATAGACACATACGCTTGTTCCTAGCTAGGAGAGCTGTCTCTGGAACTCACCAGGGGCCAGTGATGCTGGCTGTCTCTACGGACTGTAACTGGGGACAGTGGGGGGAGGGGGCTTTTGTACCTTTTGGATCTTAGATCACATGAATGTGTCACCCTTTAAAACATATTTGGATTTTAAAAGGAAGGGAATGGAAAAGAGCTCCATGGAAAGACGTTGAGAGTGATACAGATTAATGATTAAATGAAAGCTGTTAACAGGGTGTCCAGGGTGCAACAACCTGTGTTTAAAAAAAAAAAAAAAGAATATTCACAGATTTTCCTTCCTTTCGGAAAATCAGATTGATGGAGCAGGATTCTGTAGTCTTTGAGGGCGTCCCTCCCACCGTTTCCTAGAGCCCCTTCCCTTTAAGGAGGAAACACCCAGAAAGACAAAACTGTTCACCTAAGAACATCACCAGCACGTCCCTTTACAGGAGAGGCCTCACTGGGGCCGCAGTTCCTAACCCTAAAGAACACTTCCTGGCCCACACACCCTCCATGTGTACCTGTGCTCACCAATGCCACAGTCCCCACCACTCCCTGTTGCACCCTGACACTGAAGCTGAGATACTGCTTTCGTCTCTAAAGGACTTTACACAGTTGCTCTTCCTATGGTGGAGACATGGTTCGTGGTACCACAGCTCCATCAAAAATTGGAAAATAGAAAGTACCATGGGTGTTACTTTACGGACACGAAGAAGATGCACGTGGAGTCAACCTGCACACACCGTCCTGTTCCTGCTCACCACGTGCGTTACCCGCTCGGCCAGAGCTGCCTCATCAGGTTGTCAAGGTTGTGCACTGCTCATTCCAGGGCCCCGTCCAGTACAGTGTGCCCAGAAGGCAGCTCCTGGAGCCCACCACCTGCACAGCTGACACGGCAGAGGTCCAGGCCCCAGCCCCTGTCCCCAGTCATGTGCTTAGGACTGTCCCTCTGTGCGGTCTACACTCGCCCTCCGTGGTGTGCATCTGTCTCAAGAGAAATCCCAAGGCAAGGCTGAGTCTGGCCATGTCGGTCTCTACTGGGCCCTCGCGCTTCCTGCAATGGCCTCAGATAACGCAGTGCAGATGACCATAGCGATAATGACGCCTGGGACCTCGGCATTTCCCATCAACTTCTGAAAAGTGATCTAAGATAAGCTTCTGATCTGTGACACCCCACATGCAGTCTCCACAAAGGGGAATTCCCTTGTTTAAGGCTGGGCTTCGCATGAGAGCTGCCGGGAACCATTTGGAAAACTTTTTTAACTTATCCCCCTTGCCTTGTTCACCTATGTCTGGAAATCTAGCCTCAGAAAGGCATAAAAAGAAAGAAAAAGAGGAGAGAGGGAGGGAGGGAAAGTTACATTCATGAAAACGTCCGTTGGGCAAAAACACGTCCAATGGTCATGGAGGGCACGTAGTTGTGAGGGCAAAGATTTTGCTTATTCATTTTGTTCCTGTTACTTTGAAAACGTTCTGCAGTGGTATGTTAGTTTGATAATTCAGACTAAATCGATGCAACCCTAGAACCTGATGTGTCTTAAGGACTCCAGGCTACCCACGGTCCCCAAGGGCAGGACTCCGGAGCTGGACGGCCTAGGCCCCTGGCGGCTCCTCCGCTCCTGGGCCGAGTGTCTCCAGAAGGTCTCTGACATCTCTTTGGCTCGGTTTCCTCATTTTCAAATGGGGACAATAACAGTACCTACCTTGTAAGGTTGCTGCTAGCAGCCAATGCGTTAATAAAGGTGAAGGCACCAGCGCTAAATAAGTCCTTCTCAGTTGCTATTAGCGGTGATAACAATGGGAGCTATAACAATGCCATCGTTCCCAACCCACCGGCTCTGCCCAAACCCCATCACTCCCCAGCGCCAGCCTGGGCATCCTCCAGCCCCAGGGTGGCCCAAACACAACTCTCCCACGGAACGCCCGAAGCACTGGCCTCCAGCTCCAGGTGACCGCCCAGGAGGGAAGACCCGGTGCCACAGGGCCGCCCTGCACCCCCTGTCGCCCCCTGCAGGGCCCTTTGCCCTCTCCCCACTCCCTGCACCACCGCCTCACCTCCCCACGCCCTGCCTTCGACCAGTGCCCCCACCCCGTTCAGAGCGTCCTCTTCCTCAGCCTGTCCCCAACCTCATGACCTATGTTCACAGCAGCACTATTCACAATAACCAAGACATGGAAGCAACCTAAATGTCCATGGACCTAGAGGTTGTCATACTAAGGGAAGTAAGTCACACAGAGAAAGACAAATACCATATGATACCACTTATATGTGGAATCTAGAATATGATACGAATGAACTTACTTGCAAAACAGAAACAGACTCACAGACATAGAAAACAAACTTATAGTTACCAAAGGAGAAAGCAGGGAAGGGATAAGTTAGGAGTTTGGGATTAACAGATACACACCACTATATACAAAATAGATAAGCAACAAGGACCTACTGTATAGCACAGGGAACTACATTCAGTACCTTATGATAACCTGTAATGGAAAAGAATCTGAACAAGAATATATATAACTGAATCACTTCGCTGTATACCTGAAACTAATACAACATTGTAAAACAGCTATACTTCAAGAAAAAGCTGTTTGTTTTGGAAAAAATACATATATATAACTGACATTCCCATTTTCTCCAAAACAGAGGGAAGGAGTCAGACGCTGCCGGCTGTGTGGTGCACACACTCTGTTATTTGGGGGAAGACCCACAGCCATGGATCTGTGCCCAAGATGTGCAGACCAGCCAGGCAAGCACTCAGAGGACAGCAGTGGGCGTGGGGCGGTCATCCCAACAAGAAAATAGAAAAGGGGGTGGGCCCCGGCCTAGTGAGCCCTGGGGACTTGCCACAAGGACGGGACCTGGGTCTGCTGGGACCCTCCTGACTTCAAACGCTGCCTCTGTCACTCTTGCCAGTGCCCCCGACGTGGCCGGCTGGGACCCCAAGCCGGGCCTTGCCAACTGCGTTGCCACAGCTTGGGCATGCGGCCACGTGGCCCCCGCAGGCCCTGTCCTCCCCTCGGGCCCACGCAGGAGGGAAGCGCTGGCCCTGGGCCTGGCACTGGACCTTTGCATCACCCCCGGTGCTCCAGCCCAGCCTGGGCGGTGCTGCCTGGGAGCGCCTTGCTGAGCAAATGGCCCCGAATCCTGGACGCTGTGGGGAGCACGTCCTGTGCCAGCCAAGCCTGGGCCTCTCTATCGCATCCCACCCAGACCAGGCCTCTTCACTCGTGGTTGGCGGGAAGCCTGCAGAGGAGATGTGACTGGCCCTCCAATCCCTGCCCTGTTCAGGACCCCCTACTGGCAGAGGGGCCAAGACCTATCGGAGGATTCGGGGGAGCAGGAAGCAGAATGGGGACCCCTTGCCCAGCCACTCTTCACTCCCATCAGTTGGGGCCAGAATAACAAAGAAGCTTCTTCTCAAGGGCGCAGACTGGTGGGTTGACAGTGCTGGCGGGGCACTGAGAGGAGGGCGCTGAGGCACCGTCCGGGCTTGAAGGAAAGCGTGCGGGGCTGATCTGTGGGCCCCGTCTGCACGACATGGAATGGGAAACTGGGAATGTACAGACCATGCATTTCCATCCCCAGAGCGGGGTCTCTCCATTTCCCCAAGTTGTAAGCATGACCTCAAGTCGGCGGGGCGGGGGGGGGGGACTTTAGCAGAATTACTGCTACGGTGACTCCTGTCACTATGGCGAGTATCGTTACTGCTACTATCATCACTCGCACTATAGCTGTCACTATAGCTCGCTGAGCAGTACTCCGAGGCAGGCGCTTTACAGGTGCGTCCCCGTAACAGTCCTACAAGTGTTAAGGGAATCAACGAGGGCTGGAGTCTTACTGTCTCCGAGGAGCCATCGAACTGAGGAGTGAGCATCATAAAGCCACTTCCAGCTGCGGCAACGGAGACTCACAGAGCACGTGCCGGGGTCCCACTGCAGCAGGGGGTGGATCGCAGAGTGGACCCCAAACCTGGCTGCTTCCCCCACCGCCTCTCCCCCGTCCACCCTTCCCATCCCAGGGCCTGGCCCCGGCTGCCTCTCCTGAGCCCCTGCCCTGGGCCTGAGCCCCCTGCAGACACGGGGGACATCTGCCCGCAGGACCTCGGGCGCCACTGGGCGGGGGAACAGCAAGATGGGCGGGGACTCGCCGCCCCTGCAGGCAGTGGACCGGGCCTCCCTGCATCCGTTACGGCCCCCGGGCCCAGGCTCTGCCCACCACACAGCAGTGATAGATAGTTTGTGAAATACCCCAAGTTTGCGGTTGACCAGAATTCTGAAATAATTCCATTGAGACCGGAATTCATGCAATGTTCTGTATCCTGATGTGGTAAAGAAGGCGGCCCGCGGCGGGGGGGAGGGGATGTGAAGGCCAAGGATGGCGAGGCAGCCTCCAGGCCCTGCAGTAGGGGCTCCCGCCGCCCCCCTTCGCCCACGGGCTCCGGAAGGCCCATCTGACAGGAGCAGAGCCCTGATAAGCACCACCTGACCAGGAGGCCCCAGGCAGAGAGATTAATGCTCAAATTGCCAACAGCCTCCCGCTGCCCCCACAGGGGAGCAGGGGCAGGTGGGGGGCACGCTGGGAGAGGAAAGCCAGACGGGGCCTCGGCCAGAGCAGGCAGGAGGGCGGCCCAGCCTGCACCACGCCTCAGCCTCGGCCTGGCTATCCGGCCTGCAGCAGCAGCCCTGGCACCCCGAGTGGGACGAGGCCAAGGTGCGGGGCCGGGTGAGCAGCACGGCAGCCCCAGTTCGCTGCCCAGCTGGCCCTCGCTGCGCATGGGGAGGGGTGGGAGCCGGCAGACACCCCCTCGGCCTGGAAGCTTCCCACGGCTGGGTTGACGCCTGAGCCTCCGTGCCCAGCACGGGGGCCTCAGGCCGACCGGGGCTCCACCAGGCCCTGCCAGCTCCTTGGCCAATGTGCTGGAAGGGGAGGGGATGGGGGCGTCTGCTTGGCTGGGTCCCCCTGCCAGTGCTGCAGAGCAGCCCTCTACCTCAGCGGCTGGGCAGCGACCCCAGGCCCGGACTTGACAGGAGCAGGGCAGGCCCGGAGTGGCTCCGGGGTCACCATGGTCAGGGCTCCCCTTCACAGCGGTCGACGGGTTCGGGCCGATGACACCTCCTCTCCTCTCCGGAAAACCAGAAGCCTGAGGGCAGCCCAGTGGGTTTTCCGTAAAGCAAAACACATTCATGCAACGGGTCTCCCTGTCCTCTGAGATTAGGAGTATCCCTCTCTTTAGGGAAAAAAGAGAATAAAACCTTTTCTCAGAAGAAAAGATGGTGCTAGCCATCAGACACGGCAAACCGAAGGCCCACTGGCATGTTTAGTTTGCTCTGTGGGTAACTGGGTTTCCGTCTTTAAATCTCTGAGTCCACTCTGAAGTTATATTTCCAGCTTTGTTTTGGAAGCTCTGAGCCCAGGCCCCACCTCAAACTTTTAGGGAATATCTCCTGACTTTTAAATGTGGATGACGAACTCAGCTTCCCATAGTGATAATAACATTCTGCAAGAAAAGCACATCTGCGTCCAGCAACAAGGTGATTCACCAGATCCCAGGCTACACGCAGCCAATCGGTGTCATGAGGACGCAAAACCAGCCCTAGCAACATCTTCTGAGCATCTTCTGAGCAGCTCTGGGCACCCACGTAAGGCAGCCCCCATCCCAGGCCTCGGGAGGTAGGCATGGAATGGTGGACAGAGACAGATCATTAAAGAGCAGTGAAACAGCGCGCACATTCTTTTGCAGACGTGCAGAGTTTCCTGGGGAATTTACAAGGAATTGCTAACGAAGTTTTCCCCTGGAAGGGAGGTTGGCCCCTGGGGGGCTGGTAAGAAGGTGGGAGCTTTCACTTTTCCTTTCGACACTCCTGATCTGCTTAAATGTTTACCACGAGCAGGTATTACTTTTACAATTTGTAAAATACAGTATACGTTTTTTGATGAATCTGAATGCAAACCAACGCAGCGATACTGTTATGACACTGTAACTCAAATGTACAGAAAGCCCAGCGCGGCAGTAACTGTCTCCATATAGAAGAGGGGAGGAGAGTGGCATTAAGCCTTCCCAGGGGCAATGCTGGCCGCTGGGTTTTAGAGAATGAATAGGAGTTTTTCCAGGCAGACAAGGAGGGAAGCTTCCTTGCAGGCCAAGGAAATCAGTGGCTATCAGCCACCAGATAAGGTTCATGGAGTTTATGGAGGGGGGTGCTTCGGTGGGATCTTGACGGATACGGAGGATTTGAATGAGAGGGGTCAACGTGGTGGGCACAGATCAAGCATGGACACAGAGGGAGGAATGAGCCTGGCACATGTCAGGGGCTGTGGGCTCTAGCTGGGCTCCAGGAAGGCCATCTCCCAGACCACCTATTCCAGCACCGAGCCATAGCCTCCAAGCTACCACAGGGCAGTTCCAGAGCAGGGAACACAGCCTGAGGACGTCCCCAGGTCCCCACAGGACCTGGCCCAGAGCTGCCACCCAGAGTCCAGGAGGCCGCCTCGGGCACTCTGCCCACAGGCGTGTCCCGGGCTCTCAGGGGAGCCTGGGTCGGCAGCATTGGTTGTTGCAAAGGCCTGAGCAATGTGGCATGACCAGCCCCCAACTGGGAGCCGGTCACTGGGCCCGAATCCCAATGGGACCCATACTCACCAGGCGGGACCCTGAGCTGACTTTCCCTAACCTCCAGATGCCAGGACCCTCCACCCGTGGGGCAGCCGTGAGGACCGAGGGGTATGAGGATCCGAGTTCCCACCGCAGGACCTCGCCTGCAACAGGCGCCCAGTAATAACTGCTGATACGTACCCAGCGCCCACCCCTCTAAGAGCTCCACCACCATCAGCTCGTTCCATCTGCACAGAGGCCTGTGAGGCAGCTCCAGTGACAATCCTAGGTGACAGGTGGGGAACCAAGGCAGAGAGGGCTGCACACAGCTGGTGAGTGTGCGAGAGGACCCGGTGGTCGCCGCCTCACCCGTCGGCAGGCACCATGCTGCTTCACCCTCCAAAGTAGAATCCGGCGCCCCCAACAGCGCTCCTCAGGGCACAGCCCCCGCAGGCGGCACAAGACGTGTGGCCCCTGTGCCCTGGGCTGCTCGGCCCTCCTGTGGGCACAAGCGTGGATTTCCTGGGCAGGGGCGCCCTCTGGAGGCAATGAGGTCACAGTCCCCGCCAGCCTCGGAGGGTCTTTGGAGCAAAGAGAGGCGAGTCCAGCCCTTACCTGAACCTCGCTCACCACTCAGGGGTCGGGGTCCAGCTGCCCCACTTTGCAAAGGGGAAACCCAGGCCCTGAACACCGAGCAGTAACTCTGTCCAGAGCCACAGAACACGCCCCTGGAAGGACGACAGGAAGCCAGACGGGTGTCCAGCGGCCGGCCTGGGGGGCGAAGTGAGACTCCAGCATTTATTGAGAGCCCACTGTATGCTCTACAACTATGGTCTCCCATTACCCCTACCAAGGAAAAGATTATTCAAGGCCCTTGTTAAAGACAGTAAGGAAGACTGTTATCAACAGGGCCCTACAATGGGGTCTTGCAGTGGGAGAGTGATGGGGCCTAACCCTGAACACAACAAGGAAAAGGGAATTTACCGCCAAGGAGCAGGTGGGGGCAGTGGATAGAAAATGACCAAGAGGAAACACCGGGGGACCGGGTTTCTGGCTAAACCAACCTCACAGGATTCTCGCTGAAGGTGGGCCAGGTGATCAGACACCAGGTGAGGGGTGAGGAACCGATCAGATATCCAGGGTGGGGGAATTCCAGCTAAACTGACCTAGCAGGATTCTTGCTAAAATGGGACAGTGCAGAGAGGGACACAGAAGCCCGAAAGTCGGGGCCTAGGTGAGAAGAGGGTTCAGAGGACCCCGACTGGAATCTGGTCAAGGAGAGGGTCCCTGTCGCACCCACAGCAATCCTGGGAGTATCCCATCCTATGTTTGAGACCCAAGGCTCCGAGGCCAGGCTCCCAGAGGACCGCCTCTCAGCTGCCCCTGTGTCCCCGGGGTGCAGGGGAGTGTGGCACACGACAAAAGGGACTCAGTTCCCCTCCGCAATGGCAGCTAAGTTAGAGGGTATTTGGTCAGCAGTCAACTCCCCCTTCACAGCGGTGCCAGATGCTCCCTCCCCCCAGTCTAAACGTTCCCATAAACAACAGACCCCACCCGGCACTTACTATTGGCCACCGCCCAGCCTGTCAACTCCTGTGAGCCTCATAGCGACAATGAGTCTCAGAGTTAGGAATGAATATGACCCCGTTTTACGGATGGGGAAATCGAGGCACAGGGCAGTTGAGCTCCTTGTCCTTGGTCACGCAGCTAAGTGGTGGCAAAGCCAGCAATCCACCCCAGCAGCCCGCCTGGAGCTCTCTGCCTATCGCACCCTCCTTACTCTGCTGGGTCTCTAGCCTAATTCGGTTTCAAATGAAAGTTTGCATCCCTACCGTAGCGGAAAGCCAGTTTCACTTGCCTAAATAAAAAGTCACTGTAAAGAGATACTGTGTTGCCAGGTGTGAGACTCACACTGCCCCAGGGTTTCTTCATGTCACTCAGGTGCTGCACCACCAGACTCTCTTTCCCAACAGCAGGCATGGCTGCTCTCTGGGGACCCCGATACCTCAGAGCAGCCAGGAACTTGGCAGCAGCGCCCCTGTCTTGGGTCAGGCAAGGCGCAGCTCCCAGCGCTGGGCGGGCGGCAGCACGTACCGGTCATCTTGCAAGTCCCTGCTGCCAGCCTGGCGCCTGACCTGCCTGATGGTCGTGTGACCCCAGAAGATCCACCTCTCCTCCCTGGGGTCCTGTTCTCACCGGAAATGGAAATGAGTTACACCCCCCCCAGGTCTGTTGTAGGGACTCAGCAGATACAAACTGCACAGAGCAGGGGGGACACGGCTGAGAAGGGGGCACACCGTGGCCATGCTGGCAGAGCCTGTGAGCTCCCCGTCCCCCTGCAGCCTCCTGTGGGCAGACGGAAGATGGACCCAGCCTGCAGAGCGGCGGCACATCACTGCAGGCTGGGTAGTCAAGAGGCAGAGGACACACAGCAAGATACTCCGGGACAGGACATCCCAGATGTACACACGGCAACGTGAATCGACCCAAAAACCTGACACAAATGAGACCAGCAAGAAACACAGTGAGCTCTAGAGCCAAGTGGACACACACGCGCGGAGACACGCCACATACCTCACCAGGGTGCACGCGCGCCTGCACCGTGGGCCCTGGGTAAGGCCATGTCTCCGGGTACCTGTGTCCACGTCTGTCAGATCAGAGCCCTGCGGCAGGGCTGCTGTCTGTGCCAGGTCCACAGGCGGTGGCTCTGAGACCTGAGTAACAGGTGGGCTGCGCACCTAGAACCAAAGGACGGCCACCCTGGGACGGGCCTTCGAGACCAGCTCTGCCAGGACCTGCAAGTCACAAGCCTGGAAAGGGCCCCGACACCCTCCCCCGACACACACACACACACACAAATAAGTCACAACTGCCCTGTCAAGACGCCTGCTTGCACACTTTTCACCCTCGTAACGCAGGTATTATGTGGTCTGTAGCCTGAGTCAGGAAGTGTGTGCAAAGGACCCAAGTGACTTGCAGAACCAAGACTCAAGCCCAGGCAGGTCTGAGGCTCCCCCTTCCAACTGGCCCCGCTGCTGCCCACAATTTGGCAAAACAAACAAAGCCCCATGTCTCCTCCCTCCTCAACAGAGGCTGGGCCAGCATCCATCCCAGAGTCAGGGCAGAAGGACCCTCAGACAGGGGCTTGTGCGGGAAGACTTCAGGCCGGGGAGGGGAAGGCGCTTGCCCAAGGAGAGGCAGCGGGGGGCACCCCGAGAGAAGACTTGGAGGCAGGAGGTTCTGCCGCCACCAGGGCCTGGCTGGGTGGAGCACAGCAGACGCCTGCAGAACGCAGCAGGACTCGGGAAGCTCGCTGAGCCCTAGCGTCAACCCTGCCGCCGCCTTCTCCATGCCTGCTTCCTTCTCCCAGCGAGCCTCCCCAAGCCTGCAGGCTAACCCCACTGATCACATCACCCTATTTTATTTCCTCAATAGCACTGCCCGCAGTGATTTATTTTCTAGTTTCTCGTCCTCCTGAAAGTCGCACAGCACTTTGCCTCCTTGCTGTATCCCCAGTGTCTAGAACTGTGCCTGAGACAGAGTAAAGATATTTGTGAAATGCATCATTTGCAGCCTCGACATGCTGCCTCTTCGGCCCCGCAGAGAGCGAGCTCCTGGGCTGGGGCAGGAAGCAGTCGCTGCACCTCAGAGAGCAGTGCCGGTTGGTGTAAGGTAGGGGCCTCCCAGCCACCTGGGGAGTCGGGAAGGTCACCTGGGAGGCAAAGCTGGACGGGGTCTCCGCCGCTTTCCTCCACGGAGCTGGGGGGAGGCACGGCCAACTGCTCAGAGATCTCCCTTGAAATCCCCGTTCAGCCCTCAATCCCGTCCAGTCCTGCTGTCCGGGACTCCTTCTCTTGACCAGCGCCTTCTCTCCTGGATCTGCGACCTTTCCCTCCCCATGACCTCCTTCCTTCCCTCCAGCATTGAAAGGGGCTCCTGTCTTTCTCATCTTAAAACATACCTTTCTGGATTTCACCTCCTGAAGGAAAGGCAAAAAGGGGGCTGGAGTCTGGGCTCCTCCCTCCCCACCATCCCCACCTGCAACTCCTCCAGGCCCTCTGAACACTCCTCTTAACTGTGTCCCATTCGGCCTGCTCTTCCCCACGGCCAATACCGTGGCCTTCTGTTCACTTCTGTTTCCCTGCAGTTGGTTCTGGGCCTGTCACAGTGACCATGGAACCAGCGACGGCAGGGACGATGGGAATGTAAACAGCTGGGTGGGGGGCACCACGAGGGCTCGGCCATGGGAGGGAGAGGACGCCCTTCCACTGGCTTAGGTCAGGCCCAGGCTGCAGGCTCCATCTTCCCTCCGTGTCACCTCCAGGCAGGTGACAGGTGGGTCCCCAGGTCCGGGTCCCGGTCCCCGGCCACTGGGCTCCGGTCTGGCCCCGCCGTCGGGGAAGCAGCCGGCATAGTGAGGCCGCGGGCCGGGCGCGGGGGCCTTTCCTGTCTGGGCCGCGGCCCCAACCGCTGGCAGCGCTTCCGGCGGGGCTGCGGCCGGGCTGCACTATCAGCTCGGCGCCAGACGCCCGGCCAGGATACTTGTGGTGAAACTGTGAGGGCGCACTTGGCCCTCTGGGGTTTCTCCATGTCAGCCTCCAAGACAAATGGAGAGGGAGACTGACACACGGCCCTCTTCTTCAGCCACCTTTTCCTCCCTCTGACCCCCCGCGGCCGTGGGCAGCTCGAGGCCCATCCGTGGAGGAGGCAGGCTGGACGATGGGGCTGGACAGCGGGGCTGGAAAACGAGGTGGACAGCGGGGTCGGATGATGGGCTGGACGGCGGGGTCGGGTGATGGGCTGGACGGTGGGGTCGGGTGATGGGCTGGATAGCAGGCTGGCCTGGGTGCCTAGACCGCACGTGGCCCAGGAGCGCCCACTCCCCACTGTGGGCCCAGGGAGGAGGCTGGTCCTCGACCAGTGAACGTGTCTGTGTCTGGGGCACCTCGCCGTGCACCACGGGCCAGGCCAGTCCACCCTCGCCCCGGGCTTAGGAGGGGGAACCAGGCCCCGCTGGCCACTAGGGAATCCAGGACCAGGTAGGAACAGGGGGGCCCGCGCCCCAGAGCTGGGGATGCGCGGAGCTGGGGCAGCGGGCGCGCAGGCCTAGCCCGGGTCCCGCTGGGGTGATGGACGAGGCCCGGGCTCCTGCCGGCCCAGCGCAAGTCTGGTCCAGGCCGGGCAGCGACTCCCGGCTCCCGCCCCTAGGTGGCACCACCGCTAGAGCCCTCGGCTTCACCAGGGGTGCGGCCTTGCGCATGCGCGGCTCCCCTAGCCGCGTCTTCCCGGCGGGCCCTCCGCGCCTGCGCACCCGGCGCAGCCCGTGTAGTGTCGGCGGGTTTCCGGGAGTCGCGAGGGCGCCACGCAGCTTGCTCCCCGGCTTGCGCGCGGCCCGCCGGCCCAGCAGAGGGCGCCCGCCGGCACGACCCTCGGTGTCTAACCGCGGTTCTTCCCTTCCCTGCTCCGAAGTGAGGGATTTACCCGAACTAGGCGGGCGGGGAGGCTGGAGGAGAAGCTGCCTAACAGCCGGCCGAGGCGGCCCCCGCCCCAGGGGAGCCCGCCCTGCAGCCCGGGGCCGCGGCCGAGCGCAGCCCCGCCTGCGGCCTCGAGAGCGGAACCCGAGGACCCGGCGCGGCCAGAAGCTCTTCGGAGGAGCCAGCATTAAGGCCGAGGGAGCGGCCGCGAGGTACCGTCACCTGTTCCCTCCCGAGGGCTAACCGAACACCGCCCGTCGGTCTCCCAGGCTCCCCGAGACCACAGTGCCGGTGGGACCGGGAGTCGTGCAGCCCCGCTCTGGAGCGAGCGTCTTCCGTACCCTCCCCGCCCCCCGCCTCAAGCCCTTACACTGTCCTCCATCATTTCCTCTTCAGCCTCCCACTCCCACCGGACACTCCGCGACGGCAGTTAACACACCTGAACCCGTCCATCCTCAACCTGTCAGTTGCACCGGGAAGCCTCCCCGCGGTCCCGCGCCCGTCCCCACCGCCCAGCCACGCAGTTCTGCAGTCACCACCTCAACGACCCGCTCCGAAACCCCCCAGCCTCCTCTTGGTAGACCCGAGACACACACTGCCCGAGTCCACGCGGTCCTGCGCTCCCTTGCCGCACCCGCGCAGCGTCGTGCTCCAGGCGGCCGCGGCACCCTGGGGCCCTAATACTCAGTCCTGGGTCTCCACCACCCCACACCCTTCCCCGGCAGTGGACCCGCAGCCTCCAGCTCGCCGTTTCCGCAGCCGTCTCCACGCCGAATATCCAGCTCCCACGGACGGTCCCACCGGGCGGCTCAGGCACACACACCCCCTCACCAGGTCTGAAACAGAATTCATCATCGTCTTCCTCAAAACTGGCCTCGTGCAGACTTCCCCACATTAGGTGAATGGCACAGCCATCCTGCCACCCTCCCCACCAAGATGGAAGGCACCAACTGGGTATCACACGCTGATTTGAACATCTAGCTGATAACACGAGGGTGAGCGTATCAGGCGAGACCTCTGCCTCATCAGGGCTGGTCCAGTGATCACGCGCGTTCCGACAGCGCTGGAAGATGTGGAGGACGGCTACAGGGTACCACAAGAGAGCACGACAGGATGGGTCCCAGAGGGCGTGGAAGGCTTCCCGGGGGCAGTACCTAAGCTGTTTCCTGAAGAACGAGCAGGACTTCACTAGGTGAGGCTAAGGCGTCCACCCTAGGCGGGGAGGAGAGTGGAGTGGAGGGAGTTGATCACTCAGCAGCCGATTCCCCCACATAAGTCTCTCCAGTCCATCCGTGTCCCTACATCACCACCCTGGCCCACGCCTTCATCTTCTGCCTGGGTTACAGCAGGCTGGCAGGCCTTCTCCCACATCTACTTATAGCCTTCAGTTCGTTCTCAGCCAAAATCAAAGCTAAGCGTGTCTCTCATACACGGCTCGGTCTTCCCTTGACTTTAGGGTCAAGCCAAAAGCCTGGGCCGACCTGTAAAGCCCTGTCTTGTCTGGGCTCTTCCAGCTCTGCAGCCCTGTGTCATACACTTTGTACCCCACTCTCTGGACTCCCTTCAGGTCCTCAAGCCCCAGGGCCTTGGCACATGCTATGCCACTTTCTCAGGGAAACTTTCCCCATCCAGTGCTCTCCTGTATTTACCATCAGAGGACCCTGTCCCTCTTCCTTACAGGGTTCTATCAGTTTGTGACTATGAGTCTGTGTTGATCACGTGACTGTTCTCCACAAGAGCCATCTCTGCCCTGCTCATTGTTTCCTTAGTGCCCAGAAGAGCCCATGACACAAGCACTGTGACACCCCACCACTCTGTTCTGGGACCTTACCTAGGCCACTTTACCTTTGTGGCGTCAGTGTTCTAACATGTAAAATGTAACGAGGACCTGCCATGCAGACTTGCTCTCAGGAGCGAATCCATCATCTAATGGATAAACAGCACTTGATAAAAGTACTGTCCCCGAAGTTAAGAAGTAAGTCATGAGAGGCGTTCAACAGAACAGAACAGATGTTCACCGTTCCAGCTTTATTTTCATTTGGTCACACATGCTTTAAAAAACATACACACACGCCTGTAAAATACCCAAACATCAGGAATTAGAAGGGCATAAAACAAGGGGCTTACAGGTGGAAAGAATATCCTAGGCTTCAGAACAAACAAAACCAACTCAAAAATTTCTTTGTTCAAAACACAAAAATATTCTGTTTTTAAAAACATTTAAGTTTTTTTGTTTTTTTTTTTAAAAGAACATTTTAGGGACAAAAACTTCTTGTATTGCCTGAGGCAGAGCCTGGCTTCTTTCTTCCTTGAAGGCCTTTTGCAAAATACAGAAGCCAGCATTTGCTGGCCTTGATGTTCACCACTCCCACCCTGCCCTCTGGAAGTGCAGGGCTACAGGGCATCCAGGATGTGGTCGATCTTGGTGACCAGCTCCTGTCGCTTTCCCGAGATGAGCTTCTCGTTCTCGATGTACGTGTCTTTCTTGAGCTTGCCAGCCACCAGCCGCTCGGCCTCCACTGCCGACTTCAGTACCAGCTCCTTGACCTGCGCGTCCAGTTTCTGCATTTCGCTCACCTGGCCGAGGCAAGAGCAGGGCAGGGCTCGAGTGTCCTCCGCGGCCCCGCCCCACAGACACCCCCCCCCCCCCCCCCCCCCGCCGCCCAGGGCAGAAGGGCTGCTGTGGAGGGAGAGGCCAGCTTCACCCGCTGTAAGGCCTGTTCCCACAAGCTCTGGCCCCTGTGAGCCAGTCCCTTCACCACCCCCGGCCCCAGATGCGGAGAGACTGTACGGACCAAGTGTGGAAACACCGACACCCCCCGGCACAGTGCCGGACACATGCAGGCACTCAGTGAACGTTCGTTCTCTTCCCTCCCACGGCCAAACTTGGCCAGGGATTTGGTCGGGCAGAGGGCCAACGGCCGCGGGCGGGCGACTCCTGTTATCACCAACTGGGTGTCAGGCTGAGGCCTTTTATGGCCACATTGATTCAACACTCAACAAACACTCGTGAGCCATGAAGCCAGGCACGACGCTACACTGGAAAACAGCAGTGACGACAGATGAGGCATCGCACCCTCAGGAGCTGACGCACGATAAATACTTAAGCACACGGATACGTGGTTTCACAGAGGGGTGCAGAGACGGAGCAGGAGTGGGTGGGGGCGTGTGGAGAGGGGCACCCCGGGGGCTTTCAGCCTCATTTACAGGCACCAAGAACTCATGCAGCACATCCTAGGCAGGGTTCCCAGCGCTTCACATGCACTAACTCATTTCACATGACCGCTGTGAGCTCAGTAAGGATTAACAGCTCCCCCATTTTAGAGATGAGGAAACTGAGGCACACAAGTTAGGTAACCTGCTCAGGTTCAGAAAGTCTGAATCAGAGCCTGGAGTCAAACCCACAATTCTAAGTCTGGGTGCTTCTCCCTGCAGCCCGAGCAATCTGGAGCCTTGTCCAGTCTGGCCTCCAGGAGAGGAAGCAGCTGCTCTCAACACCAGTGCTGTGGAGGCCAGCAGCACTTCCTCCAAATCCAGCTCACAACCAAGAGCCCAAATCTCGTTCCACCCCAAGGGTCGGCACCACGCGACGCGGCCATAACTGGGCGCACCCACCCCACAGGCCAGCGGCGAGCAAGGCCACGCTGGGCGAGGCAGGAAGGAGCCGGGTGACACGGCGATGGCAGGCACTTACTCTGTCGCACAGGTCGGAGCCCTCCGTCTTCAGCCTGGACTGCAGCAGCGCCACCTCAGAGGCCAAGGCCTTGTGCTCCGTTTCCAGGCTCTTCTTGCCACTGTTGAGGGTGGACACGTCCCGGGACTGTTTGTACCTATTGACTGTCTCATCAAAGTGACGGTAGAGACCTAGTCTCTTGTTGACCAGGGTCAAGACCTGCTCTGTGATGCAGGCCACCTTCATCCTGGCTTCTGCAGCCGGATCCTGGGGGAGAGACACCGTGTGTGATGACATCCAGCCCTGAGCCCACTGCGACCTTCTCCTCCCAAGGAGCACCCACCACTAGCACACAAACGAGAAAAGCCACCATCTTGGAAAGTCAGAGAATCACACTCTTGCCGACACTGACCCTGGAACGGTTCAGCAATGGGCAGGACAGGGGACAGGAAGATGAAGCAGACGTTCACATCCAAGTCCAGCAGGACAGACACACTGGTATAAAAGGGATGCTAATGCCAGGGTGCACCGTGAGAGGGGTATGAGGTGCTGAGGGAGGAGAAATTCCATCTCAGGCCGGGGAAGACTTCCAGGACGTGTTTCCAGGACCTAAAGGATGAAGCCCAAGCTCCTTAGCCAGCCAAGGCCCTTCAGACGCAGCCCCATGTACTCCCCAGAATCCCTAACCAGTGGGCTACTGCAGAAGCCCTAACCGGGCATGCTCAAAGGCTGACTCTGGCCTGCAGAAGGTCGATTTGGCCCACAATTAGTTTTTTTTTCCTCAGTAAATTATCAAAGCTTTAAAATAGAGATGTATACACAGGAAATCAGTTGAATAAACTATGACTTATCCATACAAGAGAGTCCTCTGCAGCTATAAAAAAATAACAAGGAAGAAAGCTCTCTATGAACTGATATGAGTGATTTTCAGGATACGTTAGTTAAGTGAAAAAAGCAGTGAAAAATAGATATGCTGTTGCTACCTTTTGTGTACAAAAGAAGAAAATAAGAATTAAATATCTGCCTATTTTTGCAAAATAAACAAATCAGAAAGGCTACCTAGGGGACTGATGAAATTGTTCCCTACAAGGCAGGGTGGGACAGGGTGGAGGAAACCACACCATTTTCAAGTTCTCAATTTAGAACTTTGTTAGTGTTTTACGGTATCACAACCAACATTAAATACTACCAATGATGGAGGAAGAAACCAGAATAAAATTCAAGCATCAATGAACCTAATACCTTTCAAATGAGTAACCAGGGAAAGAAGAACAGAGCAACTACCTTGGGATCACAGACTCTGACACTATGGTCTCAATCTAAAGACAAAAAGAGGGCTTCCCTAGTGGCACAGTGGTTGAGAATCCGCCTGCCAATGCAGGGGACATGGGTTCGATCCCCGATACCGGAAGATCCCGCATGCCACGGAGCAACTAAGCCCGTGCACCACAACTACTGAGCCCACACTCTAGAGCCTGCGAGCCACAACGACTGATCCCGTGTGCCACAACTACTGAAGCCCAGGAGCCTCGAGCCCGTGCTCCACAACAAGAGAAACCACCGCAACGAGAAGCCCACGCACCGCAACGAAGAGTAGCCCCCGCTCGCCGCAACTAGAGAAAGCCTGGACGCAGCAACGAAGACCCAATGCAGCCAAAAATAAATAAATAAATAAATTTATTTTAAAAAATAAAGACAAAAAGAACTGCCAAGAAACCTGGCGCTCTACTGGCAGGTTTGGTGTTTGTAGTGGTATGAGTGCAGCAACTGTGGAACTGTTTTGTTTTGTTTATAGACTTCAGCAAATAAACAAACACACTGATGTTGGGATCCAGGCAAAGAACCCTGTGGGGTTAGACTGGAATAACTCATATTTCAAATACCACATGTATTTATCTCCCGGCTCTGTCTGCTGAAAGGGCTGAGGAGCAGACATGCTCCAAGAGCAGTGATCACAACCAGCTCCCAGATCATGGTCTCCAGGTACCATTCTGCACTGAAAGGAACCAGAGCTCCTCGGAGAAAGTACAAGATATGCCGGAAACGTACTGCTGCACGCTACAATAAGGAAGTGCACAAAAATACGATGTAGACGGAAAGACAGTCAAACCTGGGACACTTGAGCATCAAAAGGAACGGCACAGTGGACAGTAATCCAGTAAAATAACACATGAATCCAAACGAATAATGAACCAACCAACCAACAAGAAAAGCTTTTCCTTATAGTAGAAAACCACCTAGTAAGGTAAAAGGCACCATAGTTTTTCAGCCACCACAACTATCAGATTCAGATAAGAATTAGTAATAAATACTGTAACTAATGGGTGAATATATATGATATTTATATAGCCTCAAACAGATTATGTATTAATTGCAAAGAAAAATAGTAACATTACAGTGAATAAACCAAGAAAGGCACCAACTCAACCAAGGAGAGTCAGTATCACCAACCCCGGACCAAATGACATCAGGTACCTCCCGACGTGATGCACTGCAGACACAGCACCACTTCATAATGTTCTTGCCAAAAATGCATAATCTGCATTTTCAAGGAGAAACATAAGAAACCTAACGTACACACAACGCCGAGGAATGTCCCAGATTAAAGCAGACTAAGGAAATATGACAACTAAATGCAATGCATCATCAACTGAATTCTGAAGTATGAAAAAGAATGGCTATAGAAGTTACCCTTGGGGCGATCAGCAAAATTTGAGCCTGGACTGGGTGCTGGTTGTTATTAGAGCAACGTCACATTCCGGACTTCGAGCATCGTGCTCTGGCTCTATGAAACGGGGCCCTTGGGGTCAGGCTGTGCACACGCCTAAGTATTCAAGGGAGGCGGGCAACTTAAACGGCTCAGGAAGAGTACATACGACAGGCCAAATGTTAACCACTCCGTCCAGGTGAAGAGTGCACAAGAGTTCGTTTTACTATTCTTGTAAAATGTCTAAATGCAGAAATATTTTAAAACTCGGGATTTTTAAAATTAATATAGCTTAGGAAATGGGGATATGTCACAGTAAAACCTAGACTCAGCCCTTCTGCGTGACAAGGTGAGCAGCTGCCCTGGTGGCACCCCTACCCCAGGGCAGCCTCGCTGGTCTACGGAACCAGCCAGACCAACGTCCTTGCTCATTCGTACCAACTGCCACCCACAGGCCCCAGCAAAAGCCTGCCATGCTGTCCCACAAGCTGCTCCCTGAGGCAAAGGCCCCGCCCCACCTCTTCTGCCAGTCACTTCCCCGCGAGCCTTTCTGGGCACACGCTCTGCCCACCGCCTCTCCCCACGGAACTGGCCGCCAGCAGCAACCTGTCTCCTTCGACAGTGCATGTCCGTGACCACAGCAACAAAAGGAGGGGTCTCTAGGGTAACGGTCAGCTGAGGCCACGAGCAGGCAGAGGTGTATGTCGCGCGGCCGGGCGCTGGGAAAGCGAGTCAAGCACGCACTGCAGACGGCCGAGTTGGGTACCTTTGTGATGGAGAAGTCCAGCCTGACGTAGACGATGACGGTGAAGAACAGGACGTAGAAGGCAGCCACCACCAGCAGGGGCTCCTGCAGCATGAGCACCTTGTTGAAGGTGTAGTGTACCTGGGGGGAGCCAGGAACACATGCTGACACACGGGTCCACCCGGACTCAGAAACCTGGGGGCGAAGGGGCCTCGCCAGGCCTACAACTGTCCGGGCTGCCCCCGCCATGTGCCCCACCCCCGCCCCCAGAGGCGGCTGTGCCCAAACCACTCCAGGCAAGGAGGAGAGGATGGCAAGTCCCTGACCCTGCAGCCACTGTCCAGGGAGGAGGCCTGGGAGGCAGGGCTGTGGAGCGCATACCACCATGTCCTGAATGTGCTGCTCCACCAGGTTTTTCTTGTGGGCCACGATCACGGGGCGGCCAAACGTGTCCAGGTAGGTGTAGTGCAGCTCATCAGGGGCTCGGCTGATCTCATAGGGACTGTCCACTTGGATGTTTCTAGATGCCAATGGGAGGAAACTGAGCCTCACACAAACTGCACTGACCAACTAGGTTCACAGTGAGGATCCAAGGCCCAAGGGGTCTTCCAGGGTCACGAGTTCTACTCCACTCTCCTCCCCTCCCATCACAGGGAACACCCAACCCCCTGAGACCGCGGACCCACTGTCAGAAAGCCCTGAGCATGAGAATGTTTTGTCGCCCATGCCAAGGGCAGGGGGCCCTGTGAGTGTCAGCTGGTTTCTGCCAAGTGGACCCTAGAGACGCTGTGGCTCTGTCCTTTCCCAAGCCTGGTTCTTCACCTTAGGCCAACATTTGATGAGATCCCTTACCCTTCCAGATTCCTTCCTTTCTGCTTAAACTGGCCAAAGACAGCTCCCTCTGTTTATAACCATGGAACCTGATATACCATCTGAGACCACCCTCCCCCCCACCTTCTGAACCTGGTGTGACACGCCCAGGACAAGACAAAGCCCTCTCCACTATCCCTCCCCTTCCTAGGAGCACAGCCCAAGGCCACCCAGCTGCCTCAACTTTGCAGTTCTTTCCTTTTGCCAGTCACCTCATCGGACTCAGGCCATCACTCTGGCCTGCTATGAATCCTGCCCCTGTCACAGAAAGGGCTGTGTTGGGATAGCTCATAAGTGCATCTTGTGCCCTCACTGAGTCAAATGTCTCAGTTTAAACTCCACCAGAAGCCCCTCCTCTGCGCCCTAGAACCCAACGTCCCACTGAGGTGCCAAGAGGGCACCACCAGGAAGGGAGACAGGAAGGGAGGTCAGACTCACTTGGCCCCTTCTGGCAGGATGATTTTCACAGTCAGAGAGTCTATCACTTGTTCATCAAACACGTGGTCCACAAGCCTCATCTTCAATGCATACTGGTCTCCTGGAGGGTCAAGCAGACATAGCTGTGACTGGTTTTGTGCGTGTCTTTCTCCTAAGTAAAGTACTAGAATCTAGGCCCTGAACGTCACAAAAGGAGACACCAGCCACCACCGACTGTGTGCCTTCAATGAAAGAACACATCAGCTGAGTCTTGCTGAAAGGATCGACCTGAGTCTGATCAGGCTCCAGAGACAGCTGTTAATGGGCTAGAAATACGGAAGACAGAGGAATGTGCTGCCCTGCACTCTGACCCGCAATCAGCAAAATCCAGACCATGGGCTACACTACAAATAAGGTCAACTTCTTCAACAGCTAAACCATGAGGAAAACAGATGGAGGAGGAAACTGTGGATTACTAGAGGCTGACAAGACAAATCAACTTTTTTGAAAAACGCAGAACTGGAGTATCTAGAGACATACAAGTGGGTGATAGAACGATGAAGAAATTCAAGAGAGTGTCTCCCAAAAGCCAGGACGGTGATCGCTGTTGTGGGGAAAAGAGGAGGTGCGTGAGGGCCTTCTGAGCGGCTGGCCAATTCCACTTCCTTGACCTGAGTGACGGTTATAAGGTGCTCCTCCTATAATTTACCGAACTTTACATTTGTATGATTTACTAGATTTTATTTTGCATTAAAAAGGTTTTAAAAAGAAAGACGTGGAAATATGACAAAATGTTTATAATCAATAGTTCTGGGTGCTTGTGTAAAAATGTTTCTTATTCTCTGAATTTTTTATTTTTTAAATATTTCAAATTTAAAGAATTTAAGCAGTTCCTTCTTATGCTAGAACTGGGGGTAAGAAGCAGCTTTTTACTGTCCTATGTGAATTGATTACCATACGCAGGTATCATTTTTACAACAGTAATTTTTACTCACCCATGAAAAGTTGTTGCTGATATCCCAGCCTTCCTAAGAATGACAAGAGAATACCCTCTCCTCATCTAAAAGGACTGGCAATTATCACACACACACACACACACACACACACACACACACACGACACAACACAAAACAAACCCACAGGAAATTAAAGAAAAAGACAGTCTTTCCCTTTTCAACTCCCCAACAATTGAAAACTGACCCAAATTATAGAGGTACTCATAGCTTGGGAGGTTGTAGCCGACGATGTAATGGGTCTTCCACCCGCCGAAAAGAGGAAAGCGAGGCCGGATTTCCATCTCTACGGAGTCATCCAAAATAAGAAGGTGGCTGGTGGAAACATTGCCAATCTCATCCCGATAATAAACATCCTGTGCAGCAGCAGGAAGGATGGTCTGCAAGAGAGTGAGCATGCCTTCTGAAGACTCCAGAAACCGACGCAGAGGAAGCGATCCTAAGTCCAGAAGAGACTTCCTGCACCAAGCTCTTCACCACATCACTGCTTAATAGTCTCCAAACTGTGAACAACCTGAGCAAAGTCTAACTTCCCCCCAAAGGCTCCAGAATATCTAGATACCTCATCTGCTTCTCAATCAACGTCAGTAAATAGCCAAACTCTTCTAAACAGTAAGTAACAGGCTCATAAATACCTTTGCAGATGCTAAAGACTTAATACAAAGGTAAAAATAATCTAAGTTATTTTGCAGGCGAGCAAACTAAAGACGGAGGAAATCACATGAAATCGCTAGGTGGTTTATGGTTTACTTATGAAAGGGGTTTCTCCACCTAATATTTTTAACTAATTTTTTAAAATCTTTACTTATTTTTAATTATTTATTTCCAAATCTGTAAGCAAATTTTGATAACTGAGAGGAAAATGTAATGCCTCTGTTTGCACAGTGAGCGCTTCTGTAAGTACGTGAAAATGCTTCTAGGATTTCATTTATAAGACAGAAAAAGATACAAAACTGTATATGCAAACTGTATATGCAATATGATCAAATGTTTTTTAAAAACAGCATTATAAAAGAAAAAGGAAATATATAAAAGTGTGTCAGAAAAACTAGTGCCTGGGTTTGTTTTTCCTTTTTCCATTATTCAAATTTTCTTTAAAAAACATGACCTACTTATATAAATGGGGGCTTTTTTTTTTTGGCCTTGATGCTAGTTCCCCAACCAGGGATTGAACCTGGGCCACAGCAGTGAAAATGCCAAGTTCTAACCACTGGGCCGACAGGGAACTCCTGGAGGCAATTTTTTTTTTTAACATTCTGTTGGTTCTAACACCGTCACTCAACTACCTGAACACCAGTCAATCCCAACGACTGTCCATAATTAGCTACTTTCAAAAAGCAAAAGAAAGGACAGATGTGATAGTCATACTTTCCCCAATGTCCAAGTCCAACAGTCCATACCTTAAAAGAACGGATGGAGGAGACTCCACTATCTGGCTGTCTCTGGTAATCATAGCGCGAAAAAGGCCCCTTCAGCACAGCCCCTGTGTGCTTCAGGTCCACGTTTTCCTCCACAGCAATGTTACCCCAGTGGGAGACCTCGATGACTCGGGTCATGCTGGTGATGGTCAGGAAAGGGCTGTTGTTCTCAGAATGTACTTTAAAAGTGTCCTGGAGAGGAAGGAAACAAGCAGCTCAAAGTTTGGTGACAGAGGAATCAACACTAGCTTAAAGCAAATTGATTGGAAACAATTAGTACCAGGACGGTTAAACTGTGACACATCTAATGTATGCAACAGAATGGTTAAATTGTGCTGTCTCTAACGTAACGACATGGAAATATTCACGATATATTATTAATTGGAAAGATAGAATACACAAAGCTGTTTTAGGTTCCAACATAAACATCATTTGTTTTACAAACAAAATTGTCTATACTTATTATTTTATAGCGACTATGTGAGAAAAAGAGAACAGAACCTGAACTGAGATACATGAGAATCTCAACACAGATAGGAAACAGAATTACAGATTATTTCTACTTTCTCCTTGTAGTTTTTATTTTCCAAATTTCTGCAAATGAGCTTTTTAAATTGATTTTTTAAAGCAATTTTTACAGTTTTAAAATAAAATAAAATCTTAAGCTGTAAATAAAGAAAAACTGTAACTAGGAAATAAATATAAGATCTAACAGAGAAGACATAACCTCTCACCAGTGAGCTAACAAAGAACTCATAACTGAGGGAGACACGTAGCATTACTGGATTGTTCTAACCTGAAGAAAAGTCATCTAGAGAAGTTCACAGAAGAGACTTTTTAAGATAACGTTTATGGAGTTGACATGTACGTATGTATCAGGCACTCTTTATGAGCTCTGAATAAGCACATAATTTCATTTAATCCTCAAAACATCACAACGAAGTAATTACTACTTATCCCCAATTTTACAAATAAAAAACCCAGAGGCCCAGCAGTTAGTATTAAGAAATCTTTCTGGTCACAGATACAGATTGGTGGTTGCCAGAGGCATGGGTGGGAGAAATGGGTGAACTGTTTTGTTTCTTTTTAATTTAAATAAACTGAATAACAAAATTTTTTAAAAGTAAAATTACAAAAAGACCAGAAAAACATCAAATTAAAAAGCTTTTGTACAGCTAAGGAAACTACCAACAAAACGAAAAGGTTGCCTACTGAATGGAAGAAGATATTTGCAAATGATACAGCCAATAGGGGATTAACATCCAAACTGTACAAAGAACTCCTACAACCTGACATCAAAAAACAAAGGACCCAATTTACAAATGGGCAGAGGATCTGAACAGACATTTTTCCAAGGAAGATATTCAGAGAGCCAACAGACAAATGAGAAGATGCTCAACATCACGCATCATCAGGCAAAGGCAAATCAAAACCACAATGAGGTACTATCACTTCACGTCTGTCAGAACGGCTATCATCAAAAGATAATAAATAACAAGTGTTAGTGAGGATGTAGAGAAAAAGGAAACCTCATGCACTGTTGCTGGGAATGTAAACTGGGGCAGCCACAACAGAAAACAGTATGGAGATTCCTTAAAAAATTAAAAAAACAACTACCATATGACCCAGCAATTCTACTCCTGGGTATTTATCCAAACAAAATGAAAAACACTCATTAGAAAAGTTATATGCACCTCAAAGTTCATAGCAGCATCATTTACAACAGCCAAGATACAGAAGCAACCTAAGTGCCCATCAATAGATGAATGGATAAAGAAGATGTGAGATACACACACACACACACACACACACACACACACACACAGTGGAACACTACTCAGTCATAAAAAAGAATGGAATCTTGCCATTTGTGACAACATGGATGGATCTAGAGGGTACTATGCTAAATGAAGTAAATCAGAAAAAGACAAATACTGTATGATTTCACTTATATGTGGAATCTAGAAAACAAATGAACAAAATAGAAACAGAGTTACAGATATAGAGAACAAACAGGTGGTTGCCAGAGGGGAGAGGGGGGTCAGGGAGGGAGAGAAATAGGTGAGGCACATTAAGAGGTACAACCTTCCAGTTGCAAAATAAATGAGACAAGTATGAAATGTACAGTGTGGCGAAGTCAATAACTACGTAATATCTTTGTATGGTGACATATCCTAACTGCACTTACGGTGGCGATCGTTTTGAAATGTACAGAAATACTGAATCAATATATTGTATAACAGGAACTAACATAGTGTTGTAGGTCAATTACACTTCGAAAACCAAAAACCAAACAAACTCATAGAGAAAGAGATCAGATTTGTGGCCCTGAGAGGCAGAGGCAGGACGGAGGGAGAATTGGAGGAAGGTGGTCAAAAGGTCCAAACTTCCAGCTGTAACATAAATAAGCACTAGGGAAGTGACATACAACGTGATAAATATAATTAGCACTGCTGTACATTCCATATGAAAGCTAAGAGAGTAAATCCTAAGAGTTCTTATCACAGGAAAAATTTTTTTTCTATTTCCTTAACTTTTTTTTATTTTAATTTCACGGCCCCTCGTTCCATATAATTTATATATGAAGCACCCAAAACTGGAGCCGAGGCCTGAACAGTGTCTATTTCTTTAATTTTGTATCTGTATGAGATGATGCACGTGCACTAGCTCCTGCGATCATCACTTCATGATATAAGTCAAATCACGACGCTGTACACCTTGAACTTACTCAGGGCTGTATGTCAATTTAATCTCCTTAAAAATGGAAGAAAAAGAAAAAGTTAAAGGCCAAAAGAACCAGAAAAACACCTTTCTTTCCCAAAAGTCCAAGAAGTAGACAAGATAAGGTTATTTTGTTTTGCTATTTTATTATAATTGTAGTTAACAGCATTTAATGCCAATACCGGCACGGCTATGGGGAAACTGGCAGTTCCATAGTGCTGGTGCCGTAATACACTGGCTAAATTTTCTGAAAAAGCATTTGGCAGTACAGCAAGAGATTTTTAAATGTTTATATGCTTTGATTTGAAAACTTGTACTTCAAAAACTCTATCCTGAGAGTACAGAGCAAAGAAAAGATAGAGAAAGGACGGCTGAAGCATTGTAGCAATAGCCTGACAACCACTGAATCTCAGCGACAGATGGCCGTCCGTTTACGATACTCTATACTTCCGTGTGTTTGAAACGTCCCATAATAACAACATCTTTTTTACGCCTTCATCACTCCCTCTGCCTTTAAGGCTCACGCCCTAGGCTCAGCAACACCACCAGCAGCTAACCCCAGCCACCAGGGCCAGCACAGCTCAGGTTTTCCCATCCCCGCGCCTTTGTCCCCCCATCGCCTCTGCCCAGAATGCCTGGTTTCCTGCTCCCCCAACTCCCACCTCCTTTAGAAAGCCCTCCTCAAGCCCCAGCCTCTATCTGAACTCCCAGAATGAGGACAGTGAGCCCCATGGAGTCACTTCTCGGCAGGTTAAAACCCTGGGGATGATCTGACATGGTGCTTTGGATTCCCACCCAAGCCCCTCAACGCGTAGTCACCCCCGCAGGAGATATGTCCCTGAAGCAGACAGGGGTGGCCTGGACTCCACAAGGGCCCACCTGACTATAGGCAGGGACATCGCGGAAAGGTCCGTAATCCAGGAGGTCCTCGGAGCGCGTGGGGTTCCCCAACTTGGTGTAGCTCTCCACGTTTCGGGAGGCGAGTTTCACACGCATGGTTTGTGTCTTGGTCGGGTAGGGAGAGTAGAAATAATGGTTCCCCTCAAACACCACAAACTGTTTCTCCGACTGGGTGATCTGGGTTGGATATGGCTGAAGCACATGGGTATAAACGGCTTCCACAATGACTGAAACCTTGGCCCCGGGATCAAGAGCGACTGGGAGCTTGACGGTGAAGAATCTCCCGCTGGAGCAAGGATGAGGAGAAACAATTAAGAGAGACCAAGAAACTGAAAAGAGTACAGCAGCTTAAAATCACAGCAAAATTTTGTACCAAGATAAAAGCAGTTACTTCTAAGAGATCACCTTCAACCTATTAATTTAAGCCTTTTTAAAAATTTATTTATTTGGCGTTTATTTATTTATTTTATTTATTTTATGTTTGGCTGGGTTGGGTCTTTGTTGCTGCGCGCGGGCTTTCTCTAGTTGCAGCGAGCGGGGGCTACTCTTCGTTGCGGTGTGCAGGCTTCTCATTGCGGTGGCTTCTCTTGTTGCGGAGCACGGGCTCTAGGCGCGCGGGCTTCAGTAGTTGTGGTGCACGGGCTCAGTAGTTGTGGCTTGCGGGCTCAGTAGTTGTGGCGCACGGGCTTAGTTGCTCCACAGCATGTGGTATCTTCCCGGACCAGGGCTTGAACCCTGGTGTCCCCTGCATTGGCAGGCGGATTCTTAACTGCTGCGCCACCAGGGAAGTCCCTTCCTGCTTTTTAACGTGTGTTTGAAAACTATCCTTAGTAAAGTGTTTTAAAATAAAAAACAAGTGCCAGGCCCCCTGCTAGGTACTGAGGTTAGAGCAGAGAAGGCGGCAAGTTCAAACCCAGGCTTCATGTTCAAAGAGCTCAGTCTACCTCCTGTGAAAAAGCATCACTGTTGGGTTTCCCTGGTGGCACAGTGGTTGAGAGTCCGCCTGCCAACACAAGAGACACGGGTTCGAGCCCTGGTCCGGGAAGATCCCACATGCCGCGGAGTAACTAAGCCTGTGTGCCACAACTACTCAGCCTGCGCTCTAGAGCCCGCGTGCCACAACTACTGAAGCCCGTGCACCCTAGAGCCTGCGCTCCGCAACAAGGGAAGCCACCGCAATGAGAAGCCCGCGCACCACGACGAAGAGCAGCCCCCGCTTACCGCAACTAGAGAAAGCCCGCGCAGCAACAAAGACCCAACGCAGCCAAAATTTTTTAAAAATAAAAAAATAATAATAAAATAAAATAAAAGGCATCACTTTCAGCGCCGTGAAGGCTGGCGAGGAGGTGTGGTAAGGCTGTCTACCCCTTGGAAACAGGACGGTAGCCAAGCAGCGATGGGAAGGTGTCTGCTGAGGCAAACAGCCCGCAGGTCCCACCCACCGGTTTCCCATCTGTTGGCTGGGGATCCCTACCCCCATAGATTAGAGACCTGATGTGGCATGGAAGTAACTACTTTCCTGTTGTGAAACACACTGCCACTCTCAGGGGAGTCCAGTTTCAGCACAAGGAGTCAGAAAAGACATCATAAACGGGTCCAGAATGCAGGGAGCCTGTCGCCTGCTACCACACACTCTACTAACTGAGACAGCCTCTAACATGCTGGGCCCATTCTAAGCGACTCTCCTAGTTATGATTCCAGCCCTGATGTGATAACCTACAACCAGACAAGGCAAGACAGACACAGATATGCTGACCGTTACCTTACCTTTTACCCTTAATTTTGGTTTCTCGTACTTCCAGATTGTTCTCTTCCTCATCCTCTCCCTTCACCTGTAAAAGGACAAAGGAAGTTATTCTTTTTTGTCTTTTAGTCTCTGAATTTTGAGTCAACAATTAACTAACTGCCGCAGAAGTCCACATTAAAACATTCAAACCACCAGAACTTTGCTGGTTTCAGTAACAATTTTTCAAGTGAAATACAAGAACACTGTCAAAAGACCTACTTTTGCACTGAATAAGCTGTATGATATGCTCTAGAAAATCATATTTTCCTGAATGATCAAATACATACATACAAATTAAAATTACGCTTCCAAACACAGTTTACACTTCCAAATAGAAAGGCCAGAAAGGTTTCTTTCTGGACGTTTTCTTTTTCATTTACATTCCAATATGGCTATGCATAGAAAAAGTCCCAGTATTGTTTATTACTTTTATTTTTTCATTTTTTATTTTGGCTGCATTGGCTCTTCGTTGCTGCGCAAGGGCTTTCTCTAGTTGTGGCGAGCAGGGGCTACTCTTCGTTGCAGCGTGCGGGCTTCTCATTGCAGTGGCTTCTCTTGCTGCGGCACACAGGCCCCAGAGTGTGCGGTGCGGGCTTCAGTAGTTGCGGCGCATGGGCTCAGTAGTTGTGGCTCAAGGACTGTAGAGCGCAGGCTCAGTAGTTGTGGCACACGAGCTTAGTTGCTCCGCAACATGTGGGATATTCCTGGACCAGGGCTTGAACCCGTGTCCCCTGCACTGGCAGGTGGATTCTTAACCACTGCACTACCAGGGAAGTCCCTATTTACTGTTGTAGAAGAAAAGTCTCATGCATAACCAAAACTGATTTTAGTTGCGCAAAAGAAGTTAACAGCGGCAAAAGCAATGGCTACTGTGTGGCACACTCTTTTATTCTTATCCTTCATTGCAACCAGCTGTGCAACCAGGAAAAGGATGCCAACTCCGGCAGGCTGCAGGGTCTTTCTGAGAAAGAGCAGGCATCTTGAATGAGACTGTGGAACAGATTCTAAGGGAAAAACTTACACACACAGCACTGATCTCTTTGCCAACCCAACCTCCACCAAAAGAAAAAAAATTTAAGACCACCTTTTAAGACTGGACCAGTGATTCCCAATCGGGTATACAAAGCTATAATGAGAAAGCTATTTGTCATATTTCAAAAAGCCTAAAAGTTATCATACAATCATCCTCAACAAAGGTGTACAGCCTAATAAAAACAACAAATTTCACTACTTTTACTAGAATCCTATCACAGTGGGAACATTCTAGTATACTTGTGCTTATCAGGAACTCTCATTGTTCAGTTATATGTTGATTTGTCTTAAGAAATATTTATTATCACTTCTAAATATTTACTAGATTCAATGTGTAATCTAATAAAAGGTTAGAGAAACAAAATATTTCAAATATAGCATCCAAATGAAAGCAAAAATAGTAAGATAAGTCTTTGGTAGTAAAAAGACAAGGAACCACTGGCTCCTAGTCGATAATCATCCCGGCCTCCTCTACCAGTTCCTAAACTTCTACATGTAGTGTTGAAGATAATTCATTGAAACAGTTTCTAGCAACCTCACCAAAGCCTCCCAGTCAGTTGTTGGAAAATACACATCTCTTGGTTAAGTTTATCATCCAGTTACGTTTCCCATTGGGATAGGGGTACAAGGGAGCACATACACCCGTTTGACTCATCTCACTCTTGGACCACAAATCAAAAAATGGTTCTGAATAAACCTGGTGATGGGACTACAGGTTTTATACCCCAACAGAACCCTACCTCACACCATCTAGGCCACAAGAGGCAATGTCGTACACTGAAGAACACACACACACACACAAAGCGTGAAAGAAACTAACCTGACTCTTTATTCTAAGACATCATGTAGGTTAAACAACTTAACCTCCCAGACTGCAGTCCTCACCAGCAGTAACAGTACACCTCGAAGGGCTCTTATGAGAGTTAAATGAGAATGTACTTAAAATACCTACCACAATACCCGACACAAGGTAAATTCTCAGTTAGGACACCAGTTGAGCGCTCTCCGGCATGATGGCCAGATAGCTTCTGCTGTCGTCTTGTTATACTGTGGCAACCTCACTAAATGACAACTTGCTTTTATAAAAGAATGGGATTTAACATTCAGAACATTCAAATGAAGTTTTAATCCATCCTTCCACAAACCTTTAAGTAAAACTGCGTGTTTCATCATGGACAAAGCATGATAAGGGAACAGGAGTCATTTCGGAAGCATGATCTCCATAAAGGTAACTTTATAGCTCCAAATTCAGCAGTCAGGTACGCTAAGAAGAAATACGACACTGGAATGACTATTCTCCAAACCAATAACTGGGTAATCACTTAATGGATGCTGTTTAAGGAAAACAGTAATAGAAGGCAAACCTCTGTATACGTATATTACCTCTATTCCCAAAGCCAACACTGCTTCCTTGAGAGGCATAAAAATGACCACTGAAATGCATGGAAGAACAGAAGCAAAGTTGGGAGGCATTTACTGCGTTACTGTAAGAATGAGAACCGGTCGGGGCGAGGGAGAGAACTGGACTTTCCCTTTCTGTACTGTATTACTTGCACGAGTTTTTAAACTAACTTTAAGGAAAAGGAAATTTTTTGAAGCCGCCGTTCGCAACCGTAAGAAGTGCGTTATATTAACAACGGTTTCAAACGATTCCAAACTTGGAAGCAGGGGAGCTGCTCCATTTGCGATCGCACTGGACGGAGCCCAGCTCCCTGGCGAATCCGCGCTCCGGCCGCACCACCGCGCGGCGCCCCCGCAGGCCACGGGCCCAGCCGCCTGCGCCGCCGGCCGGGGCTGACGTGTCCGGGGCGGGGACGGGCGCCGGTCCTCCCGGCCGGCCCGTGTCCCCGGGCCCAGCTCACCTGCACGCCGAGGTACGCCAGCCGCGCCTCCAGCTCGGGCTCCAGAGCCAGTAGGAAGGAGGCGACGCGGGGCGAGGAGCTACCGCCCGCGTGCGCCAGGACCACCTCGGCCGTCACCTTGGCCAAGTGGCTGCTCAGGTCCACAGTGCGCTTCACGTCCTCGTTGATCAGCGGCGGCGCCTCCGCGGAGGCGCGGCCCGGAGCCGGAGCCCAGGCCCAGATCAGCAGCAGCAGCGGCAGCAGGCGAGCTGCGGGCGCCTCCATGGCCGTGACTGAGCTAGGCCGCGGGTGGCCCATCTGCGCGCGTACCCCGTGTCCGCCACGGCGCAGCCGCCCATTGGGCCCGCTGGCGCCCCAAGATGGCGGCGCCCAGGGGCGAGGACCCCGTCTCCATGGTAACGGGCGGCCCGCCGGGCGCCTGCTTGCGTGCACTGGCCGGTCTCAGGTCCCTGGAAGGCGCCCTGGTCTCCCCACCGCTCTCCCACAGAGGTAACACTGACAAAGATAAAGGAGGAGCACAGACTGCGTCTGTCCACAAGAAGTGCTGATGATGAGTGAACGGTATGTTACTTTTTAGCTTAAAAAGTACTGCCCCCAAATTCTCCGTTAAACATGAAGCCATTTTCATTCTCTTTATTAATTCATCCTTTCACTCCCTCAAGAAACATTTATTGAGCTTTAAGTTGCATACCCATCCGAAAGAGAGGCAGTAAGACATCCTTTTAACAGGGAACATACTTTTGATGTGGAAGAATGAGAGGGAAGATGTCTTGTAGACGGTGAGCAGTCTGGGCCACAGAACTCCACAATCCTTTTGAGGAACTTGCATTAGTTCCGTCTGGGGGAACGAGACCCAATCTAGGCCAGACTACTCGCTCTCCCAGAAGCTGGAATCTGAAGGCAGCAACTACACCTGAAAACTGCAGAACTGATTCATGTGCGCTGGGCGGCCTGCAGAGCTGGCCAGGGTCCCGCTCTGATCCCCAGCTTCTCCGTGTCTGCTTCTTCAACGCCTCCCACTCTGGAAGCACAGGCTCTTCTCAAAAATAGAGGAGGGGGCTTCCCTGGTGGCGCAGTGGTTGAGAGTCCGCCTGCCGATGCAGGGGACACGGGTTCGTGCCCCAGTCCGGGAAGATCCCACATGCCGCGGGGCAGCTGGGCCCGTGAGCCATGGCCGCTGAGCCTCTGTGTCTGGAGCCTGTGCTCCGCAGCGGGAGAGGCCACAACAGTGAGAGGCCTGCGTACCGCAAAAAAAAAAAAAAAAGGAGGAAGGAACTCATTCCACGAGGCCATCATTACCCTGATTTCAAAACCAAAGACATCACCAGTGAAAATAAACTACAGACCAATGTGGGTTTTTTTGTTTTTTTCGATAAATTGATTTTATTTATTTTTGGCTGCGTTGGGTCTTCGTTGCTGCACGCGGGCTTTCTCTAGTTGCGGCGAGCGGGGGCTACTGTTTGTTGTGGTGCGCGGGCTTCCCATTGCGGTGGCTTCTTTTGTTGCTGAGCATGGGCTGTAGGCACGCGGGCTTCAGTAGTTGTGGCACGCGCGCTCAGTAGTTGTGGCTCACGGGCTCTAGAGCGCAGGCTCTGTAGTTCTGGCACACGGGCTTAGTTGCTTTGCGGCATGCAGGGATCTTCCCAGACCAGGGCTCGAACCCGTGTCCCCTGCATTGGTAGGCGGATTCTTAACCACTGTGCCACCAGGGAAGCCCCCAGACCAATGTCTTTTACGAATATATGTGCAAATATTCTCAACAACATATTAGCAAACCAAATCCAGCAACATATAAAAAGAATTATATACCATGATCAAGTGGGCTTTCCCAAGAATAGGAGCTTGGTTTAACATCCAAAAGTCAATTAAAGTAATACACTAAAATAATAAAATAAAAATGAAAGAGAAATGAAGATTCCCAGATAAACAAAAATTGAGAGAATTTGTTGCTAGCAGACCTGCATTCCAAGAAATAATAAAGGGAATCTTTCAGGCTAAAATGAAATGACACTAGACAGTAACTCAATTCCAAACGGCGGGGGCGGGGGGGGGGGAGAGTACCAATCAAAGTAACTACGTCGGTAAATATAAAAGACAATATAAAGTACTTTTTGTTTGTAGGCTTTTTTTTCTTTCTTTCTTTCTTTCTTTTAAATTCTGATTTAAAAGACAACTGCATAGGGAATTCCCTGGCGGTCCAGTGGTTAGGACTCAGTGCTTTCACTGCGGGGCCCAGGTTTGATCCCTGGTTAGGAAACTAGGATCCCACAAGCCGAGGGGCACAGCCAAAAAAAAAAAAAAAAAAAAGACTACATAAATCATTAATTATACACATTATGTAGATACAAGTTCAAAGGCCTGATGTTCCTGTTCGCTTTGGTTTGTGTTGTTCAGCATGAATGTCACTCATTAAGGACGATATTTGACAATTTCAGTGTTCAACAGAAAAATACGATGAGGTTTCCTTCCTTCATTTCTTCCACGACAAGGCAATAATACCTGTGCATTTGCGCACCTGGCTTCACAAATCTTGTCTATTTCCCAAGGACAGAAACGGCATCTTCCCTGGGTCCTGGGCTCTCGCCCAGGAGTGTGATGACGATCAGGATGAAAACTCTCAGACTTGCCCTTAACTACACGTGCTGCCATTAAGGTGCTAACTCATCACCTATGTGGGAACTGATACCAGATACAAAGGTTATTTTTGCACTTTAAAGAGAGGTCTCCTGAAGCTCTGGAATGCATCCAAACAGGAAGCTACCCTGATGGAATGGGAGGTGGTCTGATTGGTGGATTGAAGCAGGTAGAGCAGGTAGTTATCTAAAAAGTCCTCAAATCACTGTATTTGCACTTATGACATAGAATATAAGTGCTACGCATCTTGGAAGTGTGAATCCCAAAGACGTCTATGAAGGAGGACAAGCAGGAGCCCTACAAGGGAGGCCAGGCTGCCAGGACAGAGCCAGGGCTGCCTCCGGGGCACTGCCCAACCAGTCAGGTCCCTGAGGGCTGAGAGAGCTGATAGCCAGGTCTACCAGAACACCAGCCCGTGGGGACCCATCACCAGCCACAGATAAGGGACAACTTCTGGGTGGGCCTGGGGATGGTGCTTCCCTGGGCCGTCTCCATAACCACTGCCGTCTGCTTCACGGACCTCCTGGACACACTCTAACGTGTCGCTGGCCTCGTTCAAATAAGCAGGTATGTTCATGCCTCGTCTGCTCCGCGAGAGGCCCTCTGCAGAAGCTTCCTCAGCTCCCGTCATTAATGTCCCCACCCCATGCACCACGCTGCCCCCACTGTCCTTTACCACTTCAACGCTCCCTGCCCAGGAGGATCCTCCAGGAGACCTGTGCAGACCCAGGGCAGCCCAGGGGCCATCCGCACGGGGTTGTTATCACTACGACCGATGGAGAAGAAACGGACGTTAAGAACCAGGTACTGTCATCCGAAAACTCAATCCTCGCAATAACCCCCCGATTAAGTAATGTTACCCACTTTACAAAAATAAAGGGGGGACGGATCTCCAGGTCATCTTCACCGGGGTTTAGCAGAGTGGGCAAGGAGGGCGCGTGTTCTCACCCGTAAATGGTAATAACAGCACGGGCCTCCCAGGAGGGGGCGAGGTAACAGACCACGCAGACCCTCAACCCACGCGATCCCAGGCCGCAGCCCCGCGCCATCGCCGTTGCGCACGCTCGGGTGCCACCCCACCCGCGACCCAGCTCTGAGCTCACGTCAATGCCCCACCCCCAGGAGACCCGGAAGCAGAATTCCCCGCAGGTCAAAGCTGGCGGCGCTACTCCGGCGCCGCCGCCAGAAGGCGCTCACGCCACCTTTGTTGGCTCGCGCCTCACGGGTCAAGTCAGCGGCCGGTCCCGGAAATGGAGGGCTTTGCCGTACAAGATGTACAACATGGCGGCTTCCTGTGTGGCGGTACGGCACGCTGAGAGGCTGGCCTGTTTCTGGGACACGCGGGGATTGTAGCAGGCTCCTCGCGAAAGACGGCTCCCGCGGAGTTTCCCGGTGTCTTTGTCGTCGGGTAGGTGGCCGAAAGTAAGAGATGGCGGCCCCCACTCTGCGTGGCCGGAAGTGGAGGCGAGTGTGCGGCGTGGCCCGTGGTCCGGCCGCTGGCGCAGGACGCTCGTGCTCTGCCGCGGTGGGGCGGCCTTTGGGGCTCCCGGCCCTTCCCGGGCTCGGCTTTGGGCCGTCAGTGCCCCGCGGCCACGTTAGGGGTTCCCTCTCGGCCATTTAGGGAGGGGCGCCGGTGCCCTCAGCTGCCTCGCGTGGACACGAAGGCTGACCTTCATGTCTTGACCACGAAACCAGGATTAACCAGGTGACATGAGCTAGTCTGTCCTTTCAGAGGAGTGACCTGCTGTCGCTAGAAACCGCAAGACGGTTCCTACAGTAATGTGGACCCAACCCCAGCAGACACTAAGTGAAAAAAGCAAAGCGCGGAAAAACGTGTGAGGATGTGCATTGTTGGCGGGTTTTGGGTGTTTTTTAAAAAGACCCACGAGGATAGAGGTGCCCACGAGCTCGCACAGGCAGAGTCCCAGCCGAAGGGCCGAAACGGGCGGTGAGGAAGGCAGCAGAGATGGGAGGACGGGGACAGGGGCGGGGGAAATAAGTTTGGGGATATTTGAGTGTGTGATCTAAATACACCAGGTCTTTTTATGAGGTTATGACATCATAAAGCGAGAAGGCAACGTTTAAAAAAAGTAGGTTTTTTCAGCTGGAGCCACGGTGGTTAATAGATTCATGAGATTGAATTTGTGAGGATAAAATTTTAGAGGTCAGTACTGTAGTATCAATACTTGCTGCAAAGGTTTCGAACCGATGAGACGACCTGAGTCTTGAAAGCGAGATTTTTGTTCTTTTTGCTTTTGTTTTTGCGGGGGGGAGGAGGAGCCGGGCAAACAGAAGGCGCTCAAGACCGGTTTGTTGAATGAATGAATGAATAAATGCCTTTTTGCTACAAGCACACATATTTTCAGTAGGTTCAGTCGCTGGTATATCTTCTGTGTTTTTAGGGTTAGTACCATGAAACACAATGGCAGCATTGACTTAGAAACTGAAGCAAGTTCTGCCTTAAAATCATCCTGAAATGTCTTCTTAATGTTTAAAAAATAAAGTAGTAGCAATTTCAGAAGTGGTATTGGTTTTGGGAATCACATATTTGAACGTGAGAGCAACGTCCTCCTTCCTGAAGCAACTGACCACAAGTGGACACCCTTGCACGTACCACTCGGGCCTGTGGTATACACATAATGCCGTAGCTCTGGTGATGGAACTAGATAGAGTTAGCCAAGTTCCTAAGCTGTGCTAAGTGCTCAGGAAAGAGCATTTACTATTTGGGGGCAACCCTGAGTTGCTTGATACATTTTTGCCTCTGGGACCTTATAGGGGCTTTAAAAATATGCTAGTTGCCCTATGGATCTTACTTTTATTTTTATCATCTTAGAGGCCATATAATGCAAAGAATTTAGCTCCTTATTGTGTATCGTTGAGTAAGTTACCTAACCTTCGCAGACTTCAATCTTCTCATGAGTAAGACGAGAATCACAAAACCTCTTTCATAGGGTCGCCGTGGAAATGATTAGAGACAATGTATGTAAAGCACCTTGTGCAGGGCACACAGCAGGCGTTCAGTAGTGGTCTCTAGTTCTGCAGTATTGCAACCTCAGGGTTAAGGAACTAATACCGCACTCAGAGGCAGAATTTCTCCGGAGGGTAAGGAGCAGGTGGCCACAGGGTGACAGTTAACACAGGAAGCCTGCAAGGAGAAGTGGGGGCCAGCAGGTCTGCCGGCTTCAGGGCCTCCGGCTTCCCGTCTCCAGTGGGAGAATGCGGATATGGTCTGCAGGCCGTTTGCGGAGATGCCTCCTTGCTCACAGCCACCTGCACTGTTCAGCTCGCAGGCACCTCTTCGGAGCGTCTTCCAGGGCCTTTCAGAGGCATCAGCCTCCCTTTCTGCGGCTCATTGCTCATATTTCATTGCTCATTTAATATGAAACACGTACCACGTATGTGTAAAATTTTTCTTTTAGTTTAATAATGGTAACGTAGAACTCAGCATCTTAATATTTTTAAGTGGCGTTAATATTTCAGTGGCGTTAAGTACGTTCACGCTGTTGTGTAAGCAATCTCCGGAAGTCTTCGTTTTACAAAAAGATGGAACTCTGTACCCATTAAACAATACCTCTCCATTTTCCCCTCCCCTGGGTCCCTGGCAGCCACCATTCTACTTTCTGTCTCTGTGAAGTTGACTGCTCCAGGGACCTCATATAAGAGGAGTCATAGAGTATATTTTGTGAGTGGCTTATTTCACTGAGCATAATGTCCTCAAGGTTCACCCACTGTAGCATGTGTCAGGATTTCCTTCCCTTTAAAGGCAGATTAATATTCTCGTGTGTGTGTATAGCACTGAAGGGGAGCAGAATATGCCACCCCAAATGTGCCACCTTGTTCATGTGAATTACTTTGAGCTAAAGGCTGTCAAGACCCAACAGTTTCAGGAAAAATTTTTACCTCTTCTTTATCAGCCTAAAAGAATTGCAATAGGGGGCCAGCCCCTCAAGAAAGCAATTAGCAGAGATGACTTATTTATGTTAAAGACTTAACCTGCATGGCAGGGCAGGCGTCCGCTCTTCTCAGCTGCTGTGAATGGCCCTCCTCCCCTCTGCAGCCCCAGCTTCTATCCCTTTCCTAGTTCAGGGATGCAGGTAAGTCTCAATTGCCTGACTGCCTTTGGGTCTCATTTTTATGGGACTCCCATACATATGAAATTAGATCTGTTTTTCTCCTGTTAATCTGTCTGATGTCAGCTTAACCATTAGACCAGCCAAAGAACCTAGAAGGGTGGAAAGAAAATTTTTCCACCCTGACACCACATTTTGTTTCTTCATCTGTCAGTGGACACCTGGGTTGTGTCCACCTTTTGGCTGTCGTGAATAATGCTGCTATGAACACGGGTGCGTAAGTATTTTAACATGAAGTAATATCTAATAGGATTATAGAGAGTAGAGTGTGTTTTATATAGTTGCACTTGACGAAGTAATTCTGAATCATAAAAAATGCACTATTAAGCTGTTTACAAGGTCATTAGAAGATTAAAAGATGTAGTTAGTCACTGTGCATCATGGGCCATGACGTGGCCTGGTGATGGGACACAGGTGTAAGGTACTGTGATGATCGTGGATTCCCTTCTGCCCTGCCAGTGGGTTTGGGGGATTTTGTGGATAATCTTATTTAGAGATGGCCTCGAAACCCTAAGGAATAGGTGCACAAAGATAGGAATCAAAGACCTTTAAGGATTGTGAAGTGAAATATCCGAAGCCCCTGACTAAGGCCTAATGTATTCATGTGTGAGGTGTGGATAAGTATTCATCTCAGGGGATGTTTTGAGGACAGTAGAGTCACGTGGATGAAGGGCTCACCTGGCCATTAAAAGGAAGCAGTATATCTGGGTGAAGGGTACACAGGGATTCACAGGGGTTCTTTTTACTATCCTTGCAACTTTTTTGTAAGTTTATATCAAAATAAGTTGAAAAAAACGAAGGCATCACAATAGCATGTAAAGTAAAACACAACTTTGAGGAAAACTTTATGTGCGCAAAAAAGACATGATATTTTTATGTTAAAATTGCTAATCGTGGTTATCTCTGGGTGGTAGAATTACATATTTCCCCCTCCTTTGGTGTTTTCTTGAATTTACAAGGTTTTTTTGTTGTTGTCACTGTTACTGTTGTTTTGTGCGTGTATCAGTTTAATAACTATGGAGAAAAAACCATTAGTATGTAGTTAAATAAAACTCTGGGGTCTAGTAGTTATCTAATACTTGTCAGTAGAAACGTCTGAGACCTTGCATGCAATTGAGTACCATGCAGATGGCCCCTGGCTTCTGTGAAAGACCATAGCATCAGGGCAAGGATGGGGGCCCTGCGACCTCTGGTCTCACTGTTGGGTGGGTCCTTTTTCCAAGGTTGATAACACCACACTTCAGGACCCAATGCTTAGAATGTCAGCGTAGAATGTCAGCAGCTCAAGGCCTGAAAGATCCTTAACAGTCATGGACTCCACTTCCCGCTGCTCTGGACCTCTCTCCCGCTTCTCCAGCACCCAGTCTCTGCTTGCACTGCTCAAGGAGCAGAGTGCTCCCTGACTAGGGGGCCTGTTCCTTTCTTGGACAGCTCTGACTGTGACAGTCTTCCTTATTTGTAGTCCAAATCTGACCCCTGCTCTGTTCCTCAGAGATGGTCAGGATGTGTTTGTGCCCCACCCAAGACCAGCAGTGAGGGACTCTGAAGTGTCCACCCTGAAGTCTTATGACCTGTCTTTTCTTTTTTCTTTAAAGTTTATTTATCATTTATTTATTTACTTTTGGCTGTGTTGGGTCTTCGTTGCTGTGCTTGGGCTTTCTCTAGTTGTGGCGAGTGGGGGCTACTCTTCGTGGAGGTGTGCAGGCTTCTCATTGCAGTGGCTTCTCTTGTTGTGGAGCACAGGCTCTAGAGTGCGGGCTCAGTAGTTGTGATGCACGGACTTAGTTGCTCTGCGGCATGTGGGATCTTCTCAAGCCAGGGCTCGAACCTGTGTCGCCTGCATTGACAGGCGGATTCTCAACCACTGCGCCACCAGGGAAGTCCCTGACCTGTCCTTTTCTAACCCAGCTCTTTTCCCCAAGCTCCAGACCCACACCTCCTGCTCTCTCCTGGTTCTCTGTGTTTGTCTATCCCACCGGCACCTCACACTCAGCATCTCCAAAGCGTGACTATTCTCTCCTTTCTCACCCAGGACGCAAGAGTAACGCATGTTACTTGTCTCTGCTACAAGTGATGAACAAATTAGGGCTTCGTTTTTCTCTTTTGTAAAAGAAGTTTAGATTTCTGCTAGAGTGGCTGCCCCATGGGACCATCAAGGACCCAGACTCCTATCTTTTGATGGAAAACCCAACCCACAGTGCCTTAGCTGAACATAGATTTCCCTTTTCTCATGGAGCAAGAAGTTCTGAGAAGTACTGTCGACCCATGAAGCCATCAGAGGCCGAAGCTACTTTTGTCCTTTTGCTCACTCATCCTTACCCTGTGGTTTTCATCCTCATGCTTGTCACCTCAGGGTCACAAGATGACTGCAGGCAGGATGAAGGGAAAGGGAAGACGGCAAGTTTGCCCGGCTCAGTCAGCTTTCTTGTTCTGAGCTGCTCAGGAAGCCCCACCCAGCAGCTTCCCCCTCGTTGCCTGGAGTCCTGTCACCTGGCCACCTCTAGCTGTAGGGTCTGCTGAGAAACAGAGTTCTTTAGCTGGGCCCATTGTTGCCCTGAACAAATCAGGCTTACATTCTAGGAACCAAGGGGAGACTGGACATGTGAGCAGTGGTGTCTGTCACAATAAAGCTTCCTTGGGACCTCCCTGGTGGCACGGTGGTTAAGAATCTGCCTGCCAATGCAAGGAACACGGGTTTGAGCCCTGGCCTGGGAAGATCCCACATGCTGCGGAGCAACTAAGACTGTGTGCCACAACTACTGAGCCTGCACTCTAGAGCCCACGAGCCACAACTACTGAGCCCACATGCCACAACTACTGAAGCCTGCGTGCCTAGAGCCCGTGCTCCGCAACAAGAGAAGCCACGACAATGAGAAGCCCACGTACTGCAATGAAGAGTAGCCCTTGCTCACTGCAACTAGAGAAAGCCCGTGCACAGCAACGAAGACCCAACTCGGCCAAACATAAATAGATAGGTAGGTAGGTAGATAGATAGATAGATAGTTAAGGCTGGGACGTCCCTGGCAGACCAGTGGTTAAGACTTCGCCTTGCAGTGCAGGGGGTGCAGGTTCGATCCCTGGTTGGGGAGCTAAGATCCCACATGCCTCATGGCCAAAAAACCAAAACATAAAACAAAAATTGTAACAAATTCAATAAAGGCTTTTTAAAAAATGGTCCACATTAAAAAAAAAACTGAAAAAAAATAAAATAGCATAAACAAGAAGGCATCCCTGAGGGCTCTCTCTCTAGTGAACCATGGTTGCCTTCGAGGAAATGGCTGGGAGTCCTCCTGGGAGGGAAAAGGTTGGGGAGGTTGCCCAGAGGAGTCCACGTTCCCACTGATCTTTTTCAGCAAAGCACCCTGTGTGTCTTCTCGAGCATGGTGGTCAGGATGCCTATCGAGCTGCCTTCATCTGTTGGTCACATTCAGTGCTCTCTTTCCAATGAAGTGTGCTCTTCCTCAAAAGGAAAAAAGAAGTCCAAGCTTTCTCAACAGCACCGTTTCCCAAAATCACCAGGCACCCAAGTGCCACCTGTCTTGTTGCTTGGTCATCTCTAAGGAGTTGCCATCATCTAAATAGTCTAAAACTTGTTGCCACACGTTTGGTTCCAGCCGGTGGAAGGAGGGAGGGATAAAGGGGGTGCACCCTGATTTTAAGGATCTTATGTAGAAAGCTCTCATCCACTGACCACCACTTAAAGCTTTACTCTGCGCATCCATGTGTTCTTGACCTTTGCCTTCCTAGAGTTTATAGTCTCCTGGGGAACACAAGGAACAATGATAGCAGTGATACGTGCTAATAAGAAAACAAACTCGGGGTTGGGGTAGAGATGAAGGTGGTAGGGAACAACCTCACTGAGGAGGAGTCGTGCGATCAGGGATCTCCCGGAAGAGGGACCAGCAAGCACAGATGCCCTGCAGTGGTAATGTGCTCCGCACGTGGGAGGGGCAGCATGGTGTGGCCATGCACCTAGAGTCGTGTGAAATCAGAGGAGTGTAAATCACGTCAGGTGGAGCCCCGTAGGCTAGGATAAGGTAATCATTCTTAATTTGAGTGAGATGAAAACCTCTGCAGATGTGTGAGCAGGCACGATGGCATTTACATTTTAAAGATTGCTTTGATTTAACAAGTTACGAACTCTGTGTGGATCAAAGACCTAAACGTAAGAGCTAAAACTGTAAAACTCTTAGAACAAATTATAGGGCAAAAGCTTCATGACATGGGGCTTGGCAGTGATTCTGTGGATGTGACACCAAAGACACAGGCAATGACAGAAAAAATAAATCGGACTTCATCAAAATTTAAGATGTTTGTGCATCAAAGAATGCAATCAACAGAGTAAAAAGGCAATGTATAGAGTGGGAAAAAATATTTGCAAATCACATATGTGGTAAAGAATTAATACCCAGAATATATAAAGCACTACTAAAATTCAGCAGTACCAAACAACCCAATTCAAAACTGGGTAAGAGTTGCACAAAAATATGAATGTATTTAATGCCACTGGTACACTGAAAAATAGTTAATTTTGTTATGAATATTTTACCACAATTTAAAAAATGAATTTTAAATAGAATGCCCAAAGGACTTGAAAAGATATTTCACCAGAGGAGTTATCCAAATGGCCAATAAACACATGAAAAGATGCTCAACATCACTGATTATTAAGGAATAGAAATCAAAACCACAATAAGATAACGCTTCACACCCATTAGGAATCATCAAAAAAGCAGAAATTGGAACCCTTATACACTTCTAGTGGGAATGTAAAATGGTGTGGCTGCTGTGGAAAACAGTATGGAGGTTCCTTTAAAAAAAAAAAAAACAGAATGTCCATATGATCCCGCAATTCCATTTCTGGGCATATTCCCAAAAGAACTGGAAGCAGGTACTCAAAGAGGTATTTGTACAACAATGTTCACAACGGTATTTTTTTTTTAATATAAATTTATTTTCTTTTTGGTTGTGTTGGGTCTTCGTCGCTGCGCGCGGGCTTTCTCTAGTGGCGGCGAGCGGGGGCTACTCTTTGTTGCGGTGCGCGGGCTTCTCATTGCGGTGGCTTCTCTTGTTGTGGAGCACAGGCTTCAGTAGTTGTGGCTCGTGGGCTCTAGAGTGCAGACTCAGTAGTTGTGGCTTGTGGGCTCTAGAGCGCAGGCTCAGTAGTTGTGGCGCACGGGCTCAGTTGCTCCGCGGCATGTGGGATCTTCCCGGACCAGGGCTCGAACCCATGTCCCCTGCGTTGGCAGGAGGGTTCTAACCACTGCTCCACCAGGGAAGCCCCACACAGCAGTATTATTCACAGTAGCCAAAAGATGGAAACACCGCAAATATCCTTCAGTGGACAATGAATAGAAAACAAAATGCTGCCTCTCCATACATACAATTGAATATTATTCATCTGTAAAAAGCAAGGAAATCCTGACATACTCTACAGCATAGGTGAACTTTGAGGAAATTACGTTAAGTGAAGTAAGCCAAAAGGACAAAAGACAAATATTGTGTGACGCCATTTTTTATGAGATCTCTATAGAGTAGCCTTAGAGATGGAAGTAGAGCAGTGGCCCCGGGGGCTGGGGGTGGGGGCGGGGATTGAGGAGTTTCTGTTTAATGGGGACAGTTTCAGTGCAGGATGATGAAGAAGTTACGCAACGGATAGTGGCAGTGGTCGCACGACAGTGAGAACGTACTTAATATCACTGACCTGTGCACTTAGAAATGGTTAAGATGGCCTTTTTATGTATATTTTACCACTATGAAAATTTAGTTTAATTTTTAAAATTTAAATCTACTTACTCAAATTACCATATGGTTATTTAAAAAATTGGAAGAACTTTGACATGCTGTTAAGTAAAAGAAGTTGAATGCAAGGAAAATCAAAGGCTGCCCAAGAAAGGAGATGTAACCGTAGTACACTGCTTGGTTGTGCAGGTAATAATATTTCTATCGTGCTAATCATATGAGCAGTATTTATTGAGAGAGTCCACCTGTCAACTCAGCAAGCAAGACAATTATGGTTTCAGAACAACATAACACATTATCAGTTTGGCAGTGTAAAGTTATAGTTAACGGAAGTAGACAGGTGGCAGGGTGAGGGAAGGAAAAGGTACAGAGCTGGAGCTCAGATACGGCCGGAGTGGAAATTAAAGAAGAACCACAGATAGTAATGAAAACCCTTGGAAACAGTGGAGGAGGGTGTAAGTGAATTAAATCCTCACACAAAGCAGGAAGTCAGCGTACCATTCATATACCCAGAAATAGGATCAGCGTGTTATTTAGAGCTATAGGGGTAAGCACCAGCAAAACAAACAGTTGAGAGTGACTGCTCTGAGGGGCAGCCTTGGGGTCCGGAAGGGGTGGAGCAGTTGAGAGTGACTGCTCTGAGGGGCAGCCTTGGGGTCAGGAAGGGGTGGAGCAGTTGGCTTTTATTTAAGCCCTTCAGTACTAGTAATGTTTAACCATATGCATATATTGCTTTGATTAAAAAAAAAACCTTAAAAACTATTTTAAAAATCAAATTGTAGGGTAACATGTAATCTATGACCCTGTTTTTAAAAAGAAACTAAACCCCAGCAAACCATGCATCTGTGTATAGATGATTATCTGAGCCCAGAGAAATATGTGAAGGATCGTGCTTGTGTCTGGGAGGTGGCAGCAAAGGGTGTGGGAGAAACCTTCACCTGTCCTCCATGATCTGTTGTCTGACTTGACCATGGATTATTTAGGTAAATGTTTTGCCTTTATCATTCTCTCTCTCTCTAAACCACTTGAGAGTGAATTGAAAACATCTTTGTGTTTAACCTCGAACTTCAGGGATTATTTCCTAAATTCAGAGGCATTCTGGTACAAAACCAGAGTGCAACTATCAAAATCTGGAAATTCAGCATTGATACAATCCTGTTATCTAATTTACAGCCCATATTCAGGTTCTTCCATTGTCCCAATAATGTTCTCTTTTTTTTTTTTTTTTTGCGGTACGCGGGCCTCTCACTGTTGGGGCCTCTCCCGTTGCGGAGCACAGGCTCCAGATGTGCAGGCTCAGCGGCCATGGCTCACGGGCCCAGCTGCTCCGCGGCATGTGGGATCCTCCCAGACCGGGGCACGAACCCGCGTCCCCTGCATCAGCAGGCGGCCAATAATGTCCTCTTTATGGTGGTGGAGGTGGTGGTGTTTTCCTGGTCTAAGATCCATTCCAGGCATTGCATTTTGTTTTCATGTTCCTTAAGTCTCTTGAACTGGAACAGTTTCTTAGCCTTTCTTTGTCTTTTTCGACCTTGAGGTTTTTTAAGGCAGAGGCCAGTTATTTTGTAGACTGTCCCTCAGTTTGGGTCTGCCTGATGTTTCCTTCTTATTACATCCAGGCTTTGCATTTTTGACAGAAATACTATATGTGATGTTGGGTCCATCTCTGTTCATCTTGTCAAGAGGTCCATGGTGTTGCTTTATGCCCATGTTGCCAATGTTAAGTGAGATCATTTGGTTACAGTGGCAGTCCACCAGTCTTTCTCTTTCTGACTTACTTCACCTAGTATGATAATCTCTAGTTGCATCCATGTTGCTACAAATGGCATTATTCTGTTCTTTTTGATGGCTGAGTAGTATTCCATTGTCTGTATGTACCACATCATTTATTTATTTATTTGGCTGTGCTGCGAGGCATGTGAGATCTTAGTTCCCCCACCAGGGATTGAACCCGTGCCCCCTGCAGTGGAAGTGCAGAGTCTTAACCACTGGACTGCCAGGGAAGTCCCGACCACATCTTTATTCATTCATCTGTCATTGGGCATTTAGGTTGTTTATAAATTTTATTTTTTTAATTGGTTATTTATTTTTAAAATTTTATTTATTTTATTTTTTTGCACCTGGACAGGGACTTGAACACTGGGCCCTCAGATTAAAAGTCTGATGCTCTAGGAGACTTCCCTGGTGGTCCAGTGGCTAAGACTTCATGCTCCCGACGCAGGGGGCCCGGGTTCAATCCCTTTTCAGGGAACTAGATCCCACATACTGAAACTAAGAGTTCACATGCCACAACTAAAAAAGAAGATCCCACACGTAGCAACAAAGATCCCACGTGCTGCAACTAAGACCCAGTGCATCCAAATAAATAAATATTCAAAAAAAAAAAAGTCTGATGCTCTAGGGGAGTTCCCTGGTGGTCCAGTGGTTAGGACTCGGTGCTTTCACCGCCATGGCCCCAGATTAAGTCCCTGGTGGGGGAACTAAGATCGCACAAGCCACATGGCTGGCCAATAAAAAAAAAAAGTCTGATGCTCTACCGACTGAGCTACCCAGGCATTCTCCCAACGTGTATTTTTAAGCTAGGCAGAAATGACAAGGAAGCACTTTAGAAGAGGGTTTGGTAAAGGCCAGCGTCTGGAACCTGCTGTCCTTCCTGCTCATCTGGTTCCCCAGGCCCCTCGGTCATCACTTGCCATCACTCCTCTATCCCATCCATTTCTGCCCTGGATATCTTCAGAGGCAGTGCGGGCCCTGTGCACAGTTCTTCAAACCTGAGGCCTAGGAGATGCTAAGGCAGTGGTTCTCAAACTGTTGTCTTTTGTTTTTAGGCCACAGCATGTGGCTTGCGGGATCTTAGTTCCCCCACTAGGGATCGAAGCCGGGCCCCCTGCAGTGGAAGCACAGAGTCCTAACCACTGGACCACCAGGGAATTCCCCCTCAAACTGCTTTTAGAATGTAAAACAGCTGAAATGGAAGTTGTTTGGGTTACAGAAGAGCAGTGAGCTGCAGCCGTGCCCAGAAGACCTTCGCCTTCCTTGCTGGTTGGCTTCTGAGGCCCTCAGCTGGCGCCCTGGGACAGCGTTGGAGCCTCGGGCACAGGAGGCACACCGACGGCCACTGGCCCCTCAGGAGGGCTGGCTAGAACAGCTCTGACCCTGAGACCTGGGCCACACGAGTCATCGGCTTTTGAGAAGGGACTCTCAGCCTGTGCCCAGGCAGCATCCCAACCCCCCACACCATGCCAGCTGTACTTTCTCGTTTGTTTTCCTGGGATATCGACTGTAACCCAGAGAGGAGGCCAAGAAGAAGCATGAGAGACCCAGCGAGGGCCCCCCCTCCCCTCTGCCCTGAACCTGAAGGCGGCTGCTTCCTTCCAGCCTGCACCCTGGAGGAGGCAGCCTGCTCGGATGTCCAGGCCACACCTCCTGAGCTCTCCCTGCAGCACACCAGCCCCGTCAGAGGGGAGCTGGGAACGTGGTGGATGACCACAGCCGCCAGGAGGAAGTGGACTGGAAGAGTTCTTCACTTCTCCAAAGTTATGCTTACTGGTGGCTTTCGGAGTCTGTATAAGGTGGGGGTGGGAGTGGGGTGAAGACCATACCAGCCAGGAATGAATCCCAACTTTGTTACTGACCACTAGTAGCCATGTGACACTGACAGGTCATTTCAGTGTTCTGATCCTCACTCTCCATTCTAAAGTGGAGGCAAAAATTAAGCAACTCCTACTGTTGTCACAGGGACCAAATGTCATCTTGCAGTGGGGTTTCCAAATCTTAGAATTGGCGTGCCACCTGCATGATTTTGGCCATATCTTCATGCCAGTTTTACTATTACTTACCTAATTATCCCCCCAATTGGTTTGCCTTTTAAACATGTCCTGAAGAGATACTGCTCATGAAATTGGGTTTGTTTCACATGTTATATTTTCCTACTCTACCTTAAAATAAGTAGACAATGATTAAAATTTATAACGTTCCTGTGTGTACCACAGCCGGGTAATGGATGCAGAGCGATGGCCCTGCTCTCTGCTAACGAACCACCAGCAGTCCCCCTCCCCCACCCTCTCCCCAGAGTCTCCCATTTAACTTCATGGCTTTGTTTGTAGGGAAGTGAAGGAGAACCCAAATCTCTGTGACCATAGGTATTTTAACTCCTTCCCTGTGTTGTTGCAGACACTCAATTGGCCTGAGCAGTGGCTAGGGTTGTACAGCCTTACCTTTGGGTGTGGAAGGAGGACAGATCTGTCAGAAGCAGGATCCCTGCAGCGAAGGCTGTGTCTGTGCTTGCCCTCAGCTGCTCTCAGAAGTGGTCTGTTCTCCACTGAGGCAGGCCAGGGCAGGGGAGCTTTTTGGTGGTGGTGGTGGTGTCCATGCTGCTTTCTGGGCATAACAACAATAGGCTCTCCAGAATGTAAGCCAGAGCCTGGACTTGAGCCACATTTTAGGTGGAATGTGGTTGAATAGTCAGGTTTTTTTTGTTTGTTTGTTTTTGTTTTTGTTTTTGTTTTGCAGTACGCGGGCCTCTCACTGTTGTGGCCTCTCCCGTTGCAGAGCACAGGCTCTGGACGCGCAGGCTCAGCGGCCATGGCTCACGGGCCTAGCCGCTCCACGGCATGTGGGATCTTCCCGGACCAGGGCACAAACCTGTATCCCCTGCATCGGCAGGCAGACTTTCAGCCACTGCGCCACTAGGGAAGCCCGAATAGTCAGTTTTAACGGCAAGCCTCTGCACTGATCAGAGTTCAGTTAGAGGAAACAAGCCATTCTACCAATTTTAATCAGAAAGGGATTTAATCGAGGGCGTTAGATGCTTACAAAGTCATTGGAGGGCCTCAAGGAATGTCTCTGAGTGGGCCTTCAAGAATGCAGCCAGAACAACACAGCAGAACTGGCCTACCAGGGGAGCTGCAGCCTCTCCCACAATCAGGAAGAGGGGGCATCACTGGAGCTATGTTCCAGATATAAGGGAGCCTCTGCCATGGCTGCAGCTCTCTCAGTCTCTTAGTTCACACAAAGCTGAATTGCTGGGCTTCCCTGGTGGTGCAGTGGCTAAGAACCCACCTGCCAGTGCAGGGGACACAGGTTCGAGCCCTGGTCTGGGAAGATCCCACATGCCACAGAGCAACGAAGCCCATGCGCCACAACTACTGAGCCTGTACTCTAGAGCCCGCCAGCCACAACTACTGAGCCTGTGTGCCACAACTACTGAAGCCTGCGTGCCTAGAGCCCATGCTCTGCAACATGAGAAGCCACTGCAACGAGAAGCCCACGCACTGCAATGAAGAGTAGCCCCCGCTCACCACAACTAGAGGAAGCCCACATGCAGCAACAAAGACCCAACACAGCTAAAAATAAAATGAATAAAATAAATTTATTTTTTTTAAAAAGCTGAATTGCTGCTGAAACACAGTGTTTCCCTGGCTTGCTAGCCAGCAGTAGCAACCGGAGAAGCGAAAAGATAGCCATGACCTCACTCCTAGCTGCGTCAGTGCACTTAACTGGTGGAGCTGACTCATCCAGAATTCCAGCTGCAAGGAGGACGGGGAAGTGTAGTTTTCAGGTTTTTGGCCTCAGCCTGTGAAGGCACGCGAGGAAGTGGAAATGGATGATGAGAGCCAGTTCACATACCACCACAGTTGGACAAGTGATGCGCCTTCCCCTCCGAGACCTGGGCCCAGCATCATCTCTAGCCACCATCCACCCTGTGTTCAGTTGAGTTGCTGGGGTGCCTCCAACGTTCAGTGCCTTTGCTCAAGATTTTCCCATTGTCAGGAAGGCTCTTTCTTGTTTTTTTCTGGATGAATTTGGATTTCCTCTTCTTAGAAGCTTTCTCTTTCCTCCTGGGAGAAGTTTGGTTCTCGGCTTCTATAGCATTTTGTGTTTTCCTTCTGTAATGATTTATTTACATGTTTGTCTCCCGCACCAGACCTGGTAGGCAGAGACTAGGTCTCACCTGTCTTTGTTAAAACAGCTGAGCAAGGTCTGGGCCAATTCCTTTTAGCTCCTGGCATATAAAAAGAAGAAGACTGAAACAGGGTAGTATGTTTTCTGGTACAGTGTGAAGGTTTCAGTTTACCAACCTAATGCTTTTAACATAAAAATGATGATGCAGTATAACTGGGGCATTTTTAAAATAAGTACAGAAAAGGGCTTCCCAGGTGGCGCAGTGGTTGAGAGTCCGCCTGCCGATGCAGGGGACACGGGTTCATACCCCGGTCCGGGAAGATCCCACATGCCGCGGAGCGGCTGGGCCCGTGAGCCGTGGCCGCTGAGCCTGCGCGTCCGGAGCCTGTGCTCCGCAACGGGAGGGGCCACAACAGTGAGAGGCCCGCGTACTGCAAAAAAAAAAAAAAAAAGTACAGAAAAAAATTAAATAGATAAATCTGTAGAACATAAAAAGTATTAATTCATTTTTAAAAGGTATTGGAAACTGTAGGAGAGAATGCTAATTTTGCCCCAGATCAGTTCTCTACTTTTCATGTTATCGTGACCCTCAATTTTTAGCTGGATATATGGTCAGCCAGATCAAATGCTACATCTCCCAGGTTCCCTTGCAGCTATGTGAGCCATATGATTAAGCCTGGGCTATGGGGTGTGGGACCAAGTGCTCTGTGCACTTCAGGTCCCCGGAAAGGGAAGAGGCCTTTTCCAGTAGGCAGTCAGCCACATTGGGCCATGCAGACCTGGGCACCCCAGGGACAGTTGAGCAACAGTATGTATATTTGAAGCCTGGCTCCTTGATACTGCAAAGCTGGGCTATTAATAGATGAGAAAGAAACCTGTCAAGTACACAAGCGTTCTGGTTCTATTTGAGCAGCTGAAAGTACATCCTGATTATTCCTGGTTTGCAACTATGCGGTTATATGATGAGCACCGCTGTCTTGCAGATATGACTTAATCTGTACACAGTGTACACAGCATTAAAGTCCTAAATGTAGTACCTGTTTGTGAATGTGTGGTGCAGGTGTGTTCTTCCTGAGTCCCTGCAATAGAGAGTTGGGCCCAGAAAAGACATTTACTGTGTAAAACAGTTAATGATCTAGGAGGTCGTATGTGTTTTTTACTCTGTCTCAGGTGTTCTTTTGGCAAGGTAGCCTGTTCCCAGCTTTAAAGGAGTTTCAGCAAGATATAGAAAGCTCATTTCATGGAGATGTTCATCACTGTGAAATACTGGAAATGAAGTAATAATAAATCGACATGGGAGGGATTAAAGAAATATTCATTTAGTCAAAGGAAAATTGCAGGCATTAAAATAATGACAATTATGTGTCAAGTATAATATGCTTTGAAGTTATGCTGAATCAAAGAAGATTATAAAATAAGGTTCAAACTGGGAATCCATCTGTGTCAGGAAGTGTGTACACAAAAAGAACAAAAAAGTCCTGATCACCTACTGTGTGCTAGGCCTCCTGCTGAGTCTTAAGGATACACAAATTAATAAAACATGGTCCTAGGCTTCCTTAGTGGTCCAGTGGTTAAGACTCTGCACTTCCACTGCAGGGCACAAGTTCAGTCCCTGATCAGGGAACTAAGATCCCACATGCCACGCAGCCAAAACAAAAAAAACATATGGTCCTATTATGGCTCTGTGTTATGATACTTGCACCCAGTGATGTGCAGTTAAATGCTTAAAAGCTGCCTGTCATTTGTGGGTGGGGGAAAATATTTTGTAATTTTGCCAGTTTCTGTGGTGTAAGCGTTTCCACCATGGCTGATTTCAAGCTACCAATGGAACTTTACTGAAGGAGGGAATTGGGAAGAGATGTACACAAGTGGCTCTTCAGAGTCAGCACAAGCTGGTTCCTGCATGTCCCTGGAGCCTTCCACCACCTAATGTCTACCACTCAGGAGATGGCTGTTAAATAAACAATAACATATTCATAGAATGGAATACTAATCAGTCATGAGAAGATCATACTTTGGAATAATTAGTCATATTTGAAAAATGTCAAGGTTTAGTTTCAAGTTTCAACACAAGCAGCTGTGAGTGAAAATGACAGTGTGAGTGAAAATGGCAGTGTGAGGATTACAAAAATTGCTTCCTCCATAAAGTCAACCAGAAGGTTGGCAAAAATTGTCAGAATCAACTTTCTGAGAAGTGTGGAAACTAGCCAAGCTCTTGAAACAAGCTGGAGAGCACTTATTCAAGAATAAGGGTGAACACTACAGATTCAGTGCAATGCCTTTCAAATTACCAATGGCATTTTTTACAGAACTAGAAGAAAAAATCTTAAAATTTGTATGGAGACACAAAAGACCCCGAATAGCCAAAGCAGTCTTGAGGGAAAAAAACGGTGCTGGAAGAGTCAGACTCCCTGACTTCAGACTATACTACAAAGCTACAGTAATCAAGACAATATGGTCCTGCCTCAAAAACAGAAATATAGATCAGTGGAACAGGATAGAAAGCTCAGAGATAAACCCACGCACCTATGGTCAACTAATCTATGACAAAGGAGGCAAGGGTATACAATTGAGAAAAGACAGTCTCTTCAATAAGTGGTGCTGGGAAAACTGGACAGCTACATGTAAAAGAATGAAATTAAAACACTCCCTAACACCATATACAAAAATAAACTCATAGTGCTTAGAGACCTAAATGTAAGACTGGACACCATAAAACTCTTAGAGGAAAACATAGGAAAAACACTCTATGACATAAATGACAGCAAGATCTTTTTTGATCCACCTCCTAGATTAATGGAAATAAAAACAAAAATGAGACCTAATGAAACTTAAAAGCTTTTGCACAGCAAAGGAAACTACAAACAAGACAACCCTCAGAATGGGAGAAAATATTTGCAAACGAATCAACGGACAAAGGATTAATCTCCAAAATATATAAACAGCTCATGCAGCTCAATCTTAAAAAAAAAAATAACCGAAACAAAAAATGGACAGAAGACCTGAGTAGACATTTCTCCAAAGAAGACATACAGATGGCCAAGAAGCGCATGAAAAGCTGCTCAACATCACTAATTATTAGAGAAATGCAAATCAAAACTACAATGAGGTGTATCACCTCACACCAGTTAGAATGGGCATCATCAGAAAATCTACAAACAACAAATGCTGGAGAGGGTGTGGAGAAAAGGGAACCCTCTTGCACTGTTGGTGGCAATGTAAATTGATACAGCCACTATGGAGAACCGTATGTAGGTTCCTTAAAAAACTAAAAATAGAATTACCATATGACCCAGCAATCCCACTACTGGGCATATACCCAGAGAAAACCATAATTCAAAAAGACACATGAGGGCTTCCCTGGTGGCGCAGTGGTTGAGAGTCCGCCTGCCGATGCAGGGGACACGGGTTCGTGCCCTGGTCTGGGAGGATCCCACATGCCACGGAGCGGCTGGGCCCGTGAGCCATGGCCGCTGAGCCTGCGGGTCCAGAGCCTGTGCTCCGCAACGGGAGAGGCCCCAACAGTGAGAGGCCCGCATAACGCAAAAAAAAAAGAAAAAAAAGACACATGGGGCTTCCCTGTTGGCGCAGTGGTTGAGAATCTGCCTGCCAATGCAGGGGACACGGGTTCGAGCCCTGGTCTGGGAAGATCCCACATGCCGTGGAGCAACTAAGCCCGTGTGCCACAACTACTGAGCCTGCGCATCTGGAGCTTGTGCTCCGCAACGAGAGGACATGACAGTGAGAGGCCCGCACACCGCGATGAAGAGTGGCCCCTGCTCGCCGCAACTGGAGAAAGCCCTTGCACAGAAACGAAGACTCAACACAGCCAAAAATAAATAAAAATTAAGAAAAAAATACAACATACTGAAATTAAAAAAAAAAAGACACATGCACCCCAATGTTCATTGCAGCACTATTTACAATAAATAGCCAGGTCACGGAAGCAGCCTAAATGCCCATCGACAGACGAATGGTTAAAGAAGATGTGGTACATATATGCAGCCATAAAAAAGAACAAAATTGGGTCATTTTTAGAGACTTGGATGGATCTAGATCTGTCATACAGAGTGAAGTAAGTCAGAAAGAGAAAAAGAAATATCATATATTAACGCTTATATGTGGAACCTAGAAAAATGATACAGATGAACTGGTTTGCAGGACAGAAATAGAGGCACAGATGTAGAGAACAAACGTATGGACACCCAGGGGGAAAGTGGCGGGCAGGTGGTGGTGGGATGAATTGGGAGATTGGGATTGACATGTTTACACTGATATGTATAAAATGGGTAACTAATAAGAACCTGCTGTATGAAAAAATAAATAAAATTCAAAAAAAAAAAAAAGGGTGAGCAGTGAGTGTTATGACATTTTAACTGGCCCTAGAGTCATCCTCTGTTCTCCAGGTCCACAGTAGCCTTTAGAAATAACAGCCTGCATTTCTGGTGCCGCATGGCAGCTACCAGAGGAAGAGGAGTGGAGCTAGAACTCATTAAAGACACGTTCTAAAATGGATGCCATTATTTGATTAGTCTGGTGGTTCCCTGGAAGCCCTCAGTTGCAAGGCTACCTTGGAGCTCACTCAGTGTGAAAAGTCTTCTCTCTAGAGGACATTTTTAAAAGAACAATTACAGGCAAGTTTTTTAACTATGTGATTGTTAGAGGCAACAGATAAGAGTTGGGTCAAACAGTAGACCTGAAAAAAAAAAAACTTTAAAGTTTAGGGAATAGAGTTCCATAAGGGCTTTGGAAGCTTTGATGCATTCCGGGAAGTCTGGATGGTCGTGCACACATGTGGGTCTGTGTGCCCAGGGATGTGCACTTGCTCAGAAAAGAACTGAGAAAACCCTAAGCTCTCACCTTTGTTGACCTTGAAGCATTGCCCACTCAGGAAATGAAGTCTAAGGTGGAGTTGTAAACTGCCTGTCTGCACCCTGAAAGCCTGTCCTAGCCACACTTACAGCCCCTTGGCAAAGAATGGGAGATTTATTTGTTCCAGGCATTTAAAGAAATCTCTGTCCTATCATTAGCTGACCATTAACTGAATAGAAACTTCAGTGACCTTATGTGACAAAGAATACAGACACTATAGAATTAGCTCAGGGTAGTTACTTAACTACTACGACAAGCAGTAATGACAACAGACCTTGGGGACGGAGAAAATCATATTTCTAGAGCTGTACATTCAGTTATTTAAAATGTCCAGTTTTTACCAAAAATTATGAGAACACTTCCCAACTCATTTTCTGAAGTCAGAATTACCCTGACACCAAAACCACACAAAGACATCACAGGAAAAGAAAACTACCGGCCAGTGTGTTTTGTGATCGTAGATACAGAAGTCCTGAACAAAATACTAGCAAACTGAATCCAGTAGCATCTAAAAAGGATACACCATGACCAGCTGGGATTTATCTCAGGATGCAAAGCTGGTTGAACATATGAAAATCAATTAATGTAATATACCATATTAATTGAACAAAATGGAAAAAAAAACACATGAGCATCTCAGTAGATGTAGAAAAAGCATTTGACAAAATCCAATACTCTATATGATTTTTAAAAACCACTTAACAAAATAAGAACAGAAGAGAACTTCCTCAAATGGATAAAGGGCATCTAAGAAAAATCCATGGCTACCATCATATTTAACGGTGAAAGAATAAGAAGTTTTCCCTGAGATTAGGAATAAGACAAGGATGTCTGCTTTCATTACTTCTTTTCAGCATTGTTCTGGAAGTTCTTGCCAGGGCATTTAGGCAAGCAAATGACATAAAAGGCATTCAGATTGGAACGAAAGATGACATGATCTTACATATAGAAACTCTTAAGGAATAAGTACACAACACACAGTGCTAATAAACAAGCTTAGCAAGGTTACTAGATACAAGATAAATATACAAAAAAGTTCTATATCTGTGCACTAGCAATGAAGAAAATGAAATTAAAATTCCATTTGTAATAGATTGAAAAGGATAAAATACTTAGGAATAAATTTAACAAAAATGCAAGATTTATACACTGAAAAGTTCAAGACATTGTTGAAAGAAATAAAGATCTAAATAAATGGAAACACACCTTGCATTCATAGATTGGAAGACATAATATTGTTAAGATGATAATCCACTCCAAACTGATGTATAGATACAATGCAATTTGTATCAAAACTCAACTGCCTTTTTTTTTTTTTTTTTTTTTGGCAGACACTGACAATCTGATCCTAATCTCTTGGAAATGCAAGGGACCCAGAAAAGTCAAAACAACCTTGGAAAATAAGGACAAAGTTGGAGGACCTCACACTCCCCAATTTCAGAACGACTGCATAGTAACAGTAATCCAGACAACGTGGTACTGGCATCAGGATAGACATGTGGATTAACGGAACCGATTAGAGAGTCCAGAAATACACCCATACATCTACAGGCAATTGATTCCAGCTAGGGTGACAAGCTCATTTAATGGGATCAGAATATTCTTTTCAACAAATGGTACTGGGACCACTGCAAGAGAATGAAGTTGGATCCCTAACGATACCATATACAGAAGTTAATTCAAATTGATCAAAGGCCCAAATGTAACGCTAAAACTGTAAAACTTTTAGAAGAAAATGTGGGAATTCCCTGGCATTCCAGTGGTTGGGACTCCACGCTTTCACTGCTGAGGGCCCAGGTTCAGTCCCTGGTCGGGTGGCTGGGATCCTGCAAGCTTCGTGGCCAAGAAAACGTAGATGTAAATATTTACGACCTTAGAGCACACAATGGTTTCTTAGCTATGACATCTAAACCGCAAGCAACCAAGGAAAAAAATTAATGGGACTTCAAATTTTAAAACTTTCATGTGTCAAAGAACACTGTCAAGAAAGTGAAAAAATCCACAGAATGGAAGAAAATATTTGCAAATCATATATCTGCTGAGGATGTATTACCCAGAATATATAAAAAACACAATAAGAAGACAACCCAATTGAAAAATGGACAAAGGATTTGAATGGACGTTTCTCCAGAGAAGGTATACAGACGTTCAATAAGCACATGAAAATATACAAACTTCATTAGTCAGTAGGAAAACGCAAATCGAATCCACAATGAGAAACCACTTCACACCCACTAGGATGAGTACAGGAAGAGAAAAATGGGCAATGACAAGCATTGTCCAGGGTATCAGGAAATCAGAACTCTCACCCACTGCCGGTGGGAATGTAAAATGATTGGAAAGTACTTTGGCAGTTCCTCAAAAAGTGATACGTAGAGTTACCGTATGACCAGCCAGATTTATACCCAAGAGAGTTGAAAACATAGGTTCACAAAAATGTGTACGTGAGTATTAATAGCAGCATGATTCCTAGTAGCCAAAAAAGAGAACAAATGTCCATCAGCTGATGAATGGATAAACAAAATGTGTCTCTCCATACAGTGGAATCTTTCTTGGCCATAGAGAGGAATGAGCACTGACGACACACTACAACACGGAAGAACCTTGAAAACGTTAGTGCTCAGAAGCCAAAACACAAGATCGCGTATATATGCAACTCATATGTATCCGTATATGTAATATCCAAATACTGCATATATGCATTTATGTGCAGTGTTCAGAATAGGCAAATCCATAGAGACAGACAGTAGGTCACTGGCCTCCGGGGCTGGGAAGGAGGGAATGGGGAGTGGCTACGAATGGCATGGAGTTTCTTTACGGGGTGAAAATGCCCTGGAGTAAGTGGTGCTATTTCCACACCCTGTGGATATACTAAAACCCACTGAGTTGTACACTTTAAAATTGGTGAATGGTAAGGTTTGTGGAATATGAGCTATATCTCAAATAAACAACAAGTAGGTTACAAAATAATGTTTCATCTAAGTGGTAGGAAGGCAGCCTCTAAAATGACCCCCAGTGATTTTCATCCCCTTGTGTCTCCCTTGGTCTTTGGTGCGGGCCAGATTGAGGGACTCATAGCAAACAACACAGCAGAAGTGGTGGAATGTTGCTTTTGACATTCTAAAAAGTTCTAAAAAGATGGAGCCTGTCCATCACCCTTCCTCTCACACGCATCCCTCGCTCTGGGGAAGTGGCTCCAGGCCCCGAGCAGCTCTGTGGAGCTCCCGGGTGGGGAGGAACTGCTGTCTCAGACAAGCCATTGCAGACCTACGCCTGCCAACAGCCGCAAGAGTCAGCATCCAGGTGGGTCCTTCCCCCGTCAAGCCTCGAGGTGACTTCAGCCAGCACGTCAACTGCAGCCACGTTACCCCTGGATTCCCGACCCTCGAAACCATGAGATAATAAAGGCTTGTCGTTTTCAGCTGCTAAGTTTTAAGGTGATTTGGATATTTTCTGAAGGTAACTACTGCAGTGTGTTATATCAAACATAGACAAAAGACACAAATGACGTATACCACATATTGTTTTACCAGTTGTCTCTAGGTGGAATGATTGTTGGTGCCTCATTTTCCTATTCACAGATGCCTGATTTTTCTAAAATGTTCATTAATGAACATATGTTGTTTACATAATCAGAGAGAAAGTGAAAGGGATAGCTGATTTCAGGATGCTTAGGAAGCATTTGGTGACATAAGTGCCTTTGGTATAACATTAGGTAGAATAGGCAGTATAAAAATGGTCCATAGGGAATTTCCTGGCGGTCCAGTGGTTAGAACTCCGTGCTCTCATTGCCAACGGCCTGGGTTCCATCCCTGGTCGGGGAACTAAAATCTCAGAAGATGCGGTGCAGCCAAAAAAAAAAAAAAGTCTGTATACTGATATTATTGCATAAAAATTCCATCTGCATCTGGACAAAGCCTGGAAAAGAAAACTCAAAACAGTTAGTTCTTTGGAGTCTCTGTTTTGAGTATCAAATTAATTGTTATCACGATGTTTAATTATTGAGTTCCATTCAGCGGAAACATTGAAAGTAAAGAAAGATCCCTGAGGCAGAGTGGAGGCCAGGCCCCAGTAGGAGGGTGGAATCGTGGTGCGTGCTGTATGGGATGCAAGGTCAGGCGTTGGAATGGAACAAAGGATGAACCCAGGAGAGGAATAGGACACCAGATGGGTGGATCCTGGTGCCTGGTTTAATGAAAGGGCAGAGAGAGAGATGATCCAGATAACTGTCCCACACTTGAGATACCTCCAGAGAGCACGGAGAAGGGAAATGAGGTTACTCTCTCAGCATTATTAATAACAGCCTTCCCCCACTATCCGAAAGTAAAGCGTTCCTAAGAAACCTTTCATGAGCCAAATGGCGTAAAGCGAAGGAGCAGTTACCTTAGGACACATCTTGCTCACAGATGCACAGAATAAATCTGGATAAGATGCTTGCAGACACAGTTTAAAGCTTGTGGCTTGACGCTGAGCTGCTGAGTGTGGCTCCTGGGGGAAGGGGCTTGGCGGGGCCGCTCCTGCTGCTGAGCGCGTGCGCTGCCTCTGTGACAGCTTGCGGCAGAACACACGATGAACACGACTTCTGCTTTTCGCCTTTGATCGTAAAAGTGAAAATCCTCTTTAGAGAGCTTTTGGTTAGTGAAAACAGGTAGTAACGTAGGTCTTTCGTGAAAGCGAAGTGGCATAAAGCGAACTTCCAAAAAGTGGGGAATACCTGCGTTAGGTTATTTTGAAAGCTTGACGTAACGGTTTGTGTTCTGTTTGCCTTGTTTCTTCCAAGAATGGAATACGGTCCTGGCCTTTTAAGTTGCTCACTAGTGCAGTCAGTGGGAGAGGAATGTCTCAACGGTGTGATAGTGGTCATTAATATTCAAATACTGTCCAGATATTCAATGCTGTTCATTAATACTCAGATTATCCTCCTTTCAGGGTCATAGTAAGATCATGCTTCCCTGCCTCATGGAAGTTGTCGTGACCAGGTGACAGGCTTTGTCTAAGGAAACATGAATGGAGGCATCATGTTTTACATGTGTGCAGGGGCCTTGAAGAGGCAGAGCAGGAGTTTCCACATTTGCGCGCTGGAACAAACACAGCAGCGGCTGGTCTGCAGTGGTGGAGGCTGGCGCCATCGGCCCGGGTTCCTGAGTGAGGACGAAATTAAAAAACAGTCTGGTGGTGGAGACACAGACCTACACAGGGGAGTCAGTTACGTAGCACACAGCATGCACGCGCATGGGCGTGCGCGCACACACGCACACGTGCAGAAAGGAGTACAAGACTGAGGAGCTCTGGGTACGACCAATGTCCGTGTCCTCTGCTGAAGAGCTGTAGCTTTGCAAAACTGTCACCCTTGGGGGACATTCAGTAAAGTGCTCAAGCCATCTCTGCATTATTTCTTACACCTACGTGTGGGCCCACAATTAGCTCCAAAAGAGAAAAGTGACAAAATTATTCCTTTTCCGGTTATTTTCCAATCTTTCTGAATACCCCAAGGAGAAATTCTAAGTATGCTAGCAGTGCGTATGTTGCATTTCTCTGACACTTGCAAATGCACATTTTGAACAAAGAAAGAGCAGGCTTCCTTCAGCAGACAATATCTAGTTATAATTCAATGATGCTTATTTTCATTGTGCTGCTTCTGCCAGTTATCTTCTATATATATCAAGAGAGACTGGTTATCCCCTTATGATAGTGATACAAAGTTTTCCTTAAAAAAAGTTAAAGAAATTTCTAAGTCAACTCCCTTTCCATAAATAGCAGTGTTGATGGCATGGGAAGATGGTTTGCGAACAATGGAATTTGAGGGAACACAGGCCCCCTGGGAAAAGAATGGAAAATTAAAAAAAACTTAGTGTTAATTGGTTGTAGAATCTCAATGTCTTATACTATGAATACGCTCTGGGCAGCAGGTTTCTTAATGACATTAAAAAGTCTGAAGTGTAACATGCATAGGAAAAAGCATTCAAATAATAAGTAAGTGTATAACTCAGTAAAATTCTCCCCAAGTGGAGTACAAACGCCATGCAATTCCAGTCTGTATTCTAGCAGAATTTTGGGGGTGGAAATTGACACGTTGATTCTAAAGTTTACATGGAAATGCGAAAGGCCAACAATAGCCAAGGCCATCCAGGAGAGGAGGAAGGAAGTTGGAGGGCTCTCACTGCCAGATATCAGGATCTATAATGTAAGTATAGTGATTAGTGTGGTACTGGCATAAAGATGGGTAAACAGATCATGGAACAGGACAGTCTAGAAATAGACCCGTAAATACCCAGTCATCCGATTTATGGCAAAGGTGACACTGGAGAGCAGTGGGGAATGGGCCATCTTGTGAACAGATCTTTCAGGTCCCAGCTGCTCCGTGAGCACTGCCATCTCTGTTGGGCCTGCATCCCGCACAGGCCGTGTGTGAGTTTTCCGCAGAGCCCTTTGGGGCCGTCCCACAGCTCAGGTCCGTGATGAGGGAGGGCTGACTCAGGTTTGAACTCTTCCTGCCCCTCTGGCTCATCCTCTTCAGGTGCCCCGTCCCTGGCCAGCCCTCCTGGCTGCAGAGCCAGTGAGGGAGCTGTGGTCTCCGGCCTCCACGTTGGCCCCCGTGATTCTTCCCGCCGGGGTTCATGTCCTTCCGTGGTCCCCTCTCCCACCGAATGGGAGCTGACCTGTGTGACCAGCTGAGTTCTGTGGAGGTGATGACACAGGACTTCAGAGGCTCGGTCCTATCCGACGTTCCAGCGTCTACCTCAGTTCTTCAGATCGTTTTCTCAGGGGGAAGCCAGCTGCCGTGTTGTGTGGACACAAACAGCCCTATGGAAATAAGCTTATTGGTCAGCACCGGTCGGCCAGCGTGTGAGCGAGCCCCAGGCAGGCCTTCAGATCATCCTTCACGGCTCTCAGCTGAGGCCCCAGACAGCACGGAGTAGAGATAAGTCATGCACGTGACCTTCAGTCTGACCTCCTGGCCCACAGGGATCATGAGATAAGAAATGACCCCAAGTTTATGGCCCTCAGGCTCGGGAGTGTTTAGTTTTGTCGTAGTAGATTGCTGATACAGAGGCTCAAGCCTGCTGCCCTTCGGACCAACCCCTTGACTCGGAAAGGCCTGCCTAGTGGCTTTACCCACGCAGGTTTGCAGGCAGCCGCCCTGCAGCCTCCTCTTTGAGCCCCTCTCCTGTCCCTGCCGGGAAGGCAGAGGACAGGATCCACACACCTGCTGCCCACGACGCAGAGGTTCCCTTGGGGAATGAGATGCCAGTCCGTCCTGCTTCCCCCACCCCAGCTTTACACCTCACCTTGGCAACGGCGGGGGAGGGAAGCCCAGTACTCTGGGCTCAGCAGCCCTGTGACTGCAAGAATTCCCTCTGTCCCCTCTGCCCACGATTCTGCTGCTGCTGCTTGTGTGGGTAGGGGAGGAGGGGAGCCGTCGTGGCGGGGCCAGTCCTGCCGCTTCTCTGTGCCTGTGCGCCCCCGTCTCAGCCGATGTCCTAGTCATCCGAAGTGTCAGATCCTCCATGCTCTTTGCCCTCAATTTTGGATCTTGGCTGTCAATACGAGGAAAACAGGAAAAGGCCCTGTTGACATCTGGATCAAAGGCATTCACGACCCACCACGACCCAGTCTTTGTGCGTGAGTTTCCTTACTGCTCCTGCTTCCTTCCCTTGAACTCTGTTCTCCAGGAACACTAAGCCGTCAGCAATTTCTGGAATGAGTTATGTCATGTGCTCTCTTTTCTCTAAACGTTCGCACCCAGCTGTCCCTCCCAAGCAGTCGCCTTCCTCTTGGCCCAGCAGGTTCTTAATCATCCTTCATGAGTCACCGCAGCACCTCCGGCTCTGGGAAGCCCTCCTTGACTACTCTGTCTCCCAGGCTACCTCAGGTGTTTCTCCTGGGCCGCCCTCGCTCCTTCACTTCCTGTACCCAGCGATCACCACGCTGTATCAGTGGCAGAGGCAGACAGCTCCCCAGCGAGGTTTGCTCTCCCTCTTCTGGAGTGCACAGCTGTTGCCTCACCTGCGCCCCTGTTTCGTAGGTCCTCATGCATCCAGGTGTGCAGCATGACTAGCTCTTACCAAAGTAACACGAGCAGAGGTGGCAGGTGTCCCTTGCACACCCAGGCATCAAGAAGAAGATGTACCATCTCCACGAAGTTCTACCCCTGCTACCAGCTCCATCTAGACGATGGCAAGCCCCTTGGGAATGGTGTGGCCACAGGGGAGAATGAGCCCAGTCCCCACGTCAGTGTGTGGAGGAAAGCCACCTGCTTCTGTTTTGTTTGAGATCTGACTCATTTGGAGGCCTATTTGTTATAGCAGGTAGGGTTGCCTTCTGTAACACAGTACCGTGACGGTGTGTTTACCAATATATTCTTTTTTTAAAAAATCTTATTTATTTATTTATCTTTGGCTGCGTTGGGTCTTCATTGCTGCGTGCGGGCTTTCTCTAGTTGCAGAGAGCCAGGGCTACTCTTTGTTGCAGTACGAGGGCTTCTCATTGCAGTGGCTTCTCTTGTTGCGGAGCACGGGCTCTAGGCGCGCGGACTTCAGTAGTTGTGACACGCAGGCTCAGCAGTTGTGGCTCGTGGGCTCTAGAGTGCAGGCTCAGTAGTTGTGGTGCATGGGCTTAGTTGCTCCACGGCGTGTGGGATCTTCCCGGACCGGGGCTCAAACCCGTGTCCCCTGCGTTGGCAGGCAGATTCTTAACCACTGCACCACCAGGGAAGTCCCTACTAATATATTCTTGATGAACTAGCCTTAAAGGAAAGGGGGGAATTCTTTATGTGAAAGGAGAGGAGTAGGGGGATGGGAGAGCAATGAATTTGTCAGTCGTTCAGTGAATATTCGCTGAGTATCTGTCATGTCCCAGGCACTGTTCCAGGCGTTGAAATCACAGCATCAAACCAGGTAGACAAGGTCCCTGCTCTCAGGAAGGGGGAATTCTAGGAGGAGGGAGAATTTCCCCATAAAACAAGGAAACGAATAATTACAGGGGATCCTTGCTCATTGAGGTGCTTTGGAGACAATGTAACAACGTAACAAGGTTATATTGGCCCGTGAGGGCCTCCCTGTAGTGTCATTTGAGTTCAGTGGTAAGAAGGATCCAACCCGGAGAAGATCTTGGAAACGGGGGCAGGGGGACTGTCTGGGCCAGGGGAGCTGGATGGGCAGTGGCAGGGGCAAGCTCAGTGTATCTGGGAGCCGGAAGAAGCTGGTGCGGCAGGAGCGACCTGATGCCAGGAGACAGGGAGGCCGGGGGCCGGGGTCACTCGCCACCCACTGCCCTGCTTTGTTTCTGTTCCCCACACTTATCACCATGTAATATACCATAATATTTTATTTCTTTATTTGGTTGAGCCGGTTCTTAGTTGCGGCCAGCGGGCTCCTTAGTTGTGGCATGCGAACACTTAGTTGTGCCATGCATGTGGGATCTAGTTCCCTGACCAGGGATCGAACTTGGGCCCCCTGCATTGGGAGCACAGAGTCTTAGCCATTGGACCACCAGGGAAGTGCCTAATATACTATATATTTCGCTTATTTACATGGTGAAATTCTGTGTCTGCCACTAGAATATAGGTTACATGAAGGCAGGGATTTTTGTCTGTTTTGTTCTCTGCTGTCTCTCCAGTGCCCGCCACGCAGTAAGTGCTCAAGCTACGTTTGTTGAATGAATAAATAGATGAAAGATACAAAGGCCAGATGATGTAGGGCCTTGAAGGCCGTTCCGGGGGGATGGAAGGTGCACACGGGGGGCCCGTGTTGGTCAGGTGAAGGCAGGACGAGACACCCACAGCTTGTCAGGATGGAGCCGCAGGAGGGCTTCAGTGCACAGCATAGGAAGAACGACGGGTGGAGGCGGGCGCCCCCCGTCCCCACAGTGCTTGTTAATCAGAAGCACAGAGTCTGAAAGAGTCAGGCGCAGTGACCCCGAGAAGGGGCACCCGCAGAGACGCGGCCCATGGGAGAGAACGTGGGAGGGCCACAGCTGCTGAGGGCGCAGCGCCTGCCTCCCAGCCCGTTGACTTGGGGTAGTGGGGCAGCTCTCCAGCAGTGGCTGCACTGACCTCTTGCCTCTGGCCTGGCCACCTCGCCCCTCCTAAGGTCGTTGACGTGCTCGTCCATCCTGGGCCGTGAGTGGGGCGGAAGTTGTCATCCTCGTGCCACAGAAGAGGAAACTGAGGCTGAGTTGTCACCAGGGCTCTTTTGGATGCAAGTGACAAACATCTACTTGAACTGCCTCGTCTTACCTCAGCTCCCCGGAAAACAGAGCCTGAGGCCCGGCTTCACGTGCTGCTGCTTTATGCCGGGTTCAGGACCTGGCAAACCAGGCGGGGAGCGGGAGGGAAGTGCGAGGTGAATGTTATGCTGGCGTGATGCTCAGCAAGGACCGCCGCCAGGTTGACACAGGACGCCGCCACGTGGGAATTCCGATGAACACGAACGATGTTTTAGTACCAGTATTTTTATTTGCTAATTCTGACAAACTTATTCGCACACGCCGTCCCCAGGAAGGCCGTTAGGAACAGCCACTGGGGAAGGTGGGAAGGTGACAGCAGACTCTCCTCTCAGCTCCCCACTTCCGGCGTCCGTCCTGTTGGCCAGTTTCCCGGTGGGGATGTCCACGACCTACGTTTCTGGGCTGCGGTTACTAGGGGAGCCGAGGCCTCTGAGCTTCCAGGCAGGTAGGACCTGGGCCCTGCAGCTGCTCGGCTCCATGGAGACCAGCCCGAGAGCGGCTGGGGCTCCCCAGTAAGCACGTGGCAGAGGCTGGGGGGCAGGGAGGACTCGGGCATCTCTGGATGAAGTGTCCCTGGTTGTGACCCTCTGACGCGTCCCTGCCGCCCCACTTTAGCTCTGCCGCACGCGGGCTCTGCTCTCCAGGTGACAGGAAGCCCCCAGCAAGTCTAGGCATGGCTGACTCTTTCTCCTGGGAAAAAGTCGTCTTTCTCCCAACAGGTCTGCTCCCTCCACCCCCCAAAAAAGACTGTGATGCTCTGGAGCTGCTCGAGTGCCCGTCCGTGAAAGGGTCACTGTGGGCAGAGGGCTGCAGTGCAGCCTTGTGGGCAGGAAGGCTCTGGAAAGCAGCCTGTGGCTAGTTGTCGGAGGAGCAGGGTCTAGGGTGATGTGTGGTTGTCTTTTTGTGGGCGTTCCACACACACACACACACAGCCCACTGGCACCTCCTGGAGCTCAGGGACTTGGGCTGGTTCATCTCTGTGTCCTTGTGGTCAACCTGGAAGCTGTGCTGTGCGGCATGTGGGATCTTAGTACCGTGACCAGGGATCGAACCCACACCCTCTGCAGTGGAAGTGCAGAGTCCTAATCACTGGACCTCCAGGGAAGTCCCTAATTACATTTTTTTTTTAAATATATTTATTTTTGGCTGTGTTGGGTCTTCGTTGCTGCGCATGGGCTTTCTCTAGTTGCAGGGAGCGGGGGCTACTCTTCATTGTGGTGCACGGGCTTCTCATTGCGGTGGCTTCTCTTGTTGCGGAGCACGGGCTCTAGGCACGCGGGCTTCAGTAGTTGTGGCTCTCGGGCTCTAGAGCACAGGCTCAGTAGTTGTGGCAGTCCCTACTTACTTTTGAATGAATGGATGAGTGATCACATCTTAAAGAAAAGTGCCTGAAGCCACCACCCAGAAACCGACATGTAACTCTGGTCTCCCCCACATGTGATGGAGCACCTTGGAAGTCACATTCACGTGTGAGTCCCCAGTGACCCAGAGAGGCGGGCTCATCAACACCATTTCAGAACGAGGACACTGGGGCCCAGGGAGCTCAGAAGAGTACCTCAAAGGCACAGGGCTCCGGCTGAGTGCTGGGCTCAGGGTGGAGGACCACCCAGCCTAACTCCTGGGCTAGTGAAAACTGCCAGGGGTGGAACCCTTGAGCCAAACCATCTGTGTTTGAATAGAAAATCTCAGAGAACTTTATCAATCATGCAAAGCTGCACCACACAGAAAAATTCAACATTTGACCCTGCGTTGAATTGGTCAGACATGTACCCAGCGGGTGCTGGGCCATTGAGGCAGGCCAGGGCAGGTGCTGGTCCCCAGGCTGGACGAGGAGGGAGTGAATCAGCAGACATCAAGCAAGCAGTATCCTGGGGCTGCGGCGGGCCTGGACGGGCCATGGGTTGCCGTGGGAACAGGGGAAGGGCCGCAGTGAAGCAGCCTGTGAAGGGAGACACACCTCACACATAGACACGCACACGCTCTGCTTCAGACCCTCCCCGGACTTCTCCTCACACGCAACACACATGTCAAAGGCCTTCCCACCACCCATGAGATTCTGCGTGAGCCAGCTCTGCCCGTCTCCCCACCCCCTCTCTTCCCTCTCTCCCTTCCCCATTCTGCCCAACCACACTTGAACAGGACACCTTGTCTCTGCACAAAGCTATTGCCTCTGCTGTTCCCTTGTCCCGTAACACCTTCTGCTCAGGTAATCTCAGCAGGGTCGCTCCATCTTGTCAACAGGTCTCTCTGCTCAAATGTCACCTCCTTAGGGAGCCTTTCTCACCACCTGTGTCGAATGTCACCTCTCCTCCAACTTCCCTCACTGTCCGAGAAGCCCATCTTATCGCCTGCATCCCATTTATCACTCTGTGGATTTCTTTTTTTAATCTAAATATTTTTTAATTAGAAAAAATTTATTTATTTATTTGGCTGCACCGGGTCTTAGTTGCGGCACGCGGCATCTTCGTTGCCGTGTGCAGGATCTTCAGTTGCGGCGTGCGGGGATCTAGTCCCCTGACCAGGGATCGATCGAATGTGGGCTCCCTGCATTGGGAGCGCAGAGTCTTAACCACGGGACCACCAGGGAAGTCCCTAATTTAAATATTTGGTAGTTAATACAGTCCCATAGTTAAAACTTAAAGATAATATAGGGACTTCCCTGGTGGCGCAGTGGTTAAGAATCCGCCTGCCAATGCAGGGGATATGGGTTCGAGCCCTGGTCCGGGAAGATCCCACATGCTGTGGAGCAAGTAAGCCCGTGAGCCACAACTACTGAGCCTGCGCTCTAGAGCCCGTGCTCCGCAACAAGAGAAGCCACCACAATGAGAAGCCTGCACACCGCAACGAAGAGTAGCTCCCGCTCACCACAACTAGAGAAAGCCTGCGCAAAGCAACGAAGACCCAACGCAGCCAAAAATAAATTTATTAGGGAAAAAAAAGTAAGGCCAACCCAAATGCAAAAGGAAGGGAAGTAGATTCCACAACTCAAAGGAAGGAGGAACAAAGAATTTACCACTTTTTTAAATCTATCGTGGTCTACCTTCAGGATACAGATTTTGTCTAGTTCTCCTGTGTGCCAGATATGCTCACCTCCTCCCAGAGGCCCTAAAAATCTCATCCCAGTACATCACTGGCTCATAGTGGATCTTGTGTAAATCAGGTCCTGGTGCAAATGAGGCTCCTCAGAAGATGAAGTTCCTGTGATTCCTCAAGAACAGTTTCTTGAATATGTTTCTCTTGATCTGAAGACCTGTGAGCTACGGGCATGTTTTCTACTCTCCACAGCACAGAGCCAACAAACAGAGTTGACAAGCATATGACAACCGGAGCAGACCCTTCTTTTCAAAAGGGGAAAAACAGGAGTGACATAGCTACGACTGGGTCACAGCAATTTTGAAATCCAGTTAGGCACATGTTGTCAGTTTTCTGATAAGGGTCCAATCCTGCTCCTTGGGAATAATTCTCTGCAGCTCCCGACTCCACCTTCTTGGCTGATGGGTTTCTTCGGAGTAGTCCTTTCTTTTTCATGAGAAATAGCCATGTTTGCATTTGAATAGCCATCTTGGTCTGCTTCTTAGAAAGCTGGGGGTTCACAGGTCTCTTTATTTTTGTGCTCTGCCTTTTTCTGTGTTCTCTAGTTGTTTCTTTAAGCCTAGCATTTTGAATGGCTGCAGAGTGGGGTGGAATTACCATAATTCTTGGCTTCGGAGTCCATTTCCAACTTGCATTGCCCTGAATACTCTATAAATGGTACTCACTGAGCATCTACTGTGCCCCAGCACTGCTCTAATCAAGGATATGGCAATGAATGAAACAGACAAAATCCCTACCCTTACGGAACTGCCATTCTAGTGGGGGAGAGGGACAGTAAGCAAACAAGAAAGCAGTATGAAGAAACAAGAAAGCAGGAAGGGAGATAGCAAGTGGATGTTTTATGTCTAGTGTGATAGGAAGAGGAACTTCAGTTTTATTTAGGGAAGGCCATTCTCACTGAGAAGATGACATTTAAGTCAAAACATGAAGAAAGTGAGGGAGTGGCCATACAGATATCTGAGGGAAGAACTGTCCGGATCGAAAGAAATACAACTGCAAAGGCTTTAGTCACACGTGTGCCTTCTCTTTTCTTAAACTAGTGTAGTCTGAGCAGACTGATCAGAGGGGATGTTAGAAGGAGATGAGGTCCGAGAAGTATCTAAGGGGTCAGGACTTTTTTTTTTTTTTTTTGGCGTTTTGCAGGATCTTAATTCCCCAACCAGGGATCCAACATGGGCCCTTGGCAATGAAAGCGCAGAGTCCTAACCACTGGACTGCCAGAGAATTCCCAGGATAGGACCTTTTGTTTGTAAAGCCTTTAGTTTTTATTCTGACCTATGGGAATAGTTTGAGCAGGAGAATGACATGGTTTGACATTTTTATAGAATTACTCTGGCTACTGTGTTAAGACTGGATAGGGAATGAGGTGGGAGCAGGAAACCAAGGTCGTTGCCATAATCCAGGTGAGAAATGATGGCGGTTCAGAAAAGGGGGAGTCACATTCCGGATATCTTTTGAAGCTTGTGGATGAGGGGTCCGAGAGAAGGGGAGTTGAGTTAGTTTCCTAGAACTGCTGTCACAAATCATCACAAGTTTGGTAGTTAAAACAACAGAAATGGGCTTCCCTGGTGGTGCAGTGGTTGAGAGTCCTCCTGCCGATGCAGGGGACGCGGATTCGTGCCCCGGTCCGGGAAGATCCCACATGCCGCGGAGCGGCTGGGCCCGTGAGCCATGGCCACCGAGCCTGCGCGTCCGGAGCCTGCGCGTCCGGAGCCTGTGCTCCGCAACGGGAGAGGCCACAACAGTGAGAGGCCCGCGTACCGCAAAAAAACGCAAAAACCAAAAAAAACAAATACGTTCTCTCAAATACAAAAGTCTAAACTCAACACCGTTTCTCCCCGCTCTTGCTGCTGGCATTCTTTGGGTTGTGGCTACTCACTCCAGCCGCTGACTCCATCTCCACGTGGCCTTCTCTTCTCTGTGTCTCTTATAAGGACACTTGTCATTGGATTTAGGGCCCCCCCATGGTAATCCAGGATGGTCTCTCTCCAGATCCTTAATTACACCTTCAAATACCCTTTTTCCAAATCAGGTCACACCCACGGGTTCCAGGATGTGTAGGAGGGGTCACTATTCAACCCACTACGGGGATCAAGAATGATTCCAAAGTTTTTGTACCCAGCAACCAAAAGAATGAAGTTTGCATGAACCAGTAAGAAAAGGCTATGAGAGGAGCATGTTTTTGAAGATGGAGCCAAAGTTCTGAGTAGATTCTAATGTGTGCAGGTGGAGCTGGAGCTGGGTAGGGTGCCCCGTCCTTCGCAGAGCTCTAGTGGGTTCAATTTCTTTGCTTCTCTTTTGGTGCTAAGTTCAGGGGCTGAGGCATCGGTGGGTGGGTCCAGCATGGCGCCACCCTGCTCCCGGCCGGGCCTCAAAGATGGCCGCAGCCACTGGGGGCAGACATGTTTGGGCCACGTGACCCAGGCCCAGGCCCGAGGCGGCTGAACTTGACGCACGGTAGAGGCGGGGCTCCTCCCCCGCAGCCCTGGCGTCGAGCGTCTCGTGACAGGTACTTCCGCTCGGGGCGGCGGCGGTGGCGGAAGTGGGAGCGGAGCCGGAGTCTGGGCCATAAAGCCCGAGGCGGCGGCGGCGGCGGCGGCGTTGGAAGCTTGGACAGGCCGAGGAGCCCGCCGGAATCGGAGCTTGGACTTTCCTTCGCTCCTGTCGACCCCTCGTCTCCTCCTCGGCGGAGCCCTCGCGACGCGCCCGGCCCGGAGCCCAGCGGAGCGGCCGCGGTAAGTGGCGGCCCGGCCCCATCCCCCTCCCGGCCCTAGGTCGCCGGTGCGCGCCGTCCGCGTCTTGGCCCGGCCTCTTGGGGAGCTCCGTGTCTTCGGGCCCGGCGTCAGGCCGGCCGAGCGTCCGCGGGGGTGTCAGAGGTCGCCGGGTGTGACCCCGGCTGGCGGCGCGCACGCCTGTTTCCCGGGGCGTCCGGCCCGAGACGGCCAGGGCGACCTAGCCTGGGCGGCCCGGCACTGGGGCGGCGGCCGAGGGCGGGGGCCGGCCGACCAGCGGCGGGGGCGCCGCCCACCCTGCTCCGGTGCCAGGCAGAGCCGCGTGCCCGCCGTCCGGTCCTACCGATGCGGATGAGGGTCCCCGACGCCGCGAGTCCACGGAGACCCGGGTCACGTGTCCCGGGCTCCCTCGGGCGCCTCGGGCTCCCGCGACTGGGAGCTTTTTATCACAAAGACGTTACGGTGAGGCGTGGAAGAAGTTTCCAAACTTGCTGGGGGAGAGACGGTGGCTGGGTGCAGAGCTGTGTTTGGTTCGCACCGCGGCGGGGCCCGCTTAGGGCGTTCAGTTCGGGCTTCCCCGAAAGGAATGGTTCGCAAAACTGGGAACATTGAAAATAACAGTAGCAAACATTGGAGCGGTTACTGCATGTTAGGCAGCGTGGCGATATTTCTGCACCGATTATTGTATTTAATTCTCAGAATAGACTTCTCAAGTACCATTACTGTGCCCACTTATAGATAGGGAAATGGAAGATCGGAGAGGTTAAGTCATTTGCCCAAGGTCGCAGAAGTAATAAGTTATGGAGCGGAGATTTGAGTCCAGGCGCCCAGACTCCAGAGCACTGTGCTCGGCCTCCGGATTGTACTGCTTTCTGATGCCCCTGAAGCTTGTGAAGTATCTTTTGCCACCTGGTATCTGTCTCTCTCCGCCTCCTTTCTTTCTAGTGATGTCATTTTGGAAGCCTTTTCTGGTGCCATTAGTTCTGCCTTAAAACCATAACATATTCCATTTGCAGTTGTGAGTTTTAACACAGTTTTTTGTTTTCAAGTAGTGTAGTGCCAGTAAACTGGGAGCTCTAGCATCATAGCAGAGTACTCAATTGAGGTTTGAAAGTTTTTGTTACCTACGTCTTCTGTCAAATGAGTTGGGCTGGCAGTCCTGCCATGTGGTTCTTTCCTGTTGAAAATACTGTATCTTCTCTTTGGATTCCGAAAGAACAGGCTCTTGTCTCTTCCTTGTGACTGAAGCAGCTGATTACCCGCATGACTTCTCATCCATGGATTGATAAAGTCTTCTTTTGGTGTGCTTCTCTCTCCAGACTTAGGAGAGTTTGTTCAGATTTGAGTCTAAGAACTGGAAAGTGAGTTGTGAGTACTTCTCCTGAAGATCCTGTCCAAGCCCTGTTGTAGTCTGATTTCTTTTCTTTTGTTTTTAAACTTTGTTACCCAGCCTGATATACTTAAGTGGGTATTAAGTGTGGTAGCCTTAAGTATTGTTCGCATTTAGAGGAGTGTAACGATGAGTAGCGTTTCATCCATTCATCAGCTGTTTTGAGTATCTACCATGTATCAGGCATTGCCTGTTGACTCAGGGAGATAGACCTGGTTCCTATCCTCAAGGAATTTAAAGATGGTGAGTGATCACGGCCAGGAATTCTCTTGTGGAATGGCTTGGCGGTAGAATTTGAGATTTTTTTGTAAAAGGAGTTATTTTTCATCTCAGCAAGTGCATTCAGAGTAATCCAGGCAGCACGGTGTTCTGGGTAACTTGAAAGCCTTGTTCATTTTAACAACAGCATTTGATTTGGTTTGCTTTTGAAGAGAGTTCGTAGAAGATAATACCACAGTTTCTAAATTGGTCGTGTTTTTTGAAGGGTAATTTTCATCTCTAAACTTGTTTTACCTTTTGCTCTCCAGCATTTTTTGTTGTTCACTGAAGAGGGGGTTGGTGTCACTGTCATCTTACAGTGCGAATGTCAGCTTCGGGGGCTGTCTGAGCAGAGGTGCACTTGGCAGGCTGGGGCTGCTGCTTTAGCCGACAGTGAAAGTTTCATGTGCCACCTCCCAGTCTCAGTACCAGTATCATCCTAGATAAAACCCTCCGCCACCCCACGTCCCACAAGTCCTCTGGTTCCCCTTCTTTAAGAGGGGACGTGAGTTTTGCATTTGTGGTAGAATTTCAGGAGTAGACAAACAGAAGGGGGAGTGGAATATAGAAGATACTCTAAAACAGCTTTATTTGGACATTTTTTCGGGTAATTGTTAGCAACCTCATGGAGCAAAAATATTTCTTGGTGCCAACCAGGCCTAACCCCTGCCCCAAACCCCATAAACAAAGAGCATTGCTTTATAGTACAGTGTGGCTTTGAATCCACTTCCTGACCCCACCACCAAGCGAAGCAGACCGTTTTGGTTGTTTGATTAGCTTATAATAAATTTCCAAAGGGACCTGCCCTGAGAACATCCTTGCCCTTCGGTTTGGCGTTAGTCTTTCTATGCAAAGGTGTAGCAAACCCAGACCACACACGTGGGAGAGCCCTTTTATGCACTATTTCTCTCTGAGATTTGAGGTAGATATTTACCATTATTACTGTCATGAGTTGTCTGGCTCTCCATCTACGTAATTCACATATGGCTAAGGAGAACTCACCAGGCTGTTGGTCTGGGAGTTAGAGTCCGGGTGTTGCGGGGAAGTCTGGAGGAGTCCTCCTGCATGAGGCCCAGACGGTGGTTCACCTGGCACTGATGTCATGCCTGAAGGAGGCTGGAGCTGGGGAAGTTAGCTCCCCCCACTTCGCTGCTCCTGGCTTTCTGCTGCTTCCTGTCTCCCCTGTAAGGTGGCGGTTGTATTCCCGGCATTTGTTCCTCTGCGTGATCACACCTGCGTCTGTGACTGCCGTCTGCTAGAGCTGTGTGCTTCTGTCTGCAGTTTGCTGCGATGTGTTGATCTCTTCAGTTATTTGCTCTCGCACCTTCCTTGTATTTTCTGCTTTTTCCTTCCCGCATATGGCATTAAACACAGAAAAATAGTTTGCACTTATATTTTAAAACTTGTTAATGGCGGCTGTGGTTAGTGTGATTTGTGAATCAAAAGTAAAAGTGATGCGGTGCGGGAAATCAGAACAGGCTTTTTAGCACTGTCTCCGACTAGTTTCAATTTTAGTACTCCAGGCTGTGATTTCAGAAACAATTTAAGAATAGCTACTTGCAGAATGTCTCCATGGGGGAGGAAGAGAGCTTGGGAGTTGGTTCCAGTGGTGACATGCAGTATTGGCCTTGTTCATCTCCCTGAAGATGCAGGGCTTAATGCAGGGGATCTCAGGCCTTGCCCGGGGCTCTCTGTTTTGGTGATGTCGTCACTGCCGCGGAGATCAGTCTCACTGATTCTGTTGTCCATATCCTGGTTGTCTAGGACTGCTTGCTGTCCGCACAGAGCACGTTTGAGGAAGCCCATCAAGGGAGGCAGGGACCTTGCTTGGCTCTCAAGTGGCCTTGCGTGCGTGCCCGTCCCCAGGTGCAGGGAAGCGCCTTCTCTGGTCTCCCCACCCTCTCACAGCCAGAGGGCTTGCTCTTACTACTGCCTTTCCTGGACTTAAGCTCAGCTCAGTTAGGGAATACTTTAAAATTTCCATTGTGAAGTAAAAAGTTACATCATTGGTTTCCAATCTTGGTATGCAGTTTTAATTTTAAAAATTTATTACCATTTGAGTTGTTTTGAGAGTACACAACAAAGCTACTATGAATTAACCTTTAAAAAACCTGATTGTAATAGCACAGACTTTATGAAAAATAATGCCTTCTTACATGTGCTATTCAGTCAGGCTACCGGCAGTTCTCTGTGTACTTACAGGCCAGGGGACCCAGAAATAAATCTGGGTCGTTTGGGCAGCCCACAGGTTAAGAGCCACGTTAAAGTCCTCCAGCCTGTCCTGTTCAGTTGATGGTTGTTAAAGAACGTTCTTTTTTTTTTTTTTAAATTAATTATTTATTTATTTTAGGCTGCGTTGGTTCTTCATTGCTGTGTGCGGGCTTTCTCTAGTTGTGGTGAGCTCGGGCTACTCTTTGTTGCAGTGCACGGGCTTCTCATTGCGGTGGCTTCTCTTGTTGCGGAGCACGGGCTCTAAGCATGCAGGCTTCAGTAGTTGTGGCGCATGGGCTTAGTTGCTCCACGGCATGTGGGATCTTCCCGGACCAGGGCTCGAACCCGTGTCCCCTGCATTGGCAGGCGGAGTCTTAACCACTGCGCCACCGGGGAAGTCTGCATTCATGTTTTGTAGAAACTTTTCCTACATGGTATTTGTCTTTCAGTGTTTTTTAATGTTTGCCTAGTGCTTAACAGTTCACATAGGATTTCACCTGGTGTTCACAGCAGCCCTGCAGGCTTAAGAGGGTGGCCGAGCCTGGGTGCTCAGGTGGCCCGGCTACTCTAATGCTAGTCTGGGTCTCCTGAAACACAGCTGAGGCTCTTTCTGATGCACCAGCCTGGCTTTTTGATTATTCATGATTGCTGTAAAGCACTCAGCATTTGACTCCTTATAAAAACGTATCTTTCTTCCACTGTTTTTTATTTAAAATGACATTTCTCTTTTGCTGATTATTAAATAAGTCATTTCTTTTAAAAAAAAAGGTAGGAAAATTCAGAAGTAAAAAGAAGAAAAATTCAATTCACTACTCTGAGGCAGACTGGAGTGTTAACTGGTTATTTAATTCTTATGAATGTATACTTTAATGAGATTCAATTTTTAAAGTATGGTATGAGAGATTAACTTTGGAGGGCCCTGGATATTCTTTGGATCCTTTGACTTGTGGGACCCCTCTAGATAAACACTCAGTGGTGGGAAGCTGGGATCCGGAGACTAGCTGTATTTTTCAAATGTTTAGTGGCAACAGGTGATGCATTCAGTACCATAATGAGGTTTTTTTGCTGTGGTGACAGTGGATCAGTAAGTTGTTGCAACTTGTCATTTCTACATTTTAGTGAACTGTGAATTTGCAGTAGGGCATATGAAAAGCGTACAGATAAATGAACAACTTCGAGAGTTTTCATAAACTCAGAAATAAGCCCCCTTGTGCCTCCTTCAGGTCATTGTCATCCCCTCCTGCTGCTTTTTAAAAAAATGTTCTAGTTTTCCATTTACCTTTTTTTTTAATATTCATTTATTTATTTAGGCTGCACTCAGTCTTAGTTGTGGCATGCGGGCTCTTAGTCATGGCATGCATGCAGGATCTAGTTCCCCAACCAGGGATCGACCCCTGGATCCCTGCATCGGGAACTTGGAGTCTTACCCACTGTACCACCAGGGAAGTCCCTCCTCCTGCTGATTTTTAACACTGTAGTTTAATTTTGTCTGACTCGACTTTGTGTAAATCATACACTGTGTATCCTTTTGTATCCCTTTCTTTGAGTCATTGTTGCCTGTGAGATTTTCTGTTGGGTGCAGTGGTAACTCCATTTTCATTGCTCAGTAGTATTTGATTATATGATACACCGTAGTGTTTTTATTAACTTATTGATGGGCATTTGGGTAGCTTGTAGTTTGTGGCTGGTAAAAATAATGCTGTATCGGGACTTCCCTGGTGGTTCAGTGGTTAAGATTCCACGATTCCACTGCAGGGGGCACGGGTTCAACCCCTGGTCAGGGAAGTCCCACATGCCACGCGGTGCGGCCAAAAAAAAAAAATGCTGTATGAATATTCTTGGTTTGTCTTTTGATGACTGTATGCACACATTTCCATAAGTTAATGCTGAGGAGTGGAAAGTTTTAGCGTGTGTATCTGTATATTGCTAGGGCTGCTATAACAAATACCACAGACTGGGTGGCTTAAACAACAGAAATTTACCTTCTCATGATTCTGGAGTCTAGAAGTCCGAGATCGAGGTGTTGGCCGGGTTGGTTTCTTCAGAGGCCTCTTTCCTTGGCTTGTAGGTGAGCATCTTCTCCTTGTGACCGCATATGGTCTTTTCTCTATAGGGGTCCGTGTCCTAACCTCCTCTTACAAGGACACCAGTCTGATGAGGGCCCACCCTCATGACCTCGTTTAACTTTAATCACCCCTTTGAGAGCTCCGTCTCCAAATACAGTCATATTTTGACATTTTGAGGTACCAGAGGGTAGGACTTCATAAATTCTTGGGGGGGGTGGGGTGGGGGACAAAATTCAGTCCGTAACGGTATGTGCTGCACCTCGGTAGACACTGCCAGCTTTCCAAGGCTGTATCCTGCTTTACACTCCCATCAGCGGTACGTGAGAGTTCCAGATATTCCACATCTTTGCTGACGCTTATTTTCATTTTGCCCTGTGGTGCTAGCATCGTATCTCCCTCCAGTACCAGCATGGGGAATCCTTGAGGGGGTGGGGAGGTTGTTTCTGGAGCCGTATGTGTCATAACTTGAGACTGCCTCTTGTAAATGCTTTTTAAATCCGTTGGGGATAGAAAAGCAGAATGACTTCAGTCTAGTGAGCAGTTAGCCCCCCTTAGTTGCCCTTATGGGTTAGTTTTTGCATTTATAATCTGGACTGATTCCTGGGGATGGAATTGGCTTCAAAGTGTCACCTGCAGGGTATAAATCTAGCCATGGTAGAGAGTGCTTTCACTGAAGTTCTTTTTCCGTCTGACACTTGGATTCCCTCATACACGTGCTGGGACTAGGTCTGTTTTGCATGTTCTGACTGACCATTTAGGTATTAGTTGGTGTTTGACCAGCCGCCTTCTGGCTGCGTGATCTTGAGCTTTGTGCATCCACTGTAGGCCTCGGTTTGATTGGAATAATAGTACATGCCCTTGCCCTTCCCCCACTCGAATCTCCTTGAGGGCAGGGATGAATCATTATTCTAGCATGGATCTTGAAATATTACTCAATAAACTTAAAAATATTTTTCCAGTTCTCACTTTGGACACTGTTTTACTATCTGTAGCATGTAAGTTTTGCTTCTGGGCCACTGATTAATATGGATAGCCTTCCTGAATGATAAATTATGTGTTCTGTGTTCATTTGACACAGTTTTATTGTCTACTGTAAGAAAATACTGCTGACAGCTGTGGGGAGTATCAAATAAAAAACACTGGAGGTTTAGGAATAATTGTAAAAACAAGACAGGTGAGAGTCACAAGAATGCTGGAAGTGTTCAGTGACTGGGTTAGGTGGTGCTGAGTAGATTTTGGATGAATTGATATGGAGGGGAGACTCGGGAAAGCCATTGTAGTTGGAGGGAATGGCATAGCAAACGAATGGAGGTGGGGGAACGTAGGGCAGATGGAGGGACTATGGTACCTCAAATTGGGGAATGGCAGTATGTATGGGGGCCAGACGGGGGTGGGGAGGGGACGAACTCCAGTGCCATGTTGAAGGATTTATGTTTAACAAAGTGGTACTTCACTGGGTGGTGCTAGGATAGGGCGTAATCCTTTCACTTGATGTCACAATCCTATTGGGTAAGACTGATGCTGTCCCAGTTATGGATTTATAGTTAACCTAAAGAAACACACATTAAGGGATGAGTGGGGCTAGGACTGAAATACAGGTGGCATGCTTAAACCTTCAGAGAGGTACTTGCTCAGAAATGCGTTTAACACAGGTTAAAAGTAAGAGCTGGTTTGGGGGGGATGGGCTGGAGAAAGAGAGCAGTTAGCTTGGTTTTCTTCTTGAGCCGGTCAGCCCATGTGGACACTTCTTACCAGTTTATGGGCAATGTTTTATTGGCTAAATGCCTGAGATAATCTAGGGTTCATATCAAACGTTCAAACTATTGAAAAATAGTTGTGTGTAACTCTCGTTTTCCATTTTGTCTTACCAACAAATAAAAAAAAAGGCACTGTCGCCGTGGTCTGTTAATACAGACTCTTAGCTCTTGGTTTGGCACCTGCATTTAGAACAGTGGGAGCATCATAGTCAAGAATCTGTTGATCCAGGGGCTGCAAAGTCCTCGTAACAAGAATTGCTTTCCAAGGAACTTGATTCTTTGAGAAGGTGGGCTTAGTTTTCCCCCTCCCCACACATGAATCTGATACCTTGAACAGAGTGTATATATACACACAGACAAATAATCTCTTTACTTTTTGTAGAGCTTAATGGTTACCTTGTTTGATGCTTCACTTCCAAGTTCAAACTAAGCAGCAGCATTTGCCTTGTCAGAATCTTTTTTCCGAAGCAAGAGCAGCCTGAAAGAACATGCTCAGTATCCCGACTAGCGCTCCATATTCCAGGTTAGTGGATCCAGGCAGATGTGTCTTTAACCCCAAGAATGCTGAGAAGAATAGCACCTTCTTATTTTCTTTTTTCTTTTCTTTTCCTTTTTTTTTTTTTTTTGCGGTACACGGGCCTCTCACCTCTCACTGTTGTGGCCTCTCCCGTTTTGGAGCACAGGCTCTGGATGTGCAGGCTCAGCGGCCATGGCTCACGGGCCCAGCCGCTCCGCGGCATGTGGGATCTTCCCGGACCGGGGCACGAACCCGTGTCCCCTGTATCAGCAGGCGGACTCTCAACCACTGCGCCACCAGGGAAGCCCTCTTTTTTTTTTTTTTTTTTAAAGATAAGTAGTTTTTTTTTTTAATTAATTTATTTTTAGCTGTGTTGGGTCTTTGGTGCTGTGCGCCGGCTTTCTCTAGTTGCGGTGAGCGGGGACTACTCTTCGTCGCCGTGTGCGGGCTTCTCATTGCCGGGGCTTCTCCTGCGGAGCACGGGCTCTAGGCGCACGAGCTTCAGTAGTTGTGGCTCACGGGCTCTAGAGCGCAGGCTCAGTAGTAGTGGCACACGGGCTTAGTTGCTCCGCGGCCTGTGGGATCTTCCCGGACCAGGGCTCGAACTCGTGTCCCCTGCATTGGCAGGCAGGTTCTTAACCCCTGCGCCACCAGGGAAGCCCAGAATAGCACCTTACGGAAGAGAATAGCCTTTGTAAACTTTAGTGATCTTTTTTAAGTGTTCTTTTAAAGTGTTTTTGAAAAGAGGGATGCTTTGACTATTCTGTTTCTTTTGAAATGTAAATTTCCAGGTAGTGAGTTTTCCAGCAGCATCTGACTGAATTGGCTGGGTTTTTCTGTAGTAACAAATAATCTCAAAATGGCCAGCGTGGGGGCTTCCCTGGTGGCGCAGTGGTTGAGAGTCTGTCTGCTGATACAGGGGACGCGGGTTCGTGCCCTGGTTCGGGAAGATCCCACATGCCACGGAGCGACTGGGCCCATGAGGCATGGCCGCTGAGCCTGCACGTCCGGAGCCTGTGCTCCGCAACGGGAGAGACCACGGCAGTGAGAGGTGAGAGGCCCGCGTACAGCAAAAAAAAAAAAAAAAAAAAAAAGGCCAGCGTGTCCAGTATGGATTTTCCAGGGGCTCTGTGTCATCCTTACTCCAGCTGAAGAAGCAGCCACAACAGTGTGGGACGCTGTTGGCTGTCTTGGCAAAGTAAAGGAGAACTGTTGGAGGGTCTTGCTCCCGTGATTAAGTGTTCCAGCCCAGAGATGACACGTCACTTCTGCTCACAGCTCACTGGTTAGAGTGAGTCACACTGCACAAGGGATCAAGAGGCGCTTGACTTGGAAAGCACAGAGTTGGAAATATTGGAGAAATGGTGCTAGCTTTACAGTGGCTGGCTTCCGTGGGTAATAGCTGTTGGGGGAAGGTGCCTCATTTGTAGATTCTTGTTCCATTAGCTAGTAATTTAAATGCAAAAAAGAATGCCAAGTTGCCCATAAATCTTCTCTCACAAATCAGCTTCCTATCGTAAGAAATTTATTTCTTTTAAATGATAAGTGGGATAATCTCAATTCGATTTGCCCGAAGTAGGCGTGAAAGGAACGTTTGAGTGTGAGCCCTCCCTTGCCTTCTACATTTTCAGTACCCTCGCCCAGCTCCCCCCGCCCCCCGCATCCTTCTTGTGAAGTGCTACTGGATAGTCTTGAAGTGGTCCTTAGGTCCCATTCCTTCCCTGGTGCAGAACCCTATGTTTTTCTACACAAACTGTCTCCAGCTTGTCTTCCTGGCTTTGTCCTTTTGATGCAGACCCTGTGTTGCCCTGACTTGCTGTATTTAACCTTTTCCTGACCACACTTCGTTCCCTGCTTCCTACAGTTCGGTTCCTACCACTCCCCTTCATCTCTGTGTTCTGTCTGTTGGCGTCCTGCCTTGCTCAGGCACCACCAGCTTCATTTCCTAAGTTATTCCCATCATATTCCCACCTTTCACTGAATCCCTGGGACCTGTATATGTGTGTCTTAAACACGTGTTATAGATGTTCTACCTGCTCTAGGAGAGGTTCTTAGGGTAAAACCCAGACTTATTTATTTAAACCAATAAGCCTTTTGCGGTGGGCGGGCACTGTGCAGCTTGCAGGATCTCAGTTCCCGGACCAGGGATTGAACCTGGGCCACGGCAGTGAAAGCCCTGAATCCTAACCACGAGGCAACCAGGGAACTCCCAGATCCTAGACTAATTTATGTTTTCCCTCCAAAGGTAACCGTATGAAAGAAAGAACTAAAAATACGTTCCCCGAGCGGCTTTTGATAGATACATACACACACACATCTGTTGTGCTCCCTGCTGAAAATTCCTCACCTTGTTTGAAATTGGTGGACCAGAAGCTGGAGGATTGTAGAGGCTTCCTTAAGCAGGGCCATGGGATGGATCTCAATGGAGTTGCTAAGCTTCAGTTTCCACTGCTGGAAAATGAGAGTACACTGGTCCCCCCTTATCCCCAGTTTCGCTTTCTGCAGTTTCGGTTGGTTACCTGCGGTCAACCGTGGTCCAAAAATATTAAATGGAGAATTCCAGAAGTAAACAATTCGTAATTTTCAATTGCGTGCTGTTCTGAGTAGCATGATGAAATCTCCCTCCTTCCCACCTGGAATCCCCAACTGTCCACATTCTCCGCTCCAGACGTCCAGGCCTTGACACTGCCATGGCCCCACCATCTGGGATCGCTCCAAGCGATGGTCCGCCTTTAGATGTGTAGTCAGAAGGCCAGCAGTGGCACAACACCATTTTATCCTCTCACGTCACAAGAAGAGGTGGGGTGAGTACAGTACAGGAAGATATTTTGAGAGAAACCACATTCATATTTTATTACAGTATATTGTTATAATTGTTCTGTTTTGTTATTAGTTATTGCTGTAAATCTCTTTGCTTGCCTGACTGAAAGTTAAACTTTATCATAGGTGTGTATGTATAGGAAGAACACAGTGAACAGGGTTGGGTGCTGTGTGTGGTTTCAGGCATCCACTGGGGTTTGCCCGTATCTCCCATGGATCAGGGGGGACTAAGTGCCCACAGGATCCTGCCTATTCTAATTTTCTTTGGCTCTTGCTCATACTGCAGTGGCGTTTGCAGTATCCTAATTGGCAAGATGACGTCATGGAAACGTAAAGGACCCTTTCAGCCACGGAGAAGCTGTCACCTATGTGGAGCCCTGCTCATTCACTTCTTTAGAGGAGCAGGGGGGACCTCACTGCTAGGTGGCTAGATTTTTCCTAGAATGACTTGTTTCTAAATTACAGAAGCAGTGTAGAAGTCTTAAAGTGAATGGTTCTCTGTCATCCTTCCGATAGTTGGTGACCGTACTTCCAGACTTACATTTTTCTGTTTAAAGGGGGTCATACAGTGCACACTCTGTGTCTCTTGCTTGTTAAAGACTTCACTCAGCACCCGTCCGTGTCAGTGCCTGCTGTCGCTCGTGGCTGTGCGCTGCTGCTGCTGGCGTAGGCTCACGGTCCTCTCAATGAACACTTCAGGGACTTCTGCCTTTTCTCTGTCACAAAATCATTTACTGTTTATCTTTGTCCACTTACCTGGTAGTTTCCCTGAGATATAGTGGTCATACCTACGTAAAATTTGCTACTCATTACTATAGTACCCCCAGGAAGGTTGTGTACTTAATATTTGTAGTTGGAGAATTCTATTTATATAGTTGCCAATTGTCAATTTTCTTAGTGTTTGCCAGTTTAACTAGTGGGGAAAATTTAAATGGTGCCTCATTGTTTAACATTTCCATTTCTTTGATAAGTGGATTAAACTTTAAAAAAAAGATTAGCCATTTATTTTTCTTTTGTGAATTGGCTTTTGTTCTTGAAAGCTCAGGTGAGGGTTTTTAAAAAACTGTATAGCGGGGCTTCCCTGGTGGCGCAGTGGTTGAGAGTCCGCCTGCCAATGCGGGGGACACGGGTTCGTGCCCCGGTCCGGGAGGATCCCACGTGCCGCGGAGCGGCTGGGCCCGTGAGCTGTGGCCGCTGAGCCTGCGCATCCGGAGCCTGTGCTCTGCAACAGGAGAGGCCACAACAGTGAGAGGCCCGCGTAATGCAAAAAAAAAAAAAAAAAAAAAAAAGAAGTTAACTGTCAGTCTGACGGCTGTTGCTTTGAAGGTAATGCGTCTTTTTTCCTCAGAGCAAACTGTTATCAGCAGCATATTAAAAAGATTATACTGGGCTTCCCTGGTGGCGCAGTGGTTGAGAGTCCGCCTGCCGATACAGGGGACACGGGTTCGTTGCTCGGTCCGGGAAGATCCCACATGCCGCGGAACGGCTGGGCCCGTGAGCCGTGGCCGCTGAGCCTGCGCGTCCGGAGCCTGTGCTCCGCAACGAGAGAGGCCACAACAGTGAGAGGCCCACATACCGCAAAAAAATCCCCGAAAAACATATATATGTATCAAGACTATTTCTTATATAGTAAGAATATTTTTTATATAGGAAGAATATCAACGCTTTTTCATGTCGCAGTGTTCCTGGCTTGTTTCTTTTGGCTTGGTTTGGTTGATGCTGTGTTTTTGTAGTATAAAAACTTTTCTGTAGTCATGTCTGTCAATTTGTTTTGTTTTCTGGGTTTCATATTATACTTAGGCCTTCTCCTCTCCTAGGACAATAAAAACAATGGTTATTTTTTTCCTAGTACTTAGCACGTTTGGAATTCTTCTGTATGATGTGATGTCAGACTCTTTTTTTCCAAATGCATAGTTGCCTCAGTATTTCATTGTATTGTCATCTTTTCCTCACTGACTAGAAATTTTTTTTTATCACACACACTGATTTCCCATCTACATGTGTCTTTTGTGAATGCTTCTGTTCCATTCTTTGTTTCTGGGACAGTGCCGCTGGGTCAAGCTGGGAGATTGAGTCCGCTATCATAGACCTCCTGACAGGGAAAAGCCCTGGGTCAAGCTGGGAGATTGAGTCCGTTATCATAGACCTCCTGACAGGGAAAAGCCCTGGGTCAAGCTGGGAGATTGAGTCCGTTATCATAGACCTTCTGACAGGGAAAAGCCCTGGGTCAAGCTGGGAGATTGAGTCCGTTATCATAGACCTTCTGACAGGGAAAAGCCCTGGGTCAAGCTGGGAGACTGAATCCGCTATCATAAACCTCCTGACAGGGAAAAGCCCTGGGTCTAATGGCTCCACTGGTGAATTCTAACAGACATTTAAAGACAGCACCAGTTCTTCTCAGATTCTTCCCGAACATTGAAGAGGGGGGAAGATTTCTTAGCTCATTCTGTGAGACCAGCATTGCTCTGATATGAAAGCCAGACAAACACTACAAAAAAAAGAAAACCACAGAGTAGTATCTCTTATGAACAGTGATGCAAAAGCCCTTAACAAAATACCAGCAAATCAAATTCAGCAGCATATTAAAAGGATTATATACCGTGACCAAGTGGGATTTATTCCTGGAATGCTAGGATGGTTCCACAACCAAACAGCGATCATGAATACACCCCATTAACAGAATGAAAGGGAAAAAAACCATGTCATCTCAGTTGATGCAGAAAAGGCCTTTGACAAATTCAACACCATTTCACAATGAAAACGAAACACTGGGAATAGAAGGAAATTATTTCAACATAATAAAAGCCATGTATGAAAAACCCACAGTGAACGTTATACTCAGTGGTGAAAGACTAATACTTTGTCTTCTAAAATCAGGAACGAGGCAAGGATGCCCACTTTTACCCCTTCTATTCCAAACACTACTGGAAGTTCTAGCCAGAGCAGTTTGGCAAGAAAAAGAAATAAAACATCCAAATTGGAAAGCAAAGAGATACATGGTCTTATACGTGGAGTACCTTAAAGATTTCATACCAAAAAATTAAAAAACTAAAACCTGCTAAGAGCTAATAAACTAGTTCAACAAAGTTTCAGGATACAAAGTGAACACACAAAAATCAGCTGCATTTCTTTTTCTTTTTTTTTCTTTTATAATTTATTTATTTTGGGCTGCATTGGGTCTTCGTTGCCGTGTGCAGGCTTTCTCTAGTTATGGCGAGCAGGGTCTACTCTTCGTCCCGGTGCATGGGCTTCTCATTGCTCTGACTTCTCTTGTTGCAGAGCACGGGCTCTGGGTGCGCGGGCTTCTGTAGTTGTGGCTTGTGGGCTCTAGAGTGCAGGCTCAGTAGTTGTGGCGCACGGGCTTAGTTGCTCCATGGCATGTGGGATCTTCCCAGACCAGGGCTCAAACCTGTGTCCCCTGCATTGGCAGGCGGATTCTTTTTTTTTTTTTTTAGTGAGATATTTTAATATAATTGCCTTATTAATGAAAACATGGAACGCTTTGCGAATTTGCGTGTCATCCTTGCGCAAGGGCCATGCTTATCTTCTCTGTATTGTTCCAATTTTAGTATATGTGCTGCCGAAGCGAGCACGGCAGGAGGATTCTTAACCACTGCACCACCAGGGGAGTTCCCATCAACTGCATTTCTATAGACTAAAAATGAACAATCCAAAGAGGAAATGAAGGAAACAATTCCACGTACAGGAGTATCAAAGAGAATAAAATACCTACAAATAAATTTAACTCGGTAGGTGAGAAAGACTTGTAAAGTAAAAACTATAAACATTGCTGAGAGGAGTTAAAGATGTAAATAAGTGGAAAGACATCTCACATTCATGGATTAGAAAAATTAATATTCTTGGGAAACCATCTACAGATTCAACGCAATCCTTATCAAAATCCCAGTGACGTTTTTTGCAGAAATAGAAAAACTTATCCTAAAATTCATGTAGAAAATCATGGGACCCTCAATAGTCAAACAAGTTTGAAAGCTCAAAGTTGGAGGTCTCTCACTTCCTGATTTTAAAACTTACTACAGGGGACTTCCCTGGTGGTCCAGTGGCTAATACTCCACGCTCCCAATGCAGGGGGCCCACGTTCGATCCCTAGTCAAGGAACTAGATTCCACATGCCACAACTAAAGACCCTGCACGCCTCAACTAAAGACTCCACATGCTGCAACTAAAAGGTTCCTCATGCCTCAACTAAAAGACTCCGTATGCCACAACGAAGATCCCGCACGCAGCAACGGAGATCCTGCGTGCCACAACTAAGACCCAGCACAGCTAAATAAATAAATAAACTATAGTAATCAAAACAGTGTGGTACCGGGATAAGGATACACATGTAAAGCAGTGGAACAGAATAGAAATCCCAGAAATTAATCTTCACATTCATGGTGGATTGAATTTTGACAAAGGTTCCAAGTCCATTCAGTGGTGAAAGCACAGTGCCTTCAACAAATCATAATGGTGCTGAGAAAACATCTACCTGCAGAATGATTTGGACCCGGACCTATCATCATATAAAAAAATTAAAACCGGGCTTCCCTCATGGCGCAGTGGTTGAGAGTCCGCCTGCTGATGCAGGGGACACGGGTTTGTGCCCCAGTCCGGGAAGATCCCACATGCCGCGGAGCGGCTAGGCCCCTGAGCCATGGCCACTGAGCCTGCGCGTCCGGAGCCTGTGCTCCGCAATGGGAGAGGCTACAACAGTGAGAGGCCCACGTACTGCAAAAAAAATAAAATAAAAAAATAAAACCAATCAAAGACCTAAATATTTTTTTCTTTTTAAAATTTATTTTATTAATTTTTGGCTGTGTTGGGTCTTTGTTGCTGCACGCGGACTTTCTCTAGTTGCGGTGAGTGGGGACTACTCTTTGTTGTAGTGCGCAGGCTTCTCATTGCGGTGGCTTCTCTTGTTGTGGAGCACGGGCTCTAGGTGTGCGGGCTTCAGTAGTTGTAGCGCACAGGCCCAGTAGTTGTGGCACATGGGCTCTAGAGCGCAGGCTCAGTAGTTGTGGAGCACGGGCTTAGTTGCTCCGTGGCATGTGGGATCTTCCTGGACCAGGGCTTGAACCCGTGTCCCCTGCATTGGCAGGCGGATTCTTAACCACTGTGCCACCAGGGAAGCCCAGACCTAAATCTTTTTTTAAAAAATTTTATTGAAGTATAGTTGATTTACCGTGTTGTGTTAATTTCTGCCATACAGCAAAGTGACTTCGTTATGCATATTCTTTTTCATATTCTTTTCCATTATGGCATATCACAGAATATTGAATATAGTTCCTTGTGCTGTACAGTAAGACCTTGTTTATCCATTCTATATATACTAGTTTGCATCTGCTAATCCCAAACTCCCAATCCATCCCTACCCCACCCCTGGCAACCACACATCTGTTCTCTATGTGTGTGAGTCTGTTTCTGTTTCATAGATATGTTCATTTGTGTTGTATTTTAGATTCCACATGTAAGTGATATATGGTATTTATCTTTCTGACTGACTTTGCTTAGTATGGTAATCTCTAGGTCCATCTGTGTTGCTGCAAATGGCATTATTTCTTTCCTTTTTATGGCTGAGTAATATTACAGAGCATGTGTGTGTGTGTGTGTGTACACACATATACATGCATATACATACACACACCCCACATCTTCTTTATCCATTCATCTGTCAATGGACATTTAGGTTGTTTCCATATCTTGGCTATTGTAAATAATGCTGCAATGAACATAGGGGAATGTATCTTTTTGAATTAAAGTTCTGTCTGGCTATGTGCCCAGCAGTGGGATTGCTGGATCATATGGTAATTCTATTTTTAGTTTTCTGAGGAACCTCCATACTGTTTTCCATAATGATTGCACCAGTTTACATTCCCACCAACAGTTTAGGAGGGTTCCCTTTTCTCCACACCCTCTCCAATATTTATTATTTGTACACTTTAAAAAACTTATATGGATGCGTCGGGTCTTAGTTGTGGCATGTAGGATCTTAGTTGTGGCATGTGTGCTCCAGAGTGCTCAGGCTCAGTAGTTGTGGCATGTGGGCTTAGTTGCCCCACGGCACATGGGATCTTAGTTTCCCGACTGGGGATTGACCCTACATCCCCTGCATTGGAAGGCGGATTCTTAACCACTGGATCACCAGGGAGTCCCTTGTAGCCATTTTTTTTTTTTTTTTTTTTTTTTTTTTTGGCTGCACTGGGTCTTCGTTGAGGTGTGTGCAGGCTTCTCTTGTTGCAGAGCACAGGCTGTAAGCACGCGGGCTTCAGTAGTTGCAGCACCACGGGCTCAGGAGTTGGCGGCACGTGGGCCCTAGAGCATATGGGCTTCAGTAGTTGTGGCGCATGGGCTCAGTAGTTGTGGCTCACAGGCTCTAGAGCACAGGCTCCCTCCCCTTGTAGACTTTTCTTTTTTCTTTTTTTTTGCGGTACGCGGGCCTCTCACTGTTGTGGCCTCTCCCGTTGCGGAGCACAACTCCGGACGCGCAGGCTCAGCGGCCATGGCTCACGGGCCCAGCTGCTCCACCGCCTGTGGGATCTTCCCAGTCTGGGGCACGAACCCGTGTCCCCTGCATTGGCAGGTGAACTCTCAACCACTGCGCCACCAGGGAAGCCCCCCCCCCACCTTGTAGACTTTTTAATGATGGCCATTCTGACCTGTGTGAGGTGGTACCTCATTGTATTTTATTTTATTTTTTAATTTGGCTGCACCAGGTGTTAGTTGTGGCACGTGAGATCTTTAGTTGCAGCATGTGGGATCTTTAGTTGCGGCATGCAGGATCCTTTAGTTGCAGCATGTAGGATCTAGTTCCTTGACCAGGATCAGACCCAGGCCTCCTGCATTGAGAGTGCAGAGTCTTAGCCACTGGACCACCAGGGAAATCCCCCTCCTTGTAATTTTGATTTGCATTTCTCTAATAATTAGCTATGTTGAGCCTCTTTTTATGTGCCCGTTGGCCACCTGTATTTCTTGGGGGGAATGTCTGTTTAGGTCTTTTGTACATTTTTTGATTGGGTGGTTTTTTTGTTATTGAGTAGTGTGAGCTGTTTGTATATTTTGGCAATTAAACCTTTGTCAGTTGCATTGTTTGCAAATATTTTCTCCCAGTCCATAGGTTGTCTTTTCGTTTTGTTTATGGTTTCCTTTGCTGTACAAAAGCTTGTAAGTTTGATTAGGTCCCATCTGTTTATTTTTGGGTTTATTTCTGCTGCTTTGGGACACTGACTTAAGAAAACATTGGTATGATTTACATCAGAGAATGTTTTGCCTGTGTTCTCTTTTAGGAGTTTTATGGTGTCACGTCTTGTGACCTAAATCTAAAGAGTTAAAACTTTGAGGGACTTCTGTGGTGGTCCAGTGGTGTTAAGACTCCATACTTCCACTGCATGGGGCGTGGGTTTGATGCCTGGTTGGGGAACTAAGATCCCACATGCCACGTGGTGCAGCCAAAAAAAAAAAAAGTTGAAATCGGGGATATTTCAAGAGATGGATTCAGCAGTGATTTTGTAGATATGATACCAAAGGCACAGGCAACAATAGAAAAAAAAGGTAAATTAGACTTTATCACAATTAAAAACTTTTGTGTTTCCAAGGACAGCATTAGGAGAGTAAAAAGTCAGCCTACAGAATGGGAGAAGATGTTTATAAATCATACACCTGATGAGGCTTAATATTCAGAATACATATTTAAAGCTCCTGCAAGTCAACAACAAACAAGCAGTTTGATTAAAAATGGGTTCAGGACCCAAATAGACATTTCTCCAAAGAAGATATAGAAATGGCTGATCCACACACAAAAAATACACAGCATCACTAGTCGATAGGAAATTCAAAACAGTGATATACTACTTCACACGGATTATGATGGCTCTTGTTTTTAAAAATGCAAAAAATTTGTGTTGGTGAGGATGTAGAGAAATGGGGACCCTCGTGTATTGCTGGTAGGAATGTAATATGGTGCTGGAGTTGTGGAAAGCAGTGTGGTGGTTCCTTAGAAGATTAAACAAAAGTACTGTATGTCCTGGCACTTAGGTGTATATACCCACAAGATTTGAAATCAGGATCTCAAACAGATACTCGTACACTGTTGTTCACAGCAGAATTATTCACAACAGTCAACAGGTAGAGAGTACCTGTGTGCTCATCAAGTGGTAAATGGATAAGTCACATATGGTATCTAGATACAGCGGTGTATTATTCACCATATAAAGGAATGAAGTTCTGGTGTGGGCTGCAAGGTGGACGAATCTTGAAATGAAAGCATGCCAAGTGAGATAAGCCATTACAGGAAAGGAGAAATATTGTATGATCCCGCTTACAAAAGCTATTTAGATAAGGCCAATTCAGAGACAGAAGGTAGAACAGAGATTACCTCTCCCCTGCAGGGGGAGCAGGAAATGGGGTTATTGCTTAATCTGCATAGAGTTTCTGTTTGCCCTGATGAAAAAGTTCTGGAAATAGGTAGTTGTGATGGTTGCACCACAGGGTGATGTTCTTAACACACGCAGAAATTAAGATCGGTATCTTCTCTTCAAACAAGTTCTTTCTCCCAAATAAAAGCCAAACAGCATCTTAACTGACAGATCTCTGACCTTGAAATGTGATTTTGTAGTTACATCAAGGTTGGTAAACAGCAGTAGGGAAACTGAGAACCTCTATTCTAAAGCTGCTGTCCTAAGTCGACCACGCATCACCACCTTGCAGTGTGCTCAGCAGTGCTGCGTGGACCTGTGCAAGAGCACGCAAACCTGACCTAGTTACAGACTGTTCGGCCCTTTGCCTTTGCAGCGTGGTACTGGTGTGTTTCCACCTTGAGTTAGTGTTTGGCAGTGATATTCCTAAATGTTATCCGAGGCAAGCTGTGCATTGGTGATCTTCTGAGGCATGTGGATCTTTATTTTGCCAGAATCTTGCCAGCACAGTTTGAGTCCCTTTAAACCTATACTTCAGTAATAACCTGTGGATAGTAACCTTTGAAATGGAAGCAGAGTGTTTGGAAACTTCTGACATCCTGTTCTTTAGCACTTCCTCCTCAGCCTAAGGAGCTGGACTTTTGCCTGAGCCCTGCAGTCTGCCGGGTTTTCACATCTACCTGATGTGATGGTTAATTTTGTGTGTCAACCTGACCGGGCAAGGGATGCCCAGGTATTTGCCTGAAGCATCATTCTGGGGGTGTCTTTGCCGTGTTTCTGGATGAGATTCACAGTTGAATGTGTGGACTGAGCAAAGCAGACTGCCCTCATCCAATCCTGGGAGGCCCAACTAGAAAGAAAGGCTGAGGAAGAGAATTCACTTTGTCTGCAGGTTTTCTCCTGTCTTCCATCTCAGACTGGATCTGACACCACCAGCTCGCCTGGTTCTCAGGCCTTCAAACTGCAGATCGTGGGACATCTCGGCCTCCATAATCACGTGAGAACTTCCTTACTAAATCTAAGTACTAAATCTTATGTATGTATTATATAATCTCATACAGTGTTACATAAACAGAAATCTCATATATATGAAGTTTATTTTGTTTTTTTTACAAACAAAATAATTTTATTGTAGTTGAATTTTGTGTAAATTTCTGCTGTACAGCAAAGTGACAGTGGTACATTTATGTATACATTCTTTTTCTTTTTTTTTAACATCTCTCTTGGAGTATAATTGCTTTACAGTGTTGTTAGTTTCTGCTGTATAACAAAGTGAATCAGCTATACGTACACATATATCCCCACATCCCCTCCCTCTTGTGTCTCCCTCCTACCCTCCCTATCCCACCCCTCTAGGTGGGCACAAAGCACCGAGCTGATCTCCCTGTGCTATGCAGCTGCTTCCCACTAGCTATCTATTTTACATTTGGTAGTATATATATGTCAGTGCCACTCTCTCACTTCGTCCCAGCTTACCCTTCCCCCTCCCCGTGTCCTCAAGTCCATTCTCTATGTCTGTGTCTTTATTCCTGTCCTGCCTTTACGTTCTTCAGAACCTTTTTTTTTTTAAGTTTCCACATATATGTGTTAGCATACGGTATTTGTTTATCTTTTTCTGACTTAATGAAGTTTATTTTTAACAGATTTTAAATATCACTTAAACGTAACTGGTAAAACGTGGGCTTATATATGGTGTCAACAGAACCATTAGGCTCTGTTCCTTCATCCTAATGGTTCTGTTTCTCTGGAGAACCCTAACTAGTACATCTGGCGTTAATAGAGTTACTCTTCCTAGAGACAGGCCCCAGAGCATCATTATGCTGATCTTTTCCATACCTCTGCTTCACAAGTACTTCTTACAATTCAGGGAACTAGTCTGATTTGAGAATGGCCAGATGTACTCTGACTGGCAAAAAGGTCATTGCAGTCGCCAAGCCAACAGGCTTTTTTTTTTTGCCGTACACGGGCCTCTCACTGTTGTGGCCTCTCCCGTTGCGGAGCGCAGGCTCAGCGGCCGTGGTTCACGGGCCCAGCCTCTCTGCGGCATGTGGGATCTTCCCGGACCGGGGCTCGAACACGTGTCCCCTGCATTGGCAGGCGGATTCTTAACCACTGCGCCACCACGGAAGCCCCAAAATGATTTTTTAAAATTCTATTTCAGTCATTCCTTCTGTATTCCTTCTACTCTCTTTTTTAAATTAAAGTAGTTGATTTACAATGTTGTATTAGTTTCACGTGTACAGCAAAATGATAGATATATATCTATTCTATTTCAGATTCTTTTCCATTATAGGTTATTACAAGATACTGAATATAGTTCCCTGTACTATACAGTAGGTCCTTATTTTTTTATCATGTATTCCTTCTACTGGCATTCATGTGTTAAAAATTTTTTCCCACTTGTCAACTGGCAAATTTTTCTCCACTTGTACAGTTCCTTTTTTTTCCCCCCATAAATTATTTTATTTATTTATTTTTGTCTGCATTGGGTCTTCGTTGCCGTGCGTGGGCTGTCTCTAGTTGGTGGCGATCGGGGGCTGCTCTTCATTGTGGTGCACAGGCTTCTCGTTGCGGTGGCTTCTTGTTGTGGAGCACGGGTTCTAGGTGCGTGAGCTCAGTATTTGTGGCTGTCAGGCGCTAGAGTGCAGGCTCAGTAGTTGTGACGCACGGGCTTAGTTGCTCCACAGCATGTGGGATCTTCCTGGACCAGGGCCCAAACCCGTGTCCCCTGCATTGGCAGGCGGATTCTTAACCACTGTGCCACCAGGGAAGTCCTACAATTCCTATTGAAAAGGCAGGATACACTAATTGTTTTTCTCTAATCATGGGCTTTCAGAGTGAGGAATTATTATATGAAATAATCTTCATCAGAATTTACACTTTGTAACATTTTTGGTAGCTGATTATAAAGTCATGACTGCAGAAAGGAATCATATGGTACATTTAGCTCAGTCTTACACTTGCTCTCCTGATGAGTGTCCTGTCTTCTGCTTACCATGACAGTGTTTTCCCAGTGCTTCTTGGTATATCCTGCTTTATTCAGCAACTGGTGGTTATTCCGTTTCCCTGATTCAAAACTCATTTGTTAAACCACTGGTCCGGATCCTGTCCTCTGGAGTAATGCAGTTGGGCACACGTTTCTTGTGTATTGAGGCTGCCACTGTTTGAGTGCCTTTTTTCAGTGGAGCACATCAGAGTTCATGTGATGTTTTTGCGTTTGTGTCTGTATAGGTAGAGGGGCCAGCTGAGAACCTAGAGATTTCTTCACATTAGAAGGTGTTCCGGTGTTATTTGGGTTGGGTTAGGCAGGATAGGTGAGTAGGTGTGAGAAGCAGTGACGGTGAGGAGGGGCAGGAAGGTCATTCCAGTTAAAAACATGTCACGGCAGAGTCCGAGGTACATGAGTTGAGGGCGCTGGAAAGGGACTGGATCTGGAGAAGTGGGAAGCTGTGGGCAGGAGCCTGGTGTGTGGTCAGGGCCATCACTGCACTGCTCCTGGTTGCCGTGGACTGGGTGGAAGGTTCCTGGCACCCTCCCAGGAGAACCTGGGAATCCACGTCCCGCCCAGCGTGGTGACGGTGAGACATCTCGTGATTTCACCTCTCTTCTCCGTTTTTGACTTTTTAGTCCTGGGGGCCCAGATTATTTTGCTTACGTGTAGTTTGTTCTGTGTTCATTGGTTGATGCCCGTTGGGATGTGTGTTCTGGAGTTGTACTTCAGCACAGGTGGACTGGCTGGGGCTCACTGGTGTCCCTGAGGGCTGTGTGTGTTTGTAGCAGGTGCTTAGTTCTTGATTAGACTCTTGCTGCTGTTCCTTGTATCTTTAAATGTTAAGAAAGAATATATCTTAATTTTAAGTTTTGTATTTGGTGGAAGATTCCCTCAGTCATGGGGCTCATCTCAGGAAGAAGGGTGGAGACTAAAATAGGTTCTGTAATTGAGCTGTCACAGGACAAGGAGCCCCACAGCGCACTGAGTTGGAGAACGTTGTACTGGATTAATGTCACCAGGACCCGGTTGTAGCTCCAGGAATTTGAGAAGTGAGAAGTAGAGACATGTTGGTCTCTGGCTCCTCTGCCTCTTCATTCTCATATCTTCTCAGGAACACACCCACCTTTTACAGAGTTAGGAATTCAGTGAAGGCCCAAGGAGAGGAAATTACTTACCTCAACTTGCACAGCTCGTAAGTTTCAGAGCCCAGATTTGAACCAGAGCCTTCAGGTCCCAAGCCCTTGGTTGGTCTCTCATCCCCCAAGTTCCTCTTGCATGTGAGTGAGGAGCAGACCTGAGCCCCTCTGGGGGCAAGGAATTGGGAATGCCCCTGGAGCCATAGCCTGCTGACCAGCCTTGTGTGACCAGCTGTAGACCAGTAGGAATCTTGTCGCTCGTGTTCTCTTCAGAGTATTGCATTTTTGCCTCTGAAGATGAACCAAAATGCTTAAAACTTTTTTGGAAATGTTGGCTGTTTAAGTCTAGTTGTTGGGTTTTTGGTTGTTGTTTTTGGTTTTGGGGGGGCGGGGGGGGCGAGCGGAATGCAGGATATTAGTTTCCCAACCAGGGATCAAACCTGCGCCCGCTGCAGTGGAAGCACGGAGTCTTAAACACTGGACCACCATGGAAGCCCCTAGGTAATGGGTACTGTTAAAAGATAATTTTCGGGCTTCCCTGGTGGCGCAGTGGTTGAGAGTCCGCCTGCCGTTGCAGGGGACACGGGTTCGTGCCCCGGTCCGGGAAGATCCCACATGCCGCGGAGCGGCTGGGTCCGTGAGCCATGGCCGCTGAGCCTGCACGTCCGGAGCCTGTGCTCCGCAACGGGAGAGGCCACAACAGTGAGAGGCCCGCGTATCGCAAAAAAAAAAAAAAAAAAAAAAAAAAAAGAAAAGATAATTTTCAAGAAAATGTAAGATCATGACTGTCATTTAAATATGAAATGAACAAAGAACAGACATACATGGAAGTTGGTAATGTTGCAGGGAACCTGCAGTTGGACACAAAACTGTCTTTTCCATGGTGGAAATTTGTCCAGATAGAATTCATTTGTGTAGACAAGAGCCATTTGTTCTACCATCATTACTACAACCTACAGTTGGTAAGGGCAGTGAGACCCCAGAGTCTAAGTAGTGCATCATTTCCCATTGGAGGCATCCCATACTTTTTTTTTTTTTTGGCTGTGCTGGGTCTTAGTTGCAGCATGCAGGATCTTTAGTTGCGGCATGCGGGATCTAGTTCCCTGACCAGGGATTGAACCTGGGCCCCCTGCATTGGGAGCGCAGAGTCTTAACCACTGGACCACCAGGGAAGTCCCCTATACTCTTTTTAATTGCAAGTTTCCTTACAGCATATGAGTTGATAATGCTACTCTCTCTACTTCTTTCCTTTCATACTAAAAATTTTTAAACACTTGTTTTAAAAATGTTTTTGTTGGGGAGACTTTGTGAATTGAAGCCCCAGTGGTTACATATTAGGTTTAATGTACTTTGATGACATGATATGAAATATGGTCTTTATTTTCAAGCTGATGTATTTGGGAACATTTTCTTCTTCAAGTATCTGTTCTGAGAATGATGACCCTTGTGACAAGGTATGGGACTCCTGGTACTCCTATATTCCTAGTATCTGACTTGGAAGCAATACCCAAGGTTTCGAGCCTGTAGACCCTGAAACTTTGGGCAAGAGTTTGCTGCTGTAACTAGCATTTCCCCCGGGGGTAACTCCACCTGTGCGCTTCAGTGGCGGAGAGGTAAATGCTGTGTAGCCACGGTTCTGCATTCCTTTGACCTTAGTCTTTGGAGAGGTGGAGGGGTTTGGGTGGTGTGACAGTGCAGAAGTTGAAATTGAAGTTCACCGTTTGGAAGAAGCAAACCAGTCTTTGGAACTAAAGGGCTCTTGCATCCCTGGACAGCCAGCGGCCATTGAGAGTCCTTATGTCTTCAGTTAAACGTGAGGAGGGTGGGCTGCCCTGCAGGGAGAGTCCTCTTTGGGGGTCTGTTGACTGGAGAACAGCAGGAGCGCGGGGGAGGAGAGGCAGCACTGATGCAACCTTCACATTTGTAGCCTGGCCTTTGGCCACAGCTTGTGTTGACTTGGGGAGGAAGGCTGCTGGCTTAATGATGCTCTCCACCTTGCCCTCCTGGGGATTCTGCTTGAATCTGTCTTCCATTGGTTTCCACCTTTCCTCTCTTAGGAGGGTAAAGGACACATTTGCTTCTCATCTGATAGAGCTCAGCCTGCCTCTCTGACTTCTTTCCCTCTGTCTTGGTGGCATGTTGTGTCACGTGACCTGGGCTTCCCTGCCTGAGATTCTAGAACATGGACCCGTGAGCAGTGGCGTTAACTTGTTGGCGCCTAACATGACCAGGCGTATTACATTCTGCAATGTTTGCTGTACTTGTTTTGGAGCTGTGGAGACAGATTATCACTTACCTGACTGGATTTTTGTGTTTTATTTTGGCTTCTTGATTAGGAAGTGGCCAGGAAGAAATTGTTTTGAAATGTAAGTCTAGCTGTGTGAGACACCTCAGTCACCATGGTTCTTCCAAGGGTTCTTGAGAACAAAATACGTGTGACCACCTTCTGCAATCGCATCCAGCTCCTAAGAGGATGTAATGAAACTCTCTACACTGTCAGGAGAAGACTTTCACACCTAATCAAAGGAGGATTTCAAGATTTGGTTGACGTTTTCGTACTTTGACCTTATGCAGGCAGATTGGTCAGCGTGGCCTGTGTCTGGTCCTTGATGCTCCTTGTGTGGTTCACAGTATGGTTTGCTTTCAAACAGTTAACTGGACCTCAGTCTCAGTGGGTTACAAAGGACCTAGGGTAGTGTTTGGACACTCCTAGGCTGCTAGGACCAGTGGCTCCAAATACTTTGAAGTGGTTATGATGCAGCCAATATCTTGCTGTAATATTCTAACGAAAAACTCGCATGTTAACTAATACTTTCTAAAGTTTGCTCTTGAGGAGCTAGTATCTTTACTGTGTTTTCAAGAGTGAAAGAAGATGAGCTAGATAATCGGTAATTAATGGCCATAAATCGAGATATGAGATGTTTGAGGACTGTCTACTAATGCTAGTAAAATCCTCCAGGGTTGTTTAGACCAACACCATACCATAAAACTTCCGGTGATGATGGAAATGTTGTCTGTGCTGGCCAGTGCGGTAGGTGCTAGCTGTGTGGCTTGTGAGCACTTAGTGTGGCTGGTGTGGCTGAGGAGCTGTATTTGATTTCATTTAAATGGCTAGTGACTGCCGTGTAGGACAGCACAGGCCTAGACCAGCCTTTCTCAACCTTCTTTTTTTTTTTTGCGGTACGCGGGCCTCTCACCGTTGTGGCCTCCTCCGTTGCAGAGCACAGGCTCAGGACGCGCAGGCCCAGCGGCCGTGGCCCACGGGCACAGCCGCTCCGCGGCATGTGGGACCCTCCCAGACCGGGGCATGAACCCGCGTCCCCTGCATCGGCAGACAGACCCTCAACCACTGCGCCACCAGGGAAGCCCTGTCAACCATTTTTGATTATTGCACCTCCCTTCTGCTCCGCAGGGCTTTTTAGATTTTTTTCCCCTAATTGTCTCCCCTACCCCAGTAAAGTTTTAATACCATGCATGTACTGTGTCTATCTGTTTTTATATTGCAGCTTCTAGAGGGCCACAAACCATTGTTAATAACATCCCTGCCGAGAATGCATGGCCTGGACTAAGCAAGGGTTGGCATTGTCGAGAAGCTTAGCCCGATGGCAGTACGCTTCCTGAACAGTTAGAATGACTGCTAAGGCTGGTGGTACCTGTGAGTGCAATTAAGAACATCAAAGCTGAGTGAGTTTTTAGAGGTTTGTAAAATTCTCCACATCCTTATGGCATCACCATGTGTTAGTGATGGACGGTACTTTTACAAAGAGGCAGGCATTTTAAGAAGTACAGTGAATCTGATCTAGTCAGGGTAAGCAACCAGGAAGTTGAGTGATCTGGAAGCCACGTTGCGTGGACAGGAGTTGAGGAAAGATGTTGGCACTGGTGATGGAGTGTCTGAGTGTCTCTAAATCCCTCTGCAGCCTTTGACAGTGGAACACTGCACAGGAGGGAACACTGCACAGGAGGTACTTCATGGTCACTGTGAGTGTGCAGGCAGGAACTGGGCAAGGTGTCGGTGCCACGGAAGAAGTGTCTCTGCTAATAAAAGCTCAGGATAAAATGACTTCTAAGGACCCATTATGGCTGAGTTTAAGGTGATTTGGCTTTGTTCTACCCTTGGCCTCACTGTTTTTTTTTCCCCTATCTATTTATTTATTTATGGCTGCGTTGGGTCTTCGTTGCTGCCTGGGGGCTTTCTCTAGTTGCGGCGAGCAGGGGCTCCTCTTCATTGCAGTGCACGAGCTTCTCATTGCAGTGGCTTCTCTTGTTGTGGAGCATGGGCTCTAGGCGCAGGCTTTAGTAGTTGTGGCTTGCGGGCTCTAGGCATGCAGGCTTCAGTAGTTGTGACACACGGGCTCAGTTGCTCTGCGGCATGCGGGATCTTCCCGGACCAGGGCTCGAACCCGTGTCTCATGCATTGGCAGGTGGATTCTTAACCACTGCGCCACCAGGGAAGCCCCCTCACTGTTTTTAGAATCACACAGAACCCCTTGTCCAGCAGGGAGTTGTGAAATAGCCAGCTGAATGTGGCCACTGAAGTTTCCAGTTTAACACTTGAAAGCTACAAAACAGAATGCTTTGTTCAGCTTACAGAGAATTATGATGGCCTCCTTTTGAAATAAGAAGTGTTTGTAGTTTTCTGTAGGTAAACCCCAGCCTCCAACCCAGTAACTGACACCTACTGGACCCTCAGCAGGTGTTTGAACTGAACTATGTGTTCTTACCCCTAGGTCATGGTTAGTGACCACTGTTACTGAAAAAAATGGGGATACATGATTGGACATGTTTAAGTCTGAAGCATGGAGGACGGATCGCAGGACATGGGATGTTTTAGTCTGAGGTCGTCTGATCGACGTGGGTCAGGATCTTGGGAGCCACCCTCCTAGGGCGCACATGCCTATACAGTGAATACACAACAGTAGAACAGAGGCAGGAATTCAAACTGTAAGTCGCTTAGTGACCCAGTGCCCATTTCTCAGTTCTGCTTTTTCTTCCATGGCATTGGCCATGGATCTTCCTCCAGTGACAGGTCTCATGCCAGATATGACTCCACTGCAGTGTTTGCTGCTGTACGGCACAGGGCCTCAGTGCTGGTGTACAGTGTGGTTTTAGGAAGCACGTAAGTGAAGGTACGATTTGTCTTAGATGAATAACTAGGACCTCAGACACATTTATGTGGGTTAACATGCAAATATAGCAAAAGTCAAACAGGTAGTATGAGAGGCTGTAGTGATGAGATTTGGAAAGTGAAGTAATGCTAGTTGACTAGGTACACGTTTTTATTCACTGTTAGAAAAGCCCTCATGTCATAATAGCCACTTATTGAGTAGATTTAATGAGCCAGATAGAGCTTTCTCTGCATTATCTCACTTGTAGGGGATGCTCGTTTTTCACATGAAAGCACATTTAAGTTCACACAGCTGGATGTGCGAGATGGGATTTCATCCCATGGTTGTGATCCAAAGCCCATAGTCTTTGCATGGCCGTTGCACCTCCCCTGTGGAGGGGTGGCCTTTAAATTGCCTTGCTTGGTCAGTTTCTAGCCGTCCTTCTCTCCCTGGTGTTCAGTTCAACCATTTATCTGTCTCCCTGAGAGTTTGGGAGCGCCCGCTTCTGACTATCATTCAGTGGGTCTGTGATCGCAGGTTCCTTAAGCAAACTGGAATGGGACAGTCAGAACAGAACTATAAAATAGAACCTGGCCTGGTGCCTTGCACTTAAATACCCCGTGAAAATTTCAATGTTGGAGAAGCCAGTGATTCTTGTTGGAAGAACTCTGGAGCTGGACTGCCTCATTTCAAATCCTGGCTCCAGGGACTTTCCCTAGTGGTCCAGTGGTTAAGAATCCGCCTTCCAATGCAGGGGACGTGGGTTTGATCCCTGGTCGGGGAACTGAGATCCCGCATGCCGCGGAGCAACTAAGCCCATGCACCGGAACTGCTGAGCTCTTGTGCTCTAGAGCCTGTGCACCACAACGAAAGATCCCTCATGCCGCAACGAAGATCCTGCGTGCCACAACTATGTTATTTAACATAGATAAATAAATATAAAAAAAAAATCCTGGCTCCAAGATGACTAGCTGTGTGGCCTTGGACAAGTTACCTTACTTTTCTGTGTGTGTACGTTTTGAGTTCTAGGGAGAGGCTGCCATTTGAGCCCAAGCTGAATGGAAAAACATTGCAAATGCCAGGACAGTTCTCCCTGTGGCAGAGGCTGGTGCCCAAGGGGTGGGGACGCTTGCTGTGTGCCTCCTCCTTTTACCTGCCTGATGGTTGGACATAATCTACCTGGGTTAGAGCTGAGGAGCAGCACCGAAGGCTGCGGAGGCCTCTAACGGAGCAGCGCTGTGCGCGAGTAGCCACCGAGTCCCCTCTTGGCCCAGGCAGACCTTAGTGAGAGGCGGGGCTAGCCGCGAAAATGATCCAGGCCTGGGACTTGCCTGGTGGTCCAGGAGGTAAGACTCAGCGTTTCCAGTGCAGGGGGCCCAGGTTCGATCCCTGGTCGTGGAGGTAGATCCTGTGTGCCGCAGCTAAGAAGCCCGCATGCCGCAACTAAGAGTCTGCATGCTGCAACTAAAAAAAAAAAAAAACAAACAAACAACATCCCGCGTGCCACAACGAAGATTGAGCATTCTGCAACTAAGAGCTGGTGTAGCCATAAAAAATATTTTTTAAAAGAAAATGATCCAGGCCTGGGGAGGAAACGGAGCTGCCAGGGCATTTCTTTATGTCTTGTGTAATCCGTCTAGATTTTTGCCTACTCCCTTAAACCTTTACTGCTGAAGGATCACAGATCACTGCACACAAGAAAGTAATGTCTCCACCTTTTAAGCGAGAGCACAGATGACAGTTAATACTGTGGCGGATCCAGAGAATGTGCCCTGGTGAGAATGGTCAGCCAGGCTTTTCCTGCTGAGTGATGGGCAGGAGGCTTAAAGTCTTCATGTGAATAAGCGCTAGCCTTGTGCTCGGAAGCTTGGCATCATCCGTGTGGGCCGAACCTAGCAGAAGGCGCTCGCGGGGGCAGCCCCTGGACCCGTGTCTCCACCAGGGAAGGCTGTGCTCTCCAGGCCCGTGTGGGGCCCCGTGGGAGTTGTCCCCAAGCCCTCACGTGCGGGGCCCCGTGGGGAGTGGCAGGTGCACCTGAGACGGAGCATTTGCGGGGAGATGAGGCCTGTTGGGAGCAGTGTTGCCAGATGAGACGAGGCAGCTCCCTTGAAAGGTTGCCTGGAGCAGCGAGGTGGCTGTCTTGGGCTTTGTGTGCAGCTCAGGCCTCCCACCTTGGTGACGTTGTACTCCTGTGTCCCGCCTGTCTTGGCCCCCCAGGCCTGACGCTCCACGGTCCTGCTTTCTCATCTCAGTCCTCTAGCACTTTCCCCTGGGCTTCCTGGGACTGTCTCTGAAGCTTATGAGGAGTTGACAACACTGCAGCGTCCTGACAGTTTGGACACGCTGAACGCTCCTTCTGAGGCCTCGCTGTGCAGCTGTTTAGCCTTGCTTTGGAAAATGTTCGGTGTTTCTGCCGGTTGGGTTCTCTCTTCTACACCACTCTTGTCTAGAAGTCCATATTTGTCCTGCCCTGCGTATTGTTTGTCTTCTTGCCACCAGGCAGCAGCCTCTAGGAGGCAAGGCCCACCAGCATCGTCCTTCGCACTCTCGTCCAGGGAGTGTTGCTGTTCCCGTGTTCGCACAGCGGCGCAGACTGAAGTCATAAATCCAGCACAGTTAACACTGAAACTTAAGATGTAACTAAGTACAACCATATCTTTTAAAAATAGATTTGATTGCAAGATTACCCCAGGCCCTCTAGTATTGGAGGAGAGGGGAATATGATAAAATTCAACTGAGTTCATGTTTTTCATAGTCTTGGAAATCTCTGTGAACTATAACACGGAAGTAGGTGAACGTGAATCTCAGCATACCTGTTCCTTACCAGATCCTTGAGTCAGTTAAAGCAGTGGCTCTTGAACTTTGCAGAGTACAAACTGATTGAGCAAGGCAGGAAATTCCACACGTCCTGCGCACTGCCCCCAGCCATTTACGACCCTTGTGTGGGCACCCTCTTCGGGCATATTCCATTCTGGGTTGGTCAGAGATACTGGCAGTATCTCTGCTTTTAGTGGGGTTTTCCTACAGTGAAAGGTAACTATTACTCAGATTCTTTATCACATCTGTATTTTGATCCATGTCTGTCCTCCACTCAGTTAATATATTTGCCACTTAAAGATATTTTGAGCATTAACCAAGCAAACCATATGCTTAATTGAGTGAAGACTTTTTTTTTTTTTTTTTTGCGGTACGCGGGCCTCTCACTGTTGTGGCCTCTCCCGTTGCGGAGCACAGGCTCCGGACGCGCAGGCTCAGCGGCCATGGCTCACGGGACCAGCCACTCCGCGGCATGTGGGATCTTCCCCGACCGGGGCATGAACCCGTGTCCCCTGCATTAGCAGGCGGACTCTCAACCACTGCGCCACCAGGGAAGCCCCCTTCTCTTCTTTATGTCAGGGTCACTTCAAACTTAGCATGTCTAAATCAAACATAATTCCCTTCCAGAAAACACCTGGCTCTTTTTCAGGGTTCCCTGTCCGAGGATGCTTTTGGTTGCATTGCGTATGAACCTGGGCGCTTCGTGGCACGCCCCTCGTGTCCTGCCTCTTCTGAGTCCAGTTCACTGCTTGGTGCTGCCCCGCTTTTCTTGGCCCTGGGAGCACCTCCGTTCCCCTCAGTCTCACCGTGGCTCTGGTGCAGTCCCCTTGCCTGGAGGTTACAGCAGCCTCTTCACGTCTGCTGTGGGCTCTCCTGCTGCTGAACACTTCCCCCTCCCCCCGCGGCAGACAGGTTGATGGCTTCACAGTATGAACACTACTGTGTAAGAATCGCAAACGGTGGGCTTCTCAGTGCTCTGGTTTCAGGGCCCCGCCGTGGCCTGCTAGGTCCCCTGTGGTCTGGCCGTCAACCCCCAGGTGTTCGTTTCTCCCTGCAACAAGGCGTTTGCATGCTGCATGCGCTGGTTTTCCTGCCAGGGAAATTTTGGCGTGCTTTTCCACCTTCAGATCCAGATTCAGTCAGATCTTCCTGGAGGAATCCTTCCCTGACTCTCCCAGCTGAGGTAATTACCCTTAAAATTAATGTAATATGTCTCGATCGCGGTAGTCTTTTAAAGTGGTTGGGCACCTCCTTAATGTGCTACGTAATGAGAGAGTGTCCGTCCCTACCCTTGGCCCTCAGACTGTCCTTTCGGAGGCTTCTAGTAGCATCTTCCTGCTGAGTTCCCACGTGGAGGTGGTGGTTCTAAATGGAACATCAGACCAGCAGCCTATCTGCTAGTACCATTACAGTAGTAAGTCTTACTTGGAGCGTACAGGTTATGCATTATCTGCAGGCCACGTATTTCAAGCTGTATAACCCCAGTATCTCACAACAAACGGCACCCCTGCATGGATGGCAGCGGCGCTCGGTTAGAGGACCGCAGTCCAGGGCGGAGAGCCTTTCGAGGACGGCGGCAGAGGTGAAGATGGTCTTGCAGGTGACTGTCGTCGTGTCCTGCACTGCCCGCAGGCTTCCACATGGTCAGAGAGCCATGCCCTGAAGGTTGACCTCTTCCACCCAGAGGGCCCTGTAGAGCCCCATCCTCCCCTGGCAGTGCGGGAGAATGTAGCGGACACAGTGGAGGGAGGCATGAGTCGGTCCTGGGCTCTGGGGAGGTCAGAGGGAGCTTCTCAGTGAAGGTGGCATTTGACCTTAAGGGAGTGAGGAACAGCTCACCACAGACAAAACCTGGTGCCCTCGGAGTTCATAACCAAGATTTAAGGGTTTAAGGTTATTCTGAAACAGTTGTGTTGAATGAAGGGAAATTGGGAACTGGACAGTGGAAGGGCACAGAAGGTGTGCTAGCCCAGGCTGATGACTCAGGGGAGAGGAGAATAGTGCAAACAAGGCAAAGGCCGGTCACAAGTCGAAAGGAGGCCTAACTGCCTAGGTGCCTGTTGTACATTCAGAGGCACTGATTGTCGTGCCCAGTTGCTAAGTTCTGTGTTCCAGTCTAATCACGTCTGCATTCCTAGAACACCAGCACTGTCCTGAGTGCCCTGGAAATGACTGGATGATTCCACAGAAATGGCTTTTGGCCTCCTACATTTTTCTCTCCTTCACTTCCTTGTACCTGCTTTTGGTCCCTGTACCACCTGATCGTGGAGTTTCAAAACATCTCCAGTTTCCATCTTTCTTTGTTGGTGGGACATTTTTGCTACTGTTTGAAGTTACGACTTCAGTTTTAGTTCTGTAGCTTTTAAGACGTTACTCAGTGATGCTTTCTTTTGCCTCTCCCCTGGGCTTAGAACTTGGAAGCCATTTTCATTTTTAACCCAAGCCAGTCTGTCACACCCCGTCCTTTTTCCTCTTTCTTGTAGTAGAATATTTCCTAGATTTGCTAATAACCCTTGGGTCGTTAAAGTGGCCACGCTTCAACTCCCATCCCCAAGGACACGCTGGCCACCCTTAACAACACTAAGTTGTCTCAACCTTCCTGCTTCCCCAGGTGAGATGAGCGGTTAAAATGCTTATTAGCCTGGAGACAGTCAGTAGTGAGCTTGCAAGGGAAGCAGTTGGTGATGAGAGCTTACTACATACATCAAAATGGTCTGTTTGAGCTCAGGCCTCTGGGTAACTAGTCCTCCTTCACGCATTCGTGACCTGTGTTCCCCAGGCCCGTCAGGCAGACCTCCCTTCTGTACCCAGCATGACTTCCTTCCTTCGTTCCACCTCCTGGCTGGGAGGTGCTGTTGAGAGACGTTTTTTTAAAAAATTTTATTTATTTATTTTAACATCTTTATTGGGGTATAATTGCTTTACAATGGTGTGTTAGTTTCTGCTTTATATCAAAGTGAATCAGTTATACATGTACATATGTTCCCATATCTCTTCCCTCTTGTATCTTCCTCCCTCCCACCCTCCCTATCCCACCCCTCCAGGCGGTCACAAAGCACTGAGCTGATATCCCTGTGCTATGCGGCTGCTTCTCACTAGCTATCTACCTTACGTTTTGTAGTGTATATATGTCCATGCCTCTCTCTTGCTTTGTCACAGCTCACCCTTCCCCCTCCCCATAGCCTCAAGTCCATTCTCCAGTAGGTCTGTGTCTTTATTCCTGTCTTACCCCTAGGTTCTTCACGAGAAACATTTTTTATTCACCTTACAAACATTTTATGGCTGTTTCCTGATACTTCAGAACCCTTGCACAGTGCCTTTTAGCCACTGGAATGAAGTTGTCTTGGTGGTATTATTGGCTGAAAATTCTGATCTCATTCTGACTTTTCTCTTTCCTTCTTAAGCTCCTCTGGGATCGGAATCCAAATTCATATTTGTGTCACCTTTTTCTCTCTCAAACTGATATTAAAAGAAGTTACCTGTGGGACTTTCCCTGGTGGCCCAGTGGTAAAGAATCCGCCTTACAATGCAGGGGACACAGATTCGATCCCTGGTCAGGGAAATAAGATCCCACATGCCCTGGGGCAGCTAAGCCTGCGCACCACAACTACTGAGCTCCTGTGCCTAACTAGAGCCCGCGTGCTGCAAACTACAGAGCCCGTGCACCACAAGAGAAGAGAAAACCCGCGCACCACGAGAGAAGAGAAAACCATCGCCCCACAACGAGAGAAAGAAAACCCGCGCACCACAACGAGAGAAGAGAAAACCCGCATGACACAACTAGAGAGAAGGCCGCACACCACAACGAAGAGCCCACGTGCCACAGCAGAAGATCCTGTGTGCCACCACTAAGACCCAGTGCAGCCAAAAATGAATAAAATAAATAAATAATAAATCTTAAAAAAAAAGTTACCTGTTCTTACCAAAACCCTAACATAATTTTTTGCTAGACATTTCTAACCTCAGACGTCTGCGGTGGCAAAAGTAACACTCCTGCTTGCCCCGCAGCCAGAGGCTGATGATCACAGATGGCCAGAGAGGATTACCAAGCCTTAATCTGGGATACATCTGCCAGAAAAGTTTGTCAAATGCTTTTGTTAATGAAAACGAATGTATAAAGTCTTGATATCTCTTCCAGATATTCCTTGTGTATTAAAAGTGTGAATTGCATTTACAGTTTTTACTACAGGAAATCTCAGGTGTTATGAACCTCCCTGCCTCCCACCAGTGACTCAGCCTCAGTTACCATCTCACCCCGTCTTTGGCTGTGCACGTGGTCTCACCCTGTAGGTTATTTGAAGCATGAAATGCCGTTACGATCTTGGTGATCAACCCAGTGTAGTGGCTGAGATGAAGGCCTTTGTAATCAGTCCTGGGCTCCAATCTTATGTCTGGATATTTTTAGAAATGCAGTGATCACTTATGAGCTTCTGTGTCCTCATCTGTTAACTGGGAATTCAACCCTATGGGCTTGTCCTGAGGATTAAGTAGACGACCTCACGGAGGCCTGGGGTGCAGTTCACTAGCTGGAATTTGCTTCTTGCTGTTCCATGAGCTGTGCCCTTCCACTCTTTAGGTCCTAGTCTGCTTCCTTAGTTTGGAAAGTTAAAAAAAAGAGTCTGCCTACAACAGACGCTACTGTTCAGCTTGACGACCAAACACGGTAATATTATGTGAGTTCAGATGCCTTCCCTGTCTCTCCACGTAACCTTCTTCAAAACTTTATCAGCAGACATCGCTTACCTCCCTCTCTCGAGCCTTGAAGTCCATCAGTTTGGAGAGCGAGAAGACGGCTGGGTTTCTCTAATGGTCAGGAACAGAGCCCAGACTCTCGGAGGCAGTGGGATGCTGGGTAAAGTTTAGAATGGTACTTCTTTTCTGCTCAGAAGCCTACAGCTTGCGAAGTCTGTGTCCCAGTGTTGCTTCCTTCGCGATGTTATATTTAGACCATGTGTGCAGTAAATCACATTCTAGTAGGTAAAATAGGCAGAGACCATCAGACAACTGAGAAGTACATGGTGGCAATGTTTGACTCTCCTAATGTAAGGAGTACAAATAGAACCCGCTGACCCTCATTTGTGGCTGTCTATCTGATTAACAGTGATTTGTGCCAATGATAGCTGGGGGTGGTGAAATTGAAATACTAGTTCATTGCTGGCACGGGTGGAAATAGTTATTCTGGAAACTAATTTGTCAGCGTATTTCAAGGGCCTTTCAAATACTTATACTATTTAGCTGAGTTAATAACTCATTTGTGAGTCTGGTCAGATTGTATACATGGGTTCATCTCGTTATAACTAAAAGCAACCAATTAATAACAAAAGAGTGGGATTATCCATATGCTGATGTATTACCAGCCTTAATAACGTGGGAAGATATTTAATGTAGAACAAAATGGGATGCAAAGTTATGAACAGCATGATCTCAACCGTTCGAAGGAAAACTGGAAAGACTTATATACCCTGATGCTAATAGTGATTGCTTCTAAGAGATGGAACTGTGTTTGGCCTTTGTCTTTGCGTCATTCTTTTGTACTTTTCTGAATGTTGTACAGTTCAGTACTTTAATGGGGGCAGAAAAGTCAACTGTCTGGTTAGGCTGTAGCTGTTAAAGGCAGGCAGCTTGGAAACACACACCAAGTAAAAATGTTAATGGACTATAGAAAATCAATTGGTTTAACTGTCCCAGCTTTGTTGAACCTTTAGCACTTGTTCAGATATTTCGTGCCATCGTTAGTTTTGTATCAGACACACATGCAAACCAGAACAGCAGTTTTTGACCTCACGTCACTGGTTTTCCAAACCTTGTGTGTGCACCTCAGTCCCCAGAGGGAGCTTTTTTAAATGCCTACTTCCTGGAGAACCAGGGGAAAGCTGGTATTGCTGAGTGGCAGGGCAGTCAGGTGTTGGGTCTGGGCTTACACACCTGTTAACTCCAGCTCTGCCACTTGATTGCTGTGTGACCTTGGACGTGATGACACCTCGTTCAGTTTCATCCCCTGTGTTTTACACTGTTGTCTTGACGGCTTTGCAGACACTTTGCTCTCACCTCCTTGGCCCTGCATCTCCCTACAGAGCCTCACCTCCACTCGAGCATAGTCAGCGTGTTTCTGATCACCAGGCAAAGTCGTTCCACCTCCACGAACTCAGACTTTGTGGTGGCCTGCTGACCCCCAGCTTCCTCTCTTCCCCTCTCCAGCCCTTTATCCTCGTTGCCCTCCGCTGACCCCTCTCCGTCAGTCCCTTTCTGTCCTCACTGACCCTGCCTAGCCCAGAGCTGGGGACGGTATTTTCCTGATGTTTTTACCTGCTTGGGGCTTCCTTGTTTTGTCTGCCTTTATAGCCAGCTGGCTGCTGTGCTTCAGCAGTGAGGAAGGCGGCAGCTCCAGCTGATGGGGGGAAGTTCTGGCTTTTGATTCATTACACGGGAAACACTGTACGTGAGGGAAAGAATCGATTCAGCGTATGGAATAGTTAGTGTTCTAAAAAAATGCTTGTTCTTCCAAGGAAGAATGCACCCCAGAGCACACTGATCAAGTTTGGTTTGATAGCAGAAGGAAGGAAGTGTGTTCGGAATATATCTTATTCTAGAAAGGCTTTTAGAGAGCTTCCTGGATTAATGGATGCTATCTAAAATGTTCATTTCCAGGCAACAGGGGTTAGGGACCTCATATAGCTCCTTCTGTTCTCTCTGCCTGCTTCCCTTTCTCCTGTAAAAGTGTAAAAGGGAAGTGGTCTGTGCGTTGAAGAATGGTTTTCCACTTAGAAATTTCTAACTTGGTAGGATTTTTAAAAGTAATTTCAGTCTTCAAAAATTCATGAAGATGGTGGTGGAAATGGATAACAGAAAGCAGAGACAGCCAGTGAAGGTTCTAAAGCCACTGCTTCTTGTGGCAAAAGTTGTGTTCAAGGTTTCGTTTGGTTTTATTTTTTTCTTAGCTCTTTTCTAGAAACAAGTGCCCCATTCTTGGTCCTGGAGAACATTAAGTACAAAAACATAGCTCTTAGCTTCTGCCAGTTTGAAGCCGTCAGCGTCCTGGTGAAGCCAGCCGGGGGTTTCCTCCGGGCTGGCGCCCTGTTTGCAAAAGCCCGACTGTTCACAGGCACCGGGCGAAGAGGAAAGTCTGCCTTTAGGTGCACCTCATGGCGAACAGGAATATTCTTGCAAGCAGAAAATTTACCTGAAAAATCAACAGGTGAACATTGTCCTCCAAAATGGAAATAGCTTTTTGAGTTTAAAAGAAATGCGCTCTTCACATGAATATAAAGAAAACGAAATCATTTGGAATCCCACCACCCAGGAAAAACCTGCCAATCTTGTATGTATTCCTTTCAGCTTCATACGTAGCCATTCTTACACTTACATCTTTACTCCTGTGGGAATCTGTTGTGGAAGATGAGGTTTAAGGATGTTAATTCTGGCTCTCACCACTTGGTAAATTGTTCATCCTTTTGCTGCTAAATTTTGTAACGCTGGACCTGCCGAAATTGTTCCTTTCTGGACCCTCTTCCGTTTATTCCAGCCCATGGTGTTCATACTGTATTTTTGTAACATACTTTCCAAGACTGTTAGGCAAATCCCTGTCATTACTCTTTTTTTGAGAGGAATGGGAGGGACTCTTGTGCATTTATTTTTATGAATAAAGTTATAATTACTTCATCAAATTCCAAAAAAAACCCCTTGGAATTGTTTAAATAGGGAAGAATTCGTATCTTTACATTAAGGCTTCCTATTGGAGGTATCTCTTCATTTATTCAGATTTTCTTTGTCTCAGTAAAATTGTCATTTTTCTCATTTAGATGCTATATGCTGTTAATCACTGCAACAGTGGTTGCAGTGTAAATTTGGAAAATCCTTCAGGAAAGTGAATTAGCAAAAGTTATGGAAGTGTTTATACTTTTGACTCAGTTACCCCATTCCTAAACAGTACCCGTGGGTTAAGGTGGACAAAACCCTTTCCCGTGAGTGAGAATTTGCCCTTTGTTTAACTTTCTAGCTGTTTCCCTGGGAACCCCACTAAAGGCAGCGCGGTTTGTGATAAAATGTCTCCTGGTTGGTGATTGCATCTGACAGATGGGGAGTGGCTGTGAGTACCTGATGGGCCCCAGGCCCACTGGAGCACAGTGGCTCTCGCGCTGGACGTGTCCCTCGTGGGGAGCCCCCCAGGAATGAGGGCTCAGAGTCAGGGTGGTGAGTCCAGGCCGCCTCCCTATGCCTGAGCTGTCTGCGGTGTGGGCTGTCGCGAGGACAGCCAGCGATCCGTGTTCCTCAGGGCCGGCGTGGCCTGTGATAGTCACGTGAGTTTGAGCCTAAGAGACCTCCCCAGGGGTGTTGCTGCGGCCCAGGAAAATGACCCCACAAATGGAAGTTCAGAGCTGTTTCTTATGGCGTTGTTTTTCCCAGATTTTTGATATATTAAACAAAAGGTAGGAATGGCTTTTTAAATGCTTAATTCACTCAAAGAAATATTAGACCCTGAGACTCATGGAAGCAAGTACTGGAAAACAAGGCTAAATAGTAACATGGGAGAGACAGAATACCGGGTTGTGTGTGGGGCTGGGTGAGCTCTGATGGGGACTTGGGACTTCCTGGCTGTGCCCTCCGCTGTGTTCTCGGGGTTCTGTGACTGGGTGTGCAGGTGAGGAAAGACGCTCAGGCGTCGTGCTCTGCTGCCCAGGAGGGTCAAGGTGGCCGCACGGGCCCACCTGCCACCGCTGTGAGCAGAAGCCTGAGAGGACACAAACGTGAGGTCTGTCGTGTGGGAACAGGATGGGTGAAGTGTGTTTCTTACTTCCTTCTAATATTATGAAATAATACTGGATGCACCGTGAGCCTTACTAAACCAGGTCGTGGAAATCCCTTTTCCCATTCTCAAAATCAGTGACTTAAACATTCTTTAAGAATTTCTTTGCAAAGCTCACCTTCTTTTCATACCTTTCCTTAATTTGCCCTTTGGATTTGAAACTTGTCCCAACTGTCATAATCTGATCTCTAGCCCAAAATATGGTACCAGACCTTGGGGTGAGACTCTTAGGTTAAACTTTGGTCAAGGTAGTCCCTAGGGAGGAAGGTAGGGCTGTGGGTCTCGTGGGTGATCATGGGTGATTGGGGGTGTGTACCTCTAACTGCAGAGAGAAAAAACCAACACCAACCCTAGATCTGATGGATGACTACAGGAAACAGGCAGAACTCGGGCTTGTCTTATGCCGCCCCCAGCTAGCACTGGTGGGCGCCTCATAGACAGAAGCTATGTCTGTGTCTCCAGAGACTGCACAGACACGAGGCTTTGGGCTGAGACAGCTTGCCCCAGGCTAGGTCGTGGTGCCTGCTAACTGCCTCTGCTTTGTCTCCCGTCCCCACACCATTTCTGAAGCTGTGGAAGACACCACTTTCAGGCGCGTAGGGCTCGCCACCTAATCCTGCCCTGTGGGCACTAGCTCGTTCTGATACTTTCCTTCAGTTTCCTTGTGATGCCACCAGCTGAAAGGGAACAGTTGACAGCCAGGCATCTGGAAGCCGAGGCGTGGAGCTGAGTTACCGCCTGGGCTCTGCGACTTACTGCTTCTCTCGCCTGGGCCTGCGACTTACTGCTTCTCTTGCTGCCTTCTGGACTCTGTTCTGCTGTTTATTCATCTCGGTATTTGGCACACATGAAAATCATAGCACCAACATTTACTAACCACTTACTATATCCTAGTCAGTGTCCTGAGCATTTTTCTCATCCAGGCCTCACATCACCCATGGGATGTATGCCAACAGGTTAAATGACTTGCCCCAGGTTACACAGCTGGAAAGTGGCAACGCCAGAGGAGCATGGGATCGGGATTTGCATGCTTAAGTCACCCCCACCGTAGGTAGGCAGTGCGGTCATCCTCACCTTCAGGAAGCCAGGTGGATAAAGGTGAAACTAAAGGTAGCTTTTTTCAGACCCAGTCTTGACTGTCTTGTCTTCCCCAACTATGGAAAAATAACAGGCTTTATTTAACCCACATCCTTACCTACTTTGCTTAAGTATAAACACTTAATTTCCCCCAGCTCCAGTGAAGGTAGGAGTCGGATATTGCCCCGTGACTGTTAGTGGTAGTCTCCTGCCGTGGCTGTTTCAGCGTCTCCCGAGGACAATGGCCAAGGCTAGAGGTTCTCAGAAGGCATGGGTGTCATTTCTGAGGCTCACGTGCAATCATAAATTCCTGATTCTAGAGGCGGTTGCAGCTCTCCTGGGGATCAGCTGCCTGAGGGGTGCTCCTCTGGTAGTTTCAGTTAAGTCACGGACATCGGGGGCCAGAATTTAGGACTCCTGCTTTCTTGAAAGTTGTTCATCTTCTGAAAGTTACTGGGTCAGGCCCTGAGGACTGAGGGGCAATTAAGACAGGAGGTCGGTCTCAATAAGTAAATTGACCACGCGGTCACGTGGTGGCAGAGAGTTGAGCACAGATCGTATTGTCTGGTCGAGGCTGTGGAAGGCTACCCGAAAGGCTTTCTGGGGAAAGGTGGTCTCAAGAGCTGCGAAGTCAAATATTAATTTGTGCACTAACCCGATATTTGATAATTCTCTACTTGGCACTGGAGAATAAAACCGTGGGGAATAAAACTGTTTTCACAGAAATTATTAGGAAAGGGGGAAGAGAAATGAATATAATACATTAAAATGTCAAGTACAGTTTATCCTCGAACAGCACGAATGACGCGACCCTGCTCGGTTGATACTGTGGCTGCAGGACCGCGGATGCGGCGCCGCGGATGCGGAGGGCCGACTGTTAAGTTATAAGCGATTTCCAACTGAGTGGAGGGTCAGTGCCCCTAACCCTTGAGATGTTCAAGAGTCAACTGTAGTGGTAAGTACTCTGAAGGAAAAATAAGGCAGAGTAAAGGATAGACGGCAAACGGGGAGAGGGTGTTCCGCTTTCCTTCAGATCAAGTGGTCGCCTCCGAGGAGTGATGTTTGAGCAGAGACCTGCCTGAAGCAGGACCCAGCTGTTGAGTAAATGGAGCATTGATCCAGCATCCAAGTGGGAGAATCATTCCTTCAGACCCCTCCCAGGGGCGGGATGGCCCTGACACACCATGTGGCCGAGCTCTTGGGTCCAGAGTTCCAGTACTGATACTGTGTTCCGTCGAAGGCCCTGGACGGCGGGGAGCCACTTGCAGAAGGGCTCAGGCGCAGTGCTCTTGGGGCTGCCGAGGAGTTTTGTGCCCAGGGAGGTGGTCCCCCTGGGTGTTCCCATCCTACTTAACGTGCGTTCTCCTCTCTTCCAGCTTGAAGGATGACCTCGAGGAAGAAAGTGCTACTGAAGGTTATCATCCTGGGAGATTCTGGGTAAGTGTCCCTCCTAAATTTGAGCCAGCACACTGACCTGGGTTTAAATTTCACCCGCTTGGAGCTCATGCCCTCTGTGCTGACATTTGCTGCTTCCGTCTCTAATAGCCGTGGCATTAGGGCCCTACGTTTCCGTGCTCTTGGGAGCACAGCAAAAATCGGAATGACCCCTAGTCAGGTAGTCCTTTGTTCCCCAATTTGGGGCATGATTTAGGGAAAAGGGTGGCTGTTTGAACTCAATTAATGATAGTTTCATGGGGGCTTCCCTGGTGGCGCAGTGGTTAAGAGCCCGCCTGCCAGTGTAGGGGACACGGGTTCGAGCCCTCCCTGTGGCTCCGGGAAGATCCCACATGCCGCGGAGCAACTAAGCCCACGAGCCACAACTGCTGAAGCCTGCGTGCCTAGAGCCTGTGCTCCGCAACAAGAGAAGCCACTGCAATGAGAAGCCTGTGCACCATGAGGAAGAGTAGCCCCCACTTGCCACAACTAGAGAAAGCCTGCGTGCAGCAGTGAAGGCCCAACGTGGCCATAAACAAACAAGCAAACAAATAAATTTATTTAAAAAAAAAGAATCCGCTTGCCAATGTATGGGACCACGGGTTCGATCCCTGGTCTGGGAGGATCCCACATGCCTTGGAGCAACTAAGCCCGTGTGTCACAACTACTGAGCCTGCGTTCTAGAGCCCGCGAGCCACAACTACTGAAGCCCATGTGCCTAGAGCCCATGCTCCACAGCAAGAGAAGCCACTGCAGTGAGAAGCCCGCACACTGCAACGAAGAGTAGCCTCTGCTCACCGCAACTAGAGAAAGCCTGCGTGCAGCAAAGAAGACCCAACACAGCCAAAAACAAAGAAAGAAAATATATTTTAAAAATATTCATGGAATCCCTTTCCCAAGCTGGTTAGACTAGGGAGCGATGTTTATGTAGGCTTGTTGCCGTTGGCGCCGTGTCCACGAGATGGAGGTTTGGGGTGCACTGTGCAGCACACGCAGACCCCCGAGACACTGCGGGCTTGGTTCTGGACTGCCGCGACGAAGTGCATATCGAAGTGAAGGGAGTCACGTGAACTTTTTGGTTTCTCAGGGCATCTAAAAGTTAATGTTTGAACTATACTGTACAATTAAGTGTACAATAGCCTTATGTCTAAAAACAGTGTACAGACCTCAATTTAAATGCTTTTATGGCTCGAAAATGCCAACCATCATCTTAGCCTTCAGGGAGTCGTAATATTTTTGCAGTAGTAACATCAGAATCACTGATCGTCATAACAAATATACTAATGAAGAAGTTTGAACTATTGCGAGAACTAACAAAATGTGACACAGACATGAAGTGAGCAAATGCCATTGGAAAAATGGCACTGATAGACTAGCTTGACACAGGGCTGCCACAGACCTTCAGTCTGTGAGAAGCGTAGTTTGCACAGAGCGCATTCAAGTGGGGTATGCCTGCATCCTCCTCCTGCTGTGCCTGAGTCAGTAGAGCCTGGGACTGGAGAACTGTGTTCGGGTCTTAGATCTGCCGCTACTGCGTAACTAGCTAGTTCTTTCATCACTGTGAAGATTCAGGGGGTTACGGGGGGAGCTTTTCAGACTTGGCATCTGAAGTGACCCATGAAAACTTAGACCAGAGGCTACATATTTTTAAAAACAATATGATAATAAATTGCAGGTGCACGTCCTTCTTCCAAAGTTCTTTTCAAAAGGCAGTGATTTTTCTACCGTGGCTGGCTTTTTTAATCACCCGAGGAGCCTTTTAACAATTAGCATTTGCCCAGACCAGTGGGTAGGACCTGGTTGGCAGTGCTTAAATACACGCGCACTCACCTGTCCCCCCTCCTCTCTCCCTGTCCCCGCTTCCGCTCACATACATTCTCCTGGTGCCTCTGGTATGCTGTCAGGATTGAAAGTACTGCTTTTAGCCTGTGTTACCCAAACTTGCCTGATTACACATTTCCTGTCTTTTCCCCCTGGAAATTCTGGTGCACGTGACCAGGTGAACACTGCCTTGGGCTGTTTGTATTTCCAGGTCCCCTCTGCATGTGAAATGCATGTGTTCCTTTGTGAAAAGGAAGGTATTACTGGCTGTGAGGAAGGCTTGCGTTGTCTTTGGCCTGTCCTAACTACCTCATCACCAAAAAAAAATCACACATTGTCTCTTGCTGAGTTTTCTTACTGGAAAATACCTCTGGAGGAGCATACTTTGAGGTGGATTCTGGTTTGGTGGAATACTGGTGCTTTTTTCCGCTTCAGATTTTAAACTTGGAAGCGGCAGATTGGTTAACTGGCGTAAATGTCTGCTCGGAGCCAGTGGCTTCCTCTGGCTATTTGCTTGGACTGAACAGCAACCACTAAATGGAGACACACCCAAGGCGGCAGAGATATTTTTGGACTAGTGGAGCGATCTTATTGCTGGGGCTTCTTTTAGAAGGAGAGAAATAACACTAGGCTCTACCAACTACACCAGAACCTAGAAGCAGCTTTTCCAGATCTGGCCTGCATCTGTACCCTGTGTTTTTGTCCCAGGAGAAAGCATGTCGTCAGGCGAGTGAACTGGGAAGTTTTCCTCCTCTGATGGGGGTGGGCAGGTTCCTTCCGAGCTGCAGGTGTCAGAGTCAGTTTTCAGTGCCTTCCTAGTTGACTTACACTTGTGGTTTTTCTCCAATTTCAGAGTCGGTAAGACATCACTCATGAACCAGTATGTGAACAAGAAATTCAGTAATCAGTACAAAGCCACAATAGGAGCAGACTTCCTGACAAAGGAGGTGATGGTGGATGACAGACTAGTTACGATGCAGGTAAGCGCACGCCTCACCTTGGCCAGCCAAGCCTTGGTCATTCCGTCTTCACCCGTCTTTCATGCCCAGGCATCTTCCCCTCCCTGTTCTTTAGATCTCACTATTATATTCATGGATAATTGGCTTATAGATAGGATTGCCATATAAAATGCAAGACATCAAGTATGTCCCAAGTACTGTGTGAGACGTACTAAAAATTTTTCATTTTTTTCCAGAGTTCAAATTTAACTGGACTTCCTGGTTTTCATTGTCTTTTTGCTGTAAATTTGGTAACCTACAGGTTCTTGTCTTATGTCTCCAAAATGTGTAACTTGTCTCTTTCCTAATACCCTCGCCTAGTTCTTCAGGCCAAAAAAATCGTCGTGTCTCTCCTAGGTTCTTACAGCAGCTGTTAAATTAGTTTTCCTGTTTTTCTGGCTTCTTATAATCTGTCCTATCTGTAGCCCTTAAAGTTGTGTTTCTATTAAGCCAATCTGGTTTTTCACGTATCAGCTTAATCTGATTTCAAGGGCTTCCCTTTCAACAGTTAGGATAAAAACAGATTCCTTCACATGGCTCTTTAAAAGCCTTCACATTCTGGCTACAAACTATTCTTCACTTTTTCATCTCCTGCCAGTCCTTCCGAATCATGTGCTGCTCTTACAAAGCTGTGGTTGAACGTGTCTCTGTTTGCTAGGCCCTTTGGTCACAGCTGCACCCATCCTGAAGTCGCCAACTTTCAGCCCAGATGTTGTCTTTGGAAGCTCCCACCTCCACACCAGTTGTTCCTTACTTTCTCTGCTAAATGATGTCCTGGGGAGACTGAGACATGGGGGTCCTAGGGAGCACCGGGCTCGCTGAAATGTTTGGATGGTACAGGTTGCAGATAGTTTTTACATGTGTTGACCTCAAGCTGTCACATGCTCCCAGGGGAACTCAGACCTCCAGGATGGGGCTAATGTGGCTCCCCCATACCGCAAGCATACACACAGAGGTGCTCAGTGTACCGCTGGAGGTGGGCGAAATCGGTCAAGGGGATTAAGAGGTACAAACATCCAGTCATACAATAAATAAGTCCTGGGGAGGTAATGTATCGTCGGCAGGATCGTAATAACTCTGTGTGATGACAGATGGTGGCTAGACATCGTGGTGGTCCTTTTGTAACTTACAAAAATAAAAAAAAAAATCACAGTGTCCGTACACCTGAAACTAATATAATACTGTACATCAGTTATACTTTAATAGTAAGTGTGTGTGTGTATAAAACTAAAGTTTGAATAGGCCAAGCTTGAGAGAAAAGGAAATTACCAGATAACAGGAAAGAAGAGAGAACTGAAAGCTCATCATAAGCTCAGGGGCTCCTGCCATGGTGATCTGTGAATTTATAACGGGGACTTGAGTTCTGTCTGTCATCAAGGACAAGAGGCGTGAACTGCACAAGATGCGGGCCCAGAACCCCCCTGCACACATAGACACACACTCATCAGGACCTTGGAAAGATGGGAAAACAGGACCCAAAACCTCAGCCCACGCAAGTGGCAAAGCTGGCATGTGCGGCGCAGGCTGGGGCTTTGCTACTTGCTTCCTGGTTGCAGACTCCCAGTCCCACTGTGCCCGTGTGTGGATTCTCAGTTTCTGCTCTGCCAGGCACAGAGAGTTTAGTGTGGAGGATCTGACATTAACCCTCTGTCACTCCTGGCAAATACAAAGATAAGACCACCCTATAGGGACAGAGGATGAGCTCAAGGGGGAATAATGGCCTGCAGAAAATGCTCACAGTGACTAGAGATTTCTTGGAATGGAAACCATAAATGAAAAGGGGCACTATAAAAAACGAGGATATGGGAAGCTTAGAACTTCAAGAAGTGAAAAAACAGTCACTGAAATCAACTGAGCAGTTAAACCTCAGATTAAACATAGCTGAAGAAAACAGTAAACTTCAAGATTAAGCTGAGCAAATTACCTCAAGAGTAAACTCGGAACTGGAGTGCCAAAAATCAGAATCCTAAAAGCAACTGGAGAGAGAAGACAGCTTACAGATAAAGGAACAGCAGTTAGATAAGTTCTCGGCTGCAACAGAAAGCAGAAGGGAAATGGGATGTCTTCAGGGTGCCGGGTCAAACGCCACCTGAAGATTTCCCGTGTCGCGTAGCAGGAGAAGCAGATGGAGAGCCACGCTGTGGTTCTGACAGCCGGGTGGGCTGATGAGAAGCGAGACTCTGTCCCTCCTGGCTCAGGGGCCATTCTGATAGAGCCCCACAGGTACCACGAGCTCAGATCTTGGAGTTTCCCGGAGTCGACCCCATCTGGAGAACCCAGGGCACCAAAGCAGAGTCTGGAAAGGGTGGGAGGAAAGAACATGGTCCTCAGGTTGAAACAAAAGGCTGGCCCTTGTGCTCCTGCAGCCAGTTTAAAAGACTAGAATTAAATGAAAACCGTCGTCTCCGGACAAAGGCGTCATCATGTTGGATCTTGAGGAATCCTCCCCTGTTTTTCACGGGCCTTCAGCACTTGCAAAAATAGATAATTCAGATTAAGACAGCAAGGCAAGAACCAGTGGAAACCCCCCTGGCCATTCAGAGTGGTCTTTGTATTTAAAGAAACCAGGCAATCTTGTGTATCTGTGGAGAAGAAACTAAGCAGGTGGTGTAGGTGAGTAGAACTTCTAAAAATGAAATGCAATAACCACAGTTTGGAAATATAGAGAGTGTTTTTAGCAACAGACAGGATACACCACAAGAGGGCTGAAAGGAAGAAAAATGGTGGGAAATGGGCAAAAGAGGTAAAAACAGGATTCAGTGAGTAGGTCGCTCGCACTTAATTTTAATTAGTCTCAGCCGAGCGAATAGGTGAAAGTTATTTGCTGAGGATTTCTCAGAACTGATGTGGCACCAGATCCACAGATTCAGGAGGAACACAGAAGTCTAGAGGAACCATATGGAAAAAATTCCTTTAAGACGAACTTGAAGGCAGCCAGAGGAAACGGAATGACCTGGAGGAGCAGTGAGGCTGCCAGTGGGACTGGCAGGCTGTGGCATGTGAGCCGGGGCTGTCAGCAGGGCGTTCTGAGCCCTGGAAATGCCCGCCTCCAGGAAGGAAAGCGAGCGCCTCCTTAGGCTCGGGCAGAAATCCTAAGAGACGCACTTCAGGCGGAAGTGGAAAGGTCTGAGATAAGATAAACTTAATTGTATGCATGCATCTGTTTTTAGAATTATGACCCTAATAGTAAGAGTGTGTAGCTTCAAACCAGTACAAGGAAACCGGGATTGGAACTGTGTAATTTAATGTGTGGGGAAAGATGAGTGACCGTGTGCATTTTTAAAATTTCTTACGTTGTTCAGGAAGAAGCTAGAAATCAATCGGTATTAAACATTAGATGGAGTCAAGTGTGCGTGAAAAACCTAAAGGTAACTTATGAAGCCATAGTAATGTAAACAGTATGACATTGTCACAGAGATCCACAGATCAAGGGGACGGAGGGCACAGAAACAGGCACACCTAGCTGACACTGGGTAGGCAGAGGAGGCTTTGCAGAATGGGGAAAGGACAAGTCAGAGGACAAGTCGTACTGTAAACAGGCCTCTGGGCCAGCGGCTTTCCATTTGCTGAGGCGTAGCCAGAGTGTTCAAGACCTGAATGGAAAAAGCACGAAATGAAAACCTGTAAAATGAAAATACAGGTTCTTTTGGGTTTTCTTAACTTCAGGCATTTAAAATAGAGAAAGCACAAATCATAAAAGGTTAAAGATTGATAGTAGACCACAGTAAACATCTGAATAACAAGATTCTAAGTAACAAACTACAGACTGGGAGAAACTGTTAATAATGCCTAATAGTATCCATTCGGCAGAATGACCTAGTGGGTAACAGGCAACTCTCAGGAGAAACCACGTCCTGTGGCCTGACGTCAGGGAATTGCAAATTTAAAAGGCTGACAAAATCGAGTTTTGGCTACAAGTAGATAGAATATTCTCAAACCGATGGTGGGAACATATCCGTGCAGCCTTTCAAATGGAGACTTTTGTTGGCTCTCCAACGTCACACACACACATCCCTGACAAGCAGCCGGTCTGCATCTGGGTTCAGAGCCTAGGAAACTGTGGGCCCGACGACAAGTGAGGAAGAATGCTCACTGCAGCCTCTGTGCAGTCACGAAAAGCTACGGATAATGTAGAGGACCAGGGAGTCAGTGGTGGTGTTTTAAGGCACCGGGATACTGTACAGCTGTTAACATCTGGAGGAAAAAACAAAAGATGCAGAGGATCTTGTACATGATATGTGGAATTATGTTACGGACACTGTGTGACACAGGTCTCGGGCCGCTTACTTCTAAGGGGGGAAGGGAATGGAAGGAAGGCTGTGAGGAAGGGCTGACTCTCTTCCTGAAGAACTGATGTAGAAACAGCAGTGTTAATAGTTGTCACCTTGGAGTTCTGGGTAGATAGATATATTGGGTGTATTTTGAAGGTAGAAAATAAAGTATTTCAGTTAAATATTACAAATTTTGAAAGATCATAGCCACAAGACTGTACTTTTGTAAGTGTTAAGTTAAATTAATTTTGGAAACTTGCTGAGAATAACCCCCAGTTTTTCAACTTTTCTTTTTAATTCCTTACTTTGCCTTCTCAGTATCTGAGTTCCAAATACCCATTTGGTTCCACCAAGAGTCATAAAGTTCCTGTGTAATTCTGCTCTTGGGATCCTGTCCTAAAGAAGCAATCTGAAACACAGGAAAGACTCTCTGTGTTAAAGCTCATTAATTACTGAGTTACTTATAATTATGGGAAATTGGCAGCAATATATTTTTTTAAAGCAATATTTTTTTAAAATGAGTGAAGTGGTTTGCTGAGTGTTGGGCAGAGTAAGGATGTGCGCTCTCGCCGGGGAGGGTGCTGTGTGTTTTGTGGGGCGGAGAGGAGTGGCCTGTGCACTGAGATTCCAGCTGCGTGAGTGACCCTGCAACGCGGGCACCTAGAGGAAGATGTGTGCTCGTGAAGACCTCTGGGTGGGAGGACACCAAGAGTTTCGGGGCATTTTTTGGCTTTTGCTTTACTTATCCAGATAGTTACATAGTGACAATGTTATTTCTCTAATGGGAATTTTGTTGTTGTTGTCCAAGCCTATATTTGTTTATAATTTTTTTTTTCCTGTGTTTCTCTTTATAGAAGTAGTTGTCAGTTTTTACCTGCTGTGACAGAGTTCTCGATTCTCCCTCCACCTTGGTCTTCTTTTATGGGAAAAGGCTCTTTTCTCCACTCAGGGACACGCATTCAGGGTAGGACGTCGGACAGCAGGAGAGCACAGAGGTGACCCTCACAGGGTCCGGCTGCTGCCGCGCTGTCCACAGAGACCGTTTGTCCGCACGTGTGCTCTGCTGCTCACGTGGGGCGGGGTGGTGCCCTTCCCTGCCCACTGAGAGCAGCCACAGTCTTCGGCTGTTTCTTTCATTGCCCTTCAGCCTTACCATCACTTCTTCTGGTTCCCAGTGGCTGCTTCCTTCCACGTAGTGTGAGCACTGCTAGGCCCCGCGTGGACATTACCACAGCCTCCTGACTCCACGCCTGCAGGCACGCTGAACCCCCGTGGCCACTAGGACGTGTCCTTTTCAGGAAGGTTCTTCCCAGAGTGCTTGGAGCACGCGTGGGCTCGAGGTTCCCGGGGGGTGGGGGGTGGGCAGGGGTAGGCTGCCGTGGTCGGGCCCCTTGTGGCCAGAGCTGTGACCCGGAGTCTGTGTGCTGGTTGTGGAGGGCCCCATACGTCGGAAGAGAGGGCTGCGTGGGCCCTGCAGAGCTGCCTTCCTTGGAGGGTAGCCTCTGGGCTGGGGTGGGCACTCTTTGCCCCGCACTGATGGGCGACCACAACAGCCCCCTTCCGCGTGCACTGTCCTTGGCCTGTCTGTGAGCCAGAGTTTAGCCTGTGTAGTTGCACTGCTTTATGGGAACTTCTTTAAGGGGTTCTAATGCTGCCGTTTCCAGCTTTAGATATTTCCAGACAATATTTAAGTCCTGGCCCTGCTCCTGTCTGCCATGATGTTGTTTGAGCCCGTCCCCAAGGGAAAACCAGCCTTCAGCATTTGCATGTTACGTTTCAGGGCTCCTCTTGGAGAACACTCTCGGCGGTTCTGTGGGGTTTAGAACATCATGAGTTGGGTAGTATTAAAGAAATGCAAATCCCACGATACTGCCGTTCTGCCGCGTCATCCCTCTGTGTATTCACTCACTGCGCAGGCATCCTGTGCGCTTCCTGTGCAGTGAGGCTCTTCCTACCTGAACTGGAAGCTGTCTGTGGCCGCGCTGGAGTTGGCGTGTCCCCGAGTGCTGTGGGCTGCCTGGGAGGAGCTTCGGGGAGGAGCTCAGCCCTGCTTCTGCAGAAGCCGCTTCTGGAGATGAAACTGTCGTGGCTCAGTCCACACTCCGTGTTGGTCTAAGTCGCAGGCCTTCGGTTCACTGGCTGGGGGTTTGGACATAAGGTTGAAATTTTGGGGGGTTATGAGGATTTTCCAGATTCTCATGTTGCTCTGAAGCTAAGTGGTTTCCTGCAGACAGTGGAGCCAAGAGGTGAAGACTCCTGTCAGCTGGAAGTAACTGCGAACCGCTTTGGACCCCGGCACCGTGGCTCGCCGCGGGTGTGCGGCCATTCTGGGGAACACTAGTCCTCTCCAGGCAAACCGGGGGCCCTGTTGGGATCTGGGGCGTTGAGGAACTGCATCCTTGCTCTTGGTGGGAAGTTCTTTGAGCTGAGCGCCTGGTGGTCCATTGATGAGAAGCGACTTCGATCTGTCTTCCTTGGTGTATTCTCACATTGCTTGTCCCTTTATTCCTCTCCCCCTGTCTCCTTCCCACCCCTCCCCCTTTTCTGGTACTTTTGTTTCCTTTGTCTCTTAATTAAGGTATAATATAACTAAAACATACTGGGGTTTTTTTAGGTCGACTTTATATATACAGTAAAATGCATACATTTAAATGTACAGTTTGGGAGTTCCCTGGTGGTGCCGTGGTTAGGACTCAGTGCTTTCACACTGCCGTGGCCCGGGTTCAGTCCCTGGTTGAGGAACTGAGATCCCGCAAGCCGCGCGGCACGGCCAAAAGTAAAAATAAATGTACGGTCCGATGAATAATCACCTCCCTAGCTTTCCATCACCCCCAGGAAGTCCCCAGGGCACAGAGATCTTATGTTTACATTCAGGTTTTCCATAAATATCTACCCACGTGGCCACCACCTCGATCAAGATTAACGTTTCTCTAGCGTCCTCCAGACGCATGGGACACGTCCACTTACACTGCTGTCTGTCGGTGTGCTCTGGACACTCGGGTGCTGAATTCTGTTCCTGATGAGTCCTGAAGTGATTGTCTCTGGGGGGGCCCCTGGCGTCCTCCACACACCCCACTCCTGGCACTCCGCCCCAAGGAACGACCGTTTTGTCTCTCGCAGATCTGGGACACGGCCGGACAGGAGAGGTTCCAGTCTCTGGGTGTGGCCTTCTACAGAGGCGCAGACTGCTGCGTCCTGGTGTTTGACGTGACTGCCCCCAACACGTTCAAAACCCTCGACAGCTGGAGAGACGAATTCCTCATCCAGGCCAGTCCCCGGGATCCTGAGAACTTCCCCTTCGTTGTTCTGGGAAACAAGATTGACCTCGAAAACAGACAAGTAAGTGCCAACGATGCCGGGGGTCATCACTATGGGGCTTGAGAACCTGAGAACCTGCCCTCGCTTGGGTAAGGGCTACTGAGTCACAGGAAGGGCCTTCTTGTAAAGGGGCAGCTAAGTTTTGGATGACAGGTGCTGTTTTTAGATTTGACTGGTAAGAAACTATATGCCGCAGGGATCTACACCCCATGTCTCTGGCTGTGTGTGCCCCATGCGGGGGTGGATGTGGGAGACAACTAACTAGCCACCTGCCCAGCCCTTGGAATGGGGCCTTGCTCCCTAACCTGTAAAGACCTACCATCCTGGCCTCCCCGTGGACAGACGGGCAGCGAAACTCTGCAGAGGTTGGTATTCCCTTGGGAATTACGGCAACAAGGCAGGAAGCCCGCCGAGTGGGGCTGCCTGCACCGGCAGCTCTCTCGGTCCCGGTGACGGGATTTCCCTTGAGGCCGGGTGATATTTGGTCTTTGGGACGCAAAGGCAGACTTGCACTTCGTCTGGCTCATGCACTCTTAGATCGGGGATGCTTCCTGAGTCTGATGCTGTGTTCATCTGACGAGGACACTCAGATGCCAGATGACGGTGTGTCTGGGGCTGTGGTGCCCAGGAGGAGCTTTCTAGCATTTTCCTCTCCTGTGAGAGCCCCCTGCTTCTGGGGTACTGCGTGAATTTGGAGGGTTCTGTGCTGAGGCCAGACCGACTCTGGGGGTGCACTACCTCCTGGCCAGCTGCCTTTGGGGACCAGGGCCCAGGAGGCCAGTTCACATCCCCATGCTGCCCCTGCAGCTGTGACTTTGGGTCATTATTACCTTTGCCTCTGAGCCTCGTTCCCGTTCCCTTTCTGTGCTGGGAAGGAGGGGATTCGAGTGTGACCTTCTCGAGTGCTCTCTCAGCGCCTCAGGGGCCTCCCTTGATCCTCGTGTGTACAGGAGATGCTTTGGGCTTTGAGCAAAATTGCTCTAGGTTCCTTTCAAATAGCACTTGTCTGGGGAACGTAGGCTCTTAAGTGTAGCTAGGTGTATTTCTGACCACTCATCTCTTTTTCTCCCTTTCCTGAGTGGCCTGGTCCTTCTCATGCCTGAAAATGGGCTAGGGTGGGGAGAGGTCAGGACATGCGAGGCAGGGTGAGGGCCTCGGGGCTCTGGTGCCTAGGGGTGTGGTCAGGTGAGGTGCCGTGAGCAGTCACAGAAGGGGCTGCAGAGCTGAAGACCAAGCTGCCAGGCCTGTCCTGTGCTGAGGGCTGCCTCTGAGGTCCCAGGAGGGACGGTTACTTCTTCCTGGGCTGGCGTCTTACTCCCTTCAGAAGCTGCTTCTAATCTTAGTGCGGCTGAGGGTCCGAAGGCGTGGGTGGTAGGCGGGGTGCTTTGGCTCCTGGCTCTACTGTGTGTAGGGGTGACCGGGGCGGCGGGGGGGACAGTCCTTCCCTGGTAGGATTCCCGCTGTTCCCTGCACACACATGCCCTGCCTCTTCGTCCAGGTGGCCACAAAGCGGGCACAGGCCTGGTGCTACAGCAAAAACAACATTCCCTACTTCGAGACCAGTGCCAAGGAGGCCATCAACGTGGAGCAGGCCTTCCAGACGATTGCCCGGAACGCGCTGAAGCAGGTGGGTGTCCAGCGGTGGTCTGGCTGCCTCTGGTGACGGGCCGCTGAGCCAGCCCCGGCCTGCCTGCCTTGGCCTTAACCTTCTTTCCTCGCTGACTCTTTTCCAGGTAGCCAGAAACCCCTGTGTTTATCCAGGAAGGTAATGGCACGGTCTGCTAAGGCTTCCAGAAATTCCGCTCACTTGTGAATAACCTCAACCGTGCGGGGCAGCAAAGACCTCAGCCGAGGTCTGCCTGGTCTGACCAGCTGCATTGTTCTTTCCTTCTGCAGCTGTCAGGTGGCCAGGCCACTAGATGGCCCTGGTCAGACTGGTCCTTCTGTTTGAGGAGGGGATAAACGGGAATTTGAAACCCATCATTGGATCCAGTTTTTTTAAACAAATTAAATGTATGATTATTTATGTATGTATGTATGGTTGTGTTGGGTCTCTGCTGCTGCGCTCGGGCCCTGTCTAATTGCAGCAAGTGGGGGCCACTCTTTGCCCTGGTGCGTGAGCTCCTCACTGCAGTAGCTTCTGTTGCGGAGTGCGGGCTCTAGAGTGCAGGCTCAGTAGTTGTGGCACACGGACTTAGCTGCACCGCGGTGTGTGGGATCTTCCCGGACTAGGCTCGAACCCGTGTCTGCTGCATTGGCAGGTGGATTCCCAACCACTGCGCCCCCAGGGAAGTCCTGTTTGGTTTTTTTAATCATATCTGAGCTGTAAGAGATTGCGGGCTCTAGGAATTGTGTTCCTTGGATAAAGTTTTCCTACATTTTTTCTTTCTTTATTTATTCAGTTGTTGCCCCGAAATAACAGTGGCTTCTTGTTGGCAAGGGCCAGTTGAAGACTTTGTGACTCAGCAGCTCTGTTGGGGCCAGTGCATTGAGGCAGGTCCCAGCATTGTCAGTTGTCTGTAGTGGGCAGGTGAGGGGTGCGGTCGGAGGCAAAGGGCCCGTGGCAGCTGCAGAGGGCAGGGTGGTTCTGCAGCTCCTGGGAGCGGGTTTACAGAAGGCGTGCTTCTCAGCAGTCGGGGCACCTGGCCTGCGGGCTGTACAGGAGTCGTTTTTCACCAGTTCCCTGTTGGCTGGCATCACTGTTGGAGTTTTCCTCTCTGAATATTGCTGTCCCTAGAGCCTCATTACAGTGGCGAGCTGGCATCTTGGGAGTGAGATTGTTAGACTGCAAGGTGTGTGTATTTTTGCGGGCAAGCGCCACCTGGCTTCCCAGGGACAGTAGTAATCCTTCAGTTCCTGCCAGCGCGCGGTGGGCCTCCCCCTGGAGCTCCGCTGACACTCCCCACGGCAGAGCCCGTAGGCAGCCCTCCCGCGGGACCCCGCAGTGCTCAGGAGCGCTTTTGAATTGAACCTCACTTCACCTGTTACTGCAGTGGATTTTTTCAATTCCTTTGGCCATAGAGAATTTTTTAGTTGAGTATGCAGTATTCACATACGTTGGGGTCTGTCCTGGCCGTCTGCCTGCTCCTTGCCTGGACCATCTTGATTTCACTGCCTCTGCGTCTGACCCCTGATCAGGCAGGCCTCCCCTCACTAATTTTATCTTTTTGGTTCATTTTGTTCATTTTTTCTTTCTTCACCCTCCCTCCAAATAAGACCTTATTGAGATTCTGATTGGAATTGCATTACAGCCGTTGTATTAGTCTCTCTGGGTGCCTTAACAAATACCACAGACTGGGTGGCTAAAGCAATAGACTTTTATTTTCTCTCAGCTCTGGAGGCAGAAGCCCATAATCAGGGTGCCAGCAGATCCGATCTCCGGTGAGGACTCTGTTACGACAGGAAGTAGCTAAGTGTGTGGGAAGGGCTGAGGGCATCAGATAGGGTCCGGGGTGGCCGCCCATGGCGCACACTTTCTTTTGGGGATGACAGAAGTGTCCTGGAATCACGGCGTGGTGGCGGCTGGCAACTTTTGAATATACCCAACAACACGGCACACGCACACTGCTGTGTTCAGCAGAGCTTTTTTTAAAATATGTAGTCCTAGAGGTTGTTACTTTTATAGCAATTGTGAATGGAATGATTTTTCCTAGAGAACTTCTGATGGATAGAACCAGTCCCTGCTTTCCCGAATCCTTGAACAGTTCCTGCTGCACAGGTGCTCAGTGTTTAAGTGACAAATTACTTCTCTACATCAGGAAGTAGAAGGCTGCTCCTCCCTGGAGACATGCTCATCAGCGCAAGGCCCGCTGAACTGACCCCAGTCTGTATCCCCACCAGACAAAGGGATCCGTCCTCGGCTGGGCTCTGCGTGTGCAGATCTGGAGATACAAAAAGGAAGCTAGACCCTGAGTCCAGAAAGATGAGAGCAGGTAGGGGGCCGGAGGAGCACCCAGGAAGAGCGCCCAGGAACCTTGAGGACATGCTGGCTCAGAGCGGCCAAATCCAGGCCACGGGAGCGTCTACCTTCTTGTCAGACGTTGGTAGAAGCCTCGGAGCAGGCGGCGGCCCGCAGGCTGACGTCACACGGAGGGCGCGTCGGCCTGTCCTGCCTGCCTACTCAGTGTCACCTTGCCCCATCTTCCGCTCACTTGGCTTCGAGCACCTTCTGCCAGGGCCCTCACTGCACTGCTGGGCCTGCTCCGTGCCCATGCCCCCATCTGCCCGGGCTGAGCTCGGGAGTCTCCCCGAGCCTGGACTAACCAGCCTGTCTCTCTCTCCCTGCCCAGGAAACGGAGGTGGAGCTGTACAATGAATTCCCCGAGCCCATCAAACTGGACAAGAACGACCGGGCCAAGGCCTCGGCAGAGAGCTGTAGCTGCTGAGGCGGCAGAGCGAGCAGAGCAGAGCCCTTCGCGCACCAAGCACACAAGTAGGCCTTCCACCACGAGCCCCTCTCCTCTCCACAGTCGGTCATCTCGCACATCCAGCTGCCCGAAGAGCCCCCAACACAGTCTCCCCTGCACACACACCCGACACAGACTCACTCCACAGCCCAGGCCTGTGCCGGCTCCATCGGGGTCCCTGCGTCAGCCCTCAGATGGCAGCAGGACGGGCCGGCTGTAGAAATCGTTCCGGTTTGGAGTCGGCCTCGGAGACGACTTCTTTTTGTCCACTGGAGAGAGAGAACTGTTTACAGTCAACCTGTGTCTAATTAGTTCTGGTTTTTTTAACTTGTCTTGTGGTCTTTTTACCCCCCCACCCCCGTGAAGGCTACCACTTGGGAAGGCGGGTGCCCTGCGCTTCATTACAGGCTCACACCCAGTCTGATCAGGCTGAGTTTTGTATGTATCTGTTAATGCTTGTTACTTTTAACTAATCAGATCTTTTTACAGTATCCATTTATTATGTAATGCTTCTTAGAAAAGAATCTTATAGTACATGTTAATATATGCAACCAATTAAAAATGTATAAATTAGTGTAAGAAATTCTTGGATTACGTGTTTAAGTCCTGAGATGCAGGCGTAGAGATGGAGGGTGAAGCCTGTCTGGATCGCAGAGTGTTTAGCCACTCAGATTTCAGAAATCCAGCTGGAGGCAGTATTCTGTACAGTAGACACGAGAATCATGTACGCCTTTTAATCAAAGACTTAGGAGCCAAAAAGCTTTTCATCTCTCCAGGGGGAAAACTGTCTAGTTCCCTTCTGTATCTAAATTCTTCCAAGAGGTTGATTTGCATAATACCATGGTGTGTGCAATGGAGAAACGGCTGTTTCAGAAATATAAAACTCTCATTTTTCTTTTTTTTCTCTGCTCCACACTTTGAAACTCCCTTATTAGATCAGCATCCACGTACAAGAGAGAAAGGAAAAGGAAAATCCTACCAGACCTGTCCTAGGGACTTTACCTTTGTTCTGGAAGGTGCTCCTTTCGGGGCTGTGGCATCCTTAGGTGAGCAGACCTTCTCTCCTTCTTCCCAGTACAACCCGCCATGCCTTCCCTGTGTCCTGGGTGTGGAGCCAGGCAGCTGTGCCCCAGGACCTGCCCCGCATTGTAGCTTGCTTCTCAGAGCACCTCCCTCTCTCCAGAGGCCTGCATTCTAGGGTGTGGGCCAAGTTCTTCTGTAAAGAGATGAACGTGATGCCAATAAAATGTAACAAGAACAAAGACCATCTGTCTTCGCCCTGTCTTTTTTCCCTCTTCCAGACTCGGGCTCAGGAGAGACCCTGTTAGCTAATCACTGCCGTTGCTTTTTCTGGGCCCGCAGGACTCTGAGGCAGAAAGGCCTTCTCCTCTCCAGCCCTGCATACCTGCCCCTGGCTTTTGTCTTTTGCATTTTTAATCACAGTATTGGGGGGGGACCCTGCATGGAGAGAGCATTGTCCCTTTAGAGGAGCAACCACGAGCTGCTGGGGACCCATGGACCACCACGCACAGCCTGGGAGTGTCACTCGGTCTTTGTGCTGCTTGTTTTTAATGCTGTGATGGTCGACCGTCACATAGTTCTGGATCAGGACAGGAAGACCTGGCAGCACCAGCCCCGTGTTCCAACATAGATAAGCAACAGCCGGGACTGAGTAGATGCCGCCCAGAGCCAACTGTACGAACTAGTGTTTCCCGCAGCAGGACAGTGTAGGTTTTGCAGACGTAGCCTTTGGATTCTACTTGGGTCCACTTCTCAAGCCCCTCAGTCGTGTCTTTCCCCCGCTGCTCTTGGCCCGGACTTCACGTGTTAAAGTGGCGTCCTCAGGAGCTCACAGCCACAGCGCCGCCGCGGCCAGCGGGGCTTACCCCTGCTGCGGCCCCGCACCCTGGGCTGGGCTTGGGGGTATGCTGTTTGGCCTCAAGAGGAGCAGAGTCCTTCCCAGCTGGCGGCCTCGTGCTGGGCCGTGCTGTGTGGACCAGGCTGCTGTTCTCAGAGCGGGTCCCTCTCGCCCTAACCCTGAACATGACGTGGAAATGGACTTTGACCTCTGACCTCAGCCATGCCCTAAAACTGGTGACCATCCTTACACTGACCTGCTTTATTTTTGAAATGAGCCCGAACATAACCTTGTGGCCCTGATCGCAGCCGTAGCTGGCTGATTCGAAATTTGACTTTTAACCGACCTTGACTCTGTGCTCAGCTTCGTCTTGTCACTGACAATCATCCTAAACATGGTCCCCCTTGAAATGACCTTGAATCTGACCCTCCTCCTGACCCTGTCATATTCAAACTGAAGTTAACACTGAAGCCTACCTCCCATGACAGCCTTCCTCTCCAGCCTGAGACTAGTCCACACCACGTCCCGTCAATGGCTGGCTGACCTTGGTCTCACCTTATCTACCTAAACTCCGTACGCACAGCTACACTTACCTAGATTGGGTTTCTCCACAGTAAGAAGTAAGGCTGAGACTGAACTCTGCACTAATACAGCATCTTTTCCCACATTCCTACTAAGAGTCAGCATCAGCACGTGCTTTTGAGAGAAGCAGGTTAGCTCCAGCAAGCAGTAAGATTTGCTTTTGAGGAGAATGGGATTTGGAGTGTTTGCACTAATGCAAATTCTTTTCAGTAACACAGTTGAGTTCGTTTGAATTTGCTGTGCCTCCCGGTAAGAATGTGAATCGAGACGAATGTGTGCTGCTGTGTTTACATTCATCTCAGTTTGTTCTAACAAGAGGAAGTTACTTTTGAGAAGAATGGGAATGATTAGTTGCACGGATACAAATTCATCTCAGTAGTACTCCTCAGCTTGATGCAAACCCAGTCGCCCTGTGACTGTGCATCGCTGCGCTTGCGTTCACTTCACTCCAACAAGCTGTAAGGAGTCTGGGACTGACGTTGTTGCACTGATGGGAGTTCTTATCAAAACCTCTATTCAGATTGGTCCTAATTCCTCCTACCTCGCAGTAAGAAAGTGCCTTTAGATGAAGGTGTGTTGCATTGCTTCCGTTCATGTTAGTTAACACTAACCAGCAATAAGGTTTTATCTTTGAGAAGAATGCCTGAGGCCGAGCTTGTCTGCACATATCTAGTAGCACTGGTTAGAGCTGAACGTAGGTCCATCACGGTTTACGCTGACCTGCAGTGGTTGAGACTAAGCTGCTTACAGTAATACGGATTCTCCCCATTACCACTAATTACACTCATCCTAATTGGCTCAGGCTCTCAGCAAGAGCTTGCTGTTGGGGTGAAAGTATACTGCTGAGTATATTCACCTTGTTTCATTAATCCTGACCCAGACCCTGACTCTCAGCCAGACACACTCAGGTTGAACCTCTTGCCTTGTCACGACCCTAAAGATCTTCCTGGACCTCACGCTGATGTTGCCGCGTCTTTGCCTTCCGAATGACCTGACCACATGATGTCCTAATTTTAGGTGACTTCCTGCTTCACCTCACACCAGATGTTTACCTTGAAACTGACCCTGAGCCTGACCCTGATCCAGTCTCTCACCCTATGGATATGTGTTCCTTGTGAATTGCCCTGATTTTTACCTTGTCCTGAACTTGACCCTGTGTCACACTTACGTTACAACCTTGGAATGACCCTCCTGATGCTGCACGTTAACCGAAGTCAGTGCTGAACTGGTCCTTGAATTTGATCATCTTGAAGTTGACCTTGAAACTGACCCTCACCCCTGGCCCAGATCATGCTGCCAGTGTCTCACACTGAGAAACTGACTTTTACCTTGAACTTCTCCACTCCAGTCTTGTCCTTCACACCGGGATGCTCCTGACCGTAATCCCCGTGAAGCAACCTTGGGTAAGCTTCAAACTAACCTGGACCTGACCTCGGGCCAGGGTTCTGTGCCTCGCTCTTCAGCTTGATCCTGAACTTCACCTTGACCCTGTGCACTGAAAGTCACCTGGCCTCAGTCCTCCTTGAAGTTCACATAAGCAAGAACTTGACCTCACATTTGAAAGTGGCCCTGTACAACTCAACAACAACAAAAAAACCCAGTAGAAAAATGGGCAGAGACCTTAATAGACATTTCTCCAAAGAAGACATACAGATAGCCTACAAGCACATGAAAAGATGCTCAACATCACTAATTATTAGAGAAATGCAAATCAAAACTACTCATACCAGTCAGAATGGCCATCATTAAGAAGTCCACAGGAATTCCCTGGTGGTCCAGTGGTTAGGAAGGCATGCTTCAACTGCAAGGGGAACGGGGATTCAATCCCTGGTCGGGGAACTAAGATCCTGCATGTGTGGGGGCAAGAAAAAAAAAGAGAGCTGTTCTTAAAAAAAAAAAAAGTCTAGGGCTTCCCTCCCTGGTGGCGCAGTGGTTGAGAGTCCGCCTGCCAATGCGGGGGACACGAGTTCGTGACCCGGTCCGTGAGGATCCCGCATGCCACGGAGCGGCTGGGCCCGTGAGCCATGGCCGCTGAGCCTGCGCGTCCGGAGCCTGTGCTCCGCGGCAGGTCAGGCCACAACAGTGAGAGGCCCGCGTACCGCAAAAAAAACACACACAAACACACACACAAAAAAAGTCTACAGGTAACAAATGCTGGAGAGGGTGCAGAGAAAAGGGGACCCTCCTGCACTGTTCGTGGGAATGTAAGTTGGTGCAGCCACTATGAAGAACAGTATGGAGGTTCCTCAGAAATCTAAAAATCGAACTACCATATGAGCTGGAAGTCCCACTCATGGGTGTATGTCCAGAGAAAACTCTAATTCAAAAAGACACACACACCCCAGTGTTCACTGCAGCACTGTTTACAATAGCCAAGACATGGAAACAACCTAAATGTCCGTCGACAGATAAATAGATAAAGAAGGCGTGGTACATAAATACACTGGAATACTACTCAGCCATAAAAAAAGAACATTACGGGCCAGGACCTTTGAATATAGGTGCAAAAATTCTAAACAAAATATTAGCAAGCCGAATCCAGTAACACATAAAAAACCATCATACACCACAATCCCAAGTCTGAATCCAAGTGGGATTTAACCCAAGTTCACAAGGAGGGTTCTCAACATTTGCAAAATCAATGTGATACATACCACATTAACAAAAGAAAACCCAAAAACCAAATGATCATCCCAATAGATGCAGAAAAAGCAAAAACAAAATTCAGCATCCATTCATGATAAAACCTCTTACCAAATTAGAATAGAGGGAACACATCTCAACATAATAAAAGCCATTTATGACAAACCCACAGCCAATATAATGTGAAAACCTGAAAGCCTTCCCGCTAAAATCTGAAACAAGACAAGGATGCTCACTCTCACCACTTCAATTCAACATAGTATTGGAAGTCCTAGCCACAGCAGTCAGACAAGGAAAAGAAAGGTTATGCAAACTGGAAGGGAAGAGGTAAAGCTCATTATGTACAGATGCTATGATACTATATATAGAAAACCCTGAAGACTCCACACAAAAATTACTAGATCTAGTAAATGAATTCAGCAAAGTAGCAGGATACAAGATTAATATTCCAAAATCAGTTGCAGGGACCTTCCTGGTGGTCCAGTGGTTAAGACTCAGCCCTTCGACTGCAGGGGCCATGGGTTCCATCCCTGATTGGGGAAGTTATGCATGCCACGAGGTGAGGCCAAACAAAACAAGACAAAAAAATCGGTTTCATTTCTTTACACTAACAGTGAAATATCAGAAAGGGAATGGAAAAAACAAGTAACTTCTAAAACAGAACCAAAATCCTAGGAATAAACCTGACCAAGGAGGTGAAAGGCTTACAGCCTGAGAACTACGAAACATTAATAAAGGAAATTAAAAAGGATTCAAAGAAATGGAAAGATAGCCCATGCGCTTAGATTGGAAAAATATTGCTAAGATGGCGATACTACCGAAAGTAATCTACAGATTTAACGCCATCCCTCTCAAAATTCCCAAGATATTTTTCACAGAAATAGAATAAATAATCCAAAACTTTATATGAAACCATAAAAGACCCGGAATTGCCAAACCAATCCTGAGGGAAAAAACAAAGCAGGAGGCATAACTCTCCTATACTTCAAACAATACTAGAGAGCTACAGTAATCAAAACAGTGTTGTGGGGCTTCCCTGGTGGCACAGTGGTTGAGAGTCCACCTGCCGATGCAGGGGACACGGGTTCGTGCCCCGGTCGGGGAAGATCCCACATGCCGCGGAGCAGCTGGGCCCGTGAGCCATGGCCGCTGAGCCTGTGCGTCCAGAGCCTGTGCTCCCCAACGGGAAAGGCCACAACAGTGAGAGGCCCGCGTACCGCAAAAAAAAAAAAAAAAAAAAAAAAGTTTTATGGGTACAAAAACAGACATACAGATCAATGGAACAGAAAAGAGAGGCCAGAAATAAACCCACACACCTATGCTCAATTAATCTCTGACAAAGGAGACAAGAATATACAATGGAAAAACGACAGTCTCTTCAGCAAGTAGAGTTGGGAAAGTTGGACAGCTGCATGTAAATCAATTAAGTTAGACCACTCCCTCACACTACACACAAAAATAAACTCAAGATGGCTTAAAGACTTAAGACATGACACCATAAAACTCCTAGGAGAGATCATACACAAAACATTCTCTGATGGGACTTCACTGGTGGCTCAGTGGTTAAGAATCCGCCTGCCAATGCAGGGGACATGGGTTCGAGCCCCGGTCTGGGAAGATCCCTCATGCCCTGGAGGACCCACCGCGTTGCACACTTGCCTTCTCCCTGTGAGTGTCACTTGCACGTGCTGGCCAAGAAGCGTGTGACTGCCACCTGGTGCTGCCGGAGCCCTGGTGTGTGACAAAACGAGGCGATGGAGGCGCTGCTCCACCAGGCGGGCTCAGTCTCCCGAGTTTCCTGACGTCTGGGGAGAAGCGAGCTCGCTGGCGGGAGTCCTGCCTCAGTTGGCACTGCAGGGCTAGAACCGCCCCTGTCGCTGGGCACTCGCCATTTTGCCGGAGCTCCAGGGAAAGGAGCCAGCGCTGGAAGTACATTACCACTTAGGGTCTAGTCTAGCTCATGGGTGAACCTTGAGTCCCTACTTTAGGCCAGAGGGGAGGAAGGGTAAGGGCTGTAATAAACCCTTCGCTTTAGAGGAGGAAAGCCAACTGGCTGAACTGGGGTCTGCACGTGTATCTGTATCTGTTGCTTCTCCTTGGAGAAGCCAGCATGGCTGTTAGTTCAGAGAAGCACACTGGGGCCTTCCCTGGCAGTCCAGTGGTTAAGACTTCCTCTTCCAATGCAGGGGGTGTAGGTTCGATCCCTGGTGGGGGAGCTAAGATCCCACATGCCACACAGCCACAAAACCAAAACATGAAACAGAAGCAGTATTGTACCAGATTCAATAAAGACTTAAAAAATGGTCCACATCAAAAAAAAAAAAAAAAAAAGACCCTGGTTCTCTCTCCCGTCAGCCCTCCACGCCTGGAAAGGACTGTTTGGGGGCTGTCTTGTCCAGGGGTTGTGGAAGGACAGGGAAACTGCCTGCCATCCCCCATTTCTGGCGCTGGGATAGGATCCTCCAACTCTGAGATCAACTCAGGTTACCCTGGGGATCCTGAGAATCCTGGCAGGTCACTGATTCTCTGGCTATTCTCGCTGTAAAAACGGAGACTGCTGAAGCATATGGAAAGGGTTATACACTATGTCCAAGTGGAATTTACGCCTAGAATTCAAGGATGATCCAACATACTCAAGTCTATCGATACACGACATTTACAGGATGAAGACAAAAAAACATGATCTCAACTGATGCAGAAAAAGCATCTGAAAAAATTCAACTAGAAAGTTTCTGCACAGGAAGCCATGAACGCAATGAAAAGACAGCCTACTGAATGGGATAAAATATTTGCAAATCATACAGCTGATAAGCGCTTAATATCCAAAATATATTTAAAAACTCATACAATTCAAAAGCAAAAGAACAAACAATCCAATTGAAAAATGGTCAGAGGGGCTTCCCTGGTGGCGCAGTGGTTGAGAGCCCGCCTGCCGATGCAGGGGACACGGGTTTGTGCCCCGGTCCGGGAAGATCCCACATGCCGTGGAGTGGCTGGGCCCGTGAGCCACGGCCACTGAGCCTGCGCGTCCGGAGCCTGTGCTCCGCAACGGGAGAGGCCACAAGAGTGAGAGGCCCGCGTACCGCAAAAAATAAAAATAAAAACAGGCAAAGGATCTGAAGAGACATTTTTCCAGAGGACACACACAGATGGCCAACGGGTACCTGAAAAGATGCTCAACGTCACTACATCGGGGAAACGAGGCAAGACCACGATGAGATACCACCTCACACCTGTCAGAATGGCTATTTATCAAAGACAAGAAATAACACGTGTTGCTGATGATGTGGAGAAAAGGGAACCCTTGTGCACTGTTGGTGGGAGTGGAAGAGAGTATGCAGGTTCCTCAAAAATTAATAACAGAATCATGCACCGCACGTTTGTGGGGAACCTGGAGCTGAACCGTCTGCAGACGAGCTGCTTCTGGGTCGGGCCTCGAACGCAGCAGAGCGGCTCCCTCGCCGCGATCTACTGAAAATCGGCCCTCGACACAGGGGTTTGTGAAAAAGTAAAACAAACAAGTAAATTTAAAAAATAGAACTATCAACCCATCCAGCAATTCCACTGCTCAGTATTTATCTGAAGGAAGTGAAAACACAACTCGAAAGACAGCTGCACCCTCATGTTCACCGCAGCACTATTCACAACAGTCAAGACATGGAAACAACCCGAGTGTCCATCAACAGATAAACGGATAAAGATGTGGTACACGGATGCAATGGACTCTTAGCCGTAAGAAACGAAGGAAGTCCCGACATTTATGTCATCGTGGATGGACTTTAGGGCATCAGGCTAAGCGAAGTAAGAGAAAGACAAATACTGTATGATCTCCTTGATATGTGGCATCTAAAAATAAGTAAATAAGCCAAACCCACGGACACAGAGAACAGACTGGAGGTTGCCAGAGCTGGCGGGGGTGGGGGGTGGGCGGTGGGGCTCGGGGGTGGGGGGTGAAATGGGTCAAGAGGGCCAGGCTTCCGGTTACAACGTTGGTCCTGGGAATGTAACGTCCTGGATGGCGACCAGGGTTAGTCATATTCGACTGCATATTTCAAAGCTGCCGAAACAAGCTGTCTTACCTGACGCGCGGCAAGCCACAAGCTGAGATGCCGAGGTCGGAAAGCCGAGCGAGGAGACACGAGAATAGACGCCACGGCAGGCAGGGGGCCCGGGTGGTTTCGGGATAAGGAATAAGGAAGCAGGGCGGGGTCCGCGCATGGGGGGCGCGGAGAAAAGTGACGGAAGAAGGGTGTGAGCCGGTAGAACTAGGCCCCCGGCCTCTGCAGGTTCAAAAGGCCGCCCCGGGAACAGCTGCGCAGGCCCAGTTGGAGGGCCGGCGGTCCTAACCGGTTTCAACCGGCTCAGCTCTAACCGGGTACAGCTGACTCTGGGCTTTCCGGACACTGTTAGGCTGCGTGGAGGACACGCAGGTCTTTTTGTAGCAACAATTAAAACCGCCTTGATGAGTCAAGGCAGGTTACAGGTGAAATGGATTTAACTAAGCAGTCCCTGCAGTTTCACTAAGAGACTAGACCTTACAAGTTCTCATCAGAAGAAAAAGAAAATTTGTAACGATGTATGGTGACGGATTTGACTACACTTACTGTGGTGATCACAGTATATACAAATAGCGGTACACCTGAAACTAATGTCATGGTAGGTGTCAGTTACCAGTGTTTAAAACTTTAACCCCTTTTTGTGAAACAAACACTGAGTCAACTAGCAATAGAAGGAAACTGCCTCAACATAATAAAACCCACATATGAAAACCCCACAGTCAACATCATACTCAGCGGTTAAAGACTGAAAGCCTTTTCCCTAAGGTCAGGAACAAGACAAGGGTGCCCCCTTCCATCACCACATTCCGCAGAGCACCGGCAGTTCTATCCAGAACACTTAGGGCAAAAAAATAAAAGGCCTCCAAATTGGAAAGGAAGACGTAACAGTATCTTTGTTCCCAGATGGCACAGTCTTATATATAGAAAACCCTGAAGAGTCCACGATATAACTAGAGATGATAAACTACTTCAGCAACATCGCAGAATACAAAAATCAACACACAAATCAGCGGCATTTCTATATGCTAACAATAAACAATCCAAAAAAAAATTCCATTTATGATAGCGTCAAAATTAATAAAATAGGGCTTCCCTGGTGGCGCAGTGGTTGAGAGTCCGCCTGCCAATGCAGGGGACGCGGGTTCGTGCCCCGGTCCGGGAAGATCCCACATGCCGCGGAGCAACTAAGCCCGTGCGCCACAACTGCTGAGCCTGTGCTCTAGAGCCCGCGAGCCACAACAACTGAAGCCCGCGCGCCTAGAGCTTGTGCTCTGCAACAAGAGAAGCCTCCGCAATGAGAAGCCCGCGCACCGCAACCAAGAGTAGCCCCCGCTCGCCACAACTAGAGAAAGCCCGCGCGCAGCAACGAAGACCCAACGCAACCAAAACAAAAGAAACAAACACCCAAAAAAAACAGAAAATGAGTGTTCCCAAGGATGTGGAGAAATTGGAACCTTTGTGCACATGGAAATAATGTAAAATGGTGTGCCTGCGTGGAAAATAGTTTGGTCATTCCTCAAAAATTTAAACATAGAGTTACCATATGAGCCAGCAATTCCACTCCTATGTATTTACCCAAAAGAACTGAAAGCTGGGACTCAGAGAGATGGTCGTATAGCAAGTTCATAGCAGCATTATTTGCAATAGCTATAAGGTGGAAACAACCCAAGTGTCCATCAACAGATGATGAGTAAACAAAATGTGGTTTATATATGTATAACGGAATACTATTCAGCCACAAAAATGGAACAAATTCTGAATAATGCTGCGACATGGATGAAACTTGAAGCCATTTTGCTAAGTAAAATAAGCCTGACATAGAAAAATAAATATTGTATGACTTCACTTAGATGAAGGCGCTAGAATAGGAAAAATCCTATCAACCGAAAATAGAATAGATGTTGTGGGCAGTGGGGGAATGGAGAGTTACTCTTCAGTTGGTACAGAGTTTCTGTTAGCAATGACGGAAAAGTTCTGGAAATAAACAGTGGTGATGGTTGCACAACATTGTGAATAGATGTCATGACACTGAACTGTATACTTAAAAACGGTTAAAATGGTAAAAAGTTTGTTACGTGCATTTCATTTTTGTTTTTAAAAAAGGGGAAAAAGGAAACTGCCGAGCTAAAGAAGTCAAAGGCAGTGTCTGCAGCTCACGAAACCTGAAAAGAGGCCTCAGCCTCACAGAACCCCAGGGGCCCCTGCCTCTGCCCGCAAACATCCTCCATCCTCTGTGATGTCCCTGCGCGGGGTGCCCTTTCGGCAGAAGCGCCCTGTGTGGGCAAAGCCACACCACACACGAGACAGTTCGGCCAGCTCGACTTCTGCTGCCACTCCCCCGTGTATATAGAGAACACGAGCTTCTTCCAAGGGGTGGGAGGCCGCAGTGGTGTGGGACTAATTTCTTTGGCCATCAAGCCCTAAAAGAGCCAGTGGGCAAGGCCTGCCAGCCTCACTACCTGAAGGAGGTGGAAGCGGAGGGGGCCAAAGAACACCCCCTCAGGCACCCCTCCCTCCCCCGAGAAAGGCCCCAGACTCAGATTGCCGCCCATCCCCCCCCCTTGGAGTGGCTCTCACCCACCCGGCATCCTGGAAGCTGGGAAGCCTGCCCCCTGGACCACAGGGAGCCCCAGGGCTCACCTCCTCCCGCTGGGGGCAGGGCAGTGTTTCCACTGCCCCGAGGCAGGCATTCTTTCTCTGGTAATGCCCCCCTCCCCCCCGGAAATCCTAGTACCCGTCAATTATATCCCAATAAAACTGGAAGAAAAAATCCTCATGCCTGGGCTCTACCTTTGGCACTGTGGATTTCACTGTCCTGGGAGAAGGCGCTGGGAGTTTTTAAAGCTCACCAGGTGATCTGAGTGGGCAGCCAGGTTGAGAACCACTCTTCTGGATTGTGACCAATCAGCAGAGGCCGTGGCCCAAGGCTCCTTAGGGAACTAGGAAAGGAGCTGGCGTCACCGTGGTCATCGTGTTCCAGTGTCCGTGGTCCTGCAAGATGGCGGGTTGGCAGCAGACAAGTATTAGAGGGCACAGCAGTTGGTTTCTACTTCTGTTTTGTACGTTTCTGGAAAGGGGAAGAGAGAAACCCCCTTCCCTTCTCAGTCAAGGCCTGAAGCCCGAGGAACTACCGTCACACGCCCCTCACTGTGCACAGGAACCGTCCCCCTGGGAAGTCACACCTGGACCTGGAGGCGCCCAGGGCTCCCCGGAGCAACAGGGCCCCTGAGCTGCCCACTGGGGCCCCAGAGCAGGGCGCTGGCTTATGCACAAGTGCACGTCGCTGGGTAGCACATAAACCATCCGGAAAGGGGCCAGGAACGAGGTGCAGATTCTCAGGGCTGAGTTTGGGAATCTCAGTGCTGCGCGGATGCTGCCAGAAGCTGCCTTGGAAGCCAAGCTGCTGTGCTGCTCTTTCCACGCTGACCTCTAGGTCCAGGGGCTGGGAGGGGCTTTTGAGAAAGTCGGCTCACAAGTCTGGGGCCAAACTCAAAGCGGGAAGAGTGCGCCCTGCGGCTGGCCTGGCACCTGGTGCTGAGAGGCCCAGAGACCCCCACCTCCCTCTCCATCTCCTTCTAGACTGGTTGCAGATCAGTTTGGTAAAGAATCTTTGGGCAGCCCTTGCTTCTCAGGGAGAAGCAGGTGAGGGAGCTGGGCCAGGCACAGGGTCCCACCCTGAGGAGCCCCCAGCCGGCCAGTAACACGGAGGGATCTCTGGGGCTCAGGCACATGCAAAGAACAGTGTCCAGGGGGTCTGCACACAGCAGGCTTAAGTGGAGTTTTCATAAGATCACGGGCAGACAGGGCTGAATCTGCGCTGAAGTCCAGGCTAGCAAGCCAGGCAGGCCAACCCTGAGCTGCAGACGTGCCTTGTCTTACTTCTTACAATTTTTTCTTTAATCTAAATTTTTTTAAAATTTTATTTATTTATTTTTGGCTGTGTTGGGTCTTCGTTGCTGCGCACGGGCTTTCTTGGAGTTGTGGCGAGCGGGGGCTACTCTTCGTTGTGGTGCGCGGGATTCTCATTGCGGTGGCTCCTCTCATGGCAGAGCACGGGCTCTAGGCGTGTGGGCTTCAGTAGTTGCAGCATGTGGGCTCAGTAGTTGTGGCTCGCGGGCTCTAGAATGCTGGCTCAATAGTGGTGGCGCACGGGCTCAGCTGTTCCACGGCATGTGGGATTGTCCCGGACCAGGGCTAGAACCCGTGTCCCCTGCACTGGCTGGCGGATTCTTAACCACTGTGCCACCAGGGAAGTCTTTTAATCTGAATTTTGAATAATGTTGAGAGAAGAAGAGATTATAGACTAAAAAATGTCGTTTTGCCACTTGTCTTCAGAGTGTTCTGCAGCCCGGGGCCTGCCTTCTACCTGGCATAGCAGCGGGGGCTGGGCTCATTGCCCCCCTTATGGGCGCACCGTGCCCCTCAGATCACCAGTCCCTCGCAAACCATCTCATTCATTGATATTTTCTACCTGGCCAGGTAGGCCTGTAAGTCTGTGAACCCCGGGACAGAGAAAATTAATGCTTTTGTCTTCTGTTTTGGTTTGGACTTTTTTTTGTTTCCTGGGACAAAATTGGAATAGAAAAGCATCCCAGACAGGTGGACAAGAAAGGCACAGAGGTGTGCAGTGTGGTGGTTCCACACGAGGACAGATCTCTGGTGGTTTACCATCAGGCAAATCTGCAAAGCTCTGGTCCCCAGTGTCCGGTGTCACCACAGGGGCTGGTGGCGTGGATTCCTGACATACAAAGGCCAGCAGGTGCCGACTGTACAGGCCTTGAAGGCAGCATCGGGAGTGGCCAGTGAGGACCAGTTAAAAGGTCACTCTGGAAGCCAGCTCTAGTGGTTGGTGCAGTGGCAGGTCAGGTGTGCACCAGCGGTCACTTGGCCATATCCCGGGAGAAGTCAGCTTTCAGGTTAGCCAGTCCTCTACTGGGGCTGTGGACATCTAAAAATCTGTGCAGGGTGCGGGTCTTGGGAGGAAACCAGCAGTTGGTCTCCTTGGCGGGCGTAGATATGGCCTAGGCTGTTCTCTGAGCCTACCAGGCAGAGGTCAAAGACCAACGTCAGCTTTGCAGAGCTTCTGCCATAGCCTGGCTGGGATCTATGGGGGCAAGCGGTCCCCACAGCGGGACGCCTTCCCTGGTGGCTGCCCGGCGGCGTCGGGGGGAGTCTTGCAGCGTCCTTCACAGAACCTCATCTCAGAGCCTCGTCCAGTGCAGCCCCGTGGGGAGTGACCAGAGGGATCTGTGCCCAGGGGACGAAGTCCTGGGGTCTGGCCTCGGTGCCACCCCAGGGAAACCTTGGCAAGGCCTCAGGAGGACCTGTGGCAGGAAAGCTCCAGCGCAGGTCCTGGACCAGCAACAGTACCCAGGGGTCCAAGCTCGCCAGGCTTTGGGTCAATTCCTTTTCCTAAACCTGCCCCAGCATCGACCCTTTGTTAAACGAGAGACTCCCCCCCGTCCCTTCCTGGGCCTGTCGAGAAGGGGGTCTGGGGGTCCCCGTGCTGACATGCGTCTCCGGGCTTGAGGATCCGCGCGTCTGGTCCCCAGAGCCGCGCAGCCGGTGGGCTGTTGGGAGGGAGGCTGGCCAGCGGTTTCCATGGAGACGGGGCGGGGCGCGCGCCCAACGCCCGCCGGCCGAGCGCAGTTACCCGCTGGGCAGTCCAGCCGCACGGGCGAGGCGGGAGGGAGGCGAGCGCGGAAGGGCCGGGGACGCGGGTGAGACCACGCGGCGCGCCCCTTAAACCCGGAGGGGACTTGGGCAGCCGAAAACGCAGAAGCTGGGCGCCGGCTCCCGCTCCCCCTGACGCAGAGACGAGCATCCTTCCCGAGCATCCCAGGGACCCTTTCCGCTCAGTCCCCTCCACAGCGATTGACCCCGGCCGTGGTCGTTACTCACCCTAAGGGTGAAGACTGTCCTTCCCGAGAACTGTCCCCGCTCCCCACACAGAAAGCTGCCCCAAGGCCCCAACCTCTCTCCCGTTTGAAATGCTAGTTCCTCCACTGGAGCCAACCGCTCACTTGTCAAAGGCCTAGGGTCTGGGGGAGGGCAGGGGAAGGTGCTTTCTTGGACCTAACCCCCAGGCTCTCCAGGCGCGCAGTTTAATACCTTGGGCAGAAAAAACGGGCCGAATCTCACTACTCCCTGTGAGGGCCCTTTCTCTGTCACTTATTCGAACAAATGTTTATTGAGCATCTACTGTATGCTAAGTACAGAGAATTCGGTGACCCACACACCAGACAAGCTGACTCCAGGTGGGGAGGAGAGACTAGGCTATAAATGCAAAAGCTCAAGTAGTGATAAGCGCTTTAAAGAAAAACTTGTCGAAGTGATGGGGAAAGATGGGGGTGGGTGGCCCTACTTCAGACGGGGTGTTTAGGGAAGGCTTCCCTGAGGTGTTATTCACCTGACTGGCAAGAAGGAATAGGGCCTGAGAGTCCAAGGAGGAGGGAACAGCAGCACAAAGACACCGCGTGGGGTGGGCCGGCTGTCCAGGGCAGGGACAGGAAGGCAAGCCGCATAAGGCCGTGGGGAGACGCCTGTATTTTATCTTAAGTGTGATGGGAAGCTGCCGGCGTGTTTGAGGGGTGGGCAGGATCTGATGGGGTCCAATGAGGGCTTTGAGAAAACCTTGGCCTCTGTGAAGATGTGGCAACAGGGAGATCCACTCTGAGGCTTTCTCAGTCTTCTGGGGCAGATGGCGCCTAACAGGCAGGTCCAGAGTGAGCTTAGATGCCTCAAGACTGCTTGGCCCTCCTCCGGCTGCCCTTCCGCCGTTCCCTGGCTCCGGGGCCTGGCCCGGATGGAAAGACTTCTGCACCCAAACCAGGCTGGAGCTTGGCGAACACCTGTCCTCATCCTGGGACCTAGCCTTGGCCTTGCTGCCCCTCCCCCGGCCCTGGCTAACTGGACAGATGAAGTGTCAGGAAGGGCAAGAGCCCCGCACTAGGAATCAGACTCGGAGCGCAATCCAGTGGCACCGTGTGAGCCCTGCGTCTTCTCTGGACCTCAGCTTCTGCATGTAAGGTGCGGACAGGGCAGACAGGACACAAGACAGGGTCAAAGGGTCCTTCCCACTGGATCCATCGACGGTCCCAAAGCGCTCAGGAATTAATATCTGATTAGAGGGAAATAAAGTAAGGGAACTCATTTTTGGAGAGCCGTTTATGTCGAGCTCTAGACTAGGTGTTGGTTTGGTGGCTTGTTTCCCCCTTTCACAAATATAATTCTGAGTCCTAACGGACCTAACTCCTGAGTTTGGAGTTAGATTCCTTTCTAGATTCTCATCATTCAATGCTACACAAGACAGACAAGCTCTTGGGGGTGGGGGACAGATGCTAAAACAAAAGATACTTTAGCTACAGAAAACTTATGAGAAAAGGAATGAGGATGACAGGACTGAAGGAGCCGATGGAAGTCAAACCAGGGGTGGGAAGTGGGCTCTGGGAGGGAGGCCGCGGGGAGGGCAGGGGCGCCAGGACATAAAGTCTGAAGAGGTCAGCAGGCCCGAGTGCTGCAGGACGGTCGGGGAGCCCTGGAGGGTCCTGAGCGGGGAGGGCGGGGGCCCGGGCTGGGGGGTGGCAGCCCCCCCGGACAACGGCAGTTAGGGAGTGGAGTCCCAGCCTCTCAGGGCAGCTGTGAGTTGTTCTTGACCAGGAGAGAATGTCGGGATCGCCAGTCACACTGACATGAGCATCTGCGAGCCTCGCAGGCCCCTCGGGCTCTCGGCTCGGCCCTGGAACCGCGCAGACTCGCACTGGGACGGGAAGCCCGCCAGAGTTTGACTCCCATCTCATTCATTCAACGAATATTTATTGAGGACCTACTACGTGCCAGGCCTCGTGCAGCATGGGTTGATCGGGTCCCTGCTCTCCTGGGGGTGGCAGGCATGAGAAAGCGAGAGGTGGTGTAAGACCACGTGCTAAAAAGTGGGGTGGGGGGGCCGCCTTGAAACGAGGTAAACAGCAAATGCTCTGCCATCTCTTCCTGGCCAGGGGTCACCGGGGACCTTACCCAGTCTCTCCTGGGTCCCGGTTTTCCACCGCAGGCAGAAACGCAGCCCCGGCCGCACGGGATGGGTGGATGCCCGGCGCCTGGGCCCAGGCTGCTCTCGCCCCCTGTAGGGCTTTGCGCGTCCCCCCCTCCCCGCCCAGGCCCCCACGGGAGCGTCTCCACAGCTGAGGCTACTTGTAAGAAAGGAGATAAAGCCAAGATTCCCTTGTCGGCGCCTCCGCCCCGCAGGGCGATGATGGAAGATGGTTTCTCTCTTTGTAGCGTTTTGTCCTGGTCGCCGGGGCCCCTCCCCAAATGGTCTCTCCATCGCAAACCCGCCCGGGCTCCTCGGGCCTCAAACCCCGGGCCTTCTGGAGAAGAGATGTCAAGCTCTACCACAGCCCCAGGCTGGAAGACAAGTCTGGCCTCGCCCACTGGGCCGGCTCCCTCGCCGGGGGGCACTGGAGCAGGCAGCCTGGGTCCCAGGAGACCCCTGCCCCGCAGACAGGGGGGCCGGGAGCCCGCGTCTCCTGGGCCAGGAGAGTCGCCGGCTCCCCTGTCCTTGAAACAAGGGCCCAAACGCCATCCAACTCCACTGCTCCCCCCAGACCTGGCCCAGCCAGGCAGAGACCCCCGCAGGGGAGGCCCCTGGGGAGGCTGGGCTGGGCAGAGGCCGAAAGGAAGGGCAGGGGAAGGTGGGGACGGCAGGGCCAGGCTGTGAGGGGGGCAGGATGCCACGTCCCTTCACACCCCCAAAGGCTGGTGGCCGCGGCCCAGAAGAGATGAGGGGTCAGGAAGCCCTGAGGAGGCGGCCAGGTCACGGGGGCGGGGGGATGGCGGTGCCTGAAATGGGGCGGGGAGGTGGGGACACACACAGGCCAGGCTGGGTGGAGTCACAGAAGCCGGGATGGGCGTTCATGGGGGACGCGGGTGCGGGGAGGAGGGGGCGCTCAGAGGGCTGCACGGTCGCGGGGCAGCAAGGCTTAACCCGATTTATAACAGTGAATCTGGCGGCTACTTCTGGGCTCGTGAACAAAGGACAGTCACGGAAACACCTTAGTAACAGCCCCGCCTGCCCCGCAGGAGGACACGACCAGACGGCTGGCGCTGCAGCCGTCAGGACAGGCGACCTGGACGCGGCCCCGGTGTCCAGAGTCAGCGACACGAAGCCCTGTGCGCGCACGGCTCGCGAGCTGGGGCCAAGGGCGGGGGCTTTGTTTTCACTTCACATCCTTCTACTCCCGTTGGGTTTTATACCACAAATAACTTCACCAAGAAAAAACTACCCAGCACTTAAAGAAATGAAAGGAAAGAAAAGTCAAAGTCCTGGAGAAGATCCCCAGCTCGGGCACAAGCGGAAGAGGGAGGTGGTAGGACCCCTCCTGGAGCCGAGCCACTGTTCACGTCCCAGGGTATGGGCTCCACTCTCCACGCCGCGCCTCTGATCAGCACTGCAGGCCCGTCTCTAGGATGGGGTCCTTACTCGGCACCCACGGTCCTCAGTCCCCCGGAGTGGGGGCCTCCCTCACTCTGACCCTGACACACAGCGCCAGGGGGTGGCGGGTCCTGCCGAGGTCTGGCTCCTTCCACACTGAGAAGCACCTAAGTCCCTTCTTGACAACCTGCACGTTAAGGACAGCAGCACTTTGGGGGTGTCTGCAGAGGTGGTGGGCAGCCGGGGCCCCGGGGACAGGACAGGACGCGGTGGCAGCTCAGCCCCCCGTTACACCTCCTCTAAGCGTCAGCATCTACTCGTCCGCTCCTTTGACCTCAGCCTCCCGCCTGGCGGTCCCACCCCGCCCCACCGCCGGCCCTGGGGGTGAGCGGCCAGAGGCCCTCACCACGTCCCCATTCAGGGCTTCACAATACACATTTGCATCTTAAAGGCAACCTCCCCGCAGCCTCGTCTGGTGAATTCCCCCTTTTCTCCCCTTAAATACTGAAAAGCACTTAATGCCTCTTATTTACATCTCAAACCCCAAACTGGGCCCAGCCCAGGCTAAGGCTGGAGCCAACCTCTCGGTTTAAAACAGCTTCTGGGGAGACAAACCCTTTGGCCTCTTAACTGTTACCCCAGCAGCCCAGCCACAGCCGACTGGGCCTTTCCCACAGCAGGCTGGCGACCCCACAGCCCTCTGGGCCTCCCCACCCGGGGCTCCTGCCCAGGCTGTCAGAAACGCTCCGAGGTGGAGGTGCCTCTGTTTGCCCTTTTGTGCGTGCACCCCTTATACAGATGGCAACACTGAGACCACCCGGGGCCCAGGCAGGTGGGTCACACAGGGAGTTTGGGGGAGGGGAGCTCCTGACTCCCAGAGTCCACCTTCCTGCTGCTGCGTCGCCAAGCAGGGTGTGCCCGGGGCCGGGGGCCGGCAAGGAGCAAGGCAGACCCAGCTACGCTCTCGGAGCCCCCCCAGAAATACGCAAAACAGGGTCAGATGATCGTTAAGTGCTATGAAGAAAATAAAGCAGGGTAACGAGACAGGAATCCCAGAGAGGCGTCTTGGCCCGGCTGGCCTGGAGGCTGCACTGAGTGGGTTCTGGGTGAAAGGAGCTAGCCACACAGCAGGTGCGAAGGCCCCAAGGTGGGAGCCCCTGGTGTGTGGGAGGAACAAAAAGCCTGGAGAGGGAGGGCGGCAAGCGCGGCGGCTGGGGGAGAAGTGCACACAGGCACCTATGGGTGGGGGGAGAGGGAAGAAGAGATGAGGAGGGGCCCATGCTTTCTGCACGTTTGGGGAGAAGCAGGATTGCAAGAGAAAATGGGGAGTTTTTGTTTCAGCGAGGACACAGAAGAGATGCTTTTTAGACATCCCAGGGGAAGCGGTGGGCAGTCCGCGGCGCCTGTTACTCGGGAGAGAGACAGAAATGGGCGTCACCAGTGTACGAATGGTGTTTGGAGCCCAGGACTGGAGGAGCCTGCCTAGGGAGAATATGTACCCCCGGCCCCGGGGAAGGGGTGGCCCTCTCCACCAGGCCCTGGCCAATTCCAGGTGCTCCTTTTCCCATATTTTGGCATTTTCCCATTGGCCACGTGAGGCCTTCCCCACCTGTGACGTCCTTAGAAGGATGGCAGGGGGCTACCCAGGCGCGTTCGGTTCAAGAGGCATCCCTGAAGGCCTAGCGTCCTGGAGAACTGGGTAAAGCTGCTAACTGCCACCCAGGCCTCCGTGTCCCCACTTGTATAATGAGGTCACTGGGAGGAAATCGCCTCCCTGCCCACTCCCCAAGCCTAGAATTAGTCTCCCTGAGCCCTGGGCCCCAGGCAGCAACCCGCCTCCGGGCAGGCCAAGGAGCCCAGCAGGGCCGGTGTGTCCTCCCTGTGGACTGCCCTGCCTGCATGTGTCCATTCCCTGCTTTGATTCCTTCTCTCCTCCAGTTACGGCCAGGCCTCCCCCAGGGCAAGGGAGCCTCCCGGCACCCTTCACTGAACTGTTACTCAGGCCCTGCACCCTCTGCCCACTCCCCCCAACCCACCCCGGTCAAATCTTCAGATTTTTAAAAGGGAAATCTGAAATCTGGACTGCATTTCTACTGAAATCGCCTGATTTTTAAATCCTGGAAGTAATTCAGGTCTTAGTAAAACACCAGGCGAAACAGGCAGGGTCCAGGCAGAGGGTCTCAGCAGCCGGCTCTGAGGACCAAGCAGCTTCCTGAGGGAGCTGCACTGGACAGACCGGCCCTTCTTTCTTGAAACTCTCTCCTCCTCGGCTTCCAGGACACCAGCCACGCCTGGCCGTCCCTTCCCCTCTGACCGTTCTTTCTCTGTCTCCAATGGGCAGCCTCCCTCTCCAGCCAGCCCCACATCCTTCCTTCCCCTCCGATGACCCGGGGAGACAGCCCTCACCCCGCCTGCTGCTGCAACCAGCTCGATTCACATTTCCAGCGACCTGGCCCCCTCCACGGCGACGGCTGGGCAGGTTTCAGTCGGGGGTCCTTCTGGGCTATCACCCTCTGCTCTCCCTTTGACCTTTCAGAGACCCAAGCTGGAGCCCCTCGTGCCAGTCGCCCGGGGGCCCTGGGCCAGCTCTCTCGTGGGCGCCCCTGCTCCCACTCGACCTCAGTGCGCCCTGGTCCTCCTGGGAGGGCCGCCACGCCCACCCCCAGCACACCCACCCTCTGCTCACTCCCAGGGCTTCTGCTCCCAGGCAGACCCCTCGGGGGCACGGGGTCTACATCTCGCTGCTTCTCACCCTGCACACACCCTGCATCTTCGGAACCCAAGATCTTTGCTCAAGCCATGCAGTATCTGCAAGCTCCTTGCCACTGCTCCCTATTCCTCCCAAGGCTCAGCTCTCACAGACCCGTGTCCCCCCCCCCCCCACGTTAGGAACTTCGGATGGTCTTTCGTCACCTGGGCTGGGCTCGCTAAGCGGCCCTCCTCCCTGGGAGAGGGTCTTGGCCTTCTCTGCAGGAGCCCGGGCTGAGATCCATCTTCCCTCTCCTACGGGCTGTACTCTCTGCCCCCTTTTGTGGCTCAAGCCCCTGATCCCCGCAAACACCCCACCAGCCTCAATTTCCTTCTCCCCTGGGGCTTATTCCCCAGCTTGTCGGAAAGCAAATGGGGGCCGGACAACCGCCGTGACAGGGGGAAGCACAGACCGCTCAGGGGGCCTGCTGGGTCAGAAGGCCCGAAACGCACCCCGCTTTTTTGGCTTTCACGGGCTGCACCTCTTCTCACCCCTGGAGCTCCAGTCCAACCCCCACCCCGTCCCACCCCCTCTCCTCCATGCTCGGGCCTCAGGGAACTGTTTATCCTGCTGTGGCCGTGGCCGCGGCCGCAGGATCCGGGCCTAAATCACTCACCCCAAAGGGATCCGCCCTCCTCCCGGAGCGTCTCCCCGTGGCCTCAGCTCCCCAAGTGGGGGCTCCTTTGGCTTCGAGAAAGATGGTCCAGCGCCTCCTCCGCACCCCCAATACTGGACCCAGCGGCAGGGCCACCAGATTTGCACAAGCCTCCGCGTGGTACCCGGAGAGGGAGCCCCCGCTCTCAACTGCGCTCCCCACACGGGAGGGGGAGGGGTGTGGCCCGGAACGAGGAGCAACTCCCCTCCCCCATCCTCTCCGGGAAACCGTCCGGAGTCCGCGGCCTTCCCCTCTCTCCCAGCCGGAGCCGCCATTTGGCTTTGGGGGGGAATGATGGAGGCTGCTCACCCACCATAAAATGGGGCACTTGTAGCATCTGCGGCGGGGGCGGGGGCGGGGGCGGGGGCGGGGGGGGGACGGCGGCTAGGAAATGTCCCCAGAGAAGCACCTGCGGTCTTCTCCGCCGCCTCCCGCGTCCTGCCCAGGCCCCCGAGGCGTAAGGAGACCCCGGGCGCGCAGGGGAGGGCGCCAGCATCCGCTCTCCTCTTGCACTCTGGCGGAGACCCCCCTCGAAGCCGTCCCGGCTCCCTCCACACTGCCCTAGCCGACCGCGTGAGGGCGTGCCCTGTGTTAGTTCGGACAAATTAAAGCGCGTCTAGCGGGCAGGCCAGGGCCCCCCCGGACGCGGTCTGGCCTCGGGGGCCCGTGGACCACTCTTGGCTGACTGCCGCCGAGCTCCGGGCCGCGGGGCCTCCCCGGGGGCCCGCGCTATTCGGCCCTAAATGGGGTGCCCCCCTCCTCTCGCGCTCCCGCAGCCTGGGGTGCGCCCCTCCGTTCCCCTCTGCCGAGCCCTTCCTGGGCGCGGGCCGCCTCTCCGCCACGCCGCAGGCTCGGGCCCTGTCCGGGGCGCACGGCGGCGGGCGCGGCGGCGCCGGGGAGGCGCGGTCTGGGAAGCCAGCGGCCGGGGAAGGGGCTCCAAGAAGCACAAGTTGGCGCTGGCCCCGGACCAGGCTGTTGTTGTTCTCAACGTGGTCCGCCGTAGAGCCATAAAAGCAGAGCGGGGCGCCCTCCTCACCAGAGCCCAGCGCGCACGCCCAACGAGCTCTGGCGGAGGCGGCGACGCTCGCGAGGCCGACTAAACCCGCTCCGAGACGATCCCCGCTTCGGCTACCTCGCGTCGGACTCCTGCGCTCCGGCCGACCCCGCGCCGGCCCCGGCTCGGGACCCCCGCTCCGGCCGGCCCGGCCCCCACCCCAGCCCTGCCGCCCGGCCCCAGGCACGGCCGCGGCCGCTCCCGCCTGGAGCCGCCGCGCGCCCCCAGCCCCCCGGCGCCCCCGCGGCCCCTCGCCTTTCTCTTCCCGGCGCGGCCCCCGGGCTTCCGCGCCCCGCCCGCCACCAACCCGCTCGCCACCATGTCTGTGGAGCTGGAGGAGGCCCTGCCGCTAACGACCGCCGAGGGGGCGGCCAAGAAGGCGGCCAAGGCCGGCGGCTCGACCTCGCTGTCCCCGTCCAAAAAAAGGAAGAATAGCAAGAAGAAGAACCAACCAGGAAAATACAGCCAGCTGGTGGTGGAGACCATCCGCCGACTGGGCGAGCGCAACGGCTCGTCGCTGGCCAAGATCTACGCGGAGGCCAAGAAGGTGGCATGGTTCGACCAGCAAAACGGGCGCACCTACCTCAAGTATTCCATCAAGGCGCTGGTGCAGAACGATACGCTGCTGCAGGTGAAGGGCACTGGCGCCAACGGTTCCTTCAAGCTCAACCGCAAGAAGCTGGAGGGCGGCGGGGAGCGGCGCGGAGCTCCAGCGCCCGCCTCCGCCCCGGCGCCTGCTGCGCATAAGGCCAAGAAGGCGGCCCCGAGCGCGGCCCCTGCGCGGCGCGCGGACAAGAAGCCCGCCAAGGGCCCGCAGCCCGAGAAGCGCTCGCACAAGAAGGGTGCCGCCTCCAAGAAGGACAAAGGCAGCAAGGCCAAGAAGGCGGCAGCCGCGGGCGGCAAGAAGGTGAAGAAGGCGGCCAAGCCCAGCGTGCCCAAAGTGCCCAAGGGCCGCAAGTGAACGCGGGGTACCGGCGCCCGCTTTTCCACCCCGACTGCACGTAGGTTTTGCGCGGGGCACCGGCCCGGGCCGCCGTGCGCGCTCCAACTTCAGGGGACCCGGGCCCGCACCGGGCTGCCCATCCCCCGCGTGGGAGCGTTTTTTTGTTTGCTTTAGATTTTTGAAACGGCCCTGGCGATGCTCCTATTGGCTCTCGCCCTTGGCAACGGGTGTCGCCTTGGTTACCGGGCCCTGAAGGCCGCGCCGCGCGTGCGCGCGAGGACGCGAGGCCGCTCAGTCCTTCCCGCCCCCGCCCTGCCTGTTTCCGGGCGCGCGCCGAGCAATCGCGCGGGGCGCGGGGCCGCGCGGCGCTCTTTTTTCTCGTCGCCGTTTTTGGGGCACAATAAATTGGGCACAATAAATTGTTTAAACCTTTGAACCGCTCTTGTTTTCTTCCGAGTGGAGTAGGGTTGGGCGTGGCCGCCTCGGGGCTTGGGCTGGATGGGGGGCGGGTCCCCAGCATCCTGGATCCGTTAGAGGTGCAGGCCCGGAGCCCGGCATGAGAGGGGGCCGGTTGGTCCCCGAAGGAGGTGCGGAGTTTACCTTGGTAGATAGGCAGTTGGGTCCACCGCCTGGGGGGTGGGGGAGCGGGGGCTTTGCGGGGTCTGCGAGTTAGAGACCTTCACGTCTCACAAGGTCACCGCACGCTGGGTCTTCACAGAGCTTACTGCGAATTCAGTGAGACTTCGTGTTACTCTGACAGGGACAGTGGAGCCAGGTTTTGGTTCACTCACCACTAACAGGTGTGGTCTGAGCAAGGCTCTGACCCTCCTGGAGCTTGTAAGTTACTCTGGAGTGCACACGGGACCCAGGGTTACAGACAAATTGGCAGGAATGACCCTCAACCCTGGGACACCCTCCCACCCTTCGTGTCCATCTTATGGAATAGTTGTGCTTCTAGTTGGGCACTAGACTTGAGGCCTATTCTGACAGATGCTCCTATGAAGGGACAACCCTCCAAAACAGGGAGAGCCCTGGAGCAGTGGAAAGCCAGACAGCATTCTAGGGTAGTGCATATGCACAGACCAGGCTGAGCAAGTAGGTGAGAGAGCTTCAGGGGATCTCGCCTAGAGAAGAGGCCCTGGCCGGCAAGTGACCCTGACCATGGCCTGGCAGCCACTACCCTCCTCTGGCACACAGGCTGGGTAGCAGGGCAGACCCTTCCCACGCTGAGCAAGTGGCCAGCCAGTCCCACTTCAAGTCTCTCTCCACCCTGCTGCAGGTTCTCCCCACTGCTTCCTGCCCCAGGGAACTGCAGGGCCAACTGCCAATGTGTTATTGCCCTGGCCTGGGCCCAGGGCACACAGCAGCGGGCCAAACCAGCACAGGTGCCTGCCCTGCCCACGCTTCCAGTGTGGGAGAAGTGGGGAGACAGAAGTCACAGGGGTGCCACATCATTGCCCTCGAGGCAGAAGCTCGGAGAGAGAGACTTGAGAGCCAGATGGGGCCCTGATCCGGCTGGCATTAGGGCAAAGGCTGTTTTCAGTTCTTGGGAACTCCACCCACCTTGTCAGCCCACGTCCTGGCCACTTACTGATCAGTAACAGCTTCATCTACTTTGCAGTTTTGATTTTGGGGCAGTGTGCCCAGTGCCCTGCTGCAGGGCCACCGTGCCAGCCTTGGCCGGTCCCAAGCTGCCTGCAGAGCCAAGCAATAGGCCACCAGCAGCTAGCAGCAGTGAGAGGCCGCAGCCTCCCCAGGGTTCTGGGGGATGGCGCTCCTGGCCAGCTAAACGGGAGTCCTCCCATTCCACACCCTCTTTCCCTAAACCAGAAACCCAAGCCCAGATGCCACCTGGGCTCACCCCAGTTGTCCAAGTCAGCATCTGAGGCTGGGGCCTGGGGCTTGGGTTTCTGACACTCTCCTAGGTTGCCCTGAGGTTCAGAGAGGGTTGGAAGGGCTGCAGGGACCTGGGCACGTGGACACTACTCCTTCCTGCCCAACCCTTCACACTGAGCCACCTCCCCTTCCCAGAGTCCTCCCTGACCAAAGCTCCACCCCTACTGACTCTCTATCCTTTGAAGACATCCCGTGAGCTCCAAGGCCCGAAAGTGCCCTTCAGGTTGGCCTTATGCCACACTGTCCTTCCAGATTTCCCACTGAAATCCGCCCTTCACCGCTCATACCACCTGGCTCTTCCAGCAGCCTCTGGCCCTGATGCTGACCCCCACACCCTTGTCACCACTGCCCCCCTCCATACTTTGAAGTCTTAGCCTCTGGCTTGTTGTCCATGCCAAGGCCTATCTTCTCCAGGTAGCATGGCTCATTCTTCTGATAATAAAAAGCACTTTAATTTTCTTCTGGAGACAAACCGCTCCCCTACTCTCAGGCCACATGGCTCTGGGGGGGTCTGACCCTACCAGTCCCAGGGATGGTTGCGTGACCAAAGACCTGGCTGTTGGGTGTTTCGTCTGTTCCTTGGCCACAATGATTGGAGAAACTGGTTCTTGACCCCAGTGAGTTCAATGAGTCAATCCTGAGACTTCCTGGAACTAGTGAGAAAGAGGTGCTCTCTCACCCAGGATCACTAAGGGTAGGGACACTGGGGCCAGAGCTGCCAGTGGTCATCTTTGTCAACACATAGGGAAAACCCACCTGAAAAAAGAGCCAAGACATAAAAGTGGAGCCAAGAACAAAGGACATTAATGCAGCGTCTGGATCCAGCCATGCCTGAAGCTACATAGACCTGGCTATTCTGTGAGCTGATACTTGTTTTTCACATAAGCTAGTTGAAATTGGGTTTATGTCCCTTGCAATCTGGTCTCTCATTCCTTTAACTCACTTTATCCTCCCATGCCCATATCCTGGACCTTGTCATCTATTCAAATTGCTCTTCCTCAAAACCACTCTCCTAGGGTCCCACTGTCCTCCACCCACAGGTCCCCCACCTTCCCAACTTGCTCACTCAGACCCTTCGGCTGAGCTGCATCTCTGTAGGTGGGCCCCACATCCTGAAGTTGAATGAACACTCGGCGTGTGCCAGGCACTCTGAGGAAGGACAGAGACCTCAGCCTCAAGACAGCCCAGCGAGGGAGGTGTTCCAACACTCACCTTACTGGTGCTGAAGGTGTATTTTCTGCCCTGACACCACACTCAGCTCCTGCACAGAGCGGGGGAGCTCATTTACTTACTGTCTCTTGGATTTGGCTTCAAGGGGCCTCAATTCCAGGTGAACACTGAAGGCACGTGACACTGAGGCCCTGGAGGAGGTATCCATTGTGCAGCAAAGGAGACAAAGGACTAGGTGGTTTTCTTGTCTGTGAGATAGGGCACAGCAACAGCCCACGCCCACACCCACCGATGGAGGGGACTTGGGTGGGGGGCCCACAGAGGATGAGGTCAGGGTTCTGAGCCTGGGTCCACCATGGTCTTTTCTCTGGGGCAAGGCTGTTTTCTCCAAGCCTCAGTGCCCTCACCTATAAACAGAGCCAAAAAAGATTTCTCTTACTCACCTGCTGACCAGGGCAGTCTGAACACACCACCCCCGGCCAGGGTCTCAGGTTTCGGTCTCTTGTACCCCTTGGGTAGCGCTCTCTCCTCCTGTGAAGCCGCTTCCTTCCCCTCACAGGGCTGGGACCCTGCCTCCCTGTGAACCTCCTCAGGATCTCGGGTCTACCCTCTGCACTCCTGGGTGCTACTTCTCCCTGGGCCCCGGACAGCTCTGCACACACTGCAAAGGCCCCTTTCCAGGTCGAGGAGCCTGAGCGACCCAAAGAATGGGGTCTCCACCCATTCAACTGCTGGGGACCAACCCAGCTAAAGCTGTCCTCTGCCAGGGCAGGGCCTGGCACTTAGCACAGGACTGAAACCCATGTCCATGTTGCCTCTGACCTTGGCGATGAGGGTATCCTGCAGAAGCTGAGACCTTTCATCCAGAGCTCAACATGTCCACACCTGGCCCAGTAGTCAGAAAAACTGAAGCAGAGTCCAGGGAAAGTAGAGTAATTGCAGGCCCAGGTGCCACTTCCCAGCAAGGAGGTAAATCAGCAGCTCACCAACCAAAATGGTTGCTTCCTTCCAAATCTGGCAAGAATCTGCCTGTGGCCCACCCTACCGGGAAACCTAGCAGCGAGGGCGCTCTGGGAGAGGTAGTGCAGTGCAGCCAAACTGACACAGTACGAAGCCATCATGGTTCCCCACAACAGAATGGGTGCGTGTGAACTGCACCAGGGTCTCAGACACAGAGGAGCACAGGCCCCAGGCCGGGCAGGACAGCCTGCCCAACTGGAGGACACAGACCCCCCTGAAGAGGGGCAGTGACCACCCAGTCCTACTGATGGTCTCCAGGCAGCAATGCAGCGGAATGTGGACAGAGCTTCCCACCTTCTCAGACCTATTAGGAGCACCTCCTGAAAGTTTCTGATTTCCCCTCCCGAGGCATGGAGGGGCGTGGGCCATCCAGGGAGGCCTGGCAGGAGGGTGCCCCGGCCGGCAGTGGTCCCACACGGGGCTCAGTCATCAGAGCCACCTCCTGAGAATTTTTTTTTTAATTATTTCTTTTGGCTGCGTTGGGTCTTTGTTGCTGCACGCGGGCTTTCTCTAGTTGCGGTGAGCAGGGCCACTCTTTGTTGCGGTACATGGGCTTCTCATTGTGGTGGCTTCTCTTGTTGCAGAGCACGGGCTCTAGGCATGCAGGCTTCAGTAGTTGTGGTGTGCAGGCTCAGCAGTTGTGGCTCGAGGGCTCTGGAGCGCAGGCTCAGTAGTTGTGGCGCACGGGCTTAGTTGCTCCGCAGCATGTGGGATCTTCCCGGACCAGGGCTTGAACCCGTGTCCCCTGCATTGGCAGGTAGATTCTTAACCACTGTGCCACCATGGAAGTCCCTCCTGAGAATATTTTATGTGGAAACTATAAACTTCTTTTTGTGAAACCTCCCACTTTTAAAATGTGGGCTTAAAAAAAGAAATACTCCACCTCACACCCATTAGGATGGCTACCATTAAAAAAAAAAAAAAGTTTTGGTGAGGGTGTGGAGAAACTGGAACTTTGTGCCCTGTTGGTGGGAATGTAAGATGTTGCAGCTGCTGGAAAACGGTATGGAGGTTCCTCAATCAAACGTAGAATTGATCCAGCAATTTTACCTCTGGGGACACACCCAAAAGCACTGAAAACAGTGACTCAAAGAGAGATTCGCACACCCATGTTCATAGCAACGCTATTCACAACAGCCAAAAGGCGGAAGCAACCCAGGTGTCTGTCAATGGATGATGGACGAACAAAGTGTGGTCTCTACACACAATGGAATATTATTCAGTCTTAAAAGGAAGTTCTGACACTTGAGACAACACGGATGAACCTGGAAGACAGCGTGCTCGGTGAAATAAGCCAGTCACAAAGGGACAAGGATGATCCCACTTATATGAGGTTCCTAGAGGAGTCAGCTTCACAGAGACAGGAAGTAGGATGGTGGGTGCCAGGGGCTGGCGGGGGATGGAGAGTTAGTGTTTAATGGGCTCAGAATTTCAGTTTTGCAAGATGAAAAGAGTTCTGCGGATGGGTGGTGGTAATGGTTGCACAATAATGTGAATGTATTGTATTTATACCACTGAACTGGACACTTAAAAATGGTTGAGATGGTAAATCTTACGTCCTGTGTATTTTACCACAACTAAAAATAAATAAACACTGTATGGCCCAAGCAAAATCACGTGTGACTCCATGTGGCCTTCGGTCGCCACCTCTGCGATCACTCACCTTGATCTTCTGTGTGGGCTGTTCTGGCTGCGTCACGAGACAAGAAGCTTCGAATGGTGGTGTCCTGATGGAGCCGGAGCCAAAGGACACCACACAGTGGTGACAGCAGAGACCAGGCTGCCCGTGCTGAGGGCCTGCACCAGGGTGACCACCTCCTCCCACAGGGCTGCTCCTAGGACCCCAGAGCCTCGCACAGTGCACCCTGCACATATGTGCTTCCCTATTCTCACTCACCTCCTCTTGCCTCTCCCAGCTCCTGGCTTTCTTCCAGCTGCCTCCATCAGGGGCAAAAAGTGTGGCACTGGGGCCCTGCCCCAGCCTGGCTTGCCCTACAAAACTTTTTGTGTTATTCAGTGTGATTATCCAACCGCTTTCACTGAAGCCCCAGCTCCTCCAAACAGTCCTTTAGCTTCCGCTGCCTGCTGGGAGTGTTGCCTGCGGAGCCTGCAGCATGCCTCTCTTCCCTGGAGCCCCGGGACGCAAGGGGGACCCTCACCCATCACCACATGAGGGACACCATGACAAGAGGTAGGTTCTCGGTCTCCAACAACCAGCGCCTGTGGCTGTGGGATCCTGGGAGTTCAACTGTGAGCACCTACTCTCCTGATTCAGAGACGGGCAAACCAAGTCTCAGAGAGAGCCAAGGACTTGGTCAGTTTTGTATGTACTAGGGACCCTTCCATACAGCCCGAGCCAAAGCTCCTTTCCCCAGGGAATGAGGTTCCACACCTCCCATCGCGGACTGCTCCTCATTCTGGCTAAGAAGAGGTAGAGAGTCTGAGTCCACGCATTACCCTCTCTGGTTCCCACCACCGACCTACCCTCTGGGCTCTCCTGGCAGCAAGCAGGGTCTTGTCTAAACTCTGCAAACTGAGACACCGTTCCCAGGCCAGGAGCCCCTCAGATCTGCCCTCAACTTACCTATGCCAAGCTGTGCGCTGTGGGCCAAGCCCCTCCCTTGCCTCCGTCTGTTCTGCTTGCTTCTATACAAAGCAGGACCGTGCTTCAGGTACACAAGCTTTGCAGGAAGAGATGGATCCAGAGGGACCGCAGACAGCAGTGGGGGAGACACCCGTCTACTAGAATCTGGAGTCTAGGGGACCCTCTGCCTGCTCTAAGGCTTCAGAGCAGGAAAGGGTCCCCTAAGGCCTGGAGCAAGCCTGGTCATCGTGCAGGTAGGGTGGGGTGAGGAGGGCCTGCCAGCTGGGAGCCCAGCTGAGATGCCAGACAGCCTCATTCAAGAGCTGTACCTCCTGCCCTGAGAACAGTTGGGGTCCTGGTCTACTAGATCACACCACGAAAGGAGACCCAGCGCAGCCAAAAATAAAAAATAAAATAAAAAATGAATAATTAAAAAAAAAGGAAGAGCAGGGCAGGACAGGATGCTATGCTGCTCTAACAAGCAGGAGTAAGTATTGGCAAAAGGTGGGAAAACGGTAATCACATGCCCCTGAAACTAGTGAAAATTTGGAGAGCAACTTGGCAATACCTAGTAAAGCTGATGACTCAGATAGGGGGAAAAAACTGCCGAAGGAAATGGCCAAGATGATACCATTTATGTAAACCTGAATATCACAAAACAATGTTTTGATACAAGAATGTGCTTTTAACATCACATTTATGTCAAAGTATAAAAACCTGAATGAAAAGGACACAGGCTCCTGAGAACACTCTATTCTGCCTGGTAAACGACCCCACCAAACTGAACCCTGAAAAAGAGTGGGGAAAAGCGAGGAGAAACAAAGGGAGTTTTACTTTTGTCGCTCATTAAACTTGAAGCAAATACGACAAAAGTCGTTAACAGTCAACATTCTGGTAGTAAGGTATCTGTAAGATCTCTTACTACAACCCCGTGCCAAAGAGCCCAGAGAAAACTGCAGGCCCGGGGAAAGCGCCCCGCGCCCCTCGAGGTTGCTCTCCAAACCCCACCCGCCACTCCGTCGCCGCCGCCGCCGCCCCCCGGAAGAAGAGTTTGGAGGCCTAGGGTCTGGGGCGGGGATCCCGCCCGCCGGCGTCGCTCGCCCCCATTGGCAGGAACAGCGCCGGCGCCCCGCTCTGATTGGTGAGGTTGCGATCCCTGATTTGCATAGGCCCGGCGGCGGCGTGCGCGCCTCAGCCTGCGCGCGGAGGCGCCATATCCATCCCGCCGCCAGGGCCGCGTTTGGCGGGTTCCGTCTCCCGGACGCCCGGATGCGGGGGGGAGGGGGCGTGCCCGGCGCGGCCCTCCTGGAGGCTGTCCCCGGATCCCTGGGAAGGCCCCTCGGCCTCGGCGTCCCCACCGTGGGCGGCCCGCTCCTCGCCCCCCGAGGCGTGGCATCCGGTTAAGCCTGGAGGGCTGCGCGCGCATTAGTGCGCAGCCACATTATAGGAGCCTTGGCAGGCCTCCTGCTCACGTGGGCCGAAAGCGGTCCGTGCCTTCACGGATCCAGTCATCTGGGTGGGGAGGCGTACAGTCACAACCACCCAAACATCTAATTACAGAGTGGTGCCTGGGACGAGCCTGCAGAACAAACCGCGGGGGCGCTGACCAGGCTGGGGCGGATGGCCCCCAAACCCGTGTCACCCTCCGTGCCCTGCTCCACCCAGGGGCCGCGAATCTGGGCAGGGCTCGCACCCAGATCCTGCACTCCCCATGCAGGGGTCTTGGCCTCTGCAACCCCTCGTATTTGGCAGGCACTCTGGCTGGTTTTAAGCTAAAAGATTCGGGCAACTTCCAAGTGTTAAGAGTGAACAGAGACTCAATGAAGAGTGCCCCACCAAGTCTTTTTGTTTCCAGAAAGGAAGTTTTGTCCACAAAAACCCCAGTGCCCCACATTGTGACAAAACCATTCCCTAGGACTATGCCAGGAGAAAACAGTGAGATCCCGAGTTCCTCCCACCAGCAGCATTTTCTGAAATGTAAACTGTTTATCAAACACTTTATTCAGAAAAAAATACAATGTTTTAAGAACTTAATTCCAAAGCACTGAAAGAGCCCGAAGGCTAAACAGAAAACAGCCTCTGCTAAGCACTACCAGGTCATGCTGAGAACCGCCAGCAGGGTCAGACTCTGAGGGAAGGTCCCTGGGCCACCAGGAGACAGCTGTGGGCACAAGGCCCCCCCCGCCCCCCATCATGAGTTGATGGTGGTACCTCTCCCTTTTCCCAGGCTGCCCACCCACCCCACTGGGGTTCCCCGGTCACAGTCAGGACACCCCCTCCCCCAAGAAGCCACAACTGTTAACACCGTGCTACCTCCTCCAAGGAACACCCCCCCCCCAACCTGTCATCACCATGGTATTCAGCGCAGCACGCCTTGGCCTTGGCCTCTGTAAGTCCTGCGCTACTGGGTGTGAGGCCGCTTGGCCACAGGCTCCTCCTCCTTCTCCCGCTTCAGCCATCGCTCCAGGAGGTCAGCGCCTCTCCTGTGGGAGAGCGGGCTCTTCTTCAAGAACTGGCTGGACCACTGGGGCACATCTGACTCTGCCTTTTGGGGTGCTTTGGTGTCTTCCTTTTTGGGCGACTTTGTGGCCAGCCATTGCAACATCTTCTGGCTGCTGCCACTTGCCTTGGGCTCCTAGGAGAAAGAAGGAAAAGCTCAAACCACCAGCTCAAGCTTGTGGAAACAGGCCAACTCCAAGGGAAGAAAGAGGGGAAGAGGCATTAGGTATTGACCTAGGCTTGGAAAATGTCACCAAGGGCCAGATGGGGCCCCTAATCAGGAGTGGGATAAGAGGAGCAGAGTGCGTTCCAAGGGCTGCAAGGAGTAGGGAGCAGCTCTCAGAGGCTTCCCAGAGGTGTGTGGGACCAGCCAGAGAAGAGAGCCGCTGGGCACTCCAAACACGGGCAGACAATGAAGCAGTGTCAGGGAAAAGTGTGTGCTTCAGCAGGACCAGGCAGTGTGGTGTGGGGAGGAGAGTCGCAGGGCGGGAGTCAGCCGAGGGCCGAGGGCCGGAGCACAGCTCTCTCCCGCGGCACCGCCCTCCGCACAGCCCCCCACCAGCCCCGCTCCCTCCGCTTCCTCTACACCTTCGCCAACCCCAGACTGAAGCTTCTGAGTTCACACGATGCCACCTCTCCAGAATGTGAATTCTTTTTTTTTTTTTTTTGAATTCTTCTGGAGGAAAGACCATGGCAGAAATGGGGCAGTGTCTAGTGCAAAAGGAATGCATACAATGACATTTTTAGAGACGGGTAATGAAAAAAAGTGTCAGGGGTGCAGGAGTTCGACAGAACTGAGAGAAAAAAGATGACACTGACAGTGAGTATGAAAACTTAATAAACTTAGAAAAGTGGGGAAGGGGGCAGCTGTTCTAGCCATCACTGTCCTTCACACTTCTCAGGCACCCTAAGACGCCTACTTTGGGACACTCAGATCCATGTCTTACTTCAGGTCCCTCTATGCCACCTACAAACAGTTGCTACTCCTAAATCTTCACCCCGGGTATCAGCAGGGGCCAGCTTCTACTCTGGAACTTCCTTCTCACTGAGGCCTCTTGCCTGTTCACCTTCCCTTCAAAATCATCTGGATCCCTGCCAATTCTAAGAAGTTAAAGTTCACGGCAGGAATGTTCTCAGATCCCCCTGAAGGAGAACGACGATTGGAATTCCTCCATCTTGTAGCTGGGAAAAGAGGTGCAGAAAACAGACATAAATCACACATCTGGTTGGCGAGAGATACAGTTATGGTCGAGGGCTCCTTGTCCTTCTCACAATCACCCTCTAGATTAGGAATCCTCAAACTTGGGTTATTATCAGACCCACCAAGGCAGCTTCTTAAAGATACAGAAGCCCAAGCCCAGCCCTGAATACTGAAGCAGTAGGTCTAGACAGAGGCTGGCATTTACATTTTGAAACAGGTCTCCTGAGGACTCCCGGGTCGCGGCCAGCTTTGAGAGTCACTGCTCTGGTCCACCTTGCCGTGCACGAGGAAGGTGAATTTGGGGTGGTTTGTATTCAATCTCTGATTGTGAAAGGTCATGGCATAAAATTAACAGGTCACACTGACAGAAGACAGAAAGCTCAGAAAGGACTATCATAGTCATAGGCCCTACCTTTTTGACCAGCGAGTCAACAGGAAGCAGACACTCAGGAGTGTTGTTTCGGGAGTTGTTCACCACGGAAGAGACTGCATGGAAGGTGATGTTCTCTGTGGGGTGAATTAACTTCAGAGCTTCTTGAGCTGAGACCTCCCCAAAGTCCAGCCACTTAGAGACTGCCTCCTCTCCATCTAATATGGCAGGCATCCTAGCCCGCGAGGTGAAGACAGTGGTTGGGAGCCGCGGGTGGGGTGGGGGGGGGGCGGGGAGAAAGGCCCGGTCAGTTGAAGCGCAAACTGCCCCAAGCAGCAGCTCACCCTCTCTCCGCGCCTCACGTGCCAGTTGCTGCCCGGTGTCCCCCCCACCCACCCACAGGGCACAAAACTCAACACCAGGAGACCCAGCTTAACAGAGTCAGATGGCAAAGACAGTGCCCCGTGCTATGAGTGGATCCACTCCAGTGTACACGCTAGCAAACTGGTGACCTTTACGACACTCCAGCCTAGACTTAAAGGGAAAATAAACCCTGGAAAACTTGTCTATCAACAATACTCTCCAGCCTTATCACCCATGGAAGATTTATCTAAGAAAGAGCTATTTATATAATTGTGAACAAAAGGAAACTATGGCTCAGAAAAGCAAAGAGCCTGCCTCAGATGACTCCTGGTACCCAGCAGATGTTAGGAAAAGATCCCTTGTTTAGCCCCCAATTTTATGTTCTAGGCCAATGCAAAGAATGTACACACTTCATTGGTGGGTGGTACAGATAGGAGATAAATGCGTTAACATCTATTTTAATAATTATTATTACTTCAACAAGTCAAACATTTTATTTTATTTTAATTTAATTTATTTTTTTGGCCGCACTGCATGGCTTATGGGATTCTTAGTTCCCCGACCAGAGATCGAATCCAGGCCCTCAGCAGTGGAAGCACGGAGTCCTAACCACTGGATCGCCAGGGAATTCCTCCAAACATGTACTTTTAAAAAGTATTTTAAGGGACTTCCCTGGTGGTGCAGTGGTTGGGACTCCAAGCTCCCAATGCAGGGGGCACAGGTTCCATCCCTGATCAGGGAACTAGATCTCACACACATGCTGCAACTGAGAGTTTGCCACAACTAAGAAGCCCACAAACTGCAACTAAGGAGCCCGCCTGCCACAACTAAGACCTGGGGCAACCAAATAAATTTAAATAAATCAATAAATATTTTAAAAAAGGGGTATTTTAAGATCCTTTAAATCCAGATGCATTTTATGATGAATGGCATCTCTGCACTATCACAGTTTAATTGGCAGTAATTGGCAGCACTTTATTTTTCTTAACTATGTATAAAATAGTGGTACAAAATCTTAGATTAGATGAAATAGGAATTTATTTTAAGGTGAATTAGCAAAAACTAGAACTATTATATCCCATGAAAGCATCATTTCAGACAGAACGCTTAGGACAAGAGGGCTAAAACAGGTAATCCAGTTTGTGCAGCACTGCATTCTTTTCAGCAAAAAATCATAAAATTACTTCTGAGGACACTCAGATCTGGCAAAAACTGTGAAAATGTTACACTAGTCAGTTCTGCTAACGTTTTTTACTTTATTAAATATCTTTTAAAATATTTATTTATTTGGCTGCGTTGTGTCTTAGTTGCAGCACACAGGATCTTTGTTGCCTTGTGCAGGATCTTCGCTGAAGCATGTGAACTCTTAGTTGCGGCATGCATGTGGGACCTAGTTCCCTGACCAGGTATCGAACCCAGACCCCCTGCATTGGGAGCACAGAGTCTTAGCCACTGGACCACCAGCGAGGTCCCATAACGCTTGTTTTTAAAATGAAAATCTGTTCCAATGTGATTGATCTATTATTTTTTTAGAACATAATGCTAATTTTGCCTTTGCTTATATACGGTTTTGTCTGTGAGAAACACAAAGTGAACACAGAAAACTGCACCCTGCTGAACTGAGCCTTGTAAGAGCACACAAAATGCACACATCTCAAACACTGACGGCTACCTTGGCTCACTGCATATTATCCTCCGAAGTGCTCTGCTCTTACTTTGCATTTGTAAACTTTTCTCTATATTAAAAAAACCATTCGTTCAACATCTGAAACACGTCTAAGCTTCCTGGCTCAAACACGCTAAGCAGTGCATGCAAACAGAAAACTTGTAAGTCTTGATGAGAAGCGTGAAATAATAATAAAGCGTCTTGAAAGCAAGAAGAGAACATGTGACATCTCCTGAGCAACAGACATAAAGGATCCACAACAGTAACAGGGCTGGGAGAAAAGGAACATCCACGGCTGGAACAATTGCAAGAAGTGTTATGAAGTCAATACCAGCCAGGTCTGAAGGAATAGAAGCAATGGCAAGATTTAGTATATGGACTGAAAGCCGAACAGTAAAAAAACTAAAAACCTGGAAGCTTTCTCACAAAGAGAATGCCCTCTCTATACACAAAGACCACAAAAACACCACAGAGGTGGCTCCTCTTAGCGCTAGTAATGGCTGTTTTGGTGGCCTCAAACACTGCTGCAATTTCCAGAGCTCTCAGCTGTTGGGAGAAGACATGAGCACAGATGAAGATGCTGCTAAGGAATTTCCACTAGTGATACTGAAGTTAATTGGAGGAGGCCATACATTGCACCAAAATGTTCAGTTTTGATTAAATACGTAAAGGCACGCCTCGAAGGAACAACGTTTCAAAGGCAGAAGAACATGCCCCAGGATTTAAGACTGCAAAAGATGATAATTTTGCAGAATCTTCCTTCTACCACTGCACAACAACACAAGCTGCAACTCTTCCGACGCTCACTTCCACAAGTCAGTTTCAGGTCTTTCTAAGGTAAAATGCCATATTTATTGTAGTATCTATGTACTTCTTAACCACTTAATGCATGGAACGATAGTACTGTTTTTACTAGATTCCTATTTTCTTTTTGTTTTACTGTGTCACTGACAAAATTTTTAAGTGTAGTCCCCTTAGTCCCACATTTCCCGTAAGTCCTATGGTTCTCATAGTGCAATTCTGCATAGTGTGGTGATTTTTAGGAATGCATGTCATGTTACAGCCAAACTGACTGTATTTTGTGAAGCAACTGTCTTAGTTTCCTACTCTCTAAATCTGTGCGTACAGAAGCTGCCTATCAAAAAGCAAAGAGGACAAACCCTGCCCTGAATCCTTTTGGACCCAGGCATGAGAAGTGTGACTTGCCGGTGGTGGATGTCATTCAAGCCTTTGCAGGAATCCACTGTGATGATGGTGTAAGAATACAGGCAGTCTCCTCCCTCCGGGGGCTCCCAGCAGTCAAAGAGCCCGGCCATCGTCAGCGGCCTCCAGTTGTCCCAGACTTTCTCCCAGTCCTCAGGGCCATCTGCAGCACCCATGCTCTCTGACTGGAAGCAAAATTCATGGTAGATTAGATACTCAGCAGCCGCCCTCCCCTCTGCAGGTTGGGTACTATTACAGACTCGAGAGCACGGCAATCATTTTAGAAGGAATTCAGCCCGTGCCTTTAGCATGGGTCCTCTTGATCCACCGTCGCGGAAGGAAAGAGGTTTGGTGGCAGATACTCACTGAGGCAATAGATTTATGGCTCCTTAACGCTTTCACAATACAGTTTAACACCTTCAGTGGATATTCCAGCCTTCCATGACCTGGATCATGATTCCGGCTTTCAATGACAATGTTAACTTGAATTAAGCCCAGCTATTTCTAAATGATGATGCTCTTATGCAATTTCATGCCCCTGTATCTCGCAGAAGCAACTTTCCTCTGCCCCAAAGGTCTTTCCTTCCCTTTTTCATCATGCCAACTCCTACTTGCCATTTAAGATTCAGTTCAAGGCCTAGAATACAGAAAGCTGGAAAGTGTCACCTCCACCCTAACAAAAAAAAAGGTAGAGGGCTTCCCTGGTGGCGCAGTGGTTGAGAGTCCGCCTGCCGATGCAGGGGACATGGGTTCGTGCCCCAGTCTGGGAGGATCCCACATGCCGCGGAGCGGCTGGGCCCGTGAGCCATGGCCGCTGAGCCTGCGCGTCCGGAGCCTGTGCTCCACAACGGGAGAGGACACAACAGTGAGAGGCCCGCGTACCGCAAAAAAAAAAAAAAAAAAAAAAAAAAGGTAGAGAATCTAAATAACCGTAACTTAAACTCATCAGAGAACTGAGGTCACAGGGCAACCAATTAGCCTGAACTTTATGGAAAGACAGGGTCATCCAAGAGGAGATGAGACACCAGTCCTGGCTTCCCAGTGGTAACAGAAGGAAAACAAGGCCTCCTTCAAACAGCAGGTAAGAATTCAGATAAAATTATCAACAAATTGCTCGATGCAGAGTGTGGGCTAGCCTGAGGGCACAGAACCCCTGGGGGCTGCAGACTTCAGGGAAGTTTGCCTCAGCTTGCAGACCACCCTCCACAGGAGCTCACGAGAGAGACTGGGGGCAGGAGACTGGAGAAAGCTTCTTTGCCAATGTGTGCTAGACACGGGGAGCTCTTTTGCCTCAGGGATGGTGAGAAGCCTTACCTGGTCACTTCTCCTCTAAGGAACAAAAAGCTTAAGGGGCCCGGGTAAAAGTGATAAATCCTATCGCTCCTAAGATACAGGTAAAGACCCCCTGAGGCTGGAAAAGGGCAAAAGAAAAAACCCTCTACGCCCCTGGAGAAGCAGGATCACTGAGAAAGCCTGAGCCTGAGAGCCGGGGACACAGTTCTGCTTCAGCCTGAGACTGAACCAAGGCCACGGAGAGCTCTCTCCACCTCCCTGTACACCAGATGACAAGCAACAGCAGTCTGCTTCTGGGGGAGGGGCAAGAGCATGGAGAGATCCTCTCGAAGGCACAGGCTCAAAGGGAAGTAACAAGAGCTGCAGGGAGCAGGGCTATTGAGAAAAACCCTCTGGAAAACCAACCCTTACCCTGAACACAAGGTGACAGCAGAGAAATATTTAAAGCCTGTGATGCACAACAAAACCAAACCCAGTTCAGCTCCGGACAAGATCAACTCAACCTCGGACATTAATGGCCTAATAAAAGAATAAACAGGGGCTTCCCTGCTGGCGCAGTTTAACAATCCGCCTGCCATTGCAGGCAACATGGGTTCGATCCCTGGTCTGGGAAGATCCCACATACAGCAGACCAACTAAGCCCGTGCACCACAACTACTGAGCCACAACTACTGAGCCCGCGTGCCACAATTACTGAAGCCGACGCGCCTAGAGCCCATGCTCCGCAACGAGAAGCCACCACGATGAGAAGCCCACGCACCGCAAGGAAGAGTAGCCCCCGCTCGCCACAACTAGAGAAAGCCCATGCGCAGCAACAAAGAATAAACATATCCATTTCCAGACATAAATATTATTGATCTCAGTCTCTGTCCTATCTACTATGTCTGGCAATCAATAAAAAATTATAAGACATACAAAAAGCCAAAAATGAACTGCCAAGATATATACAAATCAACAGGACCAGACTCAAGAGATTACATTTCCCAAATGCTGAACTATCAGACAGGAATTTAAGTGTAATTACTATATATACATATTAGCTATGTATTACGTATATATATATAATAGCTCTTATAGAAAAGGTAGACAACATGCATGAACAGGCAGATAAGCAATTTCAGTGAAATAAGACTGAACGTAAAAACAGGTCAATAATCACTCAAACTGAAACACAGAGAAAAAAGAATGAAATATACAGAAAAGAACATCCAAAAACTACGGGACAATATCAAACTAACACATATATAATTAGAATGTCAGAAAGAGAAGAGAAAATGGGGCAGAAGAAATAGTTGAATAGATAATGGCTGAGAATTTTCAAAAAAACAGGAAAGACATCAAACCAAAAATCCAAGAAGCTCAGAGAACATACCAAACACACAAAGACACAGACACAGATACACACTGCTGATGATACCTTTTCTGTTTTGATTTGGGGGAAGTAGATAAAGTAGGGCTGCGTCTTGTTTGTTCCCTGACATCGCTGCCACTCATAGAAACCATCTGCTAAAACAACACAGCGCCTTCCCTTTCCCAGAGGCACCTGAGGGAAAACATGAGCAAGATATGGTCTTAGTGACAGAAACATATTTCACAGACTTAAAAATCTCAGGTCTGCCAATGTGTGACCTCAGAGCAGTTAATTCCTCTGTATGTCACATTTCTTACGTATAAAGTCACACTTACACAGATGCTGAAAAGATTATTAAATAATGTACATAGCAGGAAACAGGCACTGTGGTAGCCAGTCTCCGAAGCTGGCCCCACAGAGAACCACGCCTACCAATATTCACATGCTAAGTAGTCCCCTCCCTCAGTGATGTCAGGCTGGCTCTGTATGACCAATAGAACGCAGCAGAAGCGAAGCTGTTATGATTTCCAAGGCAAGGTCACAAAGCCCTGCAGCTCGTGCCCTGCTCTCTGGGATGGTGAACTCTGGGTAAGCCAGATGCCATGCGAGATGCCTGACCACCCTGACACCCCCAGCAGGCACACGGAAAGGCCTCCAGTTGTTCTACTCAGCCCAGCTGAGGTGTCACACACGTGGGTTAAGAAGCCACCTGGGACATGCAGCTGTCATCTGATTAGAACTACATGAGAACCTCTGGTTGAGTAAAAACTGTCTAGTTGAGCCCAGGCAGCCCATGGTTTATTATGAGAAATAATAAACTGTTGTCTTGGCATGCTCTGTCACACAGTAATAAACAGAACAACACTCTACATTAGTAACTGGGAACACACTTTGGAACTATTTCTCAGGTATATAAGGCACTAATAGTTCTGTTAGATAAAATAACGAATATGTGCCTTTTCCCTAGACCAGCTACCTACCTTAAAGGACCGTTTCTCCATTATGGTATCACTACGACAGTTGCTAGTGTTGAACTGCAGCTTGGAAGGATCAGCTTCTTTAAACCAAGATGGGACCAAGCCCCACCGCATGGGAGCAATGACACGCTCAGATGAGTCTGCGCCCTGCCACGAAAAAGGTTAAGATCCAGTGAGGAGATCATAATGAAATTTAGAAAACCTAATTCAGTACATGCATTACATTACTACGAGTCTCAAAATACAAAGAGGATTATTAATAGGGAAATATTCTACTTGAAAACAATTTTAATGATGTATCATGATGTGAGTAATTTGAGTTCTCTAGCAATCATATTTATCAGAATGTATGACGTTCTGCTTGGGCAGGATGGGGGATACAAAGAGGTTTAATTTCTGTAAACTTTTAATTAGTGCCTACTGCAGGAGAGACATAGTACTAGGCCCTGCACTTCACATGGCCCCAGCTCTCAAGAAGCACACGTTACAGGCAACCATCATGTAAAACGGTACATGCTATGATTAAGGGATACATAGGGTAGTACGGGGGCACATGAAAGGTGCTTAACCTCAAAGGGCTTGCACTATAACTTGTGAGGCTGCACAGACATTAAAAATATGAAGTACTAAGATACTATAGGCTAAGGGCCATATAAGTGGTACAAGCAGTGTCAAAAAAGTTCAGTGGAGAGTGCTCTGTGAGAGATGGAATGAAGAAGTATTATCAGCTCCTTGGGAGGGGCAGAAGGGGAGGGAATAGGGTGAGGTGGATCTTGGATTGGCTCCCACAAGAGGTACAGGAATCAGACAGAGAAGAGATGGGAGGAGAGACCAGATATGAAATTAGGGGCCGTGTCAAGAATGTGCAGGAAGTGGTTTTGTGCAGCCAAGTTATAGCAAGCCTGAGGATGCTATTTTTAGGAAGGCCTGCTTACAGGACTGGCCCTCAGTTAGGATCTGAGAACGTGGATTTTGTTTCCACCTTCCCCTAACTGATAAGGATGGTACACTATGCCTACTTTGTGCAAAAAATGAGGTTTATGCCGAGCACCTGCTTTCCTTCTAGGAGTCTACCATTTTGGTACTTGCTAGGCAGAGAGTGCCTACATGACCAGCCCCCAACAAAAACCTTGGGCTTAAGTTTCTAATGGGTTTCCCTGGGCAGAAACAGTGCACAAAGTTACCACATTTTTCACTGCTGGAGAGAAAACATGCTTGGTGTGTCCCCTCACAGGAAGGAGAGACTATAAGGAAGCTTGTGCATAAATTTCTCCAGATTTCTACTTGTTTCTTTTTCCTTGCTGATTCTATTGTGTATGCTTTCACTGTAATAAACCTTAGCCACGTCATATGCTGAGTCCTTCGAACGCATCTCCAAATGTGGGGGTAGTCTCAGGGCCTCACCCTCAACACATGGTTGTTAAACTCTTTTGGGGTAACTGGCCCCTTGAGAATTTGATGAAATCTACAGATTAAAATGCGCGCGCGCGCGCGCGCACACACACACACACACACACACACACACACTATTCTCACGGTGTACTACACTGAGCTGGAAGACACCAGTGAGCAGACAGTGAATTTTAGGTTCTACTAGGGTGGTACAGTAGGTCTGGTGACAGTAGTGAGAATAAAAGACATTCAAAAGATAGAAAGAAAAAAAAAAAAGAAATTGTGGTGTCAAATGGACAAAGAAAACAGGGATGATTAAGGTTTCAGGCCCAGAAGCCTGAAATAATGATGGTGCTATCGAACAAAAGAGAAAAGTCCGAAAAGAGGTTTGATGTGGGGAAATATCACACACTGAATTTCAGATAACAGTGGGAAGTCTGTGGCAGCTTGGAAAAATGGTCCCGAAGTCTTCGACGCTTCTCCCATCAAGAGCTGTGTGGGGGACCTATGTGCCCTTTTCTTGAATCTGGACGGGCCTGTGACCTGCTTCTATCGAACAGAATGTGGCACAAGTGACACTGCATGATTTCTAAGGCTAAGTCAGAAAAGGTTTTTCAGCTTCCTCCTTGTTTGCTGCGACACTGCCTTTGCTGCCCTGAGCTGCCATATAAGAAATCCAGCTACCTTGGTAAAAAAGCCCAGGCTTTGTGGAGAGGCCACATGTAGGGGCTTTGGTCAGAAGCCCCAGTTCAGAGCCAACATCAACTGCCAGATAAGACAGTGAAGATGCCTCTAGATCAGATGTTGGTAAACTTTTCTCTAAAAGGCTAAATATTAAGTACTGTAGACTTGACAGTCTTTGTTATAAACGCTATTATAGGGACAGAGCAGCCATAGACAATAGATAAATGGATGTTGCTCTGTCCCATAAAATTTCATTTACAAAAATAATCAGAGGGCCCTAGTTTTCTGCCTCCTGCTCTAGATGATTCTAGCCCCAATGCCTTTTCAGCTGAGGCCCCAGACTCCAGGGAAGAGACAAACCATACCTGCAATGCCCTGTCCTAATTCCTCACTGGTGAACATAATATAAAGGTTGTTCTGAGTTAGTTCTAGAATAAAATCCACAGACAGAGGTTTACTATGTCCAACAAGCATGTGGAATTAAAGCTTAGGAGAGAGGCAGCATGGTATACAGAATGGGTCAGCAAACTTTTTCTGTAATGGACCAGACAGTAAATATTTTTGGCTTTCTGAGTCCACACAGTCTCTGCTGCAACTCAACTCTGCCACCGTTGGTAGTGTGAAAGCAGCCAAAGAACAAGTGAGCATGGCTGTATTCTAATAAAACTTTATTTATAAAAACAGGCAGTGAGCCAAATTTGGTCTGAGGACCACGGTTTGCCAACCTCTGGTATAAAGGAAAGAACATGGCCTTTGTAAGAAGACCCTGGTTCAAAAGTCCCTTCTCCGCTACTTATGAGGTTAGATGTGTGGCATGGAATAGGCACACTAATTGTAGTTTAATATTTTTTGAGGTTATGATGAAAAAGAAACAGCAAAATCTTCTATACAAAGGTGACTGGTAAAGCCATTAGGATAAAGTTTCTTAGAGAGCAAATCAATCACAGGATCAAACCTGGGGGTACAAAAACAAAAAGGAGAAATGAGGAAAAAGTGCAGTCCAACAAAAAGTTCCTAGAGAGATAAAAGCAGAATGAAAAAAGTTGAAAGGATGGAATTCCAAGAGGGGAATCGTCAGTAGTCGTGTCTTAGAAGGGCTTCCCTTTTTTTTTCTCTTAAATTTATTTGGCTGTACTGGGTCTTAAGTTGCAGCACGTGGGATCTTTAGTTGCGGCATGCGGGATCTAGTTCCCTGACCAGGGATCGAACCCAGGACCCTTGCACTGGGATCGCGGAGTCTTAACCACTGGATCACCAAGAAAGTCCCGGGCTTCCCTTTTGTTTAAAGCTAATTCCTCCACTGTGCTCTTCACAGGATCCTGTCCCACTTCTTTCCAAATCTTGCCTGTATTAGTTAATCCCCTTGCCATACACACACACACACACACACACACACACACACACACACACACACCACAGAACCATTCTTGTTATACATGGCAGGTAGGCTGTAAAAAGTTACCATGACACTGAAGTAGGGAACACTGAACTGCAGCTCTTAGGGGAAACACCGTTAGGTTGCCAGGAACCTATAGTGAGAACATCTTCATCAACTGATCAATATACAACCTTGTCTTCTGTGTGTTTTTGTTTAAAATATTTATTATTATATGTTAAACTTTATTTAACATATATTGTTGGTTCATTAATGTTGAATTCATGACCAGCAGCCACAGTAACTCAAGCCTGAACGAAGCATCTCTAACACATGTATTTTCTCTGTAAGGCATATTACGCCCTTCTTGCATTTACGAATTCTAGCCTGCACTTTACCACTATGCTTGGGGACAATTTTAAACACTAAGATCACCAACAAAAAGCATAGAAATGCAAAAAACATGGCAATAAACAGATCTCAAAAAAGATACTTGTTTATAGTATGAAAAGTGAAACAAGAAAGAACTTCATCTTACTTGATCTCAGTTAGGAATACGTATTTGGGTAACTTGAATATTTCACCACTCTGTATGTCCACGAATGGCTACAAAAGCATCATGAGTATTATTTTGGGGGTTACAAAGTAGGCAAGTAGGCAAATTTACCAACAGAATCTACGAAGAATGAGGGTCAATTGTATGTATATATACATATATACATATATGTTTCCTTCTCCTTAAAGACAGAAGCAGCCTTTAAAACCAATAAATGAGCTCGCAGGATAACTAAGGAAAAGGTGGCCCTGGAAGAAATGGTAGGGTAGAGAATGAAGGAAGAGAAAGAATGTGTGAAAACACAGAACTTTTGTAAATCCTCTTTCCCTTCCGGAATCAAATGTGTCAAATGTGCCTTCCAAGCAGAAGGGCCCCCAGTACAAACCATAAATGAAAATAAGAGATAACATTATCTCACAGCCAACTAAACAATCTTGCATCAGAAATTTACAAGACAAAGCTCTAAATCTGAGGTTCTGGACATGGGGCAATTCTGACACTGCCCGCCCCCACCACCTTCACTTCACCAAGCCCGGGGGTGAGGGCTGGCCCACTGGCATCCAGTGGGTATATCGAATGGGTATTTGGCAATGTCAGGAGACATTTTTGGTTATGATGACCTAGGGAAAACTGGCATCTACTGGGTAGAGGCCAGTGACGCAGCTAAACATTCTACAACTCACAGGTCAGCTTCCCACAACAATTATCCCACTTAAAATGTCAATAGTGCCAAGGCTGAGAAATCATGCTCGTAAAAATTCCACTGATCACCTTTAACCTGAGTGTGTTCAATGGACAATTGTAAACCAAACCCAAATACAGGGCTGCCCCATACTGGGAGCAATGAATAGAAAGCGGCTTCTAAGCCAAAATACTGAAAATATTGCTCAATATTAGTCATCTTTTCCTCTACCCTCTTGGACTTGTAACCTGAACAGCTGGTAGCCCTGGGGGTAGATAAATGAAAGAGGAAGTAATTTGCAAGTCAGTGGCTTCAAATGCAAATGTTACAATCTATACACATGCGCTGACACTGATGATACGGATTAGTGACCTGAAATAGTTCTATTTTCACTTTACAATTTACTATTTTCATTTTCAGATAAATGACACCTCAAATATTTATCAAAATTAGGAAACCCCTAGCAACCTTTACAAAATTTATTAGAGATGTGGAGTCAAAACATTCCATCAGCAAACTGACACCACTGACAGAAGAGGAGGGCTATGCTGTGCTTAGGGGCTCCACCTTCCCCGTTCCTAGTTCCAGGAAGTATCCACTGGAGTGGGAACAGTGGACTGGACCTCGGTACCAGCTCTTCCCTCACTGACTGGGTAACCCAGGACCACTCACAATCTTTCTACACTTCTGTCTTTACATCTGTTAAAGTTTTCTTCCAGCTAACATTCATTCTATAATTTTAATGACGTGGTACAAAGAGAACCGAGGCTAAAAAAATAAGAAACCTCAAACAGTTAATCCTTCTTTCTCTTCAAATTATTCCTCCCTCTGAAACGTTTTATTTTTTCCTTTTCCAGTCAAGGTTCCCCATGATACTGTTTTTACTTTGATTTGCCTCTCATTAAAAAAAGTTCTTTTAGTTTCAACAAGTATGCATCCACTAAAAATGGCTCAAGAATAAACTATTTCATGTAAATGGGTTCATTCAACCAAAAAGATCAAAGGCGTCTGGTATTTTTTTTTTCAAAATAATCTGATCCCCACAACGGAAAAATGAATCTTTTTTGACTACCATATTATCACAACAGTTCTGAAGAGTATTTAGCAGGGTAGTATAATCAATTGTATCAAGTGACTTAAGCATTATGGATCAGATAGAATAAAAATCCAGAATGGAAACAATCAGGATTTTAAAAAACATATCAAAGATATTTAACATATTTAAGACATGGAAAAACTACTGATTTCTGGAATGAAGCTTTTTTTTTTTTTTTTTTTTTTGCTGTATGCCGGCCTCTCACTGTTGTGGCCTCTCCCGTTGCCGAGCACAGGCTCCGGACGCGCAGGCTCAGCGGCCATGGCTCGCGGGCCCAGCCGCTCCACGGCATGTGGGATCTTCCCGGACCAGGGCACGAACCCGTGTCCCCTGCATCGGCAGGCGGACTCTCAACCACTGCGCCACCAGGGAAGTCCTGGAATGAAGCATTTTTATTACACTGCAGGTATGCATGCATACGGGCACATACTCCCTCCCTTTCAGGAGATAAAGCCAAGAACCAAAACATGATTATAAGTTATCGGCCACTCCAACACTACAGAAGTAGATTCCACAAAGATAAAAAATGCAATTAAACTTCAGAACCCCAAACCAAATACCTCTGTTCCTAGCTTCAGTAAAAGACAAACATAAAAAGACTGAAGACGCAATCAGAAAGAATAGAAACTTAAACGTTCAAGAAACGTCAGAGGTGTTTTTAGACTAGCTAGTCTTAATCCTGCCCTAAGCCCAGAGATTCGGACTTCGCTTATGGACTCATAAGGGGCATGGAAATCCTTTTTTTTTTTTTTTAAAGATATTGAAAAGTCCCTGATGATCAGTGAGGTGTGGAAGACGCTACCTTAAAGTGTTTTCAAATGCATATGAACCGGGCAGGCACCAGGGATGGCGCGCCTCTTGCAGAGCAGCACTCAGCTGGGGCCCCAGGAACAGTGACCCGTCCCGGAGGCCTCAGCACAGGCGCAGCGACGGGCGCAGGGCAGGTCAGCGCTCACCTTCTCCACGTGCAGCCGGGACAGGAGCACCGGGCTGCTGGACTGCGGGCTCTTGTTGTACGACGGGCAGTACCGGTCCGGGTCCCTCCACTCTGGGAGCCGCCGCTGGCCCTGCCGGTCCCGGTAGGCGCAGGCCCGGGCGAGGACCTCCTTGGACAGGTGGCAGGACGTCCGCCCGCACATCTTCGGCGCTGCGAACACCGCGGCCCTGGACGCGAGGACGGGGTTCGAGCGCCTCACACGCGGGTCTCGGGCCTCCGCCCCCAGGGTCTCCCTCCGCGCCCCGCCCCGCCCCACACTACCCCCACTCCAGGCCCGTGCGCCGCGCTCACAGGGCCACCTCCCGCCCCGCGGCCCGGCCGGGCGAGGAAAGGAAGCTTCTCAGCCGGGGGCTCCCCCTGCCTAGCCGGTCCCGGCCTCCCCAGCTCCACCCCGCTCCCTCCGGGACCGCTGACCCTGAGGACCGCGCCCCACCCCCACCCCCGCCGCCCGTCCGGTCTCACTTCCCCCTCAGGCCCGCCGCCCTCCCAACCCGCCTTGGCTCCGCTCACCCCCGCTCAGCCCCCGTCCGTCCCACTTCGCCTCCCCCTCAGGCCCGCCTGCTCGTCCGCCTTTCCCCACCTCACCTCCACCTCAGACCCAGCGGCCGCGTCGCTCTCCGCGCGACCGCGCTCCCCGCACCAGGCCCCGCCCCCAGCAGGCCGGCCCCGCCCCCCAGCGGCCGGCGGTTCCGCCTAGCGCTGGGGCGTCTTCCCCTCCCGCATGTTGCAGAGCGTTGGGACTGCGGAACCCGACTCTCCTGAAGGAGCCCGAGCAGGAGCCCCTGACTGTCTCGGGGACTCGTCCTCCGTGTGGGCCGTTCCCCTGCGGGGTTAACTCCCTCCCAGGGCGAACCTCGGGAATGGGCCGGGAAGGGTCCCGAGGGTGCAGGCTGGCAGAGACCCTAGATGCGACCCGTAGGCCTACAGCCCCTTCTCCGTACAGCGGGAACCACGACTCCAGGGCACCAGGTTCTCGTAGGGGTGAAATCGGGAAATTTTCTTTACTTCGCAGCCCTACTAACGGCCCATAGTTTCGGGCAAAAATTTACAAACCATCAGGAAAACTGCCATGGATCACGCAAGTCACTCTGAAACTTCGGTGGGCACCAGAACACTTTCCAAGGCCCCACCTTTCCCCCACCCCCAAACCTGAATCTCTAAGGGTTGAGGCCTATGTTTTTTAAAACTAGGCTTTACAGGTGTATTTCAGCCACAAAATTGGCAAAACACCTGGCTTGTGTTTAAAACCCCAGCAGAGGAAACCAGGGACTTCTGCTCTGTAAGGGCTGTTCCTCCGGCAGAAGTGCAACGGCCACCTCAGACCTGGCACTAGGCAACAGCCGGGTAATCCACCCAGACCCTCCGGCCTCACTGATCTCCTACAAAAGGAGGGTGGTTTAAGGGCAAAGACTCAACGCCTGCCAGCTGCTGTCATTCCCTCAGCAAACCTGCACCGCTCCTGCCCCTGGGCATGGGGCTCGGGCGGGGGGCCAGTGAGAGGGTCCTGCCTCATGCTAAGTACAGTGGCAAAGGGCTGCAGGTGCAAACGGGACGCAGAGGTGTCCTTGGGGGTAGGGACGCCGGACCCCTAAGCACGAGTCTGCAGAAGTAGCAGTCATTCAATAAATACATGCTGATTTTATTTATAGGGATAAGATGGTTCCTTAGGGGATCAATTCAAGAGGTGGTGCAAGCACTTTATTCATTTGAGATGTCCCTTCCCTGGCAGGCAAGGCAGCAAGTTCTAGGACAAGCTAAAACCACCCCCCTCTTTCAAAAGTTACCCTCAGCAGAGAGTTTTGGGGCAGGGGTTAAATTAAAAAAAAAAAAAAAACCCTCATTGATTCCTAATTGTTTTTTAATACAATTGGCTTGGAAAGGACTTTCCACTGGGTTCATAAGGAAGGCCTGACTTCTGCACAGTGTTGGGGGGAAAGGGTAGGACTTGGTCCTATGCAGGCTGGCCTCTTAGCCCACAGACGCCAAGACGATGTCCACTGGCAGCTCCTCCGAACTTCTGGCTGTCACCTGCATTGTTACTGTGTCCAAAAGCAGCAGCCGGGAGCGCACCAGGATGTCATGACCCCCCCGGAATACGCCTGGAAGAGAAGAGAAAAGGACAGGTGTGTAAGGCAGAAGGGGGCTGAGAGCTGGGCTGAGAGGGCCACCTGCAACAACTGGCGAAGGCAGCTCTGGGGCTTGAGATGGGAGGGGCCCGCAACCAGGAGCACTGGCTGAAATCCCTGCGTGAGGCCCTGGGCACGTCACTTTACCTCTTGAGCTGCAGCATCATCAATGATCTCAGTAGAGATCACTCTACTAGCCGTATTTCACGCTTCGGCCAAGCTAAAATGAATTAGTGGACACATATGGCTTGTGTCTGACATCACAGGGGCGCTCACACATGCTAATGGAATCTAAGAGCACAGACGAAGGGACAGCCCCACCATGACAAAACCACAGCGCAGGTGTCTGCAAAACCCGGGGGACTGGGTTGCTTCACTGTGGTCAGAAATGATGGGCTTGGGGGCTGTCAGCTGTGAGCAGGGCACTGAAGCAGAACTACTTCCTAACCCTGTTTATAAACACTCAGAAAAAAAAATTTCCTTTCGCTCATTGTTTTAGGTGTGATAAGTGTATTGCCTCCCTTTTAAACAAAGGGTCATTAGCTTTTAGAGAAGCATACAGATCAGAAACATTTACATATGAAATGTCTATATATGGAGTTTGCTCTAAAATAATCTGGGGGTGGAGAATGAGTATAGGTAGAGACACTATCTGTTGTTGCAGATGGAGGATGAGTACTTGGGGGGTCCCATTTTTGTGTAAATTTGAAAATTTCTGTAAGTGCTTAAAATCCCACTCCTATTAGAAAAGACCAACCAACCCAATAGAAAATTAGACAAAGGATCTGAAAACAATTCACAGAAAAGGAAATACAAATGGCACTTTGCATTTGAGAAGATACTTAACTTCCTTCAATATACAAGAAATGTGAAGTAAAGCTATGCGGAGGGCTTCCCTGGTGGCGCAGGGGTTAAGAATCCGCCTGCCAGTGCAGGGGACACGGGTTCGAGCCCTGGTCCGGGAAGATCCCACATGCCGCGGAGCAAGTAAGCCCGTGCGCCACAACTACTGAGCCTGCGCTCTAGAGCCTGCCAGCCACAACTACTGAGCCCGCGAGCCGCAACTACTGAAGCCTGCACGCCTAGAGCCCCTGCTCCGCAATAAGAAGCCACCGCAATGAGAAGCCCACGCGCTGCAACGAAGAGTAGCCCCCGCTCGCCGCAACTAGAGAAAGCCTGCGTGCAGCAGTGAAGACCCAACACAGCCAAAAATAAATAAATAAATTTATTAAAAAAAAAAAAAAAGACTAGGACAATCTAAATGTTCATCAATACATGAACTGGTTCTACAAAATATGGTCCATCCATAGAATGGAATAGTAATCAACTACAAAAAAGACTGAGCACACAGTTTGGGATGATGAAAAAGTTCTGGAGTTGGATGGTGTGATAGTTGCACAACAATGTGCATGTACTTAATGCCACTGAACTGTACACCTAAATATGGTTAAAATGGTAAATTTCATGTTATGTTAAAAAAAAAAAAAAAGGAGGAAGCTCTGAGTATCGATAAGGAAGTTCTCCAAGATGCACCGTCAAGCGAAAAACCAAGTGCAGAACAACATATACACCACCTGTATGTAAACATTTGAGTTTGAAAAGGGAAATGCGTACACATTTGCTTTTACATCCCTATGATCACAGGAAGGGTATATAGCGCGCTTTATAATATAACACTGGTTGCCTGGTAGAAGGGAAACTGAATGACTGGCAGCAACTGTTGGGAGGGAGACATTTCGCTGCAGGTCTCTTTATGCCCTGTGAACATTCAACGCTGTGAATTCCGAATTCCCAGGTTCCCAGGGGGCGCCCTCAGCCCAGGATGCGGTAGCATCAAGGCCCTTCCCACCAGAAATGCCGCTCACCTGCCAGGAGCAGCGTGTGCGTGTTCTTGTTATCTGGCACTTTGTCTGACCTCTCACAAGGGTGCATTCCTAAGAACTTCACAATATTGCCCACAGCCTCTGTGGGGAGAAATCCCGGTGTTATTAACCCACGATCTCCCCCTGGTGCCTCCACCACTCCCCCATCCCCTGACCCCACTCTGCAGTTTTTAATGAAGTGGCATCTGAAGTACGTGCTCTAGACATGGCCCTGGATCTTTGGGGACTTGGGGGCAGGGGACGGGGAGAGCTCTTCAACAGTAGCCAAGGATCTTGTAAGGCAAGCAAGCTGGAAATGGCATCCCCAGGATTTACCTTCAAGTGTCTTGATGGTGGACAAGGTGAATGTTTCCTCCTTCTCAAACTCATCCCCTACCTCATCCCAGGCTGCTTCAAAGTTCAGCTTCATGACCTTTTGGATGTGATCAGCTATCGTGACTTCCAGATCTTCCAGCTGGGGAGATGCAGGGGCACGTTAGGCACACAGCTCTAGGGGAGAGACACCTCCGAGCCTCTGCTCCACTCTGGCCACCCGCCCCTTCCCACCACGCAGCCACAGGTGCTCACAGCCAAGTGGTGGCCCCTCAGCGGAAAACCCTCACCTGTTTACAGCCATCCCTCAGTATCTGTGGGGACTGGTTCCAGGACCCCCTCGGATACCAAAATCGCAGATTCTCAAGGCCTTTATATAAAATGCTGCAGTATTTGCATTTAACCCACACACATCCTCCCTTATACTTTGAATCACCTCTAGGTTACTTATAATACCTGATACAATGTAAATGTTATGTAAATAGTTGTAAGTACAATGCAAACACTATGGAAATAGTTGCCTCGTGTGGAAAACTCAAGTTTTGCTTTTTGAAATTTTCTGCAACACCCCCCACCCCGATTCTGAATACTTTCTATCTGTTGGTTGAACACATGGAGGCAGAACCAACAGATGTGGAGGGCCCACTGTCCTCATCCTCGGGTGGCAGCTATGAGAACACATCACTCTGAAGCCTGGAGTAAGCGCCAGACTGGACGGGAGCGAGGCCCGCATCCTGTGACTCAGCCGTGTCCTCCCTGGGGCCGACACGTTGTCCTGCCCCCCACCTTGAACTAACTACACAAAGGTTCCCCATTCATTCAGCCAACAGCTCTTCACTGAGCCCCCACCCCTGTGCACGTCTAAGGTGTTCACAAGCGGGACTCAGCTCCTACGGTAGAAGCTATGCCTCAGACCCAGCCCTCCTGTCCTGGGGCAGTTCCCGCCCTTAGGTCATTGCTGGCTCAGGGAAGGCCCATCCTCAGCAATGGGCCTGGGAGGACACAAGTGACCATCAGCTGTTATTCGGTGACTGCCCCTCTGGACATGAGGGCTCTGATAATCTCCATGCCAGGTTTAGTATCAGGGTCTGCACTCAGATGGCACTGAGCCACTGTGACCGGGGCAAACCCCAGAACAACCCTGCACTCAGCTCCATGCAAGCTCTGAGAGCTGGAACTGGAAGGGACGTTTCAGTGCATGAAAGGACTGCCCAGCAGATGCAAACTGATCCAATTTCTCTAGAAAGCAATTTGACAGTATGAATCAAAGTCCTTTTTTTTTTTGGCTGTGTTGGGTCTTCACTGCTGTGCACGAGGTTTCTCTAGTTGTGGCGAGCGAGGGCTACTCTTCATTGTGGTGCATGGGCTTCTCATTGCAGTGGCTTCTCTTGTTGCGGAGCATGGGCTCTAGGGCACACGGGCTCTAGAGCAAAGGCTCAGTAGTTGTGGCGCACGGGCTTAGTTCCTCCACGGCATGTGGGATCATCCTGGAGCAGGGCTTGAACCCGTGTCCCCTGCACTGGCAGGCGGATTCTTAACCACTGTGCCACCAGGGAAGTCCCTCAAAAAAGTCTTAAAATCAGACTTAGCCTTTGACCTAATTATTCTACTTCTAGGAATCTGTCCTAAGAAGATAACTTGAAATGCAGATAAAAATTTGTACCCAAAGGGATGCTTAATGTAGCATTTAAAAAGTGAAAATTTGGGAATTCCCTGGCAGTGCAGAGGTTAGGACTCCACGCTTCCACTGCTAAGGGCCCAGGTTCAATTCCTGGTTGGGGTACTAAGATCCCACAAGCCGTGCAGTGCGGCCAAAAAAAATTTTTTTTTGAAGTGAAAATTTGGAATCACAAATGCCAAGCGTTTAAGGAATACGAGGTCAAGTGAGTTAGGATATATTAAGATAAGGGAGTATCTTAAAGTCATTAAAAATTGTGTTTATGAAGTATTTGTAATGACAGGATAATACACTCTGGTTCTAAGTGAGCACAGCAAGATCTGTAATGTACAGAATAACCGCAATGATACAGCTGCCCCCGCCCCCCCAGTCATTCCCAAGGACTATGGGTAATGTTTTCCTGTTTCTGTATACTTTGTTTTTGTATTTCCCAAGTTTTCTTTTTATATATTTTTTAAGTTTAAAAAAAAATTCTTTCAAAACCAAAACCAGCAAGAAAATGCTTCAAGACTGGCTGTCAGCTCCTGAAGCCTCCTTGCCCCAGCTTCTTACCACATACTCATCCTCATAGCCTTCGTCGTCGGTCTCCCCGGTGGTGGGATCGCAGTCCTTGACAGTGAACTTCATCATGCAGCTGAACGTGCAGCCCACTGCGGGGAGGGAAGGCCGGGCAGTCGGGCGAGGTCCTCTGTGGGCGCGCGGCCACAGCCTGCCCTTTAGGCCTCAGCTGCATCTGCACTAGCGGCACATGCCACCCGGCCCCACAAATCTGGACAGAGGGCACCGGCTTGTAGAAGGCAGGAGAGCCAGGTTGCAGCCCCCAGGAGTTGCCCTCACAGGGAAGGAAGACAGAGGAATGCAGAGATGCTGCAGGGTGGCTCCTGGAAAAAGCACCTGGTTTCTTTGGTTGGAGTGGACCTGAGACAGTCCATGTTTGTGCCTGTCTCTGGGCCTTCCTCTGTGCTCTCTCCTGGTACAATGAGAGAGTCCTGGCTTGAGGACCAGGCGTCCTACCAGCCACGTGAACTCAGACAAGCCATTTGACCCGAGTCTTACTTCCCTGCTCCCCAGGGGTCTATGAGGAGGAAGTGAGCGGATGCGTGAGAAGCCCCAGGACTTAGCCGTCCTTCTCTTCTTCTCGGGACTGACCTCAAGGAGCTGAAGCTCTGACAGGAAACAAACAGCTGGCGCACAAGCCACCCGCCCCCAGGGGCTCCCACAAGGCCGGGGGGCATCTGCAGAGGGGCTCACCCGCCGTGGGGTCTTCCTTGGGCAGGGCCACCAGCGTGTAGCAGGTGCCGGGCTGATTGTAGGGCAGGCTCCGGGCGGGCACGTAACACAGCACCTCGTAGGCCTCCGTGGGCTCCATCTGCACTGTGACGTTCTCCAGAGTCTGGTCGTTGAGCGTGTTCGTGCAGTCAAACTGGACCAGGGAGCGGGGGGTGGGCGCTGAGACACTGCCCTGGACCCAAGCCTGCTGCACAGGAGCAGCCAGGAGGTCCTGCCTCTCACCCCAGGGCCACGCCGACGCCCATCCCAGGCCCCCGTCCCAGGCCCCGTGTCTGCACGTGGACACTCAGGAGCCACAGAGGCCCTGCACCAAGGACTCGAGGGACACAGCAGCTGGTCGTGGATCTGGCATCGGGCTGGGCTCCAAGCACCGGTGTGGGGTGCCAGGGCCCTGCGGGAGGGCCTCCCCCCGGCTCACCTGGAAGACCATGTGCTCAGGGAAGGTGTGTTTGGTGCAGCGGATCACGTACTCTGTCTCCGACTCAGTGAGGGCCACGGGCTCAGGTGAGGACTTGAAGAGGGGCCCCAGCCCCTGGAACTCGGGCACTGCCGCCAGCTGCTCTGAAACCCCCAGGCCACACGCTCACTCAGCTGCTCAATCCTCAGGCCTGGTCCTCAAGCTCTCCCACCCACTGCAGTGGTCACTCCCGACTTCCCGAACAAACCCGAGCGTTTCCTCACCTCCCTCACTGCTCAGCTTGTGCCACCCACATGAAACACCCCGCCCCGCTGTCCCACACAAGACGCCAGAGCAACCAATGGACATCAGGCCCAACGTCCCAGGCCTAAGCCATTTGGAGACTCCCTCAACCTTAGAAGCTCAGCAAGGATTCTTAAAAGGGGGAGACTGGGAAAAGGCTACGAGGAGCTGAATGCTGTGATGGCCACGGAACCAGGTGAAAGAACAAACTGGTCTTCGACATGGGGCAGTTAAGACGGTGGCCCAAAAGGACAGGCTGCAGATTCAGAGTGTTGCAGAAAACACAACTTGGTGTGGACGGTGGGCGTTTGGTAAGGCCTCTCCCTGCGGCCCACAGCCAGGTTCCAGCCCTGGTGAGTCCAGGTGAACAAGGCGTCTGGCAGCTGCCCCTATTCTACGGCAGGGGCAGAATTCCCCACAGAGTGGTCATGAATCACCTGTGTCAGAATTACCTGGGGGTGAGGGCTTGTTAACAACGCAGATTCCTGGACCCATCCCAGATCGGCTCTATCAAAATTCCTGGGTTTGGGATCCAGCAATCTGCATTTCTAACAAGTTTCCTCAGATGACTCTGATGTATACTGATATCTGAAGACCACTACTCAAGATTTTTAATTTGTCTTCCCAGTTAAATTGAACTCCACGTGGAAAAGAACTGTGCCTGAGGCCAGGGATTTGATATTCTGCCTGAGCAGGTACTCGATTCACATTTCAGGGACAGGGAGAGAAGGAAGGCATTATTATTATTTGTCCTTCTCCCCCCACAAAGAGGCAGCCTGTGTGCCTGCTTCAGCCGTCTGAACGTGCAGGCGATAAGAAGCCCAGAGAGAGCCAGCTTACGTATTAGGAGGCACATTCAGGCCCCCTGTGGGCATCAGCCGCCAGAGTGCTTTTCTATGGGAACTGATTTCATTGGGCATCAAGTTTGCGGACACGCTGCCCCTTACTGCCTGGGGGACTCTGCTAGCAGCTATAAACTACCGCCCCTGAGTTTCAGACTCGTCATCAATAAAATAGATACAATCATCTTGTCCACAGGGTTGTTGTGAAGATAGAAGAGGCAATAGAGGTCAAGATCTAGCAAAGAACCTGGAACTTAACACGTGATCGATAAACATTAGGCTTCGGAAGGTTGTTTACAAATGGGCTTGAGTCCCTGGAAGAGGCTTCAAAGGAGTCTTCCCTGGAGGGCGTGGCAGAACAACGGCCCCCAAGATGTGCACGAGCTAATAATTCCCAGAACCTGTGAGTATGTTCCCTCACTTTGCAGAGATTACGTTGCATCTTGAGCTGGGGAGCATCTCCTGAATTATCTGGGTGAGCCCAAAGTGACCACAAGGTCCTGGTGAGAGGGAGGCAGGAGGGTCAGAGGCAGAGAGATGTGACTGTGGCTGTACTTCTGGCTTTGAAGACAGAGGACGGGGGCTCTAGGCAGCGAACGTAGGCGGCTGCCAAAGACGAACCCCTCAGAGCCTCCAGAGGGAGCTTGGCACCGCCAACACGGCGGAACCCATTTTGGATTTCTGTCCTCAGAACAAGGTAATACATTTGTGTTACGTTAAGCCACTAACTTCACGGTAACTTGTGACAGCAGCAAGAGAGAACTAACACACAGGAAACGTTTCGGATTACAGTGATCCCACTCAGCTCAGGATCCTAGTTTTGCTGAATCTGAGACAGTATGTTGATGGAAGACAGGGTTCGGGAAGGGAATGGAAAAGGTGGGATTTTGTTTAACTCAACGATAATTGGGAGCCTACTGCGAGGAAGGAAGGCACTAAGTGCAATGGCAGAGAATATAGACGACAGAACGTGGAGAACTGCACAGGACCACGGAGGAGAAGAAAGGAGCTCGGGGAGGGCATCACCAAGGGCGAGGGACACGTGCTAGGCCTCAAAGGTAGGAATCTAGTGGATAACGTGGTCTGGCAACTGGACACGCAGCCTCTCCCCTTAAAAAATGCAGAGGGACAGATGAAAACCTAAACAAAACCCTGCAAGACAACGTGGACGGAACACGTCTGGAACCCGAGACAAAGGACCGTGTCCCTTGAGTCAGCTATATGGCATCAGACATCCGGAACTGGCCTGGGCCTCAGGGAACTGAGCCTTAGAACCAGGGCCGAGGCAGCTCTGAGCCAGTTGGAGCTGGATCTTAATTCCACCGCCACCCCCGCACCTCCCCTTCTTGCTGTGCAAACTTGGGCAAATCACTGTCTCTCTCTGAACGTCCGAATCTTCCAATATCAAATGGACCCAATAACCTCCACCTGAGGGTCAAACATGCTGTCTAAACACTCTCAGAGCCCAGCACTCAGGAGAGACTCAATCAATGACAGTTCCTACTCTTAATTCCCTGGAGAAGAACCGCTACCCTAGCCGCGGCCCCGGGAAGCCCCGCCAAGCACCACTACTCACCTTGGAAGATCTCCTGCCGGGTGGCTGCCACCTTCTCAGGCTGCTTGGCTGCTGTGATGGGAGTGCTTTCTGCAGGAACAAACATGCATGGTGACCCACAACTCCAGGAACGGGCCAGGGTAGTGTTGACCACGGTGCTGTTACTCAGGGATTATAACTTCCACCCCGCAGAGTGTGAAGTACAGAGCACGTGAGGAAGAGAGCAGGTGTCTGTGCCTACGTGTCTTCATTTCCTGTGGCCAGAGGCAGACGGGATAACTCCCTCCGCCCAGCACAGCCCCATCCATCCTGGGCAGGTTTAGTGACTTTGCAGCCAACGCAGACCCTCCAGCGGAGGCCTGGACCGGAGGGTCTATGAAAGGAGTGCAGGTGTTACTTACCTGTTCTCTGCTCTGCCATGGGTGTGGTGGCCAGGGGCACAGACTTGAGGTCAAAAGGCTTTTCCGATGGTTCTAGAGTGTACTGCTGCAGAGCCCTCTCCAGACCAGGGATGGACACGGTCAGACCTAGAGGCCAGTGGGAGACTGAGGTCCTGGGGTCGAGGTTGTAGGACCTTGGGAAACCACTTAGGCCTCTGAGGTCCCACTTTCTCATGACATCGTCCTTTGCAGGACTGATGTGGGGAGTAAACGGACATAGGAGAGGGACTTATAAAGGGTAAAGCACTCTGCAAATGGAGGCTCTTATGACTAACTAGTGTTTCAATTCACTGGGCTGTTTCCACCCACAGGGCTGTGAACGCAGGGCCCTGGGTCTCCTGAGATCACAGTGATGCTGTGCAGTTGCCATGAAAGCCCAGCCGAGAGCGTCTTGCCTCCGAATCCCCCTGCCTGGCGAGACTGCAGCTCCGTTACGGGGCTGCGCCAGGGTCAGCCAGGAAAAGACTCACCGTTTAGGATATAGCCTGCATTGAGGGCCTTCTGCTTCTGCTCCAGGACACTGAGATAGAAGGTGGCCCGGTCCCTTACTTCATTGTCATCGTCCATCACACACCTGTGGCCAGAACACAAGGTCCTCCTGACCAGGGTGGCAGGAGGGATGCTGCAGGGCTTCAGCAGAGGTCAGTGAGAGGAAGCAGGTCTCTTAAAGCTCAGTCCTCGGATGTGGACCCAGGCATTAAATGCCAGGAGGGCCCGCGGGACTCTAATTAACTAGGAGGTGGCCGTATTCATACTCCCTGGACCCTCTCCCCAGAGCCCACCCAGTGAGGGAGGCAATCTCCTATACCCACAGCATACATCACAAAAGAATTTAACATGACCCAACAATTCCACTCCTGGGTATACACACAAGAGAACCGAAAACACGTCATACAAAAAGTCGCACACAACTGCTCACAGCAGCACTAGTCACAACAGCCACGAAGTGGAAACAACCCAGATGCCTATCAACGGATGTACCGACAAACAAAATGTGGTCTATTCATGCAATGGAATATTATCTGCCCATAAGAAGGAATGAAGTTCTGGCACATGCTACAACACGGATGAACCCTGAAAACATCATGAAGAAGCCAGACACATGAAAGGCGACACACTGTATGCCTGAGTTTATATGAGGTGTCCGGAACGGGCAAATCCAGAGCCAGAAGGAAAGCGAGTGGCTGACTAAGGCTGGGGGGCTGGGGGGAATTGTGATGACTATTCATCGGTACACTGTTTCTTTTGGGGGTGCTAAAAATGTTGTCGGGGCTTCCCCAGTGGTCCAGTGGTTAGGACTCTGCACTTCCACTGCAGGGGGCACAGGTTCCATCCCTGGTCAGGAACTAAGATCCCACAAGCCATGCGACATGGCCCAAAAAAAAAGTTTTCAACTTAGACTGTGGCAATCGTTATGCAACTCTGAATATACTAAAACCATCGTATTATACATTTTAAATGGGTACATCATATGGGTCTCGAATTATATCTCAATAAAGCTGTTTTTTAAAAATAGAAAACACCTCAAATTAACGCCTAGGTGGAGGGATTTTTGCATGACATTATTTTTCATGCTTTTCTTTTTTTTTAATTAATTAATTTAGGCTGTTCAGGGTCTTAGTTGCGGCATGCAGGATGTAGTTCCTCGGCCTGGGATAGAACCTGGGCCCCTTGCATTGGGAGGGCAGAGTCTTACCCACTGGACCCCCAGGGAAGTCCCATACTTTTCTGTGTTTCCATTTTTTCCTATAATCAATAGTTGTGTATCTTTTCTCCCCTTTTTCAATTAAAAAGATACAAAGGACAGCAGCCTGGGCCCAAGGGAACACTTGTCCACCAGGCCCATGGCCTGGACTCACCTCTTCAGCAACACCAAGATACTGGGCAGCATCTCTTCGTTCTGCGCTCCGAACTTGGCCAGAGCACTGACAGCGCCTGTGTTTACGAAGCAAATACGATTTACTGCCAGGGCTCGGAACGGGCCATCCAGAGCCAAGCAGCCCCGACCCAGCAGGCCCAACCCGACACCATGAAACAAGGAGCCTCAGTCACGTGGGCACCACCCGGCCTCAACTCCTCGCCTCTCACGGGGAAGGCAGCCCTGTTCTTGGGTCCCAGGAGTCCTTTTCAGTATTAACTAAGAAGAGGCCACGAGAGCTGCCCTCAACTTCTGTATCCAAATGGCCTCAGCTCACGGTGAAGCAGTACACGACCATAAACAAGAGAACAAACTACTACTGAATGAGTAACAACTGCTGAGAGGAACATCTGTCCAGAGAGGGCTTGAGTAAAAAAGAGCAATAAATTAAAAGTAAAGTTAAGAATATGATGGTTGCACGTTGAATTGCACACTCACTTAAAAGAGTGAGTTTTATCGTATGTGAATTATATCTCAACAAAGCTATTACTAAAAATAAAAAACTAAACACCAAGAAGAAAGAAAGAAAGGAGGAAAGAAAGGAAAAAGGGAGCGAGAAAGAGAGAAAGAAAGTTAAACGACGACATATAGTGACACTTAAAAACAAAAAAATCACTAAGCCGAATTAGAGGTTAAGAACCATTCACCTAGATGACGCCCAAACATCTAAGGCCCTTGCTACAAGATTATAAAACACCGAGCTTGTGAGGCAGGTGCCCGTGTCCCCCCGGGGGCTCAGGGCCCTTTGCTGGGGGGTCTACTGCAGGGCAAGCCCGGGGCCCAGGGGCAGCCCTGCTGACCCACCTGCCCGGACCTCCTCATGCTCCAGGACCACTCGGTTGTAGATGAAGCGGATGTACTTGGAGGGGTTGTTGGTCTTGGGCCCCTCCTGGCCCAGGAGGTGCAGGATGCGCGTGGCCAGCACGGTGAACTCGCAGTCCTCGATGAACTCGCACAGGTGCGACAGCCCCGTCTCCTTGCTCTCCGAGTTCTCCTCGATGATGCTGATGATGCAGTCCACAATGGCCCGCTTGTACTCAAAGCCGCCCTGCAGCGCAAGGGGCGAGCTGAGTGCCGAGGCTGCTCTCTCCAGAGCCTAACGGGACCCGGCACAGCGGTGCAGGCACTGAACCCGGTGACGAGGGCCCGGCTCTCCCGGCCTCGACCTCCCTTTTGTGTAAAACAAAAGGCTCGGGCTGAATGCTCGCTGGGGCCCTGCCGGTTCTAAGAGTAGATGGCTTAAGAGAAACATCTGGGACTTCATTTTCTTTCCAAGTTTGAGATAAAGGCAGAATGGGTGATGTGGATGCTGGAGGAGTGGGGTGTTAGTGTTTAATGGGAACAGAGTTCAGTTTCACAGTATGAAAACGTTCTGGAGGTTAACTGCACGCCAGTGTGAAGGTACTTCACACTACTGAACTCTACACTTAAAGGCAGATAATAGAATTCTATGTCGTGGGTATTTTATAATAGAATTCTATGTCGTGGGTACTTTATGACAGTTTAAAAAAAGGCAGAATAGGGCAGTAGAGAGACAAAAGATCCCGGGTCAAATCTATGCTCTGCCACTTACAGACTTTAATGACAGAAGTGGCAAGTGAGATACCCGCTAGGCGCCCGGCTGTAACCCGGCAAGGCGCGGCACACGGGATGGGATGCTGGCGCATGCATAGTGCCCATCCCACCTAAAGAGCGAAATCACCACGCGGCCTAGCGTTGCCAGGTCTTAGAAGTTTTTAAAGAGAAACTGGAAACCTATCGAGGTGGTTTTCCTGATTTTTAAATAACGGCTACTAATTCAAAATGTGTAAAACTCTGCACAACCGAAGCAGAACTTGTCTGTGGGTCAAATCTGGCCCCTGTTCTCAGATTAGTTTGTGTTACGGCCGTGATAAGTCACTCTCTTTGTCTGAGCCTCAGGTACCTTCATAACAAGGACCATTAGTGTACTGACCTCATGGGTTACTGTGAAGAATAAATACGCTCTGTGAATTACACACGCGCCTTACATTTCAATAAGGCTGTTCGGTCAGCAGGTGCCCTCGCTATGATACCGGTTCTGCAGCCTGCCCGCCGACTGGGCACTGACAGGTTCAGAGTAACTGCAGGGCTTTGCCTGCAGCGGCACATGGCTGACACACCCTGGGCTGAGGGACAGACCCTTTTCTAGCAGACAGGGTCTCGGTGTCTGAGCGCTGTGTTCTAATGAGTGAAGCTCTCACGCTGTCTTCCGTGGAGCCACACGTTGTCCTGGGAGGCAGGGAGGTCCGGGAGAAAACCACGGGCTCTGGAGCCAGACACTTACTGACCAGGTGGCCACAGGCAGGTGGTCTCAGATCCCTGATTTTTTTTTTTTTTTTTTTCAGATCCCTGATTTTTAAAGGGAGAAAATAACGTCTACGACAAGGCCTGTTATGAGGATCACAAGATGGTTCATGCTGTGTGGTGTCTCCACTGTGCTGGGCCGTCAGCTGAAGGCACCCTAAGCCCTGCTCTCTTCTCATATTCCTGGGAACCCCAAAGGCACCCAAGGCAATGGTTCCTCTACTGCCTTGGTCCAAGGGCCCATCTGGGGCTGGGGCAAAGGGCCACCAAATATCTGGGGACCAAATCTACTGCATGAACATTCTGCTTCTGCTCCTCTGAACGGACCAGTTCTGTTGAGACAACCAAGAAAGGTGGCCCACGTGAATCACTAACTCACGTCAGGAACAAAAAGAGAACCAATGTCACGTTATTAGCCTCAGTTTCCCAAGAAACCACCCTGGAGCTCCTGGAACGGCTGGAATATTTCTACGCGAGATGACACCAGACAGAACTCAGTTTCCCATCGTCTACACAAGCGTCACCTTGGGGCATCTGCTGGGTCTTTAGAGCCCGGGTAGCGTGCCATTAGGGTTATCAGTGTGATCACAGTGACTGGTGCATGTTTACACTGTCAGTCATGAGGAGTTTCAAGGGCCACGGGCACCGGGAAAGCAGCCGGCCAGCAGGTGGACTGGGTACACCCGAGAACTAGTTGGGTGTGGAGCCAGCGGCCAGGCCACCACCCACACAGGAGACCTGGCGCCCGAGCGCCCTGCTCTTACCTCCTCACGCAGCATGGAGAACAGGAAGCTCATGAGCACGGCGTGCTTGCGAGGGTACTTCTGACACAGTGCGCTGATGGCCTGGACCACCACCACCTGGGCCAAACAGACATGCGTTAGCGGCAGCCCTGCCACCTGGTGGTTACTTCATGCACCCAGTGCCAGCAGAGTCCTTCCTCAGGCAGGGCCGGGCCCTGGGAGCAACAGGCCAAGACGCGAGGGGAGCCCCACCTCCACCCTCGGGGGGCCCACAGCCCCGAGCCCCCCAGACAGGGAGGCATGCACAGAAGTCCCGAGGCCCAGATCCAGACTCTGGGTCCCTCTACTCAGACTTCAAGCAAAGTCCGCCAGCCCCTCCATCCCGCCTGTCCTGCTTCTCCCCTCCCCCACCATTCCCACCCCTGAGCCTTCCAGCTCAGGCTGCCCCTTGGGGTGCTCTGGCCCCAGCCCTCTACTCTTCTCAGTCTCTTTGGCAATCTCATCTCCTCCCGTGGTTTTAACCACCTCGTCTATGCCCCCAACGCCCAAATCTTTGTCTCTGGTCTGAGTTCAAGAGCAGTGCTTCCAAATGTCTACCACACAACTGCACCTGGTGCCCATGGGCACCTCAAACTTGGCCACAATCACCACCATTACCCCCGCTTCCCCCTCTCAGCCCTGACTATCTCCCTCCTTCCCCAAACGCATCCACAGCACCGTGACCAAACTAGAACACGGACTCACCTCTGAGGACGTTCACGCCCTCAGCTGTCACATGGTGCCCTGTTCCCCAGGGGTTCTGAGACCAGCCCCCCTCCCGCTTCCCAGGCCTGCGGGTGCCTTCGCCTCTCTGCCCAGCTCCCACAACCAAGCCTCAGTCCAGTTCACCCTCCAGCTGCTTGGGAAGGATCTCTCTGCACGCAAGTCTCGCTGTGTCATTCCACAGTCTACAAAGTATTCCTACAACCCACAGGCAGAGTTTATTCCGCCTACTTTGTATCATTCCTGCTACAGAACTCACCATGCTCTATCACAGTCATTCACATTGCCGTCTGTCTGCCTCCTGCCCTGATTAAAGCTCTCCAACAACACACTAACGTTTATGTTAACTGTTGTGAAATAACATTGTTACAGAAGTTGAGAACAGCGTGTAGGGAGGGGAGGAGGGGATGGGTGCAGCTATGCAGGGAGTCTCCTGGTGGTGGTGCAGTTGAGCATCCAGTATCTTACGCAGTTTCTCACACACACACACACACACACACACACACACACACACACACACACACACACACGTAACTCGTGAGCAAACTGCGGCCTGTGCCTGTGCTGTGACACTGTCCTGTGGCCCTGCGGGTGCTGGAGGACGAGGCAGCTGGGGGAGGGGAGCACGGGCATTCTCAGTATATTTCTTTACAACCTTCTGTGAATTGTTTGAAAATAAAAGTGTAGAGAACACTACAGAAAACGCTTTAGCAGCTTCCTTAAAGCCACAGCTCTTTATCACGAGCCCCCGGGCCTCACACGGTCTCGCCACCACCTGCTCCGACTTCATGGCCTCCACTGGCCGCAAAGCCCCCAACCTGGCACTTCAGCCCCTTCCTCTTGTTCCCAACACACTTGCTTCTGCCTTTTCTCCCATGTCTTCCCAGGTACCGCCCCGGGGCAGCTCCTCCTGGGAACCTCTACCCTGTGGGGTTTCCTCCCTGCACTAGTGTGTGAAATTACCGTGTCCCACCTCATTGACTGCCCACCTCCCCTCCTCAGCAAGCAAGCTCCATGAGAGCAGGACAGGTCTGTCCACTGCTCTGTTCCCCTTTCTCCAAACTCTGCCCAGAACATGGCAAGCGAACAAGAAACACTGAAGAACTTAACAAGCTGGCCTGGAGGCTCCTGGCCTCGCTGGACAAAAGCCGGAAGCAGCATCGCGCGCACTTCTGCCCGCCCTCCGCCCCACCAGCCCCCCAGAACCTCCGCCCCGGCTCGGAGCGGGGACGCGGCAGGCGGGGGCTATGGACCTTGAACTCGTCCGAGATCTCTGACATGAAGGAGGAGATCTGCTTCATGAGGCGGTCGATGCTGCCCTCGCTGCCTGTCTTGAGGAGAGTGGTGATGGCCAGCGTGGCGATGCTGCGGTTCGAGTCTGTAACCAGGTTCTCCAGGTCCAGGTTACAAGCTGTCACCGCAGATGGATGCTTCATGGCCACCTGTTTTGATTCGGGAGGAAAGACATGAGGACAGGGACGGGGTACAGCAGGTCCCCCACCGTTCCGCTGGTCCTTCGGGTGAGCTCAGGTCACTGCCAGAGGACAGAGGCGGGCCAGGGCTGCACCTCCCGCAGGGCGGGAGCCGGGAGACTCCCCCAGCCCCACTCCGCCCACTCCGAACTCACCTTGTTGAGGGTGCGGACAGCGGCATAACGGAGAGCAGCCTTGGGGGAGCTGCAGAAGAGCTGGAGCACTGTGGGGAGACAAATACGGTTGCTGGGCTGCCGGGAAGCCCAGGGGCCCCCACGAGGGGCAGGGACCGGGCACAGCGGCGGGGCACACATGCAAGGGCTCTGAGGCTGCGTCCAGCTGTCCTCCTGCTGGTGCCACCACCCCAACCAAGGAGACAGCCGTCCTCCGCGTGGGCACCTGAGCCTCGCACGGACCCGTGGGCACACTTGCAACCGCCCAGCGGTTCACACGTGGGCGCCTAGAGTGCCGGGCAGAGGGCTGAGCACTGCCTGCCGTGTCCCCGCGAGTCCCCACACGCCTGCAAAGCAGCTCCCGTATCTCCCTATTTCACAGACACAGAGGCCAAGGCACAAAGGGGCAGAGCGACTGAAGGAACGAGGCCAGCAGCCAGGAAGTGGCAGATCCAGGACTGACATCCGGGGCTGCCTGCCCCGGGGCCCAAGCCGTTGCCCTACCCGGGGTCCCGGCAGAGCATCGGCCGCCCCAGCCCGTGCCTTGGCCTCAGGAAGCTCAGGCTCCGGGTGCACTCGCTGGAGCGGAGAACATGGCTGCTGTTTTCTGCGGTGTCTATGCTCCTCTCCCATAACTTGGCTTCCATTCTCTTATACTTTTTCAGCACTTATTTACGGTTTTCTTAAACAACCCTTATTTTAAAAGCTCTCTCTGTTTGACTTTCGTTATTCTGGAACATGAATAATATAACAAGAAAGAACAAACATTCGAACCAGGGAATGAATTCATTTAGTTCTTTTGCTTCTGTCGCCAAGGAGGAGGAGAGACTTCTCTATGCAAATGTGAACCCCATCTCTCTGCCTGACAGGTTTGCAACCTTATTCTGGAGAACATGAGAAAAGCAGGAGGGCCAACCATTCCTCAACCTCTGCAGCTGGAACTCTCTGGCAGAACATCATGGCTTCCATTACTAGGCCTGTCCTTCTGGGACGCTTGCCCCTTCCCTCCTGCTCCAAGTCCCACTTCTCAATGCACCCGCCTTCCAGGACTGAACACTTAGCCCACCGTCACGTGCCTGCTACCCCGACATGTAGTGAGATCTCAACGCTCAGCACAGGGGCCTGCACGATCAAGGCACTGATCACTCAGCAGCTGGCCCGACAGCAGCGGGAGCCCAGCGGATTCTGCTGCACGACCGCCCAGAGCGCAGGTGCCGCGTGCACCACGCTGCCAGCGTAACGGCACGATTGCTATCCTTCCCGCAGAGAGGACAGCTGGCTCGCCCAGGCTCGCCCAGCTGCCCTGCCACAGAGCCAGGACTGCAACCCACGCTCCTGTCCAGACTCTGACCAAGCCCTCTTTCTCCTCCCTGAGACGGCCCGGGCCCTGGCTTCATAAATGCGGGCTTCCTCCGCCGGGCCCTCCTGCCACGGCAGCCACCCGCAGGCGGCAGAGCGCCTCTGAACCTCGCCTCCGCCACCCGCCAGAGCCCAGGTGAGAGGCCCTGGCCCGGCAGGGAGCAGGTGCTGCCTGGGGACTGATGCCCTCTCTTAACTGTAGCCTGCAGCCCGCCTGAGGGCATTTCCTTTCTTTCCCGTGCCCCCTGGCCCAGGCCCTAGCTCCTGGCAGGCACAGGCGTGCGGGGCTTGGGTGGGGAGCGCCTGGTCACCTGACACGGCCGGGGCCAGCTCCTTGGCACTGCAGCCAGGCAGGTTGACGATGGCCGAGGCGGCTTCGTACACCACCATCTCGTGCTTGTTGCGCAAGCAGCTCTCGATGAAGTCGAACAGCGGGCTGTCGCGGCTGCGGGACAACAGGCGGCAAGAGGACGCTGGGGGGCCCGTCCGGGAGACGGGCAAGGCCTCGCGTGGCATGAGGGGGGACACGGTGCCACTACCTGCCGTCCTCCTCCTCCAGCTGCCGGCTGGCCACGCGGATCATCATGCAGTAGGCGAAGGGGGACTTGAGGCCGTGCCGCGTGAACTTGCTGATCATCTTGCTGACGGCCAGGCGGTCGTTCTTCCGCACGTGGTACAGGAGCCCCAGCGCGTGGTACTAGAGAGCGGGAAAGGGCAGCAGAGCACGGGCTTGTGAGGCCGGGCTCCCTGGCCGTGGGGCTCTGAAGGTCACGGTCCCTCTGGGCTCTGGCCTCCTCATCTCTGGGATGGGCATCGTGGTCGCTTCCTCCAGAGCCTGGGTACGACCGTGCCCAACAAGCCACCTAGGTGTCTGCGGTCCTTATCTGTCCCCAATTTCAGCAAGGGCCTCGACAGGCAGCGTGAGTGCAGGTGTGGAGAGGACAACAGGTGCCACAGATGGAAGACCAGGAGGAGACCAGGTGTCTCTGACCAGATAGAGAAAGCGGGAGCCAGGCCTCGAGGGGGACACGTGTCGAAAGGTGCTGTGCAGATGTGAGCCCTCACAGCGTCAGACCTTACGTGTGACACCGTGTGACAGGTACTTCTGCCCCCACTGCCCTGCCCAAAGACTTGTGGCTGCTGCCGGCAAGGCTAGGTCTGCAGAGGGAAGGCACACGGAGTGTACCTCCTCTGCTCCTTCCTAATTCCTTACCAGGGTGACACTCAAGGGCCTTCTATGTGGGAAGCTTCTCTGACCCTGGGAAGGGTTTGAGGGGCCACAGCTGGTCCTGGAGATGAGACCCAGCACAAAGGGCACAGAGGGAGGGAACAGATGCCCACACAGGGAGGCTGCAGGTAGGCAGATGGGCAGAGGCTACAGAGGCTCTCATTTGATCCTCACAGCTTTGTGAGGCGAAGACTTTCTTTCCTGTTTTACAGACAAGGAAACTGAGACTCACGGAAATAAAGGGGCTCCTGGCTGAAGTCACTGAGGAAGAGATCAGCACACGAAAGCCCCACCAGGATGCTTCCGTGCATCACTACCAAAGCCAGCTGGGCCAGGTCAGCTGCGTCGCATACCCCAAAACAACACCCTGGCTATCAAAACACTCGATTATTTCGGTACCAGCTAGTAACGTCTCCAACCCAACTCCCCCTGCAAGTGGTGCCCTGGATTCTTTCCCCAAACCCCCCAAGTCTCCCCACAACGACAAAACGATTAAAGCCTGCTCCAGCCAGGGGCCGCCAGGATCTCCGTGGTAAGAGTCCATGCTGTCTGGCCAGGACAGCGCCACCAGCCTAAGTATCTTCAATATCACTGCTTTGCTCACCTGGACCATGATGTTATCACTGGATGCCGCCTCCTGGGCCTCATTCACCCAGCGCTTGACCACGTCGAAGCTGCACTTGAGCAGGTGCTGTGGGGCACAGGGCGCATTGAGGGGTGGGCAGGCAGGATGCTCTGCCATCACACCTCCCGGTCTGGCCACAGTTCAGCTGGCTCTGGGTCTTCCCTCAGACACAGCCCAGGGCCCCTCTGTCGTCCGGGTCCTCTGAGAAGTGCACAGACTCGGGACAGCTCCCACCCTCACTCTCCCTGCCCTGGCAGACTTCCTGCCAGGCTCAAATTCCAAAAATCTGTCACCCCAAAGGATGGGTTAAGGCTGTCCAACTGGCCCCTCAATTAACCCAGAGTTCCCCGGGAGCTCTTCATTGAGAAGGAGGTGGGACTCTCAGATCTGGGGATACGAAGCTTTTCTTTTCTTTTGGAAAGTGACTTTGATGTTTCTTCAGTCTCCCAATCCAGCGCCCGCCCCCAGCCCCTGCTGAGGCTACACACCAGGGAAGACACCAGAGCAGAGCTGGAGACGCTGGGCACCTTGTCCACGATGGCCTGCTTCATGTAGCGCTCGATAGCCTGTAGCATGGTGCTCTGCGGGGACAAGGGGTGGGTGAGAGGGGGCCCGGTCAGTCCCTGCCGCCCTCAGGAGTGCAGGAGACAGGGTGTGGAGGAGGGATGGCCAGGAGGGAGGAAGCAGGCTCATGTCCTGCGTCCCCGCACCCCTCCCAGGAGCCGGGGGACGAGCTAGAGCACGTGAAGGGTGAGACCCCGCGGCGACCGAGCTGGCCAAGGGGGACTCACGTCAGTGATCTGGCAGAGGGCGCGCACGGCTGGGCCCCGGTAGCTGTCTTCCTTCCCAGTCATGTCCTTCGTCAAGCTGCAGGGACAAGGCGATGGCCTCACGCAGGGGCCGGGCCTGCCCCCCCGGCCCTGCCCTGCCCACCCCAGGTCACCACGCCAGTCTCCTAATGGGCGTCCTCCCTGTGCTCTTAACCCTTCCCCACCAAACACCACACAGCAGCCAGAGGGTTTTTCATAAAACTGAACAGACCGGGTCACTCCCCTGCTCTGACTGAAACCTTCCAGAGGCTTCCTGCTGCCATCCCCATCAGCCCCTCACAGAGACGTCCCCAAACAGGCCGTGCTCTCCACCCCAGGCCCTGGCACCTGCGTCCCCTCAGCCGAGCGCACTGCCCCCCTCATCTCCACCTCTGTCCTGCTACTTCTCACTCAGCCCTCAGGACTCCACTCAGACAGTTCCAGGAGGCCTTTCCTGACCCAATTTCAAGTTGGCTGTCCTCCTGATCTGCTCTCAGAGCCGTCACACTTCCCTAATGCCTGTCTGCTGGGTTACTTCTCGGTAAATTCTGGGGCTGCAGGGGCCATGCCTGTCGTGTTTGCTGCTCTATTCCCGGAGTTACACGGGGGCTGACAGACGATAAATATTGTCTAAATGAACCTACACACGAATGTATAACGTCCCCCCCGAAACTGTGGCAAGAAGCAATAAAAGAACTGAGCCCAGGGATTATATTTCAGTCCACTCTGTCCCCTGAATCCCTCAGCCTAACACTTAGTGAGCAAAGCAGTCCTTAGTGAGTGAGTCTGCCTGTGCTCCCCGTGTATATATACCCCTAGGTGTATCCTCCCTGGGCTTTCTCTTGGTACTCGATAGAGTCTTTGTGAAACTTCCGGCTGCCTCAGTTGACTGAGAGGAATCAAGGGAAGGAAGGCTCTGTGCCTAAGTTCAGGCCAGAGAATTAAAAGGGAAACCGCCCACCCTGGAGGTTGCCACAGGTGGGCAGGGTAACTGAAGGACGAGGGAGACAGGAGAGCAAAGGAGAAAAGGGCACGGGCGGGCTTCCCTGGTGGCGCAGTGGTTGAGAATCTGCCTGCCTATGCAGGGGACACGGGTTCGAGCCCTGGTCTGGGAAGATCCCACATGCCACAGAGCAACTAGGCCCGTGAGCCACAGCTACTGAGCCTGCGCGTCTGGAGCCTGTGTTCCGCAACAAGAGAGGTCGTGATAGTGAGAGGCCCGCGTACCTTGATGAAGAGTGGCCCCCGCTTGCTGCAACTAGAGAAAGCCCTCGCACAGAAACAAAGACCCAAACACAGCCAAAAATGAAAGAAATGAAAGAAAAGAAGGAAGGAAGGAAGAACTGAGTTAAAAATTTAAAAAAAAAAAAAAGAAAAAGGGCACAGGCAATGCGTAAGCCGAAGTCTGAGCGCCTGGTACTCGTGAGAAGATGGGCTCTGTGTCGGTGGATCATTCAGAGACCAAGACTTGCCTGCTGGTCACAATGATGACATCCTCTGCGATGCAGGACATCTCCTTGATGGTCAAGTAGCACATCCGACGGAGGGTGGGCTGCGCAAGAGATGCGAAAAGCCCTCTGACCCCTGGCACAGCATGAGGCAGCCTTGCTGACAGGAGGCCCTCCCACCACCCTGTCAGAGCTGCCCCCTCTGGAGGAGGGCTGGGGTGGGGACACTTACATCATTGGACTGAAAGAGTTTGGTCATGGCAAAGAAGGCCTCGGTTGCTTCTGTGGTCCCCAGGTGCTCCCCCTGTTTTAATCAAGAAAGAAGTCTCAGCTTGGGACAGACGAGCCAGAATACTCTTCCTGCCGGATCAGCCCAGGCCAGACCCTCGGACCCTGCAGAGGCTCCGTCAAGGGCAACACATCGGAGTGGGACGCTGAGGGGACCCAGAGCTGGGCCGCTGGCTACAACTACACAGGGTCTGTGCCCCTGCCCCCAACACACCCCAGTACCATCTTCCCCACCCCCAAGCCTCACCCTGTTACCTGGTTTATGAGGTAGAGGATCTTGGTGAGGATGTGGGCACATTTCCGAGGATTGATGGGAGTTTCGTTAAACACGCGGGCCTAGGAAGAAGCGACCAAGGATATTACCTTCTGGCTGAGTTTATTTCCCTTCCCTGACTGCCCTCAAGCACGTCGAGGTCTGAGAAGGCCCAGCGTAAATAAATACACTTGCTCAACCTTATTTTCATAAGGAAAGAGTCTTGTTTTGCTTTTTTCTTACTTTACCTATTAACAACTCCTGAAATTTTCCCTAAATATTAGCTGAGGATGTGCTGACTTAGTAACTAATGGATAGTCAGACAACGCTTATTTTTATTTATTTATTTATTTATTTTTTGCGGTACGTGGGCCTCTCACTGTTGTGGCCTCTCCCATTACGGAGCACAGGCTCTAGACGCACAGGCTCAGCGGCCATGGCTCATGGGCCCAGCCGCTCCGCGGCATGTGGGATCTTCCTGGACCAGGGCACGAACCCGCATCCCCTGCATCGGCAGGCGGACTCTCAACCACTGCGCCACCAGGGAAGCCTGGCAACGCTTGTTAATTAACTAGAAGAAGAAACGAAGACAAAGAAAAAGACAGGCCTAATGAACACTCCCCGGGAACAAAGTGCCCCCGTCTTTCCAGGAGCAGGTCTCTCCCCTGCTGTCCTTTAAACCAGCACTCTGAACGCGCCCGCACGCCAACTAGGAACACTCGTGACGGAAGAGACGGGAGCAAATGACACTTGCCTCCTGGAGCACTGCGCTCTTCTCGAGGTGCTGGAACGGGTTGGAGCCTCCACCTACAGTCAGAGCACAGGCAGGACTGAGCACAGGCTGCGACCCTGAATTTCAGAACTCTCTCAGACGTAGCCAAGGGAAACATGTCCCAGTGCCCAACCTAGTCAAGTTCCAACTCCTCTGAGTGGCAACCAAAGCTCTACAAACTGCCAGTAGATCCAGCCATCCTCCTGCAAGGGGAGCTCCCTCCATCCCAAGCCACTGACTCACAGTCATCCAGCAGCCCTGGTACAGTCCTTGTGTGCTTCTCAGAGTGTCACGTCTTGCATTCATTTATGCAACTGGTACTTAACTGAGTTCCTACTACGTGCGAGACCACCACTTCCAGCGACTAGAGTCTGTGCTTGGCAGATATCACACGTGTAATTAGTTACACACCTCAGTATCTGACTGACGTCTGTTTCCTCCACTACGTCGCGACCATTCTAATATTCTGGGCTCGAGCACTGAGCGTCTCACTTGTTCTACTGCAATGTCAGGGCACAGTACAGCCTGGCATGCAGTAAGCGCTCAATATATGTTTACTGGGTAAATGCATGAGAGTCAGGGTTCTCAGCCACGGGACACTGTGCTCCCCAGTCCGGTCAGCACCGACGCAGCCCCAGCGAATCCCCACAAGAGCATCGCGCGCGGCGCCCTCCCCTAACAGATGGGGAAACTGAGGCCCAGAGAGGCGTGCGACCCGCCCAAGGTCACCCAGCGAATCGCGGTCCGAGCTTACGAGTGCGGGGCAGTGGAGCCTGCTCGGGCTCTCCAGGGCTTGCCACTGACCGGCGGCAGCCCCTCGCACAAGCCCCCGTCCCTCCCGGGGCCTCGGGTCGGGACAGAGGCCGCCGGGGAGGTCGCCGAGAGCCTGGGCATAGGTTCGGCCTCCCCCAGGCCTCGCCCCCCTCACCCGATTCCTCGTCCTTCTTGTCAAATTTCTTCAGCATGGTGGTGCCGGCGGGGGCGCGAACCAGCACCTGGCACGGGACTGACCGACTGACTACGGTGGTCCTCCGGAGGTTCCGCACGGGTCACTTCCGGCCGGCCACGTCGCCCGGCGCTGTGCGCAGGCGCACTCCGCGCTCCGCGCATGCGCACATCCGGGACGCTTCGCCCCGTCAGGCGTAACCCCGTCCCTGCCGGGAGGGGCCGGGGCTTAATTCGGGGCCTTACGCCCTCCTCTCGGTGCATTCGTTCCCGCCTCATGCCTGTGGCGGGAGTTTAAATGTGCTTTCGGAGGCGAGGCCCTAGCACGCTGGCCCGAGCAGCCGCCCACCTCCGAGGTGCTACCTCTTCTGGTCACCTCCTCCCGGAGGCCCGCCAGCCTCGCCTCACTTCAGCCCCTCCCCTGCCGGATTTCTCTGCCTACCTCGAATCGCCGTCTGACACACTAACTACATTCTTACTTTACCGCTTTGACTGTCTTTTATTCCCTGCGGTGGATGATGTTCACATACAGTAGGTGCTCAGACAATTGTTGCGTGAATGGGCTTCTACAGTTCAACTCTGCCCACCCCCCTCACATCCGCTCCCGGTGCGAACTGCTTGGTACTTGGCTAACTTCTAGGGATCTGACTAGCGTGAAAGGTCGGCGCGGCAACGTTAACTTGCTCTTGAAATCTGTGGGTATTTATCGAGCACCTACTGGATGCGCCGCCTGGCGCTGGGGGAGGGAAAGGACGCGAAGGAGAGACGGATGTCGCCCAGGGTTACCTCCACGGACCTGGGAAGACACCCCGAGGCCAAGGTGAGGACTTGCGCGACACCGAGACGGAGTCCCCTGGCCCGAGGGGAGGAGTCCAGGTGAGCCGGGGCGCGGGCGGTGCCCAAGGTGCGGGGGGCGTGGACCGCAACGCGCCGGGACCCCGGACGCACAGGCGCCCGCCTCTGCAGTCCTGCTTTGCAGAAGCTGGGGCCCGGGGGCCGCGGGGGAGGGGGGGCGGGGGTCTTGCGCCAACGTGAAATTGTCAAGAGCCGGAAAGATGTGCAAAATCTTTAACCAGGAACCCCACCCCTTCCTTATCCGGAGGAAATCATCCAAAGGAAGAAAATCAAGTTGCTCACTGCAGCAGTTTGGAGCAAGATAATTGGAAACACCCTAAATGCCCAGCAGTAAAGGGATGACTAAGGGGATTGTGGTGCATCCATCGGATGAAACATTCCACACCCTTCTAAAGGGATATTTCTGAGGACTTGGGAGGCAGTGTCCAAACTTCTTAAACAAAATGAGACGTTAAAGGGGAAAAGCAGGGTGTAAAAGTGTTCATAATTAAGGTGAAATAAGTATGCCTCATGGTTAAAAGCCAGAAAAGAACCCCAGAGTTTTTCGTTGTTGTGTTAAGACCGTGAAGTACAGATAAAGTGTGTTGAGATAAATATCCTTTTATATTATGATATTAATTCTATAGAACTATATACCAAGGGCAATTTTTATAATACCTCATTTTTATAATGAGAATTGTGGGTTGTGTGTCCAGTTTTCTGTATAAGCTAATACGTAACTGTAGGGTTTTTATTATTTTTAAACTGTAATATACATTCTTTTTTTAAAAAATATTTGCAAGGTTCATCCATATTACAGCATGTATCAGTACTTCATTCCTTTTTAAAAAAAAATTTTAGTTATTATTTATTTATTTTGGAACCGGGGCCCCCTGCCCTGGGAGTGTGGAGTCTTACCCACTGGACCACCAGGGAAGTCCCTTTAATATACATTCTTCATGATAATTGCTGAGTCCTTTGTAGAAACACAGGATACTGAAAGTACAGGAGAAATTAGGGAATCTGAATAAGATTAGTAGGTTGTACCAATATCAATAACCTGCTTGTGGTATTTTTTTTGTTAACATTACTCGTTTTGAAAAATTGAGATATAATCCACATATCTTAAAATTCACCCTTTTATAAGTGTACACTTCAGTGGTTCTTAGTATATTCAAACAGTTGAGCGTGCATCACCACTACTTCCAGAACATTCTCATTACCCCAAAGAAATCTGTCTCCATTACTAGTCATTCACCATCCCTCACTCTCCGCCCCAGCCATTGATCTACTTTCTGTCTCTGTGGATTTGCCTGTTCTGGGTATTTCATGTAAATAGAGTCATACAATGTGGCCTTTTGTGTGTCTGCTTCTTTCACTTAGCATAGTGTTTTCAAGGTTCATGTCACAGCATCAATCAGTATTTCATTCTCTTTTATTGCTGAATTATATTGCATTTATGAATATATATATATATACACACACATATTTTGTTTATTTAACATTCATCAGTTAATGGACACTTGGGCTGTTTCCACTTTTTGACTCTTGTGAATAATGCTGCTGTGAATACTTGTGTACAAGCTTTTGTGTGACACATGTTTTCATTTCTCTGGAGCATATAAGAGTAGAAATGCTGGTCATATGATAACTCTGTTTAACTTTTTGCAAAACTGCCTGGTTTCCAAAGCATCTGCCCCACTTTATTTTCCCACTAGCAGTGTATTAAAGTTTCCAATTTCTCCACATCCTCAGTAACATTTATTGACTTTTTGATTATAGCCATTCTAGTGGGCTTCTCATTGCAGTGGCTTCTCTTGCTGCGGAGCACGGGCTGTAGGCGTGTGGGCTTCAGTAGTCACGATGTGTGGGCTCAGTAGTTGTGGCTCTCGGGCTGTAGAGCGCAGGCTCACTAGTTGTGGTGCACGGGCTTAGTTGCTCTGCATGTGGGATCTTCCTGGACCAGGGCTTGAACCCGTGTCCCCTGCATTGTCAGGCGGATTCTTAACCATTGCGCCACCAGGGAAGACCCACAAGTATCTTTTTGAATTAGAGTTTTCGTCTTTTCCTGATATACCCCTCAGGAGGGGTATTGCTGGATCATATGGTAGTTCTATTTTTAGTTTTTTTTTTTTTAAAGGAACCTGCATACTGTTCTCTATAGTGGCTGCACCAATTTACATTCCCACCCACACTGTAGGAGAGTTCCTTTTTCTCCACATCCTCTGCAGCATTTATTATTTGTAAACTTTTTGATGATGGCCATTCTGACTGGTGTGAGGTGATACCTCACTGTGGTTTTGATTTGCATTTCTCTAACGATTAGCAATGTTGAACATCTTTTCATGTGCCTGTTGGCCATCTGGGTATCTTCTTTGTAGAAATGTCTATTTAGGTCTTCTGCCCATATTTTGATTGAGTTGTTTGGTTTTTTTATATTGAGCTGTATCGAACAGCACAGTTTTATGTTATCTTCCAAAGATTTTAAATTTGCCTTTCACATTTAAGTTCTGACTTCATCATAATTTTTTTTGTGTGTGTGGTGTGAGGTAAGGAGTCAATTTCATTTTTTTTCCATTTGGATAATCAATTGCCTAACACATTTTATTGAATAATCCTTTCTTTCCACACTGATTTGCAAGGCCATTTTTGCCCCCTATCAAACTTCCATTTATATGCTGTTTGTATGTTATCTATCAAGGGCCATCTCTGTGGGTCTGTTTCTGGGCTTCCTATTCTGTATCATTGTCAATCTGTCTATCCCTGTGTCAGTTCCGTACTGCGTTAATCATCATAGTCAGGATAAGCATTGATGTTAGTATCTAGGAAGGCGAGTCCTTCCATCTTATTCTCAGAGCATGTCTTGCCTCTGCTTGTTCCATAGACAAACCATGGGATTTTAATTAGAATTGAATTAAATCAGGCTTTTCTGGTGGCGCAGTGGTTAAGAATCCACCTGCCAATGCAGGGGACACGGGTTCGAGCCCTGGTCTGGGAAGATCCCACGTGCTGTGGAACAACTAAGCCCATGCGCCACAGCTACTGAGCCCGCGAGCCACAACTACTGAGCCCGCATGCCACAACTACTGAAGCCTGTGCGCCTTGAGCCCGTGCTCCACAGCAAGAGAAGCCGCTGCAATGAGAAGCCCACACACTGCAACGAGGAGTAGCCCCCCCCTCACCGCAACTAGAGAAAGCCCGCGCACAGCAACGAAGACCCAACACAGCCAAAAATAAATAAAATGAAAAATAAATAAATTAAAAAAATAAAGGTAACCTTGGTACTTGCATTTCCCCCAGTGTCTCTGACAGGTGCCAGGTACTGTGTTTATGGGCTGCACAAGCTCTCTAATTTAATTCTCACAGTCTCCATTTTCCAAGTTCACTGAAGCTGACAGAATTTGATGATTTGACAAAAGTTGCCCGGGGGAGGCAGCGGAAGAGCCAAAGTTTGAACCCAAGTCTGTCTGACTACAAGTTTTTTTTTTTAAAGATGTATTTATTATTTTTAAATTTTATTTATTTTTGGCTGCATGGGGTCTTAGTTGTGGTGCGTGGGGTTCTCTCTAGTTGTGACGTGCGGGTTTTCTCCTCTCTAGTTGTGGCGTGCAGGCTTCAGGGCGCGTGGGCTCTGTAGTTGTGGTGCAGGGGTTCCAGAACGCGTGGGCTCTGTAGTTTGTGGCACGCAGGCTCTCTCGTTGAGGCACCCGAGCTCAGTAGTTGTGGCGCATGGGCTTAGTTGCCCTGCGGCACGTGGGATCTTAGTTCCCTGACCAGGGATCAACCCTGTGTCTCCTGCATTGCAAGGTGGATTCTTTACCACTGGACCACTAGGGAAGTCCCCACGCCTCTAGCTTTAATGCACCAAAGCGTCTTCCTCTCAGGCGTTTAGCTGTTTCCAGTTTCTCCACGGGTAAACGACATTGTGATAAACATCTCTGGTATACATTTTGCCCCTGTTTCCAGAAAGTTCATGTCAGTTTTACTTCCCCAGCTAGTTCTAGTGTCAGCATTTACCAATCAGTGCCCCCGTTGAACAACCAGCAAAAGAAACTGACATTTCCACAGCCGCTTCTTTGCGCCACATGGGACGCTAACTCATTCTCTTACGTTATCTCATTTGATCGTCACAACAACACCAGGAAACTGAAGCTCAGAGAGGTACATTCATTTGCTCAAGATCACACAGCAAGCTAGGGACACAAAGCAGCCAGAGGGTTAACAACTTCTTAAAAGCTTCCAGGACTTCCCTGGTGGTCCGATGGTTAAGACTCCGTGCTTCCACTGTGGGGGGCATGGGTTCAATCCCTGGTCAGGGAACTAAGATCCTGCATGCTGTGAGGTGCGGTCCTCCCCCCCAAAAAAGTAGAAAAGCTTCCAGACGATTCCCCTCACACTGGGAATAAAATCCAGACTCCTCCCCGTGGCCTGTGAGGCCCTAACACCCTGCATCCTGCCTCACTCTCCTGCCATGGTCCCCTCCAGCCTCTCTGGGATTCTTCCTGTTCCTCCAGCTCTCTGTGACCCTGCCCTGTGGGCAAGGCCTCTGCCCAGCCAGTCCCCTACAGCTTTTATGTGCCTGTTGCTCTCCTGCTGTGGTCAGCTGAAAGGCCACCTGCTCAGAGAGGCGTTCCTGACTTCTGTGGCTAAAGTACCACCCCTTCTCTTTTCCACGGTCTTGTTTTACTTTCTTCATGGCAGTTTATCACTGTCCGAATTGATCATTTGTTGGCCTGTCGTATTAGTCAAGATTCTCCAAAAAGACAGAAATAATGGGATGTGTATGTTTGTGTGTGTGTATATATAGAGGCAGAGAGACAGAGAGGTTGAGATTTGCTGTAAGGAATTGGCTCATGCAGTTATGGGAGTGGGCAGGTCCCGAGACCTGCAGGGTGAGTCAGCAGACTCACCCCAGGAGAGCCAATGATTAAGTTGTGGTCCGAGTCCAAAGGGCTGAAGAGTAGGAGAGCTGAGTAGTGGTTTCTGTCTGAGGACTGGCAGGCTTCAGACTCAGGAAGAGCTGATGTTTCAGTTTGAGTCCAAAGGCAGGAAAAAAGCTGATATCTTAGTTTGAAAGGCCGTTAGGCAGGTTTAGTTCCCTCTCATTCAGTTTTTTTTTTTGTTTGTTTTACTCAGGCCCTCAGCTGTTTGGGTGAGGCCCACCCACGTCGGGGAGGGCAGTTGGCTTTACTCAGTGTAGTGGTTTAAACGTAATCTCATCCAAAAACACCCTCACAGAAACACCCAGGGTAATGTTTGACCAGATATCTGGGTGCCCCGTGGCCCAGTCAAGTTGACACATAAAGTTAACCATCACACTTGTTTACTGTCATCTCTCCACCTTCAGCTGCTAAGGCAGCTCCTTGTCTGGCATATTCCTGACATGTGGCACATAATAAGTGGTCAGTAAATAGCAGTGGGATGAATGAATGACAGAGCCCAGACTCCAGCCCTGCTCTGAGCGATCCCACGTTTATTCGTTTTCTGCAATGAGACATTCCTTCATGTTGATCACTGCTGGTTGACTGAGGAGAAAAACATAACATCTGCAGTCAAATCAGTGTCCGCCCGCAAAGGCATGGTGTTCTTTTTGTGTGATGAAAGAGCCCCGGCCTGGGAGTGTCAGGCAGCTCAGCTTCTTGTGGCTTCTCGGTTCCCAAGCAACAAAATTAACACCCATCCTGCTCTTCTCTGGCTGTGTGGCTGTAAGCCTGAGAGGCCTGCCACAAAGCTTCAAGGTTCCCCAGAGACAGTTTTCCTGTCGCTGCAAAGTAGGAGGAGAAGCAGTCCTCTGCAGGCTCTCACCCTCCAGGAGGGGTGGCAGGGCCGGATCGTTTATTAGTGACTCACCAGGAGCTGGTGACAGTAAATAGAAAGGGTTGAGCACATCTCCACCTGCCAGCAGACTGGAGGACAGTGACAGAATAGCGACAGCTCGATAAACCAACAGGGAGTGCCTGTGATGAGCCCTCCGAGCCCTACACCCACCCCACGGGGCCCACCAGCCTTGGGTTGTACGTGGTTCTGCGGATTTTGTAGTCAGAAAGGCCCCAGAGCAAGTCTGCCTTTGCATGAACAGCTAAAAGACGCACGCACGGTATCGTGGCGTGTACACAAGTCACACTGTGTGACTAAGGCGGGGACACATTTCATGTGCAGGGACCTGGTACTGGCATTCCCCTGGAGGGTGACCCTGGTGCAGCTTGTAAAGGGCCCGTGACTTGGCAACCCCCAGCAAGTTCAGCCCTGGGGCGACATGCATGTCGTTAACAGTACGGAACAGGACACTTCAAATGGCTAAGATGGTAAATTTTATGCTACGTGCTTTTCACCACAATAAAAAATAAAAAACCATCCATTTCTTATCTCACAGTTTGTGCGGCTAGGAATCTGGGCCCAGCTCAGCCGGGTCCTCTGCTTCAGGCTCTCTCACGAGGCTGCACAGGGGCTGGGGTCTCATCTGAAGGCTGGGGAAAGGTCTTCCAAAATTGCATGACTGTTGGCAGGATTCAGTTCCTCGTGTGCCACTGGCCCGAGGGCCTCTGTCGTTCAGTGGCTTGGGCCAGCCGCTGCCCTCGGCCCCTTGCCATGCGGTCCTCTCCACGTGTCGGCTCACTTCCTTAGAGTGTGCAAACCAGGAGGGCAATAGAGCGAGTCTACTAGTGAGCTGGAAGTCAGAATTTTTTGTAATCTAACTACAGATGTGACATCACATCACTTTTGTCATGTCCTACTTGGTAGAATCAAGTAATCAGGTCCAGCCCACGTTCAGAGAGGGCTTTGCACAGGGTTTGCACAGCGGCTCACCCGGCAGACCTCCGTACCTCTGTCAACGGTACCACCCCGTTGCCTCACCCAGAGACCGAGATCCATCCTCAACACCTTCCTTCCCCCGTCTCCACATCCAGTCCATCCGCATGCTTCTCTGTCTCTCCAGCAAATGCATCCAGAGTTCCTGCTTATGGACCAGGCTGTGTTCCCAGCTTCTGGATCAGCAATAACCTGGACAGGCAGGCTCCCTGCCCTCCTCGTGCCCGCAGGCTTGTTGAGGCAATAGTTTTAAACTTGTTTCCTTAGTTGTAAAGTTAATTTAAAATGGAATTGGGTAAATGAGGACCAAGTGAACTAACATGAAGTAATATGCTTCAAGCAGTGTCTGGCACACAGTATATGCTCAACAAGTCCTAGCTGTGATTGTCGGAGAAAGTGAGAAAAGTTGTAAGTGAGAACAAAAGAGGAGGCTGTAGGAGAGGACAGCGTGGCCTCCTCTCCCTGGGTGGGCAGGGAAAGCTTCTCTGTGGAGCCACATTTTGCACGAAGCCAGAGGGATGAGAAGGAAGTAGCCAGGCAGGCATCCCGGGACGGAGCAGGTGGTGCAGAGGCAAAGGGGGCGCCAGTCTGGACTTTGGTGGTGGAGGTGGAGAGAGAGAAAAGAAGGCCCTTGCAGATCGATTTCAGAAGTAGACGTGATATGATTTGCTGGGGTGGGTGAAGCAAGGGGAAGGAAGGGACCAGAGGATGCTGTGTTTCTCACTCTAATTATCCTGTATCACCTACCACAGTGCTGAAGCCGGGACGCCACCGGTTTGGGGAAGTGGGGGGATTCCCAGTGGAGAGGCCCAACAGCCATTTCCCTTGGTGGCTTGAATCCACCCAGCCTCTCTCTCCCCACTGCCACCCCCGGTCCACGCGCCAGCCTGTCTCTCTGGGCTTCTGCAGTTGCCTCCGCCCTGGTTCCCTCCTGGTCCTCCCTCACTTTGCAGCTCCAGTGGCCTCACCTACACGAACCTTCTCCAGTCACTCCCTGGCTAGCAAATTGTTGCTTAGTCGAAGAGTTCAACAGATGCCTATTGGCGTATGGATTTATGAGTCGTTGGAGTCAGGAGGGGCCTCAGCCGTCCCTATTTCAGCTCCTCAGTCAGGTGGCCTTCCTGCTTCCACATTCCTCACCCCCTGCTCCGTCCTTGCCAGAGGCAGTACATGGTGTGTGGTGACGGGGTCCAGGCCTTTGGAGTCTAGTGGAACCTGCATCCAGTTCAGTTAAGTTACTTAAGTTCTGGGGACCCTAGACATTTTGTCTCTGGGAAGAGCAAAGTTTCCTGTTTAATTAGCGTGTTGGGGGTCTCCAGGACCACCCTCAGCTTCAGTGATTTGCTAGGAGGACTCATACAACTCAGAAAAAATGTTAAACTTGTGGTTACAGTTCATTATAGCAGAAGAATAGAGATTAAAATCAGCAAAGGAGGGACTTCGGAAGTGGCGCCATAGTGGTTAAGAATCCGCCTGTCAATGCAGGGGACACGGGTTCGAGCCCTGGTCCAGGAAGATCCCATGTGCGGCAGAGCAACTAAGCCTGTGCACCGCAACTACTGAGCCCCCCCGGACCACACGCCAGCCTGTCTCTCTGGGCTTCTGCAGTCGCCCTGTTTCACTCCTGGTCCTCCCTCACTCTGCAGCTAGAGTGGCCTCACCCACACGAACCCACTCTGGTCACTCCCTGGCTAGCGAGTGGTCACTTAGTCGAAGAGTTCAGTAGATGCCTGTTGACGTATGGAGCACGCCTAGAGCCCATGCTCCGCAGCAAGAGAAGCCACTGCAGCAAGAAGCCTGTGCACCGCAATGAAAAGTAACCCCCACTCGCCGCAAGTAGAGAAAGCCCGCGCGCAGCGACGAAGACCCAATGCAGCCAGGAATAAATAAATAAATAAATTAATTTGTAAAATCAGCAAAGGAAAAAATGTACAGAGCAGGGTCCAGGAGTGACCAAGTGAGAGCGTCTGGCTGTCCTCACCCAGAGGAGACCTGCAGACAGCACTTAGTTTTCCCAGCGACCATGTGTGACAATGTGCACAAAATGTGGCCAACCAGGGAAGCTCATCTGAGCCTCAGAGTTCGGGGATTTTTTGGAGGGCCAGTCTTGTAGGCAGGGAGCAACCCCATGACTGACCACAGGTATTCGGTCTCTACTACCAACCCCCCAACCACGTCGAACTAAAACAGTGTGGCCCAAGGTCCCAGGAAAATAAAAATAAGCATTCACCATAAATCGCATTGTTAGCATTAGCTGTCTGGCGTGGCCCCAGACTCCAGGTACACAAAGGCACTCTTACCAGGCGGGATATTCCAAGAGTCTATAGGTTAGCTCCCAGGAGCCAGTCAAGGGCAGTGCTTTCCATGGAATGTGCGGGGTTTGGGCTACCCAAGCCTGCTGAGTTATCCCTTTACTGCATACTTGATCTGAATACTTACCATGTGTACCAGCCAGGGTCCAGCCAGGAAAACTGAAACCACTGTAGGTATTTCGAACTGACAGAATTTAATACAAGGAGTTGGTCTCCCAGGTGATTGAAGAGCTGGGAAGCCATGCAGGAGGCAGGGAACCCAGAAACCAGCAGCAGCAACGGGGAGACCTCTGCTGCCCCAGGACAAGGGGTGGTGTTGCCTGAGCCCAGAGGCTGACTCAGGTGTGGGGCTGCCTGCTGGGCACTGGGGCACAGAGGGAGAGCTGTCGGCAGGTGCCAGCACGACAGAGGAGGGTCAGCTCCCACCCCACCCCCTGCCAGGGAGAAGGGGAGAAGAACCCTGGTTTCTCCCTCCTCCTGCCTGCCCAGCCCCACTGGTATCTCCCATTGGCTGGACCCAGCTGTGAGCAAGGTGGGGGTTCCCCAGGAAATGACTCAGACACCATTTACTTAGGGCCTGTTTTAAGGTGCCTGACAATGTGCCAGCCATGGTCACCCACCCCACCCCACCCCACCCCATGTGGCCCTGCCCGAGAACTGCCCTGCAAGCAGATATCGCCTCTGCATTACAGGGATGAGGACGTTTAGGGACTCAGATAAAGAAAAACAAGTCTGTGAGGGAGATGGAGCCAGAGGGGTGGAGGAACGGAGATAGGGCTGCAGAGAAGGCACAGAGGACTTCTGCAAAAACCTTCCAGGCCAGGAAGCCTCCCCTGTGGCACCCCCCCGAGCTGGCAGAGGTGCACGAGCGAGGTGCCCCTCCAGCACATTCCATACTCAGTTAACACAGCCAGGAATTTCCTCCTGCCTGAGCCTCATGTCCTTCCTCAGTCCAACTGTCCCCACCCAGGGAACACCTTCACAAGCTCTGTGACCAAGGACAAGCCGGGAAACGGCCCTACTGACACCTCTGGGATGACCTTAAAGATCACGGAGAAAATGACTGGCACCCTCTCCATCACACACACAAGTAGCACAGAGACTAGCTTGGAGAGAAGTTCAATAAACTTCTGAATGAACTATTGACTCTAATTTGTGTGGGATGCCGGGCAAAGTGCGAAAGACAAAGGGAACTATGTTGCAGCTCTTTGCCTTGGGCTCTGGGTCATAGACTCACACATGACCATTCATAATGGAAGGTAAGCTGGTGTTTCAGCTACTTACTGCTGAAGTAAGCAAATCAAACTTATTTTTAAAGTGATTTCATATTTCTCCTGGCTCTGCCCTCTGGGCTGGGCTCAGCTGGGTGGTTCTTCCGCCCTACCTGGTATCTCCTGTGGTGGAAGGTGAGTGAAGAGAGCGTCTTCTCTCACATTTCTAGGGCTTCAGCTGGAATGGCTGGAAAAGGGGGCTGGCTGGGCTCACTTGTCCCTCTGTGTGGTCTCTTCTCTTCATCATGGTAGCTGGACCTCTTTACAGAGTAACTCAAGACCTTAAGAGACAGTGTCCCAAGAGGACAGACCCCAGCATTCAAGTACTTACCAAGGCTCTGTGCCCAGCACACTTGCTACCGTACCATTGGCCAAAGCAAGTCACGTGGCCAATCCCGGAATTTACACTTGAGGGACCACAAAGGGGCTGATGTTCATTGGAGACCACTGATGTACTGAACCACCACAACCAGGAAGAGTACTGCATACAGGAGTAAATAAACTGCCATGGATCACCCAGGAGGAAGCTATCCATTCGGCTATGAAGATGCCATGAAGGACTTCACTCGTTCATTCATTTAACAAGTATTTCTTGAATGTGCAGATGCTGGGGATTCAGTTTGGACACATTAGGCGAGCTCTTGCTTCTGTGGGGTATCAAGTAACCTATACACAGATAAGACAATTTCAGATGATGACAAGTGCTGTAAAGAAAATAAAATAGCACGATAGGACAGAGAGTGAGCAGGGGTTGAGGGGTGGATGCTTTAGCTATGGGGGTCAGGAGAGGCCTTCCTTGCAGCAGGTAGCTTAGCTGAGACTTAGATGATGAGGGGGAGCCAGGCTGTGGAGATCTGGGTCAGAATGTTCTAGGAGGAGGGAACCAAGGGCAAAGGAAGGAGCAGGAATACACCTTGACTAAGACTCAGCTTGACGTGTTTCTTCTTGACAGAAGAAAGGCCAGGGTGGCTGGAGTATAAAAGAAGGGAGGGAAGGTCAGAGGGCGCAGGCCAGGCCTTGCTGAGCCTCTGGGTGCAGCCCAGAAGTATTGCTTGAGTGTCAGGAGCTGCGACCTGTAGCTCCTTGCCCATAGGCCTGCCCCTTTCCTGTGCTCCTCTGCATTTCCAGAAGCATTCTAAGAAGCTAGCTAGATCTGGGAACTGCCAGAAGGTCAGGGGAGCTCAGAAGGAAGCTAAAAAAATATCCTAGCATTTGAGGGCTAGCATCCCTGTGCTGGAAGTGGAGAGGCCGTGCAAAAGCTCCTGCCACCACCGTCTTACACACAGACATGCTGCCTTGACACAGATTCCGGGTCCCTGTTGCCCATTTCTAATTATAACCAACATTTGTTTTCACATATATCATCCCACGTAATCCTCACGTCCAGCTAGAGAGAGACGGTCCAAGGAAGTAAACATTTGAGCAACTTTTGTGCTAAATCTTGTGCTAAGCCATTCTGCGCATGATCTCAGTTTACCTTCCCCACAAGCCTGTGCAGGCTTTACGACTATCTCCATCTCGCTGTGGAGGATATAGGCTCAGAGTCACACAAGAAAGAGCAGCGCTGCAATTCCAACCTGAGTCCTTTGATGCCGAGTCACAGGCTCCACCCCCTGCAGCTCTTGCTGTCTCCTAGCAGGGCCTGCCCTGGGCAGGTGTCCAGGTTGCACATTCTCCAAGAGCTCCATCTCCATACAAGGACCTTCGTGAAAAGAAGGATTAAAAAAAAAATGTATTTTGTTTTATCGTATTACCCTGAATTTGTCTTCCTTTATCAAACCAGTGCACCTGTGGTATACCATGAGCAGATATATAGTGAGAGACTATTACACAATATGTGTAAAAATTTCCCTGTGTATTTACTGTACTTTTTCAAATAAACAGTTGGAGCTGTTGCTTTAAAGCAAGCTGCATGGCACAGCCAAAAACAAAAAGCAAAAAAATAAAATAAACTTATCCTTTTTCCTGACTTTAAAATATATCTATACATTCCAAAAAGGAAATATATGTATCTCCAGCCATATATATGTATATATAATTCTGTAGTCATCTTTAGGATAGCACTATTACAAATGCAAATGTGTTGAAAGTGTTAATTATCTAAATATTTAAAATATATCACGATTTTGAATACCAATTTGATATTTCTTCATATTCTAAAACCAAATTAGAAGTGGCTGGAGCCTCTCTCAACCCAAGAGGCCCCCTGATCCAGCTGATTTGAACCATATCAAGTCTTGGATTGAGTTTGCTTTTAAAACTGCAGGGAAAGTGACCTGCTTGGGTCACGTTCAATCTGCAGTCCGTGTTTAGACATGGCACAAACATCCTCCGCGAGCTTGGCGGAGATTGCCAGGGAAGTCCCGGGCCTCCTTCCTGGAACATCAGCTTCAGACCTGCTCCGGTGTCCCCTCCATGTGTCGGACCCAGCACCCCCCTGCCCAGGGCGGGGCTGGAACCGGGGGTGAATCACCCTCACTGAAGCTGGAGCCGGATCACATCTCCACATGGTCTCTGATTTGCTTTCCAAAGGTCAGCAGCTTGAGGTAATGTGTTTCAGGGACGACCCGATCAGCTAGAATTTAAAACAGAGACTTTTTATAATTGGAAAAAGAACATAGAGCCTCTGGCAACTGGGAAAACACAAATTAAAAGTTTTTCCCTCTACTCTTTTTTTTAATTAATTAATTTTTATTGAAGTATAGTTGATATACAGCTATACAGGTATACAGCAAAGTGATTCAGTTATACGTACATATATATCTATTTTTTCAGCTTCTCCGTTATAGGTTATTACAAAATATTGAGTAGAGTTCACTGTGCTGTACAGAAGGTCCTTGTTGGTTATCTAATGTATATATAGTAGTGTGTATGTGTTAATCCCAAGCTCCTAATTTATCCCTCTCCCAGCTTTCCCCTTTGGTAGCAAAAATTTGTTTTCTATGTCTGTGGGTCTATTTCTGTTTTGTATATAAGTTCCTTTGTATTATTATTTTTTAGGTTCCACAAATAGGTGATATCATATGCTATTTGTCTTTCTCTGTCTGCTTACTTCACTTAGTGTATGATCATCTCTAGGTCCATCCACATTGCTGCGAATGGCTTCCCCCCTACTCTTGATTTGTATTTTTTTGCAGTTTAACAGTAAAGGAAATAGAAATTAGAAACCTCAACCATCCAAGCCTTCTTCTTTCTAGTCCTTGTCCGTATAGGGGTTTGGGTTGACAAAGCTGATAACATTTGTTTCTTCTTTTCTCCTAATGTCACTGATTCCAGAAAAGAGTACCTAGCTTCTCAGAGGGGAGGAGTTACTTTTTATCCTAAGGTGCTGTAATATTACATAAAGTTTGGGGAAATGGAAAACAATTATTCATAAGCCTGCCATCTTTACTGAACCACTTCAGGTTTTGCATTTTCTATCTATACTTTGTTCACTGCGTCCATATTTTGCATATTTTTCATAATAGAACTATTTTGGTTATTGCCCGGAAGCATTCACAGGTTTAAAGAAAAAGAATACCTACTCCTACACTGTACAAAACTCTAAAAACCTGTTTTGAGTTCTCCTTACCAGTCCTTATCCACATGCATATTTCATTTTTCCAGTTGTAATTAAAGCATGAATTCAATTTAATATTTTTATCCTATTTTATATTATAAAACATTTAATGATTCCTTATACTCATTATCAATTTTTTCTGCAATTTTCTTTAAGACTTGAAAGAATTACAAAGGTAATTCATGCTTATTTTTTACAATTGAAATCATTCAAAATTTTGTGAAAGAAAAATTATGTCTACCCCACACCCTACTCTAATTCCATCCCCTGAAGTAATAAATAAATATTAACAGCCTGAAGTGCTCAATCCATATTTTTTCCTCTATCTTTCAGATATAAACGATATATCAAAAAATATACACTTTTTTTTACAAAAATGGAATACTATGCACTTCTTGACACCTCACTTTTTTTTTTAACCATAGCGTGCATATTCCTCAAGGCCGACAGATACTAATTTAACTTATTCTTTGAAGTGGGTTTATAATATTTTACATTAAGGATCTATTGTAATATATTATATTTTCCTGATGATAAACATTCCTATCAGTTCCAGTTTTTTTGCCTCTAAAAACAGTACTGCAATAAAACATCCATCTACGTATATTATTCTATACTGGTACATTGGGACTTCCCTGGCGGTCCAGTGGTTAAGATGTCACCTCCCAGTGCAGGGGGTGCCGGTTCAATCCCTGGTTGGGGAGCTAAGATCCCACATGCCTTGCAGCCAAAAAATCAAAACATAAAACAGCAGGAATATTTTAACAAATTCAATAAAGACTTAAAAAAAAAAAAAGATATACTGGTACTTTTATATCTGCGAGCCTGATTCTCCAAAATGGGATTTGCAAGGTCAGAAAACATATTTATTTGTATTTTTAAATTTTTTAATCAACTTTTTGCAGATACCATGTTCATGCAATAAAATGCTCCCCCTTTTTTTTTTTTTTTGCGGTACGCGAGCCTCTCACTGCCGTGGCCTCTCCCGTTGCGGAGCACAGGCTCCGGACGCACAGACTCTGGATGCGCAAGCTCAACGGCCATGGCGCACGAGCCCAGCCACTCGGCAGCATGCGGGATCCTCTGGAACTGGGGCACGAACCCGTGTTCCCTGCGTCGGCAGGCGGACTCTCAACCACTGCGCCACCAGGGAAACCCAAAATGCTCCCCTTTTCAGTGTATGAGTCAGTGAGTTTTGATAAGCGTATTCACCAGTATCACCAGCAACATAGCCCAGATACACAACTTTGTACCCCGCAAGGTCCTTGCACCTTCGCAGGAGAGCCTTTCCCCCACTGCCCATGCAGTTTCCCATTTCCTGGGACTTCATGTACCTGGGATCACTCAGTGTGTAGCTGCCCGGGTTTGGCTCTTTCACTTGGCCCTACGACCTGGACATTCATCCACCTCGTGGCTCATCTAGGAAGTTTCTTCCTTTATGCTGCCGAGTGCAATTTTGAGAGAACCGTTACTTTCCAAAGAGGTCATAGCTGGCCACATTCCTACCAGCAATGAACAGGAATGGCTTTTTCCCTGAATCTTTGCAAGCACTGGGTGTTCTCATTCTTTTCAGTTTTTGCCAATTCCACAGATGAAAGTGAGTATCTCATTATTGCCTGAGTTTGCATTTCGCCGACTGCCGAGCTCGTGCTTCTTGGATTTCCTCTTTTATGAATTGTCTGTACAGATCATTTACCTATTTTTCTATTGGATTTTGATTTGTAGCAATTCTTTGTTTACTAAAGATGTTAACCTTTGTTGTAGATATTATCATTTTTTCCCTGATCTATCCTTTGTCTTCTAACTTTTTAAGTGTTTTTTTGTCATAAAACTTAAAATTTCAAGTAGTCAAATATGAGAATCTTTGCTTTTATAGCTTCTGGGTTCCCTGATAAGCATAATGTCTATGTACTTTCGTGTTCTGTTTCTTCACTTAAGACGTAAGCATTTCTCATGCATTACAGTCCTCAAAATTATAATTGTTAATGGCTGCACAATATCGCATCCAGAGATAGCCCATAAGTTAATGGAAATTATTCTTCTCTTGGCTACTCGACTTTTCACTTTTTAGTGAAACATCTTTGTGCACATGCCTTTTTCTAGTTGTTAATTTAATTACTTTCAACAAATTCCCAAGAGTAACGCCCTAGGTTTTGAATGTATTATGTGGGTTTTTTTTGTTTTTTTTTTTGGGTTGCGCCATGCGGCTTGCAGGATCCTAGTTCCACAATCAGGGATTGAACCCAGGCCCTCGGCAGGGGAAGTGCAGAGTCCTAACCACTGGACTGCCCGGCATTACCCATTATGTCTTTTATAAAATATATCAGTAATCTAGAGAAATACTGGCACAGCGTCATTAATGATTTCATATTTGAGTGTAAAACGAGGCTAATAATAGATCTAGAGGGTCAAGGGATGACACAGCAGCCCCATGTGTGCCTAGAACCCTCTGCTGTCTGGTTTGTGGTAGAAAAAAACCAGAAACGATGTTACCTGCTCTAGGCATCCCCATACCTCATTTAGGGGTCCCGTCTCTCCCCTCTCCCCGCTCCCACCTCCTCTTTACAGCTGCGTAAACAAGCTCGGAGCTGAGTGGGTAGAGCCAGGACTGGATCCCAGCTCTGAACTGACTCCAAAGCCTGGTCCTCGGGCTGTGTCCGTGAATAAAGTAATGTTTGTAGAGCACAGATCTCGTTACAGTTTACAAAGGCCCTTTCACAGCCATTAACTACGGGATTCCCTCCCTGCTTTTCTCAGCCCAGTGAATACCTTCTCATTCTTCAAGACACAGGCGAAATATCTCCTCCTCCGAGCAGTCTTCCCTCATTCTCTCGGGATGGTCTTACCATTTACACACTGTATTTTAGTTTGTCCTTTACAGCAGTCCCTCTGACTACGCCCGGCTCCTCTGGCCCAGTGGGTCTCTCTGGAGGAGGGCAGGAAGTGCCTTTGCAGGTGGAGCCTCAGGAGGGGTCCAGCGTGGTGAGATCAGCTTGGTGGCAGGATGGAGGTGGGCGATGGAGCTGGGAAGGCTGGCTGGGGCTGGGTCACTGAGAACCTTGCTTGCCACACAACAGGCTGGACTCTGTCCCCGGGTCAGTATGGAGCCTGTGGAGGGGCTTAAATATGACTCCACTTGAGTGAGTGGTGGTTGTGTGCAGGCTGGTGACAGTGAGGGCCTAGCAGAGGCAGCTGGGCTGAAAGAAAAGGAAGGGTCTGGATTGCAGAGAAAACCTGGATTTTTTTTTTTAAATATCTTTATTGGAGTATAATTGCTTTACAATGGTGTCTTAGTTTCTGCTTTATAACAAAGTGAATCAGTTATACATATGTTCCCATATCTCTTCCCTCTTGCGTCTCCCTCCCTCCCACCCTCCCTATCCCACCCCTCCAGGCGGTCACAAAGCACCGAGCTGATCTCCCTGTGCTATGTGGCTGCTTCCCACTAGCTATTTTACATTTGGTAGTGTATATATGTCCATGCCACTCTCTCACTTTGTCCCAGCTTACCCTTACCCCCTCCCTGTATCTTCAAGTCTGTTCTCTAGTAGGTCTGCGTCTTTATTCCCGTCTTGCCCCTAGGTTCGTCATGACCTTTTTTTTTTCTTAGATTCCATATATATGTGTTAGCATACAGTATTTGTTTTTCTCTTTCTGACTTACTTCACTCTGTATGACAGGCTCTAGGTCCATCCACCTCACTACAAATAACTCAATTTCGTTTCTTTTTATGGCTGAGTAATATTCCATTGTATATATGTGCCACATTTTTTTTATCCATTCATCTGTTCATGGACACTTAGGTTGCTTCCATGTCCTGGCTATTGTAAATTGAGCTGCAGTGAACATTTTGGTACATGACTCTTTTTGAATTATGGTTTTCTCAGGGTATATGCCCAGTAGTGAGATTGCTGGGTCGCATGGTAGTTCTATTTTTAGTTTTTTAAGGAACCTCCATACTGTTCTCCACAGTGGCTGTATCAATTTACATTCTCACCAACAGTGCTAGAGAAAAACTGGATTTTGAAACAATAAGTCTTGGCCACTGTAGTGTCTGGGGCTATTCGGGAACGCCTAGATGGATTTCTCCCTTGAGAACTTTCCAGGCCAGCCAGGGTGGGCTGTATACATGCTTTGGGGGTGGACATGGCATCGAGCTAAGGGCTTGAGACTGGGTGCAGGCTCTGGGGCCGGTCTGCCTGGGGTGATACCCGACCTCTCTGTGTATGAGTGCCTTTCAGCATTAAAGTGAGAAGAGCATCTCGCTGTGCTGTTGGGAGGGGTAAGAGCTGAGGAAGACAAAGTGCTTGACACACACGGAGCACCCAATAAATATAAGATATCATGGGTATCAGAATATTACAAGTTAGCCCAGGGAGGGGAGTGCTCCCGTTGGCCTCAAGCAGCCATAAGAGTGAGTCAGAGAAGAGCCAGAGGGAGGGCAGGGCGCCTGCACCCCAGAGACACAGACGCAGAGAATCTAGGGGCTTCCTTGTCAGGGGTGCAGAGGAAAATGGGATTCCATGTGCACACCATAAACGCACAACTTATGAATCTTGTGTCTTCTCCTTGTGGCCAGCTCCCAAATATTTGTTAAATGAATGAATGCTTCCAAAATGTTTAAAACATATTTGCAATTTTTTTATTTAAAAAAATTTTTAATACAATTTTAAAGGTTACTTTGTATTTATAGTTATTACAAGATGTTGTACAATACGTCCTTGAGCCTATCTTACACCCAATAGTTTGTACCTCCCACTCCCCCCATCCCTATGTTGCCCCTCCCCCCAGATTATGTTTTTGTGAAAAAATGCTTCATTAAAGAAACTTTAGACAATAGACGTTGTCAAAGCTATTTAGTGAATTGAGTTATAGTCGCACCACTTGCTCTAATAGAGTGATGTGGTAACTTGGGCAGCCTTTTTAAATGACTTGTATTTATTGTAAAATTATTCAACCTAACAAAAATTGTCCAATATATTGATACGAGTATCTAATCTACCCAAGCATCCTATTGAACAACAGCACACATGGCAGATTTCTGTGAGGTAGGGTCAGAGGCCATACCTGGTACCGTAACTTCTAGGTGGTATCATGTTAGGGTGGCCCCTCCTTGCAGCTGTCTAGGCCTTTGCTCACTGTGGGTTGGATCCAGGACAAGGGCTCCCCCACCGGAGGGAGGGCCAGAGCCTGCAGCCAGAGACTCCCCCCACTTCTAGAGTTGGAGTGTGGAGGACAGCATGCCGCCCTGCTGTGCTGGGTATAGATGCCACCATGCTCAGGGATCCTGAACTCCAGAGTGGGGCGTGGCCCTCTGATCTGATAGGCTCCATGCAAATGAGCAACCCCTGGCACGTTGGTCCTAGGGATGACAGGTGCACCTCTGGCCCTGCTGTAGGTCTTAGGAACATGCAAACAGCAACCCCCGTGTATTGTGTTATGTTGCCTCACCCTGGATAGGGCAGTCCCCAGGGGCTGGTAATCGGTAAGACCTTGCACCATATTTCATAGACAGACCCACTCAACACACGTCAATCAAAAGGAGGAGAAGCATAATTTCTCATAATCCCACCACTGCATTTTGTAGAGGTTATGTGTGTGTTGTGTATGTATGTATATGTTGTTATGTCTTACATATGTGCACAGACACATATTTTGAAAAAATTAAAACAAAAAATTACAGCAATAAAAATGGGATAATACTGCACATATTGTTACATACCTGATTTTTTACTTAAGCAGAAATTAGTGGATATGTTTCTGGGCTTGTCACTTTTTAACTAGGTTTTCTTGAGCAAGTTACTTCACTCCCTATGTGTTAGTATTCTCATCTATAAATACAAGTGTTTTATCACAGTGAGTTATAGTGTAAGGATTAAATGAGATAATATATATGCTTGATTGGAGTCCAGTAAATGTTAGTTACTATTATTAAGTGATTAAATATTCTTCTCCAAAAGTTTAAATGACTGTATAGCATTCCACTGTATTGATACACTGACATCTGTCAAGTAAATATGTATCAATATAATACAATTATATTTACATGTAATTTATATTATATTTACTTATATATGTGATATATCTCTGGCATATGAATTGATATATTATATAATGGCATATGTATATACTGCCATATGTTTATATGTATGCTATTATATCAATACATATATGTATTATACATATAAAACCAATTCCTTAAGACATTTAGGTTGTTTCTTTTTCGGTATTATAAACAATTATCTTAGTTTTATCTGGGCTGCTATAAGAAATTATCTGGCTGGCTTAAACAGCAGACATTTATTTCTCACAGTTCTGGAGGCTGGGAAGTCTAAGATCAAGGTGTTGGCAGAGCTGGTATCTAGTGAGGGTCCGCTTCCTGGTTTGCAGACAGCTGTCCCCCCATTGTATCCTCACATGGCAGAAAAGGAGCATGCTCGCTCTCTGACCTCTTCTTAGAAGGGCACTAATCCCCCTCATGAGGTATCCACCCTTATGAGCTAATTACCTTCCAAAGGTCCCACCTCCCAATACTATCACACTGAGGATTAGAGTTTCAATACAGATTTTGGGGGGACATAAACATTCAGTCTGTAACAACAATCCTTCAGTGAATATGCATATAACTAATAGTTGTACACATCACTGAATATTTCATTAGGATAAATACCCAGAAGTGAAATTGATGAGTTAAATAAAATCTTATCTTAAATATTTTTCCAGTTGTTCCATATTTTATTTTTAAAACCAAAGTTAACTCATGCTGGAATGCTGTGGAATCAGGAAAAGCATGGTCAATTAATTTCACCCATTTCTGAACGCTTCACAGAGGGGAGTGGTACAGCGTCTATGGTTGGGAGACTCATCTGTGTTGTGGTAGGAAGTTGTGCTGAGTTCTGAATCACCGATGTATAGTATTCCACTGCCACACCTGTTTTACTGCCTCCTCTTAGTTGCTTCTACCTTCAATGATGCATTACTAATATCCAGATTCTACTCAACATCTTAGGGTTACATTTGTAGGCTAAGAGTAGAAAGAATAACTGCTATTTCCTCTGGAAAATTTCTTTTATGAAAATCCTAATATTGTAATGGACTGAAATTATTGCATAACTGAAATTATTGTGTAACAGCCTCAAAACTCTTAACTTGGACACATTAAATTTTTTTCATTTCTCTCTCAAGAAACCTTAAAGGCTGCCCCAGGTGCTCTGATGAGAAGAAAATCATCAATTGAAAATTTCAGGAAAGCTTTCTCCTTTGAAGAAGGTTGCTTCTGGTACTTCCCTGGTGGTCCAGCAGCTAAGACTCCACGCTTCCAATGCAGTGGGCTCGGGTTCAATCCCTGCTCAGGGAACTAGAGCCCGCATGCCGCAACTAAGATCCGGCGCAGCCAAATTAAAAAAAGAAAAAGGGTTGCTTTTATCTTGCTGTACTCTGTGCCCAAGTTTATTCCCCAAAGCCTGGAACTGAAAGCACTCTTGGAGATCCCAGTCCAACCCTCTCATTTTACAGAAGAGAAAGCAAGTCCAGAGAGGGGCAGTGGGTGGTCCACCATCACCCTATTAGCTGGTGGCAGAGGGGACCTGGAACCTCTGTCTTCGGATGCCAAGTCCTGTGGCCTTTCTCCTGGAGCACACACTGTGTCCTAAGCCATGACCTTGGCCAGCCCCTACCTTTGCTCTCTCTCCTTCCTCTCTGGGTCCTTAAGATTACTGAGCAGACAGCCCCTGTGCGAGCCCAGATGACTCAGAGTTGAGGCCTAGGAGGGGGCAGGGTGGGGCAGTAGGTGGTTCAGGATTGGCCAGTTACTCACTGGACTGGGTGAGACACTCAAACCGGGAATTGGAGAAGGCCCAGTTGAGCTGGGCCAGAAGGACTGGGTGTCGGCCAGGACCAGCTGAGGAGCCTGAAAAGGCAGAGAAGGGCCCTGCCCACCAGCCAGGATGCATGCACTTTGAGTTCTAAAAAGCTGTGGAGCCACTGAAGGTTTTTTGTTCATTTGATTTTGGTTATTTGTTTGTTTTGGTGGGGGAAAATATATATAACTCGCCATTTTCAAGTGTGCCATTCAGTGGCATTAATTACAGTGTTGTGCAGCCATCAACACTATTTCCAAAACGTTTCCATCACCCCAAACAGGAACTCTGTCCCCATGAAGTAATAGCTCCCACTCCCCCTTGCTTCCAACCCTTGGTAACCTCTCGTCCACTTTGTGCCTCTATGAATTTTCTCACGATAGGTATTTCATATAAGTGGAATCATATAGTATTTGTCCTTCTGTGTCCAGCTTATTTCACTTACAAGTGTTTTAAAGATTTGCCCATGTTATAGAATGTGTCAGAACTCAATTCCCCCATCCCCCCCACCTTTTTTTTTTTTTTTTTTTTTTTTTTTTTGTGGTACGCGGGCCTCTCACTGTTGTGGCCTCTCCTGTTGCGGGGCACAGGCTCCGGACGCGCAGGCTCAGCGGCCATGGCTCACGGGCCCAGCCGCTCCGTGGCACGTGGGATCTTCCTGGACCGGGGCACAAACCTGTGTCCCCTGCATTGGCAGGCGGACTCTCAACCACTGTGCCACCAGGGAAGCCTGGAGGCCATCTTTTAAATTTGGTCAAAACCAGTAAATACCATGCAATTTTACATATATACACATACATAAATATATATTTATACTCTTCATAATAATATAAATATGCAACATATATACTTACACATACAGACTATAACCGCATTTTTTATGGTGATACAATGTAAGAAAGCAGTTGGATTTTTTTCTAGATGCACCAGCATTTATTGCTTTGACTTTTCAGTTTGATAAATTTACAATAGGAAGAGGTGATAAAATTATGGTACTTAGAAAATATTATATGAAAAAGTATATATAGTAAAATATTAAAGTACAAGAATAAATCATTAACCGCTTTATATGTTGCCGTTTTCTATAGACTAGAAATTTCCTTGCACCAGTTAATGCTCGCCTTTTATAAAGATTTGTATAATATAAACCACAGTTTATGTTAGTTGGCTTGTCCTAGATTAGGAGGGCCTGAAATATTTTGCTTATGGACTCTGCCAACTCATTTGTATCTGTTTCTCAGAAGCACAGTTCCAGGACACAGGCTGATTATCTCCAAGCCTGCCTGATAAAGTGAAATATCTAAAAGCAAGCAATGTTTATAGTTGCTCTGATTCAGCACAATTTAGATTCTCTTTTGGCAAAGAAAACTAAATAACGCTCTGCTGCTTCTCAGCCACGGTCAATAGAGAGGTTTGAGCTCCTTGTGCAAATGACCATCCTTGCAAAGGCAGCAGCCTCTGGAGACGGTGGTTACCCTGTCTTTAGGTCAGCTGCACACAGCACGTTCATTTGCTAAATCAGGACTGATTTGTACTGTTGTAGTTTTAATTTGAAACAAAATGGAGAAATAAAAATTCAGATGGAGACTTAAAAAGAAAGGAAATTCTGCCAGTCACAAAAAGACAAATGCTGTATGATTCACTTGCATGAGGTCCCTAGAGCAGTCAAATCCATAGAGACAGAAAGGAGGATGGGGGTGTGTGTGTGTCACGGGCTGGGGGAGGGGGAGGGGGGAGTTAGTGTTCAGTGGGGACAGAGTGTCAGTTTGGGAAAATGAGCAAGTTGTGGAGCTGGATGGTGGCGATGGATGCACAACAGCGTGAGTGTACTTAATGCCACTGAACTGTACACTTAAAAATGGTTGAGAAGGTAAATTGTATGTTAAGTCTATTTCACCACAATAAAAAAATTCAGAAGGAGAGTCTACCGCCCATCCACGTGGCTTGGTACATTTAGGCCATGGTTTGTTAAACAGAAATCTGCTTAGTTTTCCTTTACTGAACACTGAGCCTTTTATTTTCAATTGTATAAATCAGTTTAAAACAGAGAGAGGTGGAGATTTGGACTTTTTTTTTTAGATGATTAATCCTTCCAGATTAAAGTTATAGTCAGACTCAGCTCAGATGCTGCAGATTCAGTGATGTCAGTACTCAGGGCCATGACTCTGCCCTGTAACACGGGGTGGCCACGTGATGCCAGCCTACTCCCAGACCATGTGGGATTAAAATAGGGATGAGTAACAAAGAGAGATCTGGAAAGCCCCCCCCGCCAGATACTTGGAGATTAAACAACACACTTCTAAATAACATGTGGGTTAAAGAAGAAATCTCAAAGAAACTTTTAAATATTGTGAATATACAAAGAACTCTTAAAACTCAACGATAAGAAAAGGAACAACTCAATTTAAAAATGAGGGCTTCCCTGGTGGTGCAGTGGTTGAGAGTCCACCTGCCGTTGCAGGGGACATGGGTTTGTGCCCCGGTCCGGGAAGATCCCACATGCCGCGGAGCCTGCGCGTCCGGAGCCTGTGCTCCGCAACGGGAGAGGCCACAACAGTGAGAGGCCCGCGTACCGAAAAAAAAAGAGCAAAACAGCTGAACAAGCACCTCACCAAAGAAGATGTAGAGATGGCAAGTATACATGTGAAGAGATGCTTACCGTCATACGTCATCAGGGAACTGCAGATTAAAAACGGTGATGAGATATCACTACACGCCTGTCAGAGGGCCAAAAACCAAAGACTGACAACACTGGCGAGGACCTGGAGCATGAATTCTCACTCATTGCTGGTGGGAAGGCAAAATGGTACAGTCACTTTGTAAGACAGTTTGGCAGACTCGTACAAAACTAAACATACTCTTACTGTATGATCCAGCAATCATACTCCTTGGTATTTACCCAAAGGAGGTGAAAATTTATGTCAACAGAAAAACCTGCACGCAGGCATTTATAGCAGATTTATTTATAATTGCCAAAACTTGGAAGCAACCAAGACATCCTTCAGTAAATGAATGGATACATAAACTGTGGTACATTCAGACAATGGAATATTATTTGGCAGTAAAAAGGAAGGAGCTATCAAACCATGAAAATCTGTGGAGAAAATGGAAATGCATATGACTAAGTGAAAGAAGCCCATCTGAAAAGGCTACAAACTGTATGATTCCAACTCTCGGACACGCTGGACAAGGCAGAACCAGGGAGATAGTGAGATGAGTGGTGGCTGCCAGTATTTCTGGAGCAGGGATGTGGGAGCTCTGTACTCGCCACTCAATTTTGCTCTGAACCTAAAGCTGCCCTAAAAAAAAAATGTCTGGAATTAGGTAATGGTTGCATGGCTTTGTGAAAGTACTGAAACCCAGTGAACTGTACACTATAAAAGGGTGACTTTTTAAAATATTTTATTTTATTTATTTATATTTGGCTGCATTGGCTCTTCGTTGCTGTGCACAGGCTTTCTCTAGTTGTGGCGAGCGGGGGCTACTCTTCATTGAGGTGCACGGGCTTCTCACTGCGGTGGGGCTTCTCTTGTTGTGGAGCATGGGCTATAGGCGTGCGGGCTCAGTAGTTGTGGTGCACGGGCTTAGTTGCTCCACGGCATGTGGGATCTTCCCGGGCCAGGGATTGAACCTGTGTCCCCTGCATTGGCAGGCAGATTCTTAACCACTGCACCACCAGGGAAGACCTAAAAGGGTGACTTTTATAGCATATCTGGATATTAAAAATAGCTCTATTCTTCCCACTTATTCTCATAGAAGTCTTGGATTGGATGGTAAGAGTGAACGAGATGGCAAGTCTTGAGGTATTTTTGCCAAAATGATTAACTGACCACAAATGTTGGAGAATCAGTGCTTTGTTATAGAGAGTAAAAATGACCTGGAATAATGACTCTTTGTAAGGTCCTGTGGGTTGTTTTCTGATATTCCAGTAATAACTAATAAATGGATAGCACTTTACGGTGTAAAAAGCGCTTCTGACATACATTATTCTAAACTCACAACCCTCTCTGGTGAGGTAAGTGTCAGTCTTCCCTTTGTGTGGTGGTTCCATTTAAAAACTATTTGTATTAATATCGATTCTGGAGATTCCACATGGTCTGCTGTATCATCGCAAAGGCAGCATAAAACCCATGCCAGTGACGTTGTCACCGGAATTGTGTTGGGAGGTACTTAGGAAACAGGAAAAGCCTGTGGAAGATGACTTGTCTTAGCAACTTTCTAGTGAGATCTGAGAAATGCTGGCTCTGAGGATCACGGGCGGTTTGGGCAGTCTCAGGAGTGGTGTGGACGAGGACAGTCCTCGTGCACTCCGTAACGATCCCCTGTAGGCCTCTGCTAGGAGCTGCTACTGTAAACCTTAGTCACGTCTTGCCTCCCCTTGACCTTGGAGGGTCTACAGTTTAGAATCATGTAATGAAACTAAGCCGTGTGTTTTCCAAAACTTCCTATGATTTGACTTTTCGGAATTCTCTTCTTTTCCCTATTGCAGATCTTAAACTACAGTTTTATTGTTTATGTCCCTATATAATAACCCAAAGTTCTGTCATTTATAGAATGTATAAAGGTCTTAAAAGATGGTAGGAGAAGAAAGTAGGTAAGGGTCTGTGGTTATGATGTGAACAGCCTTGAGGAGATTGTATTTGCTAGCCTCTCCGTGAAATCTACCACAAAGGCTTTAATGGGGTCTCCAAGAAGGACCCATGGATGAAACCCTGGAAAAGCTAAGACTGTTGGCTAATGTCCCCTAACCTCTCTGGGGAAAGTGATTTATTGGCTCTATTCAGCTGGGGCCACTACCTAAGAGTACTGGAAAGATAATAGTAAGGAAGGGGAAAGGGAGTGATGAGGAAATAAAAACCAGAAATCAAAGACAACTTTCACCTCCAGTGGAGTCTTAGATCCCCCTGAGGCCCAGTCAACACATTTGGGGTTGTTTATCTTGAGAGGGGGTTTTACCGTCTGTGTTTGTCTTCCAATCTTCCAATCATGAAGGGCGTGTGAGGTGCTGCATGCAGGAGTGTGTGTGTGAGCACGCACACAGACACACACAGAGTGAGTCTGTTGCTCCGCACTTGAGATGCCGCCTATGGCTAAAAAGACCTTCCACCTACCACCTACACTGGATTTCTAGACATACACGACATGCAGGGGCTGGGCCTCTCCAAAGTCCCTTCTGCTAACACTTCACCCCCTCCCCACCCCCACCCAACAGCCCTGCAGACAGCTGCCCCTGAGAGCAAGGCAGCAGGAAAAGCTGGTGGACCTGCGCGTCTGCAGACGTTCGAGTGCCCCAGCGCCAGCCCTGCTCCAGCTTCCTCTGTCTGAAGGCTCTGCACACAGAAGACGGGAGCGGCAGAAACCTGGTTCTGTCCTCTTATCTTCCCCTCAATTTGGAGCGCTGTCAGTCCTCCAGGGTAGCTGACCATTGAGTTGGTTCTTCAACAGCTTTCTTGCCACATTCAAGAAAACCTTGGGGTACGTTTAATGGCAGTAGTGTATTTCTTGAGGCTCTTTTCTTCCACCCTGATTATCACACAGATTACTCTGACAGCGGACCCTGAAGGCCCGTCAGAGCCCGAAAGCAGACCCCAGGCCAGGCGACAGGCTCTGAAGGTGCTGCCCTGGGTACTTTCCTCGCCTCCTCCGCCGGTAGACGGGTCCTTTGGATTTCACTAGGTTTCCACGCTGGCTCCGCTGGCACAGCCGTGACTCCCTTTTGTCACATCCACCTATCCTTTTGACTCTTCACACTTGTGTACTTCCTCTGCTCTTATTTGCTTCATGTTTATTTTTAGATTAACTCACGTTTTATTCTTATTTTAAGTGGAAACTTTTGGAAGCAGCCTAAGTGTCTTTTGACAGATGAATGGATACAGAAATTTTGGTACATATAAACCACTGAATATTATTCAGCCGTAAAAAAGGAGGAAATCTTGCCCTTTGCAACAACATGGATGGACCTCGAGGGCATTATGCTAAGTGAAATAAGCCAGAGAAAGACTAATACCATATGATCTCACTTATATGTGGAAATAAAAAAAAAATCAAGCTCATAGAAACAGAGGACAGATTGGTGGTTGCTGGGTTGTGAGGGGTTGGGTAGGTGAAAATCAGTGAAGGGGGTCAAAAGGTACAAACTTCCAGTTCTAAAATAAATAAGTCCTGGGAATAGAATGTACAGCATGAGGAATATAGTTAACGATGCTGTATTGCGTATTTGAAAGTTGTTGAGAGAACAGGTCTTTTTTTTTGGTATGAAGTGTTTTTTTTTTTATTGAAGTAAAATTGATTTACAGTGTTTTGTTAGTTTCAGGTATACAGCAAAGTGATTCAGTCATACGTACATATATATCTATTTTTTCAGATTCCTTTCCATTATAGGTTATTACAAAATATTGAGTAGAGTTCCCTGTGCTGTACTGTAGGTCCTTGTTGGTTATCTAATGTATATATAGTAGTGTGTATGTGTTAATCCCAAGCTCCTAATTTATCCCTCTGAGAGAATAGGTCTTAAAAGTTCTCATCACAAGGAAAAAATGAGTAACTGTGGTGAAGGATGCTAACTAGACTTTTGTGGTGATCATTTTGCAATATATACAAATATGGAATTATTGTGGTGTATACCTGAAACTAATATAATGTTATATGTCAATTATAATCTCTATAAAAACAATGTACAAAATCTGCGACTTTCTCTCAGATGGTTCAGCCATAAAATAAAACATCTATGTGTGTATGTCCAAAAAAAAAAAGAGGAGACCCTACTGTACAAGTGAGAAAAGAGCATAACTTGTATATTGTGTTATCACAATAAAATGATAACATCCAAGACGGCTGCTCAACACAGGGTAGGTAAAGTGTCACAGAGGAGTTAAAGGCTGGTAAGCACCAAACTGAGGCTTCGTCCTTGAGATGACACTTTATTACCATACGGCGCAGTTTTAGTTGATGTCCTGTCATTTACCACCTAAAGCATCCAGGCATCTCTCGCTGTGAAAAACATTAGGGTGCTAATGCCTCCTACTTAAATATCTAGATCCCACCTAGAGAGGTCATGCTTGAATCTATGAGATTTCTAAACCTCATAGGTTCAGGACTACCCTGGTGGTGCAGTGGTTAAGAACCCGCCTGCCAATGTAGGGGACACGGATTCGATCCCTGGTCCGGAAAGATCCCACATGCTGCGGAGCAGCTAAGCCCATGCGTCGCAACTACTGAGCCTGCTCTCTGGAGCCCGCCAGCCATGACTGCTGAGGCTGCACGCCACAACTACTGAAGCCCACGTGCCTAGAGCCCATGCTCCACAACAAGAGAAGCCACCGCAATGAGAAGTCCGCTCACTGCAACAAAGAGTAGCCCCTGCTCACCCAACTAGAGAAAGCCCCCGCGCATCAACGAAGACCCAATGCAGCCAAAAAATAAATAAATAAATTTATTTTTTAAAAAAACCTCATAGGTTCAAATAATAAGATTACAAATGACTAAATAATGTAACAAAGGTGGAACTGCCCAGCAGAGTGTGGCACGTAATAATCTCACAATAAATTCTCACTGAATTTTTATGTGCAAACTATGAAATACTATGTAAATGAGGTGATTATTATCGTAGCATGCGTGGGTTGATAAAATGACAGTCCCTGATGGAATGGGGCTGGTCAACCTGGAAGAGAGAAGAAAGTGGCCGTGGTCAACTCAGGAAATCCCTAGGAAACTAGATGTGGATTTGAAGTGTCCAAAAGGAAGAAAGGAGGAAGCACAGAAAAGATCGAATTCACCACTCACTTCAGTTTGGTCCAGAGCTGTCTTTGAATTCTGTGCCACTCAAAGCAGACTTCATTTTGGATAAATCTTCAGCACCAGTAACTTTTAGAGTCAGTTGTAGTCCCCAGAGAACTTTTATTGCATTAAATGAGGAAACCAACCCCTAAATAAAGGGAAAAATTACTACCAATCATTCTTCAAATGCAAGAGAAATACTATGATTGCTTATTCATGTGTCCAAAATATTTTCTTTACTTGTAATAAATCAGTGTAGAAAAAAAATTTCTTTTTTTTTAATTAATTAATTATTTTTGTCTTTGTTGGGTCTTCATTGCTGTGTGCAGGCTTTCTCTAGTTGCGGCGAGCAGGGGCTACTCTTTGTTGCGGTGCACAGGCTTCTCATTGTCGTGGCTTCTCTTGTTGCGGAGCACAGGCTCCAGGTGTGCAGGCTTCAGTAGTTGCAGCACGTGGGCTCAGTAGTTGTGGCTCACGTGCTCTAGAGTTCAGGCTCAGTAGTTGTGGCGAGCAGGCTTAGTTGCTCCGCGGCATGTGGGATCTTCTGGGACCAGGGCTCGAACCCGTGTCCCCTGCATTGGCAGGCAGATTCTTAACCACTGCGTCACCGGGGAAGCCCTAGAAAAAGAATTTCATGACATGTGTCAGGCTAACAGAAATTGATCTTAATCACAGTTTACCTTGGTAAAACAGTGTGGAATTTGCAAAGCATTTTCATATATTATAACTATTTGGCCTTCACCACAGGCCTTTGAATATCCAAAGCTTCTTTTCTTTAATATCTATTTGGTATAACACTTCATAGGTATAGATTTCATGCTCCTCGAAATCCTATTACCTGCCTTTATGTTTTTGCTATGGGTTGAGGGGAGATTATAAGAAACTTTGTGTATCAGTTTCTCCATTGGCAATTTGGGGAACCGCAATGTGCATAAAAGATAATCAAGATAATTTTGGTGAGTGAATGTTTTATAAGGTAATCTATCGAAATGCAAACTGAATTTGGAATTGTAACTCAGTTCTACAGACCATTGCACTGTGGGTGCTGCCCCCCAGCCGGGACTTCGGTGCTGATGGGAAAGATAACTCTCTGAGCTCAGAAGGACAGTGCAGGCTCTGCCAGCTCATACAATCTGCAGCTTTCTGGCCAGGATTGCAGGAGCGCGGCTTCTGCATCTGCCAAGGCAGAAAGAACAAGAGGCTGAGCAGATGAGAGTCAGGAAAGAAGAGGCCTCCCTGTTACCTGAGGTTGCACTGGCTTGGGCTTGTCCAGAAGCTATTTCCCCCGTCAAAGTCACTTGGAGAGCACTGACCATACCGGAATAATCAGCATTCTCGGTGGCTGGCTGGAGGGTGAGTCAGGATCCTAAATTCTGGCTGCAGTGCTGGGGAAAATGGCAGCATCGTGAAGAAAGTACGTCATGAAGTCAGCAGCTTCCGAGGGTCGAAATGCTGAGAAGCATGGGTTTGTGATGCAATAACGCGTCTGAATTCCTCCTCTGAATGAGGCAAAGGGTTTGTTAAAAGCAAACGTAAGGATGCCTGGCATTTGCCCTGCAGCAGGCAGAGGCTTTGATGCTGTCTGGCTGGCATCCTGCATGCCACCATTAAAACATATAGTTGGCATATAACAGAGGCAAAGGTGGTTCTACAGAGCGTTGGGGAGAGGGCAGCCGTCTCCGCAAACGCAGTGTGGGCAGCCTGAATGAAACCCCTCTGTCCCTTCATCCAAATGCAAGTTTCAGAAATTCTTTATCAATTCCGACTCTTTACATCACTTTGAGAAACAGTTATCACTAAACCGTCAATAAGCCCAACATCGTATAACTGACAAAGGATTGGTGTCCAGAACATATAAAGAACTCTTTCAAGTCAGTAGGAAAATGGTAAACAACAAAATAGAAAAAATGAGCAACTCAGCCTTTCTCACAAGAGGAAACTTGAATGACCTACAAATGTATGAAGTATGTTCAACCTCACTGTGATGTGGGAAAAAGACAAGATACCGGGTGGAAACATGTGCACACAAAAACCTTTACACAAATGTTCACAGCAGCTTTATTTGTAATGCTTGAAGATTATGTAACCAGGTAGGGCAGGTGGTCTCTGGAGAAAGAGAACCAGGCATGGCTTTCTTGACATAAGAGAAGCCATTTTGGGTCTAAGCCATGTTGGTATCGAAGCCTGGCCACAGTGCTTGCCCTTGAACAGGTCTCAGTAATTAAGGATCTTAAGGGAAGTGAGGGAATGCAAGAATAAAGGAAAAGCAGTCAAGAAACAATAGTTCAGCAATAAAATAGAGTCCTAGTTCTTCCTCAAGAGTTATACATAACATACATGTCTTTGAGTTCTGCAGGAACTCAACGTTGCAGCCGTTCAGTCTCTTGAGCGCAGAGGTGGATGCACAGACCTGTGCATGAGACACACTTGTATAGAACTAAACAACACACACACAGAGTACTAGTAAAATTGAGGACGGCTGAACAGAATCAGTGGGCAGTATCGACTTCAATATCCTGATTGTGACATTGTATTATGCAAGATGTTACTATTGGGGGAAGTCGGGTAAAGAGTACATCTGATCTCTCTGTATTATTTCTTTCAACTACACATGAATCTACAGTTATCTCAATAGAAGCAAACAAACAAGAGAGACCCCATGTTTCACCCATCAGATAGGCAAAAATTAAATCATCTCACAGTATAAAATGTTGGCAAAGATTTGAGAAACATGGCACCCTTAGCCACTGCAGCTGGGAGTATACTTTGGTATGGCCACTTTGAGAGTCACATGGCAGGCAACCAGTGAAACGTAAAATACAGCCTGTTCACTGCCAGCACCTCTCCTCTGGGTTTGTATACCGTAGAGAAACTCTCCCACATGTGCCTGAGGAGACCTGTACACAGGAGTGCTTATTACAACATTATATAATAGCAAAAGAGTGGAAATAACATAAATACCCTCCATTAGGGAAATGGATATGGAAATGGATAAATAAAATATAGTATATCTATAATACACAGCAGTAAAAAATAATGAACTAGAAAAGAATACAGATATATGTGTGTATATACATTTATATGGATAGACAGATCTCAGAAACATAATACCAAATTAAAAAAGCAAGATAGGGGCCCCGGTCTGGAAGGATCCCACATGCCGTGGAGCGGCTGGGCCCGTGAGCCATGGCCGCTGAGCCTGCGCGTCCGGAGCCTGTGCTCCGCAACGGGAGAAGCCGCAACAGTGAGAGGCCCGCGTACCGCAAAAAAAAAAAAAAAAAAAAAAGCAAGATAAAGATTGATATTTATTCATTCAGCAACTATTTGAGTGCCTTTCATGTATAGGGAGCCATTCTAGGAGGTGGAAGTATAGCAGAAAACAGACAAAGCAAGACAAAGTCCCTGCCTTGCAGCTTTTAGGTTCTTGTAAGGGAACACAAACAAGTAAGCAGATAGATATGATACTATGTATGTATTGTTTGATATATATAAACCATATATAAAAATTATATAAACCTATATTTATATAATTAAATTATTCATATTATAGATTATATATAAATTTTATATAATTTATACATATGGTAATATATAAGTTATAGAATATATAATACAATATAATATTATAAATTTTACATATTTATAAAAATTTTATATTTAAATAGTCTGCCCAAGTTTATACATTTAATGTATACATATATTTATTTATGTAATATAAAAAATGGACCAGAAGGATATATACCATTTGCATGATATTGGGAGGAAGAGAAAGAAGTGGGACTTGGGGTGGGGATGGTTAAAGGGAACATTAGCTGTAACTGTAATATTTAATTACCTAAAAGCCATTCTTCAGCCAGGTATAAATTCAGACATTCTCTTTTGTAGTTATAATACATAATTGGAGGACATTTTCATAGTCCTTATGAAAATGTAGAGTCTAAAAGTTTATGTTTCTTAAATTGAAGTCTGAGTATATTTCTCAAGATTGAGAAATTGATTATTGATTCATCCTTGCCAAACTCATAAGTTACTAATTTATAAACTAGAATGGCCATTTGTGTAAATTTCCACAGAAAAGAGCTGGAGACACAATGAAGAAATGTATAGTATTAGATTTGGGCCCTCCTTTTCTTACCTCCTCTGCAGTTAACTGGACTAATCAGGGCACAAGCACAGCTAACAGCCCTTATGACATGTGGGTGGCACCTGTTTTCATATTAAAAACATCAGTTTTTTTTCACATTAAAAAAATGTATTGAAGTATAGTTGATTTATAATGTGTTAATTTCTACTGTACAGAAAAGTGTTTCTGTTGTGTATATGTGTGTGCGTGTGTGTGTGTATATATATATATATACACACACACACACATTCTTTTCCATTATAGTTTATCACAGGATATTGAATATAGTTTCCTGTGCTGTATAGGAGGACCTTGTTCTTTATCCATTCTATCTATACCAGTTTGCTGCTAATCCCAAACTCCCAATGCATCCCTCCCCCTTGGCAACCACAAGTCTATTCTCTATGTGAGTCTATTTCTGTTTCGTACATAAGTTCATTTGTGTCATATTTTAGATTCCACATATAAATGATATCATATGGTATTTCTTTCTCTTTCTGACTTACTTCACGTATATGATAATCTCTAGGTCCAGTCATGTTGCTGCAAATGGCATTATTTCTTTCTTTTTTATGGCTGAAGAAACATCAGTTCTTTTTAGCACTTGCAGGAACTCTGTGCAACTCTATAGGTCTTCTTTAAATTTAAATTTAAAATGAAACTAAAATGAGACTAAATACTATGAGATTAGACTAAATGTCCTTCTAGGTTTTAGATCCTAATTCACCCAATTATATAATAGTTCTTTTAAAATTTAATCTTTAAAAATCAATTACATTATGTTTATAGATTATGAGAGCTACATGATCCAATTTTACACTGTATAATGCTCTCTCAAAACACAACGTAAGGCATCTTGTAAAATACTCTTTGGGAACAATTTAAACACATCATTATCTTGCTATTCACTACTATTTCAAAGTTTAAATAAAGTAGATGCTTGACATGAAATTACTTTAAAACATATATATATATATATTTATTTATTTGGCTGCACTGGGTCTTAGTTGCAACACGAGGGATCTTCATTGCGGCATGCGGGCTGTTAGTTGTGGCATGCGGGATCTTTTAGTTGCGGCATGTAGGATCTAATTCCCTGACCAGGGATCGAACCCGGGCCCCCTGCATTAGGAGCACGGAGTCTTAACCACTGGACCACCAGGGAAGTCCTGAAAGTACTTTTTTAAAATGAATGCATCTACTTTTCTATTAATAAAAAAAAGATGGGTGGTTTTATTTTGAAACTTTTAAACTATTTGCAGATAAAAGTTTTTCTTTTACCAGTTAGTTTGCAGAAGTAGAGATAGTTTCAACATAAGGTCACAGAGGAGGAAGCCAACCAATGGAAAGCTCACTAAATGATTAGTCAGTGTTTCATACTTTCCTTGTCATCAGCTATCCTTCCCCACTCTGTCACTTTAAGGAGTCAATGGGAAATTGCAGGATTCAGTCTCAGTAACTACTGGGAGGCTGGAAGCTTTGTGTGAAGCACTTCAGCCGCCCTTGTTTGAAGACTGCCCAGTCATTTATTCACTGTCTGACCTTGGGCAGATTACTTAAATTCTCTGGACCTATTTCCCCATAGGGATAATAAAAGTACTTATCTCATAGGGGTTTTGTGAAAACTTACAAGGAGGTTATAAACAATGCCTGGTGTATAGTAAGCACTCAGTAGATAATGATAATAACAATAACGATGGATAATACTTTATAGTAATTACTTTATGCCAGGCACTGTAACAAGAACTCTCTCTATATTACCTATTAGCTATTTTTTTTTTAAGGGAATTCCTTTATTTTTATTATTTATTTATTTAGTTTTGGCTGTGTTGGGTCTTCGTTTCTGTGCAAGGGCTTTCTCTAGTCGCGGCAAGCAGGGCCCACTCTTCATCACAGTGCACAGGCTTCTCACTACCGCACCGCTCTTATTGCGGAGCACAGGCTCCAGATGCACAGGCTCAGTAGTTGTGGCTCACGGGCCTAGTTGCTCCGCGGCATGTGGGATCTTCCCAGACCAGGGCTTGAACCCGTGTCCCCTGCATTGGCAGGCAGATTCTCAACCACTGCGCCACCAGGGAAGCCCACCTATTAGCTATTATTAGTACTGTATAACTGCTTCCTATTTCAGGATTTAGCTTAGTAAGCTATGTTTCTGCTTTAGAAGCCGACATGAGAGGTGGAAACAATTTATCCTCCTTAACCTTAGTTGCATACTTTCCAAGCAAAGTCAGAGACTATTTCCCTGTTGGCATGGAAGGGTTTAGAAGGATATACACAGTATCATCTCCATTTAACAGCACGATCTAAGGCCTGTGCTGGACAGTCAGGCCTTTTAGGCAGAAATTAGGAGTCGGCAGATATTGCTGCTCAACTGGCACTCATTTGAAAGAATCCTGAATCATGCTGAATCACAGCATTTTAGCTGGTCCTTTGAGGACACTGAATACTTCTTTTGGCCCGTGTCATCCTGCAAGATCTTCAAGGGCATGGTCTGTGTCTTGACTCACCTTTGTAACCCCTGCAATGCTGCGCACAATACCCTGGGTTAGACTGAACATTGGAGGGCAGGAGGGGATAAAATACATCTCCAGGGGAGGGAAACATAATAGGAGCCTCTTCCTTCAAGTACACTTGGCAGCTTATCTTTTGAGTGGGGTGGCCTTTTCCCTTTATTTTCAAACATCGCTAGTGAAACAGGTGTACCGAGGCACATATCCACGCAACACGAGTCACTGTAGTTCAGCTCCATCCCAGACCTTCTCTGGGTCAGTCAGAATGCCTCATGACCAGACTGGCTCTATTAATAATAGTCATTACGGAAAGCTGGACGCCAGGTCGAGAGTAGTCATTGCGGAAAGCTGGACGCCAGGTAGAGAAAAGCCATTAGCTGTTCCTCCCAGAGCCAAACAGCAAAGACCGCATTATGTTTCCATTCCTCTACTTAAGTCTTTTAAACCTATAGAAGAACATTATGTCTAATATCTTTATTTCACACCCACCTTATTTTATTATTATTTTTTTATTTTTATTTTTTTGCGGTATGCAGGCCTCTCACTGCTGTGGCCTCTCCCATTGCGGAGCACAGGCTCTGGACGCACAGGCTCAGCGGCCATGGCTCACGGGCCCAGCTGCTCCGCGGCATGTGGGATCTTCCTGGACTGGGGCACGAACCCGTGTCCCCTGCATCGGCAGGTGGACTCTCAACCACTGCGCCACCAGGGAAGCCCCACCCACCTTTTTTTTTTAAAGTGTTTTTTTAGATATTAGGAACATTCAGTCCCTGCGTCTATAATGAATAGCAGATATTTTATGTAGCACTGTGGTTGGAATGGTAAACAAAAATCAAGTCAGAAAATATTAATTTATGGTTCCTACGACAATTTTAATTCATCCTCCTGGTGTGGCGTGGAGGCACCCAGGCTGGACTTCCTACATAGACTCTTGTGTTGCACTGACTCACTGTTAGGGCTTAGGAAATCACTAGTTGTGTCTGCAATTACCACACTACGCCTTACCTCCAGATATTATAAAGATTCAGCAGTTAGGGAGGGGAAGTCCATGAAGCTGTATAAGCTTCTTGGTAATAAAACTATGTAAGCACAAAATACCATTTTATTATTGGTCACTCTCGGGTTGTAACTTAATGCATAAAGTGCCAGGCAACTCAGTCTTATTGGAAATGGGGACTTTTCATACTTAATTTTAAAATATTTTTACTTTAAATTGCCTTGATTAACAACAGTTAAAAAAAAATCATTGGCCCTTAAAATAGTCCATCCACTCTGATAATTGCTACCCTCTCTTGAGCACTACGTTGAACACAATCTGCTAAATGCTTTACAATAATTAAGTGATTTGAGTCAGGTTTAACCCTGACTCTCAGCATCTGAGCTCTTAACCACTCTGCTATACTACCTCCTCACAACATGATTTAAGAAGCCATACAGCCTTGCGACTAGGATTCAAATGAGGTGAAACCGGGGGCAAATGAATAGCTCAAGTCTACACAGCCACCTGCGGAACTAACGCTGCAAACAAGGTCTGATCACCCCAGTTTTAACATCTTAATAACAAAAGATAGGAGCGCTTACTTTCCAAGTGTAAGTCATTAAAAGAATGAAAAATACACTCCTGGCATGCATCAGCCAACATGGGCCGCAGACTAACGTCAAGAGCACGCCAAGTTTAGTATGAGACTGAAGTGATTTTAGGGCCTTTTAGGGCTCAAGAGACTGGGGACTCTTACTTTTTTTTTAATTTTATGTTTTTAATAAAGGCCATTCCCAAATGGGACACAAAATTCTGTAACTTCTGAGTTTACCACTGAATAGTTTGACTTTACTTCTCCATGACAGAATATCTATGCTATATATACAATGTCTTTTGGAGAAAATCTAAAGGCTTTTCGGGACCGTGACAGCCCAGGCCGGGTGGCCCTCCTGTCGCAGGGAACGTCACTCATCACATGCTCCTCCGGTGACAAGGGTGTTGGGACCGAGGTCGCGGGCCGTCCTTCCACCCCCGCCCGCTCCCCAGTGAGGGACTTTTATTTGAAAGGGGGTGTTATCAGTCCTGCAAGTGGGAGCTGCGAGGCCTCCGGGGCTCTGCCTGGGCCGCAGAAAAACCCAAACGAATCTCAGGCCCACGCAGCCACGGCCACCTGCGTGACTGGGCAGTCCGACTTCCCCAAACCGAGAGGCCCCGGAAGTGGGGCCGGGCTCCTGCAGGGTCCGCGGGCACACGCTTTCCGGAGCCCGCCACCGGGAGGAGTCCTCCCGGCCCCACGCGCACCACAGCCGCCTCCCTGAGACCCCATCTCGGCGCCCCTCGGCGCTGCTGCCAGAACGGTCGCTGAGCCAGGATGCCGACATCCCCGATCCAGAGAAGCCGGCTCTCGGGGCGGGAAGGCCTCACGCGGGGCACGGCGGGAAGGGCCGCGCGCTCAGGGGAAGAGCCCCGCCCGACGCGGCGCGTCGGGCGGGGCGGCCCTCCCCACAGGCGCCCCTAATTGGACGGCCGAGCCCCGCGCGCTGATTGGCTGCGTGGGCGAGGCGGAGGAGAGCCGTGCGCAACGGCGTGTGTGGGGCCGTGTGCAGACCCGCGTGTGGCGCAGGCGAGGACCCTGAAAATAAACAGCCGCTGCCTCGCGAGCCGCCTTCTCGGCCTGCGTCCGAGTCTCCGCCGCTGCGGGCCCCTCCGACGCCGAAGGTGAGGCCGCGAGCATGCCGGGGGCCGCGGTGCGGGGGCCGCGGGCGAAGGGTCGGGAGCAGGGAGGCGGCGATGGCGGCCGCACTCCGGCCTGCGCCGCTGCTGCGTCAGGCGGGAAACGGGCCGCCACCGCCCGGCCCCGGACTGCGCCCCGCGGCCGGCCGCCCTCCCGCCCTGCCTGCCGCCCGGGACGCGGGGCCGCCGCAATCGGGCCGCCGGTCCCAGGCCGCAGCCTCGCCGCGGACGAGGCCGCGCGTCCTTGGGGCCGAGGCGGGGGCTCCGGGGTCGCGGAACGTAGGGCGGGGGTGGATTTGGCGGGAACGTGCGAGGAGGGGGCCGTGTGTGGGGGAGGGCCCTGGAGCAGCGGGGGGCACGGGGGCTGGGCCTGGCGCGGGCCATGTGCCAGGGGCTGTGTGGGCTTAGCTGGGGCCTTGGAGAAGTCCTCCGTTTAGGGTGGGGGGACACCCCGCCGGAAGGCCCGTGTGGCTTCGGGACTCGCTCTGCCTACTTCCCGATAGCTTCTCGCTTCTTGAATTTTTATCGTCATTGACATGCTAAGTTACTTGTTTTACGGTGCAGTTCGGGAAGGGGCAGATAAGGCCCAATTTTCTTGAGTCAACACTAATTTAAGTTACGGAGGCTTTTGAAAAACCCCGTTATCAGAAAAAAGCATGAATTTGTCAAACTTCCAAAATCATGGCAGCAGTAGTAACCTTTGCATCATCTCTTGGACAGGTGAAACGAATACAGTTTAATCTAAAAACGAGGCGAGAAAATTAATTAGCCAACCTCCATTTGGATTTTCCAAACGTGAAAACCTATTTTAGAATGGCATAATGGCCCACATTTGGGTTTGGGTGTTGATTTTATTATGGGTAAAGCTTGTGCTTGTTGCCACATGTTAACCACATGGCCGCAGCCACAGGGCACTTCCAAAGGAAGTGACTACATCTGGTTTTAGGGGTCTTAGGAAAAGAAAACATTGCTCAGTTTTCATCTGTGACTTCAGATAGTGTGTTTCAGGCATTATTCAGAAGGATCCACAGAAAGGGTAGGGTAAAGAAGCCAAGAGTCGGGATTAGTTTTTTTTTCTTTTCAGGAGGATTAATTTACGTTCTCATCTTGTACCCCCAAATGACAAGCTTTTAAAAACAGGTTTTTCCCTTTTTCCTATTGTTTGACGCAGTTTGGGGAGAGAAACATAACCAGTTAATTTCTGCATCAGTGAATTAACCTTAATTTAAATTAAGAACTTTGTTATTCGTTTGCTCAAGCCCTATAAGTTGAGTGTAAGGTTTTGAGGTTCTAAAGAGATGGGTGAAAAGAAGTTCCTACCTCTTAGGCTTTTTTTTTCCCCCTCTGCAAAGCAGTTATTTTCAAATGCTTCTTAAAAATTACTGTGATGGAGGCTTAATCAAACACCTACAAAGTGCCTCGTACATAGTTTCACGCTGTTTTTAGTTTGTTGAGCCTGATTCTTGTCTACAAGGAGCTCTCTGTACTGGAATATAAAAGGAATAATTTATTAGGTTCCCAAGGGCTGAATTAAGGACTTAAAATTTTTCCAAATCGGACCTCTTGGCAACAGTATTTGAAAAAAGCTAACAGTATATATTTATGTACTTATCTAATATGTCACAGATAAATTGGGTACGTTTTTCTCAGCAACCAAAGGTCCACATTCCTTTTCATATTGATAAGCTAGGTATTTCATACGTGCAGTCTCTTTAAAATATTTTGAGCCAAATCAGTGGAAAACTTAAGGGGCATTTATTACACTTGTATTTGAACATCTGGAACAGGCCGAATGCTATCTTTTTTAAGGTATTATAAGTGAGTTTTGTAATACAGTTTTGTGATTGGATTCTTTTTACCTTTCTTAAAACCTAACTGAAGTCTGTGGTACCTAAATGGAGGCTTAAGATGGGTACTTAAAGGCAGTAGAACCACAGTTTGACTAATTGGAATGATTGTTCTGTTGTCTAAACGCTTGACCACAAGAGAGATTTTGCTTTTTTTTTTTTCTTCCCCTTGCAGGAGTGAGAGTTTCTTTTAAGAATTGCTGGCTTCTTTCCTCTTCCTAGCCTTCTGACAGTAAGTGGAGAGCAGAAGACTGATGCCAAGGCATCCTGGCCTGCTCTGTGGAGAACACTCTTTCTGTACTGTCTCATTTAATAGAACTCTTATTCTGGCAGTGTCAGATGCTGCTGCAGTAAGGGCATGCTGTTGAGAGGTTCACAGTAAAGTGTACACCATTTTCATGTTGTAAAAAACTGCTGGAATAATAAAATGGAGCTTGTGGCTACCAGCATTCACGTTGTGAGTGGATGGGCTGTGTTAATCAGGACAGTGCAGTATGGTGGTCACCTGGAGTTGCTGCATAATTGCAGATGAGGGTGTTAACTAGTGAAGTCAGGTTGCCAGTCTTTGGTCTGTGGTGACACTCCTAAGTTCTGCCTCAGGAAAAAGGTTAAAATCTAAAGTGGCTTTAAATTCATTCATGGGTGTGGATTTTTAGAAACGTATCGATTCTAGTTTTATTTTGACTTCTCGAAATTGGTGTGCTTTTCTGATAGCATTTTCATGTACAGTATCACTTAAACCTAACAAAAGCCTCTGCAGAGGACTTGGAGCCAACTGTTGAAATCCTGACTCTAGAACTTTCTGAATCGCTTCTCGGCCTTTTGGCTAAGATCAAGTGTAGAACTTTCTGTAGGGCTAGCCAAAAAGTTCTAGAAATAAGATGTTATGGGAAAACCCGAGCGAACTTTGTGGCCAACCCAGTAGTTGTATAGCTTTGGGAAGTCATTTGGTCTCAGATCCTCAGTTTCTTTATTGTAAAATGGGGACAAGAATACATGACTAGCAAGGTTGTAGGGATTACAGATAATGTGTTTATCAGTCCTTGACTTACAGTAGGTATTCAGCTACTGATTAAAACCCTTCAGAGCAGGCAGAAATGGGTGTGAGTAGCATTGCTCCCAGGACTGTACTCTGTTCTACAGTATTCTGGCCAGAACGCAGGTAGTGCACAGTATAACTTGCTTCCTTCCATTCTATCTGTGGTTTATCTTTACTTCAACAGTTGGAAGTGTTTCAGTACCATGTTGGAACTCTGAACCAACTTATTAGGGTGTAAAAATGGGTGAGTGCATTCAAGGGGCAGAAGCTCCACTGTGGTCTCAGTGCAGTTTAGGTCAACGTGGATGAGTCGGGTAACCCTGAGTTTGGGGAAGGTGACTGGAGACACAGCAAATGTGAGTCGATGTGGCTGTGCTAGGAAAACAATCCAACCCGATCCTTATCAACTGCTTTATGGCACGCGCCTTGCCTGTTGCTACTTATTTTAAATGTATTTATAGAGTCATGGTCTCCTAGTCGTCGGAACGCATTGTTAGTCTTGACCGTATGCCGTTAAGTTTTAAGTAGTTTACTGGCTTTGTTCTTAGTGTCAAAAATATGGCAGAATCACATTCACGAAGACATTTGTATTACCATTTGCGTTTTGGTACCAATTCCAGGATTTAAGCCTTAAAGCCTAGACGAGTGCAGTATCTGTAAAAAAGAGGCCTCATAGCTTGGCTTACACGGCCTCACAAGTGCGTCTTTGCAAACCGTATCTTGACTGCCTTACTCCTCCTGCTTCCTGGCATGCCTTGTGCTCCTACCACATCTCTACATGTGATTTATGTCAGTGAAAATTCAATACACAGCAATCGAAATGGAAACATCCTGATTTCTGTTGTTGCAAATGTGAAGTCATTAGGAATTCACCCTTTTTCTTGTCTTACCTCTAATCCATTCCCCTCAGGAAGTAGATTTTATGAGATGGGAAGCTTGAGTATAAGCAGAGTTGGGCCCATTTCAAGCCTGCTGTGTAGGTTGGTTTTGTTTGTTTGTTTGTTTTGGCTGTGTCGTGCGGCTTGCAGGATGGATGCCCAGAATCCTAACCACTAGGCCACCAGGGAATTCCCTGAACTGAGTGCTCATCTATCTGTCTACAATCCAACTTAACTGGGAGAAGAGTGGAAAGGCAGGAATAAATGTGAGCAGTGTACATATATCCATACGTTTTTTAAAATTGAGCACCTGTTAAGCACAAGGCACCTGGTAGTAATCTCGTTACAGATCAGTTTTATCTTCCTCAAGACAGGAGAGGGGTCAGGTGTCTTGAGGTAACGCAGCAAGTGGTTAAGCTCGGTTAAGTGGTTAGTCCTATAGTCCCCAAGTCTTTTTATACTGTGTGAGGATACATGGGTGTAGATACAGAAATGATTTTTAGCAGCAAAAGGAAGAAAAATATGCTCTCCTACTGCCTGGCAACAGTGAAAATACGGTATTTGTTTTTTAAATTCGTATATATGTTTTGTAGCATTCCATAAAATGTTGCTGAGACTCTGGATGGCAAATTAGGGGTCCTGGCTCAGTTGCTGATTTTAGTGACCAGGAGTAAAAATTTCTCAGTTACATGTGGGGATTTTACTAGACAATCTGAAATACATACTGAATTTAGAGTGATTGTACTCAATACTTATTGAGTATGTAGTTGAAAATACATCGTTAACTTTTTTTTTTTTTTTTGGGGGCGATGCTACACGGCTTGTGAGATCTTAGTTCGAACCCGGGCCCCGGCAGTGAAAGCGCTGAGTCCTAACCACTGGACCGCCAGGGAATTCTCAGCATCACTACTTTAAATTAATGGTGCAGCACCTCTTGTGATAGCAAGAATTCAGGTGTTTTATTGTCAGTACTTTCTGGATTGGATCGGGTCTGTACCAGAAGCACAATTGGTTTCATTCAGCAAATGACTATTGGTGCCCCCCCCCCCAAAAAAAAAAACCAACAACAACAACCCAGCGGTTAAAAATACTGTTATACTGCTACTAAAAGGATAATTGTATGGGGTATTATGATTCAAAGGTGAATTACTTGGTGTCTGCTCTGAAGGAATGTGATAAAAAGCAAAATGGTAGTGCAGAGTGCCCTGGGTCTTACTAGGGATTAAGGATAGCTCCAGGCTGGGTGGTGTGGTCAGGTTCTTTTATAGAGTTGGCCCTGGAAGGCTGCAAAAGGTTGTGACAAACGGGAGAGGCGGGGGCAGGGCAGGGCAGTGCTGCACACTCGCAGCCAAGAGCAGTGGGAGTCAGGGAGCCATGATAGGTTTGCAGCTTTGTCTTACCGCCTCTAATTTTCCTAAGGAATAATAGCGTGCCATTCTCTAAAGACCTTAGAACTAAGGACATTTGTATGTAAGATGAGTACCAGGATCAGTAGTGTGCCTTAAAAACATAGTGGGAATCAGTTGGGTTAATGTTACTAAAGAGCTCTCTGTCATAAAGGAGTAAATGTAGACCAGCTGATTGAGGTCGGCTTGGCCAAAGAGAGAAACAGTTCATGGAAAATCCACACTTAGCTTATCAGTTCTTGAGTAGCTAAATTTTTTAAACTAATATTTGTAGGCTAAAAGTAAACGTAAAATTTTAACTGCTGTCTTTATTCAATACACTGACAAACATCTGATGATTCATTGTAACATATTTCCTTTGTACTTTACCATTATGAAACAAGAGGTCCTTTTAAAGCAGCAGTCTAAAAGGGAGGTTGCCCGGAGCTATCATTTCTTTATCTTTGACAATGCATATTGAATATTGGGTTGTCATATTTCTAAAAGATAAGTATCTTATTGAAATAAAAAAATTATAAAATACTCAGAACTTGTCAAATTGCCTGGATTACCTTGTGAAAGGAAGTGATCGTTTGTGCAAAGAACTCCTTGGGACCAAGAGTTAATGTGCTCAAATTGGTCCCGAGTAAACAGAAGATGCAAAATGAAAATGGGGTTGAGGGGAGGATGACATACCGTAAGCTGCATTTTTCTGTGATCATTTTATGTGCCATTCGTTTTTTAATCATGAGTCTTCTCTCTGGTGGAAACCAGCCCTCCACATAACGTAGAATGCCAGCACCCGTATAAGAAGGCAAATGTAATTTTGCAAGAATACGTTTTTAATCTTCGCTGACTGGTTTCATCTGACTAGAAATGTGCATTATGCATTCAGGCACTTTCCCCTACCCCCTTTTGATAATAAGTTTATATGGCAAGTGGCAAGAGTTGGTAGAAAGATTCCTCTGAAGATTTATCCTGGCTCTGATTGCAGAGAGTTGGGATAGGTAATGAGTTCTTTTCAATATTTGATGATGGAGACTTGAAACTTGAGCATAATTTTTAGTCACTAGATTTCTCTACAACGTGTTTTAAAAACTTTGTTTACCATTGTTTGACACTGGAATTAAGGGTAAAACTGTTTAGCTATGGAAGTGTGGAAATGTAAAGGTTACATGGTTTTTAACTAGTTTGTTTTTTAAAGTCCACTTTACTGGGACTTTGTCCTGCAACATTCCATTCTGTTCTATTCCATTCCATTCTATTCTATTCTAGAAATAGCCCGTGCTTATTTTTAGGTTGTTACATAAGAAGTATAAAATGCATTTGCTTTAGTTGGAGTTTTGCTTTTATTTTGAAACAATAGCCAATAAAGGAGTCTACTATGAAATTCCAAGTAACCTTGTTTTAAATGTAAAATTACAGAAAAATTTGGAAATGGGAGAATAGAAGAGGGAAAAAATGGTCCCAGTGTTACTGGCATTTTACTTTGGTGTTCCTCTTTGTCTTTTTTCTAATATTTTTAACATACCCTGCCATCTAGAGACAAAATTGCCTGCATTTCTTCTAACGTGTCTGCTCTAAATACTGAATCACCACGTAGTGCTGCAGTTTAATTAGGCACTGTGTTAGGTGCTAAGGGCGCAGAGGAGAATGTTTCTTCGTCCACTCCCAGAATCCATACTACAGCTCCACTGGGTTATTCCAATTTTATAACCAGTAAATGACTTCCAGTTGCCCACAGTAAAGTTTACTGGCTTGTAACCATGAAAATGTCCATTAAGTTGGACCTGGAGTGAGGTATTACTAATTATTTCTAATAATGGATATTCATGGATACTAACCCTGTAAGTCCCGTCATCTCATTAATAATTGGATTAACATGTATGCATAATCTTAATGATTGTAAAGATCACAAGTTTTATGAAAATATATGTTTTCAATGTGTTTTTCACTTTTAATATATTTCATAATAGATATATAATGCCTACATATATAGTTATGTGATTGTTTTTCTAACCAATATTTTGGTTAGAAAAAGTATATTTTTTTTCTTCAGAATAATTATCCAGAAATACACTAAACGGGGAATAAAAGCTAAAAGTAATTTCAAGTGGTTTAATGTTGTCATTTTTAATGTTTTGAAGATCTGGCTGCAGCCATGAGCAGTAATGAATGCTTCAAGTGTGGACGATCTGGCCACTGGGCCCGGGAATGCCCCACTGGTGGGGGCCGTGGTCGTGGAATGAGAAGCCGTGGCAGAGGTGGTTTTACCTCGGATAGAGGTATTTTTGTCGAATAAAAAATTTCGAAGTACTTCAGTATTCGTAAGTATCAAGACTGGTCTAATTAGCCAAATTCTTTTTGTTTCTGCCCAAAATAGGTTTCCAGTTTGTTTCCTCATCGCTTCCAGACATCTGTTACCGCTGTGGTGAGTCTGGTCACCTTGCCAAGGATTGTGATCTGCAGGAGGATGGTAAGCATTTAACACTTCCTCTCCGTGCGAGCACACTCTACTGCGTTGGAAGACATTTTCCACCTCTGAGGGTGTGTGCTGTGTGGTTTGACATGTAGCGGCGTCTGTAAGGTTTTATAGTCTTGGTCTGCTTCTTTTCCTTATTGTTGAAGCCTGCTATAACTGCGGCCGGGGAGGTCACATTGCCAAGGACTGCAAGGAGCCCAAGCGGGAGCGAGAGCAGTGCTGCTACAACTGCGGCAAACCCGGCCACCTGGCCCGCGACTGTGACCACGCAGACGAGCAGAAGTGCTATTCTTGCGGAGAGTTCGGACACATTCAGAAAGACTGCACCAAAGTGAAGTGCTATAGGTGAGTTGCTGGCGTGCTGCTGGCGGAGAGCTCATTGCAGGGGCTCCTGGAGAGTGAGTTGGCTGTAAATGGGAGGGCCTTGGCGGTAGTACATTCCCTGAGGTGGCTGCGACCGTAGGAGAGGTTTCCGGCCTGCGTAGCCCAACTGTCTGCCTTGGGCAGTGTCCTACCGTGATGCCTGGTGGATTATAGCAGCTGGGCGGCACGCAGCACAACTTTGGAATTTTTAATGGTCTCAAAATAAGAATGTTGGGACTTCGCTGACGGTCCAGTGGTCAGGACTCCGTGCGTGCCTCCACTTCAGGGGGCATGGGTCTGGTCCCTGGTCAGGGAACTAAGATTCCACCTACTGTGCAGGGTGGGCCCCCCCCCCCCACCAAAAAAAAAAGTTCTGTTATAATAATTTGGGGTTTTCGGACACTTTGTAGAAAACCGTGTAATTCATACACACAAATCTTTTGTCATGAAACCAGAAGACTCTGCCTGTCTGTGACATATAATAATATGTACACGTGAAAGTGTAAAATTTTATATAAGTTTTGATATGTATATAACAAATCTTAGGGGTTAATTTGTGTGAAAGTATAAAACATTGGCCAGTGTTTTGGTTGTGGTGTTGGTTGGACTCTTATGGCAAAGGTTTTGGTTTTATGCCTTAGGCTGCACAATTGGGTAGCTTCGCTATCAAATTCCTCCTTTTTGGTCTTAGTTTAGGGGATAAGACGACTTACTGTCCTGAAAACAAAAGTGTACTGGTTTATTGTTGCTTTTTGTTCTGCAGCAACTATTGCTTTAGTCCAGTTGGGCATTTTCTGAGCGCTATTATGAAGTTGTTCTACTTTGCTTTCTTTAGGTGTGGCGAGACTGGTCATGTAGCCATCAACTGCAGCAAGACGAGTGAAGTCAACTGTTACCGCTGTGGCGAGTCAGGGCACCTTGCCCGGGAGTGCACGATCGAGGCCACGGCTTAATTACTGTCCTCTGTCGCCCCTCCTTTTCTGATTGAATCCTCTTCACTGGCCAAAGGTTGGCAGATAGAGGCTACTCCCAGGCCAGTGAGCTTTACTTGCCGTGTAAAAGGAGGAAAGGGGTGGAAAAAAACCGACTTCCTGCATTTAACTACAAAAAAAAGTTTATGTTTAGTTTGGTAGAGGTGTTACGTATAATGCTTTGTTAAAGAACCCCCTTTCCGCGCCACTGGTGAATAGGGATTGATGAATGGGAAGAGTTGAGTCAGACCAGTAAGCCCATTCTGGGTTTCTCGAATATGTTCCCATGTAGGAGGTAAAAACCAATCCTGGAAGTGTCCATGAGCTCTTCCATAAATAACTTTAATTTTAGCGTAATGACTGCCTTGGATTGTCTGACCTCAGTAGCTGTTAAATAACATCAAGTAACATCTGTATCAGGCCCTACATAGGACATACAGTTGACTGGGAGTAAACAAAATAAAAACCAAACATGCGTGTTAACGGCTGTGCGAGAAAACTTGGGATAAAAGCCTGAACAGGAACAACTTCCCCGCAGCGTTGATGCTGGGTAAACAGATGGCGATGGCAAAGGTGTAGAACACATTTTTTCAAAGACTAAATCTAAAACCCAGAGTAAACATCTATGCTCAGAGCTAGCGTAATTTGGAGCTATTCAGGAATTGCAGAGAAATGCATTTTCACAGAAATCAAGATGTTATTTTTGTATACTATATCACTTAGACAACTGTGTTTCATTTGCTGTAATCAGTTTTTAAAAGTCAGATGGAAAAAGCAACTGAAGTCCTAGAAAATAGAAATGTAATTTTAAACTATCCAATAAAGCTGGAGGAGGAAGGGGAGTTTGACTAAAGTTCTTTCTGTTTGTTTCAGATTTTCATTAATGTATATAGTGCAAAATGCCATATTAAACAGGGGAATGTGGAGGACTGAAAGCTCACAGTTTGGACTTTTCTTTTTGTACTAAGTCATGTCTTCAGTAATGAAAAATAGCTGTTACAAGGAAGCACAGGCTTCAGATACTTTGGGGTCAGTTGTTTTGCAGGGATATAGAAAATTTAATTCGTTCTAATCCATTCATTATAATGATGGCCTTTAGCTCTGTGTTCATTCTGAACAGTTCTAATACCATTGCTGTTTTAGCATTTCATATTTTTCCTGGGCTTTACGGGGATCTGAAATGTTGGATTCCTTCTTTTTTTCCTAGGGTCTGAGCTAGAGTTGAGATGGACCTTCGAAGTTACCTGGTTTAATAAACTCACTTTATAGGTGAGTTACTAGCAGCTTAACTTGCTTGAAGGGTGCCTAGAGCCGGGAACTTGAAGTAAGCTTCCTACCCTATGCCCTCTATACTTTTTTGTCATCCCCCCACCCCACCCCACCCCAAACTACATACAGTTAGTGGCACATGCTTCCCCAGGTTAGTTCATTTGTTCCTCCTTCACACCGCCATGTGATTTCACCTTGGATGTATCGTGCATTTTTCACCCTCCATGTAAAGTCTGGTCAGTTTGTGTTGGTGTATCACTGCAGTGTTAAGATTTGGTGTTTCAGCTGTGCTGTGCTAATTCCAGCTTGGTCAAATTAATAGTCCAGAGTAGGCAAGAAAATGAAATCACGACATGGGTTCATTTCCTTTTGAGTACAGGCTTACTTTCTGTTTGAATTTTTTTTAGTTTCTAGCACAAGCATGAGACAGCGTAAGGGAAGCCCTGTTTTCAAAGACATCACTGTTACATGTAATTAAATTCAGGGTTGGGGGCCAGTGCACATGAGGTTATTTTCCCCCAATGTTTCCAACCTCAAGTGGGAAACATAAAACAGCAAACGAGATATTTAAAACTGCTTTGTTCCAACGTAGCACGCTACGTTTGTAGTACCTAGCAGTTGCCTTTTGTTCGAGACCCTTTGATGCACATAATTAAGGACCTATTTGAAACAGACCACAAAGTGTGCTTTCATAAGGTAGCATTTCTTTGCATTGACCTTGATGACTGAACAAGTCCAGTGAGAAAATGTATTTTACAGGGATATTGAGCTAATTGCTAGGAGCCAATGAGCACTTTGTGTAGGCTTTTAAGTGCTGTCAGACTTGGTTTTAAGGCTACTTTGTGGTTTTTTTAATGCTTCTTTAGATATCTTTTTAACTCTTTATTTTTTGGCTGCATTGGGTCTTGGTTGCTGCGTGCGGGCTTTTCTCTAGTTCTGGCGAGAGCGGGGTCTGCTGTTCGTTGCGGTGCGTGTGGTTCTCATTGCAGTGGCTTCTCTTGTTGAGCACGGGTTCTAGGCCTGTGGGCTTCAGTAGTTGCAGCAGACAGGTTCAGTCATTGGGGCACACAGGCCCTAGAGTGCACAGGCTTCAGTAGTTGTGGCGAGCGGGCTTAGTTGCTCCACGGCATGTGGGATCTTCCCGGACCAGGGCTCGAACCCGTGTCCCATGCATTGGCAGGCAGATTCTTAACCACTGTGCCACCAGGGAAGTCCTTAAGGCTACTTTTTAAAAACAGTTTTCAGATAGTAACATTGCCTTGATACATGAATGGTTTTGTCAAAAGTGAGGCTTGTTTGGAGGTAGCATCTTTCATCTGTTAGCGTTTGCCTCCCTTTTGCGTAGTTGTAGAATAGCTATTTCTCCTCAACTTCTTGAAGCTTCTTGATCAGGGACTTCAGTGAGTGGACCAGGAGGAGCTCTTGCCTACAAGCCTGTTTTGAAGGGTTTTGTAAGTAGTATTTAGAATAACCAGTACAGCGAACACTTACGTGTCCCCACCCCTAGATTTAACAGCAAACAGTTATCCAGAGGTGTTTGTGAGTAAGTAGTAGGTGTGACTGTTTTGGCATGCATCTTGTGGGAACTAGGATGTCCTCTCTCAGCATCATGATACCACTGTCATGCTTAAGAAATTTGACATTATTTCCCTAGTATCATCTGATCCCTAATACAACTGTTGAGATAGCCCCAGTTGTATCAAAAAAGCCTTGCATAGCCAGTTTTCCCAAACCAGGATCCAGTCAGGGTTTGTAAGTTGCATTTGGTTGGTACGTTTCCTCAGTCTCTCCTAACAGTTACCAACTTTTCCCGCCTCATAAGCTTGATTTTTTTTTTTTTTTTGAAACTGGCACGATTTTCTTGAGTGTCCTATGTTTACTAATTGATTTTCTTTGGTGTCATTTCACTGGTTTATATCCCCTTTATTTCCTGGTCTACAGGCTTGATGATTAGGGTCAGCTTGAATTTGTGTTGGCGAGAATGTCTTCAAAGTGTGTAATGTTGTATTACGTCAGTTTTACTCTTGATACAGAACTTGATCATTTAAGGCAGCCTCTTTTTTTTTGCTTTGTAGTGGTGTGCATTTCTCTTGAATAGGAATATCTTGGTCTTCATTATCCATTCACTTGATGATTTTAGCATTTATTGTCCCCCGTGCAGATATTGATTTGAGTTCATAAACTTGTTACGCAGTTGGGAGAAATGGAGAATTCGCTCCCTGGTTCAGCAAAACCGGGTGGTACTGAGTGATACAGTGCCCTTCATGGTTTTGAGGTTCCCGGTAAATACTGAATATTACCCATTAAGGAAAAGTTGATTTTCTTAATAGAAATAGTCAAATTTCTGTTGAGGTTGTAGGGAAAAGAGTGCCCTGAAGGATTTTGTCTGGGAAGATTGTGGCTGTTGAGCTTCAGTTATTTTGATTATTTTATATGTTAAATTATTCATGGAATAGTCTGTCCTTAGCATGTAGCAGTTCCAGGGTCAGGAGGTCAGGTTCCTGGCTTCTAGTCATGGCAGTGAGACATTGTCCCCCAGGAGATCAAGTCCACCTAGCTGCAGGTGGCTAGCTCATTTAATTCTCTATTCCATCTAATTTAGATACACATAGCAAAGAAAGCCACACTGTTAATAGTTTTTAGCTGTGACGAACCACAGAGCCTGCATCTTACTGCTTATCTAGCAAAACAAGTTTTAGAAATGCTAATTTTACTGGTCGGTGCATTCTTGCTTTGACACTTTAAAAGCAACTGAGAAGGGCTTCCGTGGTGGCGCAGTGGTTGAGAGTTTGCCTGCCGATGCAGGGGACACGGGTTCGTGCCCCGGTCTGGGAAGATCCCACATGCCGCGGAGCGGCTAGGCCCGTGAGCCGTGGCCACTGAGCCTGCGCGTCCGGAGCCTGTGCTCCGCAACGGAAGAGGCCACAACAGTGAGAGGCCCGCATACCACAAAAAAAAGAAAAAGCAACTGAGAAGATTCTTCCCTTTCCCTGCCGTAGATAAGTCAGGAATTCCAGTCCTCCCCGCAGAACCTGTATGCTGTGTTGCAGTGAAAGGCCACAGTGATGGAATGAAGTTAGTGACTTGGTAACATCCGAGGCCCCTGTGCATAGTGTTTTGTGTTTTCAGGAGTCCAGTGCAGAACAAAAAACTGCACGTTTACCTTTGATTAGTAGCACAGGGCTTTGGGGTGGTTTACTCTTCCAGAAAACATTCAGAATATGCTGTCTGTTACAAGTACATTTGTAACCTTGTCTACTCTAAGTGTTGGAAGCAAAATCTTGAGAATTTTGGGCTGTCAAAGTTTTCAGCACATATTTGTCTTTTATCATCTGTCTCTCATTCCCTGTTTTGGGATGTGTTTGCCTTAATATGAATTAGTACTGGTTGCAACAGTCTTAAGTTAAACTTCATAATTTTTAAAAAATTTTTGTTTATCTTTCTATTTACTTATTTATGGTTGCATTGGGTTTTCTTTGCTGCACGTGGGCTTTCTCTAGCTGTGGTGAGCGGGGGCTACTCTTCGTTGCAGTGTGCGGGCTTCTCATTGCAGTGGCTTCTCTTGTTGTGGAGCACGGGCTCTACGCGCGCGGGCTTCAGTAGTTGTGGCTCGCGGGCTCTAGAGCACAGGCTCAGTAGTTGTAGCTCACAGGCTTAGTTGCTCCGCGGCATGTGGGATCTTCACAGACCAGGGCTTGAACCCGTGTCTCCTTCATTAGCAGAAGAATTCTTAATCACTGCACCACCAGGAAAGTCCCTTAACTCCATAATTTTAAAACTGGAAGAAAGTGTGAGTTCTCCAAAAGATTCTGACTACATTGTTTTTGTACTGGACTCTGATATGTAATAAGCATTAGGCATTCCATTTGCTGTATGTGACCTGAAGTATTACGGGCTGCATCTCTGACCTTTTAAGTGCGTGCCATGCAGAGCATGTAACTGCTAAAGCCGTTTAAAAGCGTCAGTCCTAACAGCAGTTTTATGGAGTAGGGGTTAAGGAACTTCTTTACTAGAATTATGAGATGTTGGCACTTGGCTTGAATTTCTCAGAGTGGGTCCTGAGCAGTATTTTATAAGCTTCCCGGTGATTCTAGGGTGCCGCTGGATTGACAGCTACCGGGATAAGGAAGCAACGTCATGGCCTCAGTGTCATGGTTGGAATTTGAGAACAGCTCAGTCCAGAGCTGATGCTGTAAATTACGGTGGTTTATGTACATGTAATTATCCTTTCTGCTTGCCATAGAACTGAAAGAGCATTCATTAAACATAACTGCTTCCCGTCTATCCATTTCCACCTCCACTACAAACCTTGGCAAGGAGTTTAACTACTTGTAATCTCTTAGTAAAGGTTTTGGTAGCAAGTTGTGGTGTCAAACCTGTCTCCTGAGCTAACTGATACGTATGTGATGGCAAGGATGGTCATAGCAGTGTCTTCAAAATCATAAACGTCTTTTTCACACTTCCATTTCTACTCTTACACTTGAAAAAATTCCTAAGTGGGCCTGAGGCGACCACAAGGCAGCTGCACTGAGTAGTGTGCGTGCGCTTCCGTCCGTCCGGGCTCCCCGTTTTCATCGTTGCATTTTCCATGGAAGACACTTCGCAACATGATGTGAACCATGGCCTGGAACCTGACTACTCTTGTCTTCCCCAGAGGACATGACTACGTCACCAAGCTTGGGCAAAGATAATTTGGTGGCAGAGGTAATGAATTCAGTGACTTCTCAGTAGGACTTCCCCCAGTTCACTGAGATGGACTTCTTTCATAAGCACGGCTACCTGCGCTTGTAGTCGTCCTCCCTCGAGCCTTTTCCTTCCCACGGTAGCCATCCACTTCCATCAGGTTCAGTTTACATGTTACTAGTTGCAGTTAGCTTGCCCTCTTGTGCCCCCTGTCGTGGTAGTCATTGGAGCGAGGTTATTGCATTCAGGGCCTCCACTTAAGGTGGATGCATGTGGGGAGGAGTGGGGAGCAGTTCCCCAAAAGGAGAAGGGGGAACTTGTGTCATTCGACCTACATTTATGCTTCCTGGTCAGGCCACAGAGATTCGTGCATTAGGCACATTTTCTCAGTACTTGGTGCTTAGGTGATGTTCCTACCATTTATGAGGCTGCCTTATTTGATCATTGGAGCTTTGGGGAGCCTTCGAACCAAGAACTGATTCGACCTGGATGAATGTTTCAAGGTCAGGAGAAGATTTCTGGCTGATGTACAGGGATGGGCATTTCTTTCATTGCCTCCAGGTGGTATTTTTAATTTGGGAAAGTGAAACTGTGCAAATGATATGGTCTGTTTACCACAGATGAGGTGACACTCATCTCCAAGCTGAGACCATTTGCTTATCCACTAATGTTTTGGGTGAAATATTCTACAACGTGAACCTGAGCAGATAAGACAGAGGTCAGAGTTTTCAGTCACAGACCCCAGGAGTTATGTGTGACTTCTAAAAACCGGGGCTAAGTAATCTCTCACCTCCCCCAAGGATTATTGGTGCCTCTGTACCCAGGCCTCCAAAACCCTTCTGGTTTTAGCAGCAGGGCCTTGCTCGTGTTTGAAGCTACGTAGCATCGTGCAGGCAGCATGGGCTGTGGTGTTGGACCTCATTGAAATCTTGGCTCTAGGTCAGTTGTTCACTCGTATTTGAAACTGAGCCAGTAGCTCTAAGCTCATCTGTAAAGTGGAAAAAAAACCTATACTGAAGAATCACTATGATGGGTGACGTGAGACGTTGTTGGTAAAGGGCCTAGCACTTGGTAGAATAATCAGTGGTACCTATTGTTTGTTTTCAAACTCTTCCTGCTGTGTCACCAGATTGCATGCCACTTGAGAGGAATACCTCTCAGTGTTGGGCAAGTCTGAAATGGGACTGGATGAGCCAGCTCTGGGACACGTAGTGTCCAGCCGCTAACTCTGGAGGCTGGAAGGCAAAAGCTGATGTGGGTGAAGCTGGTGAGCTGGGAAGTGGGGGAGGTGGTGCTGCAGGGAACTGGAGAAGAGCCCTGTCCCGCCAGGGATGACAGCAGCTCCCTGGCTCTGCTCTGCCGCGGAGACACTCCAGGGCTGGGGTGCGCAGGGGGAGCCAGCTACTGTTCTAAAGTGTGTTTAATGCATTCTGGGCTAAACCTGAGCCACGTTTTGAAAATCAGTTTTTCTTGGGCATTTAGATCTTGATTCCCAGTTAGTTCACAATTTAAACTTTGGTTAGAAACGCGATTTGGCTTTGACAATTTGAAACAAACACTACAAATACAATGGATTAAAGTTTTGTTAATAACTAAAATTTTTCTTATAACTTTGGGATGCTCCAGTCATACCCCTTCCTAAGGATTTTTACCATACTCCATTTTTATTCTTTTCTTGGATGTTAATACTCCTATGAGACCCAAAAGAATGCCATCTCATCATGAGCATGGGAGTTTCTGGTACTTTTGGCTGGTTAACTCTAGTTTGGGGCACAGAAGCGCAAAGTCGATTAAAACCTGAGATTCTAGAAGTGAGGTTGAATCCTCTTTCAGAACAGTTCCTCTTAATACATTAATACATGATGAGTCTCTTTTAATTACTATTTTTCAGACATTTTAAATGTTGGAACCCTTTTTTCAAGAAACGAAGGGTTCTTAAAATATGTTTTTATAGTAGGCCACAGGTGTGGAGCATGCTTTTTGTGCTTTGTATAGTTTATGAATTTTCTGGATTGTTTGATACGTTTCTATTCACTTATTCACAGGCAAAATAGGTACACACCTGTATAATCAGAAGTATCCATAACTTTTTTGGTAAACGTTTGCCTTTTCTTAGCAAAATTACAAAGTGATGGCCTTTTATGAATTATTTTTTATTATTTTTTTCTCATATTGTCACATCCTTATTTTCCCCTAAGAACAGAATGTTCCAACATCTATTCTGATTACAAGGAATCAACCACTGTATTACTTTCCCATCTACAAAGTCTTTTGCCATATAAGGTAACGTTCACAGGGTTTGGGGATCAGGACACGTACATAAAGGGGGAGGGTATGCTACTACCTCAGGCTGCACTCTGTTCCCTCAAGATTCACAGCCATCTCACATGCAAAATGCATTCACCTCATCCTAACATCACTGAGAGTGCCAGCCTACCACAGTCTTTAAGTCTCATCTAAATGTCATCAGCTCCACAGTCCCCAATCTCATTGTCTTAAGTCAGGTATGGGTGAGATCTGGGTATGATCCATCCCAGGGCAAAACTCCTGTCTGCGGTTTTATAACTTGTTTTAAAGTTATCTGCTCCCCCAAATCAATGGGAGGCATAGGACACCACCTTTGACAATGGGAGACAGTGGAAAGAAAAGGCATTACTGGTCTCAACCAGTTACAGAATCCAGCAGGGCAAACAGTATTAGGTTTTTTTTTTCTTTTTTTGCGGTACGCGGGCCTCTCACCGTTGTGGCCTCTCCCGCTGCGGAGCACAGGCTCCGGATGCGCAGGCCCTGCGGCCATGGCTTACGGGCCCAGCCGCTCCGCGGCATGTGGGATCTTCCCGGACCGGGGCACGAACCCGTGTCCCCTGCATCGGCAGGCGGACCTTCAACCACTGCGCCACCAGGGAAGGCCTTTTTTTTTTTTTTGCGGTACGCGGGCCTCTCACTGTTGTGGGCTCTCCCGTTGCGGAGCACAGGCTCCGGACGCGCAGGCTCAGTGGCCGTGGCTCACGGGCCCAGCCACTCCACGGCATGTGGGATCTTCCCGGACCGGGGCACAAACCCGTGTCCCCTGCATCAGCAGGCGGACTCTCAACCACTGCGCCACCAGGGAAGCCCAACAGTATTAGGTTTTAAGGCCTGAGCATTTCCTCTGCTTGAGCTGCCTCCCCCAGAGCCATCCATTCTTTCCATGAAGGGTGGCACTGGTATACGGTTGCCTACTTTCATCAGTCTGTTTGCTGCCCCTACGATTTCGGGAGTTGAACAGCCTTTCGTTTTGTTTCCTCTCTGTCCCTCGAAGTCCAAGCTGGCAGCGGTTCTGCTGGTGTAAAATGTTCAGCCTAGGGGGTCTCCTGTGTATGTCATGGGAATTCACTCTGTTACACAAGAGGTTTCTCCACGGATCATTTCTGGATAATCCCTTCTCTCTTCCTGGCTTCTGCTGAAATGGTTGAAGAGACCCATGAGTCACACACCTAATCTCTTCCAAAAGCCATCTGTCCTTTTAATCCTTCTGAGACACTAGAAAAGGGCTGCCCACCCACACCCTTGGCGTTTCCTCCAGAGCACACGTCCCTTGATAGTGAATCTCCTAGTTTTAGCATCTTTTACAGTTTTACTGTGGATATATAGATAAAATATATAGACATATAGATGGTTGATACTAGGATATGAGTACAGAGACGCTTACTAACGCTGTTACAGCACACAGGGTCGCTAGGAAGCAGCATCAGCTGGGGCTGTTGGCCCGAACAGAAGGCAGCACAGCCTTGTTGTATGTGCCCTTTATTCAGCCATAAAATCTTCCATGTCAGACCTGTGCCTGAGGTGGGTGTGGAGGTGGACATAGAAAACAAAGAGAGGATTACAGTAAGGGCAGGCCTGTCGATCTTAAACATAGTGATTTAAAGGCTAAGAGAGCTTTTTTTTTTTTTTTTTTTGCAGTAGGAGGACCTCTCACTGTTGGGGCCTCTCCCGTTGCGGAGCACAGGCTCCCGATGCGCAGGCTCAGCGGCCACGGCTCACGGGCCCAGCCGCTCCGCGGCATGTGGGATCTTCCCGGACCGGGGCACAAACCCGTGTCCCCTGCGTCGGCAGGCGGACTCTCAACCACTGCGCCACCAGGGAAGCCCCTAAGAGAGCTTTTACAAAGCCCTGCAAGCCCCTGAGCCTGGCCAGCTGACGGTACATGGGAGTTAGGTGAGCCCACACACTAGATCTGACTGCAGTGCATGGGGCTTTTGTATTTGAAATAGTTGAGAACTTTACATAGATCTGTTTTGAGCAGTTTTTGTGTGTAGTGTCTCCTTTAAAACCACAGCTCCTTAAGGCAAATATCCCAGTTTCGTGGATGAGGTAAGATGAGAACAGGAAGGTAAATACTCAGGCCAATTTCACAGCAGAGAAAAAATTAAACAGAGAGGTTGAGTATGTCATCTGAGGCCACAGAGCTAAGAAGTGTTGGAATCAGGTTATGAATCCAGGCTGTCTGAACTGCCTTAAATGATAAGCAGGCATGAACAGGGGATTAGGTGGCTGGATGGAGGAGAAGGGTTCTGCAGGCAACAGGGACAGTTGATGTGGACAAAGACAGGATCAGTGTGAGCCTAGAGAGGAAGGACACTTAGCAGACTGTGGCAAGGTAAGTGGATCAGGAAGGATACTCTTGAGTTTCAAGTACCAGAAAGTCTGACTATTGGCTGCAACACTAAAGGGAATTTATTGGTTTATACAACTGAAGATTGAGTAGTGGGCTCCAGGTAAAGACTCAACAACTCAGTGATGTCACCAAATACTAAGGATTATCTGCCTTTGGAGTCTGAAAGTGGCTGTCAGCCTGGAAGGGAACCCCCCAATTCTCAAAATACTTCATTTCTTCCTTCACGGTGGCTGCTCCCATAGTCACCAGTCAGCAGAGAGGGGAAAAGGGAAAGGCACGTCCATACTTTTCAGGGCACCGCCTAAGTGGCACACATTCCTTTCATTCAATTACCATTGGCCATTATTTACTGGCAAACCCACACCTAGCCGTCAGGGAGGTGGGACGATGGAGTCTAGAAGAACGGCCTAAACTTTTAAGGAGAAAACTTGTCATGGATCAGGCACGAGCTCCTGGTGTCTATCCCAAATACATGTCTGTCCTGACTGATCCTGAACCACACACGTCAGCTGCTTCTCCCGCTGGCCTGTGCTTCCCGCCCGCAGCCGGAGTTCCCGGCATCGGTTAGGCCCCGTGGCGGAGCAAGTCGCCACAGCGAAGCACCATGCTTGCAAAGGGGGAGCCGCTGGAAATGGCTGAAGTGGCCACTGGCCCCCCGCCTTAATGTCACACCACAGCTCGCTCCATCACTGACACCCTGAGGGAGGAGCCACCAGAACCTCCCTACCGGTGGCCTCTCCCCTGCCTCCCTGGTCCTGATCTGTGGCCCTTCTGATCCCCGCAACATGCCCAGCAGACACCGACTGACTGTTCCTCTCTCATCTCCCCTGGACCTTACATTTCTTATTTTAAAAGGGTGACCTCAAGCCCTGGTCCAGCTCCGACAGACCCCTCGATTCCAGGAGGAGAAAATCTCAGAAAAAGCACAGGCCGCAAGTAAACGCCTGGGAGGCGAGTGGGGGTTGGCGAGGCCGAGCCAGCTCCTGCCCCTGGAGAGCACGCAGACGGGGGGGGAGGGCCCAGTCCAGCGGCCCCGTCCACTCAGAGGGATGAGGACAAGTAACTTCCACAGGGCGTGTCTGCTCGCAGAACCAGACAGGGCAGGAGGGATGCGCACCTATAGTTGCACACACGTCTCGGGTAGCCTCACACACAACTGCGGGACCGCGTGTGCAGTACCAACAGTTGCCGCGGGACGTCTCGCCGTTGTTATCGCGAGAGCAAAACCAGCGCCCCGCGCCCAGTTAGAGGCACGTCGGTTCCACTGCGCAAGCGCGGTTCTGCCAGCGCCCCTATTTTCCGTAAGGGCGTGTCGGTGCGAGGTCCAGACGCCGAGGGAGGGCCGCCTACGGGAGCTCGCCTGCGTTTTCTCCCCCTCCCCGGGTCAATTCTCCATTTCGCTTCCGGTCCCTCACTTCTGGTCCTTCCCAGTTATCCTTCCGACTCAGAAGCCGGTGGTGCGGTCACCTAGAACCTTCAGTTCCCGTCCGGGTCGGCCGCGCCTGGGGCGGCGAAGCTCCCTGGGCTAGGCCCGCGCGGCCTGAGGGCGGCGCCCTCCCTCGCACCATGGTGAGTGGGGCGGGGAGTGAGGGAGGCAAGTGGCGGGCCGGGTTCGGGGCGCCCAGGGGACCCCTGCGGGTTACAGGATCCGCGGCTGGGACGCGGGGGTCTTCGCGCCGCGTGAGCCCAGAGGCCGGAGGAGGCTGAGCCTCGGCGCCGCCGCGCCGTCCGAGGCCGTGCTTAGTCCGGACGGCGCGCTGTAGTTCCCCACCGGGAAGCCGAGGCTCCGGGAGGCGCAGGGCCGGCGCCGCGTCCCGTGGGGGGCCCAGCAGCGGTTCCTGCGCTATTTGCCTTGTGTCTGCTCTCCGGCTCCCCAACGGGGAGCTTCCCGAGGGCAGGATATTCCCACCTCTGCCTCCTTAACGCCTGACGCGGTGTCTGGCGCGTTGTCGGGGTCCAGGGATGGACGAATGGCCGGCGTCGTGTGACCGCAGGAGGGTGTGATCGCTGTGGTCGGGCGCCGGTGGTCGGCTGCTTCATTTGTTCTAGAAGCGCTCACGACGGAGCACGCAGAGTGCCGGCACAAGGGAGATACTCTTACATGTTGGTTACCATGATGGTCTCATTAAGCGAAGCACACGACGCCGTAATAAATGGTAGAAGGTGTATTGGATGCCACTGTAGACCGATGAGCCCAACATCCGGAGGACGAGAGAAACCGGTGGACAAAAAGCAGCCCTTTCTATTCTCCAGCCCTCGGAGGATATGCCCCGTATTACTGCTTCATACTAGCCGGCTCAGCCTCTTGATTCTGCCTCTTGTTTCTGAACTCTGACAAACATAAGGAATCGCCGGTCTCCGTTCCCTAGCAGGACAGAAGGATCCCTGGGCCTGGATGTTTCTGGCAAAGTGTCACCACACACATTCATATTTGTGGGTTTCCGTCACCCCTGGTACATGCCCTTATCACAAGATTTATGGTTTTTTTGGGGAAATTCCTATGAGTTCCCTCAAAAGGAAGAACCGTGACCAAATTCCTAGTACCCAGCGTGGTGTTTCAAGTATGGAGTAAGCATTGAGAAATATTAAATTAAATACTTAGAATCTGTAGGCTTTAATGAAATAGGTAGGACACAGCCTCAGCCCTCAAGATGATGGCTTCTCCTGGGAGAACCTCTGTTTTATCCCTTAGTAGGTATTGTGTTCATTTATCTACCAAACAAACTTGACAAGTTTGTTTCTGTGTCCATTGAAAGGGAGAGTCAAAAAGATTTAAATTGAGCTCGCTTTTGCTGAGCATCTGATGACTTCATGTATTTATCTCATTAAATCATCGTGACATCTTTATGAGATAAAAGGTATGATCCCTGCTGTAAAGGTGGGGGAACTGAGGCTTAGAGAGACAACTTCTCAGGGATGGTAAGTTGGAGAGCTGGGAGTGAAACTCAAGTCCTTGACTCAGCAAGTACTCTTTCTACTTACACTACAACCCAGAAAATGTGTTCGTGCCTAGCACTGTGTTTCAGGGATAGTTGACTTGACATTAGTGCAACAGTATTTATATAAAACTCACTTTGTAAAAGTCAGTCTTTCCTCCCTCAAATTTCACTGGCAGGGAACAGACAGTTGTGATGCTGGGTGGAAATTGTGTGGTAGGTATAAACCCAGACAAAGGGGGGCAGCCTGGCTGGGATGAAGGGGCCACAGAAGAATTGTCTGGGACGGTGATAACACAGGTAAATTCTGAAGGATGAGTGGCCAGATCCACGGGGTTTGGGGGAGTGGAGAAGTAAAGAATTTAGGTAGAGAGAGCAGCATAAGTAAGGTCACAGGATGTGGGCATCTTGTGATTGATGTTGCGATTGTTACTGTGTTCATGTACTAGTGTAGGCATTCCGTTTGTGCCTGTGTCCTTGTGAAACTTTTCTCTACAAAGTAAATGAAACGTTTTTCTAGAGAGTAAAAGAAAAAGCTCTTTAAACATGGATGTTTTTCTTCCCTTCTCTCTCCTTTTAGGCCCGAAATGCGGAAAAGGCCATGTACGTATCAACTCGATTTCGTCTGTAAATTTCTGTTTGGTCTTTTGATATAGCTTTCTTTCTCTACCTGTGTTGAAATAGTATTCGTATAGTAGTTGCCCATACATTTGTTTTCCCCATAGTGTTTTCTGACAGCTCCCAGAACTTATTCTGGATGAACATTGGCTCACCTGGGGTGGTGCAGGGGCTGTTAGAGTGACAGCCCATAATATTAGTCTTTTTAACATCTGGATGTGTTGCTCACCACAGTGGCCTGATGAGTAGAGTTTCCCACAGTCCAGTCCTTACACGCCGTGTGGGTGAAAGGAACACAAATCCTTATAAGCCCTACTTTTTGGAACATGGAAACCCATAACTTCTCTGTGGTTTCTTGATTGCAATATGTATATATGTTTATGAGTGATGGTTGACATTCAGTATGGTCATGAGTAGATTACCCATCCAGGAACTTGGATGATAAGAGATCTTCGAGCAGGATCTAACGGAGTCTTCTCTGTTCCCGGTAGGACGGCCTTAGCAAGATTTCGCCAAGCTCAGCTGGAAGAGGGAAAAGTAAAGGTTGGTCTAAATCTTCCTCATGAATGTTTAAATTATTGAGAAGAAGTGCAGTACAACTCCCTCCTGAACAGACTTCGGACTCCAGATCTTCCTCTTTCTCGTCCATGCTTTCCTGTGTCTTATGAGTCTGTACACTTGAATCCCAGGTAGCTGGGGCAGTGTGATGATCTGACTACTTGTGCTTCTGTCTACTCTGTAATATGATGATTGGGTTTCCATGTTATCCCAGCACTGTCTAATACTGAATAGTACAAAGTGGGGTGTGCTGTGAGGAGCAGCTCTAACCTGAAACCAGTAATGACCTTAGCTCATGGAGACTCAGCCAGGTTAGGGGTGATATGTACTGTTGTTTGGATATATATTTTTTTTTAATTATACACACACCCGCACACACACCTGTATACACACAGACATGCATGTATGTTTATGTTTGTTTTAAACACTGAGAGCTGTCATTTCCTAAGGTAGTATAAGTATGCCATGAAATGGGTATAACCGGTGTACTTCGCCATCTCTCTGTAACAACTGACCCTGAACAACACGGGTTTGAACTGCATTGGTTCACTTATACACGGATTTTTTCAACGGTAAATACTACAGAACTACACGGTTTGTGCTTGGTTGAATCTGTGGATGCGGAGGAAACACGGATGCTGAAGCCCGACTGTAAGTTAACTTAGGTTAACCCCCATGTTGCTCAAGGGTCAAGTGTACTGGACTTTTACGTTGTTTCCAGTGGCTGCCTGTACCAGGTGCAATGCAGTGAATGTTTTTGCCTGTGTAGTTCTTTCCTAAGGAGAGGCTGCAGCGTGAGCCATAAGGCTTGAAGAAGAGCACCTGCAACTGAAGCTGCAGATGTCTTTAGCCTGTTAGACATTTCAGGCTTCAGGCCTGAGTCAGTCATGAATGTTGCACAAAGCTTGTAATTTCATACAGTACAGCGGCAGCATGTGTTTTGCTTTTCCTTAGGAACGAAGACCCTTCCTTGCCTCGGAGTGTACTGAGCTGCCCAAAGCCGAGAAGTGGAGACGACAGGTACGTGCTGGGTGAATCTGATCTTACAGGAGAACAGGTCTCTGATGGCTTTTGTACCTACATGACTCTTCAACCAGAATTCTAAGAATTTTTAATTACTCATTTTGAATTATATATTTCTTATGCTTTCAGACTTACTCAAAAGTCATAAAAATATATTGCCTTTTATTTTTTCCACAGATCATTGGCGAGATCTCAAAAAAAGTGGCTCAAATTCAGAATGGTAAGCTAGCTTGTCTGTTTAAAGTGCTCGATTCTCAAATCCACAGGTAGCCTTGGGGACGTCAGCCTCCTCTCTCCATGATCAATAGGACAAGTAGGTACAAAATGAGTAAGAACGTAGAAGAACTGAACAATAATATCGATCAGTCTGACCTAGTTGACCTTTATGGAACAGTCCACCTCACAGAAAAGAGCACCTTTTCCTTTTTTAAGAGCAAATGGAATATTCACCAAAATAAAGCATATTTTAGGTTATAATATGAACGTTAGCAAACTTAAAATAATTAAAACTTCGCAAAGTATGTTCACTGATTTTAACACAGTTAACACAGAAATGGATAACAAAAAGACATCTGGAAAATTCCTAACTATTTAGAAATTAAACATACTTCTAAACAACCCATATATCTAAGAGGAAACCTCAAGGAGATTAGAAAATATTTTGAATTGCATGAGAATGAAAACATAATGTCAGAATTCAGGGGACAAAAAAATTTATGGCATGCATGTAAAGCAGTGTTTAGGTGAAAATTTATAGCATTAAAATAAAAGAAAATAAGAAAGGTCTCAAGTCAGTGATCTAAGCTTCTACCCTAAGAAACTAAAAAGGAAGAGCAAATTAATTCCAAAGTAAGCAGAAGGAAGGAAATAATAAAGAGAAGAAGTCAATGAAATTGGAAACAAGATGAATAGAGAAAATAGAACAAAAGCGGGTGCTTTAAAAAGATCAGGACTTACCTGGTGGCGCAATGGTTAAGAATCCACCGGCCAATGCAGGGGCCCACGTGCCGCACGCAGCAGCAACGGAGACTCAGCGCAGCCAAAAATAAATAAATAAAATTAAAAAAATAAAAAGATCAGTAAAATCGATAAACTTCCAGTCAGACAGACTGATCAAGAAAAAACGAAGACACATGGGACTTCCCTGGTGGTCCAGCGGTATAGAGCCCGCCTTCCAGTGCAGGGGACACAGGTTCAATCCCTGGTCGGGGAACTAAAATCCCGCATGCTGCAGGGCAACTAAGCCCGTTTGCCACAACTAGAGAGCTTGTGTGCCACAAACTACAGAACCCATGCTCCCTGGAGCCTGCACTGCACAACTAGAGAGAGAAAGCCCACACGCTGCAACAAGAGAGAACTCCGCACACCGCAAAGAAGAGCACACACGCCGCAACAAGCCCCGCAAGGAAAGCCCGCGTGCGGCAACAAAGACCCAATGCAGGCAAAAATAAAAACAAAAACCAAAAAAAAAACCCTCAGCTAACTGGGAATTGAAGGGAACTTTTTTTTTCCCCTGATAAGGCACTTCTACCAAAAAACCTATAGCCAGCTATAGGTTGAATGCTTTCCTCCTAAGATCAGGAACAAGGTGGAGATATCGATTCTCACCGCTTCTATTCAGTATTGTACTGGAATTCCTTTCCAGTACAATAAAGCAAGAAAAGGAAATAAAAGGCCCAAAGATTGGAAGGGAAGAAAAATGCTCTATTCTGAGGTGACATAATTTTCTATGTAGAAAATCCCAAGGAATCTACAGAAAGATTTCTAAAATGAATAAATGAGTTTAGCAAGATCACAGAATAGAAAGTCAATACACAAAAATCAATTCTGTTTCTGTGTACTAGCAGTGAACATTTGGAACTAGAACTTTTATTAAAGTGTTATTTACAGAAGCATCAAAACACAAGAAATACTTAGGTATAAATCTAACAAAGTATATATATGATCTGTATGCTGAAAACTATAAAACAGTGATGAAAGAGTCAAAGAACCAATCAAATGGAGACATAGACAGTGTTTGTGGGTGGGAAGACTCAATATAGGAAAGGTGTCGATTCTTTTTCGTTTCAAAATCTATCACAGTCAAAATCCCAGCAGTGGTTTTTGGTTTATGTTGACGAACTGTTTCTAAAATTTAAATGGAAAGGCAAAGGAACTAGAATAGCCAAAACAGTTTTGAAAAAGAAAAAAATTGGAGTATTCATAACACCTAATTTCATGATTTAATGTAAAGCTAAAGGTATTCAAGACAATTGGGTATTGGGGAAAGATAGACACACAGACCAGTTGAACAGAGTAAGAAGTCCAGAAACAGGGGCACACGTATGTGGTCAGTTGACTTCACAAAGTACAAAAGCAATTCAGTGGAGAAAGGGAGGGTTTCTCCCTTGGAATAGCCCCAACTGCTCCCGGCTCCCATCTGCCAACGACAACACCTCAGCAAACTCCCTGTCGTCATCCCTTTAAATCCGTCCCTTAGGGACTTCCCTAAGGGCGGCCCAGTGGTTAAGAACCCGTGTTTCCACTGCAGGGGGCACGGGTTCGATCCCTGGTCAGGGAAGTAAGATACAGCGTGCTGCGCAGTGCGGCCAAAAAATAAGTAAAAAATAAAGAATCTGTCCCTTAGGCTCAGTTCTCAGGCCCTAGTCTTTCTCAAAGATGTTCCCACTTAACAAGGTGGGAACAAGCCCTTTCCTGAAAGGACTAGACTAACACAGACTGCCGCCAACCCTGATGCTGACGCTGCCTCACTGCATCTTGGCTGACATTGATTGGACGCTGTGTCCCCACCTCTAAGAGTTTACTGTTTCAGTGGTGGTATAAATGGAGCTGCAGGATTGCTTCAGTTTGTATTTCTGTGGTTGCTAATGAGGATGAAGTTTCTTCCCCCGCAGCGCTGCTGAAACTGTGCATGATTGTTGCCCTTCCATGATTTCGGTGTGGGTGTGTTTTCTTACAAATTGAAATAGTATCTTTGTGTTATGCACCTTTTTAGGTGTTGACATTCATTCTTAAGGCTACACATCGACTGGTATTTTCAAGAAACGATAGGATGTTTTTGTTTTCTAGCTGGTCTAGGTGAATTCCGAATTCGTGACCTGAATGATGAAATTAACAAGCTGCTAAGAGAGAAGGGACACTGGGAGGCCCGGATCAAGGAGCTCGGTGGTCCTGACTATGGGGTAAGCAAGCCGCAGCCCTGGGGCTGAGCTCGGGTGCTGTCTGCCTGCAGGGTGGCTCCTGCTGCCCCCGCAGCCCTGCCACAGAGCAGGCACTGGAGAGATGAAAGGAGGCTTGAAAGTGCCTGTTGCGCGTGGACAGGAAACGTGAAAGCACGGGCTAGTGGTGCTTAAAGGTCCACAGCGCAGGCCTCAGTACGTGTACTGGCCAGGTGTTCCAGAGTGAGCCGCTCAGGCTCCCTGGGCCTCTTGTTTGAAATGACCTTGGCCCCTCACAGCCTTCTCTGAACTCCTTGAGAATTGGGACAACCATTCCATGGTCGGCTTCTGTACTCAAGGGGGCCCTGGGGACATGGCTGTGTTTCCTTTCTCTGGATTCTTTAAATGCAGTATTCTAGAACAGTGACTTTCAAGCTTTTAGGCCCATGACCCACTATAAAATAAACACACACACACACACTCACTCACTCACTCACTCACTATATCACAACACAGTACTGAAAAAATACTTGGTATATGTTGCTGCACTTTGATATTTTCTATTCTGTTCTATCTTTTTTATTTTTCTGTTCTATCTTGATTTTTTAAAAATTGATGATTATGACCCATGTAATGGATTCCACGACCCGCCAGTGGGTGTCAACTTTGAAAAATGCTGCCCCAGGCCCTGCCCCATTTTCCCAGGTCATTTGAACCCGTAGTATGTAGTCAGTGGACTGTAGTATGTTATGGAAAAAATACGTGCAGTTTTTCTATGTATTTAATGCAAAACCACAGTTCTCACGTTAGTACCTGGCCTAAAAATGAGGCATTTATTCTTGTTGCAGAAGGAAAGGCACTTCCACTCCTGGAGTACCTGTGCTAGGAACGTTCTCACTGCATCTTCAGTAGTTCTGTGATGGTGATTTTGCTCCCTGTCAGACTGCTTTAGTGCAGGGGTTTATTACCCTTCCTGGAAGGGTTACAAAATTAATATGTACAATATTCTTAAGTTCCACCACCCAGAGTCAACAGTAATGTTTTTATGTATTTCCTTGTAGAGTCTTTTTTTTTATTAATTTTTTTTATTTGTTGGCTGCGGTGGGTCTTCGTGGCTGTGCGTGGGCTTTCTCTAGTTGCGGTGAGCGGGGGCTACTCTTCATTGCGGTGCGCGGGCTTCTCCTTGCCGTGGCTTCTCTTGTTGCGGAGCATGGGCTCTAGGCGCGTGGGCTTCAGTAGTTGTGGTTCGCAGGCTCCAGAACACAGGCTCAGTAGTTGTGGCGCATGGGCTTAGTTGCTCCGTGGCATGTGGGATCTTTCCGGACCAGGGCTCGAACCCGTGTCCCCTGCATTGCCAGGCGGATTCTTAACCACTGCGCCACCAGGGAAGCCCTATCGTCTTTTTAATGCTAAAGAATTTTATTTTCATTTTCTATGTACAAAAGTAACATTTAGGGAATTCCCTGGTGGTCCAGTGGTTAGGACTCAGCACTTTAACTGCCGTGGCCCAGGTTCTGTCCCTCGTCGGGGAACTAAGATCCTGCAAGCCGCTCAGTGCAGCTGAAAAAAAAAGAAGTGACACGTTTAGAGTTTGTTTTACAAGATGGTGGTGATGGTTGCATGACGCTATGAATGTACTAATACCACTGACCTGGACACTTAAAAATGGTTAAGACGGCAAATTTTATGTTACGTGTATTTTAGTACAATAATAAGAGAAAAAGTAATATATTGTTATTAATTTCAGAAAAGTATAGAGCAGAACACCATGCAGTCATGATCCTTTTAACTAGGAGCAACTTCTGGAATATTTCTGTCCATTGTTTTTCCATGAGTCCTGTAACTGAGGTCATACTCATGTATGTACAATTTTGGTTCTAGGTTTTATACTTCTTTTCAAAATGGTAACTTTGATTGTATAAAGAGTACCTACTTTTATGTAAAAGAAAAAAGAATATATAACAAAAAATATAAAAATTCTAAAGTATAAAAAAATTTATATATTCTATGTGTGGTACAGATTACATTATATATTTTCCTACCACTGAGAAATGACTGCTATTAACATTTTCTACTTATCTTTCCAGAATTTCTTCTATATACATATATATTTATTTTTACAGATAATGGTTCATTATTCTAACTGTATGCTTTGTTCACTTAACAGTTTATCAGACACATATGTTCGTGTCAGTAAATAATCATTTATATAATTGTTTCAAAAAGCATTTCTGAGCTCATAGAAAGTTCTACAAATTGTATAGAGAAATCCTATGTACCCTTTATACAGATTTACCAGTTTTTAACATTTTTCTCTATTTGCTTTATCATTTTCTGTGTGTACCTTGAGATTTATTTTCTCTGAACCGTTTGAGGCTTAAATACATCATGTTCCTTTACTCCTTAATACTTAAGGGGTATTTCCTAAGAAATACTTTTGTGTGTATTTCCTAAGAATAAGAATGTTCTCTTATATAACCATGGTAGAGTTTAAGACATTTAACTTTGATACAATCATTTGGCTGTTTTATTGATTTCCATCCTTTATGGCCTTTCCCCTTATAGTACAGAGCCTTGTCCAGGGTCACATACTGTATGCAGTTGTCAACATCATCATTTTTAGTGGAGAGAATTCCATCTTCTGGATATTTCATTTGTCTTCTACTGCTTGTCATTTAGGTTTTTTGCAATTTTTTTAAAGCTTTTATTCACTTAACGTTATATTGTGTTTTTCTAAGTCAATAAAAGAGTTCCATACGAACCATCATTTTTAAGCTATAGGATATATTCCATCCTGAATATGCTATAATTTACTTAAATCATCCTCTTACTGTTAGGTATTTAGGTTGATTTTTAAGAGATTAAAAAAAGTACCTAAATATATTTCTGTTGTACATGAATGTTTTCTCCCTTTAGCATTATTATCTTAAATCTATTTGCAAGCATGGAAATACTGGGTTTAAGGATCAGATCCATTTTCTCTTCTTCCTTCCCAATAAGAAAGTTGGCCCTAAAATGCTGGATCATGAAGGGAAAGAAGTCCCAGGAAATCGAGGTTACAAGTACTTCGGAGCAGCGAAAGACTTGCCTGGCGTCAGAGAACTGTTTGAGAGAGAACGTAAGTAACTGGTGTTCGCCGGGGTGTTAGCCTGGAATTCTTGGTCCTGCTTGTAACAGTAGACATGCTGTCTGCAGGGCACTCTTCCTATGCCATTTCTTAGCCGCACAGCAGCCCCGTGTCCTCAGAGGATTATCGTTCTCAGGTGGGCACACAGTTGGGGTGAGAACGGGAACCCAGAACTGACAGGTGTCAGATTGTAGGCTCTGCCCATACCCGTCTGAGTGTGAACGAGGAATCTCCCTGTTTGCAGTTCAGTCAGCTTCATTTTCAGTTACGTGTTTAGTTGAAAAAACTCTTAACTGAAGGACACATGACACCTTGGGCCAAACCCCGAAATGCACAAGTGGAAGAGAATGAATCCAAGCCGGGTACCCTCTCCACTCCTGCCCTTCCTTCCACAGCCCTGGGAGCCTCCAAAATGCAGTTGAAAACTGCTGGTCTGGAATTTCTGTGTATCTCAATTTTGACTTTTCAAGAAGCAGTCCAAGCATTTTATAGAAAGCAGTGTGGAAAGTAGAGAAGGATGAGACCAGGATTCCTCCCACTGCTGGCGTTCTGCTGTTTCCTTCCAGTCGGTTTTCCTATTTGTTTAAAAATACAATTCTGCTCATTCTTAAATTCATTACGCACACACTGGTTTTGCATGCATGATTGACATCACTTAAAATAATTCAGAGTTTAAATATCATGCCGTTTATTATGAATGCAGTATAATTTTATTATAGATAAGTTGTAAAATACAGAAAATCAGAAGAAACACCCACGTTTTCACAACTTATAGATGATGGTTGTTGACATGTTGGGGTGTATCCCCTTCCAGAGTTTTAAGGCTCCTAAAATGAGAGTGTGCTGTGTATGTTACTTTTTTTTTTTTTTGCTTTTACATTGTTTCTAAATTTATTTTTATTTATTCCAGTCATACAGTGTTTTTTGTTTTTTTTTTAACCAAGAAAGTGCGCAACTTAGTCTTAATGCGTATAATGGAAATAGTAGCACAGGGACTTCCCTGGTGGTCCAGTGGTTAAGACTCTGTGCCTCCACTACAGGGGGCACGGATTTAAACCCTGGTTGGGAAACTAATATCCCGGATGCCGCACGGCAAAAAAACAATAAAAATAGTAGCACAGTCCCCTTGACCCCCATCCCAGTGCCCTGCTAGAGATGACCCGTCACTGGTATTATCTGTTTCGAATGTTCCCTTCCAGCCTTTTCCATGCACTTCCATGCTTATTTTATCAACTAAATTACATCAGCGTAAGTGACAGGTGACTCAACCCCAGTTACTTTAGGCAGAAAAGTCTATAAATTTATTGGCTCACATAACTGACAGGTTTGCCTTCAGGAATGGCCGGTTCCAGGTCACATTGCTCCGTTTTGCAGTTTTGGCTTCCATCCTGTGAGCTTTTTTCTCTGTCTCACTCTCCTCTTGTGGTGGCTGGTTGTCCGTCATCGACTTAAATTTTGTTCTCTCTCAGCAACAGATTTCCCCCCACCCCCCCACCAACAGTTGAAGCAGAATTCCCAGAATTGAGTCTGGTTGGCTTTGGTTGGATCACAGCTCCATCCTGTGGCCGGAATGCATGCAGTGCTCTGAGCCTGCTAGGTTTCAGCCCCGTCCTGGATGCAGCCCACGCGGTGGAGGGGTGGACAGGGTTGTGTGTGCAGTCCGTCCATGTCCTCTCATAGTTCTCCTTAGAATGCCAAGTGATGTGACGGATTAGAGAGTCTCAGGGATTAACCGTACTTGGTGTGACCATCCCTCCTTTGGTATTTAGTTATTTCTAGATGTTTATAATTATAACATTTTTGCTGATCTGGTGCTTGAAACAATGTATTATTTTTATTTTTTTGTTTCCTCCCCATTACTAATGAAATTGACAATCGAATTCAGTTACTAAATGAAATTTTCATACGTAAGAGTTTTTTTTCTTCAATTATCAGCTTTCATTCTTTGACTAATCTGTTGGATTGTCATTTCCCTTTTGATTTTCAAGTATTACTAAATATTCTGAATAGTAATTCTTAGTCTGAAAGTATTTTCTTCAGGAATTTCTCATTTATCTTTTGTGTTTGTAGTTTCTTTTGTTTTATCTGTATTCTTAGTTTTTTCATTAAATATTATGGCATTTTCTGTGTTGTTAAAGCACCTGTGAAGCAGCATTACTGGGGCTGCAGAATCGCCTCCCCTCCGCCATGCTTGAATTGCAGATCACAGTCCTTGGCTGTCCAAGTTTTCATTGTTGTATGAATAACGCTGTGATGCACACCTCTGTCCGTAAAGCTTTGCCAGCTTTTGTTTCTGTTTTTAAATTAGGATAGATTCCTTCTAAATGGACTAATTGGGTCAAAGATTTCAACACTTATTTAATTTTACTTATTTATTTATTTTAAATTTATTTATTTATTTACTTTTGGCTGCATTGGGTCTCTGTTGCTGTGTGCAGGCTTTCTCTAGATGCAGCGAGCAGGGGCTACTCTTCGTTGCAGTGCACAGGCTTCTCATCGTGGTAGCTTCTCTTGTGGAGCACAGGCTCTAGGTGTGCGGGCTTTTAGTAGTTGTGGCTCGTGAGCTCAGTAGTTGTGGCTCAGTAGCTGTGGCGCAAGGGCTTAGTTGCTATCCGCAGCATGTGGGATCTTCCGGGACCAGGGCTTGAACCCGTGTCCCCTGCATTGGCAGGTGGATTCTTAACCACTGCGCCACCAGGGAAGCCCTTAACACTGATTTTAAAAAGGGTGGTACCACGTATATAATCCCATTACTAGTGTAGAGAAGTGCCTATTTCATGATATTTTGATGAACACACCTACTATATGCCTGCGTAACATTGTATGAGGAGAAGGCTTGAGTGAGATTATGACGGGGAATTCAGCTAAGCTGGTGAATTCTTTCTTTTAGCTCTTCCTCCTCCAAGAAAGACACGCGCTGAGCTCATGAAGGCGATCGATTTTGAATACTACGGTTACCTAGATGAAGACGATGGTGTTATTGTGCCTTTGGAACAGGAATATGAAAAGAAACGTAGGTCTGCGGGCATTTCATTTCATTGCTGCTGGCATCTGGTTTCTTTTCTCTCCCTTGGAAATGGGGTTTTATTTTTATAAGGAACATTGTTTTTTTAGGGCTTTTTAAAAAATTGAAGTAGTTGATGTACAATATTATGTAAGTTACAGGTGTACAGTATAGAGATTCACAATTTTTAAAGGTATATTCCATTAGCAGTTATTATAAAATATTGGCTGTATTCCCCATGTTGTATAATATATCCTTGTATAGCTTATTTTATCTTTTTTTAATCCAATTTTTTAAAAATTTAATTAATTTATTTATTTATTTATTTTTGGCTGTGTTGGGTCTTCGTTTCTGTGCGTGGGCTTTCTCTAGTTGTGGTGAGCCGGGGCCACTCTTCATCGCGGTGCGCGGGCCTCTCACTGTCGCGGCCTCTCATTGCGGAGCACAAGCTCCTGTCGCGCAGGCTCAGTAGTTGTGGCTCACGAGCCTAGTTGCTCCGCGGCATGTGGGGTCTTCCCAGACCAGGGCTCGAACCCATGTCCCCTGCATTGGCAGGCAGATTCTCAACCACTGCGCCACCAGGGAAGCCCCAGCTTATTTTATCTTAATAGTTTGTACCTCTTAATCCCCTACCGCTAAATTGCCTCTTCCCCCTTCCGTCTCTCCACTGGTAACCACTAGTTTTTTCTCTATATCTGTGAGTCTGCTTCTTTTTTGTTATATTCACTAGTTTGTTGTATTTTTTAGATTCCACATATAAGTGATATCACACAGTATTTGTCTTTCTCCATCTGACTTACTTCACTTAGTATGATAATCCGTAGGTCCATCCATGTTGCTGCAAATGGCATTATTTCATTCTTTTTTATGGCTGAGTAGGATCCCATTGTGTATATGCGTGTGTGTGTGTGTGTGTGTGTGTGTGTGTGTGTGTGTGTGTGTGTTTACATACACCACATCTTATTTACCCATCCATCTGTTGATGGGCACTTAGTTTACTTCCATATCTTGGCAACTGTAAATAGTACTGCTATGAACATTGGGGTGCATGTATCTTTTCGAATTAGTGTTTTTGTTGTTTTCAGATATATACCCAGGAATGGAATTGCTGGATCACATGGTAGTTCTAGTTTTAGTTTTTTGAGAACCTCAGGGTGCTGAACTGGGGAGGATCTGGGTGTGTCCGCTAAAAGCTGCCCTCCCATCTGATTCCTGTCTGATTCCTGCCCGCCGGGGCAGGATGAAGGTGACTCTTTCCAGCAGGGAGGCCTTGGCCTCGCCCTGCATGGGGTTTGACGCTTTCTTAGAGGCCAGAGTGAGTAACGCCTGCTCTCCCTTGTGTGCAGTCAGAGCCGAGTTAGTGGACAAGTGGAAAGCAGAGAGAGAGGCCCGGCTGGCAAGAGGGGAGGAGGAGGAAGAGGAGGAGGAGGAGGCTGACATCTACGCCGTTGCCGACCAGGAGGTATTGGGGGGCGGCGCGGGACCCCTTGGCGCTCACCACGTTCTCTGTGCCGCGGAGGATGGGGGCACGGTAGCAGGAAGCGCAGACGAGGGGCCAGGGTCGAGGCCCGGCTCTTGCCCCTGCCGCCGTCTGAGGCTTCGGCCTTCTCTCCTAGACAGTGGAGATGAAGGGCACCTTCCGGGTTCACAGGGAGGGTTTCAGAGAGGAATGGCTGTGAGGGCACTTGTTAAACTGCTTTACACCGGGGATGACTTACGTGCATCTCAGAGATGGGCCCTCCTGAACATGCTGGAATCGGATTTATAAACACATTTGAAGCCAGTGTGTTTTAGCCCATGACCTCATTGTTTCTGCTTAAATGGCAGTGTCGGTAACTCTTCTGTAGTCTTAACCACCGTCTGTTACAGCTGGAAACCAGCCCAGAGCAGAGAAGGGACTTCCTCAGGGGGTCCCGGTTGGGGATGGAGCTGTAATCCCTCAGGCAGAGCCCCCTTGCTCCCAGCACCCCTGCAGGCCTTACTCCCTGGGCAGGTCCAGGATGGAACTGATTTGCTCGACTGAGCAAGGGGAAGGGAAGCACCCATGCCTGGACTATGGGTCAGGCCCTGTGTGACGTCACATGGCTTGCCATGATGTCAGTGGCAAGGAAGCAGGCTCAGAGAGGCTTAGTGACTTAGTCACCGTCACACAGGATCTAGCAGACCTGAGGTTCGTGCCCTCAGGCAGGCATTTGAAACAGGATGGCAGCGTGTCCTAGGAAGATTTTCTCTAGGTACAAATAATCCATTTGCTCTTTCAAGGGATGTTTGTTTAATGAGTGGCTACTGTGAGGCCCACTCGAGGGGCAGGACAGCAAACACGCTTCGCTTGTAGCTTGAAGCCCTGGGGGACAGTCCGGTCAGCAGACACCGTGGGAAATGGCAGCTGTGATAGGAGCTCTGGTTAGCGACATGGTGAAGGCAGGGCCAGTGAAGGCTTTACTGGGGACGTGACCCATCAGCTGAGATCCGGAAACAAGGGGGAAGTAACCAAGCGAAGAGGCAGCAGGGAACAGCGTGAGCGGACGAGCCCATGGGAGCGCGGGGGACAGAGGACGGGCCGGTGGCTGGAGGGCAGAGTGGAGGCTGCGGGAGGGGAGGTGGGCCAAGCAAGGGCCCCGGCTCCCCTGGGGAAGCATTTTCCTTTACCATGAGAGCGATGGAAAGCCATCAGAGGATGTAAAAATTGTTTCTCCTGAAATGCTTAAGATTTATGGGAAGTTGCACAGCTGCTGCCGAGGGTCCTGTGTCATCCTTCACCCAGTGTCCCCAGTGGCTTGCACAGTGACAGTGCAGTGTCCACCGAGGGACCTGACGTGGTGTGACGCGCGTGGGCAGTGCTGTGTCTTTCATCACATGTGTGGATTCTTTGGGGCTACAACAGCCTTCCTTGTTGGAGTCTGCCCTGAGGAGTGGAACTTCCACCCTGGGCTCGCCTCGGTGGATGCAGCCCGACTTTCCCAGAGCCCTGGGACCAGTTTCTCCTACCAGCGGCGTCTGAGAGCTTCCGCCGCGGCTTTCCTGGCAGCTGGTGACCTGCGGCGGCGGGTGGGGTCAGGGTCCGGCCCAGAGACCTGCGGGCAGTGGACCTGCCTCCACACAGGCCTCCTTTCTCCTCATGCCTCCAGGGCTACGTCATTCCTTAGGTTATGAGCGATCTCTACTGACTCACAGGCAGCCTCTGAGTGATGCTTTCTTCTACATATGCTTTTTTCAAGTTTAATTAAAAAAATAGATAATGTATTCTCAAAACACAAAAAGTATACAGAGATTTAACACAGCTTATCTTTCGCAGCCCTGTCCTCTGTCCGCTGGCTCTCACTGAGATCACTGGCTTCTCTTTTCTTCCTCGTACAAGAGGTCGCGCAAAACACAGTGTTCTGTTGCTTCTTGTACTTAACGCTGTGTCTTGGGTGTCTCTGTGTCTGAGAACAGAGCTTCCTCGTCACTGTTTTTCCTCTTCAATGGCTGCAGGCTGGTGCACGTTATGGCGATGCCAGCACTTACTAACGGTCTCCTCTGCGCGGCCTCTGGTTGTGCTCTTTTGCAGTCTGATGAGGAGGGCGGCCAGGAGAAAGGAGGGGAGGACGGGCAGCAGAAGTTCATCGCTCACGTCCCGGTGCCATCGCAGCAAGAGGTAGGACAGGCTGGGGGCCGCCTGGCCTCCGAGGGGCCCCACGGGGCGCTGTGTGGTTTTCTTGGTCCTTCCTGTCCCTTTGGGCGGCTCTCACTCCCTTCCACAGGGCCTTGGTCCCTGGGCTCAGGTTAGGGCGAGGCGTCCAGACGAGGCAGCATTCCGTCTACCTTGGAGGCAGCAGTCCAGCACTCTGTCGCTCACCTGCTCCCCGGGCGGAGATCGGGGCCCTCGGACACAGGGTGCTGGGCTCCCGGCCGGGCCCAGGCAGCGTGTTGGCCTTGTGGGGCCTGCGACCTGAGCCCTCCGCTCTCCCGCCCGCAGATCGAGGAGGCGCTCGTGCGGAGGAAGAAGATGGAGCTCCTGCAGAAGTACACCAGCGAGACGCTGCAGGCCCAGAGCGAGGAGGCCAGGCGGCTCCTGGGCTACTAGGGCCGAGCTGGGGCTTCCACCTAGCGCCGTGGTGGGTGAGCAGCCCGGGCTGCCTGCCGCTTCTCCTCCTCCCTCCCTCCCCTGCTCTCGCCTGTGTGCTGACCAAGGGCCGTTGGCCTGCTGGGATGCCCCGGTGTCACCTCGTACCGGTGTTTTGCTGACGTGTGAACCCACTTACTTCTGTCTTGAGTGTGTAGGACACGCTGCTCCCTGTCAGCCTTTGAGTGTCTCACGTAGCCTCCTCCTGTCATTTGGTGGGGAGGGCGACCAGTTAGTGACACTCCTAAAAAACGCAGATGTGTTTGTAACTCCTCTGGAAGGATGAGAAGGTGTGTGGGCCCCGAGCCCACATCCCACACGTCGCAGCCCGCGGAGCTCCACCTTCGGGGCAGCCCTGCCCTCAGTTCAGACCCCTCAGCTGGCCTTGCTCCTTCCTGCCCAGGTGGCAGGAGTTTGAGTTTGCTACTGCTGTCTAGGACTGGTTCTGCAGAGAGCTATTTTTATTAAAGATTTTTGTGTGAAAGGCAACCTCCGGGTTTGGGCTGCCTGTCTTGAGGCCGTGTCTGCACTGGGACCTAAGTGAGGTTCACAGTCACCGCAGGGGACGGGGTTCCGAAACACGCAGCCCTGGTGTGGGAGGGCTGGGACCAGCGGCGGCCTGTCTGGGAGCTGAGGAGGTAGTGGGGCCGTCCTCCCATGGCCTCCGCACCCACGGCTGCAGATCAGGGCTGAAGCGGCAGGGCCCGTGGCGCCGGCCTTTGGGGAGCACACAGAGGATGCCCGGGAGTCGGTGCAAACCCATCGCCGAGTCTTGCCCTCCCGGTGGGGAGAACCCACAGCAGAGGGCGCAGCTCCAGGCAGAGTGGGGGGGCTCCCCACCCTCGGGAGGGGTCCTGGGCGTGTCCGGCAGGCCTCCTGAAGGAGACTGGGGGCAGCGGAGCAGTGCCAGCCTGAGCGAGGGGCTGACCGTCAGTGTGTGACCTGCCTTAGGATGTTCCCGAGCCAGGGTGGAGGGGGTCAGGCGGAGGCCGGGCAGGGTGGGGAGTGGCCGTGGGGAAGGCGACCTGGGGCTTCAGAGCTGGGAGGGGAGGGGACGGCCCACGACTGGGCCGGGGGCGGGGGTGGGGGGGCTTCACTTCCCTGGAGGCAGGGCTGGAGGCGCCCCTCGGCCGAGCCCCTGGGCGAGTGTGTGCCGGGAGCAGAGAGGGTCAGGGCTGGAGCGCTGGGAGCCCCGGGGGCCGGGCAGGGTCAGACTCAGCCCTGGGACCCACACCCAGCCCGGGGCTGGCCCCAGGCAGGGGCTCAGGAGCGAACTTAGTGGGGACTTGGAGCAGGTCCCTCTGGACACCGGCCTCAGGTGCCCTGTCTTAAAGGCCAGGACTGGACCTGGTGCCGTCCGAGTTCCCCCCGGGTCTGGGCAGTCCCATGGGGTGGGCAGAGGCGAGGGGGGGGCCTTGGGACAGCCAGCCCCTGGGGAGCGTTTGGAGGGCCCAGCTCAGATGGCCCAGTTACGGGGTTTTCATCCAAGGGTCACTCAGGTGGGGCTCCTCGCATTCAGTGAGAGCAGGAGGTTCAAACGACAGGTGTTTCTTGTCCCTGGAAAGATGGTTGGCAGGTGCGTGGAGCTCGGCCCACCTGGACAGTCCCCCGAGTCTCCTCCCGACGACCCCCCAGGGTCTCGCGGTGGCTTCCCCGGATGGGATGTGGGCAGCACAGGGATCCGTGTCTGGCATCTGAGGAAACTGGGACTCTGCTCATGATGCACAGGTGTCCCTGGCAGAGATGGGCCAAACCCCAGGCTTCTTCCTGTACTGCAGGTCCCAGTTATTTGTCTGCCAGGGGCTGGAGAGGAGGCCTCTGCAGGGCTCCCCCCAGGCCTGGAACAGCAGGGGAGTGTGGCCATTGGTGGGGGTGTGGTCTCCATGGCCCAGCTCCACGGAAACTTTGACAAAATCTGTTTCATGGTTTGTATCAGCTTTGGCTCTGCTCACAGTTTCCCAAACATAGATACACATGTCCATGGACTTCACTCCCCCTTCCTCTCCCCTCTGCCCCACCGGCCCGGTTAGTGAGTCTGAAACACCAGTCTCCACCTGTCATGCCTTAAGACTCCTACACCAGCCCCACCCGGGCCCCGCAGCGCCCTTCTCCCCTGCACCCCAGCCCTCTGCACTCTGCCCCGAGCCCACGTGCTCTGGCTCGGGCAATTTGTAAACCTGGACGAGATTAAAACCTTTCAGGGCGAGGGGGCCCATTTTGTTTCCTCCCAGACCACCCCATGCCCACCCCATCCTCTGCTACCACCAGCATCTCACTGCTTCCTCCCAAAGCCCCTGCTCATACTAATGGAAGCAGTGACAGCAGAATCCAGCGGGGGGACGTCAGGTCCACTAAAGAGCAGACAGGTCCACGATGGGGGTGGCGGATTTTCACATCTGCTCCCCTCCTGCCTCACCCTCTCGCACTCTCCCCCGCAGAAGAAGGCAGACTGTAGAGGAAGGGTCTCCTGTAGGGCTGCCCCTGGCGCTTTTCTGCGTCACCGAGCCTGCGTTTCGCCCCAGGGAGATGAGCTGTGCCCCAGGTCCCTCTGGTGGGGCCGGGTAGGACTGTGTGAAAACTAGCAAGTGTGAGGGGCTGGGAACTAGGGGAGGAGCCTCAGGGCAGGGGAGCAGAGGCAGTGGGAGTGGTGAGAGGGGCTTCCCGACGGGCTGGGGCTTGTCCCTGGCGTCTGTCTAGCAGGCCCACTTGGTGCGGGCAGGGGTGGCTGGGGGCCAGCAGGAAGCTGCGAGGGGAGGAAGCCAGGTCACCCCTCCAGGGCGGGCACAGCGCCTGGGGTGGGAGGGCACCGCGGGGCTGGTGGAGGTTGGGGCGGAGATGCTGAGCCTGGTGACCCTGTGTTTCCAGTCAGAGCCTCCTGTGTGTGAGTGGTACCTTGGAATGAAGCAGGGCTCCTTTGGCCTCCGTTAGGAGGTTTGGGGGCACTGGGAGGGGAGGGCGGACGTCTGATGTTTCTCTGGCCACGAGGCGGCTGCCCCGAGGAGTCCTCCCAGCCCTCAGGCAGCACCGGCCCAGGGCACCTAAGTCCACAGCTGCTGTGGCATATTTTTGCATTCTTGCTGCTTTCAGTTTTTTAACATTTTGCAGCAAGCACTCTTCTGTATTAAGAACACAGGGCGTCATGGCTGGTGTCTGGTCTTCCTGGTGTTTTCCACCTTTGTTTCTGACCAGGGGCACGTTTTCATCCGTAGCCTGGGCTCTTTCAAAGAAAGAAAACTCGGATGATATCGTTAGAGGCTATATATTTTAGTAATGGTGACTGTAGAAGGAAAGGAAAAGATGAGAAAAGAAGGAAGGAAGGGGGAGAAAGTCTCTCACCACTTGGAGGAGTTCTGATCCACGCAACGCTGGGGTCACAGCAGGTGCTTCCGTATATCAGCTAGGATGGTGCCACCGTGTGGCAATAGCACAAACAGTGAAAATTCGTTCAGCTCACCCACCTTTAGCTTTAAGAATGTTAAATTCTTGACACATTTAAAAGATTTTGGGATGTGCATTACTTAAAATTTGGGGCCTTGGACTTCCCTGGCTGTCCAGTGGTTAAGACTCCGCGCTTCCAATGCAGGGTGTGCAGATTTGATCCCTGGTCAGTCGAGGAACTAGGATCCCACACGCCATGTGGTGCAACCACAAAAAAAAAAAAGCTGGGGGGCATTAAGTGAGACATCATAAACATTTTTTAATTACTCCATTTCAAAGGCGCATAATTCATTTTCAGATAAAATTCCACTGTGCTATCCAAGAATTTACCACCAAAGAGAGGAAATGCAGATATTTTTTAACAGCATTCCTGAGATATACTTGACATACCATAAAAACCTACTGTGAGTGTACAACTTAATGATTTTAATAAATCTCCTGGGTCATGCAGCCCTCACGACAGTCCAGTTTTAGAAGGATTCCATCACCCCACAAATGCAAATGGTGGCTGTGTTTTCTGGCAAAGTCCACACCCGGGCCAACACTCCCCACCGCAAACCAGTTCCAGGCAAGGCCAGTGGAGAGGCCAGTTCAGCTGGCCATCCACTTGCCCAGCACGCCCACAGCTGCCCAAGCCTCCTCCCTCTCCCCGTGCCTGTGGCTGGTGGGACGTTGGCCCCTCCTGGAGCCACCTTTCCCCTCCTCCTCTCCACCTGGTGCTGTGGGTAGCCACTGGGGCAGACGTTGTTTTCTGGGGTCCTGGGCTTTGACGTGTCCCCGCTTCCCAGAGCCAGCCCAGCAGGGGGAAGCCTTCCATCCCATGTCCTTCAGCCTACTTCTGCCTTGGATGGAGGCTATGTCCTTGGCTCCAACGTGATGTAACAAAGCTGGGCTCCCACACCTGCTTTCCCTGGCACTTGGGGAGCTCCTGTCTGGTGCTGTTGGGTATTTCTCATGGGAATGGAGATCAGTAACTCTTCCCCCATCCCCGTGGGTCTGCGTTTGCCTACTGGTCCAGTGTCTTCCCCACTGGGCCAGTAAAGCTGGTCAGGGTCCTTGGGGGTCCTAGTCCTGGTGAACTTGCTTTCTGTGGTCTCCTTAAGCTACAGGAAGGCCGTCTTCCCTTTTTTACTGGGGAGGATATGGGTTTTTCTCTGCTTTGTTCACTGATGGATTCCAAGGCCTCAGAACAGTACCTGACCCATAGCAGGCGTTAATCGAACTTTAAAATTACATGGAATTGAAGTTCTGCGGCCCCTTTGTAAGGGTACTGTCCGAAGAGGGCAGGGGTGTCCTCAATTCCCTTCCATCTGGGTAACTGGGGAGACTTTGGGGAATAGGTCCTATGTGATCTATTTTAAGCTCCTGAGAGACATTTGGGTCTCACTTCTCCGAGGAGGCCTGGTTCACCAGGCCATGTGGGGAACGGGTCTGCCCTAACACAGAACTCTCCATGAACCACCCTTGTTCCTCAGCTCAGGTCAGTCTTATCAGGTGGGTCAGTTCCCCCAACTGGACTCAAATCCCCAACTGAGCCAGCCCATCCTGAGACGGTTGCGCAGCTGCTTCCACCACTGCTAGGCTGCCTTTTGGGCTTTGGAATCCCCCAAACCTGGCCTCCCACCAAACGGGGCTCCCTAATTCCACTCTCCCAGAATCCTGGGGGGGTCACCTTGAGCACACAGCCCCACAAGGATTCTGGCCTCCTCCCCAGTTCTGGCGCCAGCTTAGTTTTGGGCCTCATGGAAGCCTTCTCTTTTCCTCCTTGCAGTGTGCGCCAGACCTTTCCCTTCTTCAGTACAGGAAAAATGCTACCGCCTCTCCCATCCTCTGTTAGACGGATTCTGCAGCCCCTTTGGTGTGAGCACCGAGGTGACCCAGTGGTCTCCCTTCCCCAGAGATCCATTCTAAAGGAGGCCATTCTGGGCCCAACGGCTGGGTTAACAGGCTACCCTTCCCTCGAGCCCACTCCTTTCTGTGGGTCTGGGAGAGACCAGGTAGGAGAACCCAGGTTGGTAGGAGAGGCCAGGCAGCTGGCTAGTCCTAGGTGAGCGGGAGGGGCGGGAGCGGGGGGGAGGAGGAGGAGGCGGAGGCAGAGGATAAATTGGCGGTGGGGGGCGTGGCGGGTACGGGGGTCGGTGCTGTGGGCGGGCTTAAGGGCGGAGCCGAGGAGTGTTAACGGGCTGAGGGCAGCCCTGAGGGCGCAGTCAGGATGGGGACGGGGTCGGAAGCAGAACTGGGGGCGGAGTCTGGCCGGGGCGGGTCTGAAGGTGGATTCTGATTGGGTCAAGTCTGAGGGCGGAGTCTCATTGGAGGCGGGCCAGAGGCAGTGCCGAGGGCCCAGTAGGCCTGGGGGCGGGACCGAGAACAGCGCTGGAAGAGTACGGCCGGGGGCGGGCCAGGGGCGGTGCCCAGCGCTGCCCTGAGGGCCGGACTGGCCTGGCGCGGCGCGGAGGGCCGGGCCAGGCGAGTTCGGGGCGGGGCCGCGGCCGCGGGGTCTGGCCGGCCGGGCTGGCCGGGGCGGGCCGGGGCGGGCCGGGGCGGGGCGGCCGGCGGGCGGTGGCGCCCCTTCCCCAGGTGTTGCGGCGCTTCCACGTCGCCAGGCGGCCCGCGGCTTGCGCGAGCCCAGGCCGCCCCAGCGTCCGGAGCGCCGGCCCTTGGGCTCCCGCGGCCATGGCGGGGCCGGGCCCGGGGGACCCGGACGAGCAGTACGATTTCCTGTTCAAGCTGGTGCTGGTGGGCGACGCGAGCGTGGGGAAGACGTGCGTGGTGCAGCGCTTCAAGACAGGCGTCTTCTCCGAGCGCCAGGGCAGCACCATCGGCGTGGACTTCACCATGAAGACGCTGGAGATCCAGGGCCAGCGGGTCAAGGTGGGAGGCCCGGCTCGGGGCCGCCGTGCAGCCGGGCCCCATGGCGCTAGGGGTCGGCCAGGGCCCTGGAGGGTCTCCCCGGAGGGGTCGGGGTCGGGGGCCGCGGCGAGCACCCGACTGGTCCTTGGGGGCTGGGGTCCCCTCTGGCCCCCTGTCCGAGCAGGCCTGGGCCTGGGCGTTGGGGCCGGCCTCTGGGCGCAGAGCGCGGGCCTCGGGGCGCTGGGGTGCGCGTGCTGGGGGGAGTGCGGAGGAGAGGCCCTGCCCTCCGAGCTACACGCTGGGGGACTTTGCTCCAGAATAGCGTCTCCGGTGCCTGGCGGCAGAGCGCCTCGGGTGCGGGCACGGGGGGCGCCTGGCAGGCCTACCCCCGCCCCACCGCGGTCGAGGGCCCCAGCTCGGCCCTCGGGGGGGGGACCCCAGGCAGAAAGGGACACCCCCACGACTAGGAGGGACCAGGAAGTAGTTGCTTCTAGGACCGGAGGGCCAAAACTTTTTGTCAGAATTTCCGGCCTGGCCACGCCTCCCTGCAGTCTCTTTGTGGACCTGGTGGTGGAACTTTACTCGGCCGGGGCGGCCCGGGTCCCCTCCCCCAGCTGCAGCCCGATAGGAACTGAAAACTTCACGGGCCCCGGAAGGTGGGGGAGAGGACCGAGGTTTGGCAGTGGCTCGCACTAAACCGGCAGGATGTGGCTGCCACAGAGTCCTGGCAGTGGTCAGATAACTAATATTTGTGATTAGTGAATCAGTTTCTTAACCTGGGTGTCCGCTCTCCCGAACGGAGTGAGAGACCATTGTTCTTGCTCGGGAACTTAACTGAACTGCGCCGGACGGAAATCCTTTGCCCTCTTTGGTGGATCTGAGTTCCCACCGACTCCGGGACGGCTCCTAAGAGCCCTGGGCGGGGCAGCACAGGGCCAGGGCATCTCCTGGTATCTCCGTGTTTTCAGGTGGAGCCGGGTGATTGAGTCCCGTGAGCCCCGATACTGTGGCACCGGGCCTCCCTGGGCTGCTGTGGGCCTGCTACCGGTTGGCTTTTGGCAGGATGCTTAGCTCTTTATTTCTGCAAAATTGGGATAATTTCTCCCTTCCGACCCAGCATGGAGAAAACGTCAGCCAAAAGCCTTTCCATGCACACGGTGCCTTTGGAGTTGATGTGACAGGGGAAGCGGAAACTCCCTGCCAGAAGGGTTGCTTTTTTTTTCTTTTCTTTTTTTAACAGTCTTTTGGGTTTCTGTGTGTTTTGAATCTCCTTAGGATAGGAAAAAAGAACAAGGTGTGGCAGGCAGCTTTGAGTCATTATTCGGGACCACCCTTTGGAGCAGGTGGCGAGGGAAGGCTGTGGGATGGGGTCCACGGATAAGTCTGTGCCCTGAGACGCTGCCAACAGCCACGGGGAAGTGGCGAGTTGAAGGATAGGCGTAAACAATCGGGCTGCCTGCTCCCGCTCCCCTCCCTTCCCCCTCTCCTCCCCTCCCCTCCCCCTCCCCTCCCCTCCCCCTCCCCTCCCCTCCCCCTCCCCTCCCCTTTCCCCTTCCCCTTCCCCTCCCCTTTCCCCTTCCCCCTCCTCTCCCCTTCCCCCTCCTCTCCCTTTCCCCTCCTCTCCGCTTCCCCATCCTCTCCCCTTTCCCCTCCTCTCCCCTTCCCTCCCCTTTCCCTCCCTCCCCTTCCCCTCCCCTTTCCCTCCCTCCCCTTCCCCTCCCCTTTCCCCTTTCCCCTCCCCTCCCCCTTTCCCCTCCCCTCCCCCTTTCCCCTTCCCCCTCCTCTCCCCTTCCCCGCCTCTCCCCCTCCCCTCCCCTCCCCCTCCCCCTCCCCTCCCCCTCCCCTCCCCCTTCCCCCTCCCCTCCCCCTTCCCCCCTCCCCTCCCCTTCCCCTCCCCTGCCTTCCCTCCCCTCCCCTCCCTTTTCCCTTCCCCTCCCCTCCCCTTCCCCCTCCCCTCTCCTTCCCCCTCCCCTCCCCTTCCCCCTCCCCTCCCCTTTCCCCACTCCCCGGTGCTGACGGTGGTCAAGGAGGGGCTGGGTGTTCCTGTTTACCTGGCGAGATAACCTGTGCAGGAGCCCTGGGTGCACTGTGTACCGAGCACAGGTTATGCAATGCAGGGCAGGCACTTCGAGATTTCTTTTCCTGCTAGTCACCTTCAGATTGTTCTACTTGGGAGGCAGCCGGGTGGTTCTGGGATCAGGAGAGCAGTGTAGGCATGGTAACCCCCCTAAGAGTTAACAGCGGCCACCCCTCTCAAGAGTCTGATGTGTGCCAGCTGTTTTACAGATGTGTTCTTGTGATTAACCGCACCTCACACGGGGCAGGCAGGCTTCCCCAGGCACACAGCTGGGAAGTGACAGACGTGCAAGTTTTCTTCCAGCTTTTCGGACTCCAGGGCGTTGGGGTCTTTCCCTACACCAGACTGCTGCTTCTGATTGCATGGAGTGGGAAAGCCTGTGCAAGTATTTACTTCTTGATCTTGCAGCCAGAGAATCCTGAGGCCCAGGCACTGAAGAGGCTGTGAATTGCAGTTGGGTGGGTTGGGTGAGAGGACAGCCTCCCTGGCCCTGGGTGCTGGGCTCTCGGGACTCAGCGGGGGCAGGTCATTTTTCCTCACCCATAAACTATCTCTGGGGTGTCTTCCAGCAATGTGATTTTAAAGAAATCAAGTTTATTGAAGTTCAGCTGACACACAGTAAATGTGCCTCATTTCAGGTGTCGAGTTCTGTGAACCTTGACAAACCTATGCAGTCCTGTCACCACCACCACATTCAGAGCATAGATTCCTTCCATCAACCCGGAAAGTTCTCCCGTGTCCCTTTGTGTCAGCGTCCTCCCTTCACCCCAGGCCCTGGCAACCACTGAGCTCTTTTCTGTCCCTATAGTTTCAACATTGTGGTTTTTAACTGGAACCTTTGAGGAACCAGAGTTTGTCGTCGTTGTTTCTGCAGAAAGCATGTTCACATCAGGGATTTAGTTTAAAACCTTCCCAGGCCTGTCTGGGGTCCAGCAAAGCATCCAGCAGGATCTCAAAGCCGCCGGTCCTGTGCTTGCTGGCTCTTGTTAGCTCTTGAGGAACCTCAGAGAGAGATCACCTAGCGCTTTTCCAGCTGCTCTGTGCTTGGGGAGCTGCGGACTGAAGCGGGGAGGCCGAGAGACCGCAGGGTCAGAAGGGCCTTAACTAGCTTACTTTTATCCAGTTTTATATTGAGGTTCCGCATGTCCTTGACTGAAGAGTTCTGCTGCTAAAAAAATTAAAAGTGGGGAACATCACAGATTGAATTAAATCCCTTTATTTCTATAGTCACTTTCTCTTGCGACCAGAATGACATCCCAACAGCTGACCTGGAGAGCTGGGCCCCTGTCTGCCTCGGCCACTTCATCTCCCTGCCCCTGCCCCACACTCAGTCCCCAGCCTCACTGGCCCTTTCTGTCCTTCCAACATGCCTGCCTCAGGCCCTTTGCATCTGCTGCCCTGCCTGCCACATTCCACCCCCAGATCCCCATGTAACAGCTGCTTCATCATTCGGCTGTCACTGCACAGGCCACCTCTTCAGAGAGGCCTTCCCTGACCTCCCAGCCCCTCCGTCCCATTACGGGGTAGGTTCATAGCATTTACCAGGACTTGACATTCCCTTGTTTGTGGTTCTCTCCCGTACAGTTTCTGCTCCTTGAAAGTGGACACCGCCTTGCGTACCTGTGAATCCCCACACCTACAATAGTGTCAGACACACGGTGCTCACTACCTGTGTGTTCATTGATTTTTATTTATAGGGAGGAAGCTGAGGCCACAATAAAGGAAGTGACCGACACGCCCAAGGCCCCACACAAGTCAGTGGCAAAACCAGGCTTTGAACCCAGGGTCTCCCTGGCTCCTAGTTGCAGCGCCTATTTTTACACTTGACTACCCTTCTGAGTCCCTCTCAGTTCGTAAGGATGACCCTGAGATCTGCATGTTAATGACTCTAGCGAAAAGACAACTGTGGTCACCGCACTTGGAGAGAAGCGAATGGAGTTGGGCATTTTCTAGATTTTCAGGAATGAGGGTGAAAACCCCAAGGAGTTTCAGGGTGCTGTCAGCTAACAGAGCAACAGGCAGCCCTGGGCAGCTCCCGTAGCAGCCCTGCTGGTGGGAAGGCTCTGGCCGTGGCGTGGGCCCCCGGGCGGCCCTGTGTGAGTTCACTGGGCTCTAGCTGTGCAGGCTGAAGCTGGGGGCAACTCTGGGAGCTGCTGGTGTCTCAGCAGTGATGTCTCTGCAGGAGAACCCTGGACTAGGTGTCCAAAGGTCTTTGCAACCTCATCCTAGCCCTGGCCAGTTCCTTGTCCCTTCTTGGAGCCGCGGGCTTCGTCCTTTTTGAAATGGAACGAATGATCTTTGCTCTGCCTACTTCTCAGGGTTGTTGGATGGCTATGGACATGCTCAAAATAGTTAAAAATTCCCCTTGTATGTTTTTGGATAATTCATCCACATTGTTCAGAATTTCAAAATTTCAAAGACATAAAAGGGCGTACCGTAAAAAAAAACAACCACCCTCCTTTCCATTTCTGACGCCCTGTAAGAGAAGGCAGACAATGCTACCCATCTCTTGTCTATCTTGAAAGTGCTATTGTGAATAAAACCAAAGAATTACAAACATAAGAGATTATTTGATTGTTGCTGTTGTTAGCATTTTCCTCCCTAGGGATTATTATTAGGATTATTTCTTAACCTGCCCCTCCCCACCTCCCCATCCCCCCGGGAAATCTCAGCCGGTTCTAAATCCTGAACACATCCGAGTTCTGCTCACCCACCCTTATCTGGGACGACACAAAGACCTGTTATGTAAACTGGTCTGTGCACCTCACAGGGGACGCGCACGCGGGTTGGCCCTGAACAGCTGCGCCCCTTTATTCGGCCTTCTGTCGGGGTCACTGTCCCCATGCTGGGAAGGCAGCCAGGGTCCTCCCACACAGAGCTCAGTCTCTGCCCTGGGGCCCGGGCTCCACGTTGCGGGACCTTGCGCTCCATCGCTCTCCTGGTCCGAAAGTGCTTCTTTTTTTTGTTGTTGTTGCGGAGCACAGGCTCTGGATGTGCAGGCTCAGCAGCCATGGGCCAAGGGCCCAGCCGCTCCGCGGCACGTGGGATCTTCCCAGACCGTGGCACAAATCCGTGTCCCCTGCATCGGCAGGCGGACTCTCAACCATTGCGCCACCAGGGAAGCCCAAGAAATCTGTTCTTGATGTCGGTGACAGTCATCCTCATGGCAAAACGAACCTGCCTCCTGAGGTTTCTGCCAGTTCCGAGGCAGCACGTGCTGTGGGAAATGGTGGAAAGGGGGCCAGTGGTAGAGCCTCGGGCCCCAGGTCACAATCTTGGCTTTGCCGCCTGGGGCACGTCGCATCACCGCTCCTGATCTGTTCATCTGTCAACCCCGAGCTTAAGGACCTGACGCACAGCAGAGCATCAGCAGGTGGGAGCTGACACGGGCGTGGGTCCCCAGAGAGAGATGGTGGCCTGGGGCTCGGGAGGCTCAGCTTCTCAGCCTGGCTGCCCAGCTGCCCTCGTGTACCGATCTGCTTCCCCAGCTATGAAATGAAGGCAGAATCCCCATGTCCGTGCCGTGGAGGGCCGCTGTGTGTGAAAAGGCGAGCCCACTGGGGTCACAGGGGGGTGGCATCGCCCAGACCGGGCCTTCTCACAGCTCAGGGCCTCCACCTGCCTCCTTTCTTTGCTTCCATCCCTTTGGTGTTTCGGCCTGTTTGCGTTTTCCTTCCTTCTGTCAGCCCTGTGTGGCCCTTGCAGAGAGGCTTTGGGCGTGAGGGATCGTGAAACTTAGTAGTAAGGGGGCAGCCCTCCCTCCCTGAGTCCCCCATCTCCTGAGTTGTCACCACTGTTCTCGTGCTCTGTTCTGCCTGGTCCTTGCAGCCGCCCGGTGAGACCCCATTTCACAGACGGGGAGATGAAGGCCATGTGCGGCAGGTCTGAACCAGAACCTTGCCTGCCAGCTCCTCGTGTGGCGCCTTTTCCTCATTGCTGTTCACGCCCTCTACCACTACCAGCCGCCACACGCACGTGTGTGAGCTCATGCGCGCGCAGGCGCACACAGACACGTGCATGAACACACGCATGGAAAGGTTTGGGACCAATGTGAAGTCTGGGCCGTCGTGTATCACTTGCATTTTACATTTTCTTACATTTTGATTAGCGGGGTCACATCAACATACTGATGCCATCTGCTTGCTAAACAAATCCTTATTAATTCAGATTAGTTGGCAGAAGTGGTGCTTATGGCCAGTGTGAACAAAAGAAAGCGCCTGCCTTCTAGAATGGCCTACGTAATGCTGGGTTTTTTTTTTTTTATAAATTTATTTATTTATTTTTGGCTGCGTTGGGTCTTCGTTGCTGCGCGCGGGCTTTCTCTAGTTGCGGTGAGCAGGGGCTACTCTTTGTTGCGGTGCGTGGGCTTCTCATTGCGGTGGCTTCTCTTGTTGTGAAGCACGGGCTCTAGGCGCGCGGGCTTCAGTAGTTGTGGCTTGCGGGCTCTGGAGTAGGCTCAGTAGTTGTGGCACACTAGCTTAGTTGCCTCGCAGCATGTGGGATCTTCCCGGACCAGGGCTCGAACCCGTGTCTCCTGCATTGGCAGGTGGATTCTTAACCACTGCGCCACCAGGGAAGCCCCGTAATGCTGTTTTATTGAACGTACAGCCAGTGCTGGTAGGTAGAGGCGTCTGCAACCTGCTCTGGGGATGTAGTGAGTCAGGACCGTTAGTCACTAGCAGCGCCTTTCTCCGTGGGTTACATACGCATCCCCTCCCTTCTTACCTGTCCTGCTTGGCCTTGCAGGCCTCCCTCTCCTACCCCAGGAAGAGGTCAGGGTAGCCCTAGACCAGGTATGTGACTTTCCACACAGGTTGTTTAAAAGGCAACAACCTGGAGCTTAGATGTGTCGCTAGGACCTGTCCCTCTCAAAGTGGTCTCCTTGGGAAATTGCATAAGTATTTCCGGATGTGGGATCACAGGGTGGGTCTGATGACTCAGAAGGGTCAGAGGCCACTGGAGCAGAGCCTGCCACGCTGTCAGGAGGCCTTTGGTCCCAGATGAGATCTGACTGTGAAAGCAGAGTCCAGGCTCACGTCAGGCCGGGCCTTGCCCGAGGGCAGTCGCCGTGTGTGGGTGACAAGGTTCATCCTGATCCCAGAGGCCTGCAGCGGTGACCTCCACCTCACGCGGACAGTCGGCGGGTCATTTCCCTAACGCATGTCAGTTTCCTTGGGCGCCATGTGAGGAGGCTGGACCACATCACTGAGGGATTCCATTTTCCTTGAGGAAAGTTCCTTGTAGTTTCAAGCCAGGTAGTCCCCACCTCTGCCTTTTTTTATGTCTGAGAAGTGTAAAAATCAGATCTTTTTTTTAATTAAAAATACTCTGTTTATATTTTTCAGTGAAGCGCTTTTATTGTTTTGGTTTAACTTGTTTTTTGCTCTCGGGTTTTAAATCTGTAGTGGGGACACGAACAGTGGATGATTTCATGATGAAAAAAGTGGATCACAGGATAAGCTTCAGTTCGCCAGCTATGAATTGTATCTGCCATGTTTGCATTACAGATGAAATACATGGGAAAAATCAACCTTAATATTGCAATCACAAGGTAAATACCTCAATGTAAACCCCAGCTCTGCGGTCTGCATCAGGTTATTTTCCCCAGAATAAGCTCTTGACCAGTATTGGCTGAATGAAGGAGCGAGTGAGGGAGAGGGCGGGGCGGGGGGCGGGGAGAGGCGGAGGGGCATGTCTGCGCTGGAGGTGGGTCCGGAAGCTCAGCTTGCAGAGTGGGGTCCATGCAAGAGCCGGGGAGATGGAAGGCCCCCGTGTGCTAGGATGCCTGGGGCAGTTTGCTCTGTGTGTGTGTACGTGTGTATGTACATCAACACGTTATTGTTTTGCTTTACGTAAGTCAGCCTTACCTGACCATCCTGTCCAAAGTAGTACTCCACCAAGTTCCTTTTTAAAAAAATCTTTATTGAGATATAATTCATATACTGTGAATTCCCCCATTTAAAGTGCGCAATTCAGTGTGTTTTCCTGTTGTTTTGAATACTCACCAGGGTCAACTTTAGGATATTTTCATCACCCAGACAGGAGCCTGGTAGCTATCAGCAGTCATGCCTGTTCCACTCTCCCCCAGCCCATCTCTGTGGAGCTGCCCCTTCTGGACACACGTGTACATGGAACCACACACTGTCGCGGGGTCCTTGGGTCATGTTTTTGAGGTCTGAGTTACTTTTCATCCCTTCCTCGCCCTGCTTAGTTTTTCTTCCTAGCACTCCATCCACCCCCAAGTCACACTCACCGTGTCGTTCTGTGCGTCTGCACCTGACACTGTGCCTTCCCCGTGTGTCCTGGCAGGTGAGTAAAGCACTCTCTCCAGGTGATGGGATATTCCCATTCATCCTCTGTGAACTCAGTAGGTGTAATCAATATGAAAAGTCCTGTGTTCCTGAAGCTCTGTGGGATTTGCTTGTGTTGCTTCGATTCATTCCTTCTTGTCCTTCTCCCTGTTCTCTGGAGGTTGCGCAGGGCGGGAGCTGGGCTTAGGGTCTGGCCTCTGTAGTGACAGCGTGTTCTGCTGTGCTGTGTTCTGGCAGCCCGTGCCCCACCTTCCAGATCCCTGATTTACTTTTCAGCTGCCTCTATTCCGATGTTCATTTCATCTTTTAGTTTCTGTATTCTGACAATTACGTTTTTCGTTTCCAAGATCTCCAGTTGGTACTTTTTCCCATCAGTAAGATTTTCATTCTCAGGATATTATTAACGCTTCTGTTCTTCCCAATTTTTCACTATGAAAAAGTTTAAAAATATAGGAAAGTTGGAAGGATAACATAGTGAGCCCCATATATGCTCTACATAGATTTAACCATTGCTTGTGTTTTGCTGAATTTGCCTTATCTTTTTGTATGTGTAATATAAATTTTTTTATTTGAAAGTAAGTTGCAGATAGCATGATACTCCACCCCTGGATACCTCGACATACAGCTTTTGAGAATAAGCACAGTGTGTTATCATACCTAAGCAAATCATTGTTTCTATCAGCATCTACTTAGTCCATTTTTAAGTTTCCCCAACTTCCTCCAAAATGTCTTTTATAGAGTTTTCCCCCTTGAGCTGGAGTCCAGTGTGGGTTTAGTCCAGAACGATGCCTCACTTCTGTTTTGATGACTGTTGTTTTTTAAGAGTCACCTTCTGGATTTGTCTCCCGTTTCCCTCGTGGTGTCTTTTCCCTTGTTCCTCTATCCTTTGTATTTTCTGTAAGCTGGAGGTTGAGTTTAGAGGTTCAGAGACACTCGGGTAGAAGGGTTTTGGCGAGAATGACTCACGGGTAATGTTTGCACCCACACTGCCCCACGGCAGGCGGGACGTGATGAAGGTCCCCCGCTGGAGGTGAGGCCAAGCTTGATCTCCACTCACATTTATTGTTAAAGATTCCTTTTTGCTCCATTTTCCTTTGTTTCTTGGGTTATAATTTAAGAGCCAGGGCCTTGAGCTGGCCTCTTCTCTCTGGAGCAACAGACAAGTTAAGTGAGATGAAAAGGGAAAAACACCTGAAACTTAGAAGGTGCTCTGTCGAGCTTAACTGTGGTTGTTGGCTGGAAGTTTCCATGTGACACCCAGGACAGAAACTGCACGTCAGTGAGTTCAGGGTTTGTTCTGTGAGTACCTCCTCTCTCCCAGGTGCTGTTCTGAGTACCTACAAAAGGAAGACACATGAGATGTGTCCCTGTGCCTCGGAGCTCACGTCTGGCTGGGGCGACAGACGTGCAAGCACCTAAGTAGCATGAGTGCCGTCCATGCTGCTGCTGCAGGGGCTGAACTGCCAACCCAGGAACCGAATCATGCGGCCTTACAAGCACACGTGTGTTTACTGTGGCCATAGCAGGACCAGATATCTGAAATTCGGACTGTTCCTGCTCGGGTGCCGTGCTGTCACGGGGCTGCTTGCCTGGTGCCCAGGACACAGACGATGCGCAGTCCTCTTCCCGGGCTTGGAGCTGGGCGTTGAAGGAGGACAGTTCCCAGTGAGGAAAGACAGGGGCTGTGCTCCAGGGCCGTGTTCGTGTGCAGCCCCGCAAGCAGGAGAGGGCCTGGTGTTCATCCAGTCAGGGGAAGTGGGGCCCCGTGGGGCGTGGGAGCCGCCTTCCGGTCATGCTGGAAGGTATGCTCTGGGCCAACGAGCGAATGGGTTGGCTTTGTCTGATGCTGGGTGGTGGCCCAGCCGCAAGTCCTGGTCCGGGTGCTGCGACCCCTGCTCTTGACCTCCCTGGGGGGCACAGACTGCTGCCTGACGTCCTGCCTGGGTTTCGTCCCCATGTACCCCATTGTGCCTGAAGGGGCTACAAGCAGGTAAGAGGCCACCTGTGAGTCCCACCTTGGTCGCCAGCACAGGGCCACCAGCTCCCCAGGCCCTCCTCGCTGCACCGGGAGCTCGGGCTGCCCACATCCCCCATGGGCGGAGGCTGGGCCTTTCTTCCCGGCAGGACTTAAGGACAGGCTGACTGATTCCTGCAGGAGGAGGGGGTTTCATGAAAAAAGCACAGGACATGGTCTGTGGAGGAGCCGTGCACACAGCGAAGGGCACAGGTTTCAGAGTCAGACTGAGCTCTCCTTTCCTGTGCCCTGGGACCCGTCTTGTAAAAGGCTCTGAGATGCACCTGCAGGGCTGCCTGAGGATGGAATGTACCGAGACAGGGAGCTCCGGCACAGTCAGCCTGGAGGGGCTCACAGCGCGTCTGTCACCTTCATCACCTGGGTTCCCACCACTGTTCCCAAGATGCTGGAGGTGAAACACAGATGCCAGGAAGCCATCTGATCACCCTTGGTCCCCCGGCTGGCGGAGCAGGGCGGGGAACCAGGGGTCCCGCCTCCCTTCTTCCAGTGGTGGTAGCTCTACAGGGAGAGCTGCATGGTGACAAGGGACACAGAAAGTTGCCTCTGACGCTGGGATCCTGAGCAGTCGGGGCGGGAGGAACCTGGGCCCAGGAATCCGTCCGCAGCCCTTGTCAGCCGCTGGGAGGCGCGTCTGTGTCAGGTCCGCGCGGCCCCCGTCCAGTGTTGCTGCCCCGGTTCTCCTCACTTAGGCTCCATCCCCTCCTGCCTGTCTCACCCGCTAACACATTGGAGGTTTTGCAGGGTCTTACCGTCGCTTCTGGCAGTGCACCTGCCTCTCGGCCGAGGCTTGTTTTCAAGCCAGGGGCTGAGCTCTTCCCTGAGGACTGAGGCAGAAGTGACAGCGGCTGGCCGGGGAGTAGCTTGCAGACCACCTCCTGGTTCAGACTCCCCACATTCCGAGACACGATGAACAGCAGCATGGGGGCTCATATTTGGGTCTCTCCAACCAGTTTTTGGAGTTTTGTCTTGAGAACTAATTTTTCCAAAGTCCCTTTCTGGTATGAAGAAGCAAGGAACTTCCCACTGCCGGCCTCATCCTGTGGGAGAAAGGCTGTTCAGATAAAATCCTCTTCTGTTTCCATCGGGAGGGATGGTGCTGGACAAAGGTTCTGGGACCTGAATCGCCAACTGTGAAGTTGATTTTATTTATTAGGTTTATTTAAGCTACTAAGCAGAATTGACTTCCCACTGGGACACATGGGAACCCTCTCTGGAGAGCAGCCCTTGCCCCGCCAGCCTCATCTCGCTCCCACTGGCCTGACCGCAGGACCTGCCCTCAGAGGGCTTCCTTCCCGGTCAGGCGCCTGCTCTGCGCCAGGTTGCAAAGGAATGCGATGGGGTCTGTCCCCACCAGAGCCCGTTCTTTGTTTTATTTGTTATTTAATTTTTGGCTGCGTTGGGTCTTCGTTTTTGCACGCGGGGCTTTCTCTAGTTGCGGCGAGCGGGGGCTAGTCTTCATTGCGGTGCGTGGGGTTCTCATTGTGGTGGCTTCTCTTTTTGCGGAGCACAGGCTCTAGGCGCGTGGGCTTCAGTAGTTGTGGCGCACGGGTTTCAGTAGTTGTGGCTTGCGGGCTCTACCGTACAGGCTCAGTAGTTGTGGCTCACAGGCTTAGTTGCTCCGCAGCATGTGGGATCTTCCCAGACCAGGGATTGAATCCGTGTCCCGTGCATTGGCAGGTGGGTTCTTAACCACTGCGCCACCAGGGAAGTCTCCAGAGCCCGTTCTTGATGGCGAGAGGCAGAGTTACAAACCAGGAGCCCCGCACATACAGCCCTGGGCCAGTTCCCACCGTGAACCGTTTCGTTTGGCCTGCTCAGTGGTGATTTGCTGGTTTGTTTTTTATTGAATTTGCTTTAGGCAGGATATCCTTTTCTGTCACCTTGCTGCATTTTATGTTCCCTTCCTGGCCCCCAAAGGCACCCAAGTTTGGGACAGGTGACATCCTCTGTGGTGTATGCTGTCATAGAGGCAAGAGTAAAGGGCTGTGGACCACGAAGAAAAGAAAGCTGAGTCCGCTTGGTGTGGGGCCCAGGCCTGTGCATCGGGGAAGCTCCACTGACCAGGTGACCTTGAACTGGGGCCCTGACGGTTAGGTAGGAGTTCACCAAAAGGTCAAGAGGAATGCAGTCTATCCTAGAAAAGGAGATAATGGCAAAATGGTAACACCCTTCATGGGTGTGGGGACCCAGAGGGACAGTGTTAACTGGGAGGTGTTAGGTGTGGAGCTTAGAAGGGAAAATAGCCTCGTCCCTCACCTCGATACTGTACTTCCCCTTGAAATTCCCACCCCACAGGTCTGAAACTCACCTGACTGACCCCTGCAGAGCTGGAGGGGGGCAGCTGCCCTCTCCCGAGCATCCGTGCTCTGGGAGCCCTTTTCCATCCTGGCCGGGCCTCAGTCCTACCCTCTGTGCCCCAAAGATGCTTCCGGACTTCACTCTGGGTATCAGCAGGCCAGAGAATTTCCCCCAAAGTCAGATGAGACAGGCTGGCTGGGAAGGTCGGAGAAACTGGCGATGTGCCCGGTGGGAGGTGGGTGGCAGGTGGGCGTCGGGGAGGGGGCTCGGGTGTGATCCGTGAACGAGGCCCCCGTCTGTCTGTCCAGTGAGTGCAGGTGGAGAACTTCCAGGTGGGGAAGGAGGTGGGCGGGGGTGGTGGCTTCAATTTGGCAGGCAGGTGCTCGTCCAGCCGATGGACCGTGTATTCATCGAGCACCTTCTACCTGGCTTATGCAGAAAGCCAGCCAGACACAGCCCCTGCCCTCAAGAGTCCCACGTGAGGTAGGGACAGTAAACATTTAAGAAGTGTGCGTGCACGCCTGTGTCCAGCCAGGCGGTGCAGAGGCTGAGGCCGGGCCGTGGGGTGCGGGGCTGGGATGGCGAGGGTCTGGGACGAGCGTTTCAGGCAGGGGCCTTGATGCGACCTCCCGGGAGCTGGGCACGCGGGGTGGGCGACGGCAGGAAGTCGGGGCCTGTGGGGCCTGCAGGCGATGCGGAGGGCTCGGACGATGCACTTGAGGGTGGAGGCCGGACAGCGGAGGGGCTGCAGGATCTCAGCCGGGTTCTGGCGGCTCCACAGTGGCTGCTGTGCGGGGCGTGGGCCGGGCGCTGGGCGGGTGGAGGCCGTCCGCAGGGAGCCTGGCGCCGGCTTGGCTGTGATGCGTGTGAAGGAGCGGGAAACGCAGAGCAGAGGGGCCTCCACACCCGTGATTTCCTGGGCGCTGGGCTCCTGCCGAGGTCTGTGCTGGGGAGCAGGCAGGCAGATGGGCTCGGACCCAGCACGACGTCGAGATGCCTTCCTCGGCCAGTCACTGCACCTCCAGAGCCGGCTTTCTCCTCTGTGACGTGGGGCTCACGGTCTCTGCCCACAGCCCCGTGAGACCCCGGGCGAGGCCGGCACCCGCCGCGGGTCCCCGCACTACCCCTGCACAGGTCCCCACTGCGTCCACGCGGCACTTCTGCTCTGGTTTCTAATTTTCTTTTTTTTTTTTTTTTAAGTTTTTGGCTGAGTAGTTGTGGTGCACGGGCCTAGTTGCTCCACGGCACGTGGGATCTTCCCGGACCAGGGATCGAACCCGTGTCCCCCGCAATGGCAGGCGGACTCCTAACCACTGCGCCACCAGGGAAGTCCCTGCTCTGGTTTCTAAGGCAGAGCCCGGGCCTGTGCTGCCCAGGAGATGGCTCAGGACGGTGCTGCTCTGCTCGTCTGGGTCTCCGGTAGCTCAGGTGTCTGATAAGCCTCATTAACCTTCTCACCAGCCTCCCTGGGGCCCTGCCTGGTGGAGGAGCTGTGCTTAGCTGCCCGGAAAGCGGGGCCGCTCCCAGCCTGCCTTCACCCAGCTCTTGGAACACAGCGGGCATTCGGGCCAAGCCATAGGGCCGCCTCTGTAGGACCGTCCTCCACCCAGCAGCCGGCAGCTTTACAGACATAAGTCGGGGCACGTCCCGGCTTTGCCTGGGCTCCCTGAGGACAGCCGTAGGCAAGAGTGTGCGCGGAGCTCATCTGTTTCTAGAACAGAGAAGGGAGGAAAGGCTGTGGAGGCTGCATTCTCATGTTGGTTCCTCTGTGGACAAGTGGGGCTTGATCGGGCCCGGCATCCCCTGCCCTGCACTGGCTGAGTGTCCGTCCATAGGCTGGCGGGTCCCTCTCATCTGGGTCCCGAGTCCCGAGTGCTCGGTGGTTTCCAGCGGGCCTCCCGGGCTAGGATCAGGGAGGCTCGAAGGCTGTTTCTGTGCTTGGCTGGTTACTGTGACAATGGCTAGAGCACAGGGTGCTGCTGAGACACGTGAAGTGGAATGAGAGGCGTCTGATACACATCCCCTGCTTCGGACGATCTGCCCCCGTCTCCCACCACGGTGAAGTAACACCCACCTTAGGCCGTGGCTCCGGCACCGCCGACGGCCTCGCCTTCCGGGGTGCTGCTTTGCTGCCATCTGGCCACGCCGCCCTTGCTGTGTTTCCATCGCGGCAGACAGGCTCTGTCCTGCCTCTGGGCCTTTGTCCCCTGCGCCTGACCACTGTCCCCACGACTGGCAGGAGCCTCAGCCCAGGGGCCACCTTCTGTGACCACCCTGGGAGGTGCTGTCCGGGGAGGCCCTCCCGTTATCTTTGCTTTCTTCAGGGTGCTCGTCCCCCCTCTCTGCAAGTGTCCCACTGGCCTTCTTCTCCTCTGCCTCCTTTTAACTGGAAAGGGAACTCTGTTCCTGTTTCACCCCCTGCAGCGTTGCCAGTCCTTCCAACAGGGGCTGGGACATGGCTGACGTTCAGTTCGTACTGAATGAACAAATGTGTGGTCGTGCACACAGCCCGGTGTGCCTTTCTTTGAGCCCTTTACGTGTTCCACTTTGCATTAAAGCTCCTTGGCGTGTATTAAAAACGCCAGCCCCAAATGATGCCAGCTCAGTAATACCGTTAAGGGGACGCGTTTATCCAGCCCCTTCTCTGCGCTCGGCTCTGAGCACACTTGAGTCTATCATTCACCCTTACGGCACCTTTTTTGACAGATGCAAAGTGAATTAGGTTTTAGCCTGCAGACACCAAGGTGGGAAGTGACGGGACTGGTTCAGGATCTCAGGCTGCCGGGCCCGAGCACTGACCCTGCTTTTCTCTTCCCCTGGCTCTGATGTGGGGAAGTAGGATGAGAGTATTACCAGTCATGAGAAGGACCTACTTTCCAAAAATATTTCCTCCATTACTGTCCAGATTTCACGAGTTGGTTGACCCAGATACCGTAATCTGTAGCTATTGTGTTGGGTTTTTATTTTTAATTGTTATCGGTTACACTTGTGTATGATGGTTCAACAAGGCTTGGTCTCCGGATACTCCCCTCTGCCCCCAGCCTCTAGGGTCAACCACTTCCGGCTCTTCTCTGTTTCTCCTTCTCTTGCTTGTGTTGCTACCCCTCCTCCCCCAGGTACACGCATCATCTATTGACTTCCTGCTTTGGAAGATGAGGGTTTAACTCTCAGCACTACCCTAGCCCCCATCACACACACGCACGCGTGTGCACGCACGCACACGCACACACACAGACACACACTTTGCATCCTCCCAGTAGAGGTGTGTGGTAATGTTGATTAGATCAGCATTAAGTTCCTTTCAGTTCTATTCGCAAAACATAGCCCCAATTTGATCACTTCTCCCTAACTTCACTGCTACGACTGTAGTCTTTTACCTGGATTATGGCTACAGCCGTCCAACTGAGCTCCCCGTTTCTGTCCTTCCTCTTTTTTTTTGGCTGCGCGGCTTGCGAGATCCTAGCTCCATGACCAGGGATTGAACCCGCGCCCTCAGCAGTGAACCCATGGAATCCTAACTACTGGATCACCAGGGAATTCCCTGTCCTTGCTCTCTTTTGATCTGTTGTCCATACAGTAGTCAGAGTGATCCTGTTTAAAAATAAATTTGATTGGCTCAAAACTCCCTGGCTTCCCCTTCACTCACGGTGAAGGACAAAGTTCTTGCTGTGGTCTCCAGGGCACTGCATGATCTGGCCCAATTCCTCAGTCATCCCTCATTTCTCTCTCCCTTTTCACTCTGCTCCCAGCACACTGATCTTCGTGCACCAGTCAAGTCTCTGCCTCAGGGCCTTTGCACTTGCTCTCTCTCTCTCCCTGGAATGCTTGTCTCGCAGGCATCTGCACAGCTAGCTAACTTTCTTCAGATCTTTACCCAACTGTTATCTCAATGAGGCCTTCCTATCTAAAACGTCATTCCTCACCATACTTGATAACTTCTTCCCCTGCTTGTTTTTTCCATCTTATCACTATCTAGCATACTGATTATTGTATTACTTATTTTATGATATTTTATTTATATTCTGTATTTCCATATAAACAAATATATATCCATATTATTATCTTACTTAGCATCTGTCTCCTGCCCTAGACTGTAAGCTTGAGCCCAGGAATTTGCATCTGCTTCCTCTGCTCTCTCTGGTACCTAGAACGTAGAGCAGGTGTCCAGTAAGCGCTGTTGAAATGGCTGAATGAACACATTTTGGTTAGTGAGAGCTGTTCACGGCTGAGCCGTGTAGCACTATCTTTCATTCCCTGTGCTCCCTCGTTTTTCCTGGTGGTCGTGATCATCCTGTTTCTGCGTGGGGTCTATGTATGTACCATTAACTCAGCTCCAAATCCTCCCCTAATGGGCACACTCACCCTCTCCATCTACCCCACATACTGTGTGATTGTCCCCGCAACGTCTTGCTGCCTCTCAGTTCCATCTTCTTGAAGAAGTCTCTCCCAGAAAGTTCTTAATTTCTGTTTTAGATTTTCTGTGGCTAGAGGAATATCCTGTGACTAGAGAATATTCTTCTTACAGAAGAATACAATCTTTTGAGATTCATTGAGGCTTATCTTAATATTTAAGATCTTATTTAATCAAAGATTAAATACTTGGTATATTGATTTGTCTTCAAGTTCACTGATTCTTTTTTTCTGTCTCCATTCTGCCGTTAAGCTCATCAAATGAATTTCCCACTTACTGTACTTTTCAGTTCTAGAATTTTGACCCTCTTAAAATATGTTTTTAGAAATAATTTCCGTTTCTCTAACTGAAATTCCCGATTTGCCCACTTAGAGTGACATTTTGCTCCAGTTCTTCGAACATATTTTCCTTTAATTCTCTAATTATATTTAAAATAACTGCTTTAAAGTCTTTGTCTACTAACTCCAATACTTGGGCCATTTTGGCCTCATTTTCCATTGACTGCTTTTCTCTCTTGGGGTCAAATTGTATTTTTTTTTTTTTTGCACGTTTAGCAGGTTTTTAATTGTATACTGGAAATACTGGTTGATACTGGCTAGTGACTCTGCATCGTGTTGGAAGGGCACTGATTCATGTCCTAGTAGTCAATTCAGTGACTGACTGATCACCTTGAACCTGTGTGGCTTGTCTTCATGTCCTGTTAGGGCAGAGAGATGCAAGTCTGACAGTGTTTCTCTAGCCTTTCGCCTTGACAGAACACGGCCTCCAAACCTGAGAGCTTGGTTTAGGATTTCTTGGGCAGGTGTCGGGAGGCCTGCCTCTTGCCATGGTCCTCACTCGTAGGGCACAGCCTTCCTGATGTCTCAGCTCAATATCTGGGTCCTTCGCAAGGTCCTAAGGAGGCCTCTTCCCCGTGGCTGGGTTGGAAGATCCCCCAGCACTGTTCAGCCTCCACCTCTGGTGTGTTCTCACCCCCGGAGGAGCCGCTCTCTGGTTAGAACCTGGGAGCCTCACCCTGTGCGCGGAGCCCGCGGGCTAGGACCCACCAGGGACCCCCCCGCCCCCTCATCGCTCCTCATTCCAGTCCCACCAGCTGCTCCAGGCTCCATGCCCTGCTTGGAGTCTAGCCCCCTGTCCTGTGGTCAGAAAACCGTCCTGAGTAGAGTGCTGGCAATTGTGAGGCGCCTTCCATGAGTTTTGCTTCTTTCAAGGATTAGGGTCTCGTGCTGTGTTGTTTACATCCTGAAAACAGTAGCCTCCCGTGTTTTTCTCAGTCTCCCGGTTGTTTAAGGAGGGAGGTCTCGACGGCCACTAGATACTCTTCCAGAACTGGAGGCTCCCGACCGGCCCACATCCTGGCTTGCGGCTTGGCTGCTGTCTTGGGATCTCCCTACCACCCGGGGTTTCCCTTCGCCTCTCTTTTGAGTTGAATTCTCCTTCTGGATCCCTCATTTTCTTCGTGTTGGTTGATTTCAGCAGCTTCCTTAGAAAGGGTGGCAGGAAGGTAAATTTTTTGAGGTCCCTATGTCTGAAAATGCCTTTGTTAAACCATCGCACTTGACTCAGTGATTAGGTGGAGAATTCTAGGCTGGAAATTATTTTCCCTTGTAATTTTAGGCATCGTTTCATTGAATGTCTAATGCAACATGGATCTTTTCTGTGAAGCCTTCAAACCCGTTTTTCCTTTCTCTCTTTTGTTTTCCCTGCAACTTTTTAGGGTCCTTTCTTCTTCCTCACTGTTCTTGAGTTCCCAAGGCCAAGTGTCTTTTGTGGGTCTGTTTTCCTCCACTGTGTACTTAGTGGGCCTTTTCAATCAGTTCTGGGGAATTTTCTTGAAGCATTTCTTTGATTTTACTATTCTTTTTTTCCAAAACTCTTACTATCCTGATGGTGGACCTTCTAGGCTGGCTCCACAATTCCTTTTCTCTCTTTTCCATCTCTTTGCATTTTTTTCCCCTACTTGGAAATTCTTCAAGTTTATCTTCCAACGCTTATGTTGCATTTTTCATTTATGTTATATTTTTAATTTTCAAGAGCTCGTTTTTCCTTTCCGAATGTTCCCTCTACTTAAAATAAGAGTGTTCTTTTATCATTTCATGGACCTTTTCTTATCTCTGATGATTATTTTGGAGATTGTTTTGAGAAACTCTGCCTAGTTTCTATTTCCGCCAACTTGCCTTTTCCCGTGTCTGCTTGGCCTCTGTGTTTGATGCTCCCCTCTGGGGTGTGGAGGGGAGTCCTAGGTCGTCTGGATCCCAGGCTGGTGTGGTGCCGAGGTCCCTCCTTTCACGTCACCCCTGCGTGAGCTGTGCCCTGGGGCCTGCTTCCTGGAGCCTCTCACCCTGCGGAGCAAATGGGACGTCTCAGGCGGGGAGTTTGGTTTGGCGAGTCGTGGCCCAGAGTGCATCAACCGGTGGACCCCTCTTGTGAGGCCCAGGAAGAGGTGGTCACCTCCACAGTGCCAGGGCCAGAAGCCCTGCCGGCAGGAACTGTCTGAGGCCTCTGGGTCTGTCCCCACCCTGGACGCCCCTTGAGAACGGGATAGAGAGGCACCCAGAGTGCTTGTGCCAGTGGAGGAGGGTGGATGGCCTGCGGCTCAGGATGTCACCTTCAGGGCCCCGAGGACCTGTGGTCTGCGGAGCAGAGAAGGCAGGCCCTGAGCCGCTGAGAGCCCTGGACCCGCCCATTCTGGTGCCCTCCGCGGCGCAGCCTCCTGGCCCGGGCACAGTGACCATCCAGGTTGACCCCTGGCCCAGCTTCCGCCGCCCTACCTGGGGTCTCTGCCGCCATCCTGCTGCTGCTGCTGGAAGCCAGGAATGCTCCCGCCCCGCCGGGCGCCCATCCAGGCAGGCCCGGCAGTGGCCCTGATGGGTGCTGGTGCAGTGAGGACCTGGGCGGGAGGAGGGTTGGGACCGGGGTTAGGGTTAGCAGGCTGCGCCAGCTGATGGCAGAGGCCGCCTGAGAGGAGCCTCCCCGGGCCGTCCCTGCCCAGCGTGAGCATCTTCCCTGGCGCCGCTGAGGCAGAACAGAGAGCCCGAGTGCTGGGGGCCTCCCGACGGTGGGGGCAGCGGGCACTCACGGCCCAGAGGGGCAGGCAGTAGACATGGCGCCAGCAGTGAGCCTGGTGTCCAGGGCAGAGAGGATTCAGGGTCCAGTGTGCTTCCCGCCACGGTGCAGAACCCACCCCCTTGTCCTGGGACTCTGGAGGTGGAAACGGGGCTGCCCGCCTCCACGTTGCTCCCCCCGTCCTGCTCAGGCCGCTGAGTTGCCTTCCAAGGGCTCAGAAGACCTCTCCGCTCTGTCCACCTTCTGGCCCGTCCTACGTGGGGCCTGCCGAGCTGTGGCCGGTGGCCTGCCCCCGGAAGCAGCACTTTGGGAGTGGGTCTGGGGGCTCGGCCTCCCCGTCCCCTGCGCTCGGCTGCACCCCCGGGTTCACGGGACCCCTGTTCCTTTAGCTGCAGATCTGGGACACGGCTGGCCAGGAGCGCTTCCGCACCATCACCCAGAGCTACTACCGCAGCGCCAACGGGGCCATCCTGGCATACGACATCACCAAGAGGAGCTCCTTCCTGTCGGTGCCTCACTGGATCGAGGACGTGAGGAAGTACGCGGGCTCCAACATCGTGCAGCTGCTCATCGGTGAGCGGGGGCCCCTGCGGTCCACCCGTCTGTCTGTCTGTCTCACTCTCTCTCTCCTTTCTAAACAAAGGGCAAACAGAGCACAGAGAGGGCTGAGCTTGGCCAGGTAGGAGCAGAGCCAGGACCATGATCTAGAAAATTCGGGGACTTCCCTGTTGGTCCGGTGGTTAAGACTCTGAGCTTCCACTGCAGGGGGCACGGGTTCGATCCCGGCTCAGGGGACTGAGATCCCACGTGCCACGAGGCGCGGCCAAAAAAAAAGAAACTTCGGATCCTGCTAATCACTTATAAAGTCAGTCAAAGTGGAAATGAGACGACGCAGGCCAGGAAGCGGTCGCCACGCGGCCACACCTTGGTCCAGGCTAGTTCGGTCTTCATCATGTGTGTTCTCATAACCCTGCCTGCTCCTCATGTGTCAGGGACGGGGCCGAGGGTCAGAAAAGTGAAGTCATTTATCCCGTCCACATAGCCCGTGAGCATGTAAACGTGGCTGATCGTGATTCGGTGGCCTGCTCTGTCGACCACCCTGCAGGGAGTGCTTCTCAGGTGTCCACGCCCCTCCCAGCCACTCTGAAGTCTTGGTGGAGGGCAGACGCCGGCACCACCCGCAGAGCATCTCACTCGGGAGCACTGGGTGGGCCCATGCATGTGCATTTCTAACAAGTTCCCGGGTGACACAGTAATCCCACTTTGAGAACCGACGCTGCAGGGGGTGCCGTGGCCTCCATTTTACCTTTCCCTCCTGCATAAACTTCTCGGGCCTGGATTCAAGAAGCTTTGGAGCATGTGTGTAGTCCCTGGGGTGCTCGTCCCAACAGTCAGGCTGATTCCTCTAAGGTGAGCGAGTGCAGATGGGCCTGGACTGGCGTGTGGGTGTTCTAGGCGGACTGGACTCCCTGGGCAGGAAGGGAGTCCTCCCTACGTGGCCTGATGCTCCCCTTTCATCCAGGACTTTTTTTTTTTAGTTTTTTATTTTTTTGGCCACGCTGCTCGGCTTGCAGGATCTTAGTTCCCTGACCAGGGATCGAACCAGGGCCCCCTGCAGTGGAAGCGCAAAGTCCTAACCACTGGACTGCCAGGGAATTCCCAATCCAGGACTTTTAAAAGAAAACATTCTATCATAGAGCACTCTATACAAGGACATAAAAGGAATAGCGTAACAAACCCCAGATTCAGCAGAGCCGGCAAGTCCTGTCCACGGTCATTTCAGCCCTCGGCCCCTCCCCCAACCTCATATTATTTTGAGGCAAATCCCAACACCAAATGATTTCATTTGCAAATGTTCCAGCATGAATCTATAAAAGATACAAACACTTAAAAATATATAATAACAGTACGCTTTTCACATTTAAAACATACTGACATCTCCTAATACAATCAACTTAGCTGATCTGGGGTCAGATTTATAATTGCTCATAAATATCACATGTGGTTTTCTTTTCAGTTTGTTGAAATCAGGATCCAAATAAGCTCCTAACATTGAAATTGGTTGCTGCATTGTTTAAGGTTACCAAAGAAACTGTAGATTTTTTTTTTCTTTTTTTTTGGCCATTCTGCGTGGCTTGTGGGACCTTAGATCCCCGACGCGGGATTGAACCTGGGCCCTGGCAGTGAAAGCAACAAGCCATAACCACTAGACCGCCAGGGAAGTCCCTAGATCATCATAGATGCTTATCTATTTTTTTGTCCCTATAATCAGATTATAAAAGTCAATCACTTAGAGACTTAAAAAAAATTCTTGTAGAAATTGGACCAAGGAGCAATTGACCAGATTATTTAAAACATAATGAAACATCTCATACCTCGTGGGAGAAGGAAAGGTGTGCTCTCAGGGGCAGCTGTAATCTGTGCTCTCATTATCAGAAAAGCAAAATAATCAAAACCCACAATCTTACAGAGAATTAAAAAATTCCAAAGGAAAATATGAGAGCATAAATAATCAGAAAAATGACAAAATTTTAGCCAAAAAAAAATAGCAAGGCCAGATTTCTTTAACTTCAGCATTGGTGGAGTGCCCGCTAGGTGCTAGCTTGTGTCCACTGTGTCATTTAATGTCTGCTCTGCAGAAGGTGGCCTCGTAGATGAGGGGTTGAGACTCAGAGATGGAGTGAGTTACCCGAGCGTCACACAGCAGGTGACAGGAAGCTGGCGTCTCTACCCAGGTCTTCTTCCAGCTCTAAGCACCGTGTTCTTTTCACCAAACCTTCCCGCTTCTATTTCTTAGGAAAAAGCAGTAAAATGCACAGGCCCCTGGCAAAGATAAGGAAGAGATGAGATGAGGGACTAAAGGATGGGATAAGAGCATTAAAGATAGACTCTCCCGGCTCGCTGCCTTTAGCTGTAGCCGCGCCCACCTGGGCCCTGGGCCTCACCACTGCCCCACCTCCCCGCAGGGAACAAGTCGGACCTCAGGGAGCTGAGGGAGGTGCCGCTGGCCGAGGCGCAGAGCCTGGCAGAGCACCACGACATCCTGTGCGCCATCGAGACGTCGGCCAAGGACTCGAGCAACGTGGAGGAGGCCTTCGTGAGGGTGGCCACGGAGCTGGTCATGCGGCACGGGGGCCCTCTGCTCAGCGAGAAGGGCACTGACCACATCCAGCTGGACAGCAAGGACGTCGGAGAGAGCTGGGGCTGCGGGTGCTGACCGGGGTGCAGGGCAGGCAGGCGGGGCTGCCCCACCTCCTCCCGCCCTGTGGTCTCCTCGCCCAGCTGAGGCCTGGCCTCCAGGGTGCCAGCCAGATAAAGGCCTGGAATTACCCCGCCTGTGGCCTGGATGCTTGATGGGAGCACTGCCCTCCAGGAAGGAAGAAGCAGGATTCCTCCCACGGGAGGCCCTGTTGGCACAGGGTAGGGTGTGGGGCCCTTCCTGCCAGCCAGCTGCTGTCCCCGCCACACGCGGCACGTCCCAGGACTGGCGCGAGCCCAGCGGTGTGGACCTTGGCCCAGGGGCTGGGAGTGGGCCTCCCGGGCTACACGCTGCCTGGTTAGGACCGTTTCACACGAGGCCGCAGCAGGGTGTTGCTTTCCAGGGATGTGGCCGGAGCTCCGGGTCCTCCCAGGGCATTCCAGGGCCTCCTGTGCAGGAGCAACAGCCCAGCAGACTCAGTCCTGAGCTTCGTCCCGGGGTTTCCCTACCTCCCTCCTTCCTTCAAGGCCAGCTCCTGCCTCAGCCGGGCCTCCCTCTCCCATTTCCATGGAGCTTCTCCTTTTCACCCGGACAACGGTGGGTCACGGCCCACAGAGCTCGTCTGCTGGCTTGGGGCCCAAAGTTTTGCCACTCAGGTTGCAAAAGCAGTGAATCCTTTAGCTCTGGCTCTCGGAAGCTGGGGGTTAGTGGGAATGAGATAGGAGTGCGGACATTTAAGGGAAAAGTAAACGCTCGCACCCCTGAGCCCATCCTGTCCCACCTGACTTGCAGAGATCCTTCGTGCCACGTTCAGAGTGCCCGCTCCCCCGCCGCTCCCAGACCAGCTTAGAGAGTTTCCCGCACAGAAAAGGCGAGGCCCCGGCAGGCCTGGGTCTGGGCCCACCCACTCTAATGGTCTCTGCATATGCTGGACACTGAGGTTAGACAGCAGGGCACCAGGGTCACTGGGGCCCTTGGAAGCAGCACCGTTTTCTGGTTACAGCTCAGAGGAGCGCAGGGACTGGACTGGGGGAGCAGGTGGTCTTCCCAGGCCAATCCCAGTCGCTCCCATCAGTCCAGTTCAGCCCTGCAGGCCCCCCGCCCCAGTGTGGGGCCCCAGGAAATCAGCTGCTCTCAGAGCCATGGGCGAGGCCACATCAGGGAGACACAGCCCAGGGCCCCTGAGAGCCCAGAGGTGCCGCACAGCTGCAGTCGGGCTCCCTGCCTTCCATCCCAGCACCTGGTCTGCGTCACACCCTCCCAGGCAGGCCTGGACACAGAGCAGGAAGTCAGACCTTGCCAGGCAGCCCCAGGAGGCGGGTCAGGCAGGGCTGCTGGCCCTTCCAGCCGCGGAGGCTGAGCCTGGTCCTGGAGGGGAAGGACGCTGGCCTGGACGGGCCAGGAGCTGCTGAGCAGGGGTCAGCCCGCTGTCGGCCGAGTGGGCTGGCAAGTGGGAGCAGGAAGGCTGCCTGGCTTCCCTCCCCCGTCCCTGCTAATGGGATGGGGCCCAGCCCCTCCACCTGCACTGAGGGGTTCCCCAGAGAGGGGCCCCCTTCAGGCCAAGGGCAGAGGTCCTCCAGCCCCATGACCTCTCTGCAGGGGGCTGATGTTTGGGCAGAGCTGGGTGTTCAGTCCAGGCCCAGCTGGGAGAGAAGTCTCACGAAGACTGCCTTGCACAGACCTGCTGCTCTGGGGGGTGGGGTGCACGCAAGGAGCAGCGGCCGGGACTGCGCCCCAGTTCCAGCGAGCACAGGTACTGACCCCGGGCCCAGGGCTGCCTCACAGGGCTTAGGGAAGGAGGGAGGCCCCCAGCTCACCTCCTCCAGAAGGAGCCCTGCCGGGCTGCCGGCAGAATCCGGCAGTCCGCATCCAGGGTGCACAGGTACAGGAAACACCGGTGACGGACTCACCTGCCACCTTGGGCTGTGAGCCATCCCCCTACTCCTGTGCCCGGAACCCTGCACAGGGGAGGTGGCCTCACGGTGGCCCTTCCTCACCCAGAACCAAGGAAGCAGCACTTCACTCTCTCCTTTCACAATCCCAGGGCCCGGTGGGTCTCCTGCCACCCATCCTCCACACGGAGCAGCCTCGCTCCAGGGCTGTAGCCTAGAACTCAGGGGTCATTTCGGGCTCCCCACTTTCTCCCCCACCCTACAACCGTGCCTCCGGCCCCTCTGCCCAGATGGGCCCCATCCCCGCCCCCCGGATGCCTCCCTGACCTCCTTGGCCTGGGCTTCCACCAGCCCAGGCACCATCCTGCTGCTGTGAGGGGGGCAGCTATGAAAGGTCCCTCCCCCATCCTGACACTTTCCAGTTGCCCCTGGGCCCTCGGGATGTCCATCCTCACGCGGGTGTCCAAGGCCTCACACAGCTCCGTTCCTTCTCCCCTGCACCGTCTTGCCCACAGGAGCAGCTTCTGTCCAGGCAGACCCCTTCCTGCCCTGCCCACCTTACCGACCATGCCCTTGAATACGTGCCATTTAGAATCCCACAGATGACCAGCTGGTCCTTTGCTCATCGTACCCCCTGGCAAGAATGCGTTCCTTCCCTACCCACCCTTGGCCTGCGAGGTTCCCGTCCTGGGCTGAAGCCATTTCCTACGGAGGCTTCCCGTCCTCCGTCTCAGAGCCAAATGCTAGCGCTCAGGGCCTCCCTGGGCACACTGCTGGCTGCCTGCTCTGGGGTGCCCTGGCAGGTAGGGGCCTCACTACCTCTCTGGGCCTAAGTCCTCTGTCAGATGGGCCCGGACGGATGGACTTGGCCAAGGGACAACGGGGAAGTGTGTAAGACAGCACGGCCCCGCCTCTTCCCTCTCCCAGGGCCTCTTCCTTTGTTTATAAGTTACCCAAGAACAGGAGCAGGTGAGATCAGGGGTCAGGGGCCAGGAGGGGAAGCCCGGCAGGAGGGCCAGGAAGTGTCCCAGCCATCGGGCGGAGGAGGGCGGTCTGTGGCCTGGGCTGAAGGACCAGAGGAAGGCTGGTGTTTTATACTCCCGGGAGGGGGACAAGCAAGGGACAGGGATCCTGACTCCTGAGCCAGAGAGGTGGGCCCGGTCCAGAGGGTGGGTGGGTGTTGGGGTGGAGCTCAAGGACACAGGCCCCAGCAGGCGTGAAGCTGGAGGAAACTCCTAATTCACATTGAATGCAGTTACTTCTCCCCGGAGGGCTGCCGAGGCTGGGGCCTCAGAGACCTCTGAGCCTGCACATGGGCTGGGGTGGGGAGGGCCTCAGCCCAAGGATGCCACTGCATTTGGGGATTTTTCACATTGCCTATTTATGAATATATAAATCTTTATAGCGAATCTATTTTTTAAAACATGGAAAAGTTGCCTTTATGGAGACTTAGCAGAGCCAGAGTGTACGCATTCCTAAACTATTAAACGTTTCTGTAACGAGCCGGCAGCGCCCAGACTGGTTCTCTTGGCTTGGAGCTCAGAGCTGGCTCCAGTGCCCACGGATCCACAGATGTCCCACCTGCCTGGCCGGCTCCCCCGACTGGCCTCCAGGCCCACACACTGCCCCCTGCCTGTCTGTTGCCCAGAGCCCTGTTAAGACCATCGGGACCCCTGGACGGAGGAGCAGACAGTGCCTCAGGGGCAGGGAGGAGCTGGGGTTGGGTCCCATCTCTGCCAGGGATACCTTGGGCGAGACTGCACTTCTCTGGGCCCCAGGATCCCTCATCTGGTTTCGTGTTGGGGAGGCAGGTTGGGAGGTGCTACTTGGTGAACGCCAGGAGCACCAGCCCAGCAACGCTGCGAGGCACACACGTGTTACCATCCCTCCACCCTGGATTTATTCAGATGAGCCGACATGCTCAGAGTAGGGAGTTCCCTGCCTGAGTCCTGCAGCCATGAGGAAGTACAGCTGTTATTGCAAGTCAGGGTCTGCGAGGTCCCGCAGGGCAGGATGGGTCTCGCTCATCACTGTTCTCCAGCGCCGAGCCCGGACCCATGCGCACAGTAGGCGCTCAGAGAGCTGCTGAGCACCTGGACCAGAGCCTTGACCCCAGGGACCCCATGAGTCCACAGCCCCCCGAGATCAGTGGAGCCCGTCCCTGGTCCCTCACAGAGGGGGCCCCTGCTGATGGGAGGGCACAGCCGCTCAGGGCACCAGGTGTGCTGTGCCCACCTGCCCAGCCTCCCCCAAGACAGGCTGACAGGCTGGGGGTCACACCAGCCTCCACTCAAACCCCAGGTCGATCCAGGCTGGTTTGTGACCTTGGACGAGGCATTCCTCCACCAGAGCCTGGTTTCTTCGGGACACTGATCCCTGCACTGCCTGCATCCCATCCCAGGAAGCCATTGCGAGGCCTGGGGAGCCGGGTGTGGGATGGGTGGGTGGGAAGGAGAGGGATGGTCCAGGTGGGCCACACTCCAGGCACCTGCCATCCATCTTTCCGGGGACAAGAAACACCTGTCGTTTGAACTACCTACTCACACTGAATGCGAGGAGCCCCACCTGAGTGACCCTTGGATGAAAACCCTGTAACTGGGCCATCTGAGCTGGGCCCTCCAAACGCTCCCCAGGGGCTGGCTGTCCCAAGGCCCCCCCTCGCCTCTGCCCACCCCATGGGACTGCCCAGACCCGGGGGGAACTCGGACGGCACCAGGTCCAGTCCTGGCCTTTAAGACAGGGCACCTGAGGCCGGTGTCCAGAGGGACCTGCTCCAAGTCCCCACTAAGTTCGCTCCTGAGCCCCTGCCTGGGGCCAGCCCCGGGCTGGGTGTGGGTCCCAGGGCTGAGTCTGACCCTGCCCAGCCCCCGGGGCTCCCAGCGCTCCAGCCCTGCCTGACCCTCTCTGCTCCCGGCACACACTCGCCCAGGGGCTCGGCCGAGGGGCGCCTCCAGCCCTGTCTCCAGGGAAGTGAAGCCCCCCCACCCCCACCCCGGGGCCCAGTCCTGTGCCCTGCCCTCCCCTCCCAGCTCTGAAGCCCCAGGTCGCCTTCCCCACGGCCACGCCCCACCCTCGCCTGACCAGGCAGCTACACTGTTCTGCTGACACGCCCAGGACCCCTCCCGAGGGTGGGGAGCCCCCCCACTCTGCCTGGAGCTGTGGCCTCTGCTGTGGGTTCTCCTCACCTGGAGGAAAAGACTCGGTGGTGGGTTTGGACCGACTCCCGGGCGTCCTCTCTGTGCTCCCCACAGGCCGGCGCCATGGGCCCTGCCGCTTCAGCCCTGATCCGCAGCCATGGGTGAGGGGGCCACGGGGGTCACAGGAGGACGGCCCCCCAGAAAGGAGCAGGGCAGAATTTAGGGGCACCCCACTTGGGGACTTGAGGCTGAAGGGGCTCAGTTCTGAGGGCCCAGGGCCAGGAAGCTAACAAGGGAGCGCTTCTCAGGTCTGATGGGGGATGTGTCTGGCCTGTGCCTGTGAAGTGACCACGGGCCTGGGCCTGAGTCCACCTCCATGCGGGGCAGGAGGACAGCACCTCCTCACAGGGTTCACAGGGTACAGGAGAAAGGCCCGTGTGGGGGGCCTTTATGCAGAGCCTCCCACATATTAAGTGCCCAGCGAGTGGATGCCAGCTGATTCCTAACGCAGAAACCAAACTCTCAGCCTCCGGACTATTCATGTTGATTCATATGTTTTATTTGTCCCGTTGATGTATATTTTAAAAAAATTTAAATTTAGTTGCCAATGCTTAAATAATTCAGTTTAACATAAACTTCTTCCAACCTCTCTGTAAGAACGGGCACCTGGCCACCTTTCCACGTGGCAACATTCCACTGGGCCTCTGGATGGAGCGTGGGATCCCTGGTTTACCACAGTCCCCACCACTCCCTATTGTCCACCAGCCCCAAGTTTGGGGCTCCTGGTCCAGCCTCACCTCTGTGGGTCACTGCCCTCCGGTGGCGCCTGGTGCCCACTTGGCCTCCCTCGTGGCACCCTCTGACCCACAGCCCCACTATGTGGACCTCCTTGCTGGGGGGATCTTTGGTATAATTATATTGGATTTGGGCTGGCCAGTGATGGATCTGAAATTATTATCTCATATGGTGGAAAAAAGTTTAAGCTTTTAACTGCTGGCACCAGAAACCCACTGAGCGAGAGAAGCATCTTGTTTGAAGACTTTGGTGACCGTTGCTTAGGGTAGAGGTGGGAGCCCAGAGTTTGCAGGTGTCTGATGCCAGCATCCGGAGGGGACTTGCTTCCATGAGAAAAGGGGGAATTGGTTGTTTTGTTTCTGAAGAAGAGGCATAGAGACGAGGAAAAGGAGAGAGAGTGAGAGAGAGATGATGACAAAGGACGGGGCGGGGTGAGGCCAGGTGGCCTCATGGCCAGGTCAGGGTGGCCAAAGCCCATTTTGGGAACAGTGATGTGCCTTCCAAGGTCTGTCACAGGTATGTCTCCTCTCCTCCCACCTGGGGTCTGTTCGCTGCTGCGTTGTTAGGACAAGGTTTTTTGTGGAACTTAGAACATTGATGTGAGAGTGGCCTGGACTGTCTGGCGGTCCGTCTGCGCCAGCAGCCAGGAGGGTGTTAGAACGGGACTCCCGGGACCTGGGGAAGTGCCCGGGGTGTCCAGAGATGGTGGCATTGGGGGTGGCTGGAGGAGATGTGGAAGTGGGATACACCATTTTGCTAGGAACTTGGTGGATAGAGAAGCCCCAGTCAATATCTGTCAAAACAAACATGGTCGCAGGTTTCCAGGATGAGACAGACTCGGGTGCTAAGAGGGAAGCATCTCCGAGCCTGGGTAACGGCTGAGCCGCTGGTTTATTTTGAGCTACCGGTGGTTGGAATGCCCAGGGCCGGGGCCGCGATGACCCGGGGGGCCCCGGCTCAGGCTCGGGGCACGGAGACGGTGCACAGCAGGCCCGCCAGGAGAGCCAGGCCCAGCGCGGCCACGACGGCCAGCGCCGCGTCCCACCAGGGCCCCGTGTCGGCCCAGGTCGCCCGCAGGATCCAGCCGCAGCTGCCCAGCTCGGAGCCGCTGAGCTGCCCGAGCGCGCGGCCGGAGGCGGGGCCGGGGCCGCCACAGCGCACGCGCAGCAGCTCCGCGGGCGCGCGGTCCTCCAGCCAAAGGCGCAGGTACGTGACGCCGCAGTCGCAGCGCCAGGGGTTGTGCGCCACGTCGAGGCTCTGCAGCTGAGGCAGGTGGTCGAAGGCTCCCCGGGGCACTGAGCGCAGGCTGTTGTTGGCCAGCAGGAGGTGGCGCGTATGTGCCGGGAGGGCGGGCATCACCGCAAGTCCCCGGCCCCTGCAGTCCACCAGCAGCCCCATGGTGTCCAAGGCGCGGCAGGCGCACGCGGCGGGGCAGTCCTCGGAGGCCTCGGCGGCCGCCCAGATCAAGAGCAGGGCAGCCCAGATGGACATCGGGCAGGACGGGCTGCGGGGACAGTGGCCGTGAGGTCCTGGCGGCCTGCACCCGACCCAAGGGCTGGTGGGACCCGACCGGACAAGGGACCACTCACCTCCCTCTCCGGCCGGGCTGTCTCCTCCGTGAAATGGGTGCTGGGATCAAGGAAGTGAAGCGTGCGGGGTCCAGGCCTGTTGACCCTCCCCGGATGGTCAGCAGGCAGGACCGTGACGGCCGCTGCGGTGGGAGCACGGAGCGGGCTTAGTCCTTCCTTGGGAAGAGGAAGGACCCTCCCGTCCTCTGGCAGAGACCCAGCCTGTACTCCGCGGTGGGGGGAGCAGATGCCTGCTAAAGAATCCCAGGCCTGGCCCCGCCCCCGCCCCGAGGCCGGGGAGGGCCTCCCAGGCTGCTCCCAACACCCACCCTCAAGCCTTGGTCTGGCAGATGGTGTGCACGCCACAGACCACACCTCGGCCCACGGATTCCAAGTAGCTTGGCCCCAGCGGAGTGAACTCTCACAAGTGGTCTCTGGTGTGGAAGGCAGCTGGCTGAGGATGCTGACGGGGGCATAGGGAAGGGGACCCAGAAGGGGCTGAGCCTGGAAAGCTGTTGATCGAGGCTCATGCTTGGAGTTGGGAAATTGAGGCCCAGAGACGGAGAGTGACTTGTGCAGGGCTGCCCAGCGCTCCACGTCAGAGACCACACTGGCACTCAAGTCTCTGCTTTCTGCCTGGTCCAGTGCCCCTCCAGGACTCAGTGCGGGCTGTTTCCCCTCGCGAAGACAAGCTTCCGATGAACGTTTGTTGAATAAACCAATGAATCTTGACTCAGCCAAGGACCTGGTGTCTCAGGGCGAACGCCTGCCCGTGCCCCCCGCCCCAAGGAGGGACAGAAGCTGGACTTGCCTGCCGGCCTCCTCTCTCCCTGCCCGGCCTGGTCCCACCGCCTCCCCTGCCAGGGGCCCACACAGTGGGAGGTGGTGCGGGGTGATGAGGGCCACTTACCTTTCAGGCCTGCTGGCGGGGCGCCCCTTTCCCGGCCTGAGCTGTCCTGGCTGAGGCCACAGTGATCGCTCTGTGTGGGGCAGCCGATGGCAGCCCCTGCCCGAGCAGGAGGAAGGAAATGGTGAAAACGGCCTGGCTTATCCCTGTGTGCAGCCCCCAGAGGGCCTATCTCCAGAAGTGGGGGCCCTCGGGGTCCCAGGGACTTGCGCACAGAACCGCAGGTCAAGCCCAGTTTATGGAAGGGCACAGTGCCTCTCACTGCACCGCCAGTGCCCCATGATCCTCAGCGTGCGGGAGAACCAAGGGGGGCCCCGGTCCCAGAAGGTGTGCAAGGCTTCCAGGAGGAGGGTGCCGTTGCACCTTCAGCGCCTTCCAACACTTTCTGATCCTTCTTTTTGACAAAGAGCTGCATCAGTCTCAGGCTAGAAGTCAAGACCATAGTCGTCTGTGCATTGTATTTATTTCTATAGCGACATTCTACTCTGGGGAGTGACATCAGCTTCCCATCTATGCTAGTGATATAAAGTTCTCTATAAAAGATAAATGTATCTTTATATTTTAACGTTATAAAATATGAATTAAAATCAAGCTGAACAGTGAAATATTACAAAGAATTATATTGGGAAATTAAAACATTAATGTATGCTTTTTATTAGAAGTTATAAAAATGTCAGCAATATGAAATATTAACTTAGTCAATAAGGGATTTGCAGAGATGGGAAAAGTTGCACCCGTGGCGGGCTGGGGGGACTGAGGTGTGGGAACCCCTGGGGTACAGCAATGCTTTGGGAACAGGGAGAAGGGGTTCTAGCAACCAGAGGGGCCCAGGAGAGGAGCCCAGAGTGGGGGGCTGCTGAGGAGAGGGACCCCTGGCCATCCCCCATGGCTGTGGCCATTGTCAGCCAAGGACGTGTCTCGGGCTCCCAGTCCGGACGGTTGTAAACCCTCTAAAACTCAGAGGGTTCGGGCTGGAGAGCGAAACTGAGGCCCAGAGCTGCCATGCTGCCAGCCGAGGGGACACTGGACCGTGACCAGGACCAGGTATCACCCCAGCAGGAGGGAGGGAGCCCGCACCCTCTCCAGCTGATCCTTGTTCTTAAAACAGGGTCGTTGCACCAGAGGTCACGGCGCTGGGCAGGAGAAATCAAAGTCAGGGGGCTGAGGGCGCTTTACCCCCGGCACCCCAGACCCACAGGAATGTTCCTCACGTTCAGGACAGGCAGCAGGTGTTGGCCCTACGACTCCCAGGCTGTTCCTGACCTGACCTCATCTGGTCGGGCCCACGCTCTCTCCTCCTCTGGGGCCTCTGAGGTTTCCTTCTTATTTTCAACACGTACAACTTAAAACCACAAAAAGCGACACAAATAAGAAATCGTTTTCATTGTGGAAAACCTGACCTCTGCAGATGAGCAGAAGAAGATGATAAAAATTGTCCTCGCCACAACAGTGAGAGGCCCGCGTACCACACACACAAAAAAATTGTCCTCAACCCCAATATCCAGCAAGACTACCTTTTATTTCTGTCCTGTGAGTATTGTTTTCTTACCCAAACAGGGCCACACAGGGTCCACGGCCTTGGGGACCCTGCTTTCGCGCCTGTGGACACAGCCCCAGGTCACCAGCATTCACGTGGCTCCACTCTGCATGCATCTTCTACGTGGGGATCCTGGGCATGCAGGGCTCGCCTGCTCGCCTTATCTCCCCGCAACAGGCGTTTGTGGGGACGGGGCGGGGGGTAGCCTCTGGGCTTCCGGAGGGGACACCCGCTTCCAGGGCTGCCTGAGCTGGCCGGCCTGGCTGACCACACGGTTCCCCCGAGGGGAGGCTGAGGCATTCCTGCTCCGGCCTCTCGGGCTCCTTGCTAGGTCCCTCCCTCCCTCCCTCCCTCCCTCCCTGCCTGTGGAGGCCCCTCTCTCTGGCTCCTTCTGTCTGTAAACGTGCTCAGGCCTCCTTTATTCTGGAAAAATCCTGTGTGCGTGTGCGTGTGTGTGTGTGCGCGCGCACACAGGCCTCCACGTCCTGCCTTCCCACCTGCTCCAGCGCAAGGGGTTCCTGCTCCTGTAGGAATCCCCAGGAACGGCCCCCACCATCCCACAGCCTGATCCCTGGATCCAGAGAATCTGGTGCAACCTCAGGGCTGTGTTTCATGGGACGGCTGACCCCGAAAGAGGGAGGTTTTCCAGGAGGCCTGAGCTGAACGTGGGAGCCCTTAGACGCAGACAGCCTTCTGCGGCTGGTGCAGAAGAGGAAGCGAGAGACGCAGCACAAGGGGACTTTGTTGCGGTCTCCTCTTCGTCGGCGGGGCTTGGTTACAGCAGCAAGAGAAGATCTACACAAAGGCCGACTCTGCTCTTGAGCTCTGAACTCTGCCCCCTTCACCGGTTCAAGGTCATGGCTGCTGCAGCAAGCCCACTCCCATCGCCCTTCCTGCTTCACTGGACCCTTCCCATCAGATTACAGATGCCTAGAACACGGCGCTTCTGGAAAGCCCACCCCCTAAGTCCACATCTTCCCCCAAATGCCTCTGCTTTCTCTGCCTCTTCCACAGCATTTTGCAGGACCTAAAATTATCTTCTGTTTACATTTTGCGTGCAGTTATGAAATGTCTCCTCCCACTGGATGCGAACTTCAGAAGGGTAACCGCTGTTTAGGACACACCAGTGCCTGGCACAGAGCAGGTGTAACAAGCATCTGTCAGCCTTGGGGACCATGTCTCCGCTGGTTCCAGCCAATCCGCTTCTCTCTAGGACGGCTGTCTCCTGGGTGCCGGGCTCCGCCTCTGCTGACAGAGGTTTGACCTCATCTTCAGTGTCCTCAGGTTAAAATCAGCTCCTCAGCGGAGTCCTCCCTGGCCTCCTCTCCAGCCTGCCCTGTCATTGCCTTGTAACCGGAAGCTTCATAGCAGGCCATCCTCGTCCCCTCTCCCCACCACAGGCCGTTCTCTTTCTGGAGCCCACCCCCAAACTCCACCTGGCACTCTCCATCCTTTCAGATCCACCTAGGGCATGACCTCTTCCAGGAAGCTCTCCTGGACCGCTCCCCCAGTAGAGTAAGTGGTGCTGCTGTTTGCTGTGTGTCTGCCCACGAGCCCAACAGCTCCGGGGGACCATGGTGGCCACACGGGAAGTGTCCTGGGCGCTGTTCACAGAGGAGGCGCGACTGAAAGTTGGGCAGGGCTCTTAGGCGGTTTCAGGCGGTAAGTGCCTAAGAAATAATGAGAAACACAAGGGGGCAGAGCCCCCTTTCCCCTGCCCTGACCTGGAATTGGAGGCTTAGTCCGTTCACTGTGTTATAAGGGAGGACGCTGAGGAGGACCTTTATCCTGCGGGCCCAGGACCCTTCACTATCCCCCCGAAGCAATTCTTCCTTCTCGCAGAAGCAGAAACCCTGCTTGTGAGTCTGAGGGCGATCATCACCTAGACACATCACACCTGTAACCTGCCCCCACGGGTTCGCTGGAACCCTTGCACCTCCTCCAGGCCGCCTGGAGCCTAAAAAAGATGTTTCCCTGAGTTGTTTCGCAGGAACTTGGAGTCATCTCTGTCCAGTTTGAGCTCGAGCCGGTTAAGACTGGTTAGGACCACCGACCCTCCAACTGGGCCTGCGCGAGTGTCCGCTCCCTGACCTTTGACATCAGAGGCCCCGAACTCCACCCTCCGAAGATGTTAATGAGGCCTTTTTCTGAGCATGCGTCCCATGAAGAAGCCTGGAGCGGAAGGATCGCTCCGCACCTTTTTCTTCTGTCCAATCACCGTTCCCTCCTCCGCAGCCTCAGCCTTATCCCATAGATACCCCAGCCCCTCGCCTTCCGGGAGGGGGATTTGAGCTTTGCTCTCCCGTCTTCTCCCTTGGCGGCTCGTGAATAAGCCCTCTCTCTGCTGCAAACCTGGCGTCTCAGCGCACGTGGGTGACTGTCACTTACTGTGTCTTTGCAGACATGCGCCTCCATCAACAGGGCTGTGTGGGGCTGGGCTGCGGGGCTACGCCTGGCTCCCGAGCCCGGTGTGCTTCACGCCAGCTCTGTGGTCTGGGAGAGTCTCAGCCTGCCTCTGCCTCAGTTTGCTCGTCTGTAAAGTGGGGAGAATGAAGCGTGAGGCTTGAGCGCGGCCGGCGTTGATCGAGGGCTGCTGGGAGCCGGCTTCCTCAGGCGCAGGGGTGGCCTGAAGCCCCTGCGCTGCCCCCGGAGTCGGAGGGCTTCCGTGTCGGGACGCGGCCTGTAGCCCTGACACGGGCCTGCCCGCGCTCGTCTCCTCAGGCTCAGCAAACACACCTGGTCGGAAGCGAACAACGTCGCCGCATCTTCCGTGAACTTACGTCGTGCTTCCGCCTCTGCAGGGCAGGTAAGGCTGCTGTCTCCGCTAACGTAGAACACACACTTTCCTTCTTAAGGTCATTTACGTAACTTTAAAAAGTGAGCCGATTCTAGGGAAATTGTAGAGTTGGTAGGAGCGCAGGTGGTGGGGGGACATGGCTCATCCCCAAGGAGGGGACTGAAGCGAGTCAAAACCTCACCCACAATCCCCCAACCTGCTTTGAGCGTTTGGACCCTCTCACCTTCACTCCGAGCCGTCGCCACCTGGTGGTGAGAGTGTGAAACTACAAGATGTTTTCATGGCCGTGGTCGGGGAGGGTGGGAGGGGGGAGGCAATTCCAGGCCAACAGAACGATTTTGTTGCCAGAAGGTGAGAGAGGACAGTAGTTAGAATTTCCTAGAAAACACGTTTAATGAGTTGCAGACCATTTGAACAACCCCAAAGAAGCCTCTCTAGAAAAAGGCAAAAGGAGAGTGGTGGACGGGGAGGCTGTTCACAAATATCCCATTCTCCTCCTCTTCCAGAAACACGGCAGGGTTCGTGCCCCGCCCCTGCCCCTACCCTCCTCTGCCCACCCAGGGCCAGCTGCAGGCCCTGCCACCAGTGCAGCTGCCTAGGGCCCACTCGGAAAGGCCCTGGACTTGGGGTTTGGTGCTCTGCGGCCACTGTCCCGAAATTCATAATCATTGTACCTTTGCGTTGTCCTGTCGGTGAAGTCCAGTGGGACAGTGGCGCATGCACCGGGCACTTGGAGCCTTGGCTGCACAGTCTCCGCTTTCTGTCACCTCCCCGACTCCTGGCTGCCTGCCCCCCTGGCCCCCCAGGCCCCCAGGATGCCCTTGGCCAGGGTGTGTTGCGTCAGTCTGCGGCTGGTGGCAGGGGGATCCATCAGGCCTGCGTCTTCCCCCAGTATCTCCGTGCCCTTGAGAGCTCCTTCAGCCGGCTCTGTGTCCGGCGTGCGGGGAGCAGGGTTGGTCCTCCTTCTAACCTGCTGGTTATTACTGTCAGGCCTCCGAAGGTTACTAATATACCTAAACACCTGCCGGAACACTCCCAAATCACCCTGTGTGCTGAGGAAGCATGGTTTTTCACTAGGAAATGTATTTGTTATCTCTTGCTGCTGCATAACACATCATTCCCCAAACTAGCAGCTTAAAACAGTAACACGCATTCCTTTATGAGCTCAGTTCCTGTGGGTCAAGCCCTAGGGAGTGGCTTAGCTGGGCAGGTCTGGTTCTGGATACTGCAGTCAGGACCTCAGCTGGGGCTACGCTCATCTAAAGACCTGACCTGGGCTGGAGGACATGCTTCTGAGATGTGAGCTGGGCCATTGGCTGGAGGCCTTGGTTCCTTGCTGGCTATTGACAGAGGACGCTGATGTCCTGTCACATGGTCTTTTCCACAGGGCGCCTGGGTATCTTCTTGACATGGGGAGCGAGGAGGCTGCCCAGGCTTTTCAGGCCCTGGTGTCCGAGAGCACCCCAGCAATTCCGCCGTTCTCTGTTAGAAGTGAGTCACGGGACTTCCCTGGTGGCGCAGTGGTAAAGAATCCGCCTGCCAATGCAGGGGCCACGGGTTCGAGCCCTGGTCCGGGAAGATCCCACGTGCCGCGGAGCAACTAAGCTTGTGCGTCACAACTACTGAGCCTGCGCTCTAGAGCCCGCGAGCCATAAATACTGAGCCTGCGTGCCACAACTACTGAAGCCCGTGTGCCTAGAGCCTGTGCTCTGCAACAAGAGAAGCCACCACAGTGAGAAGCCCGCGCACCGCAACCAAGAGTAGCCCCCGCTCGCCACAACTAGAGAAAGCCCGCGCGCAGCAACGAAGACCCAATGCAGCCAAAAATAAATATAAATTAAAAAAAAAAAAGTGAGTCGCTAAGTCTAGCTCACACTCAAAGGGAAGAGAATTTGGCTTTATATCTCAAAGGAGACTTTGTAGACAGTTTAACAGGAAATTTTCAAATTCAGATATCAATCGTTGCAAGGCCTCTGTCAGGAAAACTCTGCAGCTTTATTGAGAGGCCCTGTGAAGGGATAATTGGTTAATGGAGCTCCCAGGAGCCTCAAGTGACAGGAAACTTCCAGGTCCAGGTTGTGACTGATTTTCAGGCCCTGTTTTTGGTGAGAGTTTCTCAGGAATTGTGCACGTTGCTGCTTCTGACGGAAGGAAGCCCTGTTTCCCATGATGTCAGCTCCCCGGGCTCCACATTTCTCCCCTGGAGACATCACCCCAGTCTTCAGCTCAGCAAAGGTGGGCCCCGCCTTTCTGTGAAACTGTGCCCTTTGACTCCCTTTCCTGCCAGTGACCTCAGACCTCGGTGCCCAGTGAAGGCCCTGCCTGTTTATCGTGGTGACAGGGTGGTTAAGTGGTCCTGAGTGTGGGCTTGGGTCGGCCAGCCCGGGGCCTGAATCCTGGCTCGATGGCTGGGCTGCATGGCCATGGGCAAGGCCCCAAATCAGCATCCTCGTCAGTCAGGGTGGAGGTGGGAGGAAACCCCACGCCTGGCTTCTGTCGGTCACAGACCCAGGCCTTTCTCCAGAAAAGTCCGTGGTCTTCTCAGGATCTGTCGCCCTGAGGCCTTGGGCCAGGCTTCGCTGGGCTGGGAGCAGCAACCTGACCTTGGGCCAGGGCAGAGCATTAGACAGGTGCTTAGGTCACGTCCAAGTTCAAGGTCTGGGATTGAGGGGGTCCCAGCCTCTCCCCGCTGGGTAAAAGGGAAGGTCACCAGGCTGCAGGCCGGCAAGGCTAAGGGTCCAGGGGGCACCTGACGCCAGGGCTGACTCTGCCCAAAGGCGGCTGAGGGACCTCCTGTGCCCATTCTCCCTTTCTCCTTTTTTTCATAGACAGTACTTTTTAGATCAGTTTTAGGTTCACAGCAAAACTGAGTGGAAAGTACAGAATTCCCCTTTATCCCCACAGACTCCCCCACTAATGTGCATTCGTTACACCTGATGAACTTACAGCATCACCCAGAATCCAGAGTTTACATGAGGGTTCATGCTTGGGGTTGCACCTTCTATGGACTTTGACCAGTGTATATCTGGCATTATTGTATCATATAGCATATTTTTGCTGCCCTAAATTCCTCTGTGCCTCACCTGTTTATCCCTCCCTCCTCACCCAGCCCTTGGCAACCACTGATCTTTTCACTGTCTCCATAGTTTTTCCATTTCCAGAATGTTATATAGTTGGAATCCTACAGTTTGTAACCTTTTTACATGGGCTTCTTTCACATAATAATATGCACTTAAGGTTCCTCTGTGTCCTTTCACGGCTTGATAGTTCATTTCTTTCCAGCACTGAATAATATTCCATTGTCTGAATGGACCGCAGTTTATTTATCCATCACCTACTGAAGGACATCTTGGTCACTTCCAAGATTTGGCAACTCTGAATAAAGCTGCTGTAAACATCTGTGTGCAGGTTTTCGTGTGGGCATGGCTTTTCAGCTGATTTGGGTAAATGCTAAGGAGCACAATTGCTGGATCATGTGGTAAGAATATGTTTAGTTTTTAAGAATTTGCCAAACTGTCTTCCAAAGTGGTTCTACGGCTTGTGGCTTTTCTACCAGCAAACTGGCATTCCATCAGCAACGGGGGCATGAGAGTTCCTGTTGCTCCACGTCCTTGTCAGCACTTGGTGCTGTCAATGTTTTGGATTTTGACCATCCCAACAGGCGTGCAGTGGTAGCTCATTGTTTTAATTTGCATTTCCCTGATGACATATGTCGAACATCTCTTCGTTTGCCTATTTGCCATCTCTGTATCTTCTTTGGTGGTTTGTCTGTTCAGGGTCTTTGCCCATTAAAAGAAAAATCAGGTTGTTTTCTTATTATTGAGTTTAAGAGTTCTTTGTATATTTTGGATAATAGTCCTTTATCACATGTGTCTTTTGCGAATATTTTCCCCCAGTCTGTGGCTTGTCTTGTGGCGTATCCTCTTGACAGTGTCTTTCTCAGAGCAGAAGTTTTTAATTTTAATGAAGTCCAGCTTATCAACCATTTTTGATGGATCATGCCTTTGTTGTATTTAAAAAATCATAGCCATACCCGCGGTCATCTAGATTTTCTCCTGTGTTGTATTCTAGGGGTTTTAAAGTTTTGCATTTTACATTTAGATCTATGATCCACTTTGAGTTAATTTTTATGAAGAGTGTAAGGTCTGTGTCTAATTTTTAAAAAATTATTGGAGTATAGTGGATTTACAATGTTGTGTTAGTTTCAGGTGTACAGCAAAGTGAATCTGTTATACATACATATATATCCACTCTTTTTTAGAGTCTTTTCCCATATAGGCCATTACAGAGTATTGAGTAGAGTTCTCTGTGCTATACAGTAGGTTCTTATTAGATATCTATTTTATATATAGTAGTGTGTATATTGTCAGTCCCAATCTCCCATTTTATCCCTACCCCGCCTTACCCTCTGGTACATCTGTAACTCTATTTCTGTTATGTAGATAAGTTCATTTGTACCATGTTTTTTTGGATTCCACATATAAGGGGTATCACATGACATTTGTCTTTCTCTGTCTGACTTACTTAACTCAGTATGACAATCTCTAGGTCCATCCGTGTTGCTGCAAGTGGCATTATTTCGGTCCTTTTTATGGCTGAGGAATATTCCATGGTATACATGTACCACATCTTCTTTATCCATTCCTCTGTTGACGGACACTTAGGTTGTTTCCATGTCTTGGATATTGCAAATAGTACGGCAACGAACATTGGGGTGAACATGTATCTTTCCGAATTATGGTTTTCTCTGTATATATGCCCAGGAGTGGGATTACTGGATCATATGGTGGCTCTATTTCTAGCTTTCTGAGGAACCTCCATACTGGTTTCCATAGTGGCTGCACCAATTTACATTCCCACCAACAGTGTAGGAGGGTTCCCTTTTCTCCACACCCTCTCCAGCAGTTGTTATTTGTAGACTTTTCTTTTAAAATTTATTTTTATTTTTGGCTGTGTTGGGTCTTCGTTTCTGTGCGAGCGCTTTCTCTAGTTGTGGCAACTGGGGGCCACTCTTCATGGTGGTGCGCGGGCCTCTCACTATCTTGCCCTCTCTTGTTGTGGAGCACAGGCTCCAGACGCGCAGGCTCAGTAGTTGTGCCTCACGGGCCTAGTTGCTCCACGGCATGTGGGATCTTCCCAGACCGGGGCTCGAACCTGTGTCCCCTGCCTTAGCAGGCAGACCCTCAACCACTGTGCCACCAGGGAAGCCCCCTATTTGTAGACTTTTTAATGATGGCCATTCTGACCAGTGTGAGGCAGTACAATTCCACACTGTCTTGATGACTGTAGTTTTGTAGTAAGTCTTGAAGTCTGATACTGCCAGTCTTTCAAGTTTGTTCTTCTCTTTCAATATTGAGTTGGCAACTCTGGGTCTTTGGCCTCTCCATATAAACTTTAGAATCAGATGGTCAATACCCACAAAATAACTTGCTGGAATTTTGATCAGAAATGCATTGAATGGAGAGATCAACTTGAAGAACTGACATCTTGATAATATTGAGTCTTCCTGTCCATGAACATGGAATATACCTCCATTTATTTCATTTAAAAAAATAAACTTATTTATTTTATTTTATTTATTTTTTGTTTAGTTTTGGCTGCGTTGGGTCTTTGTTGCTTCATGGGGGCTACTCTTCATTGCGGTGCACGGGCTCCAGGTGCGTGGACTTCTGTAGTTGTGGCACGTGGGCTCAGTAGTGGTGGCTCGCGGGGTCTAGAGCACAGGCTCAGTAGTTATGGCGCACAGGCTTAGTTGCTTCGCAGCATGTGGGATCCTCCCAGACCAGGGATCGAACCTGTGTCCCCTGCATTGGCAGGTGGATTCTTAACCACTGTGCCACCAGGGAAGCCCTCCATTTATTTCTTTAATTTATTTTATTGGAGTTCTCTAATTTTCCTCATATAGATCTTGTACACATTTGTTAGATTCATATCTAAGTATTTCATTTTTGAGGGTGCTAATGTAAATGGCATTGTGTTTTGATTTCAAATTTCACTTGTTTGTTGCTGGTATTAGAAAAACGGTTGACTTTTGTATATTAACCTTGTATCCTGCAATCTTACTATAGTTGCTTTTTAATTCCCTTTTTCATTGATTTTTTTGGATTTCTATGTAGATGATCATGTCATCTGCAAATGAAGGCAGTTTTGTTTCTTCCTTCCTAATCTTTATTGCCTTTTGCCTTAGTCACAAGATACTATACACTGGGGGGCTTAAACAACAAGTATATTTATTTCTCACAGTTCTGGAGGATGGGAGTCTGACATCAGGGTGCCAGCATGGTCAGGTTTTTGGCTGGGCCCTCCTCCTGGTTTACAGATGGCCCCTTTTCTCATCGTAGCCTCACATGATGGAGACACAGAGAGAGGAAGCGTGTTCCATGTCCGTTCTCATAAGGGCACTAATCATCCTGAGGGCTGCACCCTTGTGACCTAATCATCTCCCAAAGGTCTCATCTTCCAATACCATCACTTTGGAGATTAGGGTTTCAACATGTGTTGGGATACAGATATTCAGTCCATAGCACCTTTTATTTCCTTTTCTTGTCTTTTGCATTAGCTAGGACTTCCAGTAAGATGTTGAAGATGAATGCTGAGAGGGACATCTTGCCTTGTTCCTGGTCTTAGTGGGAGTGTCTAGTTTCTCACCAATAAATGTGATGTTCACTGTAGGTTTTCTGTAGATGTTCTTTATCAAACTGAGGAAGTTCCCCTCTATTCCTAGTTTGCTGACAGTTGTTTTTTTAAAATCATTAATGGATGTTGGATTTTTTTTCAAATGCCTTTTCTGCATCTATGGATATGATGATGTGATTTTTCTTCATCCTGTTGATGTGATGGATTACATTAGTTGATTATTGGATGTTGAAACAGCCTTGCATACCTGGGATAAATCCCCCTCGTTCGTGGTGTATAATTCTTTTTATACAGTGTTGGATTCAACTTGCTAATATTTTGTTGACGGTTTTTCTGTCTGTGTTCATGAGACACACCGTCTTCAGTTTTCTTTTTTTTGGCTGCACCGTGTGTCTTGCGGGATCTTAGTTCCCCGACCAAGGATTGAACCCGCACCACAGCAGTGAAAGCGCTGAGTCCTAAACACTAGACCTCCAGGGAATTCCCCAGTTTTCTTTTCTTATAATGTCTTTGTACAGTTTTGGTATTAGGGTAATGCTGGCCTCATAGAGTGAGTTAGGAAGTATTCCCTCTGCTTCTATCTTCTGCGAGAGATTGTAAAGCATTGGGAAAATTTCTTCCTTAAATGTTTGGTAGAATTTACCAGTGAACCCACCTGGGCCTGTACTTTCTCTTTTGGAAGGTTATTAGGTATTAATTCAATTATTTAATAGATATAAGTCTATTCAGATTTCTTCTTGTGTGAGTTTTGGCAGGTAGTGTCTTTCACAGAATTGGTTCATTTCATTTAGGTTCAGATTTGTGGGCTTAGAGTTCATAGTTTTCCTTTATTATCCTTTCAATGTCAATGGAATCTATAGTAAGATCGCCTCTTTTATTCCTGATATTAGTAATTTGTGTCTTCTCTCTTTTTCTTTTTTTTTTTTTGCTGCGTTGGGTCTTTGTTGCTGCACACGGGTGAGCGGGAGCTAGTCTTCCTTGTGATGCACGGGCTTCTCATTGCAGGTGGCTTCTCTTCAGGCTTTAGGCACGCAGGCTTCAGTAGTTGTGGCACACGGGCTCAGTAGTTGTGGCTCGCGGGCTCTAGAGCGCAGGTTCAGTAGTTGTGACACACAGGCTTAGTTGCTCCGCGGCATGTGGGATCTTCCCTGACCAGAGATCGAACCCATGTCCCCTGCATTGGCAGGCGGATTCTTAACCACTGCGCCACCAGGGAAGTCCCTCCTCTCTTTTTCTTAATTAACCTGCCTAGAGGCTAGTTGATTTTATTGATCTTTTCAAAGAGTCAGCTTTTGGTGTCATTGATTTTTTTCGTCTATTTTCCTATTTTTAATTTTATTGATTTCTGCTCTAATTTTTATTTTATTGAAGTATAGTTGATTTAAAATATTGTGTTAGTTTCAGGTATACAGCATAGTGTTTAAGTATTTTTTCAGATTATATTTCATTATAGGTTATTATAAGATATTATCTTATAATTATAAGGTATTATCTTATAAGATATTATCTTATAAGATAATGGGTGTATTCCCTGTGCTATATAGTATATCCTTGTTGCTTATTTGTTTTATATATATGTAGTTTGTATCTGATAATTCCATAATTATCCATAATTCCATAGTTTCTTACCCCCTTCCCTCTCCCCTTTGGTAAATACAAGTTTATTTTTTATATCTGTGAGTCTGTTTTTGCATATACATTCATTTGTATTATTTTTTAGATTCCAAATATGAGTGATATCATATAGTATGTCTTTCTGTCTTATTTCACTGAACATAATATTCCCTAGGTCCATCCACGTTGCTGCAAATGGCAGTATTTCATTTCTTTTTTTTATGGTGGAGTAATATTCCAGTGTGTGTGTGTGTGTGTGTGTGTGTGTGTGTGTGTGTGTGTGCGTGTGCGTGTGTGTATTAATCCAGTTGGCTCTTCATGGGCACTTAAGTTGCTTCCATGTCTTGGCTGTTGTACATAGTGCTGCAATGAATGTTGGGGTGCATGTGTCTTTTCAAATTATTGTTTTCATTGTCTTCAGATATATGCCCAGGAGTGGAATTGCTGGATCATCTGGTAGTTCTAGTTTTAGTTTTTTGAGGAAACTCCATACTGTTTTCTATAGTGGCTGTACCAATTTACATTCCCACCGACAGTGTACAAAGGTTCCCTTTCTCCACATCCTTGCCAACATTTGTTTTTTGTGGTCTATCTGACAGTAGCCATTCTAACAGGTGTGAGGTGATATCTCATTGTGGTTTTGATTTGCATTTCTGTGATTAGCAGTGTTGAGCATTTGTCACATGTCTGTTGGCCATCTGTATGTCTTTGGGAAAATGTCTATTCAGTTCTTCTGCCTATTTTAAAAATTGGTTTTTTTAAAAATTTTGAATTGTTTGAGCTGTTTACATAATTTTGGATATTAACACCTTAATGGTTATATCACTTGCAAATATTTTCTCTCATTCAGTAGGTTATCTTTTCATTTTGTTGATGGTTTTCTTTTCTGTGCAAAAGCTTTTAAGTTGACCTTTTAAACAAAGGTTCCATTTGTTTATTTTGTTTTTTCCTTTGCTTTAGGAGACAGATCCAAAAAATTCCTATGATTTATGTCAGAGTGTCTGCCTGTGTTTTCCTCTAGGAGTTTTATCCCTCTAGGAGTTTTCCTCCAGGAGTTCCAGCCTTGTATTTAAGCCTTTAATCCATTTTGAGTTTATTTTTGTATATGGTGTGAGAAAATATTCTAATTTCATTGTTTTACATGTAGCTGTCCAGTTTTCCCAGCCCACTTATTGAAGAGATTCTTTCCCCCATTGTAAATTCTTGCCTCCATTGTTGTAGATTAATTGGCCATAGGTGTGTGGGTTTATTTCTGGGCTCTCTATTCTGTTCCATTGATCTATGTGTCTATTTTTGTACCAATATCATACTGCCTTGATTACTGTAGTTTTGTAGTATAATCTGAATCACAGAGCATGGTACCTCCTCCTCTGTTCTTTCTCAAGGTTGTTTCGACTCTTCAGGGTCTTTTGTATTTCCATACAGATGAAAAAAATTTTCTAGTTTTGTGAAAAATGCCATTGGTAATTTGATAGAGATTGCATTTTAACAATATTCTTCAGTCATTTTAACAATATTCTTCCAACCATGAACACGGTAAACCTTTTCCATCTGTTTCTGTTGTCTTTGATTTCTTTCATCAGTGTCTTACGGTTTTTTGAGTACAGGCCTTTTGCCTCCTTAGTTAGATTTACTCCTAGGTGTTTTCTTCTTCTTCTTCTTTTTTTGCTGCACTGTGTGGCTTGTGGGATCTCAGTTCCCCAACCAGTGATTGAACCCAGGCTACAGCAGTGAAAGCCCAGAATCCTAACCACTAGGCCACCAGTGAACTCCCTATTTTAGTCTTTTTGATGTGATTGTAAATGGAATTGTTTGCTTAATTTCTCTTTCTGATAGTTCATTGTTAGTGTATAGAAATGTCATAGATTTCTGTACATTAACTTTGTATCTACGAATTTACCAAATTCATTGAGCTCTAGTAGTTTTTTTGGTGGCATCTTTAGAATTTTCTGTGTATAGCATCATGTCATCTGCAAACTGTGACAATTTTACCCTTCCTTTCCAGTTTGGATTCCTTTTATTTCTTTTTCTTGTCTGATTGCTGTGGCTAGGTCTTCCAATACTATGTTAAATAAAAGTGGTAGAGTGGATATCCCTGATCTTAGAGGAAATGCTTTCACCTTTTCACCATTGAGTATATTAGCTGCGGGCTTATCATATATGGCCTTTATTATGTTGAGGTAGATTCCTTCTATATCTACTTTCTGGAGAGTTTTTTTTTTTATCATAAAAGGTTGTTGAATTTTGTGAAAAGCTTTTTCTGCATCTATTGAGATGATCATATGATTTTTTAAAAATTAATTAATTAATTTTGGCTGCATTGGGTCTTCATTGCTGCGCATGGGCTTTCTCTAGTTGTGGTGAGCAGGGGCAACTCTTCATTGCAGTGTGCAGGTTTCTCTTGTTGTGGAGCACGGGCTCTAGGCGCACAGGCTTCAGTAGTTGTGGCACATGGGCTCAGTAGTTGTGGCTTTCAGGCTCCAGAGCACAGGCTCAGCAGTTGTGGCGCACCGGCCCAGTTGCTCTGCAGCATGTGGGATCTTCCCGGACCAGGGCTCAAACCCATGTCCCCTGTATTGGCAGGCGGATTCTTAACCACTGCGCCACCAGGAAAGTCCGATCATACGATTTTTTTATTCTGCAGTTTGTTAATGTGGTGTATCACGTTGATATTTTTGTGTGTGGATATTGAAATATCCTTATTACATCCCTGGGATAAATTCCACCTGATCACTGTGTATGATCCTTTTAATGTATTGTTGGATTTGGTTTGCTAATATTTTGTTGAGGATTTTTTCATCTATGTTCATCAGTGATACTGGCCTATAATTGTCTTTTCTGTGTGTGTGTGTGTGTGTGTGTGTGTGTGTGTGTGTGTGTGTGTGTGTGTGATCTTTGTCTGGTTTTGGTATCAGGGTGATGCTGGCCTCATACAGTGAATTTGGAAGCATTCCTTCCTCAGCAATTTTTTGGAATAGTTTGAGGATAGGTGTTTAACTCTTCTCTATATGTTTGGTAGAATTCACCTGTGAAGCCATCTGGCCCTGGACTTTTGTTGGGAGTTTTTTTTCTTTTAATTACTGATTCAGTTTGAGATTTCAGCACTGGTAATTAGTCTGTTCATTTTCTCTATTTCTTCCTGGTTCAGCCTTGGGAGGTTGTACATTTCTAGGAATTTGTCCATTTTTTTCTAGCTTGTCCATTTTATTGGTGTGTGGTTGTTTGTAGTAATATCTTATTCTCCTTTGTACTTCTATGGTGTAGGTTGTAACTTCTCCTTTTTCATTTCTGATTTTATTGATTTGGGCCCTCTCTTTTCCTTGATGAGTCTGGCTAAAGGTTTATTGATATTTATCTTTTCAAAGAACGAGCTCTTAGTTTCATTGATTTTTTTCTATTTTTTTTCAGCCTCAGTTTCATTTATTTCCACTCTGATCTTTACGATTTCTTTCTAACTTTAGGTTTTGTTCTCCTTTTTCTAGTTCCTCTAGGTATAAAGTTAGGATGGTTGGTTTGAGATTTTTTTTTCCTAAGATAGGCTTTTATTGCTATAAACTTCCCTCTCTGAATTGCTTTTGCTGTGTTCCATAGATTTTTTTTTTAACAGCTTTATTGGAGTATAATTATGTTCCATAGATTTTGTGGGGGGGGGTCGTTGTGTTTTCATTTGTCTCCAAGTATTTTTTATTTCCTCTTTGACTTTTTTTTTCAGTGATTCATTGGTTGTTTAGTAGCATATTGTTTAGCCTCCACATGTTCGTGGTTTTTTGCAGTTTTTCCCCTTGTAGTTGATTTCTTAGCTTTTGTGGTCAGAAAAGATGCGTGATACAACTTCAGGTTTTTTAAATTTGATGAGGTTTGTTTTGTGGCCTAGCAAGTAATCTATCAGGGAGAATGTTCTATGTGTACTTGATAAGAAGTATATTCTGATGTTTTCGTATGGAATGATCTATACATTCTCTTAAGTCCATCTGTTCTAATGTGTCATTTAAGGCTAGTGTTTCCTTATTGATTTTTTTCTGTCTGGATGATCTGCCATTGATGTAAGTGGGGTGTCAAAATTCCCTACTGTTATTCTGTTACTGTCAATTTCTCTGTTTATGTCTGTTAATATTTGCTTTATGTATTTAGGTGCTCCTATGTTGGGTGCATATTTACAGTTGTTATATCTTCTTGGATTGATCCCCTGATCCTTATGTAATGTCCTTTTCTGTCTCTTGTTGCAGTCTTTGTTTTAAAGTCTATTTTGCCTGATGTAAGTATTGCTATCCTAACTTTCTTTTGATTTCCATTTGCATGGGATGTCTTTTTTCATCCCCTCACTTTCAGTCTGTGTGTCTCTTTAGATCTGAAGTGAGTCCCTTGTAGGCAGCATATATACGTTTTTATATCCATTCAGCCACTCTGTCTTTTGATTGGAGCATTTAGTTCATTTACATTTGAAGTAATTTTTGATAGGCATGTAATTATTGACACTTTGTTTAATTGTTTTGGGGTTTTTGTTCCCTCATTCTTCTCGTCCCTTATGATACGATGACTATCTTTAGTGTTGTATTTAGATTCCTTAGTCTTTTTGTGCGTGTATCTATTATAGATTTTTAGTTTGAGGTTACCATGAGGTTTATATATAGCAATCTATATATGTGTGATTATTTTAAGTTGCTGACCTTTTAATTTCAAACAAATTTTAACATCCCTGCATTTGTACTCCCCTCCCCTCATAATTACTGTGATTTTTTTTTTTTTTTTTTGGCCTTGCCGCATGGCACGCGGGATCTTAGTTCCCTGACCAGGGGTGGAGCTTGTGCCCCCTGTCTTGGAAGCGCGGAGTCTGAACCACTGGACCACCAGAGAACTCCCACTGTGATATTTTTGACATCACATTTTCTGTGTTTTTGTGGATCCCTTAACTGCTTACTGTGGATATAGATTTTACTCCTTTTGTCTTTTAACCTTCCTACTAGCTTTGTATGTGGTTGGTTTACTACCTTTAGTGTGTATTTGCTTTACCAATGAGTTTTTTCCTTTCATAATTTTCATGTTTATAGTTGTGGCCTCTTCTTTTTTGCTTAGAGAAGTCTCTTGAACATTTCTTGTAAAGCTGGTTGGGTGCTGCTGTAAAACTTTTGATCTCTCCCTCAAATCTGAATGAGAGTCTCGCCAGGTAAAGTATTCTTGAGTGTAGGTTTTTCCCTTTCATCACTTTAAATATATTGTGCCTCCCCCTTCTGGCCTGCAGAGTTTCTGCTGAAAAGTCAGCTGATAGCCTTATGGGAGTTCCCTTGTGTGTAACTTGTCGCTTTTCCTTGCTGTTTTTAATGTTCTCTCTTTATCTTTAATTTTTGCCATTTTAATTAGAATGTGTCTTGGTGTGGTCCTTTTTGGGGTTGCTCTTGTTGGGATTCTCTGTGATTCCTGGACCTGAATGTCTGTTTCCTTTTCCAGGTTAGGGAAGTTTTCAGCTACAGTGTCTTCAAATAAATTCTCTGTCCCTTTTTCTTTCTCGTTTCCTTCTAGGACCCCTGTAATGCTAATGTGAGTACACTTGATGTTATCCCAGAGGTCTCTTAAACCGTTTTCATTTCTGTTCTTTTTTCTCTTCAGCTTCAGTGATTTCCACTACTCTCTTCCAATTCGCTGATCTGTTCCTCTGTATCATATAATCTACTGTTGATTCCTTCCACTGTATGTTTTTCATTTCATTTATTGTATTCTTCATCTCTGTTTGGTGGTTCTTTATATTTTCTAACTCTTTGTTAAAAACTTCTAACTTCTCACTCTGTTCATCTATTCTTCTCCTGAGTCCTTTGATTATCTTTATGATCATTACCTTGAATTCTTTCTTGGGGAGATTACCTATCTCCGCTTCACTTAACTCTTCTGGGGTTTTATGTTATTCCTTCATTTGGAACACATTCCTCTGTCACCTCATTTTGCCTAATTTGCTATTTTTATTTCTATGTATCTGGTAGGTTGGTTACATTACCCAACTTTGGAGAAGCAGCCTTTTGTAGGAGATGTCCTGTGTGTCCCAGCAGTGCACTCTCCTCCAGCCAGGCTATATGCCGTAGGGTGCCCACTATGTGGACTGCATAGGTCCTTCTGTTGTGTCAGGCTGACTACTGTGGGTGGTCTGGTGGGCGTGGCTGGCCCTGGTCCAGTTGGTTGCCTTTTTTCTTTTAATAATATTAGCATTAGCTGGATACGTGGTTTCCCAGCTATAGATGATATTTCCCAGCATCCCTTTCAGCTAGGTATGGCCAATGGGATGAGAGTAGAGGAGATGTGAGCCAGAGTGCCTGACCCTTCCCTTCCTCTCCCCTCGTTCCTGTGGAGGGCAGATGCAGTGCTGGTGAATTGGCTTCCACCGTGCAAAGGAGGATGACACCCTAGGGTAAGGCAGAGCAACAAAGTGGAAGGAACCTTGATCCCTGGGTGACTACATGGAGCAGAGCTGCTCTGTCAACCAGGACCACTGGACTGTTACAGGAGAGAGAGTTCTATCCTGTTTGACCCAGAGTATATTGGGATCTCTCTTATCAGGTTGGTTTAGCCTGTACCATAACTAATCCAGACCCCAAGCCTGGAGTTTCCTAGCCCGAGACAGCTGGAAGTGGTAGGAATTGTGTGAGATATGAGATTAGAAAACAGGCCTCAGTCCAGAGCTGGATGCTAATTTGCTGTGTGACGTTGGGTAGCTCCTCCAGCCTCTCTGGGCACCTCTACATCCTAGTCCACGTTATAAACTTGCCTCCAATGAGATGAGGTTCGTACAAGACACGAGGCTGGGCATTGTCCTCCAGCCCTCCCTGTGGCTCCTGCCCAGGAGTGCCTGCTGGTCCCGGGCTCCCCTGATCTCCTTCCCCCAGGGTTCCCCTTCTGTGTCCCGATGACTCTGCTCCAGCCCCTTGGCAACCCCTTGCTCCCAGAGTCCTGCAGCCTCCTGTCTCCTCCTCTCTGCTCCACCCTCTGGGAGGCAGGTCAGAACCCTCCAAGGCCCCCATTGCCTGGGGGATGGAGTCCTAAACCCTCGTCTGTCATCAAGGGCCCCCTGACCTGCCCCGTCCCTGCCAGGCATCTGCCCTCGTCCCACCGTCTCTGTAGTGCTTCATCCTCCTTGGCTCGAACTGATCCTTCTCAGCTGAGCTCTCAGAACTCTCTCTTCTTTTTTTCTTTTTTTTTAATAAAAATATTATCAGGGCTTCCCTGGTGTCGCAGTGGTTGAGAGTCCGCCTGCTGATGCAGGGGACATGGGTTCGTGCCCCGGTCCTGGAAGATCCCACATGCCGTGGAGCGGCTGGGCCCGTGAGCCATGGCCGCTGAGCCTGCGCGTCCGGAGCCTGTGCTCCGCGAGGGAAGAGGCCACAGCAGTGAGAGGCCCGCGTACCGCAAAAAAAAAAAAAAAATTAAAAAAAATATTATCAAACCATTACCTTTGATAATTGACTTTATTTGTGGAGTTTTTTGTATACACAAAAATTCTAATGTTCGTATATTCACATATGCCTTCACATTCTTACATAGCTTTGGGGTTTGCAGTTTTAATTAAGAACACTCTCTTCTACCTCAGGGTAGCCTGGATTTCACCCGCGTTGCATGACTTGCCATCGTATCTTTCTCTCCTACGAGAGTTTAAGGTAGATGAGGCCAGGCAGCTTGTCCTCCTCCTTCCTGTGACCCCATGAGGCCTGGTACCTACTGTGTGCTCAGGAAAGAGGGGCTCTGGGTTCTGTACTAATGGGGGCCCTTTCTGGCACCGCACTTTTGCTCTCACTGTTACCTCACATGAAATGCCCTTCCCTCCTCTCTGCCTATCTAAATCCTATCCCTCTTCTAGAGCTAGTTCAAGGCCAGCTCTACCAGGAAGCCTGCAGTGATCACGCTGCCCGCCTTGGAGTTCCCCCAGCCCTGCCTGGCCTTCCACAATTCCTGAGGCATGAGTAGTTTCCCCGGTGGACCAGGGGACACAGAGTCCCTGCAGCAGGCATGCTGTGGGGAGGAAGGGGAGGAGACCCTGGGAACCCAGGGAAGAGATTCTGGACTGGACCGGGCAGAAGAGTGTACAGCTCCACTCCAAGGGCAGGGGAGACTGCAGCAGGTACAGGCTGATCCAGCAACCTTAGGGCAGTGTGGACCCTGGCAGCAGGAATGCAGGGGCTGCTAGGGAATCTGGGAGGAACCCAAGGAAGGGATGGCTGCCGGGCTCTGAACTGGGGCCAGTCTCAGAAGGAGCCTGCACCTCCAGGGTTCCGAGGATGTGGCCAGGCTGTTCCTCGAGGCTGGTCTGATGGTGGCCAGGCTGCCCAGGGGGCCCACAGACTGGGCTAGCAACCTCAGCAGGAGATGAGGAGGGAGTTGCTGAGTGCTGGAGCTGCAGAGGCTGGTGCCAAGGGCTCTCTACGCAGGAGCTCACAGCCAGCCAGAGCTCGGTGCAGGGCATCCAGCATGGCTGAGGGGCCAGACGTCCCCTCTGAAAAGGAAGAGTGGGCAGCAGGGCGGGTCAGTCTGCTCATTCTGGCCCACAGAGCTGCTCCCCCGCCTCCCTGGGCCCTCCCCAGCCCTGTTCAGCTGTCCCCCGCTCTTGCTTCTCTCCCACTGAGGACCCTGGGGAAGGGACCTTCTAATGCACAGTTTCTGACCTCCTTCTTGGTGTCAGGGACCATTCAGGGCACTGGACATACCTGAGCCCTGCCCAGCAGTGCCCAGTGAGGCCAGCGAGCAAATGCTCATCAGCCGTCTGTCTCCCCGCCAGCCTGTGAGGCCCTGTCAGGCAGGAGCCGGCCTTGCTCCTCCTGATTTCATTGGGCACAAGCTGGCACTGATGAAATTCTGCTGCCCTTAACTTTGTCTAAACAACGGGGCCACGTGGCCTAGTACTTAAGGGAGAGACCTGAGGTTTTGGCACGGCTGGCCCTTGGCCTTTCTGTGCCTCCGTCTTCCCATCTGTGGAATGGGTATGATAACAGCCCTTCCTCCGCAGTAAGCCCAGGACTGTGGGTGAGTCTAAACTGCCCACAGGGAACTGCCTGGCTCCCCTGGGGTCTGGCCACACTGGCTTCTGTTTGGCCTTTTCCCTGGGGTGTGTGCTCCCTGCTCTTGTCAAATAGCACCTTCAGCTTCCCGAAGCCTGTTCCTGAATGTACCCTTTGCAGGTGGGCAGGGCAGGAATGAGGTGGCATTTTGCAGCCCAGACACTTAGGACAGAGGTGCTAGGTCAGGATGCCCTCCAGCTGCAGCCAGGCTCTGGAAGATCGGGTCGGGGGCTCACCTACCATGTGCAGGGTCCCTGCAAGCGTCCAGTGTGCTCAGCAAGATCTTCCCCAGGGCTCTTTTCGATATGTTCTTAAAAAGAAATGGAGGGCGGGTGGCACTTGGTGGCCCTTTCGAGCTTCTGTGTGGCTCCCTGTGTCAGATAGTGTCCCCCTGCCCATGGTCCCTCCCTGGCCCCCACCCCTAGGGTGGCCGCACTGCCCAGACTCTAGGTGGGTGATGGAGCAGCACGCAGGACCCATTTCTTCAGAGATCACGTGCTTACAGATAACTGTCCTTGTGCCCAAGTAGGCACTTGGGAAACTACTGTGAACAGAGAGCCTCTTGATGCGTCAGCTCCTTTAATCCTTGAAAGAGCTTATTTCATTCTCATTTTAAGCAGTGAAAAAAGCAATTTGGGGGACTTCCCTGGTGGCGAAGTGGCTAAGAATCCACCTGCCAATGCAGGGGACACGGGTTCGAGCTCTGGTCCGTGAAGATCCCACATGCCGCGGAGCAGCTAAGCCTGTGTGCCACAACTACTGAGCCTGCGCTGTAGAGCCCGCAAGCCACAACTACTGAGCCTGCATGCCTAGAGCCCGTGCTCCACAACTAAAGAAGCCACCGCAATGAGAAGCCCGTGCACCACAACAAAGAGTAGCCCCTGGTCACCGCAACTAGAGAAAGCCCGCGCACAGCAACAAAGACCCAACACAGCCAAAAATAAATTAATTAATTAAAAAAAATTTTTTTAAAAAAGCAGTACTGAGAAAGTGAGAAATCTGCCCAAAGCCACCCAGCTGGGAGATGGAAGAACCAGCATTTGCCCGCAGGCTCCATGGCCCAGAGCTGTGCTGGGAACCACTACCCTCACAGCCCACAGGTGCAGGGCTGCCACTTGCCACTCTCCCAGGCTGTGTCACATCAGGCTGGGCCTCGGTAGCCCTACATCCTGGGCAGCCTGAAGCACTCGCAGAGACCACTTCAAACCCTGAAGACCTATGTTCACATCCTACTTCCAGCTCATAGTGGCTGTGCAATCCTGGCTAAGTTTGTGTCTCTTAAGAAAAATTTTTAAATGGTTTGCTGATGCTATTTAGAAATATTGATCTCTGTCTTATGATTTTTTTAAAATTGGGCACCTTGCCAAAGGATAACAATACTTTGCCTTTAGATTCTCTTCAGTATTCTATGTGGATAAATGTGATACATAATTACTAATCACTTTGTTTCTTCCTTTCTAGTCCTTACATCCTTTCTTTTTCTTTTTATTTATTTATTTATTTATTTATTTATGGCTGCGTCGGGTCTTCGTTGCTTTGTGCGGGCTTTCTCTAGTTGTGGTGAGCGGGCTCTAGGTGCATGGGCTTCAGTAATTGCAGCATGTGGGCTTAGTAGTTGTGGCTTGCAGTCTCAGTAGTTGTGGCGCACGGGCTTAGTTGCTCCGCGGCATGTGGGATCTTCCCAGACTAGGCCTCGAACCCGTGGCCCCTGCATCGGCAGGCGGATTCTTAACCCCTGCGCCCCCAGGGAAGCCCACATCCTTTCTTTTTCTTGTGCTACTGCATTGGCTGGAACCTCTACGTGGCACAAGCAGTGATGACAGGCATGCTTGTCTTGATTCTGATTTTTAGAAGGATTCCTTCTAACATTTCACTAATAAGTGTGAGGTTTGTGAGAGGTAGTTGGCTGAGACTCCTAATCTGATTAAGGACGATCCCTCCTGTTCTTAACTTGCCAAGAGGTTTTATAATAAGAGGAGCTGTTACTGACTGTTCATCTATTGAGATGAACACGTGGTTTTTCTCCTTTTAATCTGCAGTGTGCTGTACTGTGTTAATAGATGTTTGATCTTGAATTATCCTGAATTCCTGGGATAAATCCAATTTAGTCATATTGCATTTCTTTAAACACTGCCAGATTTGGTTTACTAATATGCCATTTAATATTTTTGCATCCATATTTAAATATGACATTAGCTTATCATTTTCCTTTCTTATTGTATTTATTGTCCTCTGGTTTTGAGATCAAAGTTATATTAGCTTCATAAAATGAATTAGAGAGCCTCCCCTTTTTTTGGATTAGCTTCCCTGAGCTCTTTCTACATCTGGAAGTACAGATGACACCTGCCTACGTAGGGAAAGCTCAGAGCCAGTCCCCAACACAGGCTGGGCTCCCCAGCCCCGCACCCCAAGCTCCTCCCCTGCCCTGGCTGTGCCAGCTCCCGTGAGCCTACCAGGTCCCGGAGCCTCTGCAGGAGCCGCAGCACGTCCTCCAGCTTCTCCTCCAGCAGGGACAGCCGCACCCTCTCTGTCTCCACCATCTGCAGCTCCAGCCTCAGGTGCTCATTCTCGTCCACCTTCTGCTGCAGCTCTGCCTGTGGGGACCAACCGGCTCAGCGCCCGCCCTGCTGCCCTCTGCCCCGTACTCACAGCACCGTCCCCAGGCGGGGCCCATGGCCTGCCTTGACCCTTTCACAGAGGTCGTCTCATCTGGCCCCCCAAGCCTGCCAGGTGGCCAGGCACATAGAAGCCCCACTGTCTCCCCAGGGACGGCAGCGAGGCCCAGAGAAGCTGAATGCCGGGGCTGAGGCCACACAGTGAGTCAGGCTGATGTAAGAATACACATCCCTCCTTTTCTGGTGGAAGGACTCCATCCTCCCTTCTCTTCTCTATCCATCTGCTTTTACTTTTTAAAGTTTTTTGGCTGCAAGCAACAAACCGATCTGGCTAGTTTGAACAGAAAGGGAATTCACTGGCAGGCTAGTGCCTTGTTCCCAGAAGGGACTGGAAGCTGGAGAACCTCAGGATGAGGCAGCAGAAACATGTCGAGCCTCTTGTCCGGGTGCTGCAGCTGAGAACACTCTCCAGCCATTCCCCCCGCCCCCCCTCACTCGGGACAGAGAGCCCCAGGAGAGGGGCCCCACTGGGCCAGCCACAGTCACTGGCCCACCGCTGGCCAGGGCGCACTGACGCCGTTGATCCCATCAAAATACTAGAGGGTGGATGGTGGGAGGTCGCAAAATGTTGCACGGCCACCTGCCTTCCAAAGCAGGGATGGCAGGAGTGAGGCAGCCCCCTCTCTTAGCACCGATGGAGGGAAAGAGAAGCAGCTGAAGGCGTGGTGCCATTGGACGCTCAGCTTCGGGCAGGAGAGAGGAGGCCTGGGAACATAGTCAGTAACTGAGCTCTCCAGACGCCTGTTTGAGATTTAATTAGAAAGGAGTGGTCGCTATGCCCTTTGGAACTGTATCAGATCACAGATACGTTTAAAAAACAAAAGAAAACAAAGCAGTATGGATTTAGAATTTCAGGCATATAAATATAAAACGCTTTTATCAAAATCAGTTTGCAAAAGTGCATTGTGCTAGAGGGCTCAGGGAAATAATAACTTTCCATGGCATTCCATGCTTGATTACTATGGAACAGGGAAGTTGCCATGGTGTAGACAGACGAGAAAAAACATGCTAAGTGGTCTTGTTGAGATGGAGACACCTCTCTTGGTGTTGCCCGGCGCCACCCTTCTCCTCCACAACAAACTCACTAACTTTCCTTGAGGGAAGTGTCCCTCGTCCATTTCATCTGACTTTGATGGAGCTGCCAATCATGGGACCCTGCCCGCCTACCATGCGGGTTAGCCCTGGCACGGACGCATGACTGAGCCTGGACCATTGGAGCTCTTCCCTGAGGTTTAATGTACTGGGCTATTATTGTTCCCCCGGGGTTTCTTCAGTGGGCTGATGGGAGCCTAGAGCTGCCTGTGGTCCTACCTCCCCTTCCCCCGCCACATGGAGCAGGCCCCTCTGAAGTAGGGGAAAGTGAGGTCAGCACCCAGAAAAATACAGAGCAGATAGGTGGAGGCAGTCTGCGTCCCTGGGTCCATCTTAGGGAGCTGGAGTGCCTGAAGCTCATCTTAGCTGTTCTTCTGAAGCTGTTCTCCCAGCTCCGTATTCTAATAAGTTCCTGTTTTTCACTCGAGCTGATCTGAGATGTATCCTTTAGCTTACAACCAGAATATTCTTCGTCAGCCCGAAATCATCTTCTCTCTGAGTCTCGGTTTGTGCCTCTGGAAATGGGGCACAGCACTTGGCTGAGGTCCCTCAGTTCCGCCTGTGAGAGACGCTAGCATTGCTCCAGCTCTCAGCCTGTGGGACTCAGCTGACCTCCTCCCCTGGTGTCCCCAGGGTCTTCCCACTGCAGCCCTGGGTCCCCAGCTGCTCCAGCTCCCCCAGGGCACGGGCATGGTCGGCACTGCCAAAGTGGGTGAAGTAGGTCATGAGCTTCTTGGCCGTCTGGTCATCACACCTGCAGCGGAGGAGAGTGCCAGCACTGAGGGAGCTGCTTTCCAAAGTCTGCTCCAGCCTGGGGGGGGGGTGTTATTACCAAGTCGGTCTCCCCTGAAAGCTGAGCGGGGCTATGGCACCCCCTGCTCACCCACCCCCGCGGCCCCTTATCTCATCAGAGCAAAAGCCAGAGGCCTCGCCCCTCTGCCCTGTGACCTCCCGACCTCCCTCCCACCCACCTTCACTCATTCTACTCCAGCCACCGCAGGCTCCTTATGGCCCCTCCTGCATGCCTCTGGGCCTTTGCACTTGCTGTTCCCTCTGCCTGGAATGCTTTTCCCTCATTTCCTTCAGGGCTCTGCTCAAACAGCACCTGCTCAGAGGCCCTCCCCTGCCCCGCCTCTCCCTCACACCTGTCACCACTCACTGGAACAGAGGCTCCAGGGCAGAGGGCCTGTCTTGGTTAATGCTGTTTTCCTGATGCCCCCAAATTTGTTTGGCACAGAGTAGGTGCTTAGTATGTGTTTGTTGACTTAAAGGGTTGGTGATAACAATGACCCTGGAAAATCAACGGAACCTTACAATATCATTTAAAAAGTCAAGGCCGCCCCCCAGTGGAGTACCTGCTGGGATCGGGTACCCGTGGGGCATTTTACATCCTCGATGGAGAATCCTCACAAAACCTCTGTCAGACAGGTGTTACTGTCCCATCTGAGAGACAGGAAGACTGAGGCTCAGAAGTTGGGCGACTTGGCCGAGGCGCCCCAGGTGTCGGGAGCAGTGGCTTAGGAAAGGGACTGATGTGTTGAGGGTCCCGCTAGAGCTTCGGGGCAGGTCCTGGGACCGCGGCCAAGGGAGTGAGAGTCAGTGGGGATTGAACCACCGGGAACTGTGCCTTGGCTCATCTCATTTCACCCTCACGCATGCCGGGCGCCGTCTTCTCCCCTCCCCCAACAGATGACGGGACAGAGCGTCAGAGGGCATGAAGGTGACCCAGCCTGGACGTGAATCGGGGGGGTCAGCCTCCCACGTTCAGGGTCTGTCACTGCACGGAGGGGCCGCCCTGTGCTTCCAGGACGACTGTGAGAGCCCGGCGCCCTGGTGCCCGGTCCTGGGCATCCTCACCGGCACACGCACCCACGCCCGCAGCTGGAGAGGCCGGCCAGCAGGGCCTTGACCTCAGCCGGTGGCCCCTGCTCCTGCTGCCACTTCTCACTGTCGTCCTCCTCGTCAGAGGCGGCCTGGCCCTCGACCGAGCGGAACAGCTGCTCATCCACTGCTGGAGAAGCACGGGCTGCAGATAAGGGACAGAGGGAGGGGAAGCAGGCAGCTCTCCGGGGGGGTGCAGGGGGGAGGGGAGAGAGGCCCTGGTGCCATCTCCCCTGCCGGTCCCTCACCACCTCCTCCAGATAGTGGCTCTCCCGCCCCCTTGGGCTGTGCCGTGCAGCCCCCTCCCGTGTGCCTGGCCCGGGACCCCCTCCCTGGTTTCACACGGGGACACTGGGAGCGAGGAGCCTTCCTCTCTTCTCTGCTGAGAAGCCGGGGCCCACCTGTGCCCTCAACGGGCATGTTATTTCCCACTGAGGACATGGTGATCCCAGCCAAGGGGGCCAAGACCCTCTCTCGGGCTGGGCTGGGGCTCTGCAGGGCACGGGCACCCAGTGAACTGATCTTCAGCTCTCAGCGACCTCGTTCCTCCAACGCCCAGGGATGTGCAGGGAGGGGTGTCACACGTGTGACTCGATGTGATCCCCGACGTGGCCATGCCTCCTGGTGCACTCCAGCCGGAATGAGCGTCAGAAACCCCGGGCTGTGTCATGCCTGCCTGGGGTCCGGCTGCCCCGCGTCAGGCCCCGTCTCCGGGGGCACCTCCACTCCACCCTGGCTCGGGGGACATGTGAGTGCAGCCTGGCCGGTCAGAGCGCAGACCACCCAGCCACATGACTGGTGCAGGCAGGGCCAGGGATCCAGCGTAGCCAGGGAGAGTCGGGCCAAAACTTGACTCAAACTTCCAGAGAAGGGTGACACCGCTGTTCCTCCAGCCTGGGGTCTGGAGGGCGTGGGTCTGAGCTGCTGGGGGCCACCTTGTCAGTGTGACGGGAGCCCATGCACAGGACGGCAGGTGAGGCCGGGAGGGATGGGGTCTGCTGACACTCTTGGGCCTTTAAGTGAATTCTGTGAAGCAGCAAGTTCCCTTTAACTAGAGCCAGTTGAGGCCGAATAGCCTGACACTCCCGGACACTGTCCTGACTGGCACAGCCGTGGAATCCTCCACCTTCCCGCCCCCAGAGCATCACGCTCGGCAGCTTGGGGGTGGGCCTCGACGCCTGTATTTCTTTCTTTCTTTTTTTTAAACAAATTTATTTATTTATTTATTTTTAATTTTTGGCTGCATTGGGTCTTCGTGGCTGCATTGGGTCTTCTTTGCTGCATGCGGGCTTTCTTTAGTTGCAGCGAGCGGGGGCTACTCTTTGTCGCGGTGCACGGGCTTCTCATTGCGGTGGCTTCTCTTGTTGCGGAGCACGGGCTCTAGGCGCGTGGGCTTCAGTAGTTGTGGCACACGGGCTCTAGAGCAAAGGCTCAGTAGTTGTGACACACGGCCTTAGTTACTCCGCGGCATGTGGGATCTTCCCGGACTAGGGCTCGAACCCGTGTCCCCTGCATTGGCAGGCGGATTCTTAACCACTGCGCCACCAGGGAAGTCCCTGGGCACCTGCATTTCATGAGGCTCCTGGGTGATCCTGGCCGGCTGGCAAGTTTGGGAACCACTGGCTCAGGTGTCCTGATTTTGGACACCCAGCTGCGTGGGCTCAGGGCCGTTCTGTTTTGTCTGAATAAGAAGTGTCCCAGACCCAAGAGAACAGGGTTGAGGTGACTGGTCCATGACTTTTTGATTATGTGTGTTTCCAATATTGATCATGTGTTTTTTGTTGTGGGAATTTCCTGATGATGATGATGATGATGGTGTGTGTGTGTGTGTGTGTGTGTGTGTGTGTGTGTGTGTGTGTGTGGTGTCATTATCGTCACAGTCGTCCCGGTGCCCGAGGCAGGGGCAGTAGGGGCTCTGATGTCGGGTGGGAGGGATGGCACCCAGCAGCCCGTCCACTCCTGCCTGCAGCTGAGCTGGAAGAGCCCTACTGGCTCAGACAGCTTTTCTCTCCTTTCCTCCTGATGCTCCACAGCCACCAGACCCAGGTTCATTAAGATGATGGGCCTCTTTGCGCTCTTCTTGAGGGGTGACCGTCCAGCCCTACTTACTCACCTCTTAGGATGGGGAGATTACTCCACCCCAGCTCCCTGGCCCGACCCACCCCTACACGGGATTGACAAGAGACATATTCTCCCATGCTCAGCCAGAACCTGCCTCCCTGGATCCCAACCTCCCCCACTGGGTGTCTGCTCTCAGGCCCGGGTGTAGGGGGTGCTGGGGGCTGCGGACGCCCAGCCTCAGCAGGTAGGGGATGGGGTTCTGTCTGGAGGCCAGATTGCAGCATCAGCTCAGACAGGACCCTGGGAGCAGGGCTGGGGCACAGCCTGGTCAGTCGTGAGCTGGCAGCAAGCCTGGGTGTGCGGGACAAACCTTCGTGCAGGGGTCTGCTCCCTGAGCTGCTGTCGGAGCCCCAGGCTCCCTCTGGAGGGAGGTCTGGGCCTCTGGTCCCACCATCCTCAGGTTCACCACTCTTGGCTTGTGGCTCTGGGCTGGCTCGTGGTGAGGTTGGGAGGTGGCTGTCCTCCGACCTGTGGGTGTGGGAAGACACAAGTGTTGGGAGGGAGGGGGCTCAGCCAGTTTCCTGCGGGAGAGCGTGGGGTATGGGCCCGCCCTTCCCCACTCCCTGCTCTGCACAGCTAAGCTGTGATATGCCTACAGAAGCCCCTGTGTGGTCTCTGTGGCTGACCCCATTGGCTCCCTACCCAGTGGCCAGTATGGCCGAGTCAGCCTTCCATGGTGGCTATTCACCCAGCCTCCCTTGTAGCTAAGACGTAGGCTTGTAACTGAATTTTAGCCAATGGGACTAAAGGGAAAATCTTCTGAGGAGCGTCTGCATCCGGGAGGGCTGGGCAGGGGTCCTTGATTCCGACCCCAGCGCTGCCAACAGGAACTGGCAGTGGGACTTGGGCTCCATTTTTCAGGTGGATCACTGGAGCCGATGCCTCTGAGGTCCTCCCGGCTCTGATTGGGTTCTTGCGGTCGGGCCTCTGTGAGAGGGCAGGGACCCGGAAGCCATTAGCTTGTCCAGGAGCTCCTCTGGCCACGTGCCGGTCAGGGGGACCACAGCAGCTGTCTCGGAGTAACTGGGACACGGGGAGAAGGCACTACAGAGAGCCTGAACAGGTGTGGGCGCACAGGGTTGGTCAGGTGAACTCACCACCCAGAGGACCACCTGCTGAGCCAAACAAGTGGGAGTCTGCAAGGTTGTACATGAGGCCCAGGGTGAGCCATCCGCCGCTTGGGGCCATCCAGCACCCCTTCCCCAGGGGTGACAGCTCCCCGATTGTCCCCAACCCCAGCCACAGGCTGCTCACCTGCACAGAGGAGGGCGTAGTACACAAATCAGCATAATCCCACCCCCAGCCACCATGATTGGCTAAGGGCTGCACAGGTATAGCCAATGAGATGCAAGGAGCTGTAGGCTCGGGGAATCTCCCCAAAACAGAGGCAGCCTGTCCCCAACCGAGCAGGTGTGCCGTGGGGAGATGTGACAGCCACCTGTGACTCTTAGGGGGCCACCTGGAGATGCTGGGGGCTACGGATAGAGCCTAACAATGACGGCAACAGGAACGGATCCTTGGTAACATTATTAGAGTTGCTGGATCAGGCTCTGCCTGAAGCTAGAGCTAAGCCTAACCTTCTGTGTTTTGTTTTTGTTTTTTTTTTGCGGTACGCGGGCCTCTCACTGTTATGGCCTCTCCCGTTGTGGAGCACAGGCTCCGGACGCGCAGGCTCAGCAGCCATGGCTCACGGGCCCAGCCGCTACGCGGCATGTGGGATCTTCCCAGACCGGGGCACGAACCCGTGTCCCCTGCATCGGCAGGCGGACTCTCAACCACTGGCGCCACCAGGGAAGCCCTAACCTTTTGTGTTTTATGAGCCGGTAACTCTGACTGACAAAGTCCTGCTTTCAGGCTCCCCCAGTGCAAGCCGAGAATGGGAAGGTGCTTGGCAGTAATCAGTGTGAGACCCCCCTGGATGGGGATTCTTGGTTCAAAGAGAAACCGTGTGATTAGAGCTTAGGTCATATCATTTGAGGTCTACTTGGGCAGGTGACAGTCCCTCTCAATTCCAGAGGCTCAGACCACAGCCAAAAGAAGAGAAGACACAGGGGTATAGGGTCCCTGTCTCCAAGACTCAGGGGAGGAGGCAGGTAGCCTTTATGTGGCCCCAGAGGGCAGTGCTTGACCAGGATGAAGGGGGAGGGGGAGCAAAGACGAGAGAGAGTCAAAAGAAGGCAGTTTCAGCTCCCTTTGAGGAAAAACTTTCTCACAAGGACTGCTGACCAAGAATGGAATGGGCTGCGTTGGGAGGTGGTGAGCTTCCTGGCAGAGGAGGTATGTAAGCAGATAAAGGACTTTAATGGGTGGAATTTTGAATAGAGTCAGACTAGGCAATGTCTAAGTCTTCCCACTGTGAGGAATTAATTTTTTCTCTAAATTATTTGAGGGCTTCAACAAGCAACATGAGATGGGGGGACAGCCCTTATTCAAAGTTTCCTAGCAGAGGCTGGGCCTCCCCTCCCTGCATCCCCTCAGCCACTGGAGTCTCAGAAGCCGCGTCCAAGAGCGACTTCCTGCGTCAACACAACAGTAAATCGTTCAGCATGCTCGCTCGGCGCCAGGCACTGTTCTAGGGCTTTGAACATTTCCTCACAACAACCCCACAAGGTAGGTACCATCATCCCCCCCATTTTGCCAGAGTAACTGGCTCAAGCCGCACAGCTCGGAAGTGGAGGAGTTGGGTTTACACTCAGGCCCGTCTCCAGGCCCGCGTCTCAGTGGCCCCACCAGGTGCAGCGGAAGCTTGCAAGGCAAGCTTGGAATGGCCCAGCCCAGCTGCTGTCCTCGTTAGGTGACCACAGGTCACATGCAGCAAAGTGGGGAAGAGGAAGCCAGCGAGGACAGAGTTCAGAGAGTGGGACGGATGAGGACACACTCTGGAATTTTCCAAGGGCAACGGGGCTGCAGAGAAACAGAGTGGGGTGTTACTCTCGTCCAGCAACTGGTCTCTAACGGCCTGTATCGCTGCCCCTCTGCTGGGTCGATCTGCAGGATCGTTCGCGTGTCACACAGATGAGCTGTCATATCTCCACCTTGAAACAAACGCAACAACCCTCCCACCATGTGGCTCCTCCACCCGCTTCTCTGCCTGCTCTGCTCACATCTTGTCACCCGGCACCGCCACACTGCCGGGCCTGCAGAGGCAGGGCTGACCCCACATCGCTCCCTCACTGGATGCCTCCTTCCCTCGGCTTCCGGGAGACGCTCAAGCTCCCCTGCACCCTTTCTTGTCTGCTCTGCTACTTCCTCCTCTTCATCCTGGCCCCTAACCCCCGCGGCCCTCGGGCACCACCCGAGGACCTCCTCCCTTCTTCGTGTGCACTCCCTCTGCAAGGTCTCAGCCGTGCTGTGGCTTCAAGCACCAGTGGCTTCCAAATCTGCCTCTAGCTCTGGCTTCTCAGATCTGGTTTCCCAGTGAGCGCCCCAGCGCAGCTGCTGCCTTGGCATCTCCACCTGGATGTCCCACAGGCATCTCCACCGCCTCCTTGTCTTACTCCGTCTGCCTCTCCTGCTCCTCCCGTCCCCGTGTAAAGCGCCGTCACCCACTTGGCCACTCAAACAGTGTCCGTTGGGTTTGGCCACCTGGAGGTCATACGCAGGGCCTAGTCCGGGGGGCCTCAGCAACGGTGCTGGGCGGAGGGCTGCAGTATAGATGCTATTCTGTGGCGCCTACAGTGCCTGGGTCCGTGCAGGCGGGGGTGGGCGGGGAGAGGGGCGCAGTCCCTGCCCTCAGTGGTCCTCTGGGTGGAGACATGGGACCATCAGGCAGGGAGAGCAGAGACAGCCCTCATTCTTCAGGGCCGTGCCCGCTGGACGCAGGGCTGGACCTCCAACAGACAAGGAGGGCGTGGGTCTGCAGGGCGGGGCGGGCAGCCTGAAGGAGGCAGGACCTGGGGTTGAGCAGCATGAAAGAGGCCTGGGCGGAAGAAGAGAGGTGGCAGGTGTTTGGGGACCAACGGGGGCAGCAGGGCCAGGGTAGCGGGCTCGCAGAGCAGACCAGAGAACGGGGGAGCTGGCCCTGACCTGGCACCCTGCTCTGGGCTGGGCCTTGGTGTGCTATTCCGGGCAACCCTCATCCCTGGGCTCTGAGGTTGCTGTTTCTCAGAGGACGAAAAGATTATGTCACAGAGGTGTTGGGGGCAGGACGGTGATGCGGACCCGGGTCCACGCCCTGCCCAGCCCGACCTGCCCATGGCCCACTCCCTGCTTCACAGGCTCCACTAAGCTTCATACTACAGGCGGTGGAAGCAGGTGTTAGGCTGACCCAGATGTAATTGCTGACTTCCTGCTTTTGACCTGCACAAGGCCACCTGAGAGTGGTTCAGACTAAGAGGACACGTCTGTGTGATATTTCTTGATTGACTGACTGCAAACCCTCACTGCAGTAGTTTGTGAAAGGCTTTGTTGCAATAGTCCGGCCTTAGAAATCTGACAGCTCTTGGCCCTGGGACTGGACCACAGGGCCCAGTGGTTTAATGAGGGTTTCCCATAAGAACGAGATCCCTGAGGTTGGCTCTGGGGAGGAGATGCAGTGACCTGGGGGCAGGTGGAGGTCACCTGTGGTGCCCCCCTGACTTGCAGCTCTAGCTTCTTTGAATGCTCCAGCCCCAAAGTCACAGAGAGGACCCTGTAACCTGATAAGTATGTGTCTCTTTCCACCCACCCCCAGGCCATCAGCACTTGCTGTCATGGCCATTTTCTGGAAAACAGCTCTGACCCTGCTCCAAAGCCTTCTGTGTCTTCCCACGGCTGACCGGACAAGTCCAGATCCCCCCATATTCCAGCCGCTCCCCAAGCTAGTTTCCGCAAGTGATGAAGCTAAGATCCGGAGGAGGAAGGGATATATTTTGTTCAAGAGGGTCCCACAGGTGGCGAGAAGTCCCACTGCCCACCTCCACTTCTGCACTCCAGTCCCCACTCTACTCTGGCTGCCAAAGGGAGCAGAGGTCAGCTCTGACCCCGTCCATCTTCCCTGCGAAATGCTTCAGTGGCTCTCTGTGGCCAAGAGAAAGAACGCCAGTGTCCTTAACACAACCTCGAGGGTCCTTCACGGTCTGACCCGGCCCAGCCCTCCAGCTCATGGCTGCTGATGCCGCCTGGGCATGGCAGAGCCAGACCCACAGACCCTCTGGCGCGTTGCCCTCTAGGTCCTTGTACGTGATGACCATGGCCAGCACCTTACTGTGTTCCAGACGCTGCTCTGGGTGTTTTTTTCCCTTATATATACAGATTTAATTTTTTAAATTGAAGTATAGTTAAATTACGTTATATTAGTTTCAAGCGTACCTCAAAGTGATTCAGTTATACTTGTGTGTATGTATACAGACACACACACACACATATTCTTTTTCAGATTCTTTTCCTGCATAGGTTATTACAAGATACTGAGTAGAGTTCCCTGTGCTCTACAGTAAGTCCTTGTTGCTTACCTATTTATTTTATAGATAGTATGTACGCTCTGAGTGTTTTAATGAAAAAAGTCATCTATTCCTCCCAGCAGCCCTAAGAAAAACTTATTCTCATTCCTACCATTTCACAGATGAGAAAACTGACGTCCAGAGCTGGGGAAACTTGCTGAGACCGCACAGATCCCTCGAGCTGCAGTGTGTACCCATCCCGAGCTAGTTCTGCCTGGAAAACCCTGCTGGTCCTTCAACCACCCACCTGCCGGGTCCCCGACACAAATGTCGCTTCCTTTCAGAACTTGCCTCCCTACCTGGATGCCCTGAGCTCCCACGGTCTCCAGCGGCTGTTGTGCTGTGTTTCCCCCATCAGACGGCGTTTCCTGGAGGGCAGCCAGCACAGGACAGAGTGGCCCGTCAAGGTTTGTTGAACGATGAATGTGGGAACGGATGAATGACACCACTGGCAGCAGTTCACGGTGACTAGCGGGAGGGCAGGTCAGGGGAGGACAAGCCCAGCGCCCCGGGGGGGATTCCAGCTCCTCCCGTCCCTCTGTTCTTGGATTGTTCCAGAAAGACAGGAGAGCGCTAGCTTTGGAGCCACAGACTGGGGGCGAGTCCCATCCCCATCACTGCCGAGTCCCATGGATGGGGGCTGACAGAGGGGTGGACCCTCCAGGTGAGAGGGTGAGAAGACCTTCCCAAACTGCAGGCATTTTGGGTCACTGGCCCTATTGTTGACTAATACAGATTTCCTTTCATAGGAAACATTATCACCAAGAGTAAAAAGCCACTGTCTCTTGCCATAAATAGAAGGTAACCAGAAAAACAAAGACAACAAAACAGCCAGTTCTAGCTAGATCCTGTTTTCAGGCTGTTCTTTCTTTGTTAAAAAGAGAGGGTGGCTAAGGGGAGTTAGAGATTCACCCGGTCAGCCCAGGACCTGAGACAACCAGGACTGCAAAGGCCGGCAGAGGCCCTCGCTGGCCTGTGACCCCACGTCCACCCCCTGCCCACCTCGGGCCACTCTCCTCTGGGGGCACGGAGGGGCTGGGGGACCTGCAGAGACACCTGTCACCCCACAGGCACAGCGGAGCACCTCCCTCTCAGCTGCAGGCCCTCCTGGGGAGAGGCGGGCCCATGGCAGCCCACAGTCCCCTCACGCCCGGACAGACCACGTCCTTGTGCCAGCAGGGCGTTCCCTCCAGCTGTGCACCTCTGGGTGCCGCCCTGAGCCCCGAGTGAGCCTCCCTCTGACGCCTTCTTCCTGCTGGAGCCCGGTGGCCAACACGATCTGACAAGGGCCAGATGTTCCCCTCTACTCCTTCCAGCCCTGGCAGCTCACGCCCAGCTCCGGGCCTCCGACGGACATAGCCTCCCTTGGTTCTGCGATGCAAAGGGGGGTTCTCGGGAGCTGCCTAATCTGGGTTCCACCCCACAGGACCGTGGCTTTGCGATGTGACGCTCCGCAACTGCCCCTGCCCCCCGGCCTCCATCTCAATCCTCTCTTCATTCACCAGTAAACACTGATGGGCCCTGGGGTCCCATGAAGATGAAAAGAAATAACGGTACTTTTAAACACGGGGAGCTCCTGCCTCCGTTTAGTATTCAAGGGGATTTTAGGTGGCATTCGGATGAACAGGTTGTGTGAGTGTGTGTGTGTGTGTGTGTGTGTGTGTGTGTGTGTGTGTGTGTGTTACACAGTTAAGTATTTAGTATAATGTGTACTAAAGACAATTAATGAACCATTTTAGTTTTATGTTTATGACAGCGATAAAACTTCCTTTTAAATTAAGTAAAAAGAGTGAGATGATTTAAGGAAAAATAGTAACTAAAGGATAACAATACGGGTGCTCTGCAGGTATGGTTAAAGGTGACACAGCTCCTGGGAGAGTGTCTGAAATTTGGCAAACGCTTGGACAGCAGCACGTCATAAGCTGTGGGCACTGTCGGAGCCAAGCTCTTGCCGTGTCCCTCAGCCACTCGTTCTATCCCCTGCACAGCAGAGGACCCCACCGCTAACATACTGACACCCTCTTTTTATAACATTCCTGTGCTGCCCCTAAATGAGCTAATAGACCCTGTCTTTACATACACTTTGAAGAAATTAACGTGATGCCTTGTGATTTAAAGGAGAAAGGAATTTTATAACATACATTTCAATAAGTAAATGCTCAGATATAAAGAAAATTTCAGATGCTTAAAACTATAATGGCTAAGTTTGAATTTGAGAGAGGTAAGGTAATGTTCAGTGGAATGTTGTTGACACTCTTTCCCTATAGTTGACATTTTGAAATAAGGACTAGGAAAAGATATTCAGATAGATGGTGGAGGGACAGATGGACAGACAGATAGACAGATATGCAGACTCCCTGGGACGCAGAGTAATGAATGCCAGTGGACACAGGAACTCCTTACCAGCTGGTAAAGCTTCACAAATGTTGCTATCATCTGTGATGTGGTTATGCAATGATGAGCCACCCTTGGAAAATTCCAAACAAGTCAAAGTATAACCTTCCCTCAACTCACACTGCATTGCATTCTCGCAAAATTCTTTGCATATTAAACCTGTGCAAAAAAACTGTGTTTGTATGGAAAGCAGACTTAGGACCTAGGCTCAGATAATTGCAGTGAAAGCAAGTTTTTCGCAGAACGAACACACAGCAGGGCATTTGGAAGTCATGTGGGGTACAAGGCAGTCCTGGTGGGTCGTACAAGGCCTACCTGGAGGCCTGTATCCCTGGAATCCACCCCCAAGTGCTGGCAGCACCGTCCTCCTAGTCACTGAAACAAACAGTCGCTCCCCACAAATTTCCAGAACGTCTCTGGGGGAGATATTGCTCCCATGGAGATAGCTTGTTCTCACCACATTCACAGGCTGCAGGGATTAGGGTGTGGGATCTCCGGGGTCATTCCTAGAAATTCTGCCTGCCTGCACAGTAGCCATGGTGCTGCCACAGCAGGACAGACACTTCATTGGAAAGAAAGGAGAAGTGAGTTGTTCGAGGCTGTACCCAAGCCAGTGGTTCACGGTCGTAACAACAGAAACCATCATTGAAGCAGGAAAGGAATTGGTGGGCAGGACACCCAGGAGCTAACAGAGCCGATGGGCAGCTTGGAGGGCCAGGCTTGGGCAGAAAGCAAGGGAGGGCAGACCCAGCCGGTGCAGGAGCAGAATTTCTAGGAATGACCCCCCAAGATCCCACACCCTAACTCCTGCAGCCTGTGAATGTGGTGGGGTATCGCTGCTGGGATGGTGTTATGTTATATGGGACAGCTGACCTTAAGCTGTGTCACCTCATCACACGTGTCCCCTTAAAAGCAGAGAACTTTCTTGGCTGGTGCAGAAGAGGAAGTTAGGGAAGTGTGAAGTGTGAGAAGGACTTGGGTCGTTGCTGGTTAGGGGATGAACAGGGACACAGGAGATGGCATGTAGAGAGCGACCCCTGCTGACAGTCAGCAAGGGATGGGGATCTCAGTCCTACAGCCACAAGGATCTGAATTCTGTCAACCCCTGGGTGAGCTTGGAAACAGGTTCTTCCCCTCAGCTCAAGGTCAACAGCACCTTAATTTCAGCCTTGTGGGAGCCTAGGCAGAGAACCCGGGCAAGCCTGCCTGGACTTCTGGCCTGCAGAATGTGAGATCAGAAGTGGATGTTGTTTTGAGTGCCTCCGTTTGTCGTAATTTGTTATGGTTGCTAGGAACCAAATACAGCAACCCAAACAATCACACCCCATCTGTCTTGTTGGCACAATCTCAATTATTCCGTCAGGCACTGAGTGGCCAAGTGCTTCCCAGGCACTGAGAGGCCAAGTGCTTCCAGACAGGAGATCTGATTGGTTTAAGCTGATCATGATTATTCCTTCCTTTTGCCAAGGATTGGTTTAGGAACAGGCATGTGATGTGATCCTGGCCAATGAGAGATGAGGGGAGGTCTTCCAGGAGGGTCTCTGGGAACAGAGAAGTTGAAGAAGGACGTTATTTTTCTGTCTCTGGATGTGGCAGTGATGCCTGGGCCATGGCAGCTATCTTGTGACCATGAGGGGCCTTTGCTGATAGGCCAAGATCACAGGCTAAGAGTCGAAAGATGGAGAATTGGGTCCTTGCAAACATCACTGAGCTGCTGTCCCCTGGACTTCTCATGCAGGATTATCAATGTCCCTGTGGTTTAATCCATTGTGAGTTGAGTTTTCTGTTACTTGCAGCCTAAAGCACTGTCACTGATAAACACTTCACAGCACTGCTTGGGGGTTAAATGAGGTTGTGTATGTGAAGTCGTTAGTGCAGTGCATCATAACCACAGGTGCACAGAAACGCTGGCCTCTGTTCCCTCCTGCCTCAACCCCTGGTTGAGTCAGGGTTCACCCAGAGAAGTGGGACCAGTAGGGGATGCCCATCTACATTCACGTCTATAGCTACAGTGCTGTCTCAAGAGCTTTGTAACCAGGAAGTGGCCTCTGTGCTCAGCGAGTCTGAAATCCAGAGGCAGGGGAGCGCACAGGCGGCCTAGACCCTTGGGCACAGCAGAAACTGTGTCCACAGGCGGAAGGAACCTCTTGGTTTCAGGGAAGCCCTCAGCCTTGCTTTAAGGTCTAGCAAGTGATTAAATGGGACTCACCCAGATTAACCAGGATCATCTCGCTTACTCAGAGTCAACTGGTTAAAGACTTTAATTCATATGTAAAATGCCTCAAGGCAACCGTAGGTTAGTGCTTGAATGACTTGGGCTGGAACCAAGTAACTCAGCAAGGTGACCCAGCCAGAAACCATCACACCCCTGCATTCAGCCTTTTCTGAAATGGATAGAAGACGTTACTCTCATTTGCTTCCCTCTCTGCATTCAATCCTCTGACACCCAGTAGCCCCCGAGCTTTGGGAAGCTGCAGGGCAGACAGGACATGCAGGGCCTGGCCAGGGCTGGCCAGGAGTGGGGTCGCCAGGCAGCCAGAGTCCTGGAGGCTCGCACACCGGCTGCCTTTGCTGTGTGGCGTTTCCTGAGTGAAGGCTCGCAGGAAACAGAGACGGGTGTGTGAAAACAAAAGAACAACAGTAGGAAGAAGAGCTTGAGGGGGGGCCTTGGAGGAAGAGCCGAAAATAAATCCTGAAGAGGGGAGTGTGCAGACAGGCCTCGGGGCCTGGGAAGCCTTTCTGACTGTTCCTCGTTTCTGGTCCCTACCTGAATGCGGGGCACCGCCTCTACTGGGGGGTGGGTGCAAGGGGGTGTCTGAGCAGGCCCCCCACAGTCCGAGCTGCTAATCTGGCTCTGCAGTTCATCCCACAGATGAACTGTGTGCCGGAGACACTGTACTTACCAGAATGGCCCGACCTCCTGGAGCCTCCCTTCCCCTGGGCGACATGGACCCCGGTGAAGTCACAACAAAAATAAGGCCAGAGGCTGTGAGAGATGACAGGGAAGCAGGCTGGCCGGGCCGCGGCCTCTGAAGATGTCATGGGATGTAGCCAAGAGAGCTGGGTGGATGCGAATTAGTCAGAAGCTGCTTGGGAGCAGTCGGGGAACCCTGTGCCTGAAGTGGACCAGGGAGGGGTTTGGGGTTCAAGGAGCAGAGAGGTCAACATGGCTGGAGGGGTGCACAGCGGGCAGAGTGGAGGAAGCTGGGGCCAGAGTGGGGGCCCCATCTCTCAGGGCCACGGTCATGGCAAGGAGGCCCTCAGCCCAGGTATCTCAGGATGTGACTGTATTACTGTATTTGGAGACGGGGCCTTTAAAGAGGTGATTAAGTAAAAATGAGGTCCTAGGTTGGCCCTCATCCAATGTGACTGGTCTCCTTGTAACAAGAGGAGGTTAGGACACAGACATGCACGGAGGAATGACTGTGTGAGGACGCAGGGAAGAGACGGCCGTCTCCAGGCCAAGGAGAGAGGCCTCAGGGGAAACCACTGCTGCCCACACCTTGATCTTGGACTTCCGGCCTCCAGAACTGCGAGACGGTGCCCATCTGTGGTTGATGCCGCCCAGACCGTGGTATTTGTCACGCAGCTCGAGCTGACTAATACACTGCCACTAACACACTGTAGCAAAGCAGCCACCTCCACCGTGCCCTCCCCTTATTCAACCCGTGTACTGTCACCTATTGGTCAGCGGTCTCCTCCCAGGACGTCAGCCCCATGAGGGCAGGGACCTTGCCTCGTTCATGGCTGTTTCCCTTGGACCCAGGGCAGCACGGCACTCTGGGCATGTGACAAAATGTGGTTGGATAAAGAACAGTCAGTGGTTAATTCTGACAGAAAATTGTGAAGAGACCCCACAGAGAATCTCTGTCCCCTCCCCGCTTCAGGGTCTCTGATGTCGGTGGCTCCAGCCTTCTCTAAGTCACCCCTGTCCTCTCAGGAGGATTCAGGGCAGGTGATGGGAGCCTCAGGCGTTTCCCATGGTCCGTGCACCTGCCCGGTCAGGAGGAAACACCTGCCTTTCTGGGCCAGGCCCTCTGCCCAGCAATGGCCGCAGGGGCAGAAAGGAGGGGCATTGGGTGCCATTGCTGCCCACAGGAGCTCCCAGTCGAGAGGGACTGCTGTTCTTTGCAGAAGCCACCTCCCCTTCAATCCATCCGTGAGACCCAGGTCCTGTGAACCAGAGTGGCAGTGATTGGTCCAGAGTAGTCACATGACACCCCGCCAACTTAGCCAGTCAGCATATTCCAGCATCCCTGGTACCACTGATTGGTTCAGGGATGGGCGTGACCCATGTCAGGATAATCAAGAGTTAATCTAAGGATTTTCTTGGAGCTATTGGGTTACCCCAGTAGAGGGATTGGTGCTAATCCTGGGCTCGGAGGCCCAATCATCCCCTTTTTCATCTTCCCTTTGCTTGGTGCCACGCTGCAGCCTTCACTCGCCTTGGATTCTCACTTCTAAGAGGAAGGTCACGAGGTGGAGTCTGTTGCTTTTGTCTCATGGCATCCTCCTCCTGTCTCCTGATAACAGCACCCACTTTGCTTTCAGGAACTATCCCGCCCCCTACCTAGCATCCACCTCTCCCAGACCACAGGGTTGAGCGTGCGTCCTAGTTCTGGCTGGCTGGCGTATCCTAGCGCCCTGGCCACAGCGATGGCCTAGACGTGGCCTGTCACCCAGGCTGGGCTGGGCAGCGTTCTTCCCTGAGACGTTATTTGCAGGTGCAGGGAAGCAGTATGCAGGTCACTGAATTTGGAAAGTTACGGATCTGGGGTCACTGCAGCCTGTCCCCTCCCGTGTGGAGCCGGAGCGCGTGAAACCAAGCAGGGACAAGCAGAGGTTCGGGATGGATGGACAGTGCTGGTGGCACGGGATTTAAAGTCTGCTCCCTGCAGGTAAGCGCCAACTGATGACAATGAAATTGGTGGACTACTTACTGTGTGCCGGGCACAAGTCAAAGTGCTTTTTACACGTTATCTCACTTAAGTCTTGCCTATGATGTAGGCACTAAAACTAACCTCATTTTCCAGATGAGCAAATGGAGGCAAAAACAGGTAGAGTCAGAGCCTCTCAAGAAGGGTCAAGGCACCAAAGAAGATGGATAAAGCAGGCAGTGGCCAAAGGCAACCGACTGGTCTAGCACTTCAGACCACCCCGGGCCCTGTGCGGCTGCCCCTGACCTGGGAAACCGATATCGTGGTCCTCTTGTCACCTGTCTGTGTGCCTGAGGCCACCCGCCTGGCTTGGAACTGGGAAAGCAGGGCTCGCAAACGTAGGGTCTCAGAGCATCCCCAACTAACCTCGAAGGCACAGAGCCGAGGCCTGTTCCCGAGCCCGAGGGAAGCAGCGCGAGAGCCCAGGACTCTTGGGCCCCTGAGGACTGAGTCCAGCCTGGGCTATGCCCTGACTGCCTGGGTGACCTTGGCCAGATCACCTCAGGGAGGGACTCTATCCATCGAACAACTCAATCGGTGGTCCCCGGCTCCTCCCCGCTCACTGCCTGCACTCATTCCCCGGCTCCGGCTCCGCTGCCCTCTGGGGCCCCGCCCTGGCTGTTGAGCTCACACAGACGCGCACTTGTGGTTTCTGGGCGGGCCTTGCTTTTCTGGATAGAAACGAACAGATGTCCTGTGCTTTCTGCCTTTAATAGCATGTGGAGGCCACGTGTCTGAGGCACATCTCAAAGACTCATCACAGAGCCCGCCCCGGGCTTCTGGTCAGGAGCAGACAATGAAACCCAAACCGCAGTGTGCTCCAAGCACTGTTAGGTGAGTTCCTGTAACTTTCGGCGGAAGGGCATCCCCAACTGATGAACCCACCGCTAGAGATGTCTTCCCAGCTGCCCCTGGAAGGTCATCTTTACGCAGGTGTGGTGTGACCGCCCACGTGCCATACTGGCCGTAGTGGGTAACCTGTGGCCAGTGGAGCTAGAGGTGTCGGGGATGCAGCGAGAAATTGTAGGTGGGACTTGAGTTTAGGTCCAGGCGGTGTGGCTTCTTAGCAAACTCTGGCTGCAATTTCAGGGTGACGTAGCAGGGGGATAAAAGGTCCGGTAATCCCCCATCGGTCCCGGCCGGACCCTGAGGACTCAGGAGGAACCACAGTCACCTGACATCCCCCTCCTCAGCCTGTACGCAGTGGGATCCTTTGCTGAACTGGGCTCCTGGGGGTCCGTGGCTGTGAACGTGACCAGGTAAGATTCTCGAGGCACGGTTCTCACTCCCACTGACCCCTGAGGTCCTGGCTCACCATCCAGCCCGCAGCGCATAACGTGCCCACAACACATCGGAGTGCTCTGTTACGCTAGGGTGAAAGCCACTCGTGTTTGCTCTCCCCAACCCAGCACGAGGTGAGGACACCACGGCTGGCTCTGGGTGACCCCTTGCTGGCTCCTCCACCCAGAGGTAGGTCCCCCTTGTCAACCTCGCTGCTGCCTGTGGCTCTAATGCCTGTTTCACCCTGCAAATCCTAAGGTGCTGTCCTTGAGGAAGGCTCTGACCTAGAATGGAGAATGGCAGGTTGAGGCTCTGCCCAGCTCCAGGTAAGGCCTCCAGGTGTGGGGCTGGTGGTCCGTCCCTTCTCAGGCGCTGGACCCAGAAATGGTCTCCTCACCAGCCTCCTTGCCTCTCACCTTCCCTCCTGCCCATTTGTCCTTCACAGGCAGCCTGAAGCGTTGCTCTGAAGCTCAAAGTGATCACTTCACTTCTGTTTCAAGCCCTTCTCTGTCTCCCTCGTTCTCTGGGGTGAAGGCCTCGTGCCTCAGCCTGGTGCTCAGGGCCCTTCGCCATCCTCGCCTGCCCTTCCAGCTTCCTTTCCTGCCACTTTCCACCTCAAACCCGCCAGCCACAATATGTCTTCCTGTTCCCAAGAGGCACCAAGGCCTTCACACCTCCAAGCCTTTGCACTCATGGCAACCTGAATCTGCGATACCTCAGAAAACTCCTACTCATCCTTCAACACCCAGCTCAGATGATGGCATTCCCCCCAGAGATGCCCTAGCCATCGTCACTCACGCTGGGGTCAGGGTCCTGTGCTTGCCCACACTGTGCAATTCCGGTAGGACCCTGACACTCAGCTGACACTGTCCACTCCTTGTGGCGGTCGTCACACACATAGGGTTCTCTGGGGCCAGACTCTGTTCATATCACCAACACCAACGACCACTACCATTACTATTTATGGGGGGTACTGTGATAAGGGATAAATAAAATAATAATCTCCAGCATTCGTCGAGAGTTTTCTCAAGGCTAAGCGTTATTCTAGGTGCTTTGTACATATTAGCATTTTATCTTCAAATTCCCTATGAGGTGAATATAATAATCATTATTATTCTTGTCACCCTCATTTTACAGATGAGGAAAAGGAGGCTCACAGAAGCAAAAATGACTGAGACATGGGCTCCCCTGGTGGCACAGTGGTTAAGAATCCACCTGCCAACGCAGGGGACACGGGTTTGAGCCCTGGTCCGGGAAGATCCCACATGCCGTGGAGCGGCTGGGCCTGTGCGCCACAACTACTGAGCCTGCACTCTAGAGCCCGCAAGCCACAACTACTGAGCCCATGTCCCACAACTACTGAAGCCTGTGCGTCTAGAGCCCATGCTCCGCAACAAGAGAAGCCACTGCAATGAGAAGCCCGTGCACCGCAACAAAGAGTAGCCCCCGCTCCCCGCAACTAGAGAAAGCCCGCACGCAGCAACGAAGACCCAACGCAGCCAGAAACAGTAAATAAATAAATAAATTTATTTAAAAAAATATGACTGAGGCAGGTCAGAGCCCAGAGCTGCCTGCTCAGCCTGCACCTCCCTGCCCCCACATCACTGAACACACATGTCCAGGGCAACAGGGCTCCACCCCACTTCACAGATGAGGTAACTGAGGCACAGGGGGAGGGGCCCGCTCAAGGTCCCACCGTAAAGACCTGGAAGAGCTGGGATTCAAGCCCAGGTTGGGCCGGGCCTCCCGAGCTCGGCCCTCCACCCACCGAGCCCCCCTCTGCATCTCAACGGCCCGGGTGGGCCTGCAGCAGGTGCTGGGCCAGCAGTGTCCCTTTGTGAGCCCGGGGTATTGTCCCCTGGACAAAGGCCTCAATTCCCACTAGCGGCCACCCACACGCTCACTTCTAAGGATAAAGGAATCCGCAGCCAGCCGCCCCCCAGCTCCAGATGGCGGCCCCCGCCCGTCTGCTTCCCTCCTGAACCACTGACTCTGCGCCCACCCCCCATCAGGCCGGGCTGCTGCACTGGGGCGGAAGAAAAGAGGTGGCCCTCCAAGGCCTCATCTTTGTGTCCTCAGCATGGTGGCAGGCCCAGTGAGCTGCCCTACGCCTCCCTCTCCCCCATCCATCCCAGCCTTTTCATCCTTCCCAGACAAGACACAAAGCCACAGAGGCGGCCCCTCCTCCGGCTCCAGCTGAGCTAGCTTTTCTGTCTTCTGGGCGTTGGAGCCCAGCCCCTGCCCAGCAGTGCTGGCCCCAGGCAGCTGCCCAGGTGTCTTAAAGGCCCAGCTTCTCCTCCGTGGCGCAGAGCAAGGGGCGGCAGGGCAGAGAAATGGCTGAGACACGGGGCTTCAAGAGAATCTAGTCACCGGGTGGAGGATGGTTCCCCTCGAAGCAGGATCAGGCCATTGGACCACTCAGGGCTCGCCTGGTGCTGGACTCCCGCACGCCCATGCCCTTTCTGCCAAGATGTTTTTGAGGCTGCATCCATCCATATGCTTGTTGGTCCGTTCACTTGTTCATTCACCATCTTACTGGGAGCCCTGGGCCTGCTGCTGGGCCAAACAACGTCAAGACATCGTGCTTCCCTAGGAGGGCTCACGGGCTGGGCCAGGAGGCCAGTAATCCGGATCCTTTGGGCCCATCCTCCCAGCAGGTCCTGAAGCACTGAGACAGGCGAGGTTGGTGACGGTGCAGAGTGCCCCCAGCTACCCCAAAGCATTCAGCAGCCTGGGAGAGCTGACTCTGAGACAAGCCTGTCCTGCGTTTAAGCAGGCTTCCTTCCGGGCCCTCCACTCAGAGATTCTCCAGTTGCCACAGGTGGGCTGTTCCCGAGACAAGAAAGGGGATTTGGGCTGTGGCTTCCCGAGAGGAGCAAAGGCAGCGGTGTGTGTTATTTAACACGCCTGGGATACGTGCTCCAGTGATTCTCCTGGGAGGATCTCAGTCTCAGAGTTTGACAGGGTTGGCTGTGGGTTTGTATATGTTTGGTGGGTAAGTGACTAAAAGTTTGGTCAATCAGAGCATCTAATCATCCTGGCCCCCTGATGGGTTCTGGGATGAACATGTTTCCAGGTTTGTCCGTTGAGGCTCAGCCTGGCACTCCAGTGGGATAGCTCAGACAAGAGGTGACCTTTCGAGATGTAAGTGCCCCAGAGGCTACCAGGGGAGAGAACTTGCCTGAGAGTGAAGCAGAGCTTCCATATCCTGGTGACATTGTTTGAGTACCTGGATGCAGCCATGCCTGAAGCTGGACATGCTTAAACTTTACTGAGAGCCAGCTTTTTTAAGCAAGTCAGTTTGAGTCAGGCTTTCTGGCACTCATCTAAGAGACTTGGCTGATAGGAAGAAAGAGAAAACAGAGGAGAGAAAGGTGGAGAGGGTCTGGGTGTAGTTTGGGAGAAGTGACAGGGAAACACTCTAGATGGATGGGGGCAGAGGTTAAATGACACTATATAAATCGTGACGTCAAGTATTCCAGATGAAACTATTTGCATCATTGCAATGTAATCTGCGTCTTCCCCTCTGGATCATCTGTCAGGGTTACTGTGCTCACAAATGTGCCGGGAGGAGGGACTCTCTTGTGCGATTTGGAGGAGTTGAGTCTCCCATCTGGGATGAGGTGGACCCAGGAGACCAGCCGTGGGAAGCAGAAGCTGATGAGGTTGTGGTGGACCGGGTAATCCTCCGCAGACTGGGCTGGCTGGGTGAGCCCAGGGTCTTTGCCCAGCTCCAGGAGGCTGCAGGTCACGTTGACATGTGGAATCCTTGTATCTGATCCAGGACTCCCATGGTTCTGAAAGCAGCAGTTGCTCTCTTGGGGCCCCTCTGCACAAAGCATGTTTGTGTCCCAACATGTGTGTTCATGGCCTGTTCCACTCGGGCCCAGGAGACCCTCAGAGGGCAGTGGGCATGCCTGTACCAGTTCTGTGTACCCAGGTATCCGCACAGGGCATTGTCCATAGAAGGTGCTTAGAAAACGTGGAACGAATACATGAGCGTTTCCAATGGCTTAAATATTTACTGTCTGTTCTCTTAGGTTCCTGGTCAGGATGGTGGATTGAGGTGCTATGGGAAGCTCTCTTTCTATGTACAAACACACAGAAGTGCTGGATAGAATATAACCATTTAAAATAATCCAGTCAAGGTCAAAAACAAAAAGGTAAGATGCCCAGCTTGTGTGGGAACAGGAGATGGAGCTGAATTGCCCCTGAGGGGTCAGGACTTGGGTTCTGAGGCCCAAGTGGGGAAGGGGCAGGAGACCCTGCGTGCTGAGTGAAGACAGGGAGGCCGCTGCAGGAAGCCCGGGGCCATCCAGGGCCGTCTCATCCGCAGACAGAGGCGAGGAAAACCCTGCTGACTGACCGTGGGATGTTATCCTAAGGAGCGGAGCTCAACTTCTCCCCGCCTGTGTAGTGAGAAACTGAGCTAGGAAAGGCGTTTAGAAACCAGCCCAGAATCAGGCCCTGGTTGAGGCAGAGGGCGAGCTCCATGACCCTGGAGATCAGGGGGACCCTCCAGGATCCTGGCTTCTGCTAACGCTAGGCTCACGGGCAGCAACCACAGAGCACACTGGGAACTCATCATCACGACGGGAAGAGCTGGGCACGCTCGGGGTTACAGCACCCCCAAAGAGACGTGACAGGAGGAGGTTTGCCTGAGAAACAGGGAAAGGACTGGGTAGAACCCACAGCAAAGGACTGAGTGGGAGGGAAAAGAAGGTGCAGGTTTGAGAAAGAACTAACTAGAAGTCTGAGCAATGAGGAAGAGAGTTGCTGAGATTGCCCTTGAGGAGGTGGCAGAGAAGGGGAAGGAGGTCTGACTTAGGGTTGGGAAGCTCAGCTGAGCTCTGCATCCATCAAGCTTGGCTATGTGACTAGTGTTCTCAACTGTCCTATCCCCTCCCCTTTCCTTTCTCCAAAGAGGGAGAGCTTTGGGGGCAAGTCAGCCCACAAACCTGCAAGCTCTGCCTACAGAAGACGGGGAGAGGAGGTTTGCTTCTGGGGCTGGGTGAGGTTTAGGGACAGGGAAGCGAGTGACAACCATCCCCTAATCACCGTGTGAAGGTCACTCTCTGGTCCTTGGTTTCCTCATTCACTGGGCATCTCCTTTGGAGCCTCTGCAATATCTGCTCCCTTTTTCCTTCCTAAGGGAGCCTCAGGTTTGTTTGGGGCATCAATATCACCAGACTCTCTTGCAGGTAGGGGCAGCCACGTGACGCAGTTCTGGCCAAGTTGATGGAGGTACAAGTTCTGGCGGGAGAAGGTGAGGGAGCCTCTCCCTGAATAGAATGGCAGAGCTCACTAGAAGAAAATCCTTCCCACCCCCAATATCACTGGTCCTTCTTATGCCTGGACAGCAGACATGAGGCCTGGAGGTGCAGCAGCCATCTTGTAACCATGAGTCAGCAACAAAAAAGGTAAAGTGGAAAGACAGAAAGAACACAGGCTGTGGGGGCAGACAGACCTTCCTTTTCCACTTTCTGGCCGTGTGGCCTTGGGTACGTCACTTAACTTCTCGGAGCCTCACTTCCCACAACCTGTAAGATGGGGATAAAACCTCTCCCTTGAACAGTCCTTGTGAGGATTAAATACTGTGTTGAGTATGGATCCACTTTTTCTCCTGTAAAGAGCTATCCCAATGTTTGGAGTTATTTTTACAATCATGCTGTGACAATTACTTTAGAGCAAAAGAAAGAAGAGACCCTTTATTTCTCCTCTTGGAGAAAGTTCCAAGGCGGGATACGGGCCTCGAGCCAATGGGCCCTGCTCTTTGGCCGATCAGCTATGCAAACAGGAAGTGACTATCCAAACATTTGGAGCTGCAGAAGGCTAGCCCAGAGCCGGCCTCCTCTCTCCACCGTGGTGCGTCCTCGTCTCCCCGCTGGGAGCACCTCAAAAGTCAAGGACATGGTTCCCCGGATGAGGAACTAGGTTCAGAGCCACCCCTTCTGGCTGCCCTGCCCACCAGTCTGGGCCAGACCGCCTGCCTTTCGGGCTGAAGTCGGACGGCAGCCTCTTGCCCGGCTCCCACTGTCTTCTGCCCTTCCCCTCTCCTTCCATCTCTTTGTCACAGCTGTAGTCAGGGTGATTTTTTTGCAGTGCAAGTCTGTTCCTGTCGCCCCCTTGCTAGAACTTTCCCATGGCTTCATGCTCTCTCGGGGGAAAGGCCGAAGACCTCGTCACAGCCATTGGGGTTGGCCTGGCCTCGGCCTGCCTCTCCAGCTCTACCCCTCCAGCTGCTGTTTTAGCTGCTGGACCGGGCCAAGGCCCCTCCTGCCTCTGCGCTTGGCCCACACTGTTCCCATTTTCTAGCACGCTCTCCCCCCTCCCCCTCCCTGGCCCATCTCGCCAGGTAACGTCCCACCCTCAGCACTGCACTCCCGGGTCAGGTGTGCAGGCGCTGGCTGAGCCTGCAGCAGGCACGCCGAGGGCCCTGCTCTCCCTGACAGCAGGCAGCCAGCTGTTGCCACACGTACGCTCACGTGGGGACCTCACGCACTCACGAGTGCTGCTCAGGGTGAGGACTGCGGAATGTCTTGTTCAGAATGACACCCCCTGTGGCTGGCATAGTCCCTGTGCAGAGCTGGTGCTCAGTAAATGTGGAAGGCAGGCAGGCCGGGTGCCTTGTGGTTTGAAAGGGAGGGAGCTCTGTTTACCGAGCACCTAAGTGAGCCAGGCAGGGCCTCACTGCCTCTTCACAGCCTCCCTGGCAGGCAGGGGCCCCAAGCTCTGTTCCATCCAAGAGGAAACAGGGACTCTGAGGGGGGCCATGACTTGCCCAAAGTCACACATCTGTCAGAGGCCCTGCCAGGACTTGAACCTTGGTCCCGAGCCCAGCTTCCTACCCTGGTGGAGCTAGCACAAGGGATCACTGTGCATCTGTTTCCTCACCTGGAGAATGGGGACATAACGGTACCTACCTCACAGGTCTGGTGGCTGTGAGGACTCAGTGAGGTTAAGTGCTTAGTCAGGTTAAGTGCTTAGCTCAGAGCCTGGCACACCTTAGGTGCTCGGTAAGTGTTAGCTGTTACCATCTTTGTTATTGCACGGATCAAAGAACAAATAAGAACAAATCTATCGTATTACCCCCAGCGAATAGGCAAACGGAGGGGCTTTATGGGTAAACAGGCCCACGGATGGATGGGTGGGCGAATACCTGAAGACGTGAACAACACGGGGACGAGTTGAGGGGAGGAAAGCGCACCTGAGGTTCAGGAGAACGGGAGCTGATCTGGGGCACCCGGGCCGCCGGCTCACCTGTAGCGCCGCAGCTCGCCCTCCAGCCGCCGCACCCAGCGCTGCAGGCCGGGCACCTGCCGCGCCAGCGCCTCGAGCTCGCGCACGCGCGCCAGGCTGCGCAGCACTGCCTGCCGGGCCTCCTCCGCGCGCCGCCGCACCTCGGCCTGGCCCCGGCGCAGGCGCCCTGCGCGGGCCTCGGCTGCCGTCAGCGCGCCCCGCGCCTGCCGCAGCTCCCGCGCCGCCGCCGCCGCCTCGGGCCCGCCGTGCGCCGCCTCCTGGGCGCCCGCCTGGCTCTTCCAGAGGCCGACCTGCCGGAACAGGGCAGCAGGGCAGGCGGTGAGCGCCTCGCGCCAGACCCCACCCGGCCCAGGGCGCGTGAGCAAAGCAACCCGGCACGTTTCTCGCGCTCGTGCTCGCCGCCCTGGGCCCACCTGAACTCATTTAACCCTCGCCCTAACTCTACCGAGGCGGGAGCTCATGTCACTCCCTTTTAATGGATGCGGGCCAGTGAGGCACAAAGCCCATATTCTGTTGTTTGCACAGTTCCAGTGAGTCCCAAACGCCTGCACTCTTCTCTGTCCACCTCCGGCCCTCAGGGCACGCCGCTCCCTCGTGCTCCTCCACGCCCTAGACTGGGGAGCCCTCTATGGGCGTTCCCGGCACTCCTCGCTGTCTGCTGCTAGGCAGCCGCCTCCTTGAGGGTGCGGTTTTCTTCTGTCGTGTTCACTGCTGGGCATCCGGCGCCTAAAACAGGCCTGGCACACAGTAGGTGCTCAGCAAATACTTGGGGAACTAATGATCCTGGACGATCTTACTCCACACAATGGCAGTACTTTCCCGCCCCGACTTGGCTTCTCGGATGTCCGCTGGCCGTGGCCCCTGAAATCCGCGCCTTGCACCCCTGCGCACTCCCTGGCCTCTCTCTACCCCTCAGGGCTGTGAACCCGGGCTGTGTGGGGAGCGGGCAGGGCTACTAGAACGTCAGCTCCCTCCTGGCCTGTGGTCCCTTGGGTCAGAGGCCGTCTGGTCCTCGTCTGACCCCCATCCCCCCATGGCCTTTGACACACGGCTGGGCACAACGCTCAAGTGCTTGTTGACTGAATTGCAGATGCCTGGGCTGGGTCCATGCCTCTCTCAGTGCCTGGCCCCCGCAGCGCTGAGTGGCCAGACCTGTCTGGTCGACAGTGACACTATCTAGCATTGGGACACCAGGCCTGGCCCTGAGGGAGGCCCTCCAATGTTCGTTGAGTGACTGCACCGAGCTGCCTGTGTACCTCGTTAGCTCCTTAAGGGTGCGGACAGGCCTTCCTCACACCTTATCTCCTAGGCCTCCTGGAATCCTGGCACCGCGGAGAGCTCCGGAGGCGTATGTGTGTGAGACTGACCAGGTTTCCTGCGAGGGTCCACGGCTGGGTCAGAGAGGCAGGATGAGATGGGCTGTGTGTGTGTGTTGGCGGAATGGTTTTCTCTGAGGGACTGGAGTTTTGGGGGGCTGGAATGTGTGATGTGAGTAGGGGAGGGGACTAGAGTGTGTTGGAGTGGAATGGGGTGGCTAGGGACAGGATGCAAGTAGGCTGAAGTGGGGAGGGCTGCCCTTCACCCGCCCCCGCGGCGCCCCCCCCCCCCGTCCTCTTCCTCCGCACAGCAGGGGCTCTGCAGCCAGCCCGCTGTCAAATGCCCCCCACCCCCCGCCCCATTCCGTCGTCACCCTCCGCCCCGGGACCAGGTGCACCTGCAGTGCTAGGCAGCGCGCGTCACTGCTCTGCAGCGCGGCCCGCAGGTCCTCCACCAGCTCACGCAGGCTGCTGTTTTCTTCCTCCAAGCGCGCCAGGCGTTCGCTGTCCGGGCCGCCGTCGGAGCCGGGCGTATGGGGCGCTCGGCGGCGGCGGCGCGGACGGCGCAGGCGGATCTGCGTCTCGATGTGCTCGCTGAGAGCGCCGCGGGGCAGACGGGGCCCGGCGCGGGTGCCAAAGTAGCCGCAGAGGCGCGCGTGGAACTGGCGGAAGGTGAGCTCAGGCGGCTCGGCGCGCAGTGCCAGGCGCGCTTCCTCCTCCGCATCCGCGTCCCCATCGGTGGCCACCCCAGCGATCACATCCCCGGAGTTCGTGTCTCCCGCGGCTGTATCCCCGGCAGCCTCCCAGGTGGCGGCAGCCTCCTCGGCGCGCAGCCCCAGCACCGCGCAGAGCGCGCGGAAGTCGGAGCGGGGCAGGCGGCCGGCGCCTCGGCAGTCCAGGTGGTGGAAGACCTCCTGTAGATACTGGTCCAGGCCCGTGGCCAGCACCACGATCTCGTTCTCCACGCCTCGGTCCAGCCCGTAGTGGTGCGCCAGGGCGCTCAGCAGCCACTGTGTGCGCCGCGCTGGTCGCTGGTACGGGTCGCCCGCCGCGCCTTCCACGCCGGTCCCCGTGCCCGGGCCGCTGGGCTCCATCGCCGCCAAGCGCCGCTCCTCGGGTCCCTCCGCCCCGCCACTTCCAGGGGCGGCCCCAGAGTTTCTTGAAAGGAGGGGCTTAGCGGTGGCGGTCTGGTTGGAGCGGCGCCGAGGGCCGTGTCCAGCAGCTGCGCTGGCCTGGCAGGGCGTTTGTGTCTTCTCCGGGTTGGCTCTGAGGGGGCTTGGTTAGGGAACCCAGGAGCCCCGAGACCCCCGTGGGGCCACCACTGACTGGTCTCCCTCCTGATCTCGCTTCTCTCGGTGACCCCTGCACTCTTCTCCCCTCATCACTCCCGGGGCGTCCCTGGCATCCCCTCTTTTCCTCCCATTCCCGGGTCTGTCTGCTTTCAACTCCCCCGCTCTCCACCTAGCTGCGTTGTGCAGAGAGTGTGGCCCGAGACGGGGACAAGGGGTGGGCTCGGGATAGGAAGCTGGGGAGGGCTGGAGGGTGGCCCCCTGGTCCGGTGGCCCCCAGGTCTGTCCCACGCCCACGCGTCACTCCACCCCTTCTCGCCAGAAAACCTTTCAAGCGTAGCCCCGCAAGCTAGCTGGGGCCGTACTCCCGTAAGTACGGAGAAGCCCCCTTCCCCTTAAATTCAGCGACTGGGTTCCTAAACCCGCTTCTCACTCCACCAGGGCTGGTGCAAAGGGCCTCACGTGGTAACTAGAGCAGAGGAAAACCCAGCTCCGAGAAGTGAGGGGATGCGTTAGGGCCATCCCGCTGGATAGAAGCCGATCTGAGCCGGACCCTTGCTCTCTAAGCTCTGTGTGTGTTGAAGCGGGGGGGGGGGGGGGGGGGGGGAGGGGGGGGGTGGTGGGGGTGGTGGTGGTGGTGGTGGTATAGGAAAGCCGTGGCCTTCCATCTTCTCACCCGTTTGTGCCTGGGGAGTGGATTGGCCCTGCGACCGGAATTCCACCTCTGAGCTGGCGTTAGGCTACCAGGTAGCTGTTTGGCCAACACTTCCTCTGGTGCCTTAGAACACCGCTCTGGAAGAGGAAAGAAAAATCAGCCTCTCAGGTGAATGTAAGGCTGCTTTTCCTTTTTTTTTTTTTTTTTTTTGACAAGAGAGGTGTAGAGATGTCCTAACCTGATACCTGCACTGGGAACCCTCATCCAGCCTCGCAGGAGTAAGAGGCAGATTTCTTCAACTGCCTTTGGCTATACGATGGGCAGAATCTGGCCTGTGTACAGCTCTAGGAATTTCAGTGTTAAATCCTGGAATTTGAAAAAGCACTAAAATTCTGTCTCCTCTGCTGCAGTACCCCAGAATAAGCACTTTGTCCACTTGGCAGATTTCTACTCATTCTTGAAGACTGTGCCCACCACTCACCTCTGCCAGGAAGGAGTTAGATGCTTTTCCCCAACCATTTTGGATGTGCATTTAAAAAAAAAATTATTAAAGTGGTAGCAACTTGACAAAAAATTTTACATCAACTCCAATGCTTGGCTTCCGCCTTAGAAAAAACACATGTGTACAGGATGTTCATTGCATCGTTGTTTATAATAGTGAGAAACTGGAGACAACATTTTGCCCATTGGTACAGCAGCCGGGATGAATCACCACAAAAGGATGAGAGAAAAAAGCGACAATAACGATAAACCCACACGAAACGGTACTAAATATTTTCTGGGAGGACATGTGTATGTAAGCGCATAGAAAAAGATGGAGGGATTCACAAACGGATTCAGTCGTTATCTCCAGGGGTCGGAGGAGTTTGGCTTTCAGTGTAACATCTCTCTTTTTGATAAAGGAGATGTTTTTGTTTGTTTCTTTTCTCTTTTTCTTTTGCGGGGGGAAGACATACTTTATTTGCCATTTACAGACCACAGAGTTCACCCGTTTAAGGTATATTAATAAGTGGTTTCTGGTATATTTATAGAGCATATAACCAGCATCACAATTTCATTTTTAGAACATTCTCATCACTCACCACCACCCCCCAAAAAACCCTTGTACTAGGTAGCCCACCCACTGCTCCAGTTTCCTACCCTCCACTCCCAACTCCCAGCCCTAGGAAACCACTATTTTCTGTTTCTATGGATTTGACTATCGTGGACATTGTGTATCAAACAGAATTATACAATATGTAACCTTTTGTGACTGGCTCCTTTTTGAGAATGTTAACAATAATGTTTTCCAGCGTCAACCAAGTTGTAGCTGTCATGCGGTTCATTCCTTTTTATTGTTGAGTAATATTCCATCGCATGGATGGACCACCTTTGGTTTATCCGTTCGTCTGTCGATGGACGCTTGGATTGTTTCCACTCTTTGGCTGTTCTGAGTAATGCTGCTGTAAGCATTCATGTAGAAGTTTTTGTGTGTTCATATATTTTCACTTTTCTTGAGTATATACCTAGGGGTGAGGTTGCTGGGTTGTGTGGTAGTTTTTTTGTTTTTTGTTTTTTGTTTTGCGGTATGCGGGCCTCTCGCTGTTGTGGCCTCTCCCGCTGCGGAGCACAGGCTCTGGACGCGCAGGCTCAATGGCCATGGCTCACGGGCCCAGCCGCTCCGCGGCATGTGGGATCCTCCCGGACCGGGGCATGAACCCGTGTCTCCTGCATTGGCAGGCGGACTCCCAACCACTGTGCCACCAGGGAAGCTCTGTGTGGTAGTTTTATGTTTAACTTTTGAGGGCCTGCCAGGCCATTTTCCAAAGTGGTTGCACCATTTTCATTTCTACCAGCAGTGTAATTCATGTATTTCTCAATGGGTAAAGGAATACAGATGTTCTCAGTCCTGGACTCCTTCCCTTCCTCCCCTCCAACACCTCCATCTCAGTTCGCGGGGCCTCCAGCCTCCCTCGGCAAATCCCTACCGTCTTGGGTTCTTCTGTCACTTTCGCGCCACATCCGGTCTGTCAGGCCGTGCACCTTCAGAGCTCACCCCCAATCTGACCCCCTCTTCCTGCGCCACTGCTACCCTGGACCAAACCCCCAGCATCTCTCACCTGTATCATTGCAACAGCCTCCTCCCAGGAAGTGCCCTTGAATTCCTATGTTGTCCTCCACAGCCAGCAGACGCCCTCCTTCGCTCAGCACCCACTGTTATCTCCCTCTCTCAGGGACTAAAGGCCCAGTGTAGTGTGCGCCCGTGTCCCCCGTAACCTCCCTCACTGACCTCCTTTCTGTTCTTCTAACTCACCCCAGCGCCTTTGCATCTGCTTCCCTAGATGTTTACAGCCCGCCCCCTCACCTCCAAGTTCCTTGCTCCAGCGTCAGCCCCTCAGTGAGGCCTTCGGTGACATTGCAAGCCCTTTGCGCCCCTAACAGACTCTCTTGCCTGGTGCGTCTGTCTGTCTCCCTGTAATGCACTATCAGCCATGACGGGAGGGACGCTTGCCTGTCTGTCCGCCGGGCTTGGTGTCGGGCACACTGAGAGAAGAGCTCCAGCCCCCTTCTGAGCTGCCTGCCCGCAGCTGCTGCCGGGCACAGTGTGGCATGAGGCTCTCCATGTGCTTTCTCTGCCTACAGGTGAGACGTACTTTTTAACTTGTATTTTAAGAAACAGCATTGTACCCCATTGCCACTTGTTTGCAGGCCTGCCACGAGGGCTGAGCTTCACAAGGCCAGAGACCTGGTACCCCCATGCCCAGCACAGGGCCTGGCATTAAGTAGGCACTAATTATGTCATTTTATAGATGTGGACACACTGCATCAGAAGGAAAACTGCATGTAGCTGGCATCCCTGGGATTCAAGCATCCTTGTGCCCAGAGATGCTGGAGTCAGCGAGACTCCAGATGTTAGGTTGATTGGACTCCCAGCTGGACCGTAGAAACTTCTAGGCCGGGAGTCCCACCGCCAGGGACGTTGCTGTCTGCACTTAGAACAGGACTCTGGGGACTTCCCTGGTGGTCCAGTGGCTAAGACTCTGCACTCCCAGTGCAGGGGTCCCAGGTCCAATCCCTGGTCAGGGAACTAGAGCCCGCATGCCTGCCGCAACTGAAGATCCCACATACGCCAACGAAGATCCCGTGTGCCGCAACTAAGACCCAGTGCAGCCAAATTAAAAAGAAAAAGAAAAAAAAAAAACGGGACGCTGGAACTTGACTCTGGACTTTTTTTTCCCCCCACATCTTTATGGGGGTATAAATGCTTTACAATGTTGTGTTAGTTTCTCCTGTACAGCAAAGTGAAGCAGCGTGTATATACGTATATCCCCATATCCCCTCCCTCTTGTGGCTCTGCAGATGAACCTGATTCAATTTCATGTTAATGCTGAGAGCTGGTGACCCAGGGGAGACTACCCCCGTTGCTGCAGCTGGCCATGGCTTTTGCGGAAGGAATCCTTTGAACAGGAACTTTTCTGGGCCAGTCACTATTGAAAAGAAAGACTTTAAATATCTTGACGTGGAACCATCGCCTGGCCTCTGCCCCCCGCAGCTCCTTGGGGGCAGGGGAGTCCGGGTTGATAATGGGGCGCTGTCAGGCCTGTCTGTCTGCGGGCAGTGTTACCAGGCGCCTCTGAAATCATCCCGGTTGGACCCACAAGCTTTTTGTTTAAGGCTCAAAGTGAGCAAACTCAGAGGTCTCCTGCGCTTTTGTGTGAGCTGGGGGATGGGTGTGTGTCTGCGTCGGGGAGAGCGGAGAGAAGTGGTTTTTCTGAAGTCAGCTCAGTATTGTTTGAGCCATTCCTAATAGTATATTGTTCACAGTGTCTACAAACAGCCCAGCAAAATGCTAAAGAGCAAAGAAACCATCCCCCCTCGTGCCAACAAGAGAAGAACACAGGGTTCTTTTGATGTATTTGTTTTCAGATGTTTTCCATGCATTTAAGCATGAAAGAACTTTCGGGGGTGGTGAAAACATTCTATACCTTCATGGGGGTGGTAGTTTCATGACTGTATACACCTGTCAAAGCACTTAAAAGGGTGAATTTTACAGGATGTCACTTGTACCTCCTTCAATGTGACATAAAGAAACAAGTTGAAATGCTGCTGTTGCGATCTGTCTCTGCACCTCACCCATCTTCCTAAATGGCTCCGCCATCATTACCATTCCTGGGTAACGTTATTCTCAAAGGCTGGTCCAGACTCCCTCTTAGGACTGACCCGGAAGGTGCTTTGTCTTCCCAATAGGTGCACATAGAGGTGGTTTGCAGTTTTTCTCCATTCCAACAACACTGTGAACAGTTGGCTCTATTTCCTGGGTGCTTTACTGCACGGCCAAGGAGTGCAGACATTTTATAAGCTCTTGATGTTGTCAAACTGTTTTTCAGAAAGCTTGTGTCATTCTGTACAGTCCCCTGGAGTGTCTGGGATTCTCCGAGAGCCATCAGTTTTAGTGTCAAAGCTTTTACATTTTTAGGAGTCTTGGTTAGTGGATTTGCTTAGTGTTCAGACGCCAAGTGTGACTTCTCTCTATTAAAAATGGGCCTGGGTTAGGCAAAGATTTCTTAGATACAACACCAAACACGTGGTCCAAAAAAAAGAAAAAAAATCAATACATTGGATCTCATCAAAATTCAGAACTTTTGCACTTCAAAGCGCAGTGATAAAGATGCCATTAAGAAATGACGGAACAAGCAGGCAACTGGGAGAAAATCTTGACAAAACACATGCCCAGTAGGGGCCTTGTATTCAGAATTGACAAAGCACTCCAACAGCTCAATAAGAAGAAGACAAACAACCCAATCGAAAAATGGGTGAAAGACAGGGACAGACATTTTCCAAAAGAATATATATGGTTGGCCAATAAGCACGAGAAAAGATCCCAGTACCGTTAGGTATTAGGGAAATACAAAGCAGAACCTCAATGAGAGACTATTTCGCCCTCACGAGAATGGCGATAATAACTGACGGACAATAAGTGTTTTCGAGGATGTAGAGAAATAGGAACCCTCACACGTTGCTGGTGGGAATGTGAAATGGTGCAGCCACGTTGGAGAACAGTTTGTCAGTAAAAGACATGCATAAAGCCTGAGCCATACGTGTCGCTTACTACGTGACCCAGCTCTCCCACTGCTAGACGCCTCTACTCAAGAGAACCGAAAACATCTGTCCACACAGAGACCCTCCTGTGAATGTCCTCAGCAGCATCTTCCTAAATGTCGAAATGTCCATGAACTGATGGCTGGATAGACAAAATGGATGTATGGCTCCATTTATAGGAAATGTTCAGAAAAAGGCACCTTTTTAGAGACAGAAAGTAGATTAATGGTTGTCTAGAGCTTGGGGTGGGAACAGAGATTAATTTTAATTAATTATAGTACTTTTGGGTGAAACTTGTGCACGAAGGATCTTATTAGGGAGATGAAAATGTTCTAAAACTTATTTATGGTGATGATTTCACCACTTGGTGAAGTTACCAAAAATCATTGAATCATACACTTGAAATGGGTGCACCGTATGATATAAAATACACCTCAGTAAAGTTGTCATAAGGTGGCGGGGGTGCTTTGCTTAGGAGAGGGATGGCAAGAAGAAGATGGGTGTATGCTTCCAGCTGCCAGAGTCTTGCAATAACTTCAGAAGCTCTCTGGGTGCCGTGGGAGCTTTGGCGCTCCACTGCCCTGGAGGAAGAAGGAGCAGGGACAGATCGCCCTCAGATGGCTGCGCTCCATGGGGTGACCCTTTGCAATGTGACTTTGTCCTTCCTCCTGTCCTATTCTGACTTTGCCAGCCCTGAAGCCGTCTTTGCTGAGGGGAGGGGAGACCCGCCCGTCGTGCCTGAGTCTCAGGTGACACACCTTTGCCTTCATTCCATCCCATGATGCCCTGGCTCTTGACCTGGACACTACCTCCCTCAGGGAAGTGGTTCCAGATCTTGGCTATGCAATGGGATCTTGGTGGAGGTGACTTTAACAAACAAGCGTTCTGTTCCAGTTATTTATTATTGCACAACGAATAATCCCCAAATTTACTGGGTTAGGACAGCAGTAACTTACTTTGCTGATAAATCTGCAATTTGCAGAGGGCTTCATGGGGACAGCTGGTTTCTGCTACACATGGTGTCAGCCAGGTGACTCAAAGGCTGGGGGCTGGAATCCCCTGAGGTCTGGCTCACATTTTGGGCAGTGAGGCTGGCAGTTGGCCGGGAACCCTGCCGACTGTTGGCCAGAGCGTCTACACGTGGCCTTTCCATGAGGCTGCTTGGGCCTCCTCACAACATGGTGCTGGGTTCCTAGAGTGAGCGCCCCAAAGGACAAGGCAGAAGCACATGGAATTTGTATGACCTGGCTGCAGATGTCACCGAGTGTCACTTCCACTCTACTCTGTTGGCTGAGGTGGTCCAAAAGTTCTGTCGGGGTTCAAGGGGGAGGGGACTAGACCCACCACGGGATGTGAAGAGTGTTGACATCACACTGTAAGAAGAGAAGGTGGGAGGTGGGAGGGAATCTGTTGAGGTGTTTGGAAAATACAATCTATCACCGGTTCCTAAGCCCCACCTCTGGAGAATCAATTCCACAGGTCTGGAGTGAAGCCTCAGGATTGAAGATTTGACATGATCCTGGGTGATTCTCATGCACATCCAGGACCACGGCTCTTTGGTCTAAGACCTCTCAAGCCTGAGTTCAGGGCCGCCCCACAGGAGATGCTGGGGAGATTGGCTGCTGCCCTTGGTAACAGGGTGATCGAGGACCCTTTGGAGCAAAACCAGCCTCAGGCAGCAGGTGGCACCTGACGGGCAGGAGGCCTGCTGTCTGTCCCAGGGAGGGTGGTGTCACTGACCAGCTCTTGTTAATGGGGCCTTTTGGGAGCTGGTGTATCCTAGTAGCCTTTTCCCCTTGCAACCCTGGGTGTGTCTTTTTAGTACTTCCTTGCTTATGGACAGTAGTCTGCAGGCTGTTGGACAGGGTGTCATGGCACTCAGTGGTGAAACTTGAGTCCTTCTCCCCAGGGGACCTCACTGCCATTTGGAGACTTCCCCTCACAGCTGTTCTTAAGGTTCAGTTTTTTAGACTGATCGAACCTGAGGAATGTCGGAGGGCCCCCGTCAGTGGGAAGTATTCTGGAATACTGGACTACTGTCCCCAGCCCCTGGGGACGGCCTAGGGAGGTGGGCACTGGGTGGGAGGGTGCTTGCGTCCACAGTTTTGCTCTTCGGCCACGGGTAGGTTGTGTCTCATCTCAGAGCCTCAGTTTCTGCAACAGCGAAGTGTGTGTGGAGATTCCGCACCCATTCGCTTGAACAAACTACTGCCCAGGGGCTTGGTACCGGGGCCCCCGTGCGCCACTCCAGCCTCATCATCCCTTCCCTGAACTTGCCACACGTTTTCACTCCGCTTGGCCTTTGCATATGCTGTGTCCTCTGCCTGGAATGCTTTCCCTTGCTTTCCTCGCCCGGCAGACCCCACAGTTTGGCTTTTGTCACCTCTTCCGTGAAGGCTGCCCCAACCCCTCCGGGCAGTCGCTTCTGCGATGTGTCCCTCCGCCGCAGCCCCTTTGGTGGTCTGTGGTCTTCTACATCGGGAGCAGCAGCTAGGGGTCTCTCATCTGGGGGTGGGGGGCAGGGTGTCCGTCAGATAGTCTGTCTTTCAATCCAGTGCTGCCATATACCTGTGTGACCTCAGGCAAATAGCTTCACCTCTCTAAGCCTCGGTTTCCTCATCGCTGAGTTTGGGGCTCATGATGACTAAAAAGAATTCTCATGATATTTGAAAGACATCAGTGACAGAAGCAGAGAGTCTGTGCCAGACAGGATGGGGGGTGGGGTGGGGTTGGGTCATCTGAGTTTGCAGAGCCCGGTGCTTCCTTTGCCTTCATCAAAGAACGGGAGGGGGCCGCTGATGGAGCTGTAGTGGGGAGCTGGCAATGCCTCTCCCCTGTACTGCAGGTAAGGCTCAGGCGCATAATAGGTGCTCACGTTCAGAGCAGGAATTCCTGAAAGACTGAATGGGGGCTTCCCTGGCGGTCCAGTGGTTAAGACTTCGCCTTCCAATGCAGGGGGTGTGGGTTCGATCCCTGGTCGGGGAGCTATGACGGCACATGGCTCACGGCCAAAAAAACCACAAAAAACCAAAACATAAAAAGCAATATTGTAAAACATTCAATAAAGACTTAAAAAATGGTCCACATCCAAAAAAAAAAAAAAGACTGAGTGGATAAGCGAATAACTGAAGGCATAAAGGCAGCTGGTTCTGCATTTGTATACAACTCTCTGCCGGACCTTGTCTGGGCACCTGGCCTGGGACCAGCGACTGAGGCGGGGAGCCCCGCCCCCAGGAGAGGAGCCCCGCCCCGGGGCTGTGGCCACGCGCGTCTCCTAGCAACCGCCAAACATAGCGGCGAGGCGGCTCCTGCGGGCCTCCCTTCCCCGGGTGGACGCACCAAGTCCTCTGAGCCTCCTCGGTGAGGAGGTTGTGCAGCTGCTGTGCGAGCTGACCGACGCCGTCGTCTGAGCCCACGCGGCTGCCCAGCGCGTCCGCTCACAGGCGCCGCAGGTACCCCCCCATCCGCCCCGGCCCCCGCTCCAGCTGCGCAGCCCCTTCTTAGCGTTTGCTGGCGTGCGGCGTCCATGGAGGGCGCTCGTGCCCGGAGCCCAGTACTCAGTGCTCGGTCGGGTCTTGCCTCGGGGTCCTCGCCCTCCTTGGCCTCAGCAGGCTCTTGCGCGTGCTGCCCCCAAACCAAGGTCATACTGTGCTTTGGCACAGCTAACCCGAGGCCCTCACCCCCCACCCATTCCCTTGTGATTCTTGGGGAATTGCACTCACCTGGAGCAGGCATTCCAGACGTGCTGAATGATTAACTTTGATCTTGAAAGGAGGAACAGCTGGGGCCGGGAGGACGGGACTCAATTTGGAGACGCTAGCTTTGCTGATTATCACGGTTACTGACGGCATCATTCTCTGAGGTTCATCTAATCTTTATTGAGTGTCCGCTGCGTGCCAGGCAGTGTCTGAGGCCTTGGCTGGTCAGCCCGGAACAGGACAAGGCACGGGGGAGAGGAGGGGGCAGGCAGGGCTTCCCTCCTGGGGGCAGTGGTGGTGACGGCCGTGCCTTTATTTCCTTGCAGCCGGGAGTGCCGGCCGGGGGGGCCGCCCTGCCGCATGTAGCTGCCGGCCTGTGAGTGGGAGGACGAGGACCAGGCGAGCATGGGGACCATGTCCTCCATGGGCAGCTTTTACCAGTCCGGGAGCGAGTGTGAAGTGGAGGAGAACCTGAAGGTTAGGGCCTGGGCCCAGGAGTCGGCCACCGGCTACCAGTGCAGCGGCGAGTCCTCAGAAGGGCCTGCCAGCACCTTCGACTCGGACGTGCCCCACGTTGTCCCCTGCAAGTTCATCATCTCTCTGGCCTTCCCAGTGACCGCGGGTAAGTGTGACAGCAGAGAGGGGGTGTACCAGTGACCTTCTCCCAGGAGTGTAGGGTACCTGTGCTCCCTCAGTAGGGTGGCCAGTGCCAGGAGCAGAGGTCCGGAAAGGAACTGCCACTTTAGGGCCCACTGTGGTCCAGGCAAGGAACAGTTTATGGGCTTCACAGACTCAGTCTTCTCAAAACCCCAAGAAGCAGGTGATGTTATTTCTGCTTTTTGAAAATAAAGAAGTGACGGAGAGGTTAAGGCATTCCCCCCCCCCCCGTAAGCTGGTTGTGCATCATCTAATTCCTTGTTTAAATACAGACTCTCAGATTATTGGATCAAAATCTCTGAGTGCAAAGGTAATCAGCTACTACCCAAAACCGCTGTGTAACAAATACAAACAACTCCCCATTTCATTGGCTTCAAACAGAAATCCCTGTCCTGGGTGAGCAGGCCAGCTGATCTAGGCTGGGCTTCCTGCAGTAGCTCTGCCCTGCTTCTGTCTCTGTCATCCTCCTCTCGGATGTGTGGGCAACCCAGACGCATTCCTGTCATGGAAAGGCAGGGCACAAAAGAGGGCAAGCCCAGTCACCCCAGCACTCTTCAGGTCTTTGGACACCTCCCACCTGCAGGCATTTTATTGGCCAAAGCAAGGCACATGGTTGAACCCCAAGATTAAGGGCAGAGAAAAGTACTCCACTTTTTTTAAGGTGGACTGTCTTTTTTTATATCAGCTTTTTAATTGAAATATAGTTAATTTACAATGTTGTCTTAGTTTCAAGTGTACAGCAAAGTGATTCAGTCATATATGTTCTTTTTCAGATTCTTTTCCATTGTAGGTTATTAGAAGATATGGAGTATAGCTCCCTGTGCTATAGAGTAGGTCTTTGTTGTTTATCTATTTTATATATAGTGGTGTGTATATGTTAATCCCAACCTCCTAATTTATCTCCCCTCCCCTACTATCCCTTTTGGTAACCATAAGTTTGTTTTCTATGTCTGTGAGTCTATTTCTGTTTTGTAAATAAATTCATTTGTTTCATTTTTTTAGGTTCTGCATCTAAGTGATATATAATATTCGTTTTTGTCTGACTTACTTCACTTAGTATGATAATCTCTAGGTCCATCCATGTTTCAGCAAATGGCATGATTTCATTCTTTTCATGGCTGAGTAATATTCCATTGTGTATATATACCACATCTTCTTTATCCATTCTTCTGTCGATGGACATTTAGGTTGCTTCCATGTCTTGGCTATTGTATACAGTGCTGCTATGAACACTGAGGTGCATGTATCTTTTTGAATTACAGTTTTCTGAAGATCTATGCCCAGGAGTGGGATTGCAGAATCATATGGTAACTCTATTTTTAGTTTTTTGATGAACCTCCATACTGTTCTCCACAGTGGCTGCACCAATTTACATTCCCACCAACAGTGTAGGAGGGTTCCTTTTTCTCCACACCCTCTCCAGCATTTACTGTTTGTGGACTTTTAATGATGGCCATTCTGACTGGTGTGAGGTGATGCCTCATTGTAGTTTCGATTTTTCATTTCTCTAATAATGAGTGACATTGAGCAACTTTTCCTGTGCTTGTTGGCCAACTATATGTCTTCTTGGAGAAATGTCTACTTATGTCTTCTGCCAGTTTTTTCATTGCGTTGTTTGTTTTTTTGATATTGAGCTGCATGAGCTGTTTGTAAATTTTGGAAATTAGTCCCTTGTTGGTAGCATCATTTGCAAATATTTGCTCTCAGACCTTAGGTTATCTTTTGATTTTGTTTATGGTTTCATTTGCTGTGTGAAAGCTTTTAAGTTGAATTAGGTCCCATTTGTTTATATTTCCATCACTGTAGAAGACGGATCCAAAAACATATTGCTGCAATTTATGTCAAAGAGTGTTCTGCCTATGTTTTCCTCTAGGAGTTTTATAGTATCCTGTCTTACGTGTAGCTCTTTAATCCACTTTGAGTTTGTTTTTGTGTATGGTGTTAGAGAATGTTCTAATTTCATTCTTTTACACGTAGCTGTCCAGTTTTTCCAGCACCACTTACCACTTATTGAAGAGACTGTCTTATCTCCAATGTATATTCTTGCCTCCTTTGTCATAGATTAATTGACCATAAATGCGTGGATTTGTTTCTGGGCTTTCTATCCTGTTCTGTTAATCTCTGTGTCTGTTTTTGTGCCAGTACCATACTATTTTTTTTTTGTGGTACGCGGGCCGCTCACTGTTGTGGCCTGTCCTGTTACGGAGCACAGGCTCCAGACACACAGGCTCAGCGGCCATGGCTCACGGGCCCAGCTGTTCCGCGGCACGTGGGATCTTCCCAGACCGGGGCACGAACCCGTGTCCCCTGCATTGGCAGGCAGACTCTCAGCCACTGTGCCACCAGGGAAGCCCTACCATACTGCTTTGATCACTGTAGCTTTGTTGTATAGTCTGAAGTCAGGGAGCATGATTCCTCCAGCTCTGTTCTTTCTCAAGATTTCAGGGTCTTTTGTGTTTCCATACAAATTTAAAAAATTTTTGTTCTCGTTCTGTGAAAAATGTCTTTGACGGTTTGATAGGGATTGTGTTGAATCTGTAGATTGCCTTAGATATTATGGTCATTTTAACAATATTGACTCTTCCAATCCAAGAACATGTGGTATATCTTTCCATATGTTTGTGTAGTCTTTGATTTCTTTCATCAGTGTCTTATAGTTTTTGGAGTACAGGTCTTTTGCCTCCTTAGGTAGGTGTATTCCTAGATATATCAAGAAATACTCCATTTTTTGATATGTCTTTTTTTGTTGTTCTGCCTGAAATATCTCCCCACGATGATTAATTTCAACTTCTCCTTGTAGTTCTGTTGATGGTTGCTTCAGATATTTTGGAGGCTATTTGGTTAGGTGTATACCATGTTTTAGAATTGACCTATCTTCTTGGTGAATTGAATTTTTGGTCATTGTGTGTGACCTCCTCTATCCATAATGGTGCTTTTTATCTTTGGTTGGTTGATAGCAAGCAAAAGAGCCTGGAAAAAGACATCTGCAAATACCACCCAAAAGGAAACTGGTGCTTATTTGATTACCTTTAATCCTCACATCTCTTGCAGCATCTCCCAGATTTGTTTTTCTTAGTTGGGCACTTATTCCAAAGGCGTTTACAAAATAGATTGCTGTGCAGCTCAACTTACGAGACCTCGCCTGAGAGTATTTTTATGGCGCCAGTACCTTCGAAGGATCTGTCTTTGGCTGGATATAAAATTCTAGCTTCAATGTTTTTTCCTTCAGTACCTAAATAGTTATGAATTTATTTATGAATGTTTATGTAAATTGTTTACTTAAGAGAAATGAGGTCCTGTGTATCCTGTTCTACAATTTGCTCTTTAAAAATTTGATGACCTCTTAGATATCTTACAGGACATGAGCAGACCTGGCTTTACTTTGTTGTTGTTTGTTTTAAACACCTATATCGTATTCCATCGTATGTGTCTAATTTATCCTACCCTGTATTGGTGGGGTTTTTTTGTTTTTTTTTTTAACCTGCCTCTTACTGTCAAGACTAGGGGCAGGCAGGTAAGTGCCTACAGTAAAAAAATTTAAGGAGATGCTCACCTCGGAGTCACGTGCTATAATTCCGCACACTGGCTTCCAGCCCTGGGGCTGCTCCTCTGGTGGCTGGGAGGACCGGACATGCATCTTAACTCCAAGCGGGTGGCAGTGGGGAGTCTGCACACGGCACCTCCTCCAGCCTTGGGCTCTTCTTCGTTCCGGGGAATTGTGGAGACGGGTCTGCTTTCCCAAGTGAGGTTAGAACAAGTCTCATTACATCTGTATCTTCTAGGTCACAAAGGAAAATATTCAAGTTTGGTTGCACAGTACAGGAGACACCCTAAAATGGACAAACCTATTGCAAAGGTTCGCCATTACTACCACATCGAGTACTTCCTCCTGCCTGGTGATGGGGAGCCTAAAAAGGTCGATGTGGTGGTGTTTCCAGCCTTGGCCAAAGTGTTCCTGGATTCAGGAATAAAGGTGAATGTGTTGTGAGTGTGAGTGTGTGTGTGTGTGTGTGTGTGTGTGTGTGGCCTTGCATGTAGTCTGATACTCACAAGAAATAGCAAGAGCCACAAAGGATGCTCACTTCCCCTGGAACTTGCTAGAAATGTAGGATCTTGGTCGCCACTCTAGGCCTACTGGATGGGAATCTGCGTGAACCTAATAATACTGATAGCAACTCTATGATTTTCTCTGAAGGTATTTTTACCTAATAATTTCTTTGGTGTTTCAAAAGTTTTGGCAGCTCTTGTTATTTCTTTCTGTGTGTACACGTGAGTACGTGTGTGTGCACACCCGCCACCCGCACACACACGCACACTCCCGCCTGGGGCAGGGCTCTGGGTCAGGATGGGGAGTCCCTGGGAGGGACACTCTTTGCAGGGAATTGCTTTTACTTTATTTTTCCGAGCAACCCAGAGGCGTGCAGGCCCCTGTCTGCGGCACCCATTTCCTGATTCCCTATGTGAGTTGGGAGCCAGGAGGGAGTGGGATGCACAGACAGACAAGCGGAAGGTAGGGCCTGCCACATCGTGGCAGCGGTCAGATCTTGGCCTCTGAGCTTTCAACGCTGAGAGTCTCTTGTTGTCCTTTTACACAGACTATCAGGCCGTGGCAAGAAGGGGACAGGGTCTGGGTGTCGTGGACCCAAAGTTTTAACATCAACATGACAAAGGAGTTACTAAAGAAAATAAATTTTCACAAAATCACCTTGAGGCTCTGGGACACCAAGGACAAGGTTTCGAAAAAAGCCAAGAATTATCGATTAAAACCTTCTGGGTTTCTGGAAGATGCAGGATCTTTCGGTAAGTTCATGGCATTCATGTTTGATTTGAAATGTTTCCGCAGGCATGTGGCTTCTCACTGGTAACAGCAGAAAAGCCAGCCAGCATCTCCTCGTTTGGTGCATCTGGTTTTCCTGGGGCCCACGCCGGTTTCTGTCAGCGCAGTAACACCCCCCTCTCTCCAGGGCATGTGCGGTGATGGGAAGGGCGCCCCAAGTCTGTGTGCCGCCCGTCAGCCACCACTCTGGGCAGTGCTGAGGCGGGCACCCATCACCGGCCTGTGTCCCAGGATGAGTCTGGTGTGCTCCCTGAACAAAAAAATTAGAGGCTATCGAGAAACGAAACAGAAAACTCGAAAGTCCCACAGCCCTGTTTCCATTAGGCCCTTCAGACTCTTCCTCGTGTAAAGATTATTGTATCAGTGCCAGAAAGTCTCCTTTCGAACTCCCCTCAAAGGAGAGAGGCCTAGGTTGAAGTCACGCAGCTGAGTTGAACCCTGTCTCCATCCCGAGCTAAATGGTGACCTTGGGCACCTACTTCGTCTGGCCAGATGCCTGGGGGCAGGGTGGTGGGAGTGCGCCCCCTCCCCCCGCAATAAGGAGGATTGCATTGTGTAGAGGGAATTTTAAAACTATAATAAAATGCTGCCACTTAAAATATGCAGCGCCATTCTTGTAAGATACATCCCAGTTTTCAGAGATATTAGAAGGTAAAGTCGACGTGCTCCAGAGAATGGGGGGAATGAGGTGCTGTTACAGCTGCTGATCGTGGCTTCCAGACAAGTACAGCCCTCCCCACTTTCCATGAGCAAAGTAGGCCTGGACTTGCTTGTAGCGAGAGGCAGCGCCAGAATCAGAACCCAGTTTTGTGTGACTGGAAAGTTTTTTCTCCGGTTTCCAGCCTGCGCTCCTCAGAGAGCCTTCCTGACCTTGGGGGCTTGGGGCTTCCGAGTTTTAATCTTTCATTGCTATCCCGGGTTTCTTAACCTCGGCAGTGTGGGCATCTTGGGTCGGATGGTTCCTTGTTGCAGGGACCGTCCTGGGCACTGGAGGGCTGTTAGCAGCATCCCTGACCTCTACCCACTAGACGCCAGGACTAGCCTCCCAGCTGTGACAACTAGAAATTTCTTCAGACGTTGTCTGCAGGTGCAAAATCGCCCCTGGCTGAAAATCACTGATTTGCCTCTAAACTACTAGTCCTGGGTGAGAAAATGGGATTCACGTTCTCTTTTCTCACTTGGACCAAAGGAAAGACCTATGTCCTCAGAGCGTGGGCTCTAAACCACCCACATTGGACGCACTTGGAGTGCAGCCTCAATGCAGATTCCAGGGCCTGCCCCGGAGCTGCCGAGCCCAAATTTCTGGTAAACATCTGCCTGGCAGTGGGCTTACCCTGGAGCAGAGGTGCCAGGGTGGGTGTACCAGGAGGACTTCCTGGAGAAGGGGCCATGGAGACAAGTTTGGAAGGGTAAATGGAATCAGCCGGCCGGAAAAGGGAGGAGGACGGGTGTCACGGGCCCTTCAGTGAGGGCCCATGGGCCTTTTGCTGTGAGCGTCCTTGGGGCCACTGCACCTCCTTGAACCCTGTCCCACGCCTGGCATCACTGCCTCTTAAGTTAACTAATTTTTTCCGTTAAAAGTATCAGTGTGTGTTCACTTTGCAAAACAATTTAGAAGTAAATTTGCCAAAGGGAGAAAAAATTAAAATCATATGATGTCTGAGCAGAGACAGCCATTGCTAACATTCTCCTGTGCATGTTACAACTGGGTACAAAATTTTAACAAAGACGCATCCAGTGTACATACTGTCTTAAGTCCTGCCTTTTTCCACTTAAGAAGTTATCTTTTTGTTTTATTTTGGAGGAGCTTTTTTTAATCAATATATTTTTAATTGAAGTATAGTTGATTTATAATGTTTACCACTGTACACTAAAATGATTCAGTTATTTGTGTATACATTCTTCTTTTTAAAAATATTCTTTTCCATTATGGTTTATCATAGGATATTGACTATAGTTCCCTGTGCTGTACAGTAGGGCCTTGTTGTTATCCATTCTATATATAATAGCTTAGATCTGCTAACCCCAACCTCCCGCTCCATCCCTCTACCAGGCCTCTGCCCCTTGACAACCACCAGTGTGTTCTTTGTGTCTGTGAGTCTGTTTCTGTTTCATAGATAGTTTCATTTGTGTCATATTTTAGATTCCACATATAAGTGATATCATATGGCATTTGTCATTCTCTTTCTGACTTACCTCACTTAGTGTGATAATCTCTAGTTGCATCCATGTTGCTGCAAATGGCAATATTTCATTCTTTTTTATGGCTGAGTAATATTCCATTGTATATATGTACCGCATCATTTTTTTTTAACATCTTTATTGGCGTATAATTGCTTTACAATGTCGTGTTAGTTTCTGCTGTATAACAACGTGAATCAGCTGTATGTATACATATAGCCCCATATCCTCTCCCTCTTGAGCCTCTCTCCCACCCTCCCTATCCCCCCCCCAGGTGGTCACAGAGCACCGAGCTGATCTCCCTGTGCTATGCAGCTGCTTCCCACTAGCTATCTATTTTACACTTGGTAGTGTATATATGTCAATGCTACCCTCTTACGTCATCCCAACTTACCCTTCCCCCTCCCCATGTCCTCACGGTACCATGTCTTCTTTATCCATTCATCCGTTGATGGACATTTAGGTTGTTTCCATGTTTTGGCTATTGTGAATAGTGCTGCTATGAACATAGGGATGCATGTATCTTTTTGAATTATAGTTTTGTCTGGATATATGCCCAGGAGTGGGATTGCTGGATTGTATGGTAATTCTATTTTTAGTTTTCTGAGGAACCTCCATACTGTTCTCCATAGTGGCTCCCACCAACAGTGTATGAGGGTTCTCTGTTCTCCACATCCTCTCCAGCATTTGTTATTTGTAAGACATTTTAATGGTGTCCATTCTGACCAATGTGAGGTGGTACCTCGCTGAAGTTTTGATTTGCATTTCTCTAATAATTAGCAGTATTGGGCATCTTTTCACGTGCCTATTGGCCATCTTTATGTCTTCTTCGGAGAAATGTCTTTTTAGGTCTTCTGCCCATTTTTGATTGGGTTGTTTTTTTTGTTGTTATTGAATTGTATGAGCTGTTTGTATACTTTAGAAATTAAGCCCTTGATGGTTGCATCATTTCCAAATATTTTCCCCCATTCCGTAGGTTGTCTTTTCATTTTATTTATGGTTTCCTTTGCTGTGCAAAAGCTTATAAGTTTGATTAGGTCTCATTTGTTTATTTTTATTTCTGTTGCTTTGAGAGACTGACCTCAGAAAACATTGGTACGATTTATGTCAGAGAATGTCTTGCCTATGATCTCTTCTAGGAGTTTAATGGTGTCATGTCTTATGTTTAAGTCTTTAGGCCATTTTGAGTTTATTTTTGTGTGTGGTGTGAGGGTGTGTTCTAACTTCATTGATTTGCATGCAGCTGTCCAACTTTCCCAGCACCACTTGCTGAAGAGACTGTATTTTTCCCATTGTATATTCTTGCCTCCTTTGTTGAAGATTAATTGACCATAGGTGTATGGGTTTATTTCCGGGCTGTCTGTTCTGTTCCATTGATCCATATGTCTGTTTTTGTGCCAGTACCGCACTGTTTTGATTCCTGTAGCTTTGTAGTATCACCTGAAGTCTGGGAGGGCTATGCCTCCTGCTTCGTTCTTTTTCTTCAGGATTGCTTTGGCAATTCTGGGTCTTGTATGGTCCCACATGAATTTTAGGATTATTTGTTCTAGTTCTGTGAAAAAGGTCATGGGTAGTTTGATGGGGATCACATTAAATCTGTAGGTTGCTTTGGGTAGTAGGGCCATTTTAACACTATTAATTCTTCCAACCCAGGAGCATGGGATATCTTTCCATTTCTTTGAATCCTTTTCAGTTTCCTTTATTAATCTTTTATAGTTCTCAGTGTGTAAGTCTTTCACCTCCTTAGTCAGATTTTTTCCTAAATATTTTATTTTTGGGGGTGTGAGTTTAAAAGGGATTGTTGTTCGCATTCCCTATCTGATATTTCATTGTTGATGAAGAAGTTATCTTCTTTTTTAAAATTTATTAAATTTATTTATTTCTGGCTGCATTGGGTCTTCGTTGCTGCCCGTGGGCTTTCTCTAGCTGTGGCGGCTCTTCGTTGCGGTGCATGGGCTTCTCATTGTAGTGGCTTCTCTTGATGCAGAGCATGGGCTCTAGGTGTGTGAGCTCAGTAGTTGTGGCACGCGGGCTCAGTAGTTGTGGCACGTGGGCTCTAGAGCGCAGGCTCAGTAGTTGTGGTGCATGGGCTTAGTTGCTCCGTGGCACGTGGGATCTTCCCGGACCAGGGCTCAAACCCGTGTCCCCTGCGTTAGCAGGCAGATTCTCAACCACTGTGCCACCAGGGAAGCCCCAGTGTGTATTTCTGATTGAGTCCATGATGCTTTCTTCTCCTGCATTCTAGAGGAGGTGAAACATTTGGTTTTAAGTCAGAGAAGATCGTCTGAACAGGGCATTCACATCAAAGCGAAGCTGCATCAGGACCACACACCAGGGAAGCCAGAAAAAGCAAGAAAATGCTTCAGGTCTGGACATGGTGAGTGGAGACCCCGGCAGGGAAGGTGGTTGGTTGGCGTAGCTGGAGTGGCACATGTGCACTGGCGTCCGCCCCGCGCGTGCGGTGGCTGTGCTGTGCCCCTTCACCCTCCGAAGTGGGCGCGGCTCTCCCTGCACGACTCTTTCATTGTGGATTCTTGCCATTTCATTTTTGTGACTTACCAAAAAAAAAAAAAAAAAAAACCCAAACCTTTCCTAGCCGTAGAAGTTAGGTACATCTTTTTTGTTTGTTTTTTAGAATATTCAGTGAATATGCTGGGTTGGCCAAAAAATTCGTTCGGGTTTTTTCCGTAAGGTGTTACAAAAGCATAAAACAAGCAGGGAAAATAAGCTATCGTTCTGTCTCCAGGGACAAACGTAATATTTTGGTTATCATATTATGGCAACTCCTTTGTTTTTGTGCTAAGATTTTTTTTTTTACACGGATGAGGTTATTCTGGACACATAATTTTCTGTTCTGAGATTACTACATCACATGCACTGTCCTGTTTCCTTAAGAACTTTCCGTAAACTTCATCTGTGGTTACTTTGTAATATTTCCTCTGCTGGCGGCACTGTAATGTGCTTAACTATTCCCTGTTGGTGGGAACTTAGGAATCGTGGGGGGTGTTTTCTGTATTCTCTACGGTGCTGAAGTGGACAGTTGAACAGATGATAGACTTTTCTTCTTTTTTGTTCTCTGGGGGGTTAGATAAGGACCTAGGGGCCTTCTCTTGCCTCCATTTGTCCAAAGTAACCATAGTTATTCTGTGTATTCATTCATTACTCACGTATTATTGACAGACCTTTATACTGAATGCTTGGGGACTGTTGCCCGGGGGCTGGCATTGCGTGTGCCTTAGTGAACTCGTATAGAACAGGAAGTTTGGAGACGCTGGCTAACATTACTGGCTTCTCACCCAGCAGAAAAGGCAACTCTTCCCAAGACCACCAAGGACGATGAAGAGCTGCTCAGGACGGAAGATCTTGACACAGTACGGTAAGGATGGCCCTGTGTTATTTTGGGGTGTGGGAGTGGAACCCCCTCTTGTACTTGCCCCACAGATTCTCACCCAGAGTCATGTCGATTTTTGGTAACTTCAGTTATGTTCGATCTCACGCAATCCAGCTGAGATGAACGGAACGGAGAGAGGCGTGCTGTGCCTTTGAGTGTGTGTTGTGCGTCGGGCCCCATGCTTTTGCGTGCGTTCCTGTATCGCATTTAATCGTCAGCATTATCACCCTGTGGGGTGGTATTACCATCTCCATTTCCTCCATAAAGTCACTGAGAGGTTATGTGATTTTTACAAAGTTATACAACTAGAATTCTTGGTCATCTTGAGAGTGTTGGTAACGCCAGGATCCCAACCCACACCTTCAGATAACTGAGTCCACAGCCTTTCCTGTTGGGAGTGTGGTTGCTCTTGGGGCCTCCTGTAGCCTAATGAGGGTCCAGCAAAGGAGGCTTCTCAGATGCTGTGGGGAGTCAGGGAGAATGGAGGCCCAGCTGGTGGCTTGACGGCATAGGATGGGAAGAACCAGAGAACATGTCATTTTTTTCAAAAATTTTATTGAATTATAGTTGATTTACAATGTTGTGTTAATTTCTTCTGTACAGCAACGTGACTCAGAACATGTTTTAAAGTGTTGATTAAAGAATTTTTTTGCAGGAATTTACAGATTAATTTGGGGAGAATTGACTCCCCCCCCCAGAATATATATATATATATATATATTTTTAACATCTTTATTGGAATATAATTGCTTTATAATGGTGTGTTAGTTTCTGCTTTATAACAAAGTGAATCAGTTATACATATACATATATCCCCATATCTCTTCCCTCTTGCGTCTCCCTCCCTCCAACCCTCCGTATCCCACCCCTCTAGGTGGTCACAAAGCACTGAGCTGATCTCCCTGTGCAATGTGGCTGCTTCCCACTAGCTATCTATTTTACGTTTGCTAGTGTATATATGACCATGCCACTCTCTCACTTTGTCCCAGCTTCCCCTTCCCCCCTCTGTGTCCTCAAGTCCATTCTCTACTAGGTCTGTGTCTTTATTCCCATCCTGCCCCTAGGTTCTTCATAAACATTTTTTTTTTTTAGATTCCATATATATGTTAGCATATGGTATTTGTTTTTCTCTTTCCGACTCACTTCACTCTGTATGACAGAATCCAGGTCCATCCACCTCATTACAAATAACTCAATTTCGTTTCTTTTTTATGGCTGAGTAATATTCCATTGTATATATGTGCCACATCCTCCTCATCCATTCATCTGTCGATGGACACCTAGGTTGCTTCCATGTCCTGGCTATTGTAAATAGTGCTGCAATGAACACTGTGGTACATAACTCTTTTTGTGTTTTTGTTTTTGTTTTTTTTTGTAGTACACGGGCCTCTCACTGTTGTGGCCTCTCCTATTGGGGAGCACAGGCTCCGGACGCACAGGCTCAGCAGACATGGCTCACGGGCCCAGCCGCTCCGCGGCATGTGGGATCTTCCCGGACCAGGGCACGAACCCGCGTCCCCTGCATTGGCAGGCGGACTCTCAACCACTGCGCCACCAGGGAAGCCCCTTTTTTTTTTTTTATGTCTGTGTGGATAGTGATAATAATCCAATAGTAGTATGATCATCAACAACAGATTTTAAAAAATTTTTGAATTTTATTTTATTTTATTTATTTATTTATTTTTTGCGGTATGCGGGCCACTCACTGTTGTGGCCTCTCCTGTTGCGGAGCACATGCTCCAGGCGCGCAGGCTCAGCAGCCGTGGCTCAGGGGCCCAGCTGCTCCGTGGCATGTGGGATCCTCCCGGACCGGGGCACGAACCCGTGTCCCCTGAATCGGCAGGTGGACTCTCAACCACTGCGCCACCAGGGAAGCCCTATTTTATTTTTTTATACAGTAGGTTCTTATTAGTCATCAATTTTATACACACCAATGTATACATGTCAATCCCAATCGTCCAATTCATCACACCACCCCCAAGCCCCCGCCGCTTTCCCCCATTGATGTCCATACGTTTGTTCTCTACATCTGTGTCTCAATTTCTGCCCTGCAAACTGGTTCATCTGTACCGTTTTTCTAGGTTCCACATATACACGTTAATATACGATATTTGTTTTTCTCTTTCTGACTTACTTCACTCTGTATGACAATCTCTAGATCCATCCACATCTCAAAAAATGACCCAATTTCATTCCTTTTTATGGCTGAGTAATATTCCATTGTATATATGTACCACATCTTCTTTATCTATTCGTTGTCTATGGGCATTTAGGTTGCTTCCATGACCTGGCTATTGTAAATAGTGCTGCAATGAACATTGTGGTGCATGTGTCTTTTTTATTTTTTTATTCTTGGAGGGGATTTTTTTTTTATTCAAACAGAAAGTCACAAAAATTATAATCATCCTCATCAGTTCACTCAGTCCCATGTAATTTTTTTTCATCTTGATCTTTTGTTAGCACTTTTATGAGTTCATCAGTTTTCCATTAGAGTTCTGAAAATGCTTATTCATTCAGTTCAGCAGTATAGTCAGTTACCAGAAACCTGTACTTGTCAGAGTCTTTTCCATGAATTCCTTGAAGATGAAACCCTTTTATAGGAACATTTTTGTAAAAGCATCAGAGTACACCCAGAACTGTCTGTAAATGACAAAAGACTTAAATATGTCCACGGTTAAAGATTTGATGAAAGTTCATAATTATGAAATTGACAAGGAAATTTAGTTATTTCTGAGATATACACTTTAAAGTAATAACTAGAATTATGACTTATAACATTATACCAGAACATACAAGATTTTTAGAAATTTCACGTAATGTCTGAAACATTTATATTAACATATTTCCATACAAATAACCCAAAGAAAGTTTAGTATTAGTTGGGTTTTTTTTGTTTTTTTTATACTGCAGGTCTTATTAGTCATCAGTTTTATACACATCAGTGTATACATGTCAGTTCCAATCGCCCAATTCAGCACACCACCATCCCCACCCCACCGCGGTTTTCCCCCCTTGGTGTCCATACGTTTGTTCTCTACATCTGTGTCTCAACTTCTGCCCTGCAAACCAGTTCATCTGTACCATTTTTCTAGGTTCCACATACGTGTGTTAACATACGATATTTGTTTTTCACTTTCAGACTTACTTCATTCTGTATGACAGTCTTTAGATCCATCCATGTCTCAACAAGTGACTCAATTTCGTTCCTTTTTATGGCTGAGTAATATTCCATTGTATATATGTACCACATCTTCTTTATCCATTCATCTGTTGATGGGCATTTAGGTTGCTTCCATGACCTGGCTATTGTAAACAGTGCTGCAGTGAACATTGGGGTGCATGGGTCTTTTTCAATTATGGTTTTCTATGGGTATCTGCCCAGTAGTGGGATTGCTGGATCATATGGTAATTCTATTTTCAGTTTTATAAGGAATCTCCATACTGTTCTCCATAGTGGCTGTATCAATTTACATTCCCACCAACTGTGCAAGAGGGTTCCCTTTTCTCCACACCCTCTCCAGCATTTGTTGTTTGTACATTTTCTGATGATGCCCATTCTAACTGGTGTGAGGTGATACCTCATTGTAGTTTTGATTTGCATTTCTCTAATAATTAGTGATGTTGAGCAGCTTTTCATGTGATTCTGTATGTCTTCTTTGGAGAAATGTCTGTTTAGGTCTTCTGCCCACTTTTGGATTGGGTTGTTTGTTTCTTTAATATTGAGCTGAATTAACTGTTTATATATTTTAGAGATTAATTGTTTGTCCGTTGACTTGTTTGCAAATAGTTTTTCCCATTCTGAGGGTTGTCTTTTCGTCTTGTTTGTAGTTTCCTTTGCTGTGCAAAAGCCTTGAAGTTTCATTAGGTCCCATTTGTTTATTTTTGTTTTTATTTTCATTACTCTAGGAGGTGGATCAAAAAAGATCTTGCTGTGATTGATGTCAAAGAGTGTTCTTCCTATGTTTTCCTCTAAGAGTTTTATAGTGTTCAGTCTTACATTTAGGTTTTGAATCCATTTGGAGTTTATTTTTGTGTATGGTGTTAGGGAGTGTTCTAATTTCATTCTTTTACATCTAGCTGTCCAGATTTCCCAGCACTGCTTATTGAAGAGACTGTCTTTTCTCCATTGTATATCCTTGCCTCCTTTGTCATAGATTAGTTGATCATAGGTGCATGGGTTTATCTCTGGGCTTTCTGTCTTGTTCCATTGATCTATGTTTCTGTTTTTGTGCCAGTACCATATTGTCTTGATTACTGTAGCTTTGTAATATAGTCTGAAGTCAGGGAGTCTCATTCCTCCAGCTCCGTTTTTTTCTCTCAAGACTGCTTTGGCTCTTCAGGGTCTTTTGTGTCTCCATACAAATTTTAAGATGATTTGTTCTAGTTCCGTAAAAAATGCCATTGGTAATTTGATAGAGATTGCATTGAATCTGTAGATTGCTTTGGGTAGTATAGTCATTTTCACAATATTGATTCTTCCAATCCAAGAACATGGTATATCTCTTCATCTGTTGGTATCACCTTTAATTTCTTTCATCAGTGTCTTATAGTTTTCTGCATACAGGTCTTTTGTCTCCCTAGGTAGGTTTATTCCTAGGTATTTTATTCTTTTAGTTGCAATGGTAAATGGGACTGTTTCCATAATTTCTCTTTCAGATTTTTCCTCATTAGTGTATAGGAATGCAAGAGATTTCTGTGCATTAATTTTGTATCCTGCCACTTTACCAAATTCATTGATTAGCTCTAGTAGTTTTCTGGTGGCATTTTTAGGATTCTCTATGTGTAGTATCATGTCATCTGCAAGCAGTGACAGTTTTACTTCTTCTTTTCCAATTTGTATTCCTCTTATTTCTTTTTCTTCTCTGATTGCCATGGCTAGGACTTCCAAAACTATCTTGAATAATAGTGGTGAGAGTGGACATCCTTGTCTTGTTTCTGATCTTAGAGGAAATGTTTTCAGTTTTTCACCATTAAGAATGATGTTTGCTGTGGGTTTGTCATATACGGCCTTTATTATGTTGATGTAGGTTCCTTCTATGCCCACTTTCTGGAGAGTTTTTATCATAAATGGGTGTTGAATTTTGTCAAAAGCTTTTTCTGCATCTATTGAGATGATCATATGGTTTTTATTCTTCAATTTGTTAATATGGTGTATCACATTGATTGATTTGCCTATATTGAAGAATCCTTGCATCCCTGAGATAAATCCCACTTGATCGTGGTGTGTGATCCTTTTGATGTGTTGTTGGATTCTGTTTGCTAGTATTTTGTTGAGGATTTTTACATCTATATTCATCAGTGATATTGGTCTGTAATTTTCTTGTTTTGTAGTATCTTTGTCTGGTTTTAGTATCAGGGTGATGGTGGCCTCATAGAATGAGTTTGAGAGTGTTCCTTCCTCTGTAATTTTTTGGAAGAGGTTGAGAAGGATGAGTGTTAGCTCTTCTCTAAATGTTTGATAGAATTCACCTGTGAAGCCATCTGGTCCTGGACTTTTGTTTGTTGGAAGATTTTAAATCACAGTTTCAGTTTCATTACTTGTGATTGGTCTGTTCATATTTTCTGTTTCTTCCTGGATCAGTGTTGGAAGGTTATCCCTTTCTAAGAACTTGTCCATTTCTTCCAGGTTGTCCATTTTATTGGCATAGAGTTGCTTGTAGTAGTCTCTTAGGATGCTTTGTATTTCTTCAGTGTCTGTTGTAACTTCTCCTTTTTCATTTCTTATTTTATTGATTTGAGTCCTCTCCCTCTTTTTCTTTATGAATCTGGCTAATGGTTTATCAATTTTATTTATCCTCTCAAAGAACCAGCTTTTAGTTTTATTGATCTTTGCTATTATTTTCTTTGTTTCTATTTCATTTATTTCTGCTCTGGTCTTTATGATTTCTTTCCTTCTGCTAACTTTGGGTTTTGTTTGTTCTTCTTTCTCTAGTTCCTTTAGGTGTAAGGTTAGATTGTTTACTTGAGATGTTTCTTGTTTCTTGAGGTAGGCTTTTATAGCTATAAACTTCCCTCTTAGAACTGCTTTTGCTGCATCCCATAGGTTTTGGATCGTGTTTTCATTGTCATTTGTCTCTCGGTATTTTTTGATTTCCTCTTTGATTTCCTCAGTGATCTCTTGGTTATTTAGTAACGTATTGTTTAGCCTCCATGTGTTTCTGTTTTTTATGGTATTTTTCCCTGTAATTCATTTCTAATCTCATAGTGTTGTGGTCAGAAAAGATGCTTGATATAATTTCAATTTTCTTAAATTTCCTGAGGCTGGATTTGTGACCCAAGATATGGTCTATGCTGGAGAATGTTCCATGCGCACTGGAGAAGAAAGTGTAATCTGCTGTTTTTGGATGGAATGTCCTATGAATATCAATTAAATCTATCTGGTCTGTTGTGTCATTTAAAGGTTCTGTTTCCTAATTTTCATTTTGGATGATCTGTCCATTGGTGTAAGTGAGGTGTTAAAGTTCCCCACTATTATTGTGTTACTGTCGATTTCCTCTTTTATAGCTGTTAGCAGTTGCCTTATGTATTGAGGTGCTCCTATGTTGGGTGCATATATGTTTATAATTGTTCTATATTCTTCTTGGATTGATCCTTTGATCATTATGTAGTGTCCTTCCTTGTCTCTTGTAACATTCTTTATTTTAAAGTCTCTTTTATCTGATATGAGTATACTTTCTTTTGATTTCCATTTGCATGGAATATCTTTTTCCATCCCCTCACTTTCAGTCTGTATGTGTCCCTAGGTCTGAAGTGGGTCTCTTGTAGACAGCATATATATGGGTCTTGTTTTTGTATCCATTCAGCAAGCCTGTGTGTTTTGGTTGGAGCATTTAATCCATTCACGTTTAAGGTAATTATCGATATGTGTGTTCCTATGACCATTTTTTAAATTGTTTTGGGTTTGTTTTTGTAGGTCCTTTTCTTCTCTTGTGTTTCCTATTTAGAGAAGTTCCTTTAGCATTTGGAACTGGTTTGGTGGTGCTGAATTCTCTGAGCTTCTGCTTATAAAGGTTTTGATTTCTCCCTCGAATCTGAATGAGATCCTTGCCAGGTAGAGTAATCCTGGTTGTAGGTTCTTCGCTTTCATCACTTTAAGTATATCATGCCACTCCCTTCTGGCTTGTAGAGTTTCTGCTGAGAAATCAGCTGTTAACCTTGTGGGAGTTCCCTTGTATGTTATTTGTTGTTTTTCCTTTGCTGCTTTCAGTAATTTTTCTTTGTCTTTAATTTTTGCCAGTTTGATTACTATGTGTCTCGGCATGTTTCTCCTTGGGTTTATCCTATATGGGACCCTCTGTGCTTCCTGGACTTGGGTGACTATTTCCTTTCCCATGTTAGGGAAGTTTTCGACTATAATCTCTTCAAATATTTTCTCTGGTCCTTTCTCTCTTTCTCCTTCTTCTGGGACCCTTATAATGTGAATGTTGTTGCATTTAATGTTGTCCCAGAGGTCTCTTAGGCAGTCTTCATTTCTTTTCATTCTTTTTTCTTTAGTCTGTTCTGCAGCAGTGAATTTCACTATTCTGTCTTCCAGGTCACTTATCCATTCTTCTGCCTCACTTATTCTGCTATTGATTCCTTCTAGTGTAGTTTTCATTTCAGTTTTTGTATTGTTCAGCTCTGTTTGTTTGTTCTTTAATGCTTCTAGGTCTTTGTTCAACATTTCTTGCATCTTCTCGATCTCTGCCTCCATTCTTTTTCCGAGGTCCTGGATCATCTTCACTATCATGATTCTGAATTCTTTTTCTGGAAGGTTGCCTATCTCCACTTCATTTAGTTGTTTTTCTGAGGTTTTATCTTGTTCCTTCAATTGGTACATAGCCCTCTGCCTTTTCATCTTGTCTGTCTTTCTGTGAATGTGGTGTTTGTTCCACAGGCTGCAGGATTGTAGTTCTTCTTGCTTCTGCTGTCAGCCCTCTGGTGGATCAGGCTGTCTAAGAGGCTTGTGCAAGTTTCCTGATCGGAGGGACTGGTACATGACTCTTTTTGACTTATGGTTTTCTCAGGGTAGTGAATTGACATTTTTACATTTTGTAGTTCTCCCATCCATGATCATGGTGTATCTTTTCGCCTAATTCAGCTCCTCCTTTATGAATTTTAATAGGGTTGATTTTTTTTCTTCCTATAGTTGTTGTGGATAATTCCTGTAAAAGAATTCCTAAATATTTTAGAGTTTCAGTTGCTTTTTATAAAATATATTATTTTTTCCATCATAAATGATAATGCAAGTTTGTCTGCAGACTGCCAGCCTCAGCATGACTGGGAGCTTGTTAGAAATGGGAATCTTAGGGACACCCCAGGATTGCTGAACCACAATCTGCATTTTATTCAGTGATTCATATGCATGTTGAAATTTGAGAAGCAGTGGGTTAGAGGAATGCGGTGTTATATTTTTAAAAGTCTGCTTACATGCAGTCCAGTAAATAAATTACTAGATCTGGTCCCTGATTTTTCTTACTTTCATTTATTTTTCTCTTTGTGAATTTTCTAGATGTGGTACTTCAAGACCAGTTATTGCTTTGGGAGGGGCAACCATGACAGAGATGGAGGAGTTAATTGAGAGGCCGTCATTTAGCAGCTTAACAAACTTGTTGGAAAAGCAAACATTTCAAAGTAAGTTAGGATGGGACTTCGGAAATTTATAGTATAAGTAGACCTGGAAAAGAATTATGAAATATTTCAAATTCAAGATACTTCAATAAGATTCAAATTTTATTCAAAAGTAAAAACTACTACATGCAATTTTAACTTACCCGGTCCATCTCACCTCATCCGTCCGTCCATCCGTCCATCCATCCTATCCCATCCCATGCCATCCCATGCCATCCCATGCCATCCCATGCCATCCCATGCCATCCCATCCCATCCCATCCCTTCCCTTCCCATCCTTTCCCATCCCATGCCACCCATGCCATCCCATGCCATGCCATGCCATCCCATCCCTTCCCATCCTTTCCCATCCCATGCCATCCCATGCCATCCCATGCCATCCCATGCCATCCCATGCCATCCCATCCCATCCCATGCCATCCCATCCCATCCCATCCCATCCCATGCCATCCCATCCCATCCCATCCCATCCCATCCTTTCCCACTCCACCAGTATTTCTGTGCTCCTGGTCCATGGTGTTGTGTGTATGGGAAACATGAAAATCTCTAATATTGACCAGAGACTTCCAGATAAATAATTACACTTCTATGTGATAGATGCTGTGTAGGGTGGGTATGTGGGATGTGGGGGTGGAGAGACTGTCTTTGGAAGATGAGAAGCCATTTGCTTCTTACGGTGGAATGAGGGAAATGGCACTCCTGAAAGCATATGATCTGTGTCCGACTCCCAGCAAGGACCCTCGGGTCCCTGAATCTACCTCCTCGTTCTTGGCCTAGATCTCCTCAGCAGTGTTTCAGCAAGCGGTTGTGTTTCCAGTATGAGGTGGAAAATTCTAGAGCTGGGGCACTTGCTTCCCGTTTCCCATTTGTTGAGCTGTAACTGCTGCAAATCGTTTCCTTAACCCTCAGTCAATCTGCTTTTCCCGGTTCTAGTCCAACCCTGAAGCTTCTGGAGTCAGGCTCCTCACTGGCCGTAGAAGATGTAGGGGAGTAACATCAGTCCTGTTTTTCAGGCCCTAAAAGACTAGGAACACCTTGCAACTCCTTCCGAGTTTTCTCTTTCCAGGTTAAACAGCCTCAGTGCTTTTTAATGTCCTTTAAGCATTTTAATGAGGTTTTCAAGCCATGCTTCTTTTTTTGAAGTAGAGAAAAGTACACAGAAAAATGTACAACGATGTACCCACAATTTAGGTATTAATATTTTGCCATATTTCCTTTATTTCCTTCTTGTTCCTTTTTTCTTTTCTTTCTTTCTTTTCTGTTTTTTTTTAAAGAAATAAGAGGCTACAGATACAGTTTATGCGCCCTTGGCTTCCCGTGCTTTTGAGAAGCGTACAGCCACCCTCGCCTAGAAATCGGTGTAACCCTCCCCCCCCGCCCCCCTCTTTCTCACACGTTCATACAACATTGTAGTGATTTTTTTTTTTTGTATTTTTGTTTTTGCGGTTCGCGGGCCTCTCACTGTCGTGGCCTCTCTTGTTGCGGAGCACAGGCTCCGGATGCGCAGGCTCAGCGGCCATGGCTCACGGCCCAGCCGCTCCGCGGCATGTGGGATCTTCCCGGACCGAGGCACGAACCCGTGTTCCCTGCATCGGCAGGCAGACTCTCAACCACTGCGCCACCAGGGAAGCCCTATAGTGATTTTTGGTTTCGTGAGTTACAGAAATGACTCCACGCATGCGTATTTAACAGCAGCTTGCTCTTTCTCTCGACTTTATTTCTAAGATTTATTGGTGTCAGTACATCTCAGTCCAGCCCCTTCTACCTTCTGTAAAGTGCCCTGTCGGCTAGTGCCCCCTTCATCCCTGCAGGCCCCGCTGAGGGATGTTTGAATAGTCACCAGTTTCCTGCTCTTACCAGGAACTGTCCTTGCGCGGGGTTCCAGCGCACGCGTTGGAGGGTGTAGGGGGCATGCCCGGCGGGATCACGGGCGTAGGAAATGTGCTGTGACCGCTCAGGGTATGCTGCCGGTTTAGGGTCCCGGTTGTACTTCTTTGCCCTCCTGACAGCAACCCTGAGAATTCGCGCTTCTCCACATCACCCTTGCATAGTCAGGGGCCCAGTTCCTGATTATAGGGATGGAGACTATCTAGAATACTTATCTGGTCAGCACTTAGGTCATTTTCCTATTCCCATTTCTTCACTTATGTCGTTCTGTTGTGTTTAAATTCTTTTTCTTGTTGATCCCCAAACCTTTTTTTTTTAAGGTCTTTTGAATAACTCTGCGTAGTTTCGTGCACTGTAAACCTCACAGGCTGGGGTCTGTATCTTACCCTTTCCCTTCATGTAGGGTGTCTTGTTGTGTACCCCGGGTGTTCACCTCTTGCCGTCCAGTTTGTACTTTGGGTAACACTTGAGAGACCCTTCCTCAAACAGATGGCAGTCTAGTCTCCCAAATATTCTTCTAATGATTTTGAAGTGTTTGTTTTCCACCTTCAGTGTGCAACTCATTTTGCATACGGAATGAGGTGCCCTATAAATTCATTTGCCTCCAGATGGACAGTCACTATCATTGATGGACTGGTCCATCTTTTCCCACTGATTTGAAATGCCACCTCTGGCCTCTGTTAAGTCTCCCTATGTGTGTGGCTCTATTTCTGGGCTTGCCTGCAATGGTCTGTCCTATTGGTCTCTCTGTCACAGAACCTATAGCTCATGGTTTTAGTTACCCACACTTATGTGTCTTATCATCTCCTTTTTCTTCTTGATCTAAGCTGGGTGCTGAGATGAGCATCTTATGTGCCTTTGCCCACTGACTCTTCTCGATGCCCTGAGGAGGCAGGTGCTGCCCCCATTCGACAGACGGGGGCGTCGAGGCTCAGAATGGTTAAGGCGCTTTCCCTGCAGGAGGGAGAGAGCTGATTCTAGAACTTTGGTGGTTCAGCTTCAAAGCCCAACCCTCAGCGCTGCGCTGAGGTTATAAGCCGACGGAGAGGAGAACTTGGGTATTGTGTGGTGCTGGTGTCGTCACAGCTGGCTCTGGGTAGTGGCGAGTTGGGGGATCAGGACCCCGTAATTTCTTGCTGCGTGTAACTGACGACTGCTGTCCGCGTTGGGATGCGTCTCCCGGTTGCTGGGATAGACGAGGCGCACAGACTCTGCCTCCAGGGAGCCCCCAGAGCCTTCCGCATCCCTGCCGCGTGAAGCAGCCACGTACAGCCTCTGGGACAGGAGCTCCTCTTAACGTTTATTCCCTTCCTCTGATTTCACAGTTAAACGGAAAGAATCAGACGCGGGGAGGAAAAGCCAGAGGAGAAGGGAGAAATCTCGCATGGAGACAGACTCCAGGCTGGCAGGCCACGGGAAGCAGGGCACGTTCGCCATGCAGCTGGCGGTGATGCCGCTCCTCGCAGGTAGCCACACCCGTTCCCAGCAGCGTCCGGTCTCCTTGACCCGTGTGGCTAGAATGCCGGTAAACAGGACACTCGCAGTGGCCGAGCCCCTGCCCTACGCTCTCAGCCACCCCCGCCAAGTGGGCGTGTCTCCACTATACAGAGCGGGAAATGGAGGCGCAGCGAGGTCAAACGCGTCGGCCAAGATGACGCAGCGAGTAAGAGAAGCCTGGGTTTGAACCCAGGTCTGATTCCAAAGTCCAAGCAAATGTGAGAATAAGAAACGTCATGGGCTTCCCTGGTGGCGCAGTGGTTGAGAGTCCGCCTGCCGATGCAGGAGACACAGGATCGTGCCCCGGTCCGGGAAGATCCCACATGCCGCGGAGCGGCTGGGCCTGTGAGCCATGGCCGCTGAGCCTGCGCGTCCGGAGCCTGTGCTCCGCGAGGGGAGAGGCCACAGCAGTGAGAGGCCCGCGTACCGCAAAAAAAAAAAAAAAAAAAAAAAAAGAAACGTCATGGTTTTGTTTGCTACATAAGATGCTACTTGGTATAAACACGTTCCTGCAGATTTTTACAAAGACGTCTAGTAAAGGAAATGAGGAAAGGCGACCAGTATTTATGCCCTATCATTTACTTCTCACGGCCAACTCTGATCTTCCCAGTGAACTGGTGCTGGTGGTATAGGGCGTGGTTATCATTGTCACGATGTTTTCAGGGAGGAATCAAAACTCAGAGAAGTGAAGCAGCTAAACCTGAAGGCACACAGCTCAGTGGCAGAACAGGGGTTTGCTTCATTTGCTTTGTAAGATCTGTCACCGTTTATAAACTCAGTTTGATAAAGAATAAGTAGGTATTTATTATGTCCATATGTTTAGATAATGGAAGGCTCAGAATATATTTTGGGTAAAATTATGTGACTTTATTTTAAAAAGGGAATATGGGGGGAACCCTCTTCTTTTTAGAGAAAATAATTTCACACGTTTCATTGTGGGGTTTTTGGCCATCAGGGTGAACGAGTGCCCCCTTCTGGCCTATCTGGAGAAACTTAGGCAGACACGGAGGGTCAGTGAAACCCCATAGGGTCAGAGTCCAGTGCCGGGGGTGCCGGGAAAATCCTTATTTCCACAAGCGCTTGGGTTGATGTCGATATGTTTTGAGGAACTATTAACTTTTTTGTCCACACGTTTAGATGGATTTTTGAAAATCAGTTTCACCCAAAGTGAGTTTTCAGAGACTCTTACCCACTGCTGAGCCGTGTCCAGGAGGACCGGGCCTTTCACGCAGCGGCCACGTGGCCCCGCCTGGGACAGTGACTTTGGTTCATGCTTCTTTGCTCTTGAACGCAGAAGCAGCCGGTGCTGCTCCAGGTGGGCGGGCCCCAGGGGACCTGCCTGACCTGCTCCTTACTTTGCTGTGAGGGGAGGGAGATGCTGAATGGTCCTGGTGTGCCCGGTGTGACCATTTTCAGCAGGTGAAGCCAAGAGGTGCCTGGGCCTCCCCCCCCGTTTAATTTGTGCCGCCATGGCCCTGTACAGTGACAGTTATTGCAAGAGCGACAAACAGACTTTGAATCCTGGCTCAGCCCTTTACCAGCAGGTCGCCTGCTTTCTGTGAGTCTCAGTTTCCTCATCTGTAAAATGGGGACAGTAACTCCCACCCCAGGGGGCTGTAGGAAGGATCATGAGAGATAATGTGTGTAAACAGCTTGGTGGGGAGCCCTGCGCACGGCAGAGCTCAGGCAGGTTACTGGTGAGAGGTGGCAGCTGCCTCGCCCGGACATCTGGGTGGGCTGTGTGTAGGGCCCTGGGCCTCCGGCAAGGGGGGCAGAAAGATCCCTGCTCCCTGGCACCGAGGCCACAGCTTGTGGTCATGACTGCAAGTGGCCGTGGTGCAGCAGGCCAATTGTAGGTTTCTTTTTGCCATAAAATAGAATAGCATAAGATTATTCCACAACTAGAATGATTATTTTTAGTCATCTTCAATTTAATTTTTGTAAAATAAATTATTTTATTGTGTTTATTTTTGGCTGTGTTGGGTCTCCGTTGCTGCGCACGGGCATTCTCTAGTTGCGGTGAGTGGGGGCTGCTCTTTGTTGCGGTGCACGGGCCTCTCATTGCGGTGGCTTCTCTTGTTGTAGAGCATGGGCTCTAGGCGTGTGGGCTTCAGTAGTTGCAGCACGTGGGTTCAGTAGTTGTGGCGCGCAGGCTCAGTAGTTGTGATGCACGGGCTTAGTTGCTCTGAGGCATGTGGGATCTTCCTGGACCAGGGCTCGAACCCATGTCTCCTGCATTGGCAGGCGGATTCTCAACCACTGCACTGCCAGGGAAGCCCCATCTTCAATTTCAGATTAGGCCGCAGACTTTGCATACCTTAGTGGTAAATATTGTTGGCCAGTAAGTGTCTAGAAAGGTTCTGTGTTTGGAGTGAACTCTTATGTTTACTTCACAGAGGAGGGGCCACACTTTTAGCCACACAGGACTGGTTTCGACACTGGTTCTGCTGCATATTGGCCAAGAGTCCTTGGACGATCACTTGACATCCCTGGACCTATCGTGTTCAAGTCCGGCAGCTGTAGGTGCACAGACCCTGTGGTGGCCACTTGCCCTTGCCTTGTTCCTTACGTGGGACAGTGGTTCTCACCTTGGGCACTTATGCCCCCGGGGACACTTGGCACTCTGTGAGGCATCTTTGGGTGTCACAGGTGGGAGTGGGACACTGCTGAATGTCCCATGATGCACAGGGTGGTCCTCATGACGAATAATTATCAGTCCTCAAGTGTCAGTAGTGCTGAGGTTTAGATCCCTGCCCTGGATCATGGCTGACATCACCTGAGATTTCTGAATGTTGATATGAGTAGGTGTTTGCACTAAGGAGTCTTTCTAAACTGGACAATCTTCTATGAAAAGGCTGGCAAAGTTCTAGACACAAATCAGAATTGGCTATGGTCTTAATGAGTTGGTTTTGAAGAGAGTCACAGGGAGAAGTGGGGGGTCCCCAGGAGGTGCCCACGGCCCAGGCAGACAGGGTACACCTCGGGCCCAGGACTTGTTGTGGAAGCAACTGCTCTTTCTGAGTGTGAGTGATGGGGCTCTCACATGCCCTAAAAATATATTTACCAGCATCATGAAAGAAATAGAATTGGTCTTTTTGAGCGCAGACCCTGTGCTAGGAGGGGCAGTGTTCCTGACACCTTCCCGTACATAATCCCTCTTCATCCTCTTAACCCTAAGAAAGGTGGTATCTGTCCATTTTGCACACAGTGAAATCGAGCCTCAAAGAGCCTCTGACTTGTTGTAGGTCCCATGATGCCTAACAGTCGGATTTAGGGTTTGAAAAATCTGCCTGCAAATCGGGAGCATTTTTTTTTTTTTGGCCTTCACCAGTGTCTCTCCACCTGGTGAAATGTATGGGCCCCTTTTGCGAGAAAAGTATTCTCACAGCTGCGCACGTGCCCTGCAGTGGTCAAGTCACCCACCCTCTTCTGCAGTCGCACTGTTGCACAACTGTCACAGCGGGAGGTGTTCCAGGCTGGATTTGGCTCGAATGTGCCACTTGTGTTCTATGTCAGTACCTACACTTCCCTCCCTGGATTACAACGGTGAAAGTGACGCCGCTGGGCACCAAACACAGACACTGGTGTTATTTGTTCCTGAATGTGTTCTAGTCTAAGAGAACTGCCTGGAGAAGTGCTCCAGAGCTTTCTGCAGTGAAGGACTTGTTCCGTGTCTGCTCATAGCCACACATGGCTGCTGAGCGTGTGACGTGGGACTCATGTGATGAAGGAAGTGCCTCTTAATTAATTAATTAGTTAATTTATTGGCCATGCTGTGCGGCATGTGGGATCTTAGTTCCCCGACCAGGGATTGAACCTGTGCCCCCTGCAGTGGAAGCGCGGAGTCTTAAGCACTGGACCAACAGCGAAGTCTGAAGGAAGTGCATTTTAAATTATATTTAATTTTAATTAATTTAAACATAAATATCCACATACGGCCAGTAACTATGGGACTCGCAGCGCAAGTCTGGTGGTTCTGGAATTACTTGGAGAGATTTTAAAAATCCCAGTGTGGAGGCTACAGCCCAGACCAAGCCCATGAGACTGGGGGTGGGACCCAAGCGTCATTGTTCCTGATTATAGCCTATAGATGATTCAGGAAATGCTTATTTCACAAGGTGATCATCAATATTAAATCACAAAGTGAAATTCTCTTAGAGAACCTATGGGACCCCAGTTGAAAAAGTGGTGCAGACATGCTGCCTGTAGATGTTTCCCAATTATTATTTTTTAAAGTTTTCCTCTTTTCGGTGTAATTTTATCTTTGGCTTTCAGGTTGCCTGATCCCTCCTGTGCTGGTTTCGGGGCCATTCTGAATAACATTCTAACGCTGTGTGTATCTCCCTGCAGGATGGCAAACTGTCGTGAGTCATGGCAGTGGGAGGTCGGCCAACGTCTTAGATTGTTTTTTGACCCTAAAAACAGAAGTTCCCCTCATGACTGAAGAGCAAAAGCGGGACTTAAACCCCCTGACCATAGAGATCAAGTGTGTTTCCTGCCTTCCATCACGGTCTGTGTCCTTCAGTGAACTAGAGGTAAGAGTGAGCCAGGCCAGCTGGTTTGAGAGGTGCTTTTCCCAGCCATCTGCCCATCGCCTGTCGCCCCTCACCCACAGTGGCCCTACATGAGAAGTATGATCATCAACCCCACTTCCTCATTTAGGATCTCACAGCCAGACGGCAAAGAGATTAGGTTCCTGGGATCAGGAGTTACCAAGTGTGAGGTCTCCTCTGCTACACCACAGGGTTCTTCAGGTGCAGGTAGCGACCCTCCACTCAGGAGGAGCCCTATGCTTCCTTGTTACAGCAGCAGTGCTTGCCTAGTCCTCACTTATTTTGAACCAGCCAGTTTAGTGCTGCTGTTTACCTTGGGAGTCCCCTGTTCCTCTCCTGGTGGGTCCCTGTCCCTGGATTCTGTGTCTTGCTCTTGCTTTGTTTCCTCTTTGATTTTGCTGGAGCACATCCTCCTGTAGCTTTCTGAGAAGAGGTTAATGGGAGATACTTGTTTTATGATCTCTTATGTCTGAAAATATCCTTATTCTACCCTTATACTTGATTGATAGTTAGGGTATAGAATTGTAGGTTAAAAAATCATTTTCCTTCAGTTTAAAAGATTTTTATTGGAGTATAGTTGATTTACAATGTTGTGTTAGTTTCAGGTACACAGTAAAGTGAATCAGTTATACATATACACATATCCACCCTTTTTACATTCTTTTCCTATATAGATAATTACAGAGTATTGAGTAGAATTCCCTGTGCTACACAGTAGCTCCTTGTTAGTTATCTATTTTATATATAGTGGTGTGATCTCCCAATCCCAGTCTCCCAATTTATCCCTCCCCCATCTCCCCTGGTAACAATAAGTTTGTTTTCTACATCTGTGACTCTATTTCTGTTTTGTAAATAAGTTCATTTGTACCATTTTTTTAGATTCCACATATAAGTAATATTGTATGATATTTGTCCTTCTCCGTCTGACTTACTTCACTTAGGATAATTTCTAGGTCCATCCATGTTGCTGCAAATGGCATTATTTCATTCTGTTTAATGGCTGAGTAATATTCCATTGTGTATATGTACCACAACTTCTTTATCCACTCCTGGATAAATTATCTATCCATTGATGGACAGTTAGGTTTCTTCCATGTCCTAGTTGTTATAAACAGAGCTGCAATGAACACTGGGGTACGTGTATCTTTTTTTTATGTATATAAATGTATTTATTTATTTATTTATTTTTGGCTGCATTGGGTCTTTGTTACTGCATGCGGGCTTTTCTCTAGTTGCGGCAAGCGGGGGCTATTCTTCATTGCGGTGTGCAGGCTTCTCATTGCGGTGGCATCTCTTGTTGTGGAGCATGGGCTCTAGGTGCATGGGCTTCAGTAGCTGTGGCACGTGGGCTCAGTAGTTGTGACTCGTGGGCTCTAGAGTGCAGGCTCAGTAGTTGTGGCGCACGGGCTTAGTTGCTCCGTGGCATGTGAGATCTTCCTGGACCAGGGCTCTAACCCATGTCCCCTGCATTGGCAGGTGGATTCTTAACCACTGTGCCACCAGGGAAGCCCCATGTATCTTTTTGAATTACGGTTTTCTCCGGATATATGCCCAGTAGTGGGATTGCTGGGTCATATGGTACTTTATTTTTGGTTTTTTAAGGAACCTCCGTAGTGTTCTCCATAGTGGCTGCACCAATTTATATTCTCACCACCAGTGTAGGAGGGTTCCCTTTTCTCCACACCCTCTCCAGCATTTATTGTTTGCAGATTTTTTTGATGATGGCCATTCTGACTGGTGTGAGGTGATACCTCATTGTAGTTTTGATTTGCATTTCTCTGATAATTAGAGATGTTCAACATCTTTTCACGTGCTTTTTGGACATCTGTATGTATTCTTTAGAGAATTGTCTGTTTGGATCTTCTGTCCTTTTTTTTTTTTTTTTTTTTGCGGTACGAGGGCCCCTCACTGTTGTGGCCTCTCCCATTGTGGAGCACAGGCTCTGGATGCGCAGGCTCAGCAGCCATGGCTCATGGGCCTAGCCGCTCTGTGGCATGTGGGATTGTCCTGGACCAGGGCACGAACCCGTGTCCCCTGCATCGGCAGGCGGACTCTCAACCACTGCACCACCAGGGAAGCCCTCTTCTGTCCATTTTTTAATTGCGTTGTTTGTTTTTTTGATATTGAGCTGCGTGAGCTGTTTGTATATTTTGGAGATTAATCCTTTGTTGGTCTCTTCATTTGCGAATATTTTCTCCCATTCTGTGGGTTGTCTTTTTGTTTTGTGTTTGGTTCCCTTTGCTGTGCAAAAGCTTTTAAGTTTAATTAGGCTCCATTTGTTTATTTTTTGTTTTTATTTTCATTACTCTAGGAGGTGGATCCAAAAAGATATTGCTGCAATTTATGTCAGAGAGTGTTCTGCCTATGTTTTCCTCTAAGAGTTTAATAGGATCCGGTCTTACATTTAGGTCTTTAATGCATTTTGAGTTTATTTTTGTGCATGGTGTTAAGGAGTGTTCTAATTTCATTCTTTTACATGTAGTTGTCCAGTTTTTCCAGCACCACTTATTGAAGAGACTGTTTTTTCTCCATTTTATATCCTTGCCTCCTTTGTCACAGATTAGGTGACCATAGGTGCATGGGTTTATTTCTGGGCCTTCTATCCCGATCCATTGATCTATATTTCTGTTTTTGTGCCAGTACCATTCTGTTTTGATTACTGTAGCTTTGTAGTATGGTCTGAAGTCAGGGAGTGTGATTCCTCCAGCTCCGTTTTTCTTTCTCAAGATTGCTTTGGCTATTTGGGGTGTTTTGTGTTTCGATACCAATTTAAAAATTTTTTGTTCTAGTTCTGTGAAAAATGCCATTGGTAATTTAATAGGGATTGTATTGAATCTAGATTGCCAAGGTGACTATCTATAAAAAGGTCTGCCTGAAAAGCTGGCCCTTGGCAGGTGTCTAGGAACTTGAATCGTTCTCTAATGAGAGTGGTTCCTGGGCCTGACTGTTTCTGCCAACAGTGCTGACCATGCTTTCCTCCAGGGTGCCTGGCGTATTGGGCCACAGGCTGGGGGAGCCTAATACCAGCCCCAGTCAAAACCCTGCGTGCTATGTCTCCAGTGAGCTCCCTGGTGGACAGTACATCACCTGAGTTGTCACAGTCAGTTGTGCAGGAGCTCAATGCATCCTGGGACACACAGTAGGAGGCCATGGGGAGATGGCGCCTGTCCCCCTGCTTTGCCTCGCAGCCCTTTTCCCTTTGCAGGCTTTGCCTGGTCTCCTCTGACCTTTATGAAGCCCAGCTGTGGGTCCCACCACAGCTGGGTCCTGAGGTTCTCCTAGAGAATCACGGATCTGGGGGTGGCCCCGGGGCCGCCGACTCAGCAGTGTTTTCCTGCTTCGTGGGTCATTGTCCCTGTTTGTACAGTCCTTGTTTCCTCAAGTTGGTTTTTCTGTTTGTTTGGTCTCCATCGTCACATCTGTCTCAATCCCCTGGTTCGCTGCTCATAGGTAAGAGTGGGGGCCTCAAAAGCAGCCTTGGGTGCCGAGCGGGCTTGTGGGTTCTGAGCCTCATGCTGCGGTGGCCTGGGTGGGCTGGTGGTGGGGAGACCTCAAGTTCGATCTCTGGAGGTCTCTCCCAGTTGCCCGCCTGGAGGGTAAGGGTCTGGTAGCCAAGGGATGAAAAGGACGTGGGGTCTGCATTGGATGGTCCGTGAGCATTTGGTCACCTAATACATCTGGTTTGGATAGGAGCTGAATGCCATCAGCTGTCCCTCATTCCAGAGACCCTCTGGTTTTTTAATTTTTAAAATAGCAAGCAGAAAAGTAAAACTATCCTACAGAATCGACTCTTTTCTCTTGGTGTGCAGTTCTGTAAATTTCAGTTCATGTGTGCGTCAGCGTTCTCACCACCACAGTGAGGATACAGAACACCTCTATGACCGCACCCCCCAGACTCTTTTGTACTAGCCCTTTATGACCACATCTTCCCCACCCGCACTCGCGGCAACCGCAGACGTGTTCGTCGTGATAGTTTTAACTTTTGAAGATTGTCGTCCAGATGGGGTTATATATTGTGTAACATCCACACTAACAACCTCTGCTGCAGCAGGGAACAACACATACAGCCTCCTTCCCTCAGAACGATGCCGGCGAGATTCCCGCAAGCTAGAATTCATCCCTTTTTGCTGCTGAGTCGTATTCTGCAGCTGGATGGAACCGCAGTCTGTCCGTCCATTAACCCATGGAGGATGTTTAAGTTGTTTCTGGTTTGGGGCAGTTACGAATACAGCTGCTAAAACATCTGTGTACGTGCTTTTGTGTGAACATAAGCCTTCAGTGCTTTAGGATAAATGCCCACAGTTCTTTAGGATAAGTTCCCGGGCTCTGTGGAGAGGCTGTGGTTGCGTCTCAGCAGCGGTGTGCGGGGGCTCCAGCTGTGCTTATCCTCCCCAGAACTTGGTATCATCAGTGTTTTATTTTTAATTTTGGCCACTCTAATGAGTATGCAGTGTTGTCTCATCGGGGTTTACCATGCATTTCCCTGATGCAGAGTGATGTGGCGCATCTCTTAATCTGCTTATCTGCCACTTTATGGCCCCTTCGGTGAAGTGTCAATTCAAGTTTTTGCCCACATTTCAACTGAGTTCTTTTTTTTAAATAAATTTATTTATTTTTGGCTGCATTGGGTTTTCGTTGCTGTGCACGGGCTTTCTCTAGTTGCGGCGAGTGGGGACTACTCTTCGTTGCAGTGCGTGGGCTTCTTGTTGCGGTGGCTTCTCTTGTTGCAGATCATAGGCTTCAGTAGTTGTGGCTCACGGGTTCCAGAGCGCAGGTTCAGTAGTTGTGGCGCACGGGCTTAGTTGCTCAGCGGCATGTGGGATCTTCCCGGACCAGGGCCCGAACCCGTGTTCCCTGCATTGGCAGGCGGATTCCTAACCACTGCACCACCAGAGAAGTTCTCAACTGAGTACTTAGTTTTCCTGTTGTTGAGTTGAGAGTTTTTAAATCTATTCTGGATACAAGTCTGCTTTTGGATATATTCTTTGCAGATATTTTCTCCCAGTCTATAGTCTGCCTTTTTATTCTCTTATTTTAATTTTGATGAAGTCCAAATTATACATTTTTGTCTTCTATGGATTGTGTTTTTGTGTCACATCTAAGAACTCTTTGCCTAACCCCTGGTGACAGGGGTTTTCTTCTATGTTTATAGTTTTACATTTGGATCTATAATCAATTTTGAGTTAATTTATGTATAAGGTTTAAGTTAATGTTCATTTTTTTTGCAAACACATGACTAATTGTTCCAGCACCATTTGTGGAAAAGACTTTTTTTTTTTCATTGAATTTCTTTTACATTTCTGACAAAAATCAGTTGGCTGTACTGGTAGAGGTCTATTTCTGGATCCTTTATTCTTCTTTTTCAAAATTGTGTTAGCTCTTCCAGTTTCTTTGCCCTTTCATATAAATTTTATTTATTTATTTATTTTTTCATATAAATTTTAGAATCAGCTTGTCTCTATCTACAAAAACTTGTGCTAGGATTTTGCCTGGCTTTGCACTAAATCCATAGGTCAGTCTGGGGAGAACTGACGTCTTACTGTGTTGAGACTTCCAGCCCCTGAGTTCAGTGTGCCCCTACATTAGTGTAGGTCTCCTCTTTTCTCTCTCATCAGTGTTTTGAAGCTCTCAGGACCCTTCATTCATTTGCCTGCACAACAAACTAACAGCCTCCCGCCAAGCAGTAGGGGAGGGGAGGGCACTTGGGCCGGCTGGCTTCTCGGGACTCACAACAGTTCCCTTGCTGGGCTCTTTGCTGTGACCCCCAGATCCAGAGATGCTGGGTCCTGCCAGTTCCTAAGTCTTTTGAGGATTTTGCAGAGAATGTGGCTGGTTCTCAGCTTCTCCATTACATGCTTGGGGTTTGGCTTCCTCACCTGTGCTGTGTCTGCACCACTTGCTCGTCCCTGTCCCGGCGCTCATGCTGGCTTCTCTTCTCTTCTCCTTGTCCTTGTATGTTTATGTCTTAAAAAAAAATTCCCTGTGGTTTTAGAGGGGTTCGGTGAGGGGTGTAACCAGATGTATGTGTTCAGTCTGCCACTTGAACTGCATGATGTGATGTTTAGTTCATGTCCCCAGTGGGCTGAAGTCGCCTGCACAAGGGACCATGGTGTCAGCGTCCCCAGCGCCTAGCCCGGGGCCTGGTACAAACAGGAGCTCAGTGACCATCACTCGAGCATGAGAGCCAAGGAACAGGACATTTTGATACACTGTTTGTATCACAGTTCATCTGTTCAAAGAGGATTCCCCTCACTCAGATTTTCAGTTGCCTGCCCAGCTGCTGCCACTGCACAGATTACAGGTTGGGAACTTGAACTTGCCAGAGGGCAGGTCCAGGAGAGAAAAGCAATAGGGAGTTTCCTTCCACTCTCTCTGTCTCATAGGGTTCCCACACCCCATTCCTTGGAACAGAAAGAGAGCTCTGTCTCTCCATGCCTGGTGCAGAATTCTGGGATTCAGGCTTCCTTTGCGTCTAGTCTGGGACATGCAGGAAGAGAATAAAACCCAGGAAACTCACTGGGTTTGGTCTCTTTCTCCAATCTGCCCACTGCCTTTTACTTTTCAGAAGGTGTTCTCTGCATCTCTGTAGGGTTTTTTTTTTCTCTAATATTTATTTATTTATTTAGGCTGCGCCAGATCTTAGTTGCAGCACATGGGACCTTCGTTGTGGCATGCAGGCTGCTTAGTTGCGGCATGCGGACTCTTAGTTGAAGCATGCCTTCTGTTGTATTCAGTGGGAGGTGCAGGGTGGGTGTGCTTATTCCGTTTAACCAGATTTGAAAGCTCCTCTTTTATTTTTCTTTAGAATATCTATTCTTTTTATTGATATATTGTGGATACGAGTCCTTTGTCAGATATGTATGCATTGTACATACTTTCTGCCCATCTGGAGCTTGACTTTAATTTTCTTAATAGTGTCTTTGATGAAGTCCATCTTATCAACTTCTGTTATGATTAGTGCTTTTTGTGTCATACCAAATAAATCTTTTTTCCACCCCCAGTTTATGAAGATACTACCCTGTGTTTTCTTGTAGGAGAGGTATGATTTTAGCTTTTATGTTTAGGTCTATGATTCCTCAAGAATTAATTGCATTTTCCTAACCATAAAAATAGTATATTTCTTCCTTTAGATTTTTTTAATTTCTCTCTGCAGTGTTTTGTAGTTTGCAGTGTACAGGTCTTCCACATCTTTCATTTCTTCCTAAGCATTTTATGTCTTGATGCTGTTGTAGGTGATATTTTAAAATTTTCAGTTTTAGAATTTTCATTGCCAGTAAATAGAATTATGATAGTTTTCACCTTGATGATATACTTTTACTTTTTAAAAACCAAACAAATAGATTTATTTTATGTACCTGATCATTCTAATACCTGTGCCTTTGTACATCTGGTTTTGCTAGTGGTACCTTTTTCCCTTAGGTGTTTTGTGATTTTTACTATGATCCCATGTCTGATGGAACTTTCTCTGTGGGAATTCTTTGAGGCCTAGGTCGGAAGTGGATTTCTCCAGAAGGTTTTCTTAATTATTTCTGCCAGGTACCTGGGAGCCCTACCAACCCAGGATTATTTTTAAATAAAATTTCGGCATCAGTGGTAAAAGAAATAGTAAAATAAATAGTACCCTTGGAGTATGCATTCGAACCACACACTTGTGTAACGGTGAGCTTCTGATGATAACGTTGTAGCATGAGCAAGGTTTCCTGTTTCTGTCCCGACACAGCCCTGCCCCCCGCCTGCAGCTCAGCCTGCGAGTCCTCTTAAACCCAGACCCAAGTTCTGCTTGGTCACTTTATATGCTAAAGGTGAGCCGTGCCAGCCCTCCAGATGCGTGTCTGGGAAACACGGATTCTCTGTTCTAAAAGCCACTCCTCTCCACACTTTCTGTGCCCGGCCATGGGACGGGAAGAAGCACAGGGCCTGTCCTCGTGGCACTGGCCATCCGGGGGAAGTAGTTGCTTCAGCTGCCAGCTCAGCGCCGTACACGTGGCTCTCGGGCCTCGCAGTGGCCTTGCAGAGTGGGCTCTGTCCTTGGGGTTTGTGAATGAAGAACCACAGGCCGCAGGGGCTGCAGGGGCTGCCGGGCGTGAGCCTGGGGCCGGGATTTGAGCCGCTGGGTGGGGGCCACCTGGAGAGGAGGGGAGCCGGCAGGGGGTGCCCGCGGCTGCACCCATGACCGCCGCCCCTGCTCTCTCGCAGCGGCTGTGCACCCCCGTGTACTGCAGGTACCAGTTCTACAGGACCCCAGTGCACAGGACTGAGGGCCAGCCCCATGGGACCCACGTCTACTTCCAGGATATCAACGTCATCTTCCTTGGGGCCATGCACCCCAGCGACCTGAGGGAATACCTGGAGGGCCCCCCGATGGTGGTGGAAGTTCATGACCGGGACCGCAAGTCAGAGGGGTATTCCCGCAAGCCCGCCCTGTTTGGGGAGGACCCGCTGGATTCATACCTCAACCTCCAGACCCTAATTTCCCCGAAAGAGACGGAGAACAACCCCTTTGAAACCCAGGATAAGATGTGGGACCCTTACGGGGTTGCCCAGGTCAGCTTTGCCGACCTCCTCCTTGGCCAGAAGTACTTGAACCTGGTTGTCCCCGTCCACAGCTGCGAGCCCAAGGCCACGCGCCTCGGCCATGACAGCAGGAGCAGGAAGGCGGTGGGGTTGCGGGTGCCCGGAGACGGCCTGCGGCACAGCCCGATGCCCCCGGGCGACTACCTGGAGGCCAGCTGCCTGCTGAAGCTGCGGGCGGGCGTGGCGGTGCCGCTGTGGGCCGGGACCGAGGCCCTGGACGCCCACCCCACGGCCTCCCAGTTTGGCCGCGTCATCTTCGTGTTCACCTCCAGTAAGCTCTCACTCCTGCACGGCCTGCTGCAGGACGTCGCCGTGATCAACGCCGGGGCCCTGGGCCTGGACTCCTGCCCCGTGGAGGATATCCAGCAGATCCTGTCCGCCTTGAAGATGCCGGCGAAGATCCAGGAGCGGCCGGACCTGGACGTGCTCACTGGCTTCCACCTGCTGGACGGGCGGGGCCACCTCCTCATCCTGGAGGGCTTGGCCGACCGGGGCCTGAGGCGGCTGTGGGAGAGCCACCAGAGCCGGTAAGTAGGTCTCCGCGTTTCTGGGTGGGGAGGGGTGGCCAAGCTCAGGTTCTGTGACGCCGACTGTGGGAGGGACCTGTTGATTTGGTGCCTCTCGGGGTTCGTATAAGGCACTTCGCAGAGCTCAGCAGCTGGGAGAGCCGCTTGCCTTTGGTTGAAGCGAAGACTTCATGGGTATATGGAAGGGAGGCTGGTTCAGGAAACTGGGTCCTGCCTTCACACTCCCGAGGCGCCCCCCTGGCCAGCGGGGAGCAGAGTGTTCTGCCCGGCCCTGAGAGGGACACCACAAGGACACAGACGTCAGCTCGTCCCGAGGGAGACAGGGTGGATTATTGTGAGGCTGGAGGACTGCTTACGCTGCAGAAGTCCCCTTCCCTGGAGGCCAGGAGCCCCCGATGGCCGCCCCCTGGAGATGTTGCAGAGGCAACGGAAGTGTCCCCTTCTGGGCCGCAGCAGGTGGCCCCTCGTGGTCTTCCGTTCTTTAGTTGTGGTGATGGGATAACTCCCTTTTTCTTTCATGATTTGCAACTATCCTAGTTTGGATCAATAGGGCCTTCCTTCTCTGCTCTGGAGGCCCCCTATCTGTTCTCAGAGCTCAGATGCCCCATGACTCAGATGCTGACAACAGCAGGGTGTCCGGATGTTGACTGTGTCCACCCGGGGGGGGGGGCTGTCTTGATGTGCTGATGGCCAAGAGCACGGGGGCAGGGGAGGCGGGGAGGCCGCCTCGTGGCTGGTTATCCTCCCAGGAGGCCTGAAAGCATGCATACACACAAAAACGTGCACATGGATGTTCATAGCACCGTTATTTATAATAATCAGAAAGTGAAACGACTCAAATGTCCATCAGCTGATGAACAAAACATCCATACCATGGAATAATATTCAGCTGTCAAAAAGGAATGAAGTATTGATACAGATACTTCAACACGGATGAACCTTAAAAACGTTATGCTAGGGGACTTCCCTGGTGGCGCAGTGGGTAAGACTCATGCTCCCAATACAGAGGGCCCAGGTTTGATCCGTGGTCCGGGAACTAGATCCCTCATGCATGCCGCAACTAAGAGTTCGCATACCACAGCTAAGGAGCCGGTGAGCTGCAGCTAAGAAGCCCGCCTGCCGCAACTAAGGAGCCCGTGAGCCGCAACTAAGGAGCCTGCGAGCTGCAACTAAGGAGCCCGCCTGCCTCAACTGAGATGTGGCTCAACCAAAACAAACAAACAAACAAAAACTCATTATGCTAAGTGACATGGAGGGCATTGTGCTAAGTGAAAGGAGTCAGACAGAGAAAGACAAACACTGTATGTTATCATCTACATGTGGAATCTAAAAAATAAACTAGTGAATACAACAAAAAAGAAACAGACTCACAGAGAGGACAAACTAGTGGTTACCAGTGGGGAAGGGGGGAGGGGCAAGATAGGGGTAGGGAAGGAAGAGGTACAGACTATTGCATATAAAATAAATAAGCTACAAAGATCTATTGTACAGCACAGTGTAATATTTTGTAGTAACTATAAATGGAGCATAATCTATAAAAATTTTGAATCAGTATGTTGTACACCTAAAACTAATATTGTAATCAACTATGCCTCAATTAAAAATTATGCTAATAGGGACTTCCCTGGTGGCACAGTGGTTAAGAATCTGCCTGTCAGTGCAGGGGACGCAGGTTCAATCCCTGGTCCAGGAAGATCCCACATGTCGCACAGCAACTTAGCCCGTGCGCCACGACTACTGAAGCCCCCACGCCTAGAGCCCGTGCTCCGCAACAAGAGAAGCCACCACAGTGAGAAGCCCGCACACTACAAAGAAGAGTAGCCCCCGCTCGCTGCAACTCGAGAAAGCCAGCGTGCAGCAACAAAGACCCACCGCAGCCAAAAATAAATAAATAAATAAATTTAAAAGTTATGCTAATAAAAGGAGCCAGACATAAAAGGCTACTATTATATGATTCCATTCATATGAAATGTCTAGAATAGTCAAGTCCATAGAGATAGATCAGTGGTTTCCAAGGTCCGAGAGGAGGGACGCAGGAGAAGTGGGGAGTGATAAAAATGTTCTAGGATTAGACAGTGTTTGTGGTTGCACAACATTGGGAGTATACTAAAACCACTGAATTGTACACTTATTTTGGGGGGGTATACTATTTTATTCAAATTTAAATTTCACCATCAAATACTGAAGTATATGCTGGCCCTGTGTTTAGATTTTTGAAATAAAGGTGGACAGACAGATTTAAGGGTGCAATGTATTAAACACTGTACCATATATTAAACAATTAGAGAAAATCTAGGGGTGCTATAACTCTATATACCTTTGTACATTGAGTGGCGTTAAGTATAGGGACAAGCCCAGCACCTGGAGGAAGAGCCCATTGAGGACTGAACAGAGGCCCTTGGCTGCTGTCAGAATCTTCCCTTGACTTTCAACAAACCAAGGAGTCTGTCCGTCTACAGAAACCACCAAATCCGGGGCAAACAGCAACAGGATAAATGTTAAGGAATTGGCTCTTTCCAGTTAGGACTCTGGGGGCCGGTCTGAAGCACACGGGGCTGGCTAGAGCTGGGACGTGTTGCAGCTCAAGTCTGGGATCTGTAGGTCAGAGCAACAATCGATTCTAGAGACAGAATGGTGAGTGCATTCTGCAAAAGCCCCCAGGGTTTGCCGACAAGTTCCTAGGATGCTCTCCTCAAATGGCAGGAATTGGACACTTCAAAAGAGTGAACTTCACGGTGTGTAGGAAAGAACTTGGCCTTGCCCAAGAGAGGTCTGGCTTTTGCCCTTGGCTTCTGGGAGGTGATCTGTGTCATGCCTGATAGGAGGGTCTTTGGTTAGGTTGCGGGCTGACCACACTGGATCTTAGGCCTCACCAGAGAGTCACAGGATGGAGGTTGGTGGGGCTGGAAAGACCAACGTTGTGACTTAGGGCAGGGGCTTTGGGTCATGCAGTGTCATGGGCACATTTTTGTGTGGATGCGTGCTTTCAGTTCTCCTGGGCAGATAACCAGCCACGAGGTAGCCTCCCCCTGCCCGCCACCCCCTGCTGTGCTCTTGGCCATCAGCACATCAAGACACGCCCCCGCCTGACATGGAGACTGAGATTGCTATGTGGGCCATCAATCAATCAATCAATCAATCATTAATGGAGCCCCAATAAAAACTCTGGACACCAAGCCTAGGGGGAGCTACTCTGTGTAGTGATTCTTTCATCATCTTAAAAATACCTTTTCCAAAGAAAAAGTTTTGAATTTTGGTAGAGTCCAATTTATTGATTATTTTTTCTTTTATACACTATGCTTTTGGAGACATGTTTAAGAATTCTTCACAAAGCCTTAGGTCTTGAGTATTTTTTCTCTGTTTTCTTCTAAAAGATTCATGGTCTTATGGTTTACTTTTAAGTTTATGATTCGTTTTGAGTTAATTTTTGTATGAAGCGCAAGGTTTAGATTGAATTTTTCCCTTTTCTTAAAAAATTGAGGTATACTTTGCATGTAACAGTATGTTAGCTTTGGGTATACAACTTCATGATTCGATATTTGTATATGTTGTGAAATGATCACCACAATAAGTCTAGTTAACATCCGTCATCATACAAGTTACAGAATTTTTTGTGATGAGAATGTTTAACGCCTACTCTCTTAGTAACTTTCAGATATGCAATACAGTATCACTAACTATAGTCACAGTGCTGTACGTAACTAAATGGCTTTGTAACCTCTTGACCCCCTTCATCCATTTTGCTCACTCCACACACCCTGCCTCTGGGTGGGCAGCCACCAGTTTGTGCTCTGTATCTGTGAGCTTGGGTTTTTACTATTTTGCTTCTGTTTTTTTAGATTCCACGTGTAAGTGGGATCATATGGTATTTGTCTTTCTCTGACTTGTTTCACTCAGTATGATGCCCTGGGGATGCATCCATGTTGTCCCTACTGTCAAGATTCTCTTTTTTTATGATGGAATAACTTAGGTTGTTTCTATATCTTGGCTATTGTAAATAATGCTGCATTGAACATGGTGATGCAGATACCTGTTCGAATTAGTGTTTCTGTTTCCTTAGGATGAATACCCGGAAGTGAAACTGCTGGATCATATGGCAGTTCTATTTTTAACTTTTTGAGGAACCTCCAAAGTGTTTTCCATAGTAGCTGTACCAGTTTATTAATACATCCTTACCCACAGTGCCTGTGGGTTTCCTGTACTCCACATCCTCACCAAAATGATTATTTCTTGTCTTTTTTATAATAGCCATTCTCAACAGGTATGAGGTAATGTTTCACTTTTGTTTCAATTTGCACTTCCATGATGATTAATGACGTTGAGCATCTTTTCCTGTACCTGTTGGCCATCTGTTTGTCATCTTTGGTAAAATGTCTATTCAGATCTTCTGCCCATTTATTTATTTATTTTTCCTTTTCTGTGATTTTATTGACTTTAAACTTATTTTTTTATTGAAATATAGTTGATTTACAATGTTGTGTTAATTTCTGCTGTACAGCAAAGTGATTCAGTTATACATACATACCTATATATATATATATATATATACTTTATTTTTAGCACCTTCATTTCTTTCCTTTTTTTAAATTTATTTATTTAGTTTTGGCTGCGTTGGGTCTTCATTGCTGTGTGCGGGCTTCTCATTGCAGTGGCTTCTCTTGTTGTGGAGCACAGGCTCTAGGCACTCAGGCTTTAGTAGCTGTGGCATGAGGGCTCAGTAGTTGTGGCTCGCAGGCTCTAGAGTGCAGGCTCAGTAGTTGTGGTGCATGGGCTTAGTTGCTCTGCGGCATGTGGGATCTTCCCAGACCAGGGCTCAAACCATGTCCCCTGCATTGGCAGGCGGAGTCTTAACCACTGCGGCACCAGGCAAGTCCCCACACATTCTTATTTTTATATTCTTTTCCATTATGATTTATCATAGGATACTGGATATAGTTCTCTGTGCTATACAGTAGAACCTTGTTGTTTATCTATTCTATATATAATAGCTTACATCTGCTAATCCCAACCTCCCACTCATCCCTCTCCCATCCCCCTCTCCCTTGACAACCACAAGTCTGTTTTCTATGTCCATCAGTCTGTTTCTGTTTCGTAGATAAGTTCGTTTGTGTTATATTTTAGATTCCACATATAAGTGATATCATATGGTATTTGTCTATTTCTTTTTTTAAAAATTTTTTTATTTATTTGGCCATGCTGGGTCTTAGTTGTGGCGTGCGGGATCTTCAGTTGTGGCATGTGGGATCTTTTAGTTGTGGCATGTGAGATCTTTAGTTGTGGCATGTGGGATCTAGTTCCCTGACCAGGGATCGAACCTGGGCCCCCTCCATTGGGAGCACACAGTCTTAGCCACTGGACCACCACGAAAGTCCCTATCTTTTCTTTCTGACTTATTTCACTTTTTATGATAATCTCTACGTCCATCCATGTTGCTGCAAATGGCATTATTTCGTTTTTTTAATGGCTGAAAAGTATCCCATTGTATATATGTACCATATCTTCTTTATCCAGTCATCTGTTGATAGACATTTAGGTTGTTTCCATGTGTTGGGTATTATGAATAGTGCTGCTATGAACATAGGGGTGCATGTATATTTTTGGATTATAGTTTTGTCTGGATATATCCCCAAGAGTGGGATTGCAGGATCATCTGGTAGCTCTATTTTTAGTTTTCTGAGGAACCTTCATACTGTTTTCCATAGTGGCTGTACCAACTTACATTCCTACCAACAGTGCAAGCGGGTTCCCTTTTCTCCACACCCTCTCCACCATTTTTTATTTGTAGACTTTTTAATGATGGCCATTCTGACTGGCGTGAGATGGTACCTCGCTGAAGTTTTGATTTGCATTTCTCTAATAATTGGCGATGCTGAGCATCTTTTCATGTGCCTATTGGCCATCTGTATGTCTTTTTTGGAGAAATGTCTCTTTAGGTCTTCTGCCTATTTTTTGATTGGGTTGTTTGTTTTGTTGTTGTTGTGTTGTATTAGCTGTTTGTATATTTTGGAAATTAAGCCCTGTCAGTCACATTGTTTGCAAACATTTTCTCCCATTCTGTAGGTTGTCTTTTCATTTTGTTTATGGTTTCCTTTTCTCTGCAGAAGCGTGTAAGTTTGATTAGGTCCCATCTGTTTATTTTTGTTTTTATTTCTTTTGCATTGGGAGATTGACCTAAGAAAACACTGGTATGATTTATGTCAGAGAATGTTTTGCTTATGATCTCTTCTAGGAGTTTTATGGTGTCATGTCTTATGCTTAAGTTTTTAAGCCACTTTGAGTTTATTTTTGTGTATGGTGAGGGGGTGTGTTCTAACTTCATTGAGTTACATGCAGCCGTCCAACTTTCCCAACACCACTTGCTGAAGAGACTGTCTTTTTTTCCCCGTTGTATATTCTGTTTTTAAAAAAAATAAATTTATTTATTTATTTATTTATCTTTGGTTGCATTGGGTCTTCTTTGCAGAGTGCGGGCTTTCTCTAGTTGCTGTGAGTGGGGGGCTACTCTTCGTTGTGGTGCGTGGGCTTCTCATTTTGGCAACTTCTCTTGTTGTAGAGCACGGGCTCTAGGTGCGCGGGCTTCAGTATTTGTGGCTCGCGGGCTCTAGAGCACAGGCTCAGTAGTTGCGGTGCATGGGCTTAGTTGCTCCATGGCATGTGGGATCTTCCCAGACCAGGGCTCACTGTGTCCCCTGCATTGGCAGGCAGCTTCTTAACCACTGCACCACCAGGGAAGTCCGTCCTGTTGTATACTCTCACCTCCTTTGTTTAAGATTAATTGACCATAGGTGTGTGGGTTTATTTCTGGGCTGTCTGTTCTGTTCCATTTATCCATATGTCTGTTTTTGTGCCAGTACCATGTTGTTTTGATTACTGTAGCTTTGTAGTATTGTCTGAAGTCTGGGAGAATTATGCCTCCTGCTTTTTAAATTTTTTTTTTCCCCTCAGGATTGCTGTGGCAATTATGGGTCTTCTATGGGTCCATATAAATTTTTGGATTATTCTAATTCTGTGAAAAATGTCATGGGTAATTTGATAGGGATCACATTAAATCTGTAGATTGCTTTGGGTAGTATGGTCATTTAAATAATATTAATTATTCAAATCCAAGAGCATGGGATATCTTTCCATTTCTTTGAATCCTCTTCACTTACCTTTATTAATGTTTTATAGTTCTCAGAGTATACATCTTTCACCTCCTTGGTGAGGTTTATTCCTATGTTATTTTTTGGGTTGCAATTTTATTTTATTTTATTTATTAGTTGACTATAGGTGCGTGGGTTTATCTCTAGGCTTTCTATCTTGTTCCATTGATCTGTGTTTCCATTTTTGTGCCAGTACCATATTATTTTGATTACTGTAGCTTTGTAGTATAGTCTGAAGTCAGGGATTCTGATTCCTCCAGCTCCGTTTTTTTCCCTCAAGACTGCTTTGGCTCTTCGGTGTCTTTTGTGTCTCCATACAAATTTTAAGATGATTTGTTCTAGTTCCATAAAAAATACCATTGGTAATTTGACAGGGTTTGCATTGAAGCTGTAGATTGCTTTGGGTAGTATAGTCATTTTCACAATATTGATTCTTCCAATCCAAGAACATGGTATATCTCTCTATCTGCTGCTATCACCTTTAATTTCTTTCATCAGTGTCTTATAGTTTTCTGCATACAGATCTTTTGTCTCCCTAGGTAAGTTTATTCCTAGGTATTTTATTCTTTTAGTTGCAGTGGTAAATGGGACTGTTTCCATAATTTCTCTTTCAGATTTTTCCTCATTAGTGTATAGGAATGCAAGAGATTTCTGTGCATTAATTTTGTATCCTGCCACTTTACCAAATTCATTGATTAGCTCTAGTAGTTTTCTGGTGGCATTTTTAGGATTCTCTGTGTATAGTATCATGTCATCTGCAAACAGTGACAGTTTTACTTCTTCTTTTCCAATTTGTATTCCTCTTATTTCTTTTTCTTCTCTGATTGCCATGGCTAGGACTTCCAAAACTATCTTGAATAATAGTGGTGAGAGTGGACATTCTTGTCTCGTTCCTGATCTTAGAGGAAATGCTTTCAGTTTTTCACCATTGAGAATGATGCTGGCTGTGGGTTTGTTGTATATGGCCTTTATTATGTTGACGTAGGTTCCCTCTATGCCCACTTTCTGGAGGATTTTTATCATAAATGGGTGTTGAATTTTGTCAAAAGCTTTTTCTGCATCTATTGAGATGATCATCTGGTTTTTATTCTTCGATTTGTTAATATGGTGTATCACATTGATTGATTTGCATATATTGAAGAATCGTTGCATCCCTGAGATAAATCCCACTTGATCGTGGTGTATGATCCTTTTAATGTGTTGTTGGATTCTGTTTGCTAGTATTTTGTTGAGGATTTTTGCATCTGTATTCATCAGTGATATTGGTCTGTAATTTTCTTGTTTTCTAGTATCTTTCTCTGGTTTTAGTATCAGGGTGATGGTGGCCTCATAGAATGTGTTTGGGAGTGTTCTTTCCTCTGCAATTTTTGGAAGAGTTTGAGAAGGATGAGTGTTAGCTCTTCTCTAAATGTTTGATAGAATTTAACTGTGAAGCCATCTGGTCCTGGACTTTTGTTTGTTGGAAGATTTTTAATCACAATTTCGATTTCATTACTTGTTGTTGGTCTGTTCATATTTTCCGTTTCATCCTGGTTCAGTCTTGGAAGGTTATCCCTTTCTAAGAACTTGTCCATTTCTTCCAGGTTGTCCATTTTATTGGCATAGAGTTGCTTGTAGTAGTCTCTTAGGATGCTTTGTATTTCTGCGATGTCTGTTGTAACTTCTCCTTTTTCATTTCTAATTTTATTGATTCGAGTCCTCTCCCTCTTTTTCTTGATGAGTCTGGCTAATGGTTTATCAATTTTGTTTATCTTCTCAAAGAACCAGCTTTTAGTTTTATTGATCTTTGCTATTGTTTTCTTTGTTTCTATTTCATTTATTTCTGCTCTGGTCTTTATGATTTCTTTCCTTCTGCTAACTTTGGGTTTTGTTTGTTCTTCTTTCTCTAGTTCCTTTAGGTGTAAGTTTAGATTGTTTACTTGAGATTTTTCTTGTTTCTTGAGGTAGGCTTTTATAGCTATAAACGTCCCTCTTAGAACTGCTTTTGCTGCATCCCATAGGTTTTGGATTGTCGTGTTTTCATTGTCATTTGTCTCTCGGTATTTTTTGATTTCCTCTTTGATTTCCTCAGTGATCTCTTGGTTACTTAGTAATGTATTGTTTAGCCTCCACGTGTTTGTGTTTTTAACGTTTTTTTCCCTGTAACTCATTTCTAATCTCATAGTGTTGTGGTCAGAAAAGATGCTTGATATGATTTCAGTTTTCTTAAATTTCCTGAGGCTGGATTTGTGACCCAAGATATGGTCTATGCTGGAGAATGTTCCGTGTGCCCTTGAGAAGAAAGTGTAATTTGCTGTTTTTGGATGGAATGTCCTATAAATATCAATTAAATCTATCTGGTCTATTGTGTCATTTAAAGCTTCTGTTTCCTTATTTATTTTCATTTTGGATGATCTGTCCATTGGTGTAAGTGAGGTGTTAAAGTCCCCCACTATTATTGTGTTACTGTCAATTTCCTCTTTTATAGCTGTTAGCTATATATATATATATTTCCTCGATTTATATTCTGTCGATTTATAGCTGTTAGCAGTTGCCTTATGTATTGAGGTGCTTCTATATTGGGTGCATATATATTTATAATAGTTATATCTTCTTCTTGGATTGATCCCTTATCATTATGTAGTGTCCTTCCTTGTATCTTGTAACATTCTTTGTTTTAAAGTCTGTTTTATCTGATATGAGTATAGCTACTCCAGCTTTCTTTTGATTTCCATTTGCATGGAATATCTTTTTCCATCTCCTCACTTTCAGTCTGTATGTGTCCCTAGGTCTGAAGTGGGTCTCTTGTAGACAGCATATATATGGGTCTTGTTTTTGTATCCATTCAGCAAGCCCGTGTCTTTTGGTTGGAGCATTTAATTCATGTTTAAGGTAATTATCGATATGTATGTTCCTATGACCATTTTCTTAATTGTTAATGGGTTTGTTTTTGTAGGTCCTTTTCTTCTCTTGGGTTTCTCACTTAGAGAAGTTCCTTTAGCATTTGTTGTAAAGCTGGTTTGGTGGTGCTGAATTCTCTGAGCTTTTGCTTGTCTGTAAAGCTTTTGATTTCTCCCTTGAATCTGAATGAGATCCTTGCCGGGTAGAGTAATCTTGGTTTGTAGATTCTTCCGTTTCATTACTTTAAGTATATCATGCCACTCTCTTCTGGCTTGTTAGAGTTTCTGCTGAGAAATCAGTTGTTAACCTTATGGGAGTTCCCTTGTATGTCATTTTTCGTTTTTCCCTTGCTTTCAATAATTTTTCTTCATCTTTAATTTTTGCCAGTTTGATTACTGTGTGTCTCGGCATGTTTCTCCTTGGGTTTCTCCTGTATGGGACTTGCTGCGCTTCCTGGACTTGGGTGACTATTTCCTTTCCCATGTTAGGGAAGTTTTCAACTATAATCTCTTCAGTATTTTCTCTGGTCCTTTCTCTCTCTCTTCTCTTTCTGGGACCCCTATAATGCGAATGTTGTTGCGTTTAATGTTGTCCCAGAGGTCTCTTAGGCTGTCTTCATTTCTTTTCATTCTTTTTTCTTTAGTCTGTTCTGCAGCAGTGAATTTCACTATTCTGTCTTCCAGGTCACTTATCCATTCTTCTGCCTCAGTTATTCTGCTATTGATTCCTTCTAGTGTAGTTTTCATTTCAGTTATTGTATCGTTCATCTCTGTTTGTTCTTTAATGCTTCCAGGTCTTTGTTCAACATTTCTTGCGTCTTCTCGATCTCTGCCTCCATTCTTTTTCCGAGGTCCTGGATCATCTTCACTATGATGATTCTGAATTCTTTTTTTGAAAGGTTGCCTATCTCCACTTCATTTAGTTGGGTTTTTTTTGGGTTTTATCTTGTTCCTTCAATTGGTACATAGCCCTCTGCCTTTTCATCTTGTCTGTCTTTCTGTGAATGTGGTGTTTGTTCCACAGGCTGCAGGATTGTAGTTCTTCTTGCTTCTGCTCTGGTTTGCAATTTTAAAAGGTTTTTTTTTTTTTTGCTGTACGCAGGCCTCTCACTGTTGTGGCCTCTCCCGTTGCGGAGCACAGGCTCTGGACGTGCAGGCTCAGAGGCCATGGCTCACAGGCTCAGCCGCTCCGCGGCATGTGGGATCTTCCCGGACTGGGGCATGAACCATGTCCCCTGCATCAGCAGGTGGACTCTCAACCACTGCGCCACCAGGGAAGCCCGCCACCAATTTCTGTATGTTAATTTTGTATCCTGCTACCTTGTTGAATTAATTTATCAGTTCTAGTTGTTTTTGTGTGGTGTCTTCAGGGTTTTCTATATATAGTGTCATATCATCTACATATAATGACCATTTTACCTCTTCCCTTCTAATTTGGATACCTTTAATTTCTTTCTCTCATCTGATTGCTGTGGTTAGGAATTTCAATAGTATGTTGAAGAGAAGTGGTGAGAGTGGGCATGCTTGTCTTTTTCCAGATTTTAGGGGAAGGCTTTCAGCTTTTCACTATTGAGCATTAAATTGGCTGTAGGTTTGTTATAAATAGCTTTTACTATTTTGAGATATGTTCCCTCTAAATCCACTGTGGTAAGAGTTTTTTCGTGAATGGATGTCGAATTTTGTCAAATGCTTTTTCTGCATGTATTGAGATTATCATGTGGTTTTTGTCTTTTCTTTTGTTTATGTGGTGTTCTTGTCAAGGTATTTTTTGTCTTTTCTTTTGTTGTTGTGGTGTATCAGATTGATTGATTTGTGTATACTGAACCATCCTTGTGAACTTGGGATGAATCCCTCTTGGTCATGGTGTATGATCTTTTTTACGTGTTGTTAGATTTGGTTTGCAAATATTTTGTTGAGAATTTTTGCATCTATATTCATCAAAGATATTGGCCTGTAATTTTCTTTTTTTGGTGGTATCTTTGTCTGGTTTTGGTATCAGGGTGATTGTGGTTTCACAGAATGTCTTTGGGAGTGTTCCCTCCTCTTCAATCTTTTCGAAGAGTTTGAGAAGAATCTGTGTAAGTTCTTCTTTGTATGTTTGGTAGAATTCGCCTGTGAAGCCATGTGATCCTGGACTTCTTTTTGTAGGAAGTTTTTTATTACAGGTTTGATTTCACTTCTAGTGATTGGTCTGTAGAAATTATCTATTTCTTCTTGATTCAATTTTGGTGGGCTGTATGTTTCTAGACAATTCCATTTCTTCTAGGTTGCCAAATTTGTTGGCATATAATTGTTCATAGTATTCTCTCATGGTGTTTTGTATTTCTATGGTATCAGTTGAGATTTTTCCTTTCTCTTTTCTTATTTTGTTTATTTGGATTCTCTCTCTTCTTGGTGAGCCTGGCTAGAGGTTTGTCAATTTTGTTTACCCTTTCAAAGAACCAGCTTTTGGTTTTGTTGATTTTTTTTCTATTTTTTAAAAAAAAATCTCTACTTTATTTCCTCCCTGATCTCTATTATTTCCTTCCTTCTGCTGACTTTAGGTTTTGTTTGTTCTTCTTTGTCTAATTCTTTTAGGTGGTAGGTTAGGTTGTTCATTTGAGATTTTTCTTGTTTTTGATGAAGGCCTGTATTGCTATGAACTTTCCGCTAAGAACTGCTTTTGCTGTGTCCCATAGATTTTGTATGGTTATGTTTTCATTGTCCAGGAAGGTGGTGGCTGGGGCTCTCGCCCACTCCTGGCGCCTGGGCAGGTGCGTCAGTGGCCCATGACCAGTCTTGTTCAGGAGGGAGTTGGTGGAGGCTCACAACCACTCCTGCGTTCTGGGCAGGAGTTGGTGCAGTCCCTCAACCACTCCTAGGGTCTGGGAGGGTTTTAGTGGGGGATTGTGACCATTCCTGGCATCAGGGTGGATGGTGGTAGAGGTCTGTAACTGCCCCTGGAGCCTGGGCAGGCAGTGTCTTGCCCTCTGGGAGCACACATACATGGAAAAAAGGCTATAGTCTAGGTCCCACCTCTCCCCTCCTACACCACCCAAACAATGCTGACCGGCCTCTGAGGCAGCTCAGGCTTCCTCCGCTTATACCCCCAGCTGTGGTGGCACCGGATTCATCCCCCCGCCCCCAAGTCTGTCTCTACACAGCCAACCCCAGTCCTCTCCCTGGTTCTGATCTCTGGAGCCGAAGTTCCAGCACCCAGCCCCTGCCAGCACTGGGGATGCACATGTCAGGCTGGTGAGTGCAGGTCTGCGGTACTGACCATCTGTGCAGTTCTCCCTCTGCTCTGGCTGCCACGAACTGACTGCTGCATTCTTCTCAGAGGCTCTGAAGCTCCCCTTCTGTCCTGGCAGATCTCCCTGCCGGTGAGGGGGCTTCCCAGGGTGCATGAACCTTACCTCTTTCACAGCCCCCTCCCAGGGGTGCAGGTCCCATCCGGATACCTTTCTCACTTTCTTTTTCATTTTTCCTACCTGGTTACATGGAGATTTTCTTGCCCTTACAGCAGTCTGAAGTCTTCTGCCAGCGTTCAGTAGGTATTCTGTGAGAATCGTTCCACATGTAGATGTATTTTTGTTGTAGATGTGGGAGAGAGCGAGCTTTGTGTCCTACTACTCTGCCATCTTGATCAGTCTCATGTTTTCTGTTAGCAATTAACATCCTTTCTTTTCAACTGAAAGGAGTCCCTTTAACATTTTTATAAGGCCAGTTTAGTGGTGATGAACTCTGTTAGTTTTTCTTATCTGGAAAACTCTTTTATCTCTCCTTCAATTCTGAATGATAACTGCCGGGTAGAGTATTCTTTGTTGGAAGGTCTTTTCTTTTGGCGCTTTGAATATATCGTGCCACTCCCTTCTGGCCTGCAAAGTGTCTGCTTAAAAATCTGCTGATAGTCTTATGGGAGTTCCCTTGTGTGTAACAAGTTGTTTTTCTCTTGCTGCTTTTAAGCTTCTCTCCTTGTCGTTAGCTTTTGACCTTTTAATTATAGTGTGTTGGTGCGGGTCTCTGGGCTCATCTTATTTGGAATTCTGTTTTGATGTGGCTGGTTTCTCTTTTGCCCTATGTGAAGGGGTCATTCAGCTAGTTTTTAGTTTTTGTTTTTGTATCTTTCCCCCCAGAGGAAATTGTTCCCTATGGAGCTGTAGATTTGGTGTGTCCTTGGGAGGAGGATCTCCCTCCCAAGAAGATCTTCCCAAGGAAGATCTTCTGGATCTTCCTCCGTCACCATCTTGAACTGGAACCTAGGTTGAGTTTTTGTTGTGTTTCATTTAGCCTACATATATCCAATAGCTACAGCATCATTTGTTGAAAATATTATATTCCTTTACTGAACTGCTTTTGCATCTTTATAAAAAATCGGTTGGTCATAATTGTGTGGATCTATTTCTGGGTTCTCAATTCTGCTCCATTGATTTCTGTGTCTGTCCCTTCACCAATACTACAAAGTCTTGATTACCGTAGCTATATAATCAAAGTCAGGCCACTTTATTCTTTTTCAAAATTGTTTTTGTTGTTCTAGATCCTTTGCCTTTTCATATAAATTTTACAATATGCTGTATGTATCTACAAAACATCTTTCTAGAATGTTGATAGAAATTATGCTCAACCTATGTATCATTTGGAGAGAACTATTTGAGCTTTCCAATCCATGAATATTTATTTAGATTTCCACTTATTTAGATTTTTTAAAATTTTTAAAATTTTTAAAATTTCTTTCATCAGCATATTCAGCATACAAGTCCTGTACGTATTTGGTAGATTTATATCTAAGTATTTTACTTTTTGAGTGATTTTTAAATGGTTCTGTGTTTTTTAATTTCAGTTTCCAGCTGTGCATTGCTTGTATATAGAAAATACAATTGATTTTTCTATGTCGATTCTACAGCCTTGCTAAACTCACTTATTGGTTTGAGGAGTTCTGTTCGTTTGATTGATTGTTTCTGGTAGATTCCTTGGGATTTTCTACACTGACCAAGATGTCATCTGCAAATAGCAATAGTTTAATTCCTTCCTTTCCAGGCTGTATATCTTCATTTCCTTAGGGTGCTAGCTAAGACTTGAAGTACTATTTTATATAAGAGTTGTCACATCCTTGCTTTGTTTCTGGTCTTTGGTGGAAGGCAGTCTTTCCCCATTACGTGTAGGTTTTTTGTAGATGTCCTTTATCAACTTGAGGAAGTTCCACTTTATTCCTTATTCGCTGAGAGTTTCCTAATTTGCTGGCTCACACAGTTCACAAAAATCAATCCCAGACAGAGTAAAAGCTTATTTGAAATAATTATGGACTCACAATAAGTTGCAGAAATTATAGAGAGGTTCCAGGTACCCCAACACCCTGTCTCCCCCAGTGGTGACATCTGACATATTGATGGATGCAGTACAGTTAACTAGACCACAGTCGTCTGTTCTTACTCAGGTTTCACCAGAAATGTCTTGTTCGTTTTATTTTTCAGATTCCACACATAAGTGAGAACATACAGTATTTATCTTTCTCTGTTTGACTTATTTTACTAAGTTTAATACCTTCCAAGGTCCATCCATGTTGTTGCAAATGGCAAAATTTCATCCTCTTTAATGGCAGAGCAATATTCCACTGTATCTATATATCGTGTCTTCTTTATCCATTCATCTGCTGATGGGCACTTAGGTTGCTTACATATCTTGGCTGTTGTAAATTGGGGTGCATATATCTTTTCAAAGTATTGTTTTCATTTTCTTTGGATACATACCCAGGAGTTGAATTGTTGGATCATATGGTAGTTCTATTTTTAATTTGTTGAGGAACCTCCATACTGTTTTCCATAGTGGCTGCACCAGTTTACATTCCCACCAAGAGTGTAGGAGGGTTCCCTTTTCTTCACATCCTCACCAACACTTTATTTCTTGTCTTTTTGATGATAGCCATTCTGTGAGGTGATACGTCATTGTGGTTTTGATTTACATTTCCCTAATAATTAGTAATATTGAACATCTTTTCATGTACCTGTTTGCCATCTGTATGTCTTCTTTGGAAAAATGCCTATTCAGGTCTTCTGCCCATTTATTAATTGGGTTGTTCGTTTTTTTAACACTGAGTTGTAGGAGTTCTTTATATATTTTAGATATTAGCCCCATATCACATATCATGTGCCAATGTTCTCTCATTCAGTAGGTTGCCTTTACATTTTGTTGACGGTTTCCTTTGCGGTGCAAAAGCTTTTAAGTTTGATTAGGTCCCATTTGATTATTTTTGCTTTTGTTTCCCTTGCCTGATCCAAAAAATTATTGCTAAGACCAGTGTCAAAGAACATATTGCCTATGTTTTCTTCTAAGAGTTTCAGGTCTTATATTTAGGTCTGTAATCCATTTTGAGTTTATTTTATATATGGTATGAGAAAATGTTCTAATTTCATTCTTTGACACGTAGCTGTCTAGTTTTCCCAGCACCACTTATGTAAGAGACTGTCTTTTTCCCGTTGTATGTTCTCACCTTTCTTGTAGAAGAAAAATCTATTTTTAAAAAGTTGAATTGTAAAGCTTTTAGATAGTGCTACAGGAGGACATATTCATGACCTCAGAATAAAGAAAGACTTCTTGAGTAAGACAGAAGTAGAAAAAATAAAGGAAAAAATGACAGGTTTGGCTATATTAAAATTAGTAACTTCTCTTCACCCAAAGACCATAAAAATTGCGAAAAGAAAAGCCACAAACTGAGAAAAAAGTATTTGCAATGTATGGAGCTAGTATTCTGAGAGTACAGAAACGCCTGTGAATGAATGAGAAAACAGTAAAAACATCCCAGTGGAGGAATGGGCAGAAGACTTGAACAGGGACCCCCCACAAAGGGGAACCACCGCCACCCCAACACACAGACTCAGGGTGGGATGCACAGGCTCCGTGCGGATTCACCGGGTTCAGGAAGGTGGAGGAACCTGAGCCCAATACAGCGGGTGGCTCAAAGGTCGCGGGGGGGGGGGGGGGGGGGACGCAGAGTCGGTGGGAGGGGCGGGTCGGTAGGGGAGGGGGAGGAAACAGAGATGGGGCGGGGACAGCGAGACACAAGCAAGCGCAGGCCAGTGCCAGCGTTTCCACCACCAGTGGCCCTGGGAAAGTGCCGAGCTCTGTGGCGGGCAGAGCGGCAGCGGCGTGGGGCCCCTCTTTTTTCTTGCAGGGTCCCGCAGGCAGAGCCCGGCTCCTACAAGGCGCTCTACAACTCGCAGCTGCGCTTCCGCCGCCGCCTCTACGCAGACCTGGAGACCGTCCCGTACCACGTGCACCTGTCCCGGCCGCTGGCGCAGCTGATGAAGCACGCAGTGCTCTACGTGCGCAACACGGTGCCGCGGCAGGTCTTTCAGGCACTGAGCAGGTGCGGCCCGGCCCGTGCCCCGCCGTCCCGCACGCTCTGCCAGGGGGGCTTCGGAAGTGTGCGGCGGACAGAGGGCAGCCTAACCCGAACCACAGCTGTGCCTGCTGAATGTGTTTTTAAAAAGGGGGGGTTGGGGCGGGAGAGAGGGGGGCGTCCGCTCACCCTGGTGGGGGTGGGGGTGACTACTCAGTCCTCGAACTGTGCTGACATGAGGCTCTGTGCCTCATACCCTCTGCCTGGGCGGGAAGGAGCTCTGTGGTCCACACCCCCGACGGCCAGCCTGTCGAGGCCACTCCCTGGTGGGGTGTGGGTTGGTGCGAGGTAGGGAATAAGGCCATCGGGACCGAAAAATAATCAAAGCAGAAAGTGGGAAGCCTTTAACTGCGGGGGGACTGAGAGGGGAGAGGGAAGGGGACATCTCCCCACACCCCAACCCCGTGGGCTCAGCACGTGGCATCTAAGCTTCTCGTGCACGAGCTGGGTGACCCGGGATCAGCTCATCAACCTCTCTGTGTTTTCGTTTCCTCTCATAAAATGGAGACCGTCTGACCTGTCGTGCCGGGCAGGCAGGCTGAGTGGGCCTCTTCTGTGTTCCAGGATCTACTGCATCTGCCATTACAGCTCCAGGCTCAGGGAGGTGATCACCGGGGACCTGCTGCCCTCCTCCTCCATGATCAAGGGGCTGAGCCAGGAGTTTGGGCTGCCCATTTCCCCGGAAGATCTGACAGAGGGAAAACTGCTGGCTATGTCCCTTCCTCCTGCCCCCAATCTGGAGGACTTCCAGAGCCGGAATTCCACCCTCACTTCTGAGATCCAGGCCCACCAGGAGAAGTGCCTGCAGTGGCGGAACACCATGGTCCTGAAGAACAGAGACCAGAAGTACAGCCTGATCCAGGTAGGCGCTCCCACCCCCAGGCATCCCGGGCCTCCTGCGGCCTGTGTCTGTTTCCCTGGGCAGGGTTCCCAGGCGGGATGGGCAGGAGGTGCTGCCTGCAGGGCACAACTGTGCCAGGAGCTTTGCCTCCCAACCCTGGAGTATCTTGTCCTTCTTGAAAGGTGAAGAGGAACGCTCTTATGTGTAATTCCTTTCCCCTGGCCCTGGAGTTCATCTTAGAGAAAGAACTGTGTGTGTGTGTTAACATTTTGCTTAAGCTGCTGAAGGCATGGATGCCATATGATGTCCAAGCAACACAGGAGACAAACTAACCTGTGTGAGAAAATGTGCGTAGAGGGGAAGAGAACAGGAGACTGAGAAGCTGGTGAGGTGATGGAAGGTCAGGTGCATGTGGCCTGAATGGCCAAGGGCCTCCCTCAGCCCATACCAACCAAAAAGGCTTAAAAACGCCAACATCTGAGGTGTGCCTTGAACTCGTAGTGTGTATGAGTGAAGCCCACCCATGGGCTGTGTGGGTGAAGCCACTGCCTGGCCCTCCCACCCCAATCTCTAGTAAAAGTCGTCTTAGAAGTCTCTAAGTTTTATATATGTGCCTTCTTTATGAAAATCGACAAGGAGGTGGTGGTTTTTTTCTGTCAGTGATCAAGTTTTTAGCTTTCTCAAAAGAACCGGTTCTTTGATTTATCAATCAGTCTACTTTTCCTGCTTTCCTAATTCATTAACTTCAACTTTTACAATTTTATTTATTTATTTATTTTTGGCTGTGTTGGGTCTTCGTTGCTGTGTGGGCTTTCTCTAGTTGCGGTGAGCGGGGGCTACTCTTCGTTGTGGTGCGCGGGCTTCTCATTGTGGTGGCTTCTCTTGTTGCAGAGCATGGGCTCTAGGCACGCGGGCTTCAGTAGTTGTGGCATGTGGGCTCAGTAGTTGTAGCTCACGGGCTCTAGAGCACAGGCTCGGTAGTTGTGGTTCGCGGGCTCTAGAGCGCAGGCTCAGTAGTTGTGGTGCACGGGCTTAGTTGCTCCGCGGCATGTGGGATCTTCCTGGACCAGGGCTCGAACCCACGCCCCCTGCGTTGGCAGGTGGATTCTAAACTACTTTGCCACCAGGGAAGCCCCAGAAGTAGAATTTTTTTTCAATCTTTAAAATATATATATATATATATATATATATATATATTTATGGCTGCGTTGGGTCTTCGTTGCTGCACGTGGGCTTTCTCTAGTTGCGGCGAGCGGGCGCTACTCTTCGTTTCGGTGCACGGGCTTCTCACTGCGGTGGCCTGTCTTGTTGTGGAGCACAGGCTCTAGGCGTGTGGGCTCAGTAGTTCTGGCTCGCAGGCTGTAGAGCTCAGGCTCAGTAGTTGTGGCACACAGGCTTAGTTATTCCGTGGCACGTGGGATATTCCTGGACCAGGGCTCGAGCCCATATCCCGTGCATTGGCAGGTGGATTCTTACCCACTGCACCACCAGGGAAGCCACAGAAGTAGAATTTTTGGGTCATTTAATAAGTTTATGTTTAACATTTTAAGAAACTGTCAAGCAGTTTTTCACCATAGTTCCACCATTTTATGTCACCAAACACAATGCACGAGGGTTCCAGTTTCTCCACATCCTCACAAATGCTGGTTGCTGTCAATTTTTTTTTTTTTCTTTTGCGGTACGCAGCCATCTCACTGTTGTGGCCTCTCCCGTTGCGGAGCACAGACTCCAGACAAGCAGGCTCAGAGGCCATGGCTCACGGGCCCAGCCGCTCCACGGCATGTGGGACCTTCCCGAATAGGGGAACGAACCCGTGTCCCCTGCATCGGCAGGCAGACTCTCAACCACTGCGCCACCAGGGAAGCCCAGTGCGTGTTTGTTTTATATATGTGTTTATAGGTATTTTTCTGTGTATGTGTTCATGTGAACCGCCTAACTTATATCTCCTACCCCACTTTCTTTTTGGTAACCCTAGGTTTATTGAGAAAGTCGGTGACTCTCTTCCTGTTTAGTAAACTAGTTCAGTTGTATGTATGTTTCCCTTCCTCCTATAAGTGCTATTATATGCTGTGGGTCCTCCTCTGTCTGACTGACTTCACTCAGTGTTTGGGCATCCCGGGTCCATCCATGTTGCTTCTAATGGCATTATTTCATCCTTTATCCTGGCTGAGTAACGGTCCCTTGTATACACGTAGGACCTGCTGTTTATGTATTCATCACTCGCTGGCCTATTTGTTTCTGTGTCTTGGCGTTTGTAAATAGTGCCGCAAAGAACGTTGGGGTGCTTGTGTCTTTCTGAATTATGCATTTTCCCGAGTAATGCCCAGGAGTGGGCGTGCAGAAGTATAGGGTCGCTCTCTCTTTAGTTTTCTAGGAACTGGGATACAGTGCTTTCTAGTGGCGGTCACCAATGTACATTTCCACTCACCGAGTTGGAAGGTTCCCTTTTCTCCACGCTCATTCCCCATCGATTGTTTGTAGACTTTTTGATGCTGGCCATTCTTCCCGCTGTGAGGCGACGCCTCGTTACACGTTGGATTGGCATTTGTCAAATAATGAGTGATATGCATCTTGTCGTGGTGTGTATTTTTTTATTTTAAACAGTGTGAGTAAACTTTCCCTCTTCAAATTTGGCTTTTTGAGGGTGTGTGTGTTTCTAATTTATTTCTCGGTTGCCTAACCCAGGTGATTTTTGAGCACACGTGTCGTTAAAAGCCCCACAGGCTTCCTGAATATGATGTGCCCTTAAGCACCGGTTGTAAAGTTGTTGTTACGGGAAACGTCCACAAGGCGGCAGCATTTCTTCATGCCCAGCTCTGGTTCCTCGGCAACCAAAAGGTTTAGGGGGAGTCATGGTGCTGGGCTGTGAATTAGAGGGGAAGGTGCCAGAGGCAACACCCAAGGTCTTGTGTGTCACTACCTCTTCCCTGTTAAGCTTCACGCCCCCGAAAAGTCCAAACCCTGGCTAAAGCTGCGGGTGCTGCGGTGTGTAGGTGGGGTGACTCCTGGCAAGGAGGCCGGATGTGGGAAGCCCACCAGCAGCAGCCGTGGAGGCTCGGTCACGTTTTGAATCTCCTGCAGCCTAGATGGTCCCCCATGGTTGGGGTGCACTTGGCTTCCTTTTAGCTCTCGGAAGGCCCACCTAGGTTCTGAAGGTTTGGTTCCCCCCACAAAGGAAGAGACAGGACAGCTTTAAGGGGCTGCATCTGCAGGCACGTCCTCTTCACGTCTCTCGGCTCCACCTCAGTGCACCCTTGGGACCCCAGGCTGCTCAGGCTGCTGGGATGTGACACCAGCGCCTATCACCGGGGCCCGAGGCGAAAAGCATGCCCATTTCTTTCCTTTTACTTTCTTTTTCAGCTTAATTCTGATGGTATGTTGTACTGGAGTTGATTTCCAAAGTGGGGTTTGGTGTAGTGTACAGCAAGCTGATTCAGTTACACATGTAATACAGCTACTATTTTTCGGATTCCTTTTCCGTATAGGTTATTGCAGAACGTTGAATAGAGGTCCTGGTGTTGTACAGTAGTCCTTGTCGAGTGCGTGTTTTTTTAATATATGTATATATATATATATATATATGTTTATAGGTATTTTTCTGTGTATGTGTTCATGTGAAACGCCTAACTTATATCTCCTACCCCACTTTCTTTCTGGTAACCCTAGCTTTAATCTGAAAGTCGGTGACTCTGTTTCTGTTTGGTATACTAGTTCAGTTGTATGTAAGTTTCCCTTCCTGTTATAAGTGATATTATATGCTATGGGTCCTCCTCTGTCTGTCTGACTTCACTCAGTGTTTGGGCATCCCAGGTCCATCCACGTTGCTTCTGATGGCATTATTTCATTCTTTTTGCTGGCTGAGTAACAGTTCCTTGTATACACGTAGGACCTCCTGTTTATGTATTCATCAGTCGCTGGACTACTTGTTTGTGTGTCTTGGCGATTGTAAATAGTGCTGCAGTTAACGTTGGGGTGCTTGTGTCTTTTTGAATTATGGATTTTCCGGAGTAGCGCCCAGGAGTGGACATGCAGTAGTATAGGGTCGCTCTCTCCTTAGTTTTCTAGGAACTGGGATACAGTGCTTTCTAGTGGCGGTCACCAATGTACATTTCCACTCACCGAGTTGGAAGGTTCCCTTGTCTCCACGCTCATTCCCCATCGATTGTTTGTAGACTTTTTGATGCTGGCCATACCGCCTGCTGCGAGATGATGCCACTTTAAAATTTTGATATGCATTTCTCGGATAATCAGCGACTTTCTGCTTCCTGTCGTGGTCGGGGTTTTTCTTTTTAAACAGTGTGAGTAAACTTTCCCTCCTGAAATTTGGCTTCTTGAAAGTCTGTGTTTTTCGAATGTGTTTTCGGTTACCTAACCCAGGTCAATTTTGAAGACACGTGTTATTAAAAGCCCCACAGGCTCTGTGAGTATGAGGTGCCCTGAAGCACCGGTTGTAAAGTTGTTGTTCCGCGAAACGTCCACAAGGCGGCAGCATTTCTTCGTGGCCAGCTCTAGTTTGTTGGCAACCAAAAGCCTTAGGAAGAGTCATCTTACTAGGCTGTGAATTAGAGGGGAAGGTGCCAGAGGCAACACCCAAGGGCTTGTGTGTCACTACCTCTTCCCTGTTAAGCTTCACGCCCCCGAAAAGTCCAAACCCTGGCTAAAGCTGCGGGTGCTGCGGTGTGTAGGTGGGGTGACGCCTGACAAGGAGGCCGGATGTGGGAAGCCCACCAGCAGCAGCCGTGGAGGCTCGGTCACGTTTTGAATCTCCTGCAGCCTAGATGGTCCCCCATGGTTGGGGTGCACTTGGCTTCCTTTTAGCTCTCGGAAGGCCCACCTAGGTTCTGAAGGTTTGGTTCCCCCCAGAAAGGAAGAGACACGACAGCTTTAAGGGGCTGCATCTGCAGGCACGTCCTCTTCACGTCTCTCGGCTCCACCTCAGTGCACCCTTGGGACCCCAGGCTGCTCAGGTTGCTGGGATGTGACACCAGCGCCTATCACCGGGGCCCGAGGCGAAAAGCATGCCCGTTTCTTTCCTTTTACTTTCTTTTTCAGCTTAATTCTGATGGTATGTTGTACTGGAGTTGATTTCCAAAGTGGGGTTTGGTGTAGTGTACAGCAAGCTGATTCAGTTACACATGAAATATAGCTACTGTTTTTCGGATTCCTTTTCCGTATAGGTTATTGCAGAACGTTGAATAGAGGTCCTGGTGTTGTACAGTAGTCCTTGTCGAGTGCGTGTTTTATATATAAGTTTATAGGTATTTTTCTGTGTATGTGTTCATGTGAACCGCCTAACTTATATCTCCTACCCCACTTTCTTTTTGGTAACCCTAGGTTTATTGAGAAAGTCGGTGACTCTCTTCCTGTTTAGTAAACTAGTTCAGTTGTATGTATGTTTCCCTTCCTCCTATAAGTGCTATTATATGCTGTGGGTCCTCCTCTGTCTGACTGACTTCACTCAGTGTTTGGGCATCCCGGGTCCATCCATGTTGCTTCTAATGGCATTATTTCATCCTTTATCCTGGCTGAGTAACGGTCCCTTGTATACACGTAGGACCTGCTGTTTATGTATTCATCACTCGCTGGCCTATTTGTTTCTGTGTCTTGGCGTTTGTAAATAGTGCCGCAAAGAACGTTGGGGTGCTTGTGTCTTTCTGAATTATGCATTTTCCCGAGTAATGCCCAGGAGTGGGCGTGCAGAAGTAGAGGGTCGCTCTCTCTTTAGTTTTCTAGGAACTGGGATACAGTGCTTTCTAGTGGCGGTCACCAATGTACATTTCCACTCACCGAGTTGGAAGGTTCCCTTTTCTCCACGCTCATTCCCCATCGATTGTTTGTAGACTTTTTGATGCTGGCCATTCTTCCCGCTGTGAGGCGACGCCTCGTTACAGGTTGGATTGGCATTTGTCAAATAATGAGTGATATGCATCTTGTCGTGGTGTGTATTTTTTTATTTTAAACAGTGTGAGTAAACTTTCCCTCTTCAAATTTGGCTTTTTGAGGGTGTGTGTGTTTCTAATTTATTTCTCGGTTGCCTAACCCAGGTGATTTTTGAGCACACGTGTCGTTAAAAGCCCCACAGGCTTCCTGAATATGATGTGCCCTTAAGCACCGGTTGTAAAGTTGTTGTTACGGGAAACGTCCACAAGGCGGCAGCATTTCTTCATGCCCAGCTCTGGTTCCTCGGCAACCAAAAGGTTTAGGGGGAGTCATGGTGCTGGGCTGTGAATTAGAGGGGAAGGTGCCAGAGGCAACACCCAAGGGCTTGTGTGTCACTACCTCTTCCCTGTTAAGCTTCACGCCCCCGAAAAGTCCAAACCCTGGCTAAAGCTGCGGGTGCTGCGGTGTGTAGGTGGGGTGACTCCTGGCAAGGAGGCCGGATGTGGGAAGCCCACCAGCAGCAGCCGTGGAGGCTCGGTCACGTTTTGAATCTCCTGCAGCCTAGATGGTCCCCCATGGTTGGGGTGCACTTGGCTTCCTTTTAGCTCTCGGAAGGCCCACCTAGGTTCTGAAGGTTTGGTTCCCCCCACAAAGGAAGAGACAGGACAGCTTTAAGGGGCTGCATCTGCAGGCACGTCCTCTTCACGTCTCTCGGCTCCACCTCAGTGCACCCTTGGGACCCCAGGCTGCTCAGGCTGCTGGGATGTGACACCAGCGCCTATCACCGGGGCCCGAGGCGAAAAGCATGCCCATTTCTTTCCTTTTACTTTCTTTTTCAGCTTAATTCTGATGGTATGTTGTACTGGAGTTGATTTCCAAAGTGGGGTTTGGTGTAGTGTACAGCAAGCTGATTCAGTTACACATGTAATACAGCTACTATTTTTCGGATTCCTTTTCCGTATAGGTTATTGCAGAACGTTGAATAGAGGTCCTGGTGTTGTACAGTAGTCCTTGTCGAGTGCGTGTTTTATATATATGTTTATAGGTATTTTTCTGTGTATGTGTTCATGTGAACCGCCTAACTTATATCTCCTACCCCACTTTCTTTTTGGTAACCCTAGCTTTAATCTGAAAGTCGGTGACTCTGTTTCTGTTTGGTATACTAGTTCAGTTGTATGTATGTTTCCCTTCCTGTTATAAGTGATATTATATGCTATGGGTCCTCCTCTGTCTGTCTGACTTCACTCAGTGTTTGGGCATCCCAGGTCCATCCACGTTGCTTCTGATGGCATTATTTCATTCTTTTTGCTGGCTGAGTAACAGTTCCTCGTATACACGTAGGACCTCCTGTTTATGTATTCATCAGTCGCTGGACTACTTGTTTGTGTGTCTTGGTGATTGTAAATAGTGCTGCAGTTAACGTTGGGGTGCTTGTGTCTTTTTGAATTATGGATTTTCCGGAGTAGCGCCCAGGAGTGGACATGCAGTAGTATAGGGTCGCTCTCTCCTTAGTTTTCTAGGAACTGGGATACAGTGCTTTCTAGTGGCGGTCACCAATGTACATTTCCACTCACCGAGTTGGAAGGTTCCCTTTTCTCCACACTCATTCCCCATCGATTGTTTGTAGACTTTTTGTTGCTGGCCATACCGCCTGCTGCGAGATGATGCCACTTTAAAATTTTGATATGCATTTCTCGGATAATCAGCGACTTTCTGCTTCCTGTCGTGGTCGGGGTTTTTCTTTTTAAACAGTGTGAGTAAACTTTCCCTCCTGAAATTTGGCTTCTTGAAAGTCTGTGTTTTTCGAATGTGTTTTCGGTTACCTAACCCAGGTCAATTTTGAAGACACGTGTTATTAAAAGCCCCACAGGCTCTGTGAGTATGAGGTGCCCTGAAGCACCGGTTGTAAAGTTGTTGTTCCGCGAAACGTCCACAAGGCGGCAGCATTTCTTCGTGGCCAGCTCTAGTTTGTTGGCAACCAAAAGCCTTAGGAAGAGTCATCTTACTAGGCTGTGAATTAGAGGGGAAGGTGCCAGAGGCAACACCCAAGGGCTTGTGTGTCACTACCTCTTCCCTGTTAAGCTTCACGCCCCCGAAAAGTCCAAACCCTGGCTAAAGCTGCGGGTGCTGCGGTGTGTAGGTGGGGTGACGCCTGGCAAGGAGGCCGGATGTGGGAAGCCCACCAGCAGCAGCCGTGGAGGCTCGGTCACGTTTTGAATCTCCTGCAGCCTAGATGGTCCCCCATGGTTGGGGTGCACTTGGCTTCCTTTTAGCTCTCGGAAGGCCCACCTAGGTTCTGAAGGTTTGGTTCCCCCCACAAAGGAAGAGACACGACAGCTTTAAGGGGCTGCATCTGCAGGCACGTCCTCTTCACGTCTCTCGGCTCCACCTCAGTGCACCCTTGGGACCCCAGGCTGCTCAGGCTGCTGGGATGTGACACCAGCGCCTGTCACCGGGGCCCGAGGCGAAAAGCATGCCCATTTCTTTCCTTTTACTTTCTTTTTCAGCTTAATTCTGATGGTATGTTGTACTGGAGTTGATTTCCAAAGTGGGGTTTGGTGTAGTGTACAGCAGGCTGATTCAGTTACACATGAAATATAGCTACTGTTTTTCGGATTCCTTTTCCGTATAGGTTATTGCAGAACGTTGAGTAGAGGTCCTGGTGTTGTACAGTAGTCCTTGTCGAGTGCGTGTTTTATATATATGTTTATAGGTATTTTTCTGTGTATGTGTTCATGTGAACCGCCTAACTTATATCTCCTACCCCACTTTCTTTTTGGTAACCCTAGGTTTATTGAGAAAGTCGGTGACTCTCTTCCTGTTTAGTAAACTAGTTCAGTTGTATGTATGTTTCCCTTCCTCCTATAAGTGCTATTATATGCTGTGGGTCCTCCTCTGTCTGACTGACTTCACTCAGTGTTTGGGCATCCCGGGTCCATCCATGTTGCTTCTAATGGCATTATTTCATCCTTTATCCTGGCTGAGTAACGGTCCCTTGTATACACGTAGGACCTGCTGTTTATGTATTCATCACTCGCTGGCCTATTTGTTTCTGTGTCTTGGCGTTTGTAAATAGTGCCGCAAAGAACGTTGGGGTGCTTGTGTCTTTCTGAATTATGCATTTTCCCGAGTAATGCCCAGGAGTGGGCGTGCAGATGTATAGGGTCGCTCTCTCTTTAGTTTTCTAGGAACTGGGATACAGTGCTTTCTAGTGGCGGTCACCAATGTACATTTCCACTCACCGAGTTGGAAGGTTCCCTTTTCTCCACGCTCATTCCCCATCGATTGTTTGTAGACTTTTTGATGCTGGCCATTCTTCCCGCTGTGAGGCGACGCCTCGTTACACGTTGGATTGGCATTTGTCAAATAATGAGTGATATGCATCTTGTCGTGGTGTGTATCTTTTTATTTTAAACAGTGTGAGTAAACTTTCCCTCTTCAAATTTGGCTTTTTGAGGGTGTGTGTGTTTCTAATTTATTTTTCGGTTGCCTAACCCAGGTGATTTTTGAGCACACGTGTCGTTAAAAGCCCCACAGGCTTCCTGAATATGATGTGCCCTTAAACACCGGTTGTAAAGTTGTTGTTACGGGAAACGTCCACAAGGCGGCAGCATTTCTTCATGCCCAGCTCTGGTTCCTCGGCAACCAAAAGGTTTAGGGGGAGTCATGGTGCTGGGCTGTGAATTAGAGGGGAAGGTGCCAGAGGCAACACCCAAGGTCTTGTGTGTCACTACCTCTTCCCTGTTAAGCTTCACACCCCCGAAAAGTCCAAACCCTGGCTAAAGCTGCGGGTGCTGCGGTGTGTAGGTGGGGTGACTCCTGGCAAGGAGGCCGGATGTGGGAAGCCCACCAGCAGCAGCCGTGGAGGCTCGGTCACGTTTTGAATCTCCTGCAGCCTAGATGGTCCCCCATGGTTGGGGTGCACTTGGCTTCCTTTTAGCTCTCGGAAGGCCCACCTAGGTTCTGAAGGTTTGGTTCCCCCCACAAAGGAAGAGACAGGACAGCTTTAAGGGGCTGCATCTGCAGGCACGTCCTCTTCACGTCTCTCGGCTCCACCTCAGTGCACCCTTGGGACCCCAGGCTGCTCAGGCTGCTGGGATGTGACACCAGCGCCTATCACCGGGGCCCGAGGCGAAAAGCATGCCCATTTCTTTCCTTTTACTTTCTTTTTCAGCTTAATTCTGATGGTATGTTGTACTGGAGTTGATTTCCAAAGTGGGGTTTGGTGTAGGTGTACAGCAAGCTGATTGAGTTACACATGTAATACAGCTACTATTTTTCGGATTCCTTTTCCGTATAGGTTATTGCAGAACGTTGAATAGAGGTCCTGGTGTTGTACAGTAGTCCTTGTCGAGTGCGTGTTTTATATATATGTTTATAGGTATTTTTCTGTGTATGTGTTCATGTGAACCGCCTAACTTATATCTCCTACCCCACTTTCTTTTTGGTAACCCTAGCTTTAATCTGAAAGTCGGTGACTCTGTTTCTGTTTGGTATACTAGTTCAGTTGTATGTATGTTTCCCTTCCTGTTATAAGTGATATTATATGCTATGGGTCCTCCTCTGTCTGTCTGACTTCACTCAGTGTTTGGGCATCCCAGGTCCATCCACGTTGCTTCTGATGGCATTATTTCATTCTTTTTGCTGGCTGAGTAACAGTTCCTCGTATACACGTAGGACCTCCTGTTTATGTATTCATCAGTCGCTGGACTACTTGTTTGTGTGTCTTGGTGATTGTAAATAGTGCTGCAGTTAACGTTGGGGTGCTTGTGTCTTTTTGAATTATGGATTTTCCGGAGTAGCGCCCAGGAGTGGACATGCAGTAGTATAGGGTCGCTCTCTCCTTAGTTTTCTAGGAACTGGGATACAGTGCTTTCTAGTGGCGGTCACCAATGTACATTTCCACTCACCGAGTTGGAAGGTTCCCTTTTCTCCACACTCATTCCCCATCGATTGTTTGTAGACTTTTTGTTGCTGGCCATACCGCCTGCTGCGAGATGATGCCACTTTAAAATTTTGATATGCATTTCTCGGATAATCAGCGACTTTCTGCTTCCTGTCGTGGTCGGGGTTTTTCTTTTTAAACAGTGTGAGTAAACTTTCCCTCCTGAAATTTGGCTTCTTGAAAGTCTGTGTTTTTCGAATGTGTTTTCGGTTACCTAACCCAGGTCAATTTTGAAGACACGTGTTATTAAAAGCCCCACAGGCTCTGTGAGTATGAGGTGCCCTGAAGCACCGGTTGTAAAGTTGTTGTTCCGCGAAACGTCCACAAGGCGGCAGCATTTCTTCGTGGCCAGCTCTAGTTTGTTGGCAACCAAAAGCCTTAGGAAGAGTCATCTTACTAGGCTGTGAATTAGAGGGGAAGGTGCCAGAGGCAACACCCAAGGGCTTGTGTGTCACTACCTCTTCCCTGTTAAGCTTCACGCCCCCGAAAAGTCCAAACCCTGGCTAAAGCTGCGGGTGCTGCGGTGTGTAGGTGGGGTGACGCCTGGCAAGGAGGCCGGATGTGGGAAGCCCACCAGCAGCAGCCGTGGAGGCTCGGTCACGTTTTGAATCTCCTGCAGCCTAGATGGTCCCCCATGGTTGGGGTGCACTTGGCTTCCTTTTAGCTCTCGGAAGGCCCACCTAGGTTCTGAAGGTTTGGTTCCCCCCACAAAGGAAGAGACACGACAGCTTTAAGGGGCTGCATCTGCAGGCACGTCCTCTTCACGTCTCTCGGCTCCACCTCAGTGCACCCTTGGGACCCCAGGCTGCTCAGGCTGCTGGGATGTGACACCAGCGCCTGTCACCGGGGCCCGAGGCGAAAAGCATGCCCATTTCTTTCCTTTTACTTTCTTTTTCAGCTTAATTCTGATGGTATGTTGTACTGGAGTTGATTTCCAAAGTGGGGTTTGGTGTAGTGTACAGCAGGCTGATTCAGTTACACATGAAATATAGCTACTGTTTTTCGGATTCCTTTTCCGTATAGGTTATTGCAGAACGTTGAGTAGAGGTCCTGGTGTTGTACAGTAGTCCTTGTCGAGTGCGTGTTTTATATATATGTTTATAGGTATTTTTCTGTGTATGTGTTCATGTGAACCGCCTAACTTATATCTCCTACCCCACTTTCTTTTTGGTAACCCTAGGTTTATTGAGAAAGTCGGTGACTCTCTTCCTGTTTAGTAAACTAGTTCAGTTGTATGTATGTTTCCCTTCCTCCTATAAGTGCTATTATATGCTGTGGGTCCTCCTCTGTCTGACTGACTTCACTCAGTGTTTGGGCATCCCGGGTCCATCCATGTTGCTTCTAATGGCATTATTTCATCCTTTATCCTGGCTGAGTAACGGTCCCTTGTATACACGTAGGACCTGCTGTTTATGTATTCATCACTCGCTGGCCTATTTGTTTCTGTGTCTTGGCGTTTGTAAATAGTGCCGCAAAGAACGTTGGGGTGCTTGTGTCTTTCTGAATTATGCATTTTCCCGAGTAATGCCCAGGAGTGGGCGTGCAGATGTATAGGGTCGCTCTCTCTTTAGTTTTGTAGGAACTGGGATACAGTGCTTTCTAGTGGCGGTCACCAATGTACATTTCCACTCACCGAGTTGGAAGGTTCCCTTTTCTCCACGCTCATTCCCCATCGATTGTTTGTAGACTTTTTGATGCTGGCCATTCTTCCCGCTGTGAGGCGACGCCTCGTTACACGTTGGATTGGCATTTGTCAAATAATGAGTGATATGCATCTTGTCGTGGTGTGTATCTTTTTATTTTAAACAGTGTGAGTAAACTTTCCCTCTTCAAATTTGGCTTTTTGAGGGTGTGTGTGTTTCTAATTTATTTTTCGGTTGCCTAACCCAGGTGATTTTTGAGCACACGTGTCGTTAAAAGCCCCCCAGGCTTCCTGAATATGATGTGCCCTTAAACACCGGTTGTAAAGTTGTTGTTACGGGAAACGTCCACAAGGCGGCAGCATTTCTTCATGCCCAGCTCTGGTTCCTCGGCAACCAAAAGGTTTAGGGGGAGTCATGGTGCTGGGCTGTGAATTAGAGGGGAAGGTGCCAGAGGCAACACCCAAGGTCTTGTGTGTCACTACCTCTTCCCTGTTAAGCTTCACACCCCCGAAAAGTCCAAACCCTGGCTAAAGCTGCGGGTGCTGCGGTGTGTAGGTGGGGTGACTCCTGGCAAGGAGGCCGGATGTGGGAAGCCCACCAGCAGCAGCCGTGGAGGCTCGGTCACGTTTTGAATCTCCTGCAGCCTAGATGGTCCCCCATGGTTGGGGTGCACTTGGCTTCCTTTTAGCTCTCGGAAGGCCCACCTAGGTTCTGAAGGTTTGGTTCCCCCCACAAAGGAAGAGACAGGACAGCTTTAAGGGGCTGCATCTGCAGGCACGTCCTCTTCACGTCTCTCGGCTCCACCTCAGTGCACCCTTGGGACCCCAGGCTGCTCAGGCTGCTGGGATGTGACACCAGCGCCTATCACCGGGGCCCGAGGCGAAAAGCATGCCCATTTCTTTCCTTTTACTTTCTTTTTCAGCTTAATTCTGATGGTATGTTGTACTGGAGTTGATTTCCAAAGTGGGGTTTGGTGTAGGTGTACAGCAAGCTGATTGAGTTACACATGTAATACAGCTACTATTTTTCGGATTCCTTTTCCGTATAGGTTATTGCAGAACGTTGAATAGAGGTCCTGGTGTTGTACAGTAGTCCTTGTCGAGTGCGTGTTTTATATATATGTTTATAGGTATTTTTCTGTGTATGTGTTCATGTGAACCGCCTAACTTATATCTCCTACCCCACTTTCTTTTTGGTAACCCTAGCTTTAATCTGAAAGTCGGTGACTCTGTTTCTGTTTGGTATACTAGTTCAGTTGTATGTATGTTTCCCTTCCTGTTATAAGTGATATTATATGCTATGGGTCCTCCTCTGTCTGTCTGACTTCACTCAGTGTTTGGGCATCCCAGGTCCATCCACGTTGCTTCTGATGGCATTATTTCATTCTTTTTGCTGGCTGAGTAACAGTTCCTCGTATACACGTAGGACCTCCTGTTTATGTATTCATCAGTCGCTGGACTACTTGTTTGTGTGTCTTGGTGATTGTAAATAGTGCTGCAGTTAACGTTGGGGTGCTTGTGTCTTTTTGAATTATGGATTTTCTGGAGTAGCGCCCAGGAGTGGACATGCAGTAGTATAGGGTCGCTCTCTCCTTAGTTTTCTAGGAACTGGGATACAGTGCTTTCTAGTGGCGGTCACCAATGTACATTTCCACTCACCGAGTTGGAAGGTTCCCTTTTCTCCACACTCATTCCCCATCGATTGTTTGTAGACTTTTTGTTGCTGGCCATACCGCCTGCTGCGAGATGATGCCACTTTAAAATTTTGATATGCATTTCTCGGATAATCAGCGACTTTCTGCTTCCTGTCGTGGTCGGGGTTTTTCTTTTTAAACAGTGTGAGTAAACTTTCCCTCCTGAAATTTGGCTTCTTGAAAGTCTGTGTTTTTCGAATGTGTTTTCGGTTACCTAACCCAGGTCAATTTTGAAGACACGTGTTATTAAAAGCCCCACAGGCTCTGTGAGTATGAGGTGCCCTGAAGCACCGGTTGTAAAGTTGTTGTTCCGCGAAACGTCCACAAGGCGGCAGCATTTCTTCGTGGCCAGCTCTAGTTTGTTGGCAACCAAAAGCCTTAGGAAGAGTCATCTTACTAGGCTGTGAATTAGAGGGGAAGGTGCCAGAGGCAACACCCAAGGGCTTGTGTGTCACTACCTCTTCCCTGTTAAGCTTCACGCCCCCGAAAAGTCCAAACCCTGGCTAAAGCTGCGGGTGCTGCGGTGTGTAGGTGGGGTGACGCCTGGCAAGGAGGCCGGATGTGGGAAGCCCACCAGCAGCAGCCGTGGAGGCTCGGTCACGTTTTGAATCTCCTGCAGCCTAGATGGTCCCCCATGGTTGGGGTGCACTTGGCTTCCTTTTAGCTCTCGGAAGGCCCACCTAGGTTCTGAAGGTTTGGTTCCCCCCACAAAGGAAGAGACGACAGCTTTAAGGGGCTGCATCTGCAGGCACGTCCTCTTCACGTCTCTCGGCTCCACCTCAGTGCACCCTTGGGACCCCAGGCTGCTCAGGCTGCTGGGATGTGACACCAGCGCCTGTCACCGGGGCCCGAGGCGAAAAGCATGCCCATTTCTTTCCTTTTACTTTCTTTTTCAGCTTAATTCTGATGGTATGTTGTACTGGAGTTGATTTCCAAAGTGGGGTTTGGTGTAGTGTACAGCAGGCTGATTCAGTTACACATGAAATATAGCTACTGTTTTTCGGATTCCTTTTCCGTATAGGTTATTGCAGAACGTTGAGTAGAGGTCCTGGTGTTGTACAGTAGTCCTTGTCGAGTGCGTGTTTTATATATATGTTTATAGGTATTTTTCTGTGTATGTGTTCATGTGAACCGCCTAACTTATATCTCCTACCCCACTTTCTTTTTGGTAACCCTAGGTTTATTGAGAAAGTCGGTGACTCTCTTCCTGTTTAGTAAACTAGTTCAGTTGTATGTATGTTTCCCTTCCTCCTATAAGTGCTATTATATGCTGTGGGTCCTCCTCTGTCTGACTGACTTCACTCAGTGTTTGGGCATCCCGGGTCCATCCATGTTGCTTCTAATGGCATTATTTCATCCTTTATCCTGGCTGAGTAACGGTCCCTTGTATACACGTAGGACCTGCTGTTTATGTATTCATCACTCGCTGGCCTATTTGTTTCTGTGTCTTGGCGTTTGTAAATAGTGCCGCAAAGAACGTTGGGGTGCTTGTGTCTTTCTGAATTATGCATTTTCCCGAGTAATGCCCAGGAGTGGGCATGCAGATGTATAGGGTCGCTCTCTCTTTAGTTTTGTAGGAACTGGGATACAGTGCTTTCTAGTGGCGGTCACCAATGTACATTTCCACTCACCGAGTTGGAAGGTTCCCTTTTCTCCACGCTCATTCCCCATCGATTGTTTGTAGACTTTTTGATGCTGGCCATTCTTCCCGCTGTGAGGCGACGCCTCGTTACACGTTGGATTGGCATTTGTCAAATAATGAGTGATATGCATCTTGTCGTGGTGTGTATCTTTTTATTTTAAACAGTGTGAGTAAACTTTCCCTCTTCAAATTTGGCTTTTTGAGGGTGTGTGTGTTTCTAATTTATTTTTCGGTTGCCTAACCCAGGTGATTTTTGAGCACACGTGTCGTTAAAAGCCCCACAGGCTTCCTGAATATGATGTGCCCTTAAACACCGGTTGTAAAGTTGTTGTTACGGGAAACGTCCACAAGGCGGCAGCATTTCTTCATGCCCAGCTCTGGTTCCTCGGCAACCAAAAGGTTTAGGGGGAGTCATGGTGCTGGGCTGTGAATTAGAGGGGAAGGTGCCAGAGGCAACACCCAAGGTCTTGTGTGTCACTACCTCTTCCCTGTTAAGCTTCACACCCCCGAAAAGTCCAAACCCTGGCTAAAGCTGCGGGTGCTGCGGTGTGTAGGTGGGGTGACTCCTGGCAAGGAGGCCGGATGTGGGAAGCCCACCAGCAGCAGCCGTGGAGGCTCGGTCACGTTTTGAATCTCCTGCAGCCTAGATGGTCCCCCATGGTTGGGGTGCACTTGGCTTCCTTTTAGCTCTCGGAAGGCCCACCTAGGTTCTGAAGGTTTGGTTCCCCCCACAAAGGAAGAGACAGGACAGCTTTAAGGGGCTGCATCTGCAGGCACGTCCTCTTCACGTCTCTCGGCTCCACCTCAGTGCACCCTTGGGACCCCAGGCTGCTCAGGCTGCTGGGATGTGACACCAGCGCCTATCACCGGGGCCCGAGGCGAAAAGCATGCCCATTTCTTTCCTTTTACTTTCTTTTTCAGCTTAATTCTGATGGTATGTTGTACTGGAGTTGATTTCCAAAGTGGGGTTTGGTGTAGGTGTACAGCAAGCTGATTGAGTTACACATGTAATACAGCTACTATTTTTCGGATTCCTTTTCCGTATAGGTTATTGCAGAACGTTGAATAGAGGTCCTGGTGTTGTACAGTAGTCCTTGTCGAGTGCGTGTTTTATATATATGTTTATAGGTATTTTTCTGTGTATGTGTTCATGTGAACCGCCTAACTTATATCTCCTACCCCACTTTCTTTTTGGTAACCCTAGCTTTAATCTGAAAGTCGGTGACTCTGTTTCTGTTTGGTATACTAGTTCAGTTGTATGTATGTTTCCCTTCCTGTTATAAGTGATATTATATGCTATGGGTCCTCCTCTGTCTGTCTGACTTCACTCAGTGTTTGGGCATCCCAGGTCCATCCACGTTGCTTCTGATGGCATTATTTCATTCTTTTTGCTGGCTGAGTAACAGTTCCTCGTATACACGTAGGACCTCCTGTTTATGTATTCATCAGTCGCTGGACTACTTGTTTGTGTGTCTTGGTGATTGTAAATAGTGCTGCAGTTAACGTTGGGGTGCTTGTGTCTTTTTGAATTATGGATTTTCCGGAGTAGCGCCCAGGAGTGGACATGCAGTAGTATAGGGTCGCTCTCTCCTTAGTTTTCTAGGAACTGGGATACAGTGCTTTCTAGTGGCGGTCACCAATGTACATTTCCACTCACCGAGTTGGAAGGTTCCCTTTTCTCCACGCTCATTCCCCATCGATTGTTTGTAGACTTTTTGTTGCTGGCCATACCGCCTGCTGCGAGATGATGCCACTTTAAAATTTTGATATGCATTTCTCGGATAATCAGCGACTTTCTGCTTCCTGTCGTGGTCGGGGTTTTTCTTTTTAAACAGTGTGAGTAAACTTTCCCTCCTGAAATTTGGCTTCTTGAAAGTCTGTGTTTTTCGAATGTGTTTTCGGTTACCTAACCCAGGTCAATTTTGAAGACACGTGTTATTAAAAGCCCCACAGGCTCTGTGAGTATGAGGTGCCCTGAAGCACCGGTTGTAAAGTTGTTGTTCCGCGAAACGTCCACAAGGCGGCAGCATTTCTTCGTGGCCAGCTCTAGTTTGTTGGCAACCAAAAGCCTTAGGAAGAGTCATCTTACTAGGCTGTGAATTAGAGGGGAAGGTGCCAGAGGCAACACCCAAGGGCTTGTGTGTCACTACCTCTTCCCTGTTAAGCTTCACGCCCCCGAAAAGTCCAAACCCTGGCTAAAGCTGCGGGTGCTGCGGTGTGTAGGTGGGGTGACGCCTGGCAAGGAGGCCGGATGTGGGAAGCCCACCAGCAGCAGCCGTGGAGGCTCGGTCACGTTTTGAATCTCCTGCAGCCTAGATGGTCCCCCATGGTTGGGGTGCACTTGGCTTCCTTTTAGCTCTCGGAAGGCCCACCTAGGTTCTGAAGGTTTGGTTCCCCCCACAAAGGAAGAGACACGACAGCTTTAAGGGGCTGCATCTGCAGGCACGTCCTCTTCACGTCTCTCGGCTCCACCTCAGTGCACCCTTGGGACCCCAGGCTGCTCAGGCTGCTGGGATGTGACACCAGCGCCTGTCACCGGGGCCCGAGGCGAAAAGCATGCCCATTTCTTTCCTTTTACTTTCTTTTTCAGCTTAATTCTGATGGTATGTTGTACTGGAGTTGATTTCCAAAGTGGGGTTTGGTGTAGTGTACAGCAGGCTGATTCAGTTACACATGAAATATAGCTACTGTTTTTCGGATTCCTTTTCCGTATAGGTTATTGCAGAACGTTGAGTAGAGGTCCTGGTGTTGTACAGTAGTCCTTGTCGAGTGCGTGTTTTATATATATGTTTATAGGTATTTTTCTGTGTATGTGTTCATGTGAACCGCCTAACTTATATCTCCTACCCCACTTTCTTTTTGGTAACCCTAGGTTTATTGAGAAAGTCGGTGACTCTCTTCCTGTTTAGTAAACTAGTTCAGTTGTATGTATGTTTCCCTTCCTCCTATAAGTGCTATTATATGCTGTGGGTCCTCCTCTGTCTGACTGACTTCACTCAGTGTTTGGGCATCCCGGGTCCATCCATGTTGCTTCTAATGGCATTATTTCATCCTTTATCCTGGCTGAGTAACGGTCCCTTGTATACACGTAGGACCTGCTGTTTATGTATTCATCACTCGCTGGCCTATTTGTTTCTGTGTCTTGGCGTTTGTAAATAGTGCCGCAAAGAACGTTGGGGTGCTTGTGTCTTTCTGAATTATGCATTTTCCCGAGTAATGCCCAGGAGTGGGCGTGCAGATGTATAGGGTCGCTCTCTCTTTAGTTTTGTAGGAACTGGGATACAGTGCTTTCTAGTGGCGGTCACCAATGTACATTTCCACTCACCGAGTTGGAAGGTTCCCTTTTCTCCACGCTCATTCCCCATCGATTGTTTGTAGACTTTTTGATGCTGGCCATTCTTCCCGCTGTGAGGCGACGCCTCGTTACACGTTGGATTGGCATTTGTCAAATAATGAGTGATATGCATCTTGTCGTGGTGTGTATCTTTTTATTTTAAACAGTGTGAGTAAACTTTCCCTCTTCAAATTTGGCTTTTTGAGGGTGTGTGTGTTTCTAATTTATTTTTCGGTTGCCTAACCCAGGTGATTTTTGAGCACACGTGTCGTTAAAAGCCCCACAGGCTTCCTGAATATGATGTGCCCTTAAACACCGGTTGTAAAGTTGTTGTTACGGGAAACGTCCACAAGGCGGCAGCATTTCTTCATGCCCAGCTCTGGTTCCTCGGCAACCAAAAGGTTTAGGGGGAGTCATGGTGCTGGGCTGTGAATTAGAGGGGAAGGTGCCAGAGGCAACACCCAAGGTCTTGTGTGTCACTACCTCTTCCCTGTTAAGCTTCACACCCCCGAAAAGTCCAAACCCTGGCTAAAGCTGCGGGTGCTGCGGTGTGTAGGTGGGGTGACTCCTGGCAAGGAGGCCGGATGTGGGAAGCCCACCAGCAGCAGCCGTGGAGGCTCGGTCACGTTTTGAATCTCCTGCAGCCTAGATGGTCCCCCATGGTTGGGGTGCACTTGGCTTCCTTTTAGCTCTCGGAAGGCCCACCTAGGTTCTGAAGGTTTGGTTCCCCCCACAAAGGAAGAGACAGGACAGCTTTAAGGGGCTGCATCTGCAGGCACGTCCTCTTCACGTCTCTCGGCTCCACCTCAGTGCACCCTTGGGACCCCAGGCTGCTCAGGCTGCTGGGATGTGACACCAGCGCCTATCACCGGGGCCCGAGGCGAAAAGCATGCCCATTTCTTTCCTTTTACTTTCTTTTTCAGCTTAATTCTGATGGTATGTTGTACTGGAGTTGATTTCCAAAGTGGGGTTTGGTGTAGGTGTACAGCAAGCTGATTGAGTTACACATGTAATACAGCTACTATTTTTCGGATTCCTTTTCCGTATAGGTTATTGCAGAACGTTGAATAGAGGTCCTGGTGTTGTACAGTAGTCCTTGTCGAGTGCGTGTTTTATATATATGTTTATAGGTATTTTTCTGTGTATGTGTTCATGTGAACCGCCTAACTTATATCTCCTACCCCACTTTCTTTTTGGTAACCCTAGCTTTAATCTGAAAGTCGGTGACTCTGTTTCTGTTTGGTATACTAGTTCAGTTGTATGTATGTTTCCCTTCCTGTTATAAGTGATATTATATGCTATGGGTCCTCCTCTGTCTGTCTGACTTCACTCAGTGTTTGGGCATCCCAGGTCCATCCACGTTGCTTCTGATGGCATTATTTCATTCTTTTTGCTGGCTGAGTAACAGTTCCTCGTATACACGTAGGACCTCCTGTTTATGTATTCATCACTCGCTGGACTACTTGTTTGTGTGTCTTGGTGATTGTAAATAGTGCTGCAGTTAACGTTGGGGTGCTTGTGTCTTTTTGAATTATGGATTTTCCGGAGTAGCGCCCAGGAGTGGACATGCAGTAGTATAGGGTCGCTCTCTCCTTAGTTTTCTAGGAACTGGGATACAGTGCTTTCTAGTGGCGGTCACCAATGTACATTTCCACTCACCGAGTTGGAAGGTTCCCTTTTCTCCACGCTCATTCCCCATCGATTGTTTGTAGACTTTTTGTTGCTGGCCATACCGCCTGCTGCGAGATGATGCCACTTTAAAATTTTGATATGCATTTCTCGGATAATCAGCGACTTTCTGCTTCCTGTCGTGGTCGGGGTTTTTCTTTTTAAACAGTGTGAGTAAACTTTCCCTCCTGAAATTTGGCTTCTTGAAAGTCTGTGTTTTTCGAATGTGTTTTCGGTTACCTAACCCAGGTCAATTTTGAAGACACGTGTTATTAAAAGCCCCACAGGCTCTGTGAGTATGAGGTGCCCTGAAGCACCGGTTGTAAAGTTGTTGTTCCGCGAAACGTCCACAAGGCGGCAGCATTTCTTCGTGGCCAGCTCTAGTTTGTTGGCAACCAAAAGCCTTAGGAAGAGTCATCTTACTAGGCTGTGAATTAGAGGGGAAGGTGCCAGAGGCAACACCCAAGGGCTTGTGTGTCACTACCTCTTCCCTGTTAAGCTTCACGCCCCCAAAAAGTCCAAACCCTGGCTAAAGCTGCGGGTGCTGCGGTGTGTAGGTGGGGTGACGCCTGGCAAGGAGGCCGGATGTGGGAAGCCCACCAGCAGCAGCCGTGGAGGCTCGGTCACGTTTTGAATCTCCTGCAGCCTAGATGGTCCCCCATGGTTGGGGTGCACTTGGCTTCCTTTTAGCTCTCGGAAGGCCCACCTAGGTTCTGAAGGTTTGGTTCCCCCCACAAAGGAAGAGACACGACAGCTTTAAGGGGCTGCATCTGCAGGCATGTCCTCTTCACGTCTCTCGGCTCCACCTCAGTGCACCCTTGGGACCCCAGGCTGCTCAGGCTGCTGGGATGTGACACCAGCGCCTGTCACCGGGGCCCGAGGCGAAAAGCATGCCCATTTCTTTCCTTTTACTTTCTTTTTCAGCTTAATTCTGATGGTATGTTGTACTGGAGTTGATTTCCAAAGTGGGGTTTGGTGTAGTGTACAGCAGGCTGATTCAGTTACACATGAAATATAGCTACTGTTTTTCGGATTCCTTTTCCGTATAGGTTATTGCAGAACGTTGAGTAGAGGTCCTGGTGTTGTACAGTAGTCCTTGTCGAGTGCGTGTTTTATATATATGTTTATAGGTATTTTTCTGTGTATGTGTTCATGTGAACCGCCTAACTTATATCTCCTACCCCACTTTCTTTTTGGTAACCCTAGGTTTATTGAGAAAGTCGGTGACTCTCTTCCTGTTTAGTAAACTAGTTCAGTTGTATGTATGTTTCCCTTCCTCCTATAAGTGCTATTATATGCTGTGGGTCCTCCTCTGTCTGACTGACTTCACTCAGTGTTTGGGCATCCCGGGTCCATCCATGTTGCTTCTAATGGCATTATTTCATCCTTTATCCTGGCTGAGTAACGGTCCCTTGTATACACGTAGGACCTGCTGTTTATGTATTCATCACTCGCTGGCCTATTTGTTTCTGTGTCTTGGCGTTTGTAAATAGTGCCGCAAAGAACGTTGGGGTGCTTGTGTCTTTCTGAATTATGCATTTTCCCGAGTAATGCCCAGGAGTGGGCGTGCAGATGTATAGGGTCGCTCTCTCTTTAGTTTTGTAGGAACTGGGATACAGTGCTTTCTAGTGGCGGTCACCAATGTACATTTCCACTCACCGAGTTGGAAGGTTCCCTTTTCTCCACGCTCATTCCCCATCGATTGTTTGTAGACTTTTTGATGCTGGCCATTCTTCCCGCTGTGAGGCGACGCCTCGTTACACGTTGGATTGGCATTTGTCAAATAATGAGTGATATGCATCTTGTCGTGGTGTGTATCTTTTTATTTTAAACAGTGTGAGTAAACTTTCCCTCTTCAAATTTGGCTTTTTGAGGGTGTGTGTGTTTCTAATTTATTTTTCGGTTGCCTAACCCAGGTGATTTTTGAGCACACGTGTCGTTAAAAGCCCCACAGGCTTCCTGAATATGATGTGCCCTTAAACACCGGTTGTAAAGTTGTTGTTACGGGAAACGTCCACAAGGCGGCAGCATTTCTTCATGCCCAGCTCTGGTTCCTCGGCAACCAAAAGGTTTAGGGGGAGTCATGGTGCTGGGCTGTGAATTAGAGGGGAAGGTGCCAGAGGCAACACCCAAGGTCTTGTGTGTCACTACCTCTTCCCTGTTAAGCTTCACACCCCCGAAAAGTCCAAACCCTGGCTAAAGCTGCGGGTGCTGCGGTGTGTAGGTGGGGTGACTCCTGGCAAGGAGGCCGGATGTGGGAAGCCCACCAGCAGCAGCCGTGGAGGCTCGGTCACGTTTTGAATCTCCTGCAGCCTAGATGGTCCCCCATGGTTGGGGTGCACTTGGCTTCCTTTTAGCTCTCGGAAGGCCCACCTAGGTTCTGAAGGTTTGGTTCCCCCCACAAAGGAAGAGACAGGACAGCTTTAAGGGGCTGCATCTGCAGGCACGTCCTCTTCACGTCTCTCGGCTCCACCTCAGTGCACCCTTGGGACCCCAGGCTGCTCAGGCTGCTGGGATGTGACACCAGCGCCTATCACCGGGGCCCGAGGCGAAAAGCATGCCCATTTCTTTCCTTTTACTTTCTTTTTCAGCTTAATTCTGATGGTATGTTGTACTGGAGTTGATTTCCAAAGTGGGGTTTGGTGTAGGTGTACAGCAAGCTGATTGAGTTACACATGTAATACAGCTACTATTTTTCGGATTCCTTTTCCGTATAGGTTATTGCAGAACGTTGAATAGAGGTCCTGGTGTTGTACAGTAGTCCTTGTCGAGTGCGTGTTTTATATATATGTTTATAGGTATTTTTCTGTGTATGTGTTCATGTGAACCGCCTAACTTATATCTCCTACCCCACTTTCTTTTTGGTAACCCTAGCTTTAATCTGAAAGTCGGTGACTCTGTTTCTGTTTGGTATACTAGTTCAGTTGTATGTATGTTTCCCTTCCTGTTATAAGTGATATTATATGCTATGGGTCCTCCTCTGTCTGTCTGACTTCACTCAGTGTTTGGGCATCCCAGGTCCATCCACGTTGCTTCTGATGGCATTATTTCATTCTTTTTGCTGGCTGAGTAACAGTTCCTCGTATACACGTAGGACCTCCTGTTTATGTATTCATCACTCGCTGGACTACTTGTTTGTGTGTCTTGGTGATTGTAAATAGTGCTGCAGTTAACGTTGGGGTGCTTGTGTCTTTTTGAATTATGGATTTTCCGGAGTAGCGCCCAGGAGTGGACATGCAGTAGTATAGGGTCGCTCTCTCCTTAGTTTTCTAGGAACTGGGATACAGTGCTTTCTAGTGGCGGTCACCAATGTACATTTCCACTCACCGAGTTGGAAGGTTCCCTTTTCTCCACACTCATTCCCCATCGATTGTTTGTAGACTTTTTGATGCTGGCCATACCGCCTGCTGCGAGATGATGCCACTTTAGAATTTTGATATGCATTTCTCGGATAATCAGCGACTTTCTGCTTCCTGTCGTGGTCGGGGTTTTTCTTTTTAAACAGTGTGAGTAAACTTTCCCTCCTGAAATTTGGCTTCTTGAAAGTCTGTGTTTTTCGAATGTGTTTTCGGTTACCTAACCCAGGTCAATTTTGAAGACACGTGTTATTAAAAGCCCCACAGGCTCTGTGAGTATGAGGTGCCCTGAAGCACCGGTTGTAAAGTTGTTGTTCCGCGAAACGTCCACAAGGCGGCAGCATTTCTTCGTGGCCAGCTCTAGTTTGTTGGCAACCAAAAGCCTTAGGAAGAGTCATCTTACTAGGCTGTGAATTAGAGGGGAAGGTGCCAGAGGCAACACCCAAGGGCTTGTGTGTCACTACCTCTTCCCTGTTAAGCTTCACGCCCCCGAAAAGTCCAAACCCTGGCTAAAGCTGCGGGTGCTGCGGTGTGTAGGTGGGGTGACGCCTGGCAAGGAGGCCGGATGTGGGAAGCCCACCAGCAGCAGCCGTGGAGGCTCGGTCACGTTTTGAATCTCCTGCAGCCTAGATGGTCCCCCATGGTTGGGGTGCACTTGGCTTCCTTTTAGCTCTCGGAAGGCCCACCTAGGTTCTGAAGGATTGGTTCCCCCCACAAAGGAAGAGACACGACAGCTTTAAGGGGCTGCATCTGCAGGCACGTCCTCTTCACGTCTCTCGGCTCCACCTCAGTGCACCCTTGGGACCCCAGGCTGCTCAGGCTGCTGGGATGTGACACCAGCGCCTGTCACCGGGGCCCGAGGCGAAAAGCATGCCCATTTCTTTCCTTTTACTTTCTTTTTCAGCTTAATTCTGATGGTATGTTGTACTGGAGTTGATTTCCAAAGTGGGGTTTGGTGTAGTGTACAGCAAGCTGATTCAGTTACACATGAAATACAGCTACTGTTTTTCGGATTCCTTTTCCGTATAGGTTATTGCAGAACGTTGAATAGAGGTCCTGGTGTTGTACAGTAGTCCTTGTCGAGTGCGTGTTTTATATATATGTTTATAGGTATTTTTCTGTGTATGTGTTCATGTGAACCGCCTAACTTATATCTCCTACCCCACTTTCTTTTTGGTAACCCTAGGTTTATTGAGAAAGTCGGTGACTCTCTTCCTGTTTAGTAAACTAGTTCAGTTGTATGTATGTTTCCCTTCCTCCTATAAGTGCTATTATATGCTGTGGGTCCTCCTCTGTCTGACTGACTTCACTCAGTGTTTGGGCATCCCGGGTCCATCCATGTTGCTTCTAATGGCATTATTTCATCCTTTATCCTGGCTGAGTAACGGTCCCTTGTATACACGTAGGACCTGCTGTTTATGTATTCATCACTCGCTGGCCTATTTGTTTCTGTGTCTTGGCGTTTGTAAATAGTGCCGCAAAGAACGTTGGGGTGCTTGTGTCTTTCTGAATTATGCATTTTCCCGAGTAATGCCCAGGAGTGGGCGTGCAGAAGTATAGGGTCGCTCTCTCTTTAGTTTTCTAGGAACTGGGATACAGTGCTTTCTAGTGGCGGTCACCAATGTACATTTCCACTCACCGAGTTGGAAGGTTCCCTTTTCTCCACGCTCATTCCCCATCGATTGTTTGTAGACTTTTTGATGCTGGCCATTCTTCCCGCTGTGAGGCGACGCCTCGTTACACGTTGGATTGGCATTTGTCAAATAATGAGTGATATGCATCTTGTCGTGGTGTGTATTTTTTTATTTTAAACAGTGTGAGTAAACTTTCCCTCTTCAAATTTGGCTTTTTGAGGGTGTGTGTGTTTCTAATTTATTTTTCGGTTGCCTAACCCAGGTGATTTTTGAGCACACGTGTCGTTAAAAGCCCCACAGGCTTCCTGAATATGATGTGCCCTTAAGCACCGGTTGTAAAGTTGTTGTTACGGGAAACGTCCACAAGGCGGCAGCATTTCTTCATGCCCAGCTCTGGTTCCTCGGCAACCAAAAGGTTTAGGGGGAGTCATGGTGCTGGGCTGTGAATTAGAGGGGAAGGTGCCAGAGGCAACACCCAAGGTCCTGTGTGTCACTACCTCTTCCCTGTTAAGCTTCACGCCCCCGAAAAGTCCAAACCCTGGCTAAAGCTGCGGGTGCTGCGGTGTGTAGGTGGGGTGACTCCTGGCAAGGAGGCCGGATGTGGGAAGCCCACCAGCAGCAGCCGTGGAGGCTCGGTCACGTTTTGAATCTCCTGCAGCCTAGATGGTCCCCCATGGTTGGGGTGCACTTGGCTTCCTTTTAGCTCTCGGAAGGCCCACCTAGGTTCTGAAGGTTTGGTTCCCCCCACAAAGGAAGAGACAGGACAGCTTTAAGGGGCTGCATCTGCAGGCACGTCCTCTTCACGTCTCTCGGCTCCACCTCAGTGCACCCTTGGGACCCCAGGCTGCTCAGGCTGCTGGGATGTGACACCAGCGCCTATCACCGGGGCCCGAGGCGAAAAGCATGCCCATTTCTTTCCTTTTACTTTCTTTTTCAGCTTAATTCTGATGGTATGTTGTACTGGAGTTGATTTCCAAAGTGGGGTTTGGTGTAGTGTACAGCAAGCTGATTCAGTTACACATGTAATACAGCTACTATTTTTCGGATTCCTTTTCCGTATAGGTTATTGCAGAACGTTGAATAGAGGTCCTGGTGTTGTACAGTAGTCCTTGTCGAGTGCGTGTTTTTTTAATATATGTATATATATATATATGTTTATAGGTATTTTTCTGTGTATGTGTTCATGTGAAACGCCTAACTTATATCTCCTACCCCACTTTCTTTTTGGTAACCCTAGCTTTAATCTGAAAGTCGGTGACTCTGTTTCTGTTTGGTATACTAGTTCAGTTGTATGTATGTTTCCCTTCCTGTTATAAGTGATATCATATGCTATGGGTCCTCCTCTGTCTGTCTGACTTCACTCAGTGTTTGGGCATCCCAGGTCCATCCACGTTGCTTCTGATGGCATTATTTCATTCTTTTTGCTGGCTGAGTAACAGTTCCTCGTATACACGTAGGACCTCCTGTTTATGTATTCATCACTCGCTGGACTACTTGTTTGTGTGTCTTGGTGATTGTAAATAGTGCTGCAGTTAACGTTGGGGTGCTTGTGTCTTTTTGAATTATGGATTTTCCGGAGTAGCGCCCAGGAGTGGACATGCAGTAGTATAGGGTCGCTCTCTCCTTAGTTTTCTAGGAACTGGGATACAGTGCTTTCTAGTGGCGGTCACCAATGTACATGTCCACTCACCGAGTTGGAAGGTTCCCTTTTCTCCACACTCATTCCCCATCGATTGTTTGTAGACTTTTTGATGCTGGCCATACCGCCTGCTGCGAGATGATGCCACTTTAAAATTTTGATATGCATTTCTCGGATAATCAGCGACTTTCTGCTTCCTGTCGTGGTCGGGGTTTTTCTTTTTAAACAGTGTGAGTAAACTTTCCCTCCTGAAATTTGGCTTCTTGAAAGTCTGTGTTTTTCGAATGTGTTTTCGGTTACCTAACCCAGGTCATTTTTGAAGACACGTGTTATTAAAAGCCCCACAGGCTCTGTGAGTATTAGGTGCCCTGAAGCACCGGTTGTAAAGTTGTTGTTCCGCGAAACGTCCACAAGGCGGCAGCATTTCTTCGTGGCCAGCTCTAGTTTGTTGGCAACCAAAAGCCTTAGGAAGAGTCATCTTACTAGGCTGTGAATTAGAGGGGAAGGTGCCAGAGGCAACACCCAAGGGCTTGTGTGTCACTACCTCTTCCCTGTTAAGCTTCACGCCCCCGAAAAGTCCAAACCCTGGCTAAAGCTGCGGGTGCTGCGGTGTGTAGGTGGGGTGACTCCTGGCAAGGAGGCCGGATGTGGGAAGCCCACCAGCAGCAGCCGTGGAGGCTCGGTCACGTTTTGAATCTCCTGCAGCCTAGATGGTCCCCCATGGTTGGGGTGCACTTGGCTTCCTTTTAGCTCTCGGAAGGCCCACCTAGGTTCTGAAGGTTTGGTTCCCCCCAGAAAGGAAGAGACAGGACAGCTTTAAGGAGCTGCATGTGTAGGCACATCCTCTTCACGGCTCTCGGCTCCACCTCAGTGCACCCTTGGGACCCCAGGCTGCTCAGGCTGCTGGGATGTGACACCAGCGCCTATCACCGGGGCCCGAGGCGAAAAGCATGCCCATTTCTTTCCTTTTACTTTCTTTTTCAGCTTAATTCTGATGGTATGTTGTACTGGAGTTGATTTCCAAAGTGGGGTTTGGTGTAGTGTACAGCAAGCTGATTCAGTTACACATGTAATACAGCTACTATTTTTCGGATTCCTTTTCCGTATAGGTTATTGCAGAACGTTGAGTAGAGGTCCTGGTGTTGTACAGTAGTCCTTGTCGAGCGCGTGTTTTATATATATGTTTATAGGTATTTTTCTGTGTATGTGTTCATCTGAACCGCCTAACTTATACCTCCTACCCCACTTTCTTTTTGGTAACCCTAGGTTTATTGAGAAAGTCGGTGACTCTGTTTCTGTTTAGTAAACTAGTTCAGTTGTATGTATGTTTCCCTTCCTCCTATAAGTGCTATTATATGCTGTGGGTCCTCCTCTGTCTGACTGACTTCACTCAGTGTTTGGGCATCCCGGGTCCATCCATGTTGCTTCTAATGGCATTATTTCATCCTTTATCCTGGCTGAGTAACGGTCCCTTGTATACACGTAGGACCTGCTGTTTATGTATTCATCACTCGCTGGCCTATTTGTTTCTGTGTCTTGGCGTTTGTAAATAGTGCCGCAAAGAACGTTGGGGTGCTTGTGTCTTTCTGAATTATGCATTTTCCCGAGTAATGCCCAGGAGTGGGCGTGCAGATGTATAGGGTCGCTCTCTCTTTAGTTTTGTAGGAACTGGGATACAGTGCTTTCTAGTGGCGGTCACCAATGTACATTTCCACTCACCGAGTTGGAAGGTTCCCTTTTCTCCACGCTCATTCCCCATCGATTGTTTGTAGATTTTTTGATGCTGGCCGTTCTTCCCACTGTGAGGCGACGCCTCGTTACACGTTGGATTGGCATTTGTCAAATAATGAGTGATATGCATCTTGTCGTGGTGTGTATTTTTTTATTTTAAACAGTGTGAGTAAACTTTCCCTCTTCAAATTTGGCTTTTTGAGGGTGTGTGTGTTTCTAATTTATTTTTCGGTTGCCTAACCCAGGTGATTTTTGAGCACACGTGTCGTTAAAAGCCCCACAGGCTTCCTGAATATGATGTGCCCTTAAGCACCGGTTGTAAAGTTGTTGTTACGGGAAACGTCCACAAGGCGGCAGCATTTCTTCATGCCCAGCTCTGGTTCCTCGGCAACCAAAAGGTTTAGGGGGAGTCATGGTGCTGGGCTGTGAATTAGAGGGGAAGGTGCCAGAGGCAACACCCAAGGGCTTGTGTGTCACTACCTCTTCCCTGTTAAGCTTCTACGCCCCCGAAAATTCGAAACCCTGGCTAAAGCTGCGGGTGCTGCCCTGTGTAGGTGGGGTGACGCCTGGCAAGGAGGCCGGATGTGGGAAGCCCACCAGCAGCAGCCGTGGAGGCTCGGTCACGGTTTGAATCCCCTGCAGCCTAGATGGTCCCCCATGGTTGGGGTGCACTTGGCTTCCTTTTAGCTCTCGGAAGGCCCACCTAGATTCTGAAGGTTTGGTTCCCCCCACAAAGGAAGAGACAGGACAGCTTTAAGGGGCTGCATCTGCAGGCACGTCCTCTTCACGTCTCTCGGCTCCACCTCAGTGCACCCTTGGACCCCAGGCTGCTCAGCCTGCTGGGATGTGACACCAGCGCCTATCACCGGGGCCCGAGGTGAAAAGCTTGCCCATTTCTTTCCTTTTACTTTCTTTTTCAGCTTAATTCTGAAGACATGTTGTACTGGAGTTGATTTCCAAAGTGGGGTTTGGTGTAGGTGTACAGCAAGCTGATTGAGTTACACACGAAATATAGCTACTGTTTTTCGGATTCCTTTTCCATATAGGTTATTGCAGAACATTGAATAGAGGTCCTGGTGTTGTACAGTAGTCCTTGTCGAGTGCGTGTTATATATATATATATGTTTATAGGTATTTTTCTGTGTATGTGTTCATGTGAAACGCCTAACTTATATCTCCTACCCCACTTTCTTTTTGGTAACCCTAGCTTTAATCTGAAAGTCGGTGACTCTGTTTCTGTTTGGTATACTAGTTCAGTTGTATGTATGTTTCCCTTCCTGTTATAAGTGATATTATATGCTATGGGTCCTCCTCTGTCTGTCTGACTTCACTCAGTGTTTGGGCATCCCAGGTCCATCCACGTTGCTTCTGATGGCATTATTTCATTCTTTTTGCTGGCTGAGTAACAGTTCCTCGTATACACGTAGGACCTCCTGTTTATGTATTCATCACTCGCTGGACTACTTGTTTGTGTGTCTTGGCGATTGTAAATAGTGCTGCAGTTAACGTTGGGGTGCTTGTGTCTTTTTGAATTATGGATTTTCCGGAGTAGCGCCCAGGAGTGGACATGCAGTAGTATAGGGTCGCTCTCTCCTTAGTTTTCTAGGAACTGGGATACAGTGCTTTCTAGTGGCGGTCACCAATGTACATTTCCACTCACCGAGTTGGAAGATTCCCTTTTCTCCACACTCATTCCCCATCGATTGTTTGTAGACTTTTTGATGCTGGCCATACCGCCTGCTGCGAGATGATGCCACTTTAGAATTTTGATATGCATTTCTCGGATAATCAGCGACTTTCTGCTTCCTGTCGTGGTCGGGGTTTTTCTTTTTAAACAGTGTGAGTAAACTTTCCCTCCTGAAATTTGGCTTCTTGAAAGTCTGTGTTTTTCGAATGTGTTTTCGGTTACCTAACCCAGGTCATTTTTGAAGACACGTGTTATTAAAAGCCCCACAGGCTCTGTGAGTATTAGGTGCCCTGAAGCACCGGTTGTAAAGTTGTTGTTCCGCGAAACGTCCACAAGGCGGCAGCATTTCTTCGTGGCCAGCTCTAGTTTGTTGGCAACCAAAAGCCTTAGGAAGAGTCATCTTACTAGGCTGTGAATTAGAGGGGAAGGTGCCAGAGGCAACACCCAAGGGCTTGTGTGTCACTACCTCTTCCCTGTTAAGCTTCACGCCCCCGAAAAGTCCAAACCCTGGCTAAAGCTGCGGGTGCTGCGGTGTGTAGGTGGGGTGACTCCTGGCAAGGAGGCCGGATGTGGGAAGCCCACCAGCAGCAGCCGTGGAGGCTCGGTCACGTTTTGAATCTCCTGCAGCCTAGATGGTCCCCCATGGTTGGGGTGCACTTGGCTTCCTTTTAGCTCTCGGAAGGCCCACCTAGGTTCTGAAGGTTTGGTTCCCCCCAGAAAGGAAGAGACAGGACAGCTTTAAGGAGCTGCATCTGCAGGCACATCCTCTTCACGGCTCTCGGCTCCACCTCAGTGCACCCTTGGGACCCCAGGCTGCTCAGGCTGCTGGGATGTGACACCAGCGCCTATCACCGGGGCCCGAGGCGAAAAGCATGCCCATTTCTTTCCTTTTACTTTCTTTTTCAGCTTAATTCTGATGGTATGTTGTACTGGAGTTGATTTCCAAAGTGGGGTTTGGTGTAGTGTACAGCAAGCTGATTCAGTTACACATGTAATACAGCTACTATTTTTCGGATTCCTTTTCCGTATAGGTTATTGCAGAACGTTGAGTAGAGGTCCTGGTGTTGTACAGTAGTCCTTGTCGAGTGCGTGTTTTATATATATGTTTATAGGTATTTTTCTGTGTATGTGTTCATGTGAACCGCCTAACTTATACCTCCTACCCCACTTTCTTTTTGGTAACCCTAGGTTTATTGAGAAAGTCGGTGACTCTGTTTCTGTTTAGTAAACTAGTTCAGTTGTATGTATGTTTCCCTTCCTCCTATAAGTGATATTATATGCTGTGGGTCCTCCTCTGTCTGACTGACTTCACTCAGTGTTTGGGCATCCCGGGTCCATCCATGTTGCTTCTAATGGCATTATTTCATCCTTTATCCTGACTGAGTAACGGTCCCTTGTATACACGTAGGACCTGCTGTTTATGTATTCATCACTCGCTGGCCTATTTGTTTCTGTGTCTTGGCGTTTGTAAATAGTGCCGCAAAGAACGTTGGGGTGCTTGTGTCTTTCTGAATTATGCATTTTCCCGAGTAATGCCCAGGAGTGGGCGTGCAGATGTATAGGGTCGCTCTGTCTTTAGTTTTGTAGGAACTGGGATACAGTGCTTTCTAGTGGCGGTCACCAATGTACATTTCTACTCACCGAGTTGGAAGGTTCCCTTTTCTCCACGCTCATTCCCCATCGATTGTTTGTAGAGTTTTTGATGCTGGCCGTTCTTCCCACTGTGAGGCGACGCCTCGTTACACGTTGGATTGGCATTTGTCAAATAATGAGTGATACGCATCTTGTCGTGGTGTGTATTTTTTTATTTTAAACAGTGTGAGTAAACTTTCCCTCTTCAAATTTGGGTTTTTGAGGGTGTGTGTGTTTCTAATTTATTTTTCGGTTGCCTAACCCAGGTGATTTTTGAGCACACGTGTCGTTAAAAGCCCCACAGGCTTCCTGAATATGATGTGCCCTTAAGCACCGGTTGTAAAGTTGTTGTTACGGGAAACGTCCACAAGGCGGCAGCATTTCTTCATGCCCAGCTCTGGTTCCTCGGCAACCAAAAGGTTTAGGGGGAGTCATGGTGCTGGGCTGTGAATTAGAGGGGAAGGTGCCAGAGGCAACACCCAAGGGCTTGTGTGTCACTACCTCTTCCCTGTTAAGCTTCTACGCCCCCGAAAATTCGAAACCCTGGCTAAAGCTGCGGGTGCTGCCCTGTGTAGGTGGGGTGACGCCTGGCAAGGAGGCCGGATGTGGGAAGCCCACCAGCAGCAGCCGTGGAGGCTCGGTGACGGTTTGAATCCCCTGCAGCCTAGATGGTCCCCCATGGTTGGGGTGCACTTGGCTTCCTTTTAGCTCTCGGAAGGCCCACCTAGATTCTGAAGGTTTGGTTCCCCCCACAAAGGAAGAGACAGGACAGCTTTAAGGGGCTGCATCTGCAGGCACGTCCTCTTCACGTCTCTCGGCTCCACCTCAGTGCACCCTTGGGACCCCAGGCTGCTCAGCCTGCTGGGATGTGACACCAGCGCCTATCACCGGGGCCCGAGGTGAAAAGCTTGCCCATTTCTTTCCTTTTACTTTCTTTTTCAGCTTAATTCTGAAGGCATGTTGTACTGGAGTTGATTTCCAAAGTGGGGTTTGGTGTAGGTGTACAGCAAGCTGATTGAGTTACACACGAAATATAGCTACTGTTTTTCCGATTCCTTTTCCATATAGGTTATTGCAGAACATTGAATAGAGGTCCTGGTGTTGTACAGTAGTCCTTGTCGAGTGCGTGTTATATATATATATATGTTTATAGGTATTTTTCTGTGTATGTGTTCATGTGAAACGCCTAACTTATATCTCCTACCCCACTTTCTTTTTGGTAACCCTAGCTTTAATCTGAAAGTCGGTGACTCTGTTTCTGTTTGGTATACTAGTTCAGTTGTATGTATGTTTCCCTTCCTGTTGTAAGTGATATTATATGCTATGGGTCCTCCTCTGTCTGTCTGACTTCACTCAGTGTTTGCGCATCCCAGGTCCATCCACGTTGCTTTTGATGGCATTATTTCATTCTTTTTGCTGGCTGAGTAACAGTTCCTCGTATACACGTAGGACCTGCTGTTTATGTATTCATCACTCGCTGGACTACTTGTTTGTGTGTCTTGGCGATTGTAAATAGTGCTGCAGTTAACGTTGGGGTGCTTGTGTCTTTTTGAATTATGGATTTTCCGGAGTAGCGCCCAGGAGTGGACATGCAGTAGTATAGGGTCGCTCTCTCCTTAGTTTTCTAGGAACTGGGATACAGTGCTTTCTAGTGGCGGTCACCAATGTACATGTCCACTCACCGAGTTGGAAGGTTCCCTTTTCTCCACACTCATTCCCCATCGATTGTTTGTAGACTTTTTGATGCTGGCCATACCGCCTGCTGCGAGATGATGCCACTTTAAAATTTTGATATGCATTTCTCGGATAATCAGCGACTTTCTGCTTCCTGTCGTGGTCGGGGGTTTTCTTTTTAAACAGTGTGAGTAAACTTTCCCTCCTGAAATTTGGCTTCTTGAAAGTCTGTGTTTTTCGAATGTGTTTTCGGTTACCTAACCCAGGTCATTTTTGAAGACACGTGTTATTAAAAGCCCCACAGGCTCTGTGAGTATGAGGTGCCCTGAAGCACCGGTTGTAAAGTTGTTGTTCCGCGAAACGTCCACAAGGCGGCAGCATTTCTTCGTGGCCAGCTCTAGTTTGTTGGCAACCAAAAGCCTTAGGAAGAGTCATCTTACTAGGCTGTGAATTAGAGGGGAAGGTGCCAGAGGCAACACCCAAGGGCTTGTGTGTCACTACCTCTTCCCTGTTAAGCTTCACGCCCCCGAAAAGTCCAAACCCTGGCTAAAGCTGCGGGTGCTGCGGTGTGTAGGTGGGGTGACTCCTGGCAAGGAGGCCGGATGTGGGAAGCCCACCAGCAGCAGCCGTGGAGGCTCGGTCACGTTTTGAATCTCCTGCAGCCTAGATGGTCCCCCATGGTTGGGGTGCACTTGGCTTCCTTTTAGCTCTCGGAAGGCCCACCTAGGTTCTGAAGGTTTGGTTCCCCCCAGAAAGGAAGAGACAGGACAGCTTTAAGGAGCTGCATTTGCAGGCACATCCTCTTCACGGCTCTCGGCTCCACCTCAGTGCACCCTTGGGACCCCAGGCTGCTCAGGCTGCTGGGATGTGACACCAGCGCCTATCATCGGGGCCCGAGGCGAAAAGCATGCCCATTTCTTTCCTTTTACTTTCTTTTTCAGCTTAATTCTGATGGTATGTTGTACTGGAGTTGATTTCCAAAATGGGGTTTGGTGTAGTGTACAGCAAGCTGATTCAGTTACACATGTAATACAGCTACTATTTTTCGGATTCCTTTTCCGTATAGGTTATTGCAGAACATTGAGTAGAGGTCCTGGTGTTGTACAGTAGTCCTTGTCGAGTGCGTGTTTTTTTAAGATATATATATATGTTTATAGGTATTTTTCTGTGTATGTGTTCATGTGAAACGCCTAACTTATATCTCCTACCCCACTTTCTTTTTGGTAACCCTAGCTTTAATCTGAAAGTCGGTGACTCTGTTTCTGTTTGGTATACTAGTTCAGTTGTATGTATGTTTCCCTTCCTGTTATAAGTGATATTATATGCTATGGGTCCTCCTCTGTCTGTCTGACTTCACTCAGTGTTTGGGCATCCCAGGTCCATCCACGTTGCTTTTGATGGCATTATTTCATTCTTTTTGCTGGCTGAGTAACAGTTCCTCGTATACACGTAGGACCTGCTGTTTATGTATTCATCACTCGCTGGACTACTTGTTTGTGTGTCTTGGCGATTGTAAATAGTGCTGCAGTTAACGTTGGGGTGCTTGTGTCTTTTTGAATTATGGATTTTCCGGAGTAGCGCCCAGGAGTGGGCCTGCAGTAGTATAGGGTCGCTCTCTCCTTAGTTTTCTAGGAACTGGGATACAGTGCTTTCTAGCGGCGGTCACCAATGTACATTTCCACTCACCGAGTTGGAAGGTTCCCTTTTCTCCACACTCATTCCCCATCGATTGTTTGTAGACTTTTTGATGCTGGCCATACCGCCTGCTGCGAGATGATGCCACTTTAGAATTTTGATATGCATTTCTCGGATAATCAGCGACTTTCTGCTTCCTGTCGTGGTCGGGGTTTTTCTTTTTAAACAGTGTGAGTAAACTTTCCCTCCTGAAATTTGGCTTCTTGAAAGTCTGTGTTTTTCGAATGTGTTTTCGGTTACCTAACCCAGGTCATTTTTGAAGACACGTGTTATTAAAAGCCCCACAGGCTCTGTGAGTATTAGGTGCCCTGAAGCACCGGTTGTAAAGTTGTTGTTCCACGAAACGTCCACAAGGCGGCAGCATTTCTTCGTGGCCAGCTCTAGTTTGTTGGCAACCAAAAGCCTTAGGAAGAGTCATCTTACTAGGCTGTGAATTAGAGGGGAAGGTGCCAGAGGCAACACCCAAGGGCTTGTGTGTCACTACCTCTTCCCTGTTAAACTTCACGCCCCCGAAAAGTCCAAACCCTGGGTAAAGCTGCGGGTGCTGCGGTGTGTAGGTGGGGTGACTCCTGGCAAGGAGGCCGGATGTGGGAAGCCCACCAGCAGCAGCCGTGGAGGCTCGGTCACGTTTTGAATCTCCTGCAGCCTAGATGGTCCCCCATGGTTGGGGTGCACTTGGCTTCCTTTTAGCTCTCGGAAGGCCCACCTAGGTTCTGAAGGTTTGGTTCCCCCCAGAAAGGAAGAGACAGGACAGCTTTAAGGAGCTGCATCTGCAGGCACATCCTCTTCACGGCTCTCGGCTCCACCTCAGTGCACCCTTGGGACCCCAGGCTGCTCAGGCTGCTGGGATGTGACACCAGCGCCTATCACCGGGGCCCGAGGCGAAAAGCATGCCCATTTCTTTCCTTTTACTTTCTTTTTCAGCTTAATTCTGATGGTATGTTGTACTGGAGTTGATTTCCAAAGTGGGGTTTGGTGTAGTGTACAGCAAGCTGATTCAGTTACACATGTAATACAGCTACTATTTTTCGGATTCCTTTTCCGTATAGGTTATTGCAGAACGTTGAGTAGAGGTCCTGGTGTTGTACAGTAGTCCTTGTCGAGTGCGTGTTTTATATATATGTTTATAGGTATTTTTCTGTGTATGTGTTCATGTGAACCGCCTAACTTATACCTCCTACCCCACTTTCTTTTTGGTAACCCTAGGTTTATTGAGAAAGTCGGTGACTCTGTTTCTGTTTAGTAAACTAGTTCAGTTGTATGTATGTTTCCCTTCCTCCTATAAGTGATATTATATGCTGTGGGTCCTCCTCTGTCTGACTGACTTCACTCAGTGTTTGGGCATCCCGGGTCCATCCATGTTGCTTCTAATGGCATTATTTCATCCTTTATCCTGACTGAGTAACGGTCCCTTGTATACACGTAGGACCTGCTGTTTATGTATTCATCACTCGCTGGCCTATTTGTTTCTGTGTCTTGGCGTTTGTAAATAGTGCCGCAAAGAACGTTGGGGTGCTTGTGTCTTTCTGAATTATGCATTTTCCCGAGTAATGCCCAGGAGTGGGCGTGCAGAAGTATAGGGTCGCTCTCTCTTTAGTTTTCTAGGAACTGGGATACAGTGCTTTCTAGTGGCGGTCACCAATGTACATTTCTACTCACCGAGTTGGAAGGTTCCCTTTTCTCCACGCTCATTCCCCATCGATTGTTTGTAGACTTTTTGATGCTGGCCGTTCTTCCCACTGTGAGGCGACGCCTCGTTACACGTTGGATTGGCATTTGTCAAATAATGAGTGATACGCATCTTGTCGTGGTGTGTATTTTTTTATTTTAAACAGTGTGAGTAAACTTTCCCTCTTCAAATTTGGCTTTTTGAGGGTGTGTGTGTTTCTAATTTATTTTTCGGTTGCCTAACCCAGGTGATTTTTGAGCACACGTGTCGTTAAAAGCCCCACAGGCTTCCTGAATATGATGTGCCCTTAAGCACCGGTTGTAAAGTTGTTGTTACGGGAAACGTCCACAAGGCGGCAGCATTTCTTCATGCCCAGCTCTGGTTCCTCGGCAACCAAAAGGTTTAGGGGGAGTCATGGTGCTGGGCTGTGAATTAGAGGGGAAGGTGCCAGAGGCAACACCCAAGGGCTTGTGTGTCACTACCTCTTCCCTGTTAAGCTTCTACGCCCCCGAAAATTCGAAACCCTGGCTAAAGCTGCGGGTGCTGCCCTGTGTAGGTGGGGTGACGCCTGGCAAGGAGGCCGGATGTGGGAAGCCCACCAGCAGCAGCCGTGGAGGCTCGGTCACGGTTTGAATCCCCTGCAGCCTAGATGGTCCCCCATGGTTGGGGTGCACTTGGCTTCCTTTTAGCTCTCGGAAGGCCCACCTAGATTCTGAAGGTTTGGTTCCCCCCACAAAGGAAGAGACAGGACCGCTTTAAGGGGCTGCATCTGCAGGCACGTCCTCTTCACGTCTCTCGGCTCCACCTCAGTGCACCCTTGGGACCCCAGGCTGCTCAGCCTGCTGGGATGTGACACCAGCGCCTATCACCGGGGCCCGAGGTGAAAAGCTTGCCCATTTCTTTCCTTTTACTTTCTTTTTCAGCTTAATTCTGAAGGCATGTTGTACTGGAGTTGATTTCCAAAGTGGGGTTTGGTGTAGTGTACAGCAAGCTGATTCAGTTACACATGTAATACAGCTACTATTTTTCGGATTCCTTTTCCGTATAGGTTATTGCAGAACGTTGAATAGAGGTCCTGGTGTTGTACAGTAGTCCTTGTCGGGTGCGTGTTTTTTTAATATATGTATATGTATATATATATATGTTTATAGGTATTTTTCTGTGTATGTGTTCATGTGAACCGCCTAACTTATATCTCCTACCCCACTTTCTTTTTGGTAACCCTAGCTTTAATCTGAAAGTCGGTGACTCTGTTTCTGTTTGGTATACTAGTTCAGTTGTATGTATGTTTCCCTTCCTGTTATAAGTGATATTATATGCTATGGGTCCTCCTCTGTCTGTCTGACTTCACTCAGTGTTTGGGCATCCCAGGTCCATCCACGTTGCTTCTGATGGCATTATTTCATTCTTTTTGCTGGCTGAGTAACAGTTCCTTGTATACACGTAGGACCTCCTGTTTATGTATTCATCACTCGCTGGACTACTTGTTTGTGTGTCTTGGCGATTGTAAATAGTGCTGCAGTTAACGTTGGGGTGCTTGTGTCTTTTTGAATTATGGATTTTCCGGAGTAGCGCCCAGGAGTGGACATGCAGTAGTATAGGGTCGCTCTCTCCTTAGTTTTCTAGGAACTGGGATACAGTGCTTTCTAGTGGCGGTCACCAATGTACATGTCCACTCACCGAGTTGGAAGGTTCCCTTTTCTCCACGCTCATTCCCCATCGATTGTTTGTAGACTTTTTGATGCTGGCCATACCGCCTGCTGCGAGGTGATGCCACTTTAAAATTTTGATATGCATTTCTCGGATAATCAGCGACTTTCTGCTTCCTGTCGTGGTCGGGGTTTTTCTTTTTAAACAGTGTGAGTAAACTTTCCCTCCTGAAATTTGGCTTCTTGAAAGTCTGTGTTTTTCGAATGTGTTTTCGGTTACCTAACTCAGGTCATTTTTGAAGACACGTGTTATTAAAAGCCCCACAGGCTCTGTCAGTATGAGGTGCCCTGAAGAACCGGTTGTAAACTTGTTGTTCCGCGAAACGTCCACAAGGCGGCAGCATTTCTTCGTGGCCAGCTCTAGTTTGTTGGCAACCAAAAGCCTTAGGAAGAGTCATCTTACTAGGCTGTGAATTAGAGGGGAAGGTGCCAGAGGCAACACCCAAGGGCTTGTGTGTCACTACCTCTTCCCTGTTAAGCTTCACGCCCCCGAAAAGTCCAAACCCTGGCTAAAGCTGCGGGTGCTGCGGTGTGTAGGTGGGGTGACGCCTGGCAAGGAGGCCGGATGTGGGAAGCCCACCAGCAGCAGCCGTGGAGGCTCGGTCACGTTTTGAATCTCCTGCAGCCTAGATGGTCCCCCATGGTTGGGGTGCACTTGGCTTCCTTTTAGCTCTCGGAAGGCCCACCTAGGTTCTGAAGGTTTGGTTCCCCCCAGAAAGGAAGAGACAGGACAGCTTTAAGGAGCTGCATTTGCAGGCACATCCTCTTCACGGCTCTCGGCTCCACCTCAGTGCACCCTTGGGACCCCAGGCTGCTCAGGCTGCTGGGATGTGACACCAGCGCCTATCACCGGGGCCCGAGGCGAAAAGCATGCCCATTTCTTTCCTTTTACTTTCTTTTTCAGCTTAATTCTGATGGTATGTTGTACTGGAGTTGATTTCCAAAGTGGGGTTTGGTGTAGGTGTACAGCAAGCTGATTGAGTTACACACGAAATATAGCTACTGTTTTTCGGATTCCTTTTCCATATAGGGTATTGCAGAACGTTGAGTAGAGGTCCTGGTGTTGTACAGTAGTCCTTGTCGAGTGCGTGTTTTTTTAATATATGTATATATATATATATATGTTTATAGGTATTTTTCTGTGTATGTGTTCATGTGAAACGCCTAACTTATATCTCCTACCCCACTTTCTTTCTGGTAACCCTAGCTTTAATCTGAAAGTCGGTGACTCTGTTTCTGTTTGGTATACTAGTTCAGTTGTATGTATGTTTCCCTTCCTGTTATAAGTGATATTATATGCTATGGGTCCTCCTCTGTCTGTCTGACTTCACTCAGTGTTTGGGCATCCCAGGTCCATCCACGTTGCTTCTGATGGCATTATTTCATTCTTTTTGCTGGCTGAGTAACAGTTCCTTGTATACACGTAGGATCTCCTGTTTATGTATTCATCACTCGCTGGACTACTTGTTTGTGTGTCTTGGCGATTGTAAATAGTGCTGCAGTTAACGTTGGGGTGCTTGTGTCTTTTTGAATTATGGATTTTCCGGAGTAGCGCCCAGGAGTGGACATGCAGTAGTATAGGGTCGCTCTCTCCTTAGTTTTCTAGGAACTGGGATACAGTGCTTTCTAGTGGCGGTCACCAATGTACATTTCCACTCACCGAGTTGGAAGGTTCCCTTTTCTCCACACTCATTCCCCATCGATTGTTTGTAGACTTTTTGATGCTGGCCATACCGCCTGCTGCGAGATGATGCCACTTTAGAATTTTGATATGCATTTCTCGGATAATCAGCGACTTTCTGCTTCCTGTCGTGGTCGGGGTTTTTCTTTTTAAACACTGTGAGTAAACTTTCCCTCCTGAAATTTGGCTTCTTGAAAGTCTGTGTTTTTCGAATGTGTTTTCGGTTACCTAACCCAGGTCATTTTTGAAGACACGTGTTATTAAAAGCCCCACAGGCTCTGTGAGTATTAGGTGCCCTGAAGCACCGGTTGTAAAGTTGTTGTTCCACGAAACGTCCACAAGGCGGCAGCATTTCTTCGTGGCCAGCTCTAGTTTGTTGGCAACAAAAAGCCTTAGGAAGAGTCATCTTACTAGGCTGTGAATTAGAGGGGAAGGTGCCAGAGGCAACACCCAAGGGCTTGTGTGTCACTACCTCTTCCCTGTTAAGCTTCATGCCCCCAAAAAGTCCAAACCCTGGCTAAAGCTGCGGGTGCTGCGGTGTGTAGGTGGGGTGACTCCTGGCAAGGAGGCCGGATGTGGGAAGCCCACCAGCAGCAGCCGTGGAGGCTCGGTCACGTTTTGAATCTCCTGCAGCCTAGATGGTCCCCCATGGTTGGGGTGCACTTGGCTTCCTTTTAGCTCTCGGAAGGCCCACCTAGGTTCTGAAGGTTTGGTTCCCCCCAGAAAGGAAGAGACACGACAGCTTTAAGGGGCTGCATCTGCAGGCACGTCCTCTTCACGTCTCTTGGCTCCACCTCAGTGCACCCTTGGGAACCCAGGCTGCTCAGGCTGCTGGGATGTGACACCAGCGCCTATCACCGGGGCCCGAGGCGAAAAGCATGCCCATTTCTTTCCTTTTACTTTCTTTTTCAGCTTAATTCTGATGGTATCTTGTACTGGAGTTGATTTCCAAAGTGGGGTTTGGTGTAGTGTACAGCAAGCTGATTCAGTTACACATGAAATATAGCTACTGTTTTTCGGATTCCTTTTCCGTATAGGGTATTGCAGAACGTTGAATAGAGGTCCTGGTGTTGTACAGTAGTCCTTGTCGAGTGCGTGTTTTATATATGTGTTTATAGGTATTTTTCTGTGTATGTGTTCATGTGAACCGCCTAACTTATATCTCCTACCCCACTTTCTTTTTGGTAACCCTAGGTTTATTGAGAAAGTCGGTGACTCTCTTCCTGTTTAGTAAACTAGTTCAGTTGTATGTATGTTTCCCTTCCTCCTATAAGTGCTATTATATGCTGTGGGTCCTCCTCTGTCTGACTGACTTCACTCAGTGTTTGGGCATCCCGGGTCCATCCATGTTGCTTCTAATGGCATTATTTCATCCTTTATCCTGGCTGAGTAACGGTCCCTTGTATACACGTAGGACCTGCTGTTTATGTATTCATCACTCGCTGGCCTATTTGTTTCTGTGTCTTGGCGTTTGTAAATAGTGCCGCAAAGAACGTTGGGGTGCTTGTGTCTTTCTGAATTATGCATTTTCCCGAGTAATGCCCAGGAGTGGGCGTGCAGAAGTATAGGGTCGCTCTCTCTTTAGTTTTGTAGGAACTGGGATACAGTGCTTTCTAGTGGCGGTCACCAATGTACATTTCCACTCACCGAGTTGGAAGGTTCCCTTTTCTCCACGCTCATTCCCCATCGATTTTAGACTTTTTGATGCTGGCCATTCTTCCCGCTATGAGGCGACGCCTCGTTACACGTTGGATTGGCATTTGTCAAATAATGAGTGATATGCATCTTGTCGTGGTGTGTATTTTTTTATTTTAAACAGTGTGAGTAAACTTTCCCTCTTCAAATTTGGCTTTTTGAGGGTGTGTGTGTTTCTAATTTATTTTTCGGTTGCCTAACCCAGGTGATTTTTGAGCACACGTGTCGTTAAAAGCCCCACAGGCTTCCTGAATATGATGTGCCCTTAAGCACCGGTTGTAAAGTTGTTGTTACGGGAAACGTCCACAAGGCGGCAGCATTTCTTCATGCCCAGCTCTGGTTCCTCGGCAACCAAAAGGTTTAGGGGGAGTCATGGTGCTGGGCTGTGAATTAGAGGGGAAGGTGCCAGAGGCAACACCCAAGGGCTTGTGTGTCACTACCTCTTCCCTGTTAAGCTTCTACGCCCCCGAAAATTCGAAACCCTGGCTAAAGCTGCGGGTGCTGCCCTGTGTAGGTGGGGTGACGCCTGGCAAGGAGGCCGGATGTGGGAAGCCCACCAGCAGCAGCCGTGGAGGCTCGGTGACGGTTTGAATCCCCTGCAGCCTAGATGGTCCCCCATGGTTGGGGTGCACTTGGCTTCCTTTTAGCTCTCGGAAGGCCCACCTAGATTCTGAAGGTTTGGTTCCCCCCACAAAGGAAGAGACAGGACAGCTTTAAGGGGCTGCATCTGCAGGCACGTCCTCTTCACGTCTCTCGGCTCCACCTCAGTGCACCCTTGGACCCCAGGCTGCTCAGCCTGCTGGGATGTGACACCAGCGCCTATCACCGGGGCCCGAGGTGAAAAGCTTGCCCATTTCTTTCCTTTTACTTTCTTTTTCAGCTTAATTCTGAAGGCATGTTGTACTGGAGTTGATTTCCAAAGTGGGGTTTGGTGTAGGTGTACAGCAAGCTGATTGAGTTACACACGAAATATAGCTACTGTTTTTCGGATTCCTTTTCCATATAGGTTATTGCAGAACATTGAATAGAGGTCCTGGTGTTGTACAGTAGTCCTTGTCGAGTGCGTGTTATATATATATATATGTTTATAGGTATTTTTCTGTGTATGTGTTCATGTGAAACGCCTAACTTATATCTCCTACCCCACTTTCTTTTTGGTAACCCTAGCTTTAATCTGAAAGTCGGTGACTCTGTTTCTGTTTGGTATACTAGTTCAGTTGTATGTATGTTTCCCTTCCTGTTATAAGTGATATTATATGCTATGGGTCCTCCTCTGTCTGTCTGACTTCACTCAGTGTTTGGGCATCCCAGGTCCATCCACGTTGCTTCTGATGGCATTATTTCATTCTTTTTGCTGGCTGAGTAACAGTTCCTCGTATACACGTAGGACCTGCTGTTTATGTATTCATCACTCGCTGGACTACTTGTTTGTGTGTCTTGGCGATTGTAAATAGTGCTGCAGTTAACGTTGGGGTGCTTGTGTCTTTTTGAATTATGGATTTTCCGGAGTAGCGCCCAGGAGTGGACATGCAGTAGTATAGGGTCGCTCTCTCCTTAGTTTTCTAGGAACTGGGATACAGTGCTTTCTAGTGGCGGTCACCAATGTACATGTCCACTCACCGAGTTGGAAGGTTCCCTTTTCTCCACACTCATTCCCCATCGATTGTTTGTAGACTTTTTGATGCTGGCCATACCGCCTGCTGCGAGATGATGCCACTTTAAAATTTTGATATGCATTTCTCGGATAATCAGCGACTTTCTGCTTCCTGTCGTGGTCGGGGGTTTTCTTTTTAAACAGTGTGAGTAAACTTTCCCTCCTGAAATTTGGCTTCTTGAAAGTCTGTGTTTTTCGAATGTGTTTTCGGTTACCTAACCCAGGTCATTTTTGAAGACACGTGTTATTAAAAGCCCCACAGGCTCTGTGAGTATGAGGTGCCCTGAAGCACCGGTTGTAAAGTTGTTGTTCCGCGAAACGTCCACAAGGCGGCAGCATTTCTTCGTGGCCAGCTCTAGTTTGTTGGCAACCAAAAGCCTTAGGAAGAGTCATCTTACTAGGCTGTGAATTAGAGGGGAAGGTGCCAGAGGCAACACCCAAGGGCTTGTGTGTCACTACCTCTTCCCTGTTAAGCTTCACGCCCCCGAAAAGTCCAAACCCTGGCTAAAGCTGCGGGTGCTGCGGTGTGTAGGTGGGGTGACTCCTGGCAAGGAGGCCGGATGTGGGAAGCCCACCAGCAGCAGCCGTGGAGGCTCGGTCACGTTTTGAATCTCCTGCAGCCTAGATGGTCCCCCATGGTTGGGGTGCACTTGGCTTCCTTTTAGCTCTCGGAAGGCCCACCTAGGTTCTGAAGGTTTGGTTCCCCCCACAAAGGAAGAGACAGGTCAGCTTGAAGGAGCTGCATTTGCAGGCACATCCTCTTCACGGCTCTCGGCTCCACCTCAGTGCACCCTTGGGACCCCAGGCTGCTCAGGCTGCTGGGATGTGACACCAGCGCCTATCACCGGGGCCCGAGGCGAAAAGCATGCCCATTTCTTTCCTTTTACTTTCTTTTTCAGCTTAATTCTGATGGTATGTTGTACTGGAGTTGATTTCCAAAGTGGGGTTTGGTGTAGTGTACAGCAAGCTGATTGAGTTACACATGTAATACAGCTACTATTTTTCGGATTCCTTTTCCGTATAGGTTATTGCAGAACGTTGAATAGAGGTCCTGGTGTTGTACAGTAGTCCTTGTCGGGTGCGTGTTTTTTTAATATATGTATATATATATATATATATATATATTTATAGGTATTTTTCTGTGTATGTGTTCATGTGAAACGCCTAACTTATATCTCCTACCCCACTTTCTTTTTGGTAACCCTAGCTTTAATCTGAAAGTCGGTGACTCTGTTTCTGTTTGGTATACTAGTTCAGTTGTATGTATGTTTCCCTTCCTGTTATAAGTGATATCATATGCTATGGGTCCTCCTCTGTCTGTCTGACTTCACTCAGTGTTTGGGCATCCCAGGTCCATCCACGTTGCTTCTGATGGCATTATTTCATTCTTTTTGCTGGCTGAGTAACAGTTCCTTGTATACATGTAGGACCTGCTGTTTATGTATTCATCACTCGCTGGACTACTTGTTTGTGTGTCTTGGCGATTGTAAATAGTGCTGCAGTTAACGTTGGGGTGCTTGTGTCTTTTTGAATTATGGATTTTCCAGAGTAGCGCCCAGGAGTGGACATGCAGTAGTATAGGGTCGCTCTCTCCTTAGTTTTCTAGGAACTGGGATACAGTGCTTTCTAGTGGCGGTCACCAATGTACATTTCCACTCACCGAGTTGGAAGATTCCCTTTTCTCCACACTCATTCCCCATCGATTGTTTGTAGACTTTTTGATGCTGGCCATACCGCCTGCTGCGAGATGATGCCACTTTAGAATTTTGATATGCATTTCTCGGATAATCAGCGACTTTCTGCTTCCTGTCGTGGTCGGGGTTTTTCTTTTTAAACAGTGTGAGTAAACTTTCCCTCCTGAAATTTGGCTTCTTGAAAGTCTGTGTTTTTCGAATGTGTTTTCGGTTACCTAACCCAGGTCATTTTTGAAGACACGTGTTATTAAAAGCCCCACAGGCTCTGTGAGTATTAGGTGCCCTGAAGCACCGGTTGTAAAGTTGTTGTTCTGCGAAACGTCCACAAGGCGGCAGCATTTCTTCGTGGCCAGCTCTAGTTTGTTGGCAACCAAAAGCCTTAGGAAGAGTCATCTTACTAGGCTGTGAATTAGAGGGGAAGGTGCCAGAGGCAACACCCAAGGGCTTGTGTGTCACTACCTCTTCCCTGTTAAACTTCACGCCCCCGAAAAGTCCAAACCCTGGGTAAAGCTGCGGGTGCTGCGGTGTGTAGGTGGGGTGACTCCTGGCAAGGAGGCCGGATGTGGGAAGCCCACCAGCAGCAGCCGTGGAGGCTCGGTCACGTTTTGAATCTCCTGCAGCCTAGATGGTCCCCCATGGTTGGGGTGCACTTGGCTTCCTTTTAGCTCTCGGAAGGCCCACCTAGGTTCTGAAGGTTTGGTTCCCCCCACAAAGGAAGAGACAGGACAGCTTTAAGGGGCTGCATTTGCAGGCACGTCCTCTTCACGGCTCTCGGCTCCACCTCAGTGCACCCTTGGGACCCCAGGCTGCTCAGGTGCTGGGATGTGACACCAGCGCCTATCACCGGGGCCCGAGGCGAAAAGCATGCCCATTTCTTTCCTTTTACTTTCTTTTTCAGCTTAATTCTGATGGTATGTTGTACTGGAGTTGATTTCCAAAGTGGGGTTTGGTGTAGTGTACAGCAAGCTGATTCAGTTACACATGTAATACAGCTACTATTTTTCGGATTCCTTTTCCGTATAGGTTATTGCAGAACGTTGAGTAGAGGTCCTGGTGTTGTACAGTAGTCCTTGTCGAGTGCGTGTTTTATATATATGTTTATAGGTATTTTTCTGTGTATGTGTTCATGTGAACCGCCTAACTTATACCTCCTACCCCACTTTCTTTTTGGTAACCCTAGGTTTATTGAGAAAGTCGGTGACTCTGTTTCTGTTTAGTAAACTAGTTCAGTTGTATGTATGTTTCCCTTCCTCCTATAAGTGCTATTATATGCTGTGGGTCCTCCTCTGTCTGACTGACTTCACTCAGTGTTTGGGCATCCCGGGTCCATCCATGTTGCTTCTAATGGCATTATTTCATCCTTTATCCTGACTGAGTAACGGTCCCTTGTATACACGTAGGACCTGCTGTTTATGTATTCATCACTCGCTGGCCTATTTGTTTCTGTGTCTTGGCGTTTGTAAATAGTGCCGCAAAGAACGTTGGGGTGCTTGTGTCTTTCTGAATTATGCATTTTCCCGAGTAATGCCCAGGAGTGGGCGTGCAGAAGTATAGGGTCGCTCTCTCTTTAGTTTTCTAGGAACTGGGATACAGTGCTTTCTAGTGGCGGTCACCAATGTACATTTCCACTCACCGAGTTGGAAGGTTCCCTTTTCTCCACGCTCATTCCCCATCGATTGTTTGTAGACTTTTTGATGCTGGCCGTTCTTCCCACTGTGAGGCGACGCCTCGTTACACGTTGGATTGGCATTTGTCAAATAATGAGTGATACGCATCTTGTCGTGGTGTGTATTTTTTTATTTTAAACAGTGTGAGTAAACTTTCCCTCTTCAAATTTGGGTTTTTGAGGGTGTGTGTGTTTCTAATTTATTTTTCGGTTGCCTAACCCAGGTGATTTTTGAGCACACGTGTCGTTAAAAGCCCCACAGGCTTCCTGAATATGATGTGCCCTTAAGCACCGGTTGTAAAGTTGTTGTTACGGGAAACGTCCACAAGGCGGCAGCATTTCTTCATGCCCAGCTCTGGTTCCTCGGCAACCAAAAGGTTTAGGGGGAGTCATGGTGCTGGGCTGTGAATTAGAGGGGAAGGTGCCAGAGGCAACACCCAAGGGCTTGTGTGTCACTACCTCTTCCCTGTTAAGCTTCTACGCCCCCGAAAATTCGAAACCCTGGCTAAAGCTGCGGGTGCTGCCCTGTGTAGGTGGGGTGACGCCTGGCAAGGAGGCCGGATGTGGGAAGCCCACCAGCAGCAGCCGTGGAGGCTCGGTCACGGTTTGAATCCCCTGCAGCCTAGATGGTCCCCCATGGTTGGGGTGCACTTGGCTTCCTTTTAGCTCTCGGAAGGCCCACCTAGGTTCTGAAGGTTTGGTTCCCCCCACAAAGGAAGAGACAGGACAGCTTTAAGGGGCTGCATCTGCAGGCACGTCCTCTTCACGTCTCTCGGCTCCACCTCAGTGCACCCTTGGGACCCCAGGCTGCTCAGGCTGCTGGGATGTGACACCAGCGCCTATCACCGGGGCCCGAGGCGAAAAGCATGCCCATTTCTTTCCTTTTACTTTCTTTTTCAGCTTAATTCTGATGGTATGTTGTACTGGAGTTGATTTCCAAAGTGGGGTTTGGTGTAGTGTACAGCAAGCTGATTGAGTTACACATGTAATACAGCTACTATTTTTCGGATTCCTTTTCCGTATAGGTTATTGCAGAACGTTGAATAGAGGTCCTGGTGTTGTACAGTAGTCCTTGTCGAGTGCGTGTTTTTTTAATATATGTATATATATATATATGTTTATAGGTATTTTTCTGTGTATGTGTTCATGTGAAACGCCTAACTTATATCTCCTACCCCACTTTCTTTTTGGTAACCCTAGCTTTAATCTGAAAGTCGGTGACTCTGTTTCTGTTTGGTATACTAGTTCAGTTGTATGTATGTTTCCCTTCCTGTTATAAGTGATATTATATGCTATGGGTCCTCCTCTGTCTGTCTGACTTCACTCAGTGTTTGGGCATCCCAGGTCCATCCACGTTGCTTCTGATGGCATTATTTCATTCTTTTTGCTGGCTGAGTAACAGTTCCTCGTATACACGTAGGACCTCCTGTTTATGTATTCATCACTCGCTGGACTACTTGTTTGTGTGTCTTGGTGATTGTAAATAGTGCTGCAGTTAACGTTGGGGTGCTTGTGTCTTTTTGAATTATGGATTTTCCGGAGTAGCGCCCAGGAGTGGACATGCAGTAGTATAGGGTCGCTCTCTCCTTAGTTTTCTAGGAACTGGGATACAGTGCTTTCTAGTGGCGGTCACCAATGTACATTTCCACTCACCGAGTTGGAAGGTTCCCTTGTCTCCACGCTCATTCCCCATCGATTGTTTGTAGACTTTTTGATGCTGGCCATACCGCCTGCTGCGAGATGATGCCACTTTAAAATTTTGATATGCATTTCTCGGATAATCAGCGACTTTCTGCTTCCTGTCGTGGTCGGGGTTTTTCTTTTTAAACAGTGTGAGTAAACTTTCCCTCCTGAAATTTGGCTTCTTGAAAGTCTGTGTTTTTCGAATGTGTTTTCGGTTACCTAACCCAGGTCAATTTTGAAGACACGTGTTATTAAAAGCCCCACAGGCTCTGTCAGTATGAGGTGCCCTGAAGCACCGGTTGTAAAGTTGTTGTTCCGCGAAACGTCCACAAGGCGGCAGCATTTCTTCGTGGCCAGCTCTAGTTTGTTGGCAACCAAAAGCCTTAGGAAGAGTCATCTTACTAGGCTGTGAATTAGAGGGGAAGGTGCCAGAGGCAACACCCAAGGGCTTGTGTGTCACTACCTCTTCCCTGTTAAGCTTCACGCCCCCGAAAAGTCCAAACCCTGGCTAAAGCTGCGGGTGCTGCGGTGTGTAGGTGGGGTGACTCCTGGCAAGGAGGCCGGATGTGGGAAGCCCACCAGCAGCAGCCGTGGAGGCTCGGTCACGTTTTGAATCTCCTGCAGCCTAGATGGTCCCCCATGGTTGGGGTGCACTTGGCTTCCTTTTAGCTCTCGGAAGGCCCACCTAGGTTCTGAAGGTTTGGTTCCCCCCACAAAGGAAGAGACACGACAGCTTTAAGGGGCTGCATCTGCAGGCACGTCCTCTTCACGTCTCTCGGCTCCACCTCAGTGCACCCTTGGGACCCCAGGCTGCTCAGGCTGCTGGGATGTGACACCAGCGCCTATCACCGGGGCCCGAGGCGAAAAGCATGCCCATTTCTTTCCTTTTACTTTCTTTTTCAGCTTAATTCTGATGGTATGTTGTACTGGAGTTGATTTCCAAAGTGGGGTTTGGTGTAGTGTACAGCAAGCTGATTCAGTTACACATGAAATACAGCTACTGTTTTTCGGATTCCTTTTCCGTATAGGTTATTGCAGAACGTTGAATAGAGGTCCTGGTGTTGTACAGTAGTCCTTGTCGAGTGCGTGTTTTATATATATGTTTATAGGTATTTTTCTGTGTATGTGTTCATGTGAACCGCCTAACTTATATCTCCTACCCCACTTTCTTTTTGGTAACCCTAGGTTTATTGAGAAAGTCGGTGACTCTCTTCCTGTTTAGTAAACTAGTTCAGTTGTATGTATGTTTCCCTTCCTCCTATAAGTGCTATTATATGCTGTGGGTCCTCCTCTGTCTGACTGACTTCACTCAGTGTTTGGGCATCCCGGGTCCATCCATGTTGCTTCTAATGGCATTATTTCATCCTTTATCCTGGCTGAGTAACGGTCCCTTGTATACACGTAGGACCTGCTGTTTATGTATTCATCACTCGCTGGCCTATTTGTTTCTGTGTCTTGGCGTTTGTAAATAGTGCCGCAAAGAACGTTGGGGTGCTTGTGTCTTTCTGAATTATGCATTTTCCCGAGTAATGCCCAGGAGTGGGCGTGCAGAAGTATAGGGTCGCTCTCTCCTTAGTTTTCTAGGAACTGGGATACAGTGCTTTCTAGTGGCGGTCACCAATGTACATTTCCACTCACCGAGTTGGAAGGTTCCCTTTTCTCCACGCTCATTCCCCATCGATTGTTTGTAGACTTTTTGATACTGGCCGTTCTTCCCACTGTGAGGCGACGCCTCGTTACACGTTGGATTGGCATTTGTCAAATAATGAGTGATATGCATCTTGTCGTGGTGTGTATTTTTTTATTTTAAACAGTGTGAGTAAACTTTCCCTCTTCAAATTTGGCTTTTTGAGGGTGTGTGTGTTTCTAATTTATTTTTCGGTTGCCTAACCCAGGTGATTTTTGAGCACACGTGTCGTTAAAAGCCCCACAGGCTTCCTGAATATGATGTGCCCTTAAGCACCGGTTGTAAAGTTGTTACGGGAAACGTCCACAAGGCGGCAGCATTTCTTCATGCCCAGCTCTGGTTCCTCGGCAACCAAAAGGTTTAGGGGGAGTCATGGTGCTGGGCTGTGAATTAGAGGGGAAGGTGCCAGAGGCAACACCCAAGGTCTTGTGTGTCACTACCTCTTCCCTGTTAAGCTTCACGCCCCCGAAAAGTCCAAACCCTGGCTAAAGCTGCGGGTGCTGCGGTGTGTAGGTGGGGTGACTCCTGGCAAGGAGGCCGGATGTGGGAAGCCCACCAGCAGCAGCCGTGGAGGCTCGGTCACGTTTTGAATCTCCTGCAGCCTAGATGGTCCCCCATGGTTGGGGTGCACTTGGCTTCCTTTTAGCTCTCGGAAGGCCCACCTAGGTTCTGAAGGTTTGGTTCCCCCCACAAAGGAAGAGACAGGACAGCTTTAAGGGGCTGCATCTGCAGGCACGTCCTCTTCACGTCTCTCGGCTCCACCTCAGTGCACCCTTGGGACCCCAGGCTGCTCAGGCTGCTGGGATGTGACACCAGCGCCTATCACCGGGGCCCGAGGCGAAAAGCATGCCCATTTCTTTCCTTTTACTTTCTTTTTCAGCTTAATTCTGATGGTATGTTGTACTGGAGTTGATTTCCAAAGTGGGGTTTGGTGTAGTGTACAGCAAGCTGATTGAGTTACACATGTAATACAGCTACTATTTTTCGGATTCCTTTTCCGTATAGGTTATTGCAGAACGTTGAATAGAGGTCCTGGTGTTGTACAGTAGTCCTTGTCGAGTGCGTGTTTTTTTAATATATGTATATATATATATATGTTTATAGGTATTTTTCTGTGTATGTGTTCATGTGAAACGCCTAACTTATATCTCCTACCCCACTTTCTTTTTGGTAACCCTAGCTTTAATCTGAAAGTCGGTGACTCTGTTTCTGTTTGGTATACTAGTTCAGTTGTATGTATGTTTCCCTTCCTGTTATAAGTGATATTATATGCTATGGGTCCTCCTCTGTCTGTCTGACTTCACTCAGTGTTTGGGCATCCCAGGTCCATCCACGTTGCTTCTGATGGCATTATTTCATTCTTTTTGCTGGCTGAGTAACAGTTCCTCGTATACACGTAGGACCTCCTGTTTATGTATTCATCACTCGCTGGACTACTTGTTTGTGTGTCTTGGTGATTGTAAATAGTGCTGCAGTTAACGTTGGGGTGCTTGTGTCTTTTTGAATTATGGATTTTCCGGAGTAGCGCCCAGGAGTGGACATGCAGTAGTATAGGGTCGCTCTCTCCTTAGTTTTCTAGGAACTGGGATACAGTGCTTTCTAGTGGCGGTCACCAATGTACATTTCCACTCACCGAGTTGGAAGGTTCCCTTGTCTCCACGCTCATTCCCCATCGATTGTTTGTAGACTTTTTGATGCTGGCCATACCGCCTGCTGCGAGATGATGCCACTTTAAAATTTTGATATGCATTTCTCGGATAATCAGCGACTTTCTGCTTCCTGTCGTGGTCGGGGTTTTTCTTTTTAAACAGTGTGAGTAAACTTTCCCTCCTGAAATTTGGCTTCTTGAAAGTCTGTGTTTTTCGAATGTGTTTTCGGTTACCTAACCCAGGTCAATTTTGAAGACACGTGTTATTAAAAGCCCCACAGGCTCTGTCAGTATGAGGTGCCCTGAAGCACCGGTTGTAAAGTTGTTGTTCCGCGAAACGTCCACAAGGCGGCAGCATTTCTTCGTGGCCAGCTCTAGTTTGTTGGCAACCAAAAGCCTTAGGAAGAGTCATCTTACTAGGCTGTGAATTAGAGGGGAAGGTGCCAGAGGCAACACCCAAGGGCTTGTGTGTCACTACCTCTTCCCTGTTAAGCTTCACGCCCCCGAAAAGTCCAAACCCTGGCTAAAGCTGCGGGTGCTGCGGTGTGTAGGTGGGGTGACTCCTGGCAAGGAGGCCGGATGTGGGAAGCCCACCAGCAGCAGCCGTGGAGGCTCGGTCACGTTTTGAATCTCCTGCAGCCTAGATGGTCCCCCATGGTTGGGGTGCACTTGGCTTCCTTTTAGCTCTCGGAAGGCCCACCTAGGTTCTGAAGGTTTGGTTCCCCCCACAAAGGAAGAGACACGACAGCTTTAAGGGGCTGCATCTGCAGGCACGTCCTCTTCACGTCTCTCGGCTCCACCTCAGTGCACCCTTGGGACCCCAGGCTGCTCAGGCTGCTGGGATGTGACACCAGCGCCTATCACCGGGGCCCGAGGCGAAAAGCATGCCCATTTCTTTCCTTTTACTTTCTTTTTCAGCTTAATTCTGATGGTATGTTGTACTGGAGTTGATTTCCAAAGTGGGGTTTGGTGTAGTGTACAGCAAGCTGATTCAGTTACACATGAAATACAGCTACTGTTTTTCGGATTCCTTTTCCGTATAGGTTATTGCAGAACGTTGAATAGAGGTCCTGGTGTTGTACAGTAGTCCTTGTCGAGTGCGTGTTTTATATATATGTTTATAGGTATTTTTCTGTGTATGTGTTCATGTGAACCGCCTAACTTATATCTCCTACCCCACTTTCTTTTTGGTAACCCTAGGTTTATTGAGAAAGTCGGTGACTCTCTTCCTGTTTAGTAAACTAGTTCAGTTGTATGTATGTTTCCCTTCCTCCTATAAGTGCTATTATATGCTGTGGGTCCTCCTCTGTCTGACTGACTTCACTCAGTGTTTGGGCATCCCGGGTCCATCCATGTTGCTTCTAATGGCATTATTTCATCCTTTATCCTGGCTGAGTAACGGTCCCTTGTATACACGTAGGACCTGCTGTTTATGTATTCATCACTCGCTGGCCTATTTGTTTCTGTGTCTTGGCGTTTGTAAATAGTGCCGCAAAGAACGTTGGGGTGCTTGTGTCTTTCTGAATTATGCATTTTCCCGAGTAATGCCCAGGAGTGGGCGTGCAGAAGTATAGGGTCGCTCTCTCCTTAGTTTTCTAGGAACTGGGATACAGTGCTTTCTAGTGGCGGTCACCAATGTACATTTCCACTCACCGAGTTGGAAGGTTCCCTTTTCTCCACGCTCATTCCCCATCGATTGTTTGTAGACTTTTTGATACTGGCCGTTCTTCCCACTGTGAGGCGACGCCTCGTTACACGTTGGATTGGCATTTGTCAAATAATGAGTGATATGCATCTTGTCGTGGTGTGTATTTTTTTATTTTAAACAGTGTGAGTAAACTTTCCCTCTTCAAATTTGGCTTTTTGAGGGTGTGTGTGTTTCTAATTTATTTTTCGGTTGCCTAACCCAGGTGATTTTTGAGCACACGTGTCGTTAAAAGCCCCACAGGCTTCCTGAATATGATGTGCCCTTAAGCACCGGTTGTAAAGTTGTTGTTACGGGAAACGTCCACAAGGCGGCAGCATTTCTTCATGCCCAGCTCTGGTTCCTCGGCAACCAAAAGGTTTAGGGGGAGTCATGGTGCTGGGCTGTGAATTAGAGGGGAAGGTGCCAGAGGCAACACCCAAGGTCTTGTGTGTCACTACCTCTTCCCTGTTAAGCTTCACGCCCCCGAAAAGTCCAAACCCTGGCTAAAGCTGCGGGTGCTGCGGTGTGTAGGTGGGGTGACTCCTGGCAAGGAGGCCGGATGTGGGAAGCCCACCAGCAGCAGCCGTGGAGGCTCGGTCACGTTTTGAATCTCCTGCAGCCTAGATGGTCCCCCATGGTTGGGGTGCACTTGGCTTCCTTTTAGCTCTCGGAAGGCCCACCTAGGTTCTGAAGGTTTGGTTCCCCCCACAAAGGAAGAGACAGGACAGCTTTAAGGGGCTGCATCTGCAGGCACGTCCTCTTCACGTCTCTCGGCTCCACCTCAGTGCACCCTTGGGACCCCAGGCTGCTCAGGCTGCTGGGATGTGACACCAGCGCCTATCACCGGGGCCCGAGGCGAAAAGCATGCCCATTTCTTTCCTTTTACTTTCTTTTTCAGCTTAATTCTGATGGTATGTTGTACTGGAGTTGATTTCCAAAGTGGGGTTTGGTGTAGTGTACAGCAAGCTGATTGAGTTACACATGTAATACAGCTACTATTTTTCGGATTCCTTTTCCGTATAGGTTATTGCAGAACGTTGAATAGAGGTCCTGGTGTTGTACAGTAGTCCTTGTCGGGTGCGTGTTTTTTTAATATATGTATATGTATATATATATATGTTTATAGGTATTTTTCTGTGTATGTGTTCATGTGAACCGCCTAACTTATATCTCCTACCCCACTTTCTTTTTGGTAACCCTAGCTTTAATCTGAAAGTCGGTGACTCTGTTTCTGTTTGGTATACTAGTTCAGTTGTATGTATGTTTCCCTTCCTGTTATAAGTGATATCATATGCTATGGGTCCTCCTCTGTCTGTCTGACTTCACTCAGTGTTTGGGCATCCCAGGTCCATCCACGTTGCTTCTGATGGCATTATTTCATTCTTTTTGCTGGCTGAGTAACAGTTCCTCGTATACACGTAGGACCTCCTGTTTATGTATTCATCACTCGCTGGACTACTTGTTTGTGTGTCTTGGCGATTGTAAATAGTGCTGCAGTTAACGTTGGGGTGCTTGTGTCTTTTTGAATTATGGATTTTCCAGAGTAGCGCCCAGGAGTGGGTCTGCAGTAGTATAGGGTCGCTCTCTCCTTAGTTTTCTAGGAACTGGGATACAGTGCTTTCTAGCGGCGGTCACCAATGTACATTTCCACTCACCGAGTTGGAAGGTTCCCTTTTCTCCACACTCATTCCCCATCGATTGTTTGTAGACTTTTTGATGCTGGCCATACCGCCTGCTGCGAGATGATGCCACTTTAGAATTTTGATATGCATTTCTCGGATAATCAGCGACTTTCTGCTTCCTGTCGTGGTCGGGGTTTTTCTTTTTAAACAGTGTGAGTAAACTTTCCCTCCTGAAATTTGGCTTCTTGAAAGTCTGTGTTTTTCGAATGTGTTTTCGGTTACCTAACCCAGGTCATTTTTGAAGACACGTGTTATTAAAAGCCCCACAGGCTCTGTGAGTATGAGGTGCCCTGAAGCACCGGTTGTAAAGTTGTTGTTCCGCGAAACGTCCACAAGGCGGCAGCATTTCTTCGTGGCCAGCTCTAGTTTGTTGGCAACCAAAAGCCTTAGGAAGAGTCATCTTACTAGGCTGTGAATTAGAGGGGAAGGTGCCAGAGGCAACACCCAAGGGCTTGTGTGTCACTACCTCTTCCCTGTTAAACTTCACGCCCCCGAAAAGTCCAAACCCTGGCTAAAGCTGCGGGTGCTGCGGTGTGTAGGTGGGGTGACTCCTGGCAAGGAGGCCGGATGTGGGAAGCCCACCAGCAGCAGCCGTGGAGGCTCGGTCACGGTTTGAATCTCCTGCAGCCTAGATGGTCCCCCATGGTTGGGGTGCACTTGGCTTCCTTTTAGCTCTCGGAAGGCCCACCTAGGTTCTGAAGGTTTGGTTCCCCCCACAAAGGAAGAGACAGGACAGCTTTAAGGGGCTGCATCTGCAGGCACGTCCTCTTCACGGCTCTCGGCTCCACCTCAGTGCACCCTTGGGACCCCAGGCTGCTCAGGTGCTGGGATGTGACACCAGCGCCTATCACCGGGGCCCGAGGCGAAAAGCATGCCCATTTCTTTCCTTTTACTTTCTTTTTCAGCTTAATTCTGATGGTATGTTGTACTGGAGTTGATTTCCAAAGTGGGGTTTGGTGTAGTGTACAGCAAGCTGATTCAGTTACACATGTAATACAGCTACTATTTTTCGGATTCCTTTTCCGTATAGCTTATTGCAGAACGTTGAGTAGAGGTCCTGGTGTTGTACAGTAGTCCTTGTCGAGTGCGTGTTTTATATATATGTTTATAGGTATTTTTCTGTGTATGTGTTCATGTGAACCGCCTAACTTATACCTCCTACCCCACTTTCTTTTTGGTAACCCTAGGTTTATTGAGAAAGTCGGTGACTCTGTTTCTGTTTAGTAAACTAGTTCAGTTGTATGTATGTTTCCCTTCCTCCTATAAGTGATATTATATGCTGTGGGTCCTCCTCTGTCTGACTGACTTCACTCAGTGTTTGGGCATCCCGGGTCCATCCATGTTGCTTCTAATGGCATTATTTCATCCTTTATCCTGACTGAGTAACGGTCCCTTGTATACACGTAGGACCTGCTGTTTATGTATTCATCACTCGCTGGCCTATTTGTTTCTGTGTCTTGGCGTTTGTAAATAGTGCCGCAAAGAACGTTGGGGTGCTTGTGTCTTTCTGAATTATGCATTTTCCCGAGTAATGCCCAGGAGTGGGCGTGCAGAAGTATAGGGTCGCTCTCTCTTTAGTTTTGTAGGAACTGGGATACAGTGCTTTCTAGTGGCGGTCACCAGTGTACATTTCCACTCACCGAGTTGGAAGGTTCCCTTTTCTCCACGCTCATTCCCCATCGATTGTTTGTAGACTTTTTGATGCTGGCCGTTCTTCCCACTGTGAGGCGACGCCTCGTTACACGTTGGATTGGCATTTGTCAAATAATGAGTGATATGCATCTTGTCGTGGTGTGTATTTTTTTATTTTAAACAGTGTGAGTAAACTTTCCCTCTTCAAATTTGGGTTTTTGAGGGTGTGTGTGTTTCTAATTTATTTTTCGGTTGCCTAACCCAGGTGATTTTTGAGCACACGTGTCGTTAAAAGCCCCACAGGCTTCCTGAATATGATGTGCCCTTAAGCACCGGTTGTAAAGTTGTTGTTACGGGAAACGTCCACAAGGCGGCAGCATTTCTTCATGCCCAGCTCTGGTTCCTCGGCAACCAAAAGGTTTAGGGGGAGTCATGGTGCTGGGCTGTGAATTAGAGGGGAAGGTGCCAGAGGCAACACCCAAGGGCTTGTGTGTCACTACCTCTTCCCTGTTAAGCTTCTACGCCCCCGAAAATTCGAAACCCTGGCTAAAGCTGCGGGTGCTGCCCTGTGTAGGTGGGGTGACGCCTGGCAAGGAGGCCGGATGTGGGAAGCCCACCAGCAGCAGCCGTGGAGGCTCGGTCACGGTTTGAATCCCCTGCAGCCTAGATGGTCCCCCATGGTTGGGGTGCACTTGGCTTCCTTTTAGCTCTCGGAAGGCCCACCTAGATTCTGAAGGTTTGGTTCCCCCCACAAAGGAAGAGACAGGACAGCTTTAAGGGGCTGCATCTGCAGGCACGTCCTCTTCACGTCTCTCCGCTCCACCTCAGTGCACCCTTGGACCCCAGGCTGCTCAGCCTGCTGGGATGTGACACCAGCGCCTATCACCGGGGCCCGAGGTGAAAAGCTTGCCCATTTCTTTCCTTTTACTTTCTTTTTCAGCTTAATTCTGATGGCATGTTGTACTAGCGTTGATTTCCAAAGTGGGGTTTGGTGTAGGTGTACAGCAAGCTGATTGAGTTACACACGAAATATAGCTACTGTTTTTCGGATTCCTTTTCCATATAGGTTATTGCAGAACATTGAATAGAGGTCCTGGTGTTGTACAGTAGTCTTTGTCGAGTGCGTGTTATATATATATATATATATATATATATATATATATATATATGTTTATAGGTATTTTTCTGTGTATGTGTTCATGTGAAACGCCTAACTTATATCTCCTACCCCACTTTCTTTTTGGTAACCCTAGCTTTAATCTGAAAGTCGGTGACTCTGTTTCTGTTTGGTATACTAGTTCAGTTGTATGTATGTTTCCCTTCCTGTTATAAGTGATATTATATGCTATGGGTCCTCCTCTGTCTGTCTGACTTCACTCAGTGTTTGGGCATCCCAGGTCCATCCACGTTGCTTCTGATGGCATTATTTCATTCTTTTTGCTGGCTGAGTAACAGTTCCTCGTATACACGTAGGACCTCCTGTTTATGTATTCATCACTCGCTGGACTACTTGTTTGTGTGTTTTGGCGATTGTAAATAGTGCTGCAGTTAACGTTGGGGTGCTTGTGTCTTTCTGAATTATGGATTTTCCGGAGTAGCGCCCAGGAGTGGACATGCAGTAGTATAGGGTCGCTCTCTCCTTAGTTTTCTAGGAACTGGGATACAGTGCTTTCTAGTGGCGGTCACCAATGTACATTTCCACTCACCGAGTTGGAAGGTTCCCTTGTCTCCACGCTCATTCCCCATCGATTGTTTGTAGACTTTTTGATGCTGGCCGTTCTTCCCGCTGTGAGGCGACGCCTCGTTACACGTTGGATTGGCATTTGTCAAATAATGAGTGATATGCATCTTGTCGTGGTGTGTATTTTTTTATTTTAAACAGTGTGAGTAAACTTTCCCTCTTCAAATTTGGCTTTTTGAGGGTGTGTGTGTTTCTAATTTATTTTTCGGTTGCCTAACCCAGGTGATTTTTGAGCACACGTGTCGTTAAAAGCCCCACAGGCTTCCTGAATATGATGTGCCCTTAAGCACCGGTTGTAAAGTTGTTGTTACGGGAAACGTCCACAAGGCGGCAGCATTTCTTCATGCCCAGCTCTGGTTCCTCGGCAACCAAAAGGTTTAGGGGGAGTCATGGTGCTGGGCTGTGAATTAGAGGGGAAGGTGCCAGAGGCAACACCCAAGGTCTTGTGTGTCACTACCTCTTCCCTGTTAAGCTTCACGCCCCCGAAAAGTCCAAACCCTGGCTAAAGCTGCGGGTGCTGCGGTGTGTAGGTGGGGTGACTCCTGGCAAGGAGGCCGGATGTGGGAAGCCCACCAGCAGCAGCCGTGGAGGCTCGGTCACGTTTTGAATCTCCTGCAGCCTAGATGGTCCCCCATGGTTGGGGTGCACTTGGCTTCCTTTTAGCTCTCGGAAGGCCCACCTAGGTTCTGAAGGTTTGGTTCCCCCCACAAAGGAAGAGACAGGACAGCTTTAAGGGGCTGCATCTGCAGGCACGTCCTCTTCACGTCTCTCGGCTCCACCTCAGTGCACCCTTGGGACCCCAGGCTGCTCAGGCTGCTGGGATGTGACACCAGCGCCTATCACCGGGGCCCGAGGCGAAAAGCATGCCCATTTCTTTCCTTTTACTTTCTTTTTCAGCTTAATTCTGATGGTATGTTGTACTGGAGTTGATTTCCAAAGTGGGGTTTGGTGTAGTGTACAGCAAGCTGATTGAGTTACACATGTAATACAGCTACTATTTTTCGGATTCCTTTTCCGTATAGGTTATTGCAGAACGTTGAATAGAGGTCCTGGTGTTGTACAGTAGTCCTTGTCGGGTGCGTGTTTTTTTAATATATGTATATGTATATATATATATGTTTATAGGTATTTTTCTGTGTATGTGTTCATGTGAACCGCCTAACTTATATCTCCTACCCCACTTTCTTTTTGGTAACCCTAGCTTTAATCTGAAAGTCGGTGACTCTGTTTCTGTTTGGTATACTAGTTCAGTTGTATGTATGTTTCCCTTCCTGTTATAAGTGATATCATATGCTATGGGTCCTCCTCTGTCTGTCTGACTTCACTCAGTGTTTGGGCATCCCAGGTCCATCCACGTTGCTTCTGATGGCATTATTTCATTCTTTTTGCTGGCTGAGTAACAGTTCCTCGTATACACGTAGGACCTCCTGTTTATGTATTCATCACTCGCTGGACTACTTGTTTGTGTGTCTTGGCGATTGTAAATAGTGCTGCAGTTAACGTTGGGGTGCTTGTGTCTTTTTGAATTATGGATTTTCCAGAGTAGCGCCCAGGAGTGGGTCTGCAGTAGTATAGGGTCGCTCTCTCCTTAGTTTTCTAGGAACTGGGATACAGTGCTTTCTAGCGGCGGTCACCAATGTACATTTCCACTCACCGAGTTGGAAGGTTCCCTTTTCTCCACACTCATTCCCCATCGATTGTTTGTAGACTTTTTGATGCTGGCCATACCGCCTGCTGCGAGATGATGCCACTTTAGAATTTTGATATGCATTTCTCGGATAATCAGCGACTTTCTGCTTCCTGTCGTGGTCGGGGTTTTTCTTTTTAAACAGTGTGAGTAAACTTTCCCTCCTGAAATTTGGCTTCTTGAAAGTCTGTGTTTTTCGAATGTGTTTTCGGTTACCTAACCCAGGTCATTTTTGAAGACACGTGTTATTAAAAGCCCCACAGGCTCTGTGAGTATGAGGTGCCCTGAAGCACCGGTTGTAAAGTTGTTGTTCCGCGAAACGTCCACAAGGCGGCAGCATTTCTTCGTGGCCAGCTCTAGTTTGTTGGCAACCAAAAGCCTTAGGAAGAGTCATCTTACTAGGCTGTGAATTAGAGGGGAAGGTGCCAGAGGCAACACCCAAGGGCTTGTGTGTCACTACCTCTTCCCTGTTAAACTTCACGCCCCCGAAAAGTCCAAACCCTGGCTAAAGCTGCGGGTGCTGCGGTGTGTAGGTGGGGTGACTCCTGGCAAGGAGGCCGGATGTGGGAAGCCCACCAGCAGCAGCCGTGGAGGCTCGGTCACGGTTTGAATCTCCTGCAGCCTAGATGGTCCCCCATGGTTGGGGTGCACTTGGCTTCCTTTTAGCTCTCGGAAGGCCCACCTAGGTTCTGAAGGTTTGGTTCCCCCCACAAAGGAAGAGACAGGACAGCTTTAAGGGGCTGCATTTGCAGGCACGTCCTCTTCACGGCTCTCGGCTCCACCTCAGTGCACCCTTGGGACCCCAGGCTGCTCAGGTGCTGGGATGTGACACCAGCGCCTATCACCGGGGCCCGAGGCGAAAAGCATGCCCATTTCTTTCCTTTTACTTTCTTTTTCAGCTTAATTCTGATGGTATGTTGTACTGGAGTTGATTTCCAAAGTGGGGTTTGGTGTAGTGTACAGCAAGCTGATTCAGTTACACATGTAATACAGCTACTATTTTTCGGATTCCTTTTCCGTATAGCTTATTGCAGAACGTTGAGTAGAGGTCCTGGTGTTGTACAGTAGTCCTTGTCGAGTGCGTGTTTTATATATATGTTTATAGGTATTTTTCTGTGTATGTGTTCATGTGAACCGCCTAACTTATACCTCCTACCCCACTTTCTTTTTGGTAACCCTAGGTTTATTGAGAAAGTCGGTGACTCTGTTTCTGTTTAGTAAACTAGTTCAGTTGTATGTATGTTTCCCTTCCTCCTATAAGTGATATTATATGCTGTGGGTCCTCCTCTGTCTGACTGACTTCACTCAGTGTTTGGGCATCCCGGGTCCATCCATGTTGCTTCTAATGGCATTATTTCATCCTTTATCCTGGCTGAGTAACGGTCCCTTGTATACACGTAGGACCCGCTGTTTATGTATTCATCACTCGCTGGCCTATTTGTTTCTGTGTCTTGGCGTTTGTAAATAGTGCCGCAAAGAACGTTGGGGTGCTTGTGTCTTTCTGAATTATGCATTTTCCCGAGTAATGCCCAGGAGTGGGCGTGCAGAAGTATAGGGTCGCTCTCTCTTTAGTTTTGTAGGAACTGGGATACAGTGCTTTCTAGTGGCGGTCACCAGTGTACATTTCCACTCACCGAGTTGGAAGGTTCCCTTTTCTCCACGCTCATTCCCCATCGATTGTTTGTAGACTTTTTGATGCTGGCCGTTCTTCCCACTGTGAGGCGACGCCTCGTTACACGTTGGATTGGCATTTGTCAAATAATGAGTGATATGCATCTTGTCGTGGTGTGTATTTTTTTATTTTAAACAGTGTGAGTAAACTTTCCCTCTTCAAATTTGGGTTTTTGAGGGTGTGTGTGTTTCTAATTTATTTTTCGGTTGCCTAACCCAGGTGATTTTTGAGCACACGTGTCGTTAAAAGCCCCACAGGCTTCCTGAATATGATGTGCCCTTAAGCACCGGTTGTAAAGTTGTTGTTACGGGAAACGTCCACAAGGCGGCAGCATTTCTTCATGCCCAGCTCTGGTTCCTCGGCAACCAAAAGGTTTAGGGGGAGTCATGGTGCTGGGCTGTGAATTAGAGGGGAAGGTGCCAGAGGCAACACCCAAGGGCTTGTGTGTCACTACCTCTTCCCTGTTAAGCTTCTACGCCCCCGAAAATTCGAAACCCTGGCTAAAGCTGCGGGTGCTGCCCTGTGTAGGTGGGGTGACGCCTGGCAAGGAGGCCGGATGTGGGAAGCCCACCAGCAGCAGCCGTGGAGGCTCGGTCACGGTTTGAATCCCCTGCAGCCTAGATGGTCCCCCATGGTTGGGGTGCACTTGGCTTCCTTTTAGCTCTCGGAAGGCCCACCTAGATTCTGAAGGTTTGGTTCCCCCCACAAAGGAAGAGACAGGACAGCTTTAAGGGGCTGCATCTGCAGGCACGTCCTCTTCACGTCTCTCCGCTCCACCTCAGTGCACCCTTGGACCCCAGGCTGCTCAGCCTGCTGGGATGTGACACCAGCGCCTATCACCGGGGCCCGAGGTGAAAAGCTTGCCCATTTCTTTCCTTTTACTTTCTTTTTCAGCTTAATTCTGATGGCATGTTGTACTAGAGTTGATTTCCAAAGTGGGGTTTGGTGTAGGTGTACAGCAAGCTGATTGAGTTACACACGAAATATAGCTACTGTTTTTCGGATTCCTTTTCCATATAGGTTATTGCAGAACATTGAATAGAGGTCCTGGTGTTGTACAGTAGTCCTTGTCGAGTGCGTGTTATATATATATATATATATGTTTATAGGTATTTTTCTGTGTATGTGTTCATGTGAAACGCCTAACTTATATCTCCTACCCCACTTTCTTTTTGGTAACCCTAGCTTTAATCTGAAAGTCGGTGACTCTGTTTCTGTTTGGTATACTAGTTCAGTTGTATGTATGTTTCCCTTCCTGTTATAAGTGATATTATATGCTATGGGTCCTCCTCTGTCTGTCTGACTTCACTCAGTGTTTGGGCATCCCAGGTCCATCCACGTTGCTTCTGATGGCATTATTTCATTCTTTTTGCTGGCTGAGTAACAGTTCCTCGTATACACGTAGGACCTGCTGTTTATGTATTCATCACTCGCTGGACTACTTGTTTGTGTGTCTTGGCGATTGTAAATAGTGCTGCAGTTAACGTTGGGGTGCTTGTGTCTTTTTGAATTATGGATTTTCCGGAGTAGCGCCCAGGAGTGGACATGCAGTAGTATAGGGTCGCTCTCTCCTTAGTTTTCTAGGAACTGGGATACAGTGCTTTCTAGCGGTGGTCACCAATGTACATTTCCACTCACCGAGTTGGAAGGTTCCCTTTTCTCCACACTCATTCCCCACCGATTGTTTGTAGACTTTTTGATGCTGGCCATACCGCCTGCTGCGAGATGATGCCAATTTAGAATTTTGATATGCATTTCTCGGATAATCAGCGACTTTCTGCTTCCTGTCGTGGTCGGGGTTTTTCTTTTTAAACAGTGTGAGTAAACTTTCCCTCCTGAAATTTGGCTTCTTGAAAGTCTGTGTTTTTCGAATGTGTTTTCGGTTACCTAACCCAGGTCATTTTTGAAGACACGTGTTATTAAAAGCCCCACAGGCTCTGTGAGTATTAGGTGCCCTGAAGCACCGGTTGTAAAGTTGTTGTTCCGCGAAACGTCCACAAGGCGGCAGCATTTCTTCGTGGCCAGCTCTAGTTTGTTGGCAACCAAAAGCCTTAGGAAGAGTCATCTTACTAGGCTGTGAATTAGAGGGGAAGGTGCCAGAGGCAACACCCAAGGGCTTGTGTGTCACTACCTCTTCCCTGTTAAGCTTCACGCCCCCGAAAAGTCCAAACCCTGGCTAAAGCTGCGGGTGCTGCGGTGTGTAGGTGGGGTGACTCCTGGCAAGGAGGCCGGATGTGGGAAGCCCACCAGCAGCAGCCGTGGAGGCTCGGTCACGTTTTGAATCTCCTGCAGCCTAGATGGTCCCCCATGGTTGGGGTGCACTTGGCTTCCTTTTAGCTCTCGGAAGGCCCACCTAGGTTCTGAAGGTTTGGTTCCCCCCACAAAGGAAGAGACAGGACAGCTTTAAGGGGCTGCATTTGCAGGCACATCGTCCTCAGGTGTCTCCGCTCCACCTCAGTGCAGCCTTGAGACCCCAGGCTGTTCAAGCTGCGGGGATGTAACACTAGTGAATATCACCGAGGCGGGAGGCGAAAAGTGTACCCATTTCTGTCCTTTTGCGTTCATTTTCAGTTTAATTCTTATGGTGTGTTGCGGTAGGGGTAATTTACAGTGTGGTGTTTGGTGTAGGTGTACAGCAAGCTGATTCACTTATTGATATTCATGTATCTATTCTATTTCGAATTCTTTTCACATATAGGTTATTGCTGAACGTTCAACAGAGTTCCCTTTGCTTTACAGGAGGTCCATGTTGATTATCCATCAAATGTGTGTATATATATATATATACACACACACACACACACACACAGACATATGCACATATATACACACACAGACATACATATATATATGCTTGTGTGTACATGAAGGTCGACCTCCTAATTTATCCTTTGCCTCTACTTTTCCTTTTTGTGAGCCCTACGTTCGTTTTCCAAGTAAGTGTGTTGCTGTTCTGTAACACTGTGTTACACAGTGTTCATTCTGTGTTCATGTGTGTCTCGTGTTCAGCCCTAGGTATAACCGATACCATATGCTATTCATCTTCCTCTGACTCACTTCACTTACTGTATGATCATCCCAGGTCCATGCATGGTGCTGCCAATAGCATTATTTCATTGTTGTTTATGGCTGAGTAATAGTCCATTGTATATATGTACCATATTGTCTGTATCCAGTCATCTGTTGGTGGACATTTTGGTTGTGTCTGTGTCCTGGCTGTTGGAACTATAACTGTGGGGCGCCTGCTTCATTTCCAATTATGGGTTTCTCCAGATACATGCCCAGGAGTGCTCCTGGGGCTGGGCTCCTTTTACTTTTGTTAGGAGCTTCGATACTGTCCTTTATGGTGGCTTTTGCCAATGTACATTCCCACGAAAATATAGGAGGGTTCAGCTTTTTCGCTCCTCGAGGGACGTGGCCCTCACTGGGCTGCTGCCTGGCTCTGGTAACCAGCATGCACCCCGCACCGCCAGGAGCCAGCATCCTGCCCCCAAGACTGGCAGCCAGTCAGCCCCACCGAGGTCCGTTGTCAGTCCATCTAGCCACGTCTGCTCGCATTTCCAGGAGCCGAGGAGGAGACTCACGTACTCCCAGAGCTACCTGTCAGCCACAGTGGAGCCTCAGGATTCAGATGAGGAGAAGAGAAAAGCCGAGAGGAAGTCCCGTGACGCCTGGCTCACACCCAACAGGTTCCAAGTGACCGGTCTTCACAGCACGGGCAGGACACATCACCTGGGGCTGCCACCCCTCGGCGCCGTCACAGAGGTGGGTAGCGGGAGTGGGTCTCCGGTGGGCGTCCGCAGGGGCCTCCCCCTGACCTGCTGCCCCCCAACGTAGGAGTGGAGGGAGAAAGCGCTGTTTGCTAACATACTGGAGTCAGTGCTGCACCGAGAGAGCAGGGGCTGGGACCGGCGCCCCCAGGACTTGGATGTGTACACACAGCCGCCGCCGGCCCCTCCAGCGCCAAAGCCCGGGACAGGTAACTGTGGGCGGCACCCGTTCTGTTTTAGCAGCCACACTCCTGGGCTGGGAAATCAGGATTCGGCGGGGGGCTGGCTTCAGAGCGCAGGCTGGCCGGAACTTCTGGTTCCAGCTGGATTCACTTGCTGTGTGATGGGGGGGGCAGGTCCCGCCACTGCTCTGGGCTTGGTTTCTATGAAAGGGAGGCCTTGGAAGGTAGGGCTAAGGGCTTTCAGGCTTCACACTGTGTTACCCATGACCAGCCTCGGCAGGCTCTGGGCGCTGCTGGGCCCTTCCGGCTCCCAGACACAGCTGGTTGTCACCCGTGGGGGCGGGTGGGGGCCTGGCCACACCACCCCTCCAAGTCTTCTTCATCCCCCGTTTGTGAAGAGGGACCAGAAATCATTTATAGGTAGAGAACCAAACCTGTGAATTAACAGAACCAGAATCTTCAGGGAGAAAGAGCGGTGAGTTGATCTGGCCACAGACCCCTTGCCCAGAAAGAGACCCCTTGCCCAGAAAGCTAGACTGGATAAACGGTGGAGTGCTTTCCTTCCCTGACTCCTAAGGGCTGCTGGTAACAGCTCCGTGAAACCGGAGGACGTGCTGACAAGCTGCTGAAACTGGTCTACTCCCCTCCTCTGGGCAGTGCCACCTCCCTTCAGTAGAGGCCGCAGGCTCTGGGGCCGCAGGCAGGGTCCCAGGCTCAGGGTCACTGCTGTGGTCCAGTGCAGGGACAGCAGGCTCGCTGCTCCGGCCCTTCCCAGCCCCAGGGCGCACACCTGAAGACACATGGGTGAGAACAGCTCCCCACAGACTGCTGTCCTGGCACCAGGTGAGAAGCCATGACCTCTCCATCTACGCCAGCAAAGAAGCTGTGGTGTCATCGGGAAGATGAGCTGTCAGAACACCGGCAGCAGGCCTAGCCCCGCAGGTGGATGACGGCTCCTCCTCCCAGGACCAAAGCCTGGCCGCCTCAAGGCAACGCCTGTGATGGGCAAAGCACTGGGAACCACCCGAGCAGGAAGCCTGCCAGGTGAGCACACCAGGGCAGGTGTGTAGAGGCCCGTCTGTGCCGCCGGAAGATGCTGCTCGTCCTTGTCAAGTGGCAGAGAAGCATCAGCTAGGAGCAGCACCTGCTGTCAGGCAGCAGCAACATCACCTGTGCAGGACCAAACCCGCACGGCGCCGTGGCCCGGGCACCTGCCCCTCTGCTCCTGGAGCCCTCTTCTCACACATGAGGACAAAGGGCCCTGGAAGCCACCACCACAGGGGGGAGCGCAGGGTCAAGAGGTCGTGAGGCTGGCTCTGAGGAAACAGGTGACCAGTGCAGCAAACACTAGAAGGGGAAACGCAAACTGTCCTTCCTTTGGCTCCTAGCTTAAAGAATGACACATACGCGGTTTTCAAGCTGTTTCTTGGAGAACGTGTGGTCTGGCAGAAATGGCCACCCTGCTGAGACGCGGCCCTACCACCCCAGGCCAGCTTCCACCCCAAGCCTCCCGGTGAGGCGAGTCTCAGCAGCTCCGCGCTCTCCCCGTGTCGGCTCAGAGCCCGGGATCGTGTCAGGCAATAGTGCCCACGGGGGCCTGGAGAAAGCCCGTCAGAGAACTTGGTCAGCTTGTAATAAAGCAAGTTCTCTACCTTCTGGAAGGCGTGTGTCAGGCGGACAGCAGCAGGGATGCTGTCCCCCTGCTTCAGGATGTCCAGTCCAGAGGGTGGGCACAGACGTAGGCTCGCTTCTCTAGGACCTGCTGGGACACTTTCTTGATCAGTTCATCGAGATTTTCCGGAGAATCTGGGAGGGAAAGAGGAAGAGTAGGTGATCTTTGGAAAAAAATGTTCCAGCAATTCCTGTTATCACGAAGTCAGCCCTCCTGTGTGAAGGAGCCCTGAAGGTGGCAGCCCCGTCCCCAGAAAGTGATTGTGGGCTGCCCCCTGGCGACCCCACCTGCTGGAGAAGCCATTTCATCATCCCCACTGCAGGCGGTGACAGCCGCGTCAGCACGGTGGGTGTGGGGTGCCAGTGCTCAGAGTTGCGTGGAGTCCCGCGCTCCTCCCTCCGCAGGTCAGCTGGGTACAGGGGTCCCCCCAAGAGGCTCTCACCTGGCATCAGTCCCACCCCCCCTCCCCCAACCTGAGCCGCCCACTTACACTTGTCCAGCTGAGACAGAGCGAAGAGATTCTGGTAGTAAGCTTCCGTGCAGAAGATGTTGGCCAACAGAACCTGCCAGAACCAAAGTCCGAGAGGATGACTGCTGAGGACCCTGGGCCTTAGCGCTGCCCGGCCTGGAGCCTGACCTCTGAGCTGCAAAGAACTCGGTCAGCCAAAGCAGGCAGCTTGACCAGAGTCAGGTGGCCTGGCTCAGAAGCCATGGCAGCCGTGAGCCAAACCAGCTCTGTCCCCAGGGCAAGTGACTCAATCCCCGCAGGCACGGTGCACGTCAAGACTGCGGGCGTGCACACAGCAGGTGCTCAGACCGCACCCACCCTGCTGGCACATGGGGTGAGGGCGCTGGGTTTCGGATTCGACACTCACTCCCCCTCCCCGCTCCCAGGCAGGAAGGTGAAGGGCAGTGGCCCTGTGTCCTGAACAGCACAGACCCGCCCATGGGAGCTGAGAGCACCAGCTATGGCCACGGACACAACTTGGCAACCCCACCCATTTCTGGGTCAGCTGGCGTGGACCCCGTGCTCACCCTGACCCCGGGGACACAGCCCTGGACGCGCCCAGCCCCTCCCTTCCCCACTACCCAGCCTCATTAAAGTGCAGCAGGAGGACCCCTGCAGGGAGGCTGCCTGTGCAGGTGGGAGGGGCGGGCCCACCTCATGGTCGTGGTTCTGGAGCCCCACGCGGATAGAGCGGCTGGCCCGCGACAGCACGGCCGTCATCCCGTACAGGTTGATGAGGATGTTGGCCACTCGCTTCAAGACCAACTGCTCCTCCACGATGGTCTGGGAACAGAGGGCAGGGTGGAGACTGGCCACCCGGACACGACTCCAACACACTCTTCCAGGCCCACCTTTGCTCATCTCTGAGCCTCTCTCTACACCCTGGGGGAGCAGGGCTAACACTGCCTTCCCTTCGGGTTTTCCCTTAGCTCTGTCCAGATCTGGGCAGGAGTCAAGACAAGATCATGTCCCAGAAGCCGGGCTGAGACCACCGGCCAGTGCTTATTACCACCTTTGGATGCAAGAAACACAGATCAGGTCCTAAGAGTAAGGTCCAGGTGGGGCTGCCCCTCCCGGCTCCAGGGAGCCTCTGGTCACCTAGAAGGTGCCCACCCAGCAGGGGCTCCCCCCACGCTCCCCAGCTAGCTGAGTGGTCCCCAGGGCAGGCAGCCACAGCCAGCCCTGCTTCCCCAGCCCTCCAAGGTGACCAAGATTTCTAGGCCTGGTCCCCACGCTTGGCAAAATGTCATCTCACAGATGCTGGCCCGCTTCGCTGCCCCCAGGTACCTTGCCAAAGCGAAGCAGCAGGGTCTCCACCGTGCGGCTGAAGTAGTGCACGTTCTGCTCGAGCTTGTGGGCACTGTCCTGGGGGGCCGGGGGGAGGATTCCGCTCAGCACCGCCCTCCCGTGGTGCCCAGGCCCTGCTGCCAGGCTTGGCTGTTCTCCACCGTGACAGGGTGGAGAAGGCACCTGGTGACCCTCGGACTGCCTGGTCCTCCCCGGTGCCCCCGCCACGCCCCCTCTGGGAAGGGGATACCCCTGGCTGGACCCACTCACCTCCATGCTGGGGTGCACGGCTCCGAGCTTCCCTGTCAGCCCAAGGTCCACAGTTCGGCCCAGGGAGTCCCGAACCCTCCGGCTGACAGTCTCCATGATGGTGGTCACATTGCCCTGTTTAAGCTGCCTGCAGAGAACCCAGGCTCTGTAAGCAGAGGCCCTGCAGCCGGCTCCTGCTGCCCAGCAACACGGCCCCGCCTCCATGCCAGCAGCTCTAGGGAACCTGGGCAAAAGCTCCCTGACTATGCAAAGCCAGAGGGGCCAACCCAGGACCTGGACAGTTCGTCAGGGAGCAGCCGTCTCCTGTACAGCCCGAGGGGACACCCGGGTCACACCTGCTTCCAGGTTATTCTCTCCCCGAGAGCCTGAGAAGTCCTCTGGGCCAGCCATGCCTGGGCGCCGGCAGGGACTACTCACTGTCCTGGCCCCAGGGTGGGGGCAGGAGAGGAAACCAGTCCTGTGTTGGCCTTGGAGCTGGCGCCTCTCCTTGCCCCGGTTCTAGACGGGAGCTGCAGGGGAGGAGGGCAGGGCCCTGGCGGCTTCCCTCCCTCCAGCCAGCCTGTGAGCCAACTGACCCCTGCCAGGCTGCACGCCTGGTCTACGGATGAGGCAGCACCCTTCTCTGGCTGCCCCGGGACAGGCCTCTGCTGGGCAGGGTGGACCCGAGGGGCAGACGGTGGACGCGGTACCTACTTGACCCTTGCAGTCAGGATGCGGCCGGCATGCTGCAAGCCTGTCAGGGCGATGTACATCCGGAGAATCTCGTTGGTTCCCTGTGGCCAACATTATCCAGGTCAAAGGCTGCCCACGTCAGGGCAGCCCTAGCAGTGCCGCGTGTGTGACTGGCTAGGCCCTGCTGCATCCCGCTCACTCTTCAGAAGCAGCTGGGAGCAGGGCTGTGACCGGGGGCCAGGGCAACACGTGGGCTACTGCTTCCACGGGACAAGTTGGGGCTGACCAGATGGCGGCGGCCTCCCTCTGGGACCTACCCCATCCCATGACCAACTGTGCATGAGTCATTCCTTTTTCCAAGCTTCCGATTTGACTTCTTTTAAGCAGAGAAACAGCCCCCTTAAAAGAAGTGAAGGGTACTAGTACCCAGAACACAAGTCCTTAGTGGACCCACTACTAGCTCAGTCCAGGCCTGGCTCCTCGGGAAGCAGCTGGCTGCACCACAGTGCCAGGTGCCAACACCCCGGGCGCTACCTCTTCCCTGCTGCCACCCCTGGGCGCCCCCCCAACCGTGAGCCACGTGACCTCGGGGACGCAGACCAGGGGGCTCGTGCCTGTCGTGCACAGTGGTGCTGAGAGTCAGAGAGGCGGGGCTGGACTGGGGCACACCGCCAGGCCGCGCCACGGACGGAGACTCCGTGGGAGCAGAAGTGGCAGCAGGGAGAACTCCAGGCTGACCCAGGCCCGTCCCGGGTGGTCTTGGCTTCACGCTGAGGGCCCTGCACCCCTCAGAGCCCCTGAACCCGTGCTGACCACCCCACCAGCCACAGAGGACCACACTCACCCAGGCCAAGGGGAGGGGCCTTGGGAGAGGCAGGCCTGGGGCAGCAGGGTCGTGAGGTGGGACCTGTCCCTGGGGCCTCGGGCTGGCCGGGCCCTGTCCACTAAGGGAGAGGACACAGGGAGAGGACACAGGGGACACTAGCAGCCAATGCGGTCTTTCCCCTGGAAGGGGAGCCCCCCAGGCGCCCAGCCTCGCACTAGTCCCAGGGTCTGCCTCTGCACAGCTGTGTCCAGCCTGAAATCCTGGCCGGCCTCCCTCCACAGCTGCTGGCCGCACCGCTGCCACCTACGCCCTGGGCAGGCTTGGGGCATTACCAGGGTCGCGAACGCAAGCAAGCCATTCTCTGCTCCAAACTTTGTTACTGCTTCCCGGCCCTCACAGTACGATCCAAATAGGCTTCCATGGCTGGCAGTATCTCTGGCCTTCCTGCCCAGTCCCTCTGCCCTGCCCACCCTGCCCCACCAATACCCCAGCCCTGCCGAGCAGGACCGGCCGCTGCTCCGTTTACCTGGTGCCAGCAGGTACGGTCCCGTCAGGACCTGGCACACTCCACTCCCCTGCCCTCTCTGCCCCCAAGGCCAAGTGCGCTCCTTCCTGAGACCCCAGCCCCTCACCACGCTGGTGTTCTGGAGTCGTCCTCTCTCAGCCAGGCTGCACGACCAGACCAGTAGCGCCCCAAAGGCGACTCTGGGGTCCCAATGCCCTTTCCTCCCTGCTCCCAGCCTGTGAACTCCCAACATCAGAGGCGCCGGGGAACGCCCTTGGGGTGACCCTGCCAGCTGCCTCATCACCTGGAATGGGCACTGGAGGCTGCACCCCGGCCTCCCAGGCGGACACCTGCGGGCGGTCGAGCGAGAGGACGCGCCAGCCGGCCTGGGCTCTGCGGCCTGGCGCCAGGACCACGAGGCTCTGGGGTCCACAGCAGAGCGGAGCGGGGCCGAGAGCCTGGCGGGCGGCACACTCACCTCGAAGATGAGCAGGATGCGGCTGTCGCGCAGGATGCGCTCGTACGGGTAGTCCCTCATGTAGCCTGAGCCCCCAAGGACCTGGAGCGCCTCGCTCACACACTGCCAGGCGGCCTCGGAGCTGAACACCTGCCGTGGACCCGGGGCGAGGTCAGCATGGGGCCGTCAGCCCCAAAGCCCCTTCAGGAGGAGGACCCTCTGCCTCGGGGCCAGGTGGCTGCGGACGGGGTGGGAGCTCCACGCGGAGGACTGGGCTTTGGGATGAGACGACCCAGGTAGGAGCCCTGACTGTCACGTCTCACTGGTGGCCAAAAACTGACCCCCCTCCCCAAAACAAGACAGAAGCACAGGGAACTCTGTGCTGTTTGCCTCCACCAGCTATTTCATGAAAGGAAGTTTTGATACCAAAATGCAGGAAGACCACAGACTCAGGACAGCACAGTCCTTCCCAAGGAAGCCCAGCTGCTTTGTTAGGAAGACAGGAAGTTACAATACACAGTGTGTATCCTCTTCTTTTGCTGTCATCACCAGCAGCTTGCTGGGAGACACTGGCCTCTCGTAAGCTGGACGCTGTCCTCTGCTGCTGCTCCTACGCTACTCTGCTCTCCCCGGCTGCATCCCAGGGGTGCCTGGCACGGTGGGTACCTCGTAAATACCTAAGCAGCGACAAACTAAGGAGGAAGACGGCAGGCACGCTGTGCGTGGGGTTACCTTCACCATGGCGGCCTCGATGGAGCAGTCAGGGAAGCCCGGCTGGTCCAGCATCCCCGCAGTGAGGTAGGCCATACTTTCCATCACGTAAGCCTTCTGAGCCATCAGGGCAAACTTCTCCTGGAGCGTTCAGAAAAATACACAATCAAGAAAGAATCTGCCTGTACTGAGACCCAAACCTGCCGAGCAGCAGAGAAGGCAATTCAGACCAGGCCCAGTGCCCAAGAGCACCAAGGCCCGGCACTCGTAAAAGGGGCCACGTGCTCATCTTCTCCCCGAATCACCGCCTAGGAGTCGGCAGTACAGAGCCCCAAGCACACTTTCAATGCCCACGAGGTAGAGTCAGCCCGTGCGGTGCTTGACCCTCCATACCTGAATCAAGCCAAACTCGCTGAGGTTCCTGTTGAACTGTTTCCTCGTGCAGGCGTACTCAGCGGTCATCTCTGAAGAGGAGCAGAGTTATCAAAGAACAATTTTCCGGCTGTCTTAAAACGATTTCCTCAGTCTATCGTCACCACCCTTCAAACACTCAGGCAGGATCTACGAGGAGCGGGTCTGCTGAGACCGACACCCTGAAAATGAGAGTCCTGCCTTCCAACATCTCCAGGTTCAGGAGTGACTGTCCCCTCTGAGTGGCACCCAGGGTGGAGGCAGAGCAGGATCAGGAGCCAGTCAGACACGTCTGGACCCAACTCTCGCTCTTAGCAGCCGAGCCTGGGCCACGTGGTCTCCCTGCCCTCATCAACACTATTGACCTCAGAGAGACAGCAAAGGCCACGGGACGCCCTGCACAGAGAAGCAGGCTCACACCCGGCACATGTGTCCATCTGGCAGCAGGAGGGTGGCCTGTGGCTTCCACGCCAGCCCTGCAGGCGCGCACGTGCCCACAGCGGACCCCCTCCCTGCAGCCAGCACTCTCCCAACACTCCCCACGGACATTCACGCGTAACCCACTCTCACAGTGGGCTCGCACGGTAGACACCCAGGGTAGACAGGCTCCCACATTCCCCCATTTCTGGGCCTTGTGATCTCAGGGGCTCTACATTCTCTGGGGACAGACTGACCACGAGAGTGACGCCCTTGCATTGAGTTTTCCAGACAAGGAAGCACAGTCCAGATGGGCTTAGGGCCTTGGGGGAAGCTTAGCAGAGGGAGACAAGCCCTGAGCTCGCAGTCTGATCGGGGAGTGTGGTTTCGGGCAAATCACTCCCCTGCTCTGAGCGTCCGTCCCTTTGTCTATAAACAAACTCTGCCCTGAACTCTGAGCAGCTTCCTGAGCACCCAGTGGGGAGCTGGCCCCGGGTACGCCCGCACCACAGCCAGGGCCCTGCGTGTCCCTGTGGTCCCTCGCACAAAGCAAAGATGGCAGTGACGTTCCGTGCCCCCCAAAACCCCTATCAGGCTGTTTTAACTTCACTGGCAAAGGGAAGTCTAGGGTTCAGTGCCCATAAAAGAGGAAAGGGACAATCCAAAGGCTGAGGGACCAGGGTCCCCAAGCTGACCCCGCGGCTCACCCACTGTGCAGAGTCATCCACAGACAACCAGTGCTCAGGCTTTTCGGTGTCCAGCCCACATTCAGGTGTTCACTCAGCAGGCAGAGCAGCCACCCCTCTCTACCTCCACCAGAAGGTCCCCCGCCTCCCCCATCCTGTGCGTGTTGAAACCTCAACACTAGCCCTTCAGGGGCAGCCTCAGTGCACCCTTCAGTCTAACTTGAAGCCCTGATCCTAGACTTGGACAGGACTGGCTGTCAGCGGCCTGGCTCAGCGCTGGCCCGCCCGCCCAGGGACGTGGCAGAGCCCCTGGGCCGGAGCAGGCAGGGGCACCAGGGGCAAGTCTGCCGCAAAGGGCTGCTGTCCCTGACTTACGTACCGATTAGTTTCTTGAGCATCCCAGCCACGGCACTGCCCATGCTGAACCGCCCGCTGTTGAGGATGTTCATGGCCACCTGCAGAGAGAGGAGGGCTCAGCGCGGGTCCAGCTGGGAAAGCTGAGGGCCCCAGAGGGCTGAAGGGGACAGACCGCAACAGTGCTCATCTGCTCTTACCAAAAGCTTTCCTGAAGACAACAGGCAGCATCCAGATGGAGTTAACCATCCTGCCAACCCTCCCCGGGCCGGGAGAGAACAGTTCCAACGCCTCAGAACCAGGCAATCTGTCACTGAGATGCTCTCACAAACATCCCTGAAGGCACCCCCCCCCCAAAAAAAGAAATGGGACACCCTTATTCTAAAGGAAGTGGCCACTTCCCTCAGCCTCAGGGGAAGAGTGCAGAAACTAAGACGGGCTGGGTACCCACTGCCAACTCCTCACTTTCCCAGCAACGCTTCAGCGTCAGGGTCCTCCTTTCACAGATGAAGAGCCAGAGGTTCCAAGTGGTGAGCCAGTCACAGACAGAGCACGCAGCTGCCTGACATGCACGCCCGTGCACCCTGCACTGAGCCAGTCCCTTTCACAGACGTGACGCGCTCCTCCCCCCGCAGTGCCTACAGTAATGACCCTAGCTAAGGAGTTTTGTCAGCCTCACGCCCCTCTTCCAACCCCAACTTTCTCCCTAAAGCCGACGGCAAGCACACACACTGCTTCCCAAGTACCAGACTACCCGGGTTTGGGGAGGCACCCCCTTACAGACCTAGGGACCTAGAGACCATAGCCACCCTGGCAGCAGGGGAGGAGGGGCATCCCAGGCACACGGTAGACGTGTGGCCACCAGCACAGGCTCCTAGAGGACGCTGTCACCTGCCCACCTCTGCTCAAGCCTGTGAGGCCCAAGGAGGAGGCGTCAAGGCAGGGCTGGGGCCTGGGGGCAGCAGGCAGCCTGGGGCTCAGCTTCACACGTGGCACTGCTTGTACTGACTGCTCGCCTGCGTGACTGGGATTAACCAAACGTGCCTCTGAATTTGAATTTATGACTACTTGCTAAATAACCTGAATGGAGACTCTCAAAACAGATCCTGTGGGGCTGGGGAGACTGGAAACACCTGCTCCAGCCACTGGGCAGGCAGCACTGGTCCTGACAGGCGAGTCCGAGGCGGGTGGGCAACTCGGTGGGCACGGCCAGAAGCTGGGGCTCGGCGAGGTCACAGTGCAGTGTGACCTGTTGTGCCTCCGCTCGGGCCTGTGACCTGTAATGTCAGACTCCCTGTGTCTCAGGACATGGAGGGGGGACGAGGAGGGGGACACCGGTCCTGCTTGACCTGCCAGGACTGCAAGCAGGAACTGAACCCCCACCCTTGGTCCCTTCTCCCAGACTGGTTCTTAAAGGCCGCCTCACAGCTGCATGAACAAACTTACGTCACAGCCCCTTCGTGGTTGATTCTCAGCTTCACTTACCACAAGAACAAGAGGAGGAGAGGACTGGACACCAGGCCCCAGTCCCCAGGAGGATGGAAGGCCTGGCCAGCTCAGCCTTACCTGAAAGGGCTCGTGAGCCTAGGCGTTCCCTCCCACCCAGGCCTGATCCTGCTGCGTGGTCACCTTCCTACCGCAGAGCAGTCCCCTCCCACAACTACACTCCAGGTACGAGACACGGCCGTCCCCGCAGCCCCCGTCGCTGACTGCCTCTGTGCCCCGATGAACCTCCTACTTGACCGCACGCGGCATCGGCACTCCCCGGGCCTGTGGTCATCCTACCCGCCATCGCTGGGATCACCCTAGCATGTCGCGCTTTTCAGTGCTGAGGCTGACTGGCAGGCAATCCCACTCATCACAAGATAGGGCTTTAGAAATCTGTTTTTCTTTTGCATACTAAAACCATCACTTCTCACCTAACACAATGGAAAAAAATTTTTTAATGCAGAGTTGGAAAGGACTGGGGAAAGACCTTACACACAGTCCAACCGTCCAGCAGGCAACATGGCAACATGGACCAAGAACTTAAAAATGACCACATCCTCTGACCCAGAAACTTGACTGGTATTTAAACTCAGGAGGTGATGAGAGAAGTGTGCAAGTTATGTATAAGGATACATGCCATGCAGTGCAGTCCCGAGTGGGGAAGAAGGGAAACTGCGCTAAATGCTCGATCCTGGAGACCCAGGGACAGTGAATGTGGCATCACCACATGAGGAAGTGCTGTGTGGTTCTGAACCTCAGCACATCAAATTCCCCAGCATGAAAAGACTGTGAGGGCTTGCTGATAAGTGAGGAATACCAGCTGCCACCTCTCACACACACACACACACGCACGCGCAGAAATATTTCAGTGATGTAAAAAGATCTAGAAAGACAAGCACCAAAAGTGTGAACAGTGGAGACAGCAGAAGCAAGAAGAACTGCAATCCTGCAGCCTGTGGAACAAAAACCACATTCACAGAAAGACAGACAAGATGAAAAGGCACAGGGCTATGTACCAGATGAAGGAACAAGGTAAAACCCCAGAAAAACAACTAAATGAAGTGGAGATAGGCAACCTTCCAGAAAAAGACTGCAGAATAATGATAGTGAAGATGATTCAGTACCTCGGAAAGAGAATGGAGGCAAAGATCGAGAAGATATAAGAAACGTTTAACAAAGATCTAGAAGAAATAAAGAACAAACAGAGATGAACAATACAATAACTGAAATGAAATATACACTAGAAGGAATCAATAGCAGAATAACTGAGGCAGAAGAACGGATAAGCGACCTGGAAGACAGAATGGTGGAATTGACTGCTGCGGAACAGAATTAAAAAAAAAAGGATGAAAAGAAACGAAGACAGCCTAAGAGACCTCTGGGGCAACATTAAACGCAACAACATTCACATTCTAGGGGTCCCAGAAGAAGAAGAGAGGGAGAAAGGACCCGAGAAAATATCTGAAGACATTATAGTCGAAAACTTCCCTAACATGGGAAAGGAAATAGGCACCCAAGTCCAGGAAGCTCAGAGAGTCGCATACAAGATAAGCCCAAGGAGAAACATGCCGAGACACATAGTAATCAAATTGGCAAAAATTAAAGACAAAGAAAGATTATTGAAAGCAGCAAGGGAAAAATGACAAATAACATACAAGGGAACTCCCATAAGGTTAACAGCTGACTTCTCAGCAGAAACTGTACAAGCCAGAAGGGAGTGGGCATGACATATTTAAAGTGATGAAAGGGAAGAACCTACAACAAGATTACTCTACCCAGCAAGGATCTCATTCAGATTCGAGGGAGAAATCAAAAGCTTTACAGACAAGCAAAGCTCAGAGAATTCAGCACCACCAAACCAGCTCTACAACAAATGCTAAAGGAACTTCTCTAAGTGGGAAACACAAGAGAAGAAAAGGACCTACAAAAACAAACCCAGGGCTTCCCTGGTGCCGCAGTGGTTAAGAATCCGCCTGCCAATGTGGGGGACACGGGTTCGTGCCCCGGTCCAGGAGGATCACATGCCGCGGAGCAGTTAGGCCCGTGAGCCACAATTACTGAGCCTGTGCATCTGAAGCCTGCGCTCCACAATGGGAGAGGCCGCGACAGTGAGAGGCCCACGCACCGTGATAAAAAAAAAACCCAAAAAACCATAACAATTAAGAAAATGGTAATGGGAACATATATATCAATAATTACCTTAAACGTGAATGGATTAAATGCTCCAACCAAAAGACACAGGCTCGCTGAATGGATACAAAAACAAGACCCATATATATGCTGTCTACAAGAGACCCACTTCAGACCTAGGGACACATACAGACTGAAAGTGAGGGGATGGAAAAGGATATTCCATGCAAATGGAAATCAAAAGAAAGCTGGAGTAGCAATACTTGTCTCAGATAAAATAGACTTTAGAATAAAGAACGTTAGAAGAGAAAAGGAAGGACACTATATAATGATCAAGGGATCAATCCAAGAAGAAGATATAACAGTTGTAAATATATACGCACCCAACATAGGAGCACTTCAATACATAAGGCAACTGCTAACAACTATAAAAGAGGAAATTGACAGTAACACAATAGTGGGGGACTTTAACACCTCACTTACACCAGTGGACAGATCATCCAGACAGAAAATACGGAAACACAAGCTTTAAGTGACACAACAGACCAGAGAGATTTAATTGATATTTATAGGACATTCCATTCAAAAACGGCAGATTACACTTTCTTCTCAAGTGCACACAGAACATTCTCCAGGATAGATCACATCTTGGGTCACAAATCAAGCCTCAGTAAATTTAAGAAAATTGAAATCATATCAAGCATGTTCTCTGACCACAACGCTATGACATTAGAAATAAATTACACGGAGAAAAACGTAAAACACACAAACACGTGGAGGCTAAACAATATGTTACCAAATAACCAAGAGATCACTGAAGAAATCAAAGAGGAAATCAAAAATACCTAGAGGGCTTCCCTGGTGTCACAGTGGTTGAGAGTCTGCCTGCCGACGCAGGGGGACACGGGTTCGTGCCCTGGTCCGGGAAGATCCCACATGCCGCGGAGCGGTTGGGCCCGTGAGCCATGGCCGCTGAGCCTGCGTGGCCGGAGCCTGTGCTCCGCAGCGGGAGAGGCCACAACAGTGAGAGGCCTGCGTACCACAAAAAAAAAAAAAAAAAAAATACCTAGAGACAAATGACAATGAAAACACGACAATCCAAAACCTATGGGATGCAGCAAAAGCAGTTCTAAGAAGGAAGTTTATAGCAATAAAATCCTACCTCAAGAAACAACAAACATCTCAAATAAACAATCTAACCTTACACCTAAAGGAACTAGACAAAGAAGAACAAACAAAACCCAAAGTTAGTAGAAGGAAAGAAATCATCAAGATCAGAGCAGAAATAAATGAAATAGAAACAAAGAAAACAATTGGAAAGATTAATAAAAGTAACAGCTGGTTCTTTGAGAAGATAAACAAAACTGATAAACCTTTAGCCACACTCATCAAGAAAAAGAGGGAGAGGACTCAAATCAATAAAATGAGAAATGAAAAAGGAGAAGTTACAACAGACACTGCAGAAATACAAAGCAACCTAAGAGCCTACTACAAGCAACTCCATGCCAATAAAATGGACAACCTGGAAGAAATGGACAAATTCTTAGAAAGGTATAACCTTCCAAGACTGAACCAGGAAGAAATAGAAAATATGAACAGACCAATCACAAGTAATGAAATTGAAACTGTGATTAAAAATCTTCCAACAAACAAAAATCCAGAACCAGATGGCATCAGAGGTGAATTCTATCAAACATTTAGACAAGAGCTAACACCCAACCTTCTGAAACTCTTCAGAAATTTTCAGGGGAAGGAACACTGCCGAACTCATTCTATGAGGCCACCCTGATACCAAAACCAGACAAAGATACTACAAAAAAAGAAAAGAACAGTTCAGTATCACTGATGAATACAGATGCAAAAATCCTCAACAAAATACTAGCAAACAGAATCCAACAACACATTAAAAGGATCATACAACATGATCAAGTGGGATTTATCCCAGGCATGGAAGGATTCTTCAATATAGGCAAATCAATCAATGTGATACACCATATTAACAAACTGAAAAAGAAAAACCATACGATCATATCTCAATAGATGCAGAAAAAGCTTTTGACAAAATCCGACACCCATTTCTGATAAAAACTCTCCAGAAAGTGGGCATAGAGGGAACCTACATCAACATAATAAAGGCCATATACAATAAACCCACAGCAAACATCATTCTCCATGGTGAAAAACTGAAAGCATTTCCTCTAAGATCAGGAACAAGACAAGGATGTCCACTCTCACCACTATTATTCAACATAGCTTTGGAAGTCCTAGCCATGGCAATCAGACAAGAAAAAGAAATAAAAGGAATACAAATTGGAAAAGAAGAAGTAAAACTGTCACTGTTTGCAGATGACATGATACTATACATACAGAATCCTAAAGATGCCACCAGAAAACTACTAGAGCTAATCAATGAATTTGGTAAAGTTGCACGATACAAAATTAATGCACAGAAATCTCTTGCATTCCTATACACTAATGATGAAAAATCTAAAAGAGAAATTGAGGAACACTCCCATTTACCATTGCAACAAAAAGAATAAAATACCTAGGAATAAACCTACCTACAGAGAGAAAAGACCTGTATGCAGAAAACTATAAGACACTGATGAAAGAAATTAAAGATGATACAAACAGAGAGATATACAGTGTTCTTGGATTGGAAGAATCAATATTGTGAAAATGACTATACTACTCAAAGCAATCTACAGATTCAATGCAATCCCTATCAAATTACCAATGGCATTTTTTACAGAACTAGAACAAAAAAAACTCTTAAAATTTGTATGGAGACACAAAAGACCCTGAATAGCTGAAGCAGTCTTGAGGGAAAAAAATGGAGCTGGAAGAATCAGACTCCCTGACTTCAGACTATACTACAAAGCAACAGTAATCAAGACAGTATGGTACTGGCACAAAAACAGAAATATAGATCAATGGAACAGGATAGAAAACCCAGAGATAAACCCACACACCTATCGTCAACTAATCTATGACAAAGGAGGCAAGGATATACAATGGAGAAAAGACCGTCTCTTCAACAAGTGGTGCTGGGAAAACTAGACAGCTACATATAAAAGAATGAAATTAGAACACTCCCTAATACCATACACAAAAATAAACTCAAAATGGATTAGAGACCTAAATGTAAGACCAGACACTATAAAACTCTTAGAGGAAAACACAGGAAGAACACTCTGACATAAATCACAGCAATATCTTTTTTGATCAACCTCCTAGAGTAATGGAAATAAAAACAAAAACAAATGGGACCTAATGAAAATTCAAAGCTTTTGCAAAGCAAAGCAAACTACAAACAAGACGAAAAGACAACCCTCAGAATGGGAGAAAATATTTGCAAACGAATCAACGGACAAAGGATTAATCTCCAAAATATATAAACAGCTCATTCAGCTCAATATTAAAAAAACAACCCAATCCAAAAGTGGGCAGAAGACCTAAATAGACATTTCTCTGAAGGAGAGATACAGATGGCCAAGAAACATATGAAAAGCTGCTCAACATCACTAATTATTAGAGAAATGCAAATCAAAACTACAATGAGGTATCACCTCACACTAGTTAGAATGGGCATCTTCAGAAAATCTACAAACAACAAATGCTGGAGAGAGTGTGGAGAAAAGGGAACCCTCTTGCACTGTTGGTGGGAATGTAAATTGATATAGCCACTATGGAGAACAGTATGGAGGTTCCTTAAAAAACTAAATATAGAATTATCATATGACCCAGCAATCCCACTACTGGGCATATACCCAGAGAAAACCATAATTCAAAACGACACATGCACCCCAATATTCATTGCAGCACTATTTACAATAGCCAGGACATGGAAGCAACCTAAATGCCCGTCGACAGACGAATGGATAAAGAAGATGTGGTACATATATACAATGGAATATTACTCAGCCATAAAAAGGAATGAAACCGGGTCATTTGTAGAGATGTGGACGGATCTAGAGACTGTCATACAGAATGAAGTAAGTCAGAAAGAGAAAAGAAATATCGTGTATTAACGCATATATATGGAACCTAGAAAAATGGTACAGATGAACTGGTTTGCAGGACAGTAACTGAGACACAGATGTAGAGAACAAACGTAAAGACACCAGGGAAAGCGCCAGGGGGTGGGAGGTGGTGGTGTGATGAACTGGGAGATTGGGATTGACATATATACTAATATATACTACTAAAAAGGGTAACTAATAAGAACCTGGTGTATAAAAAAAATAAAATTCAAAAACATAAAATAATAATAAAATAGGTAAACAAAAAAGTGTGAACAGTGGATGGCAACTCCCCAGGGACGGGCTTCAGGGGACTCACGTGTTCCCTCATCTGTGTGTGACATCTGCACACAGACGCCCATTGTGTGCCCTCCACCTCCCCTACCCTCTGCTCCACACTTCCCAGGCAGCAGTGGCTGGAGCCCTGGCTGACGGTCCTTGGGTGATTCTTGTAATGCTCAGGAGGCCAGGGAGGTCCTGCTTTGATCCCTGTTCACAGCCAAGGTGGGGCAGCTTCCCACTGTGAAGACACTTACCCAGGCCACCCAGTAAATTAGGGCAGAGCAGCAATATAAAGACAAATAGCCCAATTTAAAGACGGGCAGAGATTTGGAAAAATGTTTCTTCAAAGGAGATAAACAGCCCATGGAAACAACCTTAATGTCCACTGACAGATGAATGGATAAAGAAGATGTGGTACATATATACAATGGAATATTACTCAGCTATAAAAAAGAATGAAATAATGCCATTTGCAGCAACATGGGTGCAACTAGAGATTATCATAAAGTAAGTCAGAAAGACGTATTATCTGAAGTAAGTCAGAAAGAGAAAGACAAATACCATCTGATATCACTTATATGTGTAATGTAAAATATGGCACAAATGAACGTATCTACAAAACGGAAACAGACTCACAGACATAGAGAACAGACTTGTGGTTGCCAAGGGGGAGAGGGGAGATGGAGAAAAGGATTGGGAGTGTGGGACTAGCAAATGTAAACGATTATATACAGAATGGATAAATAACAAGGTCTTACTGTATAGCACAGGGAACTATATTCAGTATCCTGTGACAAACCATAATGAAAAAGAGTATTAAAAAAAAAGAATGTCTGTATGTGTATAACAGTTACTTTGCTGTACAGCAGACAATGGCACAACACTGTAAATTAACTATACTTCAATAAAATATTGGGTTGGCCAAAAACTGACTTCAGTTTTTAAGTAATAATAAAAGACACATTTTTCATTTTCATCAAGAGCTTTATTGAACAACATATTCACAGTTTTGTTCCACTACCTCCACCATTTTTCAGGCAACTTCATAATTCCATCTTCGCAAAACTTTTTATCTTTTTGAGCAAAGAATTGTTCCAGGTACCTTTTACAGTATTCCAGGGAATTGAAATTTTTCCCATTAAGAGAATTTTGTAAAGACCAAAATAAATGGAAATCTGAAGGCTGGTGAATACGGCGGATGAATCAGAACCTCCCAGCCCAGCTGGAGCAGTTTTTGCCCGGTCATCAAAGAAACATGTGGGCTTCCATTATTCTGATGGAAGATCATGCATTTTCTGTTGATTAATTCCGGATGCTTTTCTTCAAGTGCTGCTTTCAGTTGGTCTCACTGGGAGCAGTACTTGTTGGATTTAATCATTTGGTTTTCCAGAAGGAGCTCATAATAGAGGACTCCCTTCCAATCCCACCATATACACAACATCACCTTCTTTGGATGAAGACCAGCCTTTGGTGTGGTTGGTGGTGGTCCATTTTGCTTGCCCCACAATCTCTTCCATTCCACATTATTGTACAGTATCCACTTTTCATTGCCGGTCACAATTTGTTTTGAAAATGGAATGTTTCATTACATTCCAGTAGAGAATCCATGTGGAAATATGGCCAAGAAGGTTTTTTTCACTTAACTTATATGGACCCCAAACATCAAAGTGATTAAGATAACCAAGCTGGTGCCAATGATTTTCAACATTTGATCTGGATATTTTGAGTATGTCGGCTATCTCTCTCATGGTATAACGTTGATTGTTCTCAATTAATGTCTCGATTGATATCTATCAACTTCAACTGGTCTGCCCGACCGTGGAGCATCGTCCAGCAAGAAATCTCCAGCACAAACTTCACAAAACACTTTTGACACGTTTGATCGGTCACAGCACCTTCTCCATACACTGCACAAATATTTTTTTGCGTTTCAGTTGCGTTTTCACCTTTCCTGAAATAATGAAGCATAATATGCCCAAAATGTTGCTTTTTTTTCTTCCACCTTCAATATTAAAATGGCTACACAAAAATTCACCAATTTTGGTAAGTTTTTTTTAAAAAAATGCATGCTGATATGACAGCTGTCAAAATACGATCTAGCAAAATTGTTACGAATGAAATTAAAGACAACTAAATGCTACTAGAGCCATCTTATGGAAAACATCGAACGAACTTTTTGGCCAACCCAATAAAATAAAATAAACAAAGGGGATAAATAGCCAATAAGCACATAAAAAGATGCTCAACACGACTAATCATCAGGGAAATGCAAATCAAACCACAACGAGATACACTTCACGCCCACGAGGATGGCTGTAATTTTAAAAATGGACGATCACACATATTGGCAAGGATGTGGAGCAACTGGAACCCTAAGGCACTGCTGCTGCGAATGTGAGACAGTGCAGCTGTTGTGGAAGAGTTTGGCGGTTCCCCAAAAAGCTAAACATAGTCCACCATTTGACCCTCCATTTCTTCCAGGTGTGCGCCCAACAGAATGGAAAACAACATTCACACAAAAACGTGCACATGACTGTTCACAGCAGCATTATCCAAATGGCCAAAAATTGAAACAACCCAAATGTCCATCAGCTGATGACAGATGGACAAAACATGGTCCATGCACATGATGGAACGTTACTCAGCTATAAGAAGGAGTGACAGCTGCTAGACTTGGATAAACCTTGAAAAACATTATGCAGCGTGAAAAGAAGCCATACAGGAAGGACCACACATGGATTCCATCTAAATGAAACATTCAAAATAGGCAGATGGGGCTTCCCTGGTGGTGCAGTGGTTGAGAGTCTGCCTGCCCATGCAGGGGACACGAGTTCGTGCCCCGGTCTGGGAAGATCCCACATGCCGCAGAGTGGCTGGGCCCGTGAGCCACGTCTGCTGAGCCTGCGCGTCCGGAGCCTGTGCTTCGCAACGGGAGAGCCCACAACAGTGAGAGGCCCGTGTACCGCAAAAAAAGAAAAAAAAAAAAAAATCCGCCTGTCAGTGCAGGGGACACAGGTTCAAGCCCTGGTCCGGGAAGATCCCACATGCTGTGGAGCAACGAAGCCTATGCACCACAATTACTGAACCTGTGCTCTAGAGCCCACGAGCCACAACTACTGAACCCACGTGCCACAACTACTGAAACCCGCACGCCTAGAGCCTGTGCTCCACAACGAGAAGCCACCGCAATGAGAAGCCCTCGCACCACAACGAAGAGTAGCCCCCGCTCACCGCAACTAGAGAAAGCCCGCACACAGCAACAAAGACGCAATGCAGCCAAAAACAAAAATAAAATACATTTATAAACAAACAAACAAAACAGGCAGATCCACAGAAGCAGAAAGTGAAACAGCGACGGCCGAGCTCTGGGAGAGGGAAATGAGAAAGTATGGGGTGTCTTGCTGGGGTGATGGCAATGTTCTAGAATTAGACCATGGAGATGGTTGCACAAGCACAGTGAATATACTAAAAAACCAACAAAGCATTCATTTGAAAATGGTAAATTTTGTCATGTGAATTACCTGTTATTAAATATATTCTTACTCTAAGAAAAAAAAAATCAGGGTAAGCACTGAGGACCCAGGGCTGTGCGTCCTGAGCTTTGCAGGGCCACTGGGCTGCTCTCTCCACTGGCTGGGGGAGGGACTCTACCCCTACGTGAGGGAGGGTGAGACTGAGCGCTGCTGCACCCCTGCCTCCCAAGGCTGACTTCTCTCCGCTCTGCTGACCTCCATGCAGAGAGCCATGCATGGCCGCCCGGCCAGCCCAGCCCAGTGCACTGCCAGCAGGGAGGTGACGGGAAGCTGGGCCAACGCACACGAGACTGCAACAAAGGTCAGCACACGCAGGGCAACGCACCTTAAAGCCGCCTCCAACTTCTCCGAGGACGTTTTTCCACGGGCACCCTGGTGTTTCTCAAAGTGGACCTCGCAGGCTGGAACACATGACATCCAGGACCTCAGCTGAGGGGGGACGAAGCGCTCTACCCCCGACCCCCACTCGAGGGACGCGGTTCATTCACTCACTCGCTCATTCATTCAGACCCTCCACAGTCCGAGCTAAGGGACCCAAGAGGCTGAGCCTCGTGAGGGACCACAGGGCAGCTCCAGGTGGGCCGAGGGCCACTTACAGGATACCAGCCTCGAGTGAGCTGAGTGCCGACTCGGCTTAGGTGGGGAGGAGGGAGAAGGGAGGAAGGAGGAGTCCCAGGCTGGAAAGATGGGGGTCTGCTGTACTGCAAACACTGACCCAGGACCCCCAGCACCACCTCCCTCCAAGGTTGCGTCGCCACCA